>NC_059072.1:285841019-287207257 GCF_020497125.1 Mauremys mutica | reverse complement strand
GAGTAAATTGAATAGGATTGGTCCTAGGACTGACCCTTGGGGAACATCACTAGTTACCCCTCTCCATTCTGAGAATTTACCATTAATTCCTACCTTGGCTCACCTCATAGTCTCAGTTCTCTTTCCAGGATCCTGAAGCCTTCCTGGATTATGTTGACTTTTCTTTTACTGTAGTCATCTGTTTCCATGTGGCTTAGAAGTAGTGGCAATTCACTGGCATTATTTAGGACATCCATCCACTTTTAATTATAATATTATTAGTAGTATAATTTTGTTATCTGGGGGGCAACATACCACTGTTTCCTTGTCTGGGCCATACCTTCCTTACTTCAGATCCTCCAATCAGAATACATACTTCTTCTCTCTGCTGACTCCCTTCCATTGTCTCTTGAACACTGGTTGGGCTTCTGATATCCTGTGGGGTCATCTTAGAATATGTGCACTGCAATCAGACATGATTCCACAGGAGTTCAGAAGTGCAACCAGCAAGTGCAGACATAACTGAGCTACCTTTGATCTAGTGAGCTCAAATAACTATAGCAATGAAGCTGTGGCAGCATGGACTATACAAACCTGCTCGGGACCCTGGTTATGTACTCAAGTGGAGAGCCTGTGCTGCCACGCATGCTGCTGTGGCTTCACTGCTACTGCCATTGGAGCTAGCTAGATGAAAGCTAGATCAGATCTGAGTCTCTCCTGTCTTGTCTATGACAGAACACCTATTGGAGTTATCAAGTTTAAATGGCTCCACACACATTTTTGTCTGGTTTTCCTGTGGCTTTCTAATCTTCATTTCCACTTACTGTCTCCATCATCCCTTATTTCCTATCTCTTTTTTATGCATGGTCTCAACCTGCCTTGTTTTTCATGGTAATTATCATCCTATTGGGTCTTTGTCTATTTTGGCTTACTTTGCTTTTCTTAGAGCCTTCAACTACCATTCAGGTCCCTCACGCTTTCCTCCCAGAGCAGAAACCAGATTGTAGATGTGTCTACTATTTTCCTCAAAAGCTGATATTATGCAAAATGTATTCAACAAGATGAGATACAAATATGTCCTCTCATGCTCCTGAAATCTGTCAGTCATTTGACACATGTTTTAGAAGGAGACAGTGATGATGCTGCCTGCCAGACGAACATCAGCATTCACTAACTTGCCTTCACAATTCTCCCTCTTATTTCACTTGCAACCTACGCAGACTGCTGCCACAAAGCAAGACATTCTGACAGTAAAATGGAAACATCAATTTCTCAGTAAGTTGGAAAATATTGCATGGGGTGCTAAAAATAGAACATATTAGCTGTGAATTGTCAATTGACATTTTGCTTTCAGTTGCTAAGTATGACCACAGCACAACTTGTGTGGCTTCCCCATGTGTGCATTCTGTAGTCATGGACATCCTTAGTTTGTTTCTTTTTAGGAAGCGAAAGGGTAATGCAATCTCTGGGGCTATTCACTTCTTGGTATTTCAGTTTCAACTGCCAACAATGGTGTTATTTGCTGCCAGTTGTGATGTTTTCTGTATGAAAACCTGCTCATTAACACCTACTGAGATATACCAACTCTGTTCTAAATCCAAAAAAAATCAATACTTGGAGGATGGATGGTCCAGTGGTGAGGGCACTAGCCTGGGACTCAGGACACTTGGATTCAATTCCTTGTTCTGTCAGACTTCCCATATAAGCTGGACAAGCCATTTGGACTCTCTTTGCTTCAGTTCCGCATCTGTAAAATGGGAATAACAGCACGTCTCTACCTCACCAGGCATGCTGTGAGAGATAAATACATAAAAGATAGTGAGACACTCAAATACTACAGTCCTGGGGGCCTTAAAATAACAAACAGAGACAGGTAATAAAAGAAGGATTAATACTTCCCCTGATTCACTTCATTATGTCTTCATAAATATAGCTTACTTTAACAGTTTCCCTTCCACCAGCCCCCAATAGTCACATGTTAAGCTCATGCAATGGGCACACTAAAACAGTTCCAACAATTTGAAAGCTTCTGCTGGTTCGAGAGATATATCCTATATTGAAAATGGGAATTTTATTAGAACTGGTAGCATTCTTCAAATTGGTGGAATGTTTTAAAGGCACCACTATATTTAGTTTTATTGTACTTATTTAGTTAGATTTGTTTAAGATGCATTCATCCCAAATTCTGGATGTCTGTCCAAAATAGCAACAAAAAATCCAAGGCATACAAATTGAGCCAACATCCAAACCTAAAAATCTTCCCAAGCTCACTCTTCCATCAAAGTACATCCAAACATGAGTAAGGGTGGTTCTGAATTGCCAGAGATAATGTGCATGCTTGTTTTATACAAGGTTTATGTTTTGTAGTATTTACTGCTTAATATAATGGCTGGAATTTGTTTTGTTAAGAAATGTGGAAGAAACAAACTCCACTCTCCTGTTGGAAGCAACAAAATCAGAGACAGCTTTATTCAGGACATGCAATTGCAAGGGAAGAACACAGCTGACAGAGAGCATCTCTGCCTCAGTTTCTCCAAAGTACAAACAAACTCACACAAGCATTTATACCTCTTTGTGACGTGCATTAATTAAAAACATCTGCATTTTATTTAGGCTATTTGCTATCTATTCCAGTATTTTCTCACTTTCTCTTCTCAAAACATCGTTATCTCAAGGCTAGGTCACACTGACTATTCTGCTGTTTTCCACTCGCTTCTGACATGAGCCCTGCTTCTACAGGTCTCACGATATTAGGCTAACTTGACAGAATAGTTGCTCTGTCTCTGACACTTAAATGGCTGCACTTAAACCCTCTCTTTCCCTGCTTCCACAGATAATTGTCATTTATTACTTGTATTAAAGTAGTACCTAAAAGCCCCCAGGCAAGATCTGGTTTCTAATGTGCTAGGTGCCATGCAAACACAAATAAGGGACATTCTCTGGCTCCCAAAGCGCTTATACTCTATCTAGGGGATCGGCAACCTCTGGCAGGCAGCTCGCCAGGGTAAGCACCCTGGTGGGCCTGGCTGGTGTGGTTAACTGCTGGGTCCAAGGGTTCAGCTGATTGCAGCTGCCACTGGCCATGATTCACTGCCCCAGGCCAATGGGGGTGGCAGAAAGCTGAGGCCAGCACATCCCTTGACCTGCACCACTTCCCGCTGCCCCCAGTGGCTTGGAGCTGCGATCGGCCAAACCTGCCGATGCAGCAGCTAAACAAATCGGCCCAGCCCACCAGGGTGCTTACCCTGGCGAGCCGACTGCCAGAGGTTGCCGATCCCTGGTGTAGGTGTAGACTTTCAGAGCTGGGTGATATGGGATAGTGGAAAAAAGAAGTTAATAAGCGCATAGGTGTGGGACACAGCAAAGAAGAGAAGAAAAGGAGAGGAAAGGGAGGGAAAGGGAGGGAAAAGAAGGGATGACCAGCAGCACGAGAGCTGCGAGTGTGAGGGAGGGAAGGAGAGAAAGAGAGGATAGTGGAGTGACGGGGAAAGGTCTGCTTTCTTTTCATATGCACTAAGTTACTTTCCTGACAATTAGATCAGTGCATCTGAAAGCACACTACATAAAGTAATGAACAGAAATGATTGTATTGCCTGAAAATTGTAGCTTGATTTGTTAAAAGTACATTTAAAAAGTATGCAATAGAAATATCAGTGGAACTATAAATTTCCATTGAGTAGATAGCTGACATTTTGATTATAAGCAGCATTAACATATTATGCTAACTTAGGAGTCTAATGTGCTGTGCCAAAACTTCAGTGGAATGCATAAATAGAGGGTGGGATTTTAAAAAGCACCTAAGTGACTTAGGACCACAAGACACATTGCATTTCAATAGGACTTGTGCTCCTAAATCACTTTGTCACTTATGCAAATCCGCCCATAGTGTACAAGTGACTACAGGCATACTATTGCTACTGGTTAGAATAATGTAAATCCTTAATTCAATGAAAGGGTTAAACAAACAATTATTAGTTAGAGAGGCACCATGCTATGCCAACTACCTGTGGATATTTCAGAAATACTGTGTGCATCTATGTGAGTCTTCTGTTCCAGTGCTGGCTAATCTCTAATGACATGAACCAAGTTCAGCAAGAAATCAAATGGCTCTGGTCTTACCTAGGGACAGCCATTGGGAAAGAAAGTCCTTATCTGTTATTTTCATGGGACTCAATGTTAGGGACAGCATGGTAGCAGCAACTGTCAAACAATTTTTGTCCCTTCTTTAGCAGACTGAGGCCTGGTCTACACTGGAGGGCAGTCGATGTAAGATACGCAACTTCAGCTACGGGAATAGTGTAGCTGAAGTCGACATATCTTATTTCAACTTACCTCCCGTCCTCACGGCGTGGGATCGATGGCCACGGCTCCTGCGCTGATTCCGCTTCTGCCTCTCACCCTGGTGGAGTTCCGGAGTCGATGGGAGCACGTTTGGGGATTGATTTATTGCATCTAGACGAGACGCGATATATCGATCCCCAATAGATCGATCGCTACCCGCCGATCCGGCAGGTAGTGTGGACATAACCCTGTGCTGCAGGTAGAAAAATGCGACTACTTTAGAACAGGACTAGTAGTATTAGAGACTTCTGTTTGATTGATTTTCATGAAAGATCTATAAAAGCCATTTGTAATGCATACCCAAGCCCTGAGCAAACATTTCACTGATGTTTCCAAGTGACATCTAGAGATTCAAAACGGTGAGTAAAGCACAGTGGACTGAGAAATATCCTTAGCTCAGCAGTATTTGTTTATAACTTAGGCATAATGTATGATGCAGATTCTGAGCTGTGTGATTTATCCAAACATCTAAAAGAAAGACATAACATTGCCAGAAGCTTATTCTGGGGTGTCAAAGCAGATTCAGGTTTTTGCATCAATGGCTGACAATCTTGGCTCTTTTGCTAAAGAGGCTGTCAGTGCTTTTCAGAACATGTTCTTAAAAAAAAAATCTTTGCATGAGGGGAAAAGTCTTAAAAGCAGTTATGGAGAATTTTCCAGGAGTCTTGAAAATAACCTGGATAGCAAAATGCTGTTCACATGAGCATTGAAAATTAGCATCTCTCTTCATAGTGCTCCTTGCAGAAAATCATGCAACATGACTGTATATTTCTTGATAGGAGGTGTCAGCCCCTGTGTCTGGCCAGTTTGGATATTACATGTTACTTACCTAAATTCCTCTCTGAGGGTACGTCTACACTACCTGCCAGATCGGCGGGTAGCAATCGATCTATCAGGAATCGATTTATTGCGTGTAGTGTAGACGCAATAAATCAATCTCTGTTCGCTCTCCCGTCAACAGCTGAACTCCAGCTCAGGGAGAGGTGGAAGCAAAGTCAACGGGGGAGCCACGGTGCCCCGCGAGGATGTGAAGTAAGTAATTTTAATTCAGTCTAAGATATGTCGACTTCAGCTATGCTATTCTCGTAGCTGAAGTTGCGTATCTTAGATCGATCCCCCCTGCCCCCTCGTGTAGACCAGGCCACAGTTTTAACTCCTTCCACTTCTTCACTTCATGCCCTAAACTGTTGTGAAATGTAATGTTAAAGAGCTGCCACATCTAACCAGAAGTGACTGCATTTCAGTGATTAATGTGCTATATGTAGGCATGGCAGAATTTGGTTTTTATTTTTTCATAATTTCAATGGATACTGATGTTTATTTGTAAGCACTTTTATTATTATCAATTTAAATAGTCACAGCTGCACAAAATTATGGGTCTTAACCTTTTTTTCCAGGCCAGGCTGTGGGAAGTGGCGCAGGCCGAGGGATGTGCTGGCCGCCACTTCCTGCAGCCCCCATTGGCCTGGAATGGCAAACCACGGCCAGTGGGAGCAGCAATCGGCCAAACCTGCAGATGCTGCAGGTGAACAAACCAGCCTGGCCTTCCAGCAGATTTCCCTGACGGGTCACATGCCAAAAGTTGCCAAGCTCTGATCTAATTACAGTAAAACAAAACAGGAAACTGATTGTGTTTGTTTTTCTAGCTATGTCTTTTCTAGTATCACAGAGGACCACATTTTGGAGAAAGATACAGGCTTTATAAAAGATCCTCATTTATATTTGTACAAGCCTATTCAAGTCAATGGGGCAGTGTGCATGTAATTGAGCTCAGAATTTTCCAGTATTATACATATGGCAGGCTAAATATGTTCAAATCTATGTTCAAAGATATACAAAATAAAGCATGCAAGAGTCATGCTTTATCTGTAATCATGCTAATTATATTTTCTGTAATTCTGGCTCACTCTGAAATCAACTGTAAATTCTGTCATTAATTTCAGTGGAAGTGGGATCGAGCAAATCCTCTTCTCTCTCTTTCTCTTTCTTTTTTTAAAGTAACAAGTTTATTTCAAAAAAATATCATCTGCAGTAGCCATTTGAAGGTGAGCTAATAACCATGATTATTCACAGTCCAGGCTTGATTCCTTTTTCTACTGAAGCCTAGTAGAGCTTTGTAGAGCTGGTCGGGAATTTTTCATCAGCAAATAATTCTTATGGAAAATGCCTATTCCACAAAATTGAAATTAGTCCATGGGAAATTTTTGATTTTCTGCTGGGATTGACAGGATTGTTTGGGGTTGGTTTGACTCAAATTGGACTCCTTTGTTCTGTTGAACTCACCCATAAAATTTGTTTTGAATTTATTATTAATCTGTATTCCTCATCATGGTACATTGCCTTCTGGGAGCAATAGCCATCATTCTCTCCTGAGGACTGACTTCCCTTAAGGACTACATCTCCCACAATGCAGTGAGACTAAAGCAAATGTTGAAATTTGCCATGGGATGGAAATTTTGAATTTCACTCAACTCTAGAGTTTTGACATAGATTTCAACAGAAGCAGGACTCAGCTCATGCAAAACTGACATTGACTGCAGTGCAATCACTAGGATGCCTGGTCTCAATCTGGCATTGAAACTGACTTCAATTAAGGTTATGTCTGAGTAAGGAATGAGTTTCTTACTTTTTTTGTAAAAATATGAAACAGCAAGTTATCTATGAAATTCATCAAACCTCGTTTATTTTCTATAAGATTTATGAAATATAGATTTTACTCACACACAACACTATAAATATTTAAAACAATCTCTAAATAGAAGGGGGGAAATGAAAAGCATTTAATTCTTTATACATAACAAATAATATGAGATGCCCAATATTATAGTTTGGGTGCAATTGTAAAATTCATATAATCAAAAAAGCAGAGATTCATAAATTAAGGCTAGAAGGAGACCATTATTGTAATTTCGTCTGACCTCCTGCATAACACAGGTGGTAGAATTTCACCCAGTAATTCCTGCATCAAGTCCATAACTTGTAGTTTAGCTAGAGCATATCTTTTAGACAGATGGTCAGTCTTGATTTAAAGACTTCAAGTAATGGATAATCCACCACGTCCCTATGTAAGTTGTTCCAATGATCAATTACCCTCACTGTCAATAATAACAGAGGCATAGAGTGCGGAAGTGACTTACTCATAGTCACACAGCAGGTCAGTAGCAGGGCTGGACTAGAATGCATATCTTCTGAGCACCAGTCCATGACCCAATTGACTAGGCTACACTGCCTACTTTACAAAAATAAGATTCCTTATTTAAGAGCTGTTTGAAGAAATAAAAACTGAAACAATCTAACAGATAAAGAATTAGATGTAATCAGCATACTGAGCATGGCTGTGCAGATTATGTCAATGGGACAGCTTCAATTTTCTCAGCCATGGGATGCTGTTCTGGGGAGGAAGTTTGCCAGGAAGAGATGTGATCAACCTCACCAAGATGGGGAAGAGCATCTTCCCGCACTGACTTGCTCACCTAGTGAAGAGGGCTTTTTAACTTGGTTCAAAGTGGGCAGGTGACAGAAGTCTACAGGTAAACCTAAAAAATACAATCTTAAAAGCTAGATTTTAGGGGGGCGTGGAAAATTACAACAGGATCATAGGAGCAACAAGAGTGAAATCAGTGGGGGAATCTGATGAGTATCTTAGTCTATACACAAATGCAGGAAGTAAAGGAATAAACAGGAAAAAATTGAAGTATTGGTACACAAGCTAAATTATGACTTAACTGGCATCACAGAGACTTGGTGGGATAAATCTCATGACTGGAGTATTGGTATATAAGACCATCGCTTATTCAGGAAGGGTAAAAAGGGAGGAGGAGGTGCTGCATTATACATCAAGAATATTTATATAGATATGTAATATATACTTGTTCTGAGGTCCAGAAGGAGGTGAGAGGCAGACTGGTAGAAAGTGTCTGGGTAAATATATAAAGGGGAACAAATAGGGGTGATATTATGGTGGGGGTCTACTACAGTCCACCAAATCAGGAAGAGAAGGTGGTTGAGGCATTTCTAGAACAAATAACAGAAATATCCAAAATACAAGACCTGATAGTAAGAGGGACTTTAACTACCCAGACATCTGCTGGAAAAGTAATATAGTAAAATACAACATTTCCAATAAGTTATTGGAATATATCGGGGATCACTTTTTGATTTACAAAGTGGAGGAAGTAACCAGAGGGCCAGCCATTTTAGACTTGATGCTGACCAACATGGAGGAAATAAGGTAAATCTCCATATATTATCTCATAGAACTGGAAGGGACCCTGAAAGGTCATTGAGTCCAGCCCCCTGACTTCACTAGTAGGACTAAGTGCTCATTTTGTCCCAGATCCCTAAGTGGCCCCCTCAAGGATTGAACTCACAACCCTGGGTTTAACAGACCACTGAGCTATCCCCCCAGCCTAAAAAGTTGAGAGCCACTGCACTAGCCCCCTCTCAGAGCTGGAAACAGAACCCAGGTGTCTTGGCTGCCAGTTTCTTGCTCTAACCACCAGCCCCCCCTCGCCTCCCCTCCCCTCCCTTCCCTTCCCTTCCCTTCCCTTCCCTTCCCTAATTGGTTGTTAATCCAATGGTGGAAGGAAATTTGAGTGAAAGTAATCACAAAATGATAGATTTCATGACTGTAAGGAAAGGAAAGAGTAAGAGCAGCAGAATAAGGTCAATGGACTTCAAAAAAGCAGATTTTAATAAACTCAGAGAACTTGCAGGTAAGGTCCAATCAGAAGAAAATCTAAGAAATAAAGGATTTTAGGGGAGCTGGTGGTTTATCAAGGAAATAGTATTAAATGCAAAATTGCCAACTATTCTGATGCGAAGGAAAGATAGGAAGAATAGTATAAGGCCAATGTGATTCCATCAGAAGCTCTTTAATGATCTGAAAATCAAAAAGTGAAAACATGGACAAATTACTAAGGAGGAGTATCAAAGCATAGCACAATGATGTAGGAACAAAATCAGAAAGGCTAAGGCACAAAATGAGTTACATCTAGCCAGGGACATAAAATGCAATGAGAAAAGGTTCTTTAAATACATCAGAGCAAGGGAAAGACAAGGGAAAATGTAGGTCCTCTACTTAGCAGGGAGATAAAAGCTGATGACATCAAGAAGGCTGAAGTGTTTAATACCTATTTTGCTTCATATTCACTAAAAAGGTTAATGATGATCAGCTATTCAACAGAATTAATACTGACAACAAGAGGGAAGGAACACAAGCCAGAACAGGGAATGAACAGGTTAAAGAATATTTAGATAAGTTACACATATTCAAGTCAGCAGAACCTGATGAAATTCCTCCTAGGGTATTTGAGGAACTAGTTGAAGCAATCTCAAAACCATGAGCAATTATCTTTGTGAACTCATGAAAGATGGGTGAGATCCCAGTGGACTAGTGAAGGTCAAATATAATATTATCTTTAAAGAGGGGAACAAAGAAGACTCAGAGAATTATACACCAGTCAGCCTAACTTTGATTCCTGGAAAGATTCTGGAACAAATTATTAAAGAGACAATTTGTAAGCAAGTAGAAGATAATAGGGTTATTAGTAATAGCCAGCATGGATTTTTCAAGAACAAATCATGCCAAACCAAATTTCTTTGACAGGAATACTGACTTAATGGATAGGAGGAAGCTCCTTCTTGGATCTATCTTGATTTTAGTAAGGCTTTTGACACAGTCCCACATGACATTCTCAAAAGCATAGGAAACTGTGTTCTAGATTAAATTACTATAAGGTGGGTGCACAACTGGCTGAAAGTCTATACTCAAAGAACACTTGTCAATGGTTAACTGTTGAACTGGGAAGACATATTTAGTGGTGCTCATTCAATATTTACATTGATGATTTGGATAATGGAGTAGAGAATATGCTTATAAAATTTGCAGATGACCCCAAGATGGGAGGCATTGCAAGCACTTTGGAGGACAGGATTAGAATTCAAATTACTCTGACAAATTGTAGAATTGTTCTGAATTCAAGAAGATAAAATTCAATAATGACAAGTGCAAAGTACTTCATTGAGGACGAGAAGTAATGGATTTAATCTGCAGCAAGGCGATTTTTAATTATAAGAGTAGTTAAATTCTGGAATAGGTTTCTGATGGAGGTTGTGGAATTCCCATCATTAGAGATTTTTAAGAACAAGTTAGACAAACACCTGTCAGGGATGGTGCAGGTTTATTTGGTCTTGTCTCAGCCAAGGTCCTGGACTTGATAATCCCTCGAGGTGCCCTCCAGCCCTTCACTTGTATGATTATATGACAATAGAATTTTTCAAAACTTTCTTGCATGCAAATCCCAGTTGGGATTATGCATCCTGGGGACTACACAGGATTTTCATAGAGGACGGCTGGGTGCACTTAGAGCCTCTGCATGTGTAAAGATGGTCACAAAGTAAACTGGGCCTGGCCTTGACAAATGGTGTGAACCAACTATTTTCAGAATTGTTCAGGGCCTAATCAGGCTAATTAATACATTCACAAACAAGGTGTGATTTCGACAGGTCCAAACCATGAGGGCCGATGAAGAAGGTCTCCAATTAGTCTTTCACTAACTACTGGCTCAGTTGTGGTCATGTAATTAAAGACCCATATCATAATGCATATGCACAAACATTTCCTAATGCCTGAGTGCTTGATTTCATAGTCTAAACAACTTTCTTTTAACATTTTTTTGTCTGGAATACTGTATCCACAATGCATTCATAAAATCCTCAGTTTTAACTATACATGGTATTGATATGCAATATAAAGACAAGCAAGAAGCAACAATGCAAATGTCCTATTGGGACTGATGCTGCATTCCATGCAGCAGTGCTGAGTTCAAGCTATTTTTGAATTCCCCTACTCAAGTCAGTAAAAAACATGCAGAGACAAATGGGTTCAGCAATAGTTAGTTGTTAATGTAAGGGAAATATGTGGGTGAAGGGTGATCAGAAACTCACTTATACCAGAGCAGTGCTCTCTCTTGTTGGCAAAAAATACCTACCAAAGTTGCACTGTAGATGTGCAATCTTTATCAAAGATTTCAATCAAGCACAAAGACTTTGGAAACAAAGTAATGCCATCAAATGTGAATACTTTTTTGATTGCTATGGCAACCTATCTTAGCTCCTGAGTAAGAAAAGGGTTTTAAATTCCTTAAATGAGGATCTGTTTTTACTCATCAAAAATATTTTCACAAATAAACCTCAAAATTCATGCATTTAGCACAATAAATGAGGTAAACATATGTTGCAGAGTAATGAGGTTAACACTAAGATTTGATTCAGCAGAATGTTCATAGTGGTGCTGCTCCAGCACTCAAAACAATAATTGAAAAGGACCACCTACATCCAGGAACTAGGACTGTTGAAGACTCCCCCTTCTCGAACTCATTCCATATTATCTAACTACTTTATACAAGTCAGATTAGGTCAGGTCTCCAGTGACGAAGCTAACACCTCACATATGTTTCTCACGTCAGTAGTTCAGTTGAGAGCAATTAATTGATGAAAAGAACAATTACTTTAGAAAATGGACAGAAAAGATCAGATTAAAACTGGCCACTATGCAGATGCACAACAGAGAAATAGAATGTGGAGAGCTACTTTCCCCATCCTAAAATATTCATTTAGCATCAGTCATTCTGTATTATCTAGGCACTGCCCTCCATAGGGACCAGCCACAACTGTAATAAGTAGACGGGAAG
Organism: Mauremys mutica; assembly: GCF_020497125.1. NCBI lineage: Eukaryota > Metazoa > Chordata > Testudines > Geoemydidae > Mauremys > Mauremys mutica. The sequence goes on along the minus strand of NC_059072.1, from coordinate 287,195,243 downwards.
GACTGGGACTAACAAGTGCTCATCCTAGCTCAGTTAAACTTACTTTGTGACCACAGTGGCACAACCTGGCCCCATCTCACTCTCTGGATGGCCTCCTGTCTGTTGTGATTTGATCCAGCCAGTGGATCATATGTGCTTCTAAACTCCCTGGGTCTGATTAGTGACTGGTAACTTTTCCTAGCTCTGGGTTTCTCAAGCACACTCCCAGATGAAGACCCCTTGTCTGATACCCTTCTTGGGTAATGGGTCCCCACAGTCTGGCTGCCTGGACCCTGGAACAACACTCTTGATTCCAATTTGCTTAGACATGTTCCCCCCCAGAGTCCATCTGCCTGCGAGAGTTCTGGTTTTCTAGTTACACCCTTCAGGGACAGCATGACAGAAAAGCAAGAAAATACAGACCTAGCAAAGGGCATTTCTTATCCACAAATACTTTACTCTTAAAAAAGCATGAGAATTACAAATCTATGGAACACGGCAAACTCTTGAACACAATCCCCCTCAGACTGATCTCACCACCCCTGTGAGTCCTGCGTTTGGTTTGAGTCATTAGGCCAGGCAGCCTGCTTTGCCTAATCTTCTGGCTTCTGGCAGTGGAATGGCCTCCCTTCCTTGAAGAAGCATCCCTTTGAAAGCCAACTCTGTCCCCTCTTTCCCCCCTGTGCTGCAAGCTGGAGAGAGGTCCAGTCAGAACTCCCACTCTCCTCTCCAAACAGCTTGTATAAAGAGACAAAGTCAAGAGCCCTATTCCTGGAAAAAACATTGTTCCAGTAGAGAAGAGTCATTCAGTGCTGATGGCCCTTCATTGCTGTGCCACAGCCTCTCAGGCATAGTCTGTTAAGTGGTGTCCAGTTTCTGCAACAAAATGGATGCTCTTAACCAAAATGAAGGTTACAATTATAAATGGCAGTCTCACAACAAAGTGGAATTCATAATCTGACACAGACATATCCCCAAACTGTCACACTCAGAAAAGTAATTTTATCTGTGTTGAGATCCCCATTTGTAAAATATTGCTTCCCTACCTCACTGGGGGTATTGAGAGGATAAATTCATTAGGATCTGTGAGACACTCAGATACTTTAGTGATGTGTTCCAGAGGAAGGCCAATAAAAAACCAAACTGTGGTCTCCCTGAGTACAAGGACTCTTCCAGGCTAGTGTTTCTAATGATGCTGTCTACCCTCCACTCCAGAAAGCAGAACTGGACAGCGTGGAGGGGAGTGCACACTACACACCCTCTTTAGGAATGATTCTGCAGCTGCGTTCCCTGGAGCTCTGATAGACTCATGTTTCCCCAAGGCAAAATCCCTCATAGAGGGCCAATAGGAGGTGTGTTTCTCCACACCACCTTTAATGCCACAATTTGGTTCAAAATCAAACAAACCTTCTGTAAGCATCTCAGAATGATACATGGATCTGATGCAGTAGTTAGAGGTTTCAGTAGCAACTGAGACATTATTTGTTGTTTATAGTTATTTTACCATTGAATAGAAAATTATACTATTCTAAAAATTAAAAAAAGACTTAATTATGTTGTATTGTTCCCACACACTATTGATTGACATATGCCAATTTCCTTGTCAGCCATATTCAGCATACTGGTATTAACATTTTCTTAAATCCATTGAAACTATTCTTGTAAATCAAGTCTTAATATCTCCTCAATACCATGTAAAAACCTACTTATTTATTATTTGGTTGGGTGGGAAAAGAAAAGTAAATGAAGACTTACACCCAGGAAGCATAAGTCAAGTTGGTTAAACTATGGGAAATGACTGTAAGATATGGCTACCATGAAAAATGTATTTGATAACTATGAAATAATGTTTGTACCTCATATTCCACATCTTCATGTAATAGTTGCAGACAAGTTTCTGTACTGCACTCTGTGATTAAAATGCTATATTTAAATAGGTTTAAAAAACAATGAGAGTTTTTTTAAAAATCTCACCAACAGAAACACTGCATCAAGTAAGGCCATGCAAAAAAGGAAGAGGGCATACTGATATATGATTATGAATGTTGTAATTATAATTTTAAGAAAAAATAGTTAAAACTTTGTGTATTATATTCCCAGTCTCTTTGGCTGGATGACATTGGTGAATTATGTATTTCTTAATTTATTTAGGATTCTATTCTCCCATTCATACTCACAATGAGTAGTACGTTACTCTGTGTGTAGACCCATTGGAAACAAATATCTAGAAAGCTTGGTTAGCATCCACTGTGGTCTGCGCACTTCTTAGCTATGGCACCCTATGCCTAAAGCCATCCTTGAGTTATAGAGTATAAAATCTGAGGGAGAGAGAGAAAGGGCACTGAACAAATACTACCACCAAAAGATTATTATTGCTTCATGCTTTTCCTAATTTGCAGTAACTGAACTGTCCAGCATCTGATTCATATTTGGCATTGAAATCACCATTTTTTGTTGTGTAGAGAAGGTTTCAATCTTCTTTGTGAAGAGCAGCCAAACATTCATCTTTGGATCAGACACTGTCAAAACAGCTTGATTGGCTGGTCGTTGAAACCTCCCCACTTGGGTTACACACAGCAAAGGCCAGCCAATCAAAATGCAAAATATTAACAAGGTCACTGTAGTATAACACCCTTCTATAACTCATAGATTACAAAAGACATTAAAATTCTGATATCCCATTCATAAGGAAAAGATTGTAATGAGAATAGAAAATGGCACAACATTAATTCATTGTGTGACAAAGAATATAATGAGAATGGGAAATAGTACAAACATAACTCATTCTTGCTACAGCTTTAAGATTGTAATGTCATGGTTCATATCACATACTTAGAAAGAAAGGTAGGCAGCGGAAGTGTTGCAATATTCAATATGGTTAATTTCAATGCAATACACATTATTATATATGCAATATTGTGCAAAGATGAAATGTAATTTAGAAATAGTTATAGTAAAACAGTTATAATTTTCTCATTACATTTTGTTAACAAAATGCTTAATACCATGAATGCAAAACATTTTAATGAGTGAATATATATGAACATTAAGCGACTCCTATTCTAGGAGGGGAGGACATATAGAAGAACATAAATTGTTGGGCAAAAGTTAACATGGTTTCTGTAAAGGGAAATCATGTCTTACTAATCTATTAGAGTTCTTTGAAGGGGTCAACAAACATGTGGACAAGGGGGATCCAGTACTTAGATTTCCAAAAAGCCTTTGACAAGGTCCCTCACCAAATGCTCTTATGTAAATTAAGTTGTCATGGGATAAGAGGGAAGATCCTTTCATGGATTGAGAACAGGTTAAAAGACAGGGAACAAAGGGTAGGAATAAATGGTAAATTTTCAGAATGGAGAGGGGTAACTACTGGTGTTCCCCAAGGGTTAGTCCTAGGACCAATCCTATTCAACTTATTCATAAATGATCTGGAGAAATGGGTAAACAGTGAGGTGGCAAAGTTTGCAGATGATACTAAACTGCTCAAGATAGTTAAGACCAAAGCAGACTGTGAAGAACTTCAAAAAGATCTCACAAAACTAAGTGACTGGGCAACAAAATGGCAAATGAAATTTAATGTGAATAAATGTAAAATAATGCACATTGGAAAAAAATAACCCCAACTATACAGACAATATGATGGGGGCTAATTTAGCTTCAACTAATCAGGAAAGAGATCTTGGAGTCATCGGGGATAATTCTCTGAAGACGTCCACGCAGTATGCAGCGGCAATCAAAAAAGCAAACAGGATGTTAGGAATCATTATAAAAGGGATCGAGAATAAGATGGAGAATATCTTATTGCCTATATATAAATCCATGGTATGCCCACATCTTGAATACTGCATACAGATGTGGTCTCCTCATCTCAAAAAAAGGGATACTAGCATTAGAAAAGGTTCAGAGAAGGGCAACTAAAGTGATGAGGGGTTTGGAATGGGTCCCATATGAGGAGAGATTAAAGAGGCTAGGACTTTTCAGCCTGGAGAAGAGGAGACTAAGGGGGGACTATGATAGAGGTATATAAAAACATGAGTGGTGTGGAGAAAGTGAATAAGGAAAAGTTATGTACTTGTTCCCACAATATAAGAACTAGGGGTGAAATTAATAGGCAGCAGGTTTAAAACAAATAAAAGAAGAAGTTCTTCACACAGTGCACAGTCAACCTGTGGAACTCCTTACCTGAGGAGGTTGTGAAGTCTAGGAAACAGGGTTTAAAAGAGCATTAGATAAATTAATGGAGGCATGAACAGAATATTAGGAACTATTAGGAAAGGGATAGATAATATGACAGAAATTATCATAATGCCACTATATAAATCCAAGGTATGCTCACACATTGAATGCTGAGTGCAGTTCTGGTCACCTCATCTCAAAAAAAGATATATTAGAATTGGAAAAAGTACAGAGAATGGCAAAAATTATCTGGGGTGTGGAACATCTTCCATATGAGGAAAGATTAAATAGACTGGGACTGTTCAGCTTGGAAAAGAGAGGACTAAAGGGGGATCTGATAAAGGTCTATAAAATCATGAATGGTGTTAAGAAAGTGAATAAGGAAGTGTTATTTATCTCTTCACATAACACAAGAATCAAGGGTCACCCAATGAACTTAATAGGCAGCACATTTTTTAAAAACATAAATAAGTACTTCTTCATACAAGTCACAGGCCTGGTCTACACTAGGCGTTTAAATCGGTTTTAGGAGCCTAAAACCGATTTAACGCCACAACCGTCCACACTAGGAGGCACCTTATATCGATTTTAATGGCTCTTTAAATCGGTTTCTGTACTCCTGCCCGACGAGAGGAGTAGCGCTAATATCGGTATTAACATATCGGAATAGGGTTAGTGTGGCCGCAATCGACGGTATTGGCCTCCGGGAGCTATCCCACAGTGCACCACTGACCGCTCTGGACAGCATTCTCAACTCGGATGCACTGGCCAGGTAGACAGGAAAAGCCCCGCGAACTTTTGAAATTCATTTCCTGCTTCCCCAGCGTGGAGAGCTCATCATCACAGGTGACCACGCACAGCTCATCAGCACAGTTAACAATGCAGTCTCCTGAGAATCGAAAAAGAGCCCCAGCATGGACCGCTCGGGAGGTAATGGATCTGATCGCTATATGGGGAGAGGATTCAGTGCTAACAGAACTGCGTTCCAAAAGACGAAATGAAAAAGTATTTGAAAGAATTTCTAAGTCTATGACGGATAAAGGCCACAGCAGGGACTCCGTGCAGTGCAGAGTGAAAGTTAAGGAGCTCAGACAAGCCTACCAGAAAACCAAAGAAGCAAACGGAAGGTCCGGGGCAGGTCGAAAAAACATGCCGCTTCTATGCTGAGCTGCATGCAATTTTAGGGGGCTGCGCCACAAGTACCCCACCCCTGACCGTGGATTCCGAGGTGGGGGTTGTAATCTCTGCCATGTCAGACGGGGAAGATGAAGATGAAGAAGAGGAGGAAGACCTCGCAGAGAGCACACAGCACTCCGTGACCCCCAGCAGCCAGGAGCTTTTTATCACCCTGACGGAATTACCCTGCTCCCAGCCCTCACAAGCAACTATTCCAGAGAATGACGCCATGGAAGGGAGCTCTGGTGAGTGTACCTTTGCAAATAGCAAACAGTGTTTTTTAAGCAAGCCTTTTTTAATGATTGATTTGCCCTGAGGACTTGGGACGCATTCGCAGACAGTATAGTTACTTAGAAAAGTTTGTTAACATGTCCGGGGATTGAGAGGAAATCCTCCAGGGACATCTCGATGAAGCGCTCCTGTAGGTACTCCAGAAGCCTTTGCAGAAGGTTTCTGGGCAAAGCATCCTTGTTCCGCCCACCATGGTAGGACACTTTACCATGCCATGCATGTAGCAAGTAATCAGGTATCATTGCGTGGCAAAGCATAGCGGCGTATGGTCCCGGTGACTGCTGGCATTCAAGAAGCATGCGCTCTTTATCTCGTTCAGGATAACCTGGTTAGAAATCAGGAATTTAAGTAAGGGGGGGTGGCCATTTTTCTACTGGGTTCGTGGAATGCAGCAGCTTAAAAAAAACACTTTCCTGCACGTAGCGAAGCGGGGGGAGGGGAGGAGTGAAATGCCGATGATCTTTTCTGTTTGGTCACCGGCGAGGCGATCTTCCCCAAGCTACCGGACAAGCAGTGGGTGGGGGGGAGGGGGAAGGTTGTTGATTAGCAGGGAGCTAGCGTGGTATTAGCCATGCGTTGGGGGGGGAGGGGTAAATCACTGAGACAGTGGCTTACCATGGCCGCATGCAAGCTGAATCCTGATGCCTGGACCTGTGTCTGAGATCTGTAACCCAAGAGTTGCAAGCAGGCACTATTAAGATGAAAAATGCGACCTTGTAGGGAAATCACATGTGCTATGTAAGGTGAATAGTGCTTTTCACTGTGAAAGAGTATAGCCATTGTTCTGTAAAATGTATCTTTCTAAATATTTATCTCCCTCATGCAGCTGCAAATATTTCAAGCGTCCCTCCTCCATCCCAAAGGCTAGCACAGATAAGGCGGAGGAAAAAGAAGACGCGAGATGAGATGTTCTCGGATATTATGGAAGTTACACGCAATGAAAGAGCTCATCTGAATGAGTGGAAGGACGTGGTTTCAAATTACAGGAAAGAGGCCAGTGAACGTGAGGACAGGAGGGATGAACGTGAGGACAGGAGGGACAACCGAGATGAGAGGTGGCGGCAGGAAGACCGGCAGGAAAATCAGCGGTGGCGGCAGGAAGATCAGCGGTGGCGGGATGCAACTCTGGGGCTGCTGCGTGATCAAACTGACATGCTCCGGCGTCTTGTGGAGCTTCAGGAACGGCAGCAGGATCACAGAGTGCCGCTGCAGCCCCTGTATAACCACCCTCCCCCCTCACCATGTTCCTTAGCCTCCTCACCCAGACGTGTAAGAACGCGTGGGGGGAGGCTCCGTGCACCCGCCCACTCCACCCCCGTGGACAGCCCAACCAGAAGGATGTCGTTACTCTGAATTTTATTTTTTTAATGGCCTTCTCCATCCCTCCTTTCCTCCTCCCAAAGCACACCCTTACTTCTCTCCCTCTTTTTATAATGAATCAATAAAGAATTCATGCTTTTTAAATGAGTGACTTTATTTGCATAAGTAAGCTGTACTCGAAGGGGGAGGGGGAGTTGCTTACAGGGACTGAGTCAATCAAGGGGGTTGGGTGTTCATCAACAAACACAGCAGTCACACTGTACCCTGGCCATTGATGAAGCTCGTTTTCAAAGCTTCTCTGATGCGCACCGCTTCCTGGTGTGCTCTTCTAATCTCCCTGGTGTCTGGCTGCGCGTAATCAGCGGCCAGGTGATTTGCCTCAGCCTCCCACCCCGCCATAAAGGTCTCCCCCTTACTCTCACAGAGATTGTGGAGAATACAGCAAGCAGCAATAACATAGGGGACATTGGTTTGGCTGAGATCTGAGCGAGTCAGTAATGTGCGCCAGCGCGCCTTTAAACGGCCAAATGCACATTCCACCACCATTCTGCACTTGCTCAGCCTGTAATTGAACAGATCCTGACCACTGTCCAGGCTGCCTGTGTATGGCTTCATGAGCCATGGCATCAAGGGGTAGGCTGGGTCCCCCAGGATAACGACAGGCATTTCAACATCCCCAACTGTTATTTTCTGGTCTGGGAAGTAAGTCCCTTGTTGCAGCCGTTTAAACAGAGTAGTGCTTCTGAATACGCGAGCGTCATGAACCCTCCCTGGCCATCCCGCGTGGATGTTTGTGAAACGTCCCTTGTGATCCACCAGTGCTTGCAGCACCATTGAAAAGTACCCCTTCCGGTTTACGTACTGGGTGCCCTGGTGCTGCGGTGCCAAGATAGGGATATGGGTTCCATCTATCGCCCCCCCACAGTTAGGGAATCCCATTGCAGCAAAGCCATCCACTATGGCCTGCACGTTTCCCAGAGTCACAACCTTTCGTAGCAGCAGCTTAGTGATTGCTTTGGCTACTTGCATCACAGCAGCCCCCACAGTAGATTTTCCAACTCCAAATTGATTCCCGACTGACCGGTAGCTGTCTGGCGTTGCAAGCTTCCACAGGGCTATCGCCACTCGCTTCTCTACTGTGAGGGCTGCTCTCATCTTGGTATTATGGCGTTTCAGGGCAGGGGCAAGCAAGTCACAAAGTTCCATGAAAGTGCCCTTACGCATGCGAAAGTTTCGCAGCCACTGGGAATCGTCCCACACCTGCAACACAATGCGGTCCCACCAGTCAGTGCTTGTTTCCCGGGCCCAAAATCGGCGTTCAATGGATAGAATCTGCCCCATTACCATCAGGATCTCCAAAGCGCCGGGGCCCGCGGTTTGAGATAATTCTGTGTCCACGTCCTCATCACTGTCATCGCCGCGCTGCCGTATCCGCCTCTTACTCGCCTCGGTTCGAAGGTCCTGGTTCAGCATATACTGCACGAGAGTGCGCGAGGTGTTTAAAACATCCACGATTGCGGTATGGAGCTGAGCAGGGTCCATGCTTGCTGTGCTATGGCGTCTGCACGGTTCACCAAGCAAAAAAGGCGCGAAACGGTTGTCTGCCGCTGTCAGGGAGGGAGGGAGGGGTGAGGCTGTACCCAGAACCACCCGCGAAAATGATTTTTGCCCCATCAGGCACTGGGATCTCAACCCGGAAATGCCAAGGGGCGGGGGAGGCTGCGGGAACTATGGGATAGCTACGGGATAGCTACCCACAGTGCAACGCTCCAGAAATCGACGCTAGCCTCGGACCATGGACGCACACCACCGATTTAATGTGTTTAGTGTGGCCGCGCACACTCGATTTTATAAAATCTGTTTTACAAAACCGGTTTATGCAAATTCGGAATAGTCCCGTAGTGTAGACGTACCCACAGTCAACCTGTAGAACTTATTGCCAGGGGATGTTGTAAAGGACAAAAAAGAATTAGATAAGTTCATGGAGGATATGTCATCAATGGCTACTAGCCAACATGGTCAGTGGTGCAACCTCATTCTCTGGGTGTCTCTGAACCTCTGAGTGCCAGAAGATGGAACTGGATGAGAGTGGCTGGATCCACTCAATCAATTGCCCTGTTCTCTTCATTTACTCTGGGTACATCTACACTACGGGACTATTCCGAATTTGCATAAACCGGTTTTGTAAAACAGATTGTATAAAATCGAGTGCGCGCGGCCACACTAAACACATTAAATCGGTGGTGTGCGTCCACGGTCCGAGGCTAGCATCGACTTCTGGAGCGTTGCACTGTGGGTAGCTATTCCGTAGCTATCCCACAGTTCCCGCAGCCTCCCCCGTCCCTTGGAATTTCCGGGTTGAGATCCCAGTGCCTGATGGGGCAAAAATCATTGTCGCGGGTGGTTCTGGGTAAATGTCGTCAGTCACTCCTTCCTCTGGGAAAGCAACGGCAGACAAGCATTTCGCGGCTTTTTTCCCTGGATTGCCCTGGCAGATGCCATAGCATGGCAATCATGGAGCCTGTTTTGCCTTTTGTGACTGTCACCGTATGTGTACTAGATGCCACTGACAGAGGCGATTCAGCAGCGCTACACTGCAGCATGCTTTTGCTTTTCCATGACAGCAGAGATGGTTACCAGCCATACTGTACCATCTACCAATCCATAAATTGGTAAAAAGATGATCATGGTTACCAGTCCTTTTGCACTGCACCATCTGTTGCTGTCATAAGTGCCTCTGGCTGTTTTTAGCCAGGGGCGCAAAAGCCAAAATTGGGAATGACTCCCTGAGTCAATCCCTCCTTTTTGGTATCTAAAAATAGAATCAGTCCTGTCTAGAATTTGGGCAAGTGTACTAGAGAACCACTGTATCATAGAACCAGAGAGCACAGCTGCTCTGTGTCAGATCCAGCAGAAATTATGAGCTGTATGCTATTCACAGGGGGTGCTCCTGCAACAACCCCACCTGTTGATTCCATTCTTCCCCCAGCCTTCCCGGGCTACCATAGCATTGTCCTCCCACTTGTGTGATGAAGTAATAAAGAATGCAGGAATAAGACACAGTGACTTGTTAGTGAGAAATGAGTGGAAGGCAGCCTCCAGCTGCTATGATAGTCCAGACAGGACATTAAGGAGTGTGGAGGAGAGGAGCCCAGCATCGCGCTGCTAGTCCAGGGGCAATTGAATCTTTTCTTTACACATGAAGGGTGGGGGCTGATGGAGCTCAGCCCCCTGTTGCTATGATGAGGACGGTTACCAGCCATACTGCACCATCTACCAAGAAAAATTAGGGCCAGGCGCCCTTGATAGACCTAACGGATGCTAGTCGGCATGGTTACCAGTCCTTTTGCACTGCCCCATGTGCCAATAGGCTGATGATGACGATAGGTATCAGTCTTACTGCACCATCAGCCACCCATGGCGGGGGGGGGAGCAAGGATGTTGGTGTTGAGTGCTGCAGCATCGCGTCTATCTGCAGCATTCAGTAAAGATAGGGTGACATGTAAAAGAGTCAAGAGAGGATTGTTTTCCCTTTCACTTCTGGGGGGGGTGGGGGGGTGCGTAAATTGCCGAGCTATGCCCTGACCCACCGCGGACACTGTTTTTGACCCTAGAAGCATTTGGAGCTCAGCCAAGAATGCAAATGCTTTTCGGATACTGCAGGAACTGTGGGATAGCTTGAGTCCTCCAGTCCATGAGCGTCCATTTGATTCTTTGGCTTTCCGTTACGCTTGTCACGCAGCGCAGCAGTGCGCTGAGTCCCTGCTATGGCGTCTGTCTGGAGATTTTTTAAAAATGATTTTGAATTTCGTCTTCTGTAACGGAGCGCTGATAGAACAGATTTGCCTGCCCTTACTGCGATCACATACGCATGGTCCATGCTGAAGCTCTTTTTTTATTTTGATTTCGGACTGCATCGCCACCCGTGCTGATCGGAGCTCCACGCTGGGCAAACAGGAAATATTCAAAAGTTCGCGGGGCTTTTCCTGTCTACCTGGCCACTGCATCCGAGTTCAGATTGCTGTCCAGAGTGGTCAGTGGTGCACTGTGGGATACCGCCCGGAGGCCAATACTGTCGATTTGCGGCCACACTAAACCTAATCCGATATGGTAATACCGATACTAGCGCTACTCCTCTCGTTAGGGAGGAGTACAGAAACCGGTTTAAAGAGCCCTTTATATCGATATAAAGGGCCTCTCAGTGTGGACGGGTGTGGCGTTAAATTGGTTTTACGCTCCTAAAACCGGTTTAAACGCCTAGTGTAGACCAGGCTTCTGAAGCATCTTGCATCTCCGAAGCATTTGGCATCTACCTGTTGGAAGACAGGATACTAAACTAGATGGACCATTGGTCTGATTCATTGTGGCCATTCTTATGTTGTAGACAATCCAAGACATGTTTGTCCAACCTATTCTTAAAAACCTCCAATGACAGACATTCTACAACCTCTGTAGGTAAATTATTCCAGTGCTTAACTATCCTTACAGTTACTAAGCTTTTCCTAATGTCCAACCTAAATCTCCCTTGCTGCAGTTTCAGCCCATCACTTCTTGCCCTGTCCTCAGTGGTTAAGGAGAACAATTTTCTCTTTAAAATTTCTCCTCTTTACAACAATATTTTATACACTTGAAGACTGTCATCATGTTCCCCCTCAGTCTTCTCTTCTCCAGACTAAACAAACCTATGTTTTCAATCTTTTCTCATCATTTTCTAGACCTTTAATCATTTTAGTTGTTTTTCTCTGGACTTTCTCCTTTTTATCCACATCTTTTCTGAAGTGTGGCTCCCAGAACCAGACACAATACTCCAGTTGAGACCTTAACAGTGCTGCATAGAGTGTAAAAATTATTTCTTGTGTCTTGCTTACAACACTGATGCTAATACATCCTAGAATGGCATGTGGTCTTTTTGCAACAGTATTATATTACAAGTCATATTTAGTTTGTGTTGGCCTATAACCCCCAGATCCTTTTCTGCAGTACTCCCACCTAAGCAATCATTTCCTCTTTTGTATCTGTACAATTGAGTATTCCTTCCTAAGTGTAGTACTTTGCATTTGTCCTCATTGAATTTCATCCTATTTATTTCAGATCATTTCTCTAGTTGTTAAAATTATTTTGAATTCTAATCCTGTCGTTCAAAGAACTTGCAACCCCTCCCAGCTTGGTACCACCCTCAAACTTTATAAGTGTACTCTCTGTGCCATTATCCAAATCATTAATGAAGATATTGAATAGAACTGGACCCAGGACAGACTCCCAGCAGGACCTCACTGGATATGCTCTTCCAGCTTGACTGTGAGACATTGATGATGACTCTCTGAGTACAGTTTTCCAACCAATTGTACACTCACCTTATAATAGGTTCATCTAGGCTATATTTCCCTTCTTTGTTTAGGAGAACATCATGTAAGACAACACCAAAGCCTTACTAAAGTTAGATATATAATATCTACAGCTTCCCCCCATCACAAGCCTTGTTAGCCTGTCAAAGAAGGATATTGGGTTAGTTTGATATGATTTATTCTTCATAAATCCATGTTGACTGTTACTTATCAGCTGATTATCTTCTAGGTGCTTAAAAATTGATTGTTAAATTATTTACTCCATTACTTTTCCAGGTAGCAAAGCTGACTGCTCTATAATTCCCTGAGTTGTCCTTATTCCTCTTTATATAGATAGGTACTATTTTTACCTGTGATTGATGGACTAGGTCCGGAGGCCACATGCTGGAGGCCTCGCAGCCCTGCTTTAACCTGCCCCATAAAAAAGTAGAGGAGAAGTCCTCCAGATGGCTTAGAGTGGCTGCACGGGAGCAGCCAAACTGAAGGACTGCTGGACTGGCCAATCGGGGGCCATAAGGGCCACACAAAAAAGAGAAACAGATAAGGAGCAGTCAGTTGCTGCCTGGAGCTGGAAGAGGAAAACCTGGGTTCCTGGCTGGCTGGAAGAGCAGCAGGACGATGGACAGATCAGTGTGGGCAGGACTGAGCCCAGGGAGGACTGCCAATACTGAGGGAGCTAAGAAGGAGCTCCTGGCTAGCTGAAGGGACTGAGCAAGAACTGAGTCAAGAACCTAGCCAGACCAAGCAAGGCTACTATGATGGCCCCTGTGGTCTGGTTAGAGACTGAGACCAAGGAGAGCTGCTGAAAAGGACACAGCAACTGACGGTACCGCGATGAGCCTCTGTTATAGAAGGCAGTGTCTCCAGGAAGGAAGTCTTGGAGGTATGGCCTCATATCAGGGCCTTGAGAAAGAAAGTAGGGACTATATTCCAGAAGGGATTTGTTTGTTTGTTCCATCTACAGACATGTGCGAGACTTGGACAGAGGGCTTTGACGACCTGCCAAAGAAACCATCGGCTGAGGGGGGCGCTTGTGAGAGGTGGGTGCTACCGCGTTTGAAGAACTAAGAAAAAGCAGGCTCACACCTGACTAGAAGGGGGTGCTTGTGAGAGGCAGGTGTTCACCATTTTCCAGTCCTCTGGGATATCTCTCATCCTCCAGGAGTCCTCAAAGATAATTGTAAATGGTTAAGAGATCTCTTCAGCCATTTCCTTAAATATTCTAGAATGTATTTTGTCAGGGCCTGTTGACTAAAAGACATCTAACTTGTCTAATTAATTCTTAATTTGTTCTTTTCCTATTTTAGCCTCAGATTCTACCTCATTTGCATAGATGTTCGCTATGTCAGTCATCCGATCACTGCTAACCTTTTTGGTAAAACTGAAACCAAAATGACATGTAACTCTTCAGCACTGTTTCATTTTCTATTACTGTCTTTCCCTCCTCATTGAGTAATAGGCCTACTCTGGCCTTGTTCTTCCTATTGTTTCTAATGTACTTGTAAAACATTTTCTTGTTACCCCTTATGTCCCTACCTAGATTAATCTTGTTTGGGCCTTTCTCCTTACTTGCCTAACTTTTTCCCTGTTCCTAGTTGTTTTCCCTACTTGCTTGTGTTGTTCTTTTTATATTGCTCCTTCATAATTTGACCTAGTTTCCACTTTTTGTATTACTCTTCTTTGAGTTTCAGGTTACAAGATCTTCTTGTTAAGCCAGAGTGGTCTCTTACCATACTTCTTGTCTTTCCTATGCATTTGGGATAGTTTGCTTTTGTGACCTTAATAATCTCTTTTAAAAACTGCCAACTCTGCAGAACTCTTTTTTCCCTTAGACTTGCTTCCCATGGGACCTTACCTACCAATTCTCTGAGTTTGCTAAAGTCAAGCCTTCTTGAAGTTCAGTCTTTATTCTACTGTTTTCCTCTTACCATTCCTTAAAAGCATGAACTCTATCATTTCAAGATCACTTTAACTGAAGTTGCCTCCACTTTCAAATTCTCAACCAGTTCCCCTCTATTGTCAGCAGCAAATCTAGAACACCCTCTCCCCTAATAGCTTTCTCCCCCTTTTGCAATAAAAATCTGTTTCCTATAGATTCCAAAAATTTGTTGGGTAGTCTGTGCCCTACCATTCTCCCAACAGATGTCTGGAGAGTTGAAGTCCCCCATCACAATCAAGTCCACCAATGGCTTTGGATGATTTAGTTAATTGTTTAAATAAAGCCTCATCCACTTCTTCTTCCTGGGTAGGTGGTCTGTAGTAGACCCCTATCATGATCATCTTTGTTTTTTACCCCCTTTATCCTTGCCAGAAACTTTCAACAGGTCTGCCTGCATGTGCAATCCTGAGCCATTGACTATTCAATGAAACTTCTGCTCTCTTTATTTACATGTGAACATAAAGTTCTAAAGGAAAAGCTGGGAGATCATTAATTTTATCAAATAAAATCCAACTTTCAACAGGCCACTGAAGGCAGATATGTAACCTATGGATGACATCTGTGCCCAATTTCAAGTTTCCATAAATTTCTAATGAGGCTTTAAAGCTGTCAAGGTGTCACCCCCACTCTGAATTTTAGGGTATAGATGTGGGGACCTGCGTGAGATAACCCCTAAGCTTATTTACCAGCTTATGTTAACAGTAAGCTGCCACCACCAAGCATGTTCCAAATCTTAGGGGAGAGCCACTTGGAACTCTGCCTTCCCCCAAATTATTTCGCCAGTCTTTATCCCCCTTTTCCTGGCAGGATTGAGACTGATTCACCTCCCACCAATTCCTGATGAGCTCAGATCCAAAAAACCCTTGGATCTTAAAACAAGGAAAAATCAATCAGGTTCTTTAAAAGAAGACTTTTAATTAAAGGAAAAGGGTGAAAGGAATAGATTAGCATGCAAGCTACTCTCCCAGACAACAGATTCAAAACACAGAGGATGTCCCTCTGGGCAAAAACCTTAATTACACAAAGACACCCAATTTGATTCTCCCACTATGCAAAAACGAAGTCACAAAAGAAAATAAACATAATCTAATACATTCCTTCTCTAAACACTTACTACTTTTAAGAAATGTTAGATGGCTGATTCCTGGATCCTTCACTCTGGCACAAACTTTTCTGAACAGACAAAGACTGATTTCCCTCCTCCCTCTTTGAAAACATCTTGTCCCCCCATTGGTTCCTCTGGTCAGGTGTCAGCTAGGCTATGTGAACTTCTTAACCTTTTACAGGTAAAAGAGGAATTAACCCTTAACTGTCTATTTATGACAAAAGCTGTTTTAAAAAGCATTGTAATTTTATTTCTTAACAAAGGAACTGTATTTTCGTCTCTTTCTATATTTGAAAGTACCTCAGCCCTTTCTGATGAAACCTCCAGAAAAACTGGCTCCCAAAGGAGCAAATTTCAGCTGAAAAGATGAAATCTTTAGAAAGTTATAAGCAATCGAAAATAACCATTGATGTGGACACAGCAGCAAAATGAGGACAGTCACGTGCATGGAATTAAGTGGCAGGACACAACTTTTATCAAACTTTAACCCAGGGAAAGCGTGCTACCTGCCCATCTTTCCTGTACCCAGCATTTAACTGGTTCCAGTGTGGGGGTTACAGGGCTCCTTACCATATAACCTATCATGTGGGGTAGGCTCGCTTTAGTGTACCCCCTAGCACTTAACTCAATCTGAATCCAAGCACCCTCCCTGTCCCAAGGAGGGTAGAGAGTGCACCAGGCTGAGGACCTTGGCCCCCAAGGTCTGACCTTGACCCAGAAGGCCACAAGGTGTCACTCTATCACATGAACCCAAAGCCCATCACCAAAATCTCAGGTCTTTTACCTCTGGGAACCATTCCTTAACTGCACTGGAAACTGGCCACAAGTTGTGACAAATAAACAACTCTACCCCAGTACTTCAGTTAGGTACTAATTATGTGTCTACTCAACAAACTGTGGTTTGGAGGTGCTGTGAGAAAGATAAAGAAAACTCCCTGGTCCTCTGCTAATTGGTCCAGGGGAGAAAATATTCCCTCCTGACCCCCTAAACAGGTGATCAGCTACATCTGCAGCATCTCTCAGGCCAGGTTCCCATTCCTAGTTCGGATGGGTATGATGGGCTGCTGGAATGCAGCCAAAAGAGGCACCACATGACCCTGCACTGGGCTAAATCCTGGGAGCTGGGGAATACTGACCAATTTGCACCTATCTCACCCAGTTGGTCAATGGGTACCAGGGGGAGGAGCTTCCTATTGTCCCTTGGCAAGTGTCTCCCTCCCTTGCTATTGGGACTGTCCCTCTTTCACCACTGGCTCCATCAATTTCCCCTACCTGTTGATGCAGGTGGGTTGCATTTTATAATGGAAACACTTTGGGGACCTTTTGACTCTAGAGAGATGTATATTGGCTGGAATAGAGAAGCCTACAAAAAAAGAAAAAGGCTTTATGAGATCAGTTTATGTACATTTTATCAAAAAGCGAGCCTAATTTTATACAAAAGCTTGGTAAAACTGCATTTTATTGATTCAATTTAGTGTATTCAATTGTCCTGAAACCCATGATTTGTCAGGCCCATGATCTTATACCAGGAAGCTGGGCTGTCGTATAAAGCAAGTTTTTTCTTATATTCCATCTGCTTTGTCTAATCTTCATGTGTGTATTTGTTTCCACATTTATATAAATAAGCACATTTCAAAAAGTAGAAAATACATTTTAAAGGGTACCACTGAACCTTTAACTGTCCCACATTGCAACCAGGTGCATTGTCAAAATGAGATAGGTATAAAGACCATGAGCTGAGGAAAAATGTGATACTGTGAGGAATGTTATGACAGTTCTGTATGCATAACATGTTCATCCCAGGAGTCAATTGTGCATCTGTTACATATATTTATATATTTTACTTGTATTTTTGGAGATATTTAAGATTTATTTATGATGGTGGATTCCTCCCTCTTAAAGACTATAAAAGAAAATCATGTAACAAGGGTACAATTTGGATAGTGAGTGCAGTGAGCTGAGTGTAAAAGTGGTGAACACTGTAGGGGTTGTTGTATGTAAAATAATTAGCAAGTTTTGTGAAGGTTAAGAAATCTCTCTATCCCCAACACTTGCTCCCCATCTGCAGTGGCTTACAAAATACTTTCAACACAAATTTATAATGGGTTTAGTCTCTGTGCAGCTAGAATGGGTTTCTGTTCTTTATAACTAGTGAAAGAGGATGAGGAAATCATTGTTACATTTTAAAAAATAAACACAGAGATGAGGAAGACATTTTGTGAGTGGGAAGGTGGTGATAGATGAATAGAATGGCACAAAGACACAAAAGACAGGGGCAGAAGGTTTTACACACAGGTTAAAGGGACAGAAGAGTGCACAATTAAATGCTTTAAGAAATTACACACCATATTATTATACCATCTCCTGCTTGTTGAGTTTACTACAGAGGGAAAAGATAAGGCTGCAGCCAGCTTTTATTGTAAAGCTATACTATAGGCCCCCTTATAACTTTGGGTTGACGAACTGGTTTGGTCTGAAAATTGCTAGATTTATTTTCAGAGCAAAGGAGAATGTTTTGGCAGTTTTAAGATGACATCTGAAACTGGACACACATTAAAAAATCACCCTGGTTTGAAATTTTTACTTTTGTATAGCCTTTCTTTGACTCTCTCTAGTTCAGGGATCGGCAACCTTTGGCACGTGGCTCATCAGGGTAAGCACTCTGGTGGGCCGGGCTGGATTGTTTACCTGCTTCATCCACAGGTTCGGCCAATCACGGCTCCCACTGGCTGCGGTTCACCATCCCAGACCAATGGGGGCTGCGGGAAGCGGCGCGGGCCGAGGGATGTGCCAAAGGTTGCCGATTCCTGCTCTAGTTTTATATGGATAATAGGAACATCCACAGTAGCATTGGCTAGGACAGCAAACAAAAAGGAGAATATACTTAAGGCATCAACCAACATCTAACTGCAACTACCTCTATCAGCAGATTATTCCACAACTGTCTCTTAGGTGGTTTCTTGAACCATCTTCTGAAGCATCTGGTATTGGCCACTGATGGAGACATGATATTGCACTTGATAAGACACAATTCTGATCTGTTATGGCAATTCCTTTATTTAAGACCGCCAATATTTGAAAGCTAGACATGGCTCCTTGTTTTTGAAGGTGACAAAGAAAATAAAAAGCTAATGGATAATATATTCTGTAGCAGCTCCGGAACCCAGATGAGTCTTTCAATAACTGAAGAAAACACACTGGTGATGTATTGTTTGTACACACTGTGCTCCTGTCAACAAATCCTTTCAGTGACTGAAGCATAGATTTTGGGGGCACCTTATTGCATGTGTATGGTGTGCTCTTGCAAATGAGTGCTGGCAGAATTGTATTGCTTGAAGACAGTGCATTTTCACAGACAGAACCTTTCTACAATAAGTTGAAAGCTACTGTACAAAGGGGATATAGAAGTTGATTTCCAGTTATTGTTAACATGGACCAGTGCTACTCACTCTTTTAATTTAATAATATAGCTAATTCTCCATTCTTTTTATTTGAAATTTTAATATTCAATTTTCATTTGCCTGCACACGCAAAAAAACCTGAAAGACTTTTTAGAAACTAAGGAAATTCCAAAAACTTAATTTAAGAAAGTTACAGTGACTGAGTGATAGCAATGTGTTTGCTATCATTATGTATACAAAACCCAAACACTAAAAGCAGGGAAATGAGCAGTTATAGACTCTTACACTGCCTACTAAGTACAAACACAATATTCATCTTAACTACAAAGAAATACATTTTACAACACAACACTGTCCTCACTGTGACCCAAAATTAATAGTATTCTGTTATCAGTAACCCGAAAATATAAATACAAAGACTTTCTGAAAGAGAAAAAGGAAATGTATACATGAACACAATGACTCATTTACCAGCTTCAAATGCAAGTCCCCATACATACATAACATTGTCATAAATCAGCAGTCTTACATACTATTCCTACTTATTAAATGGGTGTGTGTATATATATATATATATATTATTATTATTATTATCAAGAAACAGAAACTATAAGTACTTTACCAAATAATTTGACTGTTAATTTGTATTAAGCAATCTTTCAATTAACTATAATCCTTAAAAGAAAATATTTACATATCAAAATCAAAATAACAAGAATACACTAAAAAAATCCCTGGGATAGAGTTACGGTTGCTATGTTATGAAGAAATATACACTTATTTGTACTCAATATAAATGATATGCCATATTCTCAATGCTGTAGGTCTGTCTCAGTGTATTTATCGTATTGTTATGAACTGGATGAAAACTTAAGAGCAATGTTAAAACCTTGTTCAAGCTGATGTATGAACAAATTTTTCACTTAAGATTGTTTTAAGACACGCTTAAGGGGGACACTTATAACAAGCCCGAATAGAATCTGCTCAGAAATAGCACTATGTGGGTGAAAATTCCACTGTGACCTGGGGTGGGGAAAGGTAGTGGTGACAGAACACACAGAAACTGGGAACAGACAAGAACAGAGAGAGAGAAAGAGACAGAGGCAAAAAAACAACCAAACAAAAAATCCAAGCACTAGCATGTGAGCACAGTGTGACTCTGGAAAAAGCTTGAGAGACAGCTTTTGAGTTTGTTGGCTAAAGAGGTTCAGGGCTGTAAACTAGAAAACTGCTCCTTTAGCTCTTGATTCCTCCTGCATTCAGAGAAGCAGGACATTGTACATTCCTTGTAAATAATCAAGCTTATGTTGAAGAAAATACCAGAATGCATTAATTTCTACTTCCAACCGGAACATCCCCAGACCCTCAACATTTTGACTAGCCACTTGGGTCGAAAAGGGGCAACACTATGTTTCCCATGGGGTCACTATAAGATTTTTGATGTCCTTAACTTTTCATTTCCTTGCTTTTAAGTGTCTGGAATTTGTAAATGTTGTGAGAGATAAATTGATTCTTGTCCCTGAACCTTAACTGTTTTTCCAAACAATTTTCCCACTGTTTATTTGTAGTTTTTACAATTGATTGGGGAGGAGGAGGGAAGAAAAATAAATTTACCCTCACAAACACAAGCACAATTAAATGGGATGGTATGAAGGGGGAAAGCTCCTCCTCTCTCCCCAAGTTTTTACTATCCTGCTGATATTTTCATTCCTGGACTGGTCCCCCAGCTGTTAAGTGGTTGTACATCTACTTAGTGGTAATCTCTTTTGCAACTGCCATGCTAGGCACTCCTCTTCCACCACGTAGTCAACACCAAGTTACATTTCTTTTTTAAAAAGGTTTATAGCTAGGGTATAATATATAGTAGCTTTGTTTGCTAGTAGCACTGGGTTGGGGAGGATGGGGATGCAGAAGGTAGGACATTGCAAGACAACTGCAAAATATTCCCAGAAATTATTATGAAAAGATACAGGGTAGTGTGATCTGAAAGTTCATCTTTATTGAAGAAGGAATTAAAAATAATCTTAGCCCATTAAAGTACCTCCAAAAACAGACTAAAATTAATTGAATTAACTTTGAAAAGTTGTTTTTCTCCGGCATTTTGTTCAACAGCTACATTCATCAATATAGGATAAATTAACTGGAAGCGGCTTTAGACAGCTATTTAAGACGTTCAAGCCTTACACTTAATTGGCATGTTAAAAGTTAAAGAGCCAGAGGCAAGTTAGGTACATAAAACTGTATATGTGCATAAACTATAGCACTGTATTTCATAGCTCAAGAGGCATCATGCCATCCACTTCATTAATCAAGAGTATGCCCCAAGTTCCAACGCTTGCTGATGTGCAGTTTTTCTTTAAATTGTACCTTCTAATCTGAAAAAAAGATAAAGATTTCACTACAGTGATTTCTAGAGAGTAAAACAGAACGTAATAAGCGTGGTAACACAATATTAGCAATTTGATGTTTTCACAAATTCTAAATACAGTGTGCAGCTGCTCTCCCTGATGTGGTTCAGACCACAAATGGGGGGTCAGGTTAATTCAGTTTTCATACCCATTTAACCTCTGTGTAGTCTCTGAGACTGTCAACAAAGATGTCAGTTATGATGGTGGCTTATTTGGTGTAGACACCTATATTCTTTAGGAAATAGATTAACACAATAGTTGATTATCAAGCTTTGTGAAGACCATAAACAGAAAATAATGACATTCAGTTGGTGGGGGGTTGAAAGCTGAATTAGTTACCCAGAGATGAGAGGTGAAAATATTCAGATTTTAGGGCTGACCATATTTGTTCTTTAGTTTAAATTAGAGCCGCCCAAAGGCTGTTCTAATTAACATGGAGCAGCTTGCAGGGCTGTTCTGGCAGTGAGGATAGCTAGAGAGCACAGGTGCTCCACCACCACCACCATGAAGACAGGGTCTGGAGAATGGTTAGCATAGATCTTGTACATCATCTCATACCACCTGCGATTCTCCTTATGAAAAGATTCTGACTGCTTTAAGTGGTGCAAAAGAGCCAGAACAAGAAGCCAGAATCTGGCTTTACCACTCCTTAGCATGATCCAGTCCCTCAAGGGTTTGATACCTGGAGTGGGGGTAGTATATCTAATGCCTTGTGTACACTTAAAAGTTAGATTAACCCAGTTACATTGCTCAGGGCTGTGAAAAAATTTTCATGTTCAGCACCCTATTTATGTCAACTTAACCCCTGTTGTACACATGGCTAGGTCACCAGAAGAGGTGCATTAACTACATCAATGGAAAAACCTCTTCTGTCAATGTAGGAAATGTCTATAGTATGGCACTACAGCATGTCACGTATTCCTTGTGCATGTGAGGTTGCAGGGCGCCTACTAGCAGATCAGGTTTCTGTGCCAGATATGGACTGGCTACAGAGCTTCCATCGTGGAGAGAGATACAAGAAATGTTCTCTCTTTAAGATACTTTAATGCACTGTTATGGCTGTTATCAGCTCAGATAAGTTATGTGTCAATATAGTTTTAGCATTCCTTCTGTCACATGCCGTGGTTTGCCATCCCAGGCCAATGGGGGCTGCGGGAAGCAGTGGCCAGCACATCCCTCGGCTCGTGCCACTTCCCACAGCCCTCATTGGCCTGTAGCGGCAAACCGCGGCCAGTGGGAGCCGCGATTGGCCAAGCCTGCAGACACGGTAGCTAAATAAATCGGCCTGGCCCGCCAGGGTGCTTACCCTGGTGAGCTGCGTGCAAAAGGTTGCCGATCCCTGGTGTAGAAGGTGCAAACTAGAGGTTTGAGTAGGCATCTTGCCTAGTGGTTGGAGCAGAATCAGAGAACAGAACTAGTAGCACGGTTAGGAGGCAAGCCAATAGCCAGAGCCAGGAATCAGGAGCCAGAACAGAACCAAAGGGCAGAACTGGAGTCATGGCCAGGAGACAAGCCAATGGTCAGAGCTAGGAGTCAGAACAGAACCAAAGGGTACAGCCAGAGTCATGGTCATGGTTCTTTGTGTTGTGTTTCACATTTAGATACTTTATTCTTTAAGCCCTTGCTAATGTCAGGCCTCCACACTGGCCCACTCACACCATTTAAGAACATAAGAATGGCCACACTGGGTCAGACTAAGGTCCATCTAGCCCAGTATCCTGTCTTCCAACAATGGCCAATGCCAGGTGCCCCAGAGGAAATGAACAGAACAAGTAATCATCAAGTGATCCATCCCCTGTTGCTCATTCCCAGCTTCTAGGTAGTCTCTGATATCTTTCGTAGATGAAATATAGGATTTCTCCTCTTGTTGTGTTTGGAATTACAATTCAATTACCTTTAATCACAAATCCATTTGACTCGCTTAATTGTCCACGTAGTGCAAAGTAGTCTCTTGCTTCCTAGTGTCCTTTAGATACTTGGTCCAGCCAAGAATTTCTTGAATTTGTCTGTCATTGAAGTTGCTTTTTGTAGCTGGTGCAGTCTCTTATCTTGACACTGGTGTGTATGCATCCACATATGCCTTTAGGTCATCATCAGGCTTACGGGTAATTGGGTGCAATATTGGGCTCTGTGACAGACTGCTTGCTACTACCAGATTTTTCCCAGTACTATATTTAGCAATTGGGTAAAATCACAACTAATCTTGTCAAAAGACTTTCATCTCAGTGGTGCTTTATCCAGATCTCTTCCGTTGATAAGGGTTACAAATAATTTATAGTCTGTTGTCATTGTAAAAGAATCCAAGTCACACAGATTTCTGTAAAAGTTCTCACATGCCCTTGCTCTTGCCTGGCACTCCTTTTCAATCTGTGCATATAATTTTTCTGTCTCTATGTATGTGAGAGCAAAATGCAACTGGCTTGAACTCAGATCTATGGTGTTGCAACAATGCACCATGTAGGCCATAGCTGCTTGCATTTGCATTGACCATTATTGGTTTGTTCACACCATAGTATTTGAGAGCTTTAGCTACTGAGATAATTTCTTTTACCTTTTTGAAGTCAGTTTCTTAATTTGGCCCCCATAGCCATGATGTGATGGACTTCAATAGTTTATTCAGTGGTTTTGTCACTATGTTGATCAAGGTAATATTCCACTCTCAGTATGTGTCTCAGTTCTGGTACATTAATTGGTGCATTCAATTCTCAAATTGCTTTTATTTTCTCGGGGCTATGACTGATCTCATTTTTGTTTGTCTGTACCAAAAACTCAATTTGGTTAGGTGGAAAACACATATTTCCTTGTTTAGCTTCAGTCCAGACTAAATGATTGAGCTTAGAACTTTGTTGAGATTTTTGGTGTGTCCTTCCATTGATGATCCATATATCAAAATATTGTCCATGAAAACTATGCTGCTCCACTAATTCATTCTGCTTTATTATCTGGATACCTGTGTATAGAATTAAATCTGTCTTAAATTGTAGCTGCTGTGAGAGACTTTTGTCCATACGCCCAAAATCTAGTATGTCGCTGATGTTTTCATGTTTTACAGTCCCCAAATCTTGGTTTGTGTCAAGACATTCAAAATTCTAGCAAAAGATTCAGTAGATTCCCCTAGTTCTTGAATTCTCTGGTAAAAACATGTCCTTTCACAAACCACATTTCTCTGAGATATAAAGTATGCCTCAAAACATAGCCAGAAGTTTATCATAGTCATCTTTGTGATGGTCAACAGAAAAGGCAAAAGATTTAAAGATATTCTCTAAAAACTATACCTGGATATCTCCAGTTTCCTGGTGAAGTTTAGTAGTAATGGGAAATCTTGCAAAGTGCTGCTTCCAGTCTGTCCATTCTGAATGTCTGTCAAAGCTGAAGTTCTCTGGGGAATTGAAGAATGGCATGTTGATGAGTTTGACTGTTGCTTTTTTTTCCTGTCTGCAACCATTGTTGCTATTTTCCTCTGTTTCTGTTCTCCTCTGGCACCAATTGGGCTATCTTCATGTCTGACACTATATTATGTATTCCTTGTACATGGCAGGTTGCAGACTGCTACTAGAAGATCTGTATATATTTTCATCATGGAGAGAGATACAAGATATGTGTTCTCTTTAGGATACTTAAATGCACTGCCAGATACAGCTATTACCCACTCCGATAAGATATGTTATACACAGCATCACCTTGTGGCTGAACATTCTAATACAATTTTAGCATTCCATCACACAGAGCCATAGCTGCAGGGCCATAGCTGTACCATTGTAGGGGCTTCAGTGTATGCATAAGATTAAGCTGCTGTATGCTACACCTCCAGGCTCAGCAGCCACCAATGCTGTCTATTGCCATGAACTCTGTTTAATACTACTGTTATGAGCTGGGTTATGGGTTGAGTTAAAAACCTTCTTCAAAGAGATCTGTGAATGAGCCCTTCATTTAAAATAGTTGTAAGAGACAGTTAAGAGGCCACACCTAAAACAAGGCCAAATACAATCTGCCCAGAAACTAGCACCCAGTGGGTCAAGGGTTTCTTGACTAGCCCTGAAGGTATTCACCTGGGTATTGTGACTTGGTGGGGTGGAGAGGTGTGCCAGGGAAAAGAGAACACACAGAAACCGAGATCAGATGAGAACAGACAGGCAGCGGCAAAAAGCAAGAAAGCCAAGCAGTAGCCTGTGAGCATAGTGTGACCCTGGAAAAAAGGCTTCCGGGAGAGTTTTTGATGCTGTTGGCTAAAGAGGTGTGGTACTGTAAATTCAGAAACTGCTCCTTTTGTTCTTGGTTCTTCCTACATTTGGAGAAGCAGAACGTTGTACATTCCTTGTAAATAAACAAGGCTGCATCAAAGAGAATACCAGAGTCCTTCAATTTCTGCTTGCAACTGGAACATCCCCAGAGCTCTGAAATGTGACTATCCACTCAGGTCAAAAAGGGGCAACACTACTATCATTATTCACCGTCTTTACTGCCATATTAAAATGAGGGATATTTTGTCCTGTATTTCTAATGACACTGGCTCTAATTTTCAAACCTAAGGGCAAAAAGTTGGGTTCCTAAATAAAAGTAGTCTGATTTTCAAAGGTGCTGAGCTCCTGCAGCTTCCATCATCTTCAAAAGAAATTCTAAGTGCCTAGCATTTCTGGAAGTTAGACCACTTTTAGTGAGACAGGGTGGGAGAGGTAATACATTTTATTGGACCTACTTCTGTTGGGGAGAGAGACAAGCTTTAGAGTTTACACAGAACGCTGAAGAAGAAGAAGAAGAAGTACCTGAAGAACAGTTTTGTGTAAGCTTGAAAGCTTATCTCTCTTAACACCAGACACTAGTCTAACAAAAGATATATTACATCACCACCTTGTCTCTATAGTATCCTGGGACAAATGCAAGCTACAACAGCACTGTGTAATTAACTAAATATGCATGTACCAACCTAACTTTAGGCATCCAGCTTTGCAAATGTAGACCGGAGTCTGTAAAAACTACAAATAATATATACTTTAAATGGTCAATACTGAGGTTATAAAGCAAAGTAATAATCCCTGGGTTTAAACTAAATGAATAATCGGCTATGGGTAATATAATCCCCCAAATCGGAAGTCTCCTTAAAATCCATTATGAGTGAATTCCCCTTAGAACAGTAGTTAGTTTCACCAATTCACAATTTTATGACCTAGCCAATTAATATGAGTGATATCCTGACTTCCACTCATAAAAACAATTTCTCTCTAATGCTAATGTAACTCAAAGATATCATACAAAAAGAACTAATTTTCTGAACAGTGAGGATGTTACTCCGTTCTGAAAGATCTGCTATACCAGTATATTATATTTGGATCATGAAGATTTATACTGAATAACATCAACATACTGATAAAGATATTTTAAATGTATTTATGAATCACCATTATCTACAGTATTTCATGTACAATTTCCATTAAACAGTTCTAAAATGTAATATCAGAATTTCTAATTTCTGTACCTGCTTCTGGAATTTTTATGGCCAATCTGGTACAGAGGAACAAATTCAATCTAGATGTAAGCAGGCCCATTTCAGTGGGAGTCGTGCCTGCTTAGTCCAGAGATTAATATGATTCAAAGTATTTCAGATCAGCAACATAACTGTTATAACAAATCAGCTGCCGTTAACTCAGGGGAGGGCCTCGGGTGAACAAGCTTGTGGGGCATCAATATCATGGTGATATCTAGTTTAGAAATACATTAGATTAGATTAGATTAGATTAGATTAGATTAGATTAGATTGTCATTCTCATGGTGTCTGGCTACATCAGAACTGCCACAGGGGGTAAATGTAAAGATTTACTGAAATGATACCATCACATTTTAAATGTGGCATATGGAGCTCTAAGAATTATGGCTGTGTTTATTTACTGCTCCTTTAAGGTCTGGAAGATTCTGTGTGGCAAAATTAAAGAGCTTCCTCAGGCCTTGTCTACACTACAGGACTATTTCGAATCTACTTAAGTCGAATTTGTGGATTCGACCTTATGAATTCGAATTTGTGTATCCATACTAAATACACAAATTCGAACTTCTGAGTCCACATTCACGGGGCCAGCGTCGACTTTGGAAGCGGTGCACTGTGGGAAGCTATCCCACAGTTCCCGCAGTCCCCGCTGCCCATTGGAATGCTGGGTAGAGCTCGCAATGCCTGCTGGGTGAAAAAATGTGTCGAGGGTGGTTTTGGGTAACTGTCATCATTCAACCGTCACTCACAACAGCCCTCCCTCACTGAAAGCGCCGGCGGGAAATCTGATCGCGCCCTTCTCTGGTCGGTTACAGCGCGGACGCCACAGCACTGCGAGCATGGAGCCCGCTGCGATCATCGCTGCACTTATGGCCGTTGTCAACTCCTCGCACCTTATCGTCCACCTCTTCCACAGCCAGCTGATGAGAAATCGGGCGAGGAGGCTCCGGCAGCGCGGTGAGGAGAGTGGTGCAGGCCTCTCACAAAGCAGGGTACGCCGCGCCGTGGAGATCATGGTGGCAATGGGTCAAGTTCATGGTGTGGAACGGCGATTCTGGGCCCGGGAAACAAGCACGGACTGGTGGGACCGCATAGTGCTGCAGGTCTGGGACGAATCACAGTGGCTGCGAAACTTCAGGATGCGTAAGGGCACTTTCCTTGAACTCTGTGACTTGCTGTCCCCTGCCCTGAAGCGCCAGGACACCCGGATGCGAGCAGCCCTGAGTGTGCAGAAGCGAGTGGCCATAGCCCTCTGGAAACTTGCCACGCCAGACAGCTACCGGTCAGTAGCGAACCACTTTGGCGTGGGCAAATCTACCGTGGGGGTTGCTGTGATTCAAGTAGCCCACGCAATCGTTGAGCAACTACTCTCAAAGGTAGTGAACCTGGGAAACGTTCAGGTCATCATAGACGGCTTCGCCGCGATGGGATTCCCAAACTGCGGTGGGGCTATAGATGGGACTCACATCCCTATCCTGGCACCAGCCCACCAGGCCAGCGAGTACATTAACCGAAAGGGCTACTTTTCAATGGTGCTGCACGGACTGGTGGACCATAGGGGACGTTTTACCAACATCAACGTCGTGGGCGGGCAAGGTTCATGACGCGCGTGTGTTCAGGAGCTCTGGTCTCTTTAGACTCCTCCAGGCAGGTACTTTCTTCCCGGACCACAAAATAACGGTTGGGGATGTGCAGATGCCTACAGTGATCCTCGGGGACCCAGCCTACCCGCTAATGCCCTGGCTCATGAAGCCCTATACAGGCGCCCTGGACAGAGAGAAGGAACTCTTCAACTACCGGCTGAGCAAGTGCAGAATGGTGGTGGAGTGTGCTTTCGGACGTCTCAAGGGGAGATGGCGGAGCTTACTCAGTCGCTCGGACATCAGCGAAAAGAATATCCCCGTAGTTATTGCTGCTTGCTGTGTGCTGCACAATCTGTGTGAGAGCAAGGGCGAGGCCTTTTTGTCCGGATGGGAGGTTGAGGCAAATTGCCTGGCTGCAGTTTACGCTCAGCCAGACACCCGTGCCGAGAGAATATCCCAGTGGGAAGCGCTTTGTATCCGGGAGGCTTTGAAAGCAAGTTTCCTCGGAGATCAGGGTAACCTATGACTCTCCACTTGCTTTCAAGAGAAACTGACCCTGGGCCTGTGTCTGTTTGTGTCGATTTCGATCTGCGGCTACATGCCGCGTTCTCCAAGTTTCCCCCACTTCCAAAGCACGTTTTAAAGCAAAGTAACTGTTACACTCATTATTAATAAATCTTTGTTTTACTTTGCATTTCTGTTCTGGTGTTGAAACATGGACGCATACTGTGCTGGGCACGGTGTGCACTGACGTACAGACCGCTTCCTCCATAGAGGACTGACATCCTCCTGCTCCTACATAGGTCTCTGGGGTGGGGGACGGCTGAAAGTGGTTCTGCATGAAGGGGAGGGTTTGCAGGAAGGGGCGAGTGGTGCCTTCTTTGCATAGGGGTTTGGATGACAGCAGTGGGCTGCGGGTTTGTGCGTAGGAAGGGGTGACGGGTGTGGGAGAAGGGTGAGTATCTGTCCGTGGATGAGGGCTCTTGTTGGGGCTCAGGACAGCGGATAGGCTCGTTGATCCGTTGGAAGTGCATGGAAAGGCCAGCCTGCCTTTACATTAATGGCGTGGCAGGCGCTAGGACCCTGGACAAGCATACACATTACGGAATGACCAGGGGCAGCATACACAACACAGAATGACCCTGGTGCCTACTGACTGCAGTGTGTGTGTGCCCTGCAGTTGATCCTTTCCCCAAGTCTGTACCCTGGTACTGTAGGCTATACCGTGCAAGTATGAAACCCCTGTCCACCCCATACACCGAAAAATCCTCTGACAGGAAAGACATGACCGAAACAGTGATTAACAGCAAACATCTTTTCTTAATCTAATAAACAGTGGGGGGATGAAACTTGGATTTGGGACTGGCTGAGCCTATAAGGGAAGCACTTCTACAAATTTCTAACGTGAGAAGTGCGTGGTACACGGTCGCTCTGTTCTGGTTCAGTGACAGTTCTCACGGCCCCTACCGCCCCGCCGTCTTGTACTTTTGGGTGAGGGGGGGCCAGGACTTCTTGGCGGGGGAGGGCAATTGCAGAGACACTGCAGGGGGGCCCTGTCCTCCAGCCTGCGGTCCTGCAGGACATCAACAAGGCGACGAAGCGTGTCCGTTTGTTCCTTCATGAGACCAAGCAGCGTTTGGGTGGTCTGATGGTCTTCCTGCCGCCACCTATCCTCACGTTCCATGAGTGTGCGATGCTGCTCACATAGGGTCTCCCTCCAGTGTTTCTGCTCTGCAGCCTCTGCTCGGGAGCAGGACATCAGTTCAGCGAACATCTCATCCCTAGTCTTTTTCTTTCGCCGTCTAATCATTGCCAGTCTCTGCGAGGGGGATGCCGGGGCAGTCCGGGAAAGAGCCGAAGCTGTGTGATGGGGAAAGTTAGTGATTTCCTTGAACAGATACATTTTTGCGGACATTGAACACCGTCTAGTCAATTTCTATGAACAAGACCGTACCGGGCAACAAGTCTCACGTGGTCTCAAGACAAGCACGACATTTTGGGCTACGCTCTGATTGGCTGCGGCATTGCACAGGAGAGTGGAGAAGTCGGGAGAGATAGCTGAATCCGTCTAGCAGACAGTCCTGGTAAGCCTTACAGTAGATTATGCTTATC
Organism: Mauremys mutica; assembly: GCF_020497125.1. NCBI lineage: Eukaryota > Metazoa > Chordata > Testudines > Geoemydidae > Mauremys > Mauremys mutica. The sequence goes on along the minus strand of NC_059072.1, from coordinate 287,164,926 downwards.
AGTTAACGGATAGCTGTCTGGAAATCAGATACTATGACCCTTTTCCAGCCACTCCCGCCACTGCAGGGGAAAGATCAATGTATGCTTTTCCTCTGTGGCCTACAGCACGTGGCTGCTAAGCGAGGGGCTTTGTTATGCAAAGTATAAGTAAACCATTAAGAACAGTAACTATTCGCTAATTGCCCTAATTAGATGCAGCACTTCATGAACGAGATTACCCTGAGGCGGGTCTCTCAAGTACAGAAAGACAGGATGTTAAGGGAAGCACTTCACCGACCGGGACCCTACGCGGCCATGCTGGTTGAGGCGATGGTTCCCCTGTATCTACGGATGTCGTGGCGTGGAAGAGTGTGCTTCACCGGAGGACCAAATAAGGCACCTCTTCCTAGAAACCTCCTGCGGAGGGTATTTGAGGAACTTTATGATGCATTTGTGGAATTGTCCATGGAGGACTATTGTTCCATCCCAATCTGTGTGGACCTACTGTTCGTATAGTTTCCCGTTAAAAACTTTTAGATATAGTATTTATATATAGAATTTCTATTTTTTGTATACATGTTTTCGTACAAATAAATGTTTTCTTGTTTATACGACTTATCGCCTGATCCTTCCCCTGACTCTGAGTCCGGGTTAACGGCCGGGGAGGGTTGGTAGGGGATCTCTGTGAGGGTGAGGAAGAAATCCTGGCTGTCAGGGAAAGCGGCATTGTGTTCGCTGTCGCCTGCGCCTTCCTCCACGGACCCTTCCTCGTCTTCCCCATCGGCGAACATCGAGTAGGAACTGTCCTGGTTCACTATGCCATCTACTGAGTCCACGGTCACTGGTGGGACAGTGGTGGCAGACCCACCGAGAATGGCATGCAGTGCCTCGTAGAAGCGGCATGTCTGGGGCTGTGCTCCGGAGCGTCCGTTTGCCGCTCTGACTTTTTGATAGCCTTGCCTCAGGTCCTTGACTTTCACGCGGCACTGCATTGCATCCCGGCTGTATCCTTTCTGTGTCATGGCTTGGGAGACCTTCTCGAAGGTCTTTGCATTACGCTTGTTGGAGCGCAGCTCCAAGAGCACAGACTCCTCGCCCCACACAGCGATCAGATCCTTGACTTCCCGGTCAGTCCATGCTGGGGACCTCTTTCTATTCTTGGATTGCCCGGACTCCTCTGCTGGAGAGCTCTGCATCGTTGCAGGTGCTGCAGAGCTCGCCCCGATGTCCAGCCAGGACGTCAGATTCAAAGTGCCCAGACAGGAAAATGAATTCAAATTTTCCCGGGTCATTTCCTGTGTGGCTGGGCAGAGAATCCAAGCTCGGACTGCTGTCCAGAGCGTCAACAGAGTGATGCAGTGTGGGATAGCTCCCGGAGCTACTAAGTTCGATTAGCATCCACACCAAGCCTAATTCGAGCTAGCCGTGTCGAATTTAGCGTTACTCCACCTGCCGGGGTGGAGTACCAAATTCGAACTAAAGAGCCCTCTAGTTCGAATTAAATGGCTTCCTGGTGTGGACGGTTGAGCGGTTAGTTCGAATTAATGCTGATAAATTCGAATTAAAGTCCTAGTGTAGACCAGGCCTCAGTTTTATGCAGCTGTAGTAGAACTTGCTTTGAGAATGAACACATGATTTGAGTGGACTGGATGTAATTTGTAAATAAGGACCTTCCTCATTGCACTATTTTGATTCATTTTTATCTTGTTTCTTGTTATTATTCTCATCCAATTAAAGCCACTGTAGTTAATTAGAAAGCCACGAATGGATTATTTGGACTTGGGAGACATAACACTAAAAAAGATCAATGTGACATGATAACTTGTGAGAGGGACAGAAAATATGACAGGAGAGAGAATTGAGGATCAGCAGGTTTAAAGCACAACATTTATGTCATCTGTGCTGGTAATAGTCATTTTTTAAAGAAAAACAGCCAATTTTCCCCACAATGGACTTGATTTTCCTATAACTCACGTAAGTTTTACACCCATGTAACTCCATAAGGTCAAATTAAGCTCTCAGATAGGCCGGTGCAAATGTAACTGTGGTGAATTAGAATTCAGTACAAATTGTTTACTTTCAAATGATAAGTAGAATATGTAAAAATAAAATAGATTAATTTATTAATGGAAAATATACATGTATGAACATTTATTTACATATGATATGCCATATCATCCCATACAAAGTCTGTTCCACCATCAAGGACAGGAGACTTCATACGGTTTCCCTTTGCTGAGTTTTATGTGGATTTTTCTCTTGAAGATAGAGGTTCCCACCCACCCAGAGTTTGCTAAGTCCTGGAACACTGAATTGAGCCTCTAGGGGTCCTACCCTTTAGACTACAGCAACAATGGCTCCACAGCCTCCAGAAACCATTTTCCAGCCTGCTTAGAGTCCAGGGCAAGAACAGAACATACTGGAAATTCGCACAAAAGTCAATGGGAAGTTTCAAATGGAGCGATTTATATAAACAGTTTAGTGGCCAGTGAGAAGCCAGTACTGCTCAGTCCCTCAGTGGGTCAGGATGGGTTACCTCTGAGACAAAGCGCATGCTTGGGGCGGCATGCCGCGGGGGGCACTCTGCCGGTCGCCGGGAGGGCAGGCACGTCTCCGCAGGAGGTCCACCGCAGGCACGTCTGCAGGAGGTCCACCGGAGCCACGGGACTGGCGACCGGCAGAGCGCCCCCCACGGCGTGCCGCCATGCTTGGGGCGGCGAAATTGCTAGAGCCCACCCTGCTGAGCCACCCTCCCCATAAGGGGCTGGCCCCGGATGCTTGCCTGAGCACTGCCTGCCTCCCGCGCAGGGCTGACCTGAGCCCTCCCTGCCCCCCCCCACGCAAGGTAGGGGCTGGCATCACTGTTCGCCCAAGCCCTGCCTGTCCTCCACCTGCATGGCGCTGGCATCACTGCTGGATCCCCTGCATATTCCTCCGCACCCTACTTTTTTGACAAAAGTGGGCATTTGTCCCATTTGCACTTGCCAACTGACCAATTTGGCAAGAACAAATGGGACTAATGCCCACTTTTGCCAAAAAAAAGTCAGGCCAGCCAGGACGAGGCTTTAACAAAGGAACTGTCCCAGGCAAAACGTGCATATGGCCACCCTATGCAAAGAGATACTTTGAACTTTTGTAGGATTTAGTGTATGATCATGGAGTGGCAGCCCTTTGGAGACCAGCGAACAGGGAGGCAGAGAACCAACTTGATGCTGGCTACCTAGAGCCAACTGAGACCTCCATAGAACTCCAAACCAGGAGAGAACCCCTCCCCACTCAGGAGCGAAGACACCGTAAGGGATCTACCTCCCCCCCCCTTTTTTTTTGTTTAAGCTGGCCAGCCTTCACAGCACTGCAGGACTCATTGCAGGACTCATTGCAGGACTTATCCTACATACTGGAAAGGTGCTGGGGGGAGAACCGGGAGTCTCTGTACAATGGTGAATGCGGAGAAGTGGGAAATTTGTCATATTGTTGATGTTTCAGTATTTTAAGCCATGTCTAAACTACAAAATTATGTAGATAGCCACCGCAGTTAATAAACCGTTTGTGTGTGCACATGTGGCTCCTTCTGTCAGCGATGCGTGTCCTCACCAGGAGCACTTGTATTGTATTGTCAGTGTGGGACATTGTGGAATGGCTCCTGAAAGCCAGTAACAGTCGACATAAGCAACACAGTGTCTACCCTGACACTGTGTTGACTAAATTACATCGGTCATGACTCTGCTCTGCTCGGAGGTGATGTTACTAAATCAGTGTAGAGAGGCATCTACGTTGACAGAAGCCAAATTCATGTGACGACACTTCCACAGGTAGGTCAATGCAAGGTATTGTACGTTGTCCTAGCTGAGTAGTGTAGACTAGGCCTAAGTTAATTTTAATCCTTTCCTTCCCTAAAGCCTTTGTTTCCATTCCCAAATAAAGTTGCCTTTGGTTGTTATTTTTGAGTGTGGCATTTCGCTGGTTGAGGTGTGTGTTAACGTATTTTGTTTTTTTATGTACTGGGTTATATTCCTTGTGAATAGAATAGTAATATTAGTTATTTTCCCAAGAAACAACATCTCATGTGTTCCAGGCACAGAGGGGAGTCACCTTAGGTAGAGGCACCAGGTGCTGCAACAAAGACCACAGGACCCAACCCATGTGAGCAGTAGGAAGAAGCCACTCCAAGTAGCAAGCACCAGGGAAGAGGCTTAAGCCATGCTTCTGGAGGGGCTACATGGGGAAATAAAATCTAACCAGACCTTTGGAATTTAAAAAAAAATGTGTGTTATCATCGCTCCTGCCAGCTTCTAGCCCAAGCAGCGTATACATATTTATCAAACCATAGTAATTTTTCTAGTAATTTATTGTTCTGAATGAGTTTACTGAGAAACACTCAATATATGTTTTAGCCTTCTCATTAGAGCAGATCTACACTCATTCAATTTTTGTCTTCAATAGTCTTAATACTAATTATCACACTGAAAACTCATTTCGCTGAACTGTTTGTCCCTGGTAAAGATTATTCTACTTAGTATAGGAATAGTTCTTGGACATATGTTTTGTAGGTTAAAAAAACCCCAAACTTTTCAAGAAATGAAAAACTTGTACGTTTCAGGTATCCAAAAAGAGGTCTCAGAACACTGGGGCATCATAGATTGTAAGCACCTTGGAGCAGGGAATGTCTTTTAGTTCTGTGTTTGTACAGTACCTCGCACAATGTGGTCCTGCTCCGTGACACTATGATAATACAAATAATAAACTGAAGAATTGGGACTGTACGGGTAAAATCGTAATATGATCTCTTTAAATATAGATGTATATGCAGGAAGTAATGAATGCAGAATAAATGTATGTAAAATGCATGAGTACAGAAAAAAATAAAGAGAGCATAAGTGCTTTGGAAGAGACATGCATAGTTAATATATATACAGAGTAGCTTCAGGAACCATAGGGAGTGAAGGAGTAACACTTCCACACCATTGAGCTGCCTAACATTTTTTGCAGTCATATGAACTATTCATTGCACAGTTTACACTAGTCAATGCTTTACTAATTTGAATGACTATTACTATCCCTTAAAGAGTGCACTTTGATACCATGATGGGTGCCATAGAATGGCATGTTATAACAACAGTGATTAATTAATTATAGTAGCCAATGGGAAAAAATTACCCAGGTGTAGAAAGCCTAAGGAAAATCCCCTTCATCACTTCAGCCATACATTATTCTTCTGTGTAAGCAAAGCCTCGACATCCTTTGTGTACTGTGAATGCCCCAAATTGACCTTTATGACAGAGCCAGCATAAGCAGCCATGGGCAGGCTTGTTGAGGCTTGGCCAATTCTTCCATGGACCAGGTGACCACAAAGCACTGTAGCATTCAGCTCATGAGGGTTATGGGAATTGGATCTTACAGAGGCCATCCCCAGGGATACACAGAAAACCAAATGCCGCAGGTTCAGTTGATTCTTTCAATTGTTTGTCATTCAAACAAATATTTCCAAATTGGAACATGGATGTATACCAAGTGGAGCACTCTTTATATGTCAAGTTTCAAAGTTCAGCCATTTCTGAGTTATTTGCTTGGGGAAAAGTGTGGAGATAATTTTGGATGGTGGGAAGAATCTATTTATGTTAAGGCTTGCACAATTCAGAAATGGCCAAATGGATTCCCTCACACTTTCTACACCACTGCACCTTTTGTCTGAAACAGAGCACAGAACAAAACACCTCTTTGCCTGAAATGAAAATGGGGTTAGAACTGAAACTGTTTTGCAGTCTTAACACAATATTCACCAAGCAAATGCTACAAGTTTTTTCTGCCTCACATTGGAGCTTATTCTTTTATCTTTACTCATATTGAGTAGTACCTTACTTTGCAAGTAATCCCATTCATTCCAGTGGGATTACTTGTGGTGAAAAAGTCACCGAAGTAGGGTCCTTGAGGAATAAAGAATCATCTTTCTCTCATTTCCAGATCATAAATATAGATGGAGTAGATTTTGTCTGTGCATATACATCATAAATAGAATTCTGAAGAACCAGTCCATCCCAAAGTGTACACAGCTCTCTGAGAGATATGAAATGCAGGATGCAGAAAAAGCAGACCCATTCAAAAGACAGGCTGGATGCTGTGAAAAGTTATATGGTAAAAAATGCTGCTGTGATGGCTCTGCAAAGCAGGGGACTGCAATTTCCATCTGCAAAACATGGCACTATAACTCCCTTAAACCTCCTCCCCACTGCACTTCCCTTTCCCTTGGCCAGGTAAGGGGAAAGATCCTGAACCAGGAAGTGGCTCTGCTCTGTTGGGCAGCATGGAAGCCAGGAACTGAGGGACTCTGAAGCAGCAGCCACATGGAAGCCAGGAGCTGGGGAGGAAACTGGAGGCAGGAAGGGATGCAGAGCTGTGTGTGGAACAGACTGTGATTGCTGGATATTGCAGCCAGATGAAGGTCTGTGTGGGACTTATGGGGAAGCAGCAGCTGTTGGGTAGGGAAGTAGTGTTGAGGATCCCCAATGAGACACTAGCTGAGCCTGGCCTGGAAACCTGCAAGCTCCTATTTGCCTGAATAGAAAAAGTGGATTGGAGTAGGTGTAACCCACGCATCTCCTGGATGTGGTGTTCTGTCCCATCTAGTGGCACCGAGACCACTTAGAGAGAGAGAGTTAAATGATCTGCTCTACAACCTTAGCTAACAGACAGTTGGTTTTTAGCTCATGCTGTAGAGGCTCATGCACTAAGCTCCCAAGGTCCCAGGTTCAGTCCCTCCTGCTGATGACCAGGGTCTGTGGGCGTTACAAAGGCACACGAAGCCTGAAGATCTCTGACTCTCAACTGGATTTCTCCAGGGACCCAAACATTTACCACTGTTGCACACATTGAACTGTAACTGTTTAAGCATATGTATCTAGAATATTTGCAAACTTTCCCTTTCCTGCCAGCCCTGCTTTCCCTTAATGAAGTGTCTGAGTAGTTATGGGACCCCACTCCCCACCCAGGGCTAGTGCCTACAAGGCCTAACTGCAGACTCACTTACAGCGCTTGCCTCTGAGTTACGATGCACCTGTCACGCTTTCTGGCACCCTTAAGGGTTTAGTGTGCTCCACTACTGAGCAGCAGCAATAATTACATTACACACAAGAGAGCTGTGGATTGCTGTTTCTGATCAGAGCACTCAAAGGAGCGAAGATCATAAGTACCTCTTTATACTGAGTCCCATCCCTTCACTATTTCTGGGGCTAGACTTCCAACCCAAAGGCATTATCCCAGCCCCTCTGGGTCTGTCAGGTGAAGAGAAGGACGAGATCCAGCATTCCTTAAGTGTAGAGAGGAAAGGACTCATTTCTCTAGCAGTTTGTTTATTTATTTGAATGGAAGCTGTTTGAAATTGCTCAGAGATTTTGAATGTTAGCTGTAATCCCAGAAGACATGGCACAATGCAAGTGAACTCAGCAAAAGCTGCATGATACGTTTAATTTATCACATAGCTCTGCAGTTTATCACATGGCTAGCACCCCTAGGTGTGGTACTTACACACACACAGACATACGTGTCCATTTTTCTCTTTACACAACAAGCATTTGATAGCTGTTCTCCAGAGACCCATACCTTTGTATGCAAAATGTATGCTTTCGTAATACTGATCTTACTCTTTGTTCAGTGAGATTCTTCACAGTCTGATGCAGTGGGCCTGAAGAGGGTATGTTAGCACAGTTGTCCAGATGAACAACTCGACATCTCCAATAACAGTAATAAACATTTAGGTTCAATTATGCACTTTTTCCCCTCTATACTTGGAGAGCTATACCCCTCACACCCACACTGCCAATTCATTCCATTTTCAGCCATATATAACCTAGTTCATGTGAGAGTCACTACGGATGCAGCACGATCTCTTGGGAATTAGATTGCTTCTTTTCCTCATCGAGGCTACTTTGTCCTCCAAGTAAGAATTGAAATGTCAATTTTTAGTTCGATTTCATGGAGTAGCATCATAAGAATGGTAACCAATCCAATTGCAAATCACTTGATGAATCTTCTTTGAAGAGTTGCCAATAATGCTAATCGTCAAATGGCTGAATCCAGCTCTGTTGAGATGCATTTGTGAAGAATGGCAATCTCTGTGACTTTGACAAAGGAACTGCTGACTTGCATCACTGTTTGTCTTTTGTTGTGAAAGAGCAAATCGATTTATAGAGCTTTTGCTTGCAGATGTAGGATATGATTAGTATGCAGAAAGACCTTTCTTCGGTGTCATTTGTTTATTTAGCTGTCTCTGCACTCAGCCCTGATTGTGTATACTTAATTAATGTATACAAAGCTAAAAGAAATAAAATCCACGAACCATGATCATAGCATACTGTACTGCATGTCATTTGTCACCATGAAAATACTATTTATATTATACTGGTTACATGCAAGTGAAATGAATACATTTTTTTAAAAAGCTAAATATTCAGTATGTTTGCCAGAAACTGTCATTTATAGCTAAACTAAGAATATGTTAATGAAAGCTGTTCAATTTGAATGGATTATTTTTCTTTTTTTTCCTCAGTGTTTAAATTTTTATTCAGAGCAGTTGTTGAGTCTTTATAAAAAGTACCTCTGATATCTTCCTGAGGTCAAAGTACTTTGTAAAACATCCTATGAGACCTGAATCATCCCATTCTTCAAGGCCTTGCTGTTCTGTTGCTTGGAAATTTTAGCTGAGAAAGAGTTTAAAGAGAAAAGCAAAGACGCTGGAGACCTTCATGTCAATAATGAATGATCAATAGAAGTCACACACTAGAAAATTGACATTCAGTCAGCAATTCTGTGTTATTCATGCACATTTTACATTGTCTGTTCAGGTTATGTTGGGGCGGGGAGGGGGGGTAGTAGAAAAAACAAAAGCAGTAGAAATCACCAGAATAGCAAATAATGGAATCCAGAGTGACATCTAGTGACTCCCTGTATTAGAAGCATTCACATTGTGTTACTTTAACATAGCTATATTTAAAAGTAATATAATGTTGCCTTTCCAGAAATGTTAACTAAATATTAAGTGCATGTTAATGTTTCTTATTGCACTTTCAATAGTCATCTGAAAGTTTTCAAAACATAAGCTCTCTAAATTGTTGCTTCTATCTATTACAAACACTAACTCTAGCCTCAAAACAAGAAGTCTGCTACAAATTTATCACTGTCATCTTAAGACTGAAGCTATCCTTAGCTTGTCAGTAGAGATTCAACCTATGGCAAACTAAACCTTCCATGCTCATAGGGTGACCAGACAGCAAATGTGAAAAATTGGGACTGGGGATGGGGGGTGGAAAATAGGCACATATAAGACAAAGCCCCAAATATCGGGACTGTCCCTATAAAATCGGGACATCTGGTCACCCTACATGCTCACCACATTCCTAGTAAGCAAAAGCTCAAAGACTTCTAGTACCATGGGTATTGCATCAGAATCACTAGCTGGGAAAGCCCAATCTATTCTATTCAGGTTCTTAGACCATATTTATCACTGTGGCATTGTAGTATCCACTGAAATCAACAGGATTATTTGCATGAGGAAGGTAAGCAGTATTTGATTTCCTGTCTTCATTTGTGTCACTAAACTGCCAGAGGAATTCAAGCCACACAAGTCCAGGAGCCAAGAGAGCTGTTAGTAAAGAAACCCAGGCCATGTCATTCACAACTGAAACACTTTATTGTTCTCAGACAGATTGTAATTGCTTTAGTTTTTGTGGAATAGATAGGTGAGAATAAGCATCACGGGAAGAAAATAGAAACTGATTTATAGAGTAGGACAGTTGTTTAAAAATACTATTTTAAAAAATCTTCAAATAGGATACCTTTAAATATGTATAGTACCTCAAATTTATTTCGAGAGCACTGGAAATATTTTTAAAGTTTTAATTTGATTAACCTGGCAAGCAGGAGAAGTCACACAATATAACCAAAAGCAATTATTTTGCATTGAAGGGGGAGATGAAGGTAGAAGTTAATTTAGTTATCGATCAGGGCATTATGAAAAAAATGAGTCCAGATTCAGCCTTTTTCAGCAGTGGTCTCTCAGAATTTTCTCTTTTCAGATCATTGCAACCTTATGAGAATTTACCAAAAAAAAAAAAAGGCTTCATGCATAGATCTCAAGGTTCTATAACAAAGCTGGCTAATTATCATTGGCTGTATTTTACAGTGGGAAAACTGGGGTATGAAGAGGTGAAGTGACTTTCCCAAGGTCAAATAGCAGACCACTGGCAGAGCTAAGAATAAAACTAAGGTCTCCTGATTCCCAGTCTAGTGTTCCCCCACTAGAACCATGCTATTCTCTAATAAAAAGGTGTATGGCACTTAATGTGACTCTCACAGGAAACTAAGTATTAAAAGAAAAAAAAGGGCTATTGTAGGTCCAAATTTTCCGCTTCAATAACTTGGTGCAACTCCATTCATTTTATTAAAATTGCACCAGCTGTGATTTTGGCTCCTAGACCTTCAGAAAGTAAGAACTTCCCAGTAGGAGTGTTGTGTTATTCTATGCTCAAAAAAACTTCAGTGCCAATATCTCTCAACTACCAGACCAATCAACATGAGATACTATGTGGGAGAAACCAAAATCTAGTCAGACAGTAGTCTAGGTTGTGAATAAATATCAGCAATTTGGAGTAAACTACATTGCAGAAATTTTGCAATTACCATGCAATAACCATATGATTATGATTAACACATTTTAGTGTATGTGGTCCCAGAATAGATAAACCAATTTCTAAAGACACACTAGATTTTTTTATTGTTTTGCTTATCATTGTGTCACAGGGGTTATTTGGATGCCCTAATTCTGCATTTCTCTATCTTAACATAACCCCTTTTGATTTGGGGATAATTACTGCAGCTCTGCAATGTATTTTACCCTTAATTACTAACATGTATTCTTAACCTTAACTCCATCTTAAGGTAGTTTTTATCTGACGCTGTTTGGTTTTTAAATAAAATATTTCATACATGAACACTAAACAAGAAGCTCAGAGTAATATTTCTAATGATACAAATACCAAGCTTCATTTTTTTAATTTAATTTTTATGACCAAATTCACTGGTAGACTGTAGTTGCTTTCTGCCACTCTGGAGCAGCAAAAAGCACAGCATACTCGTCAGTTAGCCTGGGTTTACATCTCCTTTGTTTCACTAGGGCAGCACAAAGCTGAAGTACATAACTGCTTTCCAACTTCCCCCTTCCTTCTGTTCTCCAAATGTCCACTGATTCCTGCATCTCCTTCCACTCCCTGCCTACACATACCAAATGCCCCCTTCTTTCTAACCCTGATATTCGTCTGCACACACCAACCACCATTTCTGTCAATTTCTGCACTCCTTCTAGTCCTGTGTGTGCACTCACACACATCCTAGTTTGCCACCATCCCACTCTGTTGAGCAGGACCAGTGCAATGAGGAGCTTCTGACTAGAAGTATTTAGGATTGATGACCACTTTTTGTCATTATTTTTTAATAACTGAAAATTTATCTACTAGCAGAGACGGGGGCTAGATTCACAGAGAAACGTAGGTATGGTGATGCTCAGCATGGCCACACCTAACTTTTTGCCTCCTGGAAAATCATTGTGATTCACAAAGCCTGGACTAGGTGCCTACGCTCCCCATACAATGAATGGGGAGAGAGAGGCACCTTAGACTGAGATTTACAAATGCCAGAATGCTATGAGGCTGTTCATCTCAGGTAGCCAATGGGAGATGTTAAGCCCCACTCCTCTCAGAGATAAGCACCTAAATCCAGGTGGTGGGGAGGCACTTCTCATCTTTTTGAGATTCTCAGCTGCAAACCCTCTCTTGGCATTGGATGCCTACAATGTTTTTGCAAGAAGCAAGTGCAGAAGAAGGACCACTCTCATGACTTTTAGCCCAGTGGTTATGATACCACCTCAGATGAGACATATCCCTAGTTCAGGACCCCTCTCCAACTGAGGAGGAGAAAGGATTTGAGCAGAAATCTTCCACCTCTCAGGTGAGTGCCCTAACCCACCTGTCTGTAGGATACTGTGATATTGGGGGTGTAACAGTCCGGTGCAGGGGCTCGGCCCTCTCAGGTTCAGCAGGGAGCCAGGCCGACTCACTACACGGCCTAAGTTTGTTATCAGTCTCCGAAGGTCCAGGGGTTCCGCCCCTCAGGCGGGCTGAACAAAAGGCAAGCAGTCAATAAGGCCCACGCCCTCAGTCAGGGCGGGGCAGCAAATAACAGTTCTAAGCTCAGACCCTCAGTCAGGGGCTGAGCACACAGAGTCACTGAGATAAACCCAGGCCCTCCATCAGGGCGGGGCGGCAAACAATAGTTCAAGGGGCTCAGGTCCTTACAGCAGGAGCTGAGCAATAACACAGTCAGAGAGCCCAGGCCCTCAGTCAGGGCGGGGCAACAAACAATAGTTCAAGGGGCTCAGGTCCTTACAGTAGGAGCTGAGCTACCGCAATAGTTCAGGGCTCAGGTCCTTAAAGCAGGAGCTGAGCAATAATCATAGTTAACAAGGTAAGCCTGGGCCCTTAGTCAGGGTGTGGCAACAAACAGCAGTTCTAGCCCAGATCCTTACAGCAGGAGCTGAGTAATCAGAGTCAGAGGTTTAAGCTCCAGGCCCTCAGTCAGGGCTGAGCAGACAGCATTAGTCCAGGGCTCAGGTCCTTGTAGCAGGAGCTGAGCTACAGCAATAGTTCAGGGCTCAGATCCTTGTGGCAGGAGCTGAGCAGTAATCATAGTTCAGGGCTCAGGTCCTTAAAGCAGGAGCTGAGCAATAATCATAGTTCAGGGCTCAGGTCCTTAAAGCAGGAGCTGAGCAACAATAAGAGTTCAGTAAGTCCCAGCCCTAGGTCAGGGTGGGGCAACAAGCAATAGTCCCAGGCTCAGGTCCTGGTCTCAGGAGCAGAGCAGCGGCATCAGTCTCAGGAAGCTCAGGTAAGGGCAGGCTTCTCTGCCTGAGTGCTGGCAGGAGGGGGAGTCTGCCACCCGTGAGTGGGGTGGCAGGGGGGACACAGGCCCACCCACTCCACTGTGTCCCAGCCCGGGGCCCTAACAGCGGCGTGGATCCGCTACAGTCAGTGGGGATCCTGGCCGCAACACACTGACATGGGCACATCCGTGCCCTCAGCCGGACAGGGTTCGGCTACCCCCGGGCTGCATTCCATCTCCCCCTCCTCGGGTACCTGCTCGTCGCTGGGCTCGGCAGCGGGGTCCCACACCATGGGTTCCTCGGCGTGGTGAAGGCGGTCTAGGTCGGGCTGCTCCTCCGGACTCGGGTCAGGGGGCCGCTCGGGCCGCTCCTCGGGGTACCGGGCTCGGGGCAAGCTCGGCCAGTCCACCTCGGGGTACCTGGCTCGAGGGAGGCTTGGTCCGTCCGCGTCCGGGTACCTTGCCCTGGGCAGGCTCGGCCAGTCAGGAGCCTGAACAGGAGCGTCCGTCCTCTCCGGCCGCTGGGCTCTAACTGAGGGTTGAGGCCGGGCTTTTATACTTCCTGTCCCGCCCCTTGACTTCCGGGGGGCGGGAACAGGCGGTGGTGGCTCCGCCCACTGAGGTGGCTCCGCCCACTGAGGTGGCTGTTCTGGTTCCTCTCTCTCAGGGGCCGTCGGGAGCCAGGCCGCCTCACTACACGGCCCCCCCCTCAAGGCTGGTTCCCGAGCAGCGGGACCAGCCCATTCCATACCCCCCAGCCGAGAGAGGAAGTCCGCGTTCGCATGGTCCTTACCGGCTCTATGGTGGACCGTGAAGGCAAATGGCTGGAGGGCCAGGTACCAGCGCTGCACCCGCATGTTGTGGTCCTTCATCCGGGCCAACCACTGAAGGGCGGAATGGTCGGTGACCAAGGTGAAGGGGACTCCCAGGATGTAGTATCGGAGCGCTTCACAAGCCCACTTCACGGCGAGGGCTTCCTTCTCGACCACCGCGTAGTTTTTTTCGCGGGGAAACAGCTTCCGGCTAATGTACAGAACCGGATGCTCCTCACCCCCTACGTCTTGGGACAAGACAGCCCCGAGTCCCACTTCTGAGGCGTCGGTCTGTAAGATAAACGGCTGGTTAAAGTCGGGGCTATACAAGACCGGCTCGCTGCAGAGGCACGTCTTAAGAGTCCGAAAGGCCCTGTCGCACTCAGTAGTCCAGTTCACCTGCCGTGGGCTGTCCTTTGTTAGGAGCCCCGTTAAGGGGGCTGTAATCGTCGCAAATTGGGGAATGAACCGCCTATAATAACCGGCCAAGCCTAGAAACTGCCGCACCTGGCGCTTCGTGGTCGGCGGGGGGCAGTTTGCGATGGCCTGGACCTTGCCGATCAGGGGTTTTACTTGCCCATGCCCGATAGCATACCCCAAGTACTTAGTCTCTTGCCAACCGATGCGACATTTTTTCGGGTTGGCGGTTAAGCCGGCCTTCCTCAGGGACCTCAGGACAGCGGCGACTCTCTCCAGGTGATGCTCCCACTGTGGACTGTAGATTACAACGTCGTCGAGGTAGGCGGCGGCATAGTCCTGATGGGGCTGGAGGAGGCGGTCCATTAGGCGCTGAAAGGTGGCCGGGGCCCCGTGGAGGCCGAAGGGCATCCTGGTGAAGTGGTAGAGACCGGAGGGAGTGGCAAAGGCAGTTTTCTCGCGGGAGGCGGGCTCCAGAGGGATCTGCCAATATCCCTTACTTAGGTCTAGGGTGGTGATATAGTGGGCACTCCCCAGGCGGGCCAACAGCTCATCTATCCGGGGCATGGGATAGGCGTCGAATTTGGAGATGGCGTTAACGCATCGGAAGTCGATACAGAACCGCTGGGAGCCATCGGGCTTCGGTACCAGCACTACGGGGCTCCGCCACTCACTTCGCGATGGCTCAATCACCCCCAAGTCCAGCATAGCGCGTACCTCTTCCTCAACGACCCGCCTCCGGTGATACGGCAAGGGCCGGGTCGTGCCCCGGATCACTACCCCGGGCTCGGTTTGGATTCGATGCTGCACCAAGGTGGTAGAACCTGGCTGTGCCGTGAAGGTGCGGGAGAAGGCGTGCAGGAGGCACCGGGTCTGCTTGAGTTGCTCCTCTGTTAATGTCTCCCCAAGCTGGGGTTCGCCGGGGTCCTCGGTATGGGCGACCTGGGGCCCTAGTTCTGGTTCAGGCGGGTAGGGGTTAATCAGCAACCCTTCGCGCTCCCGCCAGGGTTTGAGGAGGTTGACATGGTACCGCTGGATCTTCCTTCTTCGGTCCGGCTGATTAATTTCATACGTAACCGGGCCTACCTTCCGGACCACCTCATATGGCCCCTGCCACCGGGCTAGAATCTTCGACTCACTAGAGGGAAGGAGGAGTAATACGCGGTCCCCGGGTTGAAAGTCTCGAGTCTGGGCGTCCCGGTTATAAGTCTGGGCCTGCGTTTCCTGGGCGGCTTTCAAGTTTTCCCGCGCCAGAGCCCCTACCTGCTTAAGGCGCTCCTGGAGCTGGAATACGTATTGTAGGAGGCCCTGAGCTGGGGAGGGGGCTTGTTCCCAAGTTTCCCTCATGAGATCCAACAGGCCCCGGGGTCGCCGGCCGTACAGCAGTTCAAAGGGGGAGAACTTGGTCGATGACTGGGGGACCTCTCGTATCGCCAGGAGCAGGGGTGGAAGTAGCTGGTCCCAGCGGCAAAGATCCTCCTGGGGAAACTTGCGCAGCATCTCCTTCAGTGTCCGATTGAATCTTTCCACCAACCCATCAGTTTGGGGGTGATAGACAGACGTCCGCAGGTGCTCTATCCCCAGGATGTCGCAGACTTGCTGGAGCAGCCGTGATGTAAAATTAGTCCCCTGGTCCGTAAGGATCTCCCGGGGCAGGCCGACGCGGGCGAAGACCTTCACCAGTTCATCTGCGATGGTGCGGGCGGTGATGCTCCGGAGAGGGATTGCTTCAGGGAACCTGGTAGCATAGTCCATGATGACTAAAATATATTGAAACCCCGCACTGCTCTTAGGGAGAGGCCCTACCAGGTCCATGGCCACACGGTCAAAGGGGGTTTCAATTAAAGGCATCGGGACTAGCGGTGCCTTAGGTGTCCGTGCAGGGGCGGCCAACTGGCATTCCGGGCAAGAATTGCAATAGTTCTTTACCTCCTGGTATACCCCTGGCCAGAAGAAGCGCCCCAGAATCCGAGTCAGCGTCTTCTCGTGACCAAGGTGCCCGGCTGCGGGGACGTCATGGGCCAGCTTCATGACCGCCCGTCTGTGACACTGAGGCACGAGAAGTTGAGTTCGTATATCCCCCGTGCGGGGGTCCTTCTCGACGCGATACAGGCGCTCCTGCCGCAACTCAAAGTGCGGCCACTGTGTCGCTCGCTGCGGGTCGAGGACCGTCCCATCTACGATGGCCAGCTGGTCATAGGTCTGCTTGAATGTGGGGTCGGCCCGTTGATCTCGGCAGAAGTCCGTGGGCGCCGAGGGATCCTTCCCAACTCCTGGGGACACACCTTCAGGTCCTCCCGTCGGCTTGGCCTGGTCGGGGACTCCTGCCTCGTCCTCGTCGGAGTCTGCGGCCTCCCCTTCCAAGGCTGGCGTGACCCGTGGGCAGCCCTTGGCGTGGCGGCGTAGGACGTCGGGAAACTCCGGCCAATCCCGACCCAAAATCACCGGGTACGCCAGCCGTGGAGCAAGGCCCACGGTCATCAGCCGGGTGACCCCATCAATCGTCAGCTGGGCCCTGGTACTTGGGTACGGCCGTATGTCCCCGTGTATACACTGCAGCTGAATGGTCCCTAGACGGCTATCAGCCTGCGGGCCCAGGTTTTGGCCGACCAGGGTCTGGCCGCAGCCGGAGTCGAGGAGGGCCACCGTCGGGCGCCCCTCAATGATCACTGGCACGGTGATCTTGGCCACTTGCGAACGCCGGGCACGTCCTTCCCCAGAGTAGACCTGGCCAAAGGTACATTCCAGTCCGGGGCAGTCCCGCTGTAAATGGCCACGCTCTCCACAGGAGAAGCAGGGCCCCAGGTCAGCTCGCCCCGTCCGGGCCCGGGTCCCGGGGTTCCCTACAGGCGAGACTCGGCAGTTCCCCCTTGCTGTGGGAACCGGGGTCCGAGCGGGTCTCCCGGAGGACGTTGCAGTATGGATCCGGGCCTCTGCTCCCCGGGAGGAAACTCGCCCGTCTGTCGGGGTAGGCGCCCCCTTCTTCTCTGGGTTGGGGCGCTCCATCCGGATTGGGCCGGTCCGGCCAGCCGAGCCCAGCGGGGCTTCCGCCGCGAGGAAGTCCTCCATTAATGCAACGGCGGCGGCCACTGTCGCCGGCCTATGTCGGAGGACCCAGGCTCTTCCTCGCAGTGGGAGTACATGGGTGAACTGTTCCAGGATTACCTGTTCCATCAGCTCCTCTGACGTCCGACGCTCGGGCTGTAACCACCGCTTGCAGGCTTCCCGGAGCTCTTGGGCCACCATCCTAGGCCGAGTTCCCGGGACATAATTCAAGTTCCTAAATCGTTGCCGGTATGTTTCTGGGCTCACATCCAGAGCATCCAGAACGGCGGCCTTCACTTGGTCATAGTCCTGGGCTGCTTCCACAGACAGGCCTCGATAGACCGTCTGAGCAGTCCCCGTCAAATACGGGGCCAGGATGGTAGCCCACTGGTCCCGGCTCCAGCCAGCGACGACAGCCACCCGCTCAAACGTAACGAGAAAGGCCTCTGGGTCGTCACTGGGTCCCATCTTCGTCAGCCGTATCGGGGGGCTGGGCCGCGGGGCCCCGGCTGGGCCTTCCACCTGGGGCTCCCCAGGTCGGGCCAGCGCCGCCGCGAGTTGCTGAATACATTGCCTCTGAAAGTCCTGGTGCTGGGTCACCAGGTCTTGGATGAGCTGCCGTTGTTGGGTTCCTAGTTGCTCAACGAGCTGTTGCTGCTGTTGTTGGTGGGCGGCCTGTTGCTCTTGTTGTTGTCGCGACTGGGCCGCCTGCTGTTGCTCCTGGCTCTCCGTCATGAGGGCCAGGAGCTGGGACAGGTCCATTTCTCTGGCGGGAGTTCTTTCTCCCGCGGCCCCTTTTTCACCGGCGTCTAGAGCTCGCGCCCACATCCTGGGCGAGGCTCCTCAGAGAAGGCACCACGTGTAACAGTCCGGTGCAGGGGCTCGGCCCTCTCAGGTTCAGCAGGGAGCCAGGCCGACTCACTACACGGCCTAAGTTTGTTATCAGTCTCCGAAGGTCCAGGGGTTCCGCCCCTCAGGCGGGCTGAACAAAAGGCAAGCAGTCAATAAGGCCCACGCCCTCAGTCAGGGCGGGGCAGCAAATAACAGTTCTAAGCTCAGACCCTCAGTCAGGGGCTGAGCACACAGAGTCACTGAGATAAACCCAGGCCCTCCATCAGGGCGGGGCGGCAAACAATAGTTCAAGGGGCTCAGGTCCTTACAGCAGGAGCTGAGCAATAACACAGTCAGAGAGCCCAGGCCCTCAGTCAGGGCGGGGCAACAAACAATAGTTCAAGGGGCTCAGGTCCTTACAGTAGGAGCTGAGCTACCGCAATAGTTCAGGGCTCAGGTCCTTAAAGCAGGAGCTGAGCAATAATCATAGTTAACAAGGTAAGCCTGGGCCCTTAGTCAGGGTGTGGCAACAAACA
Organism: Mauremys mutica; assembly: GCF_020497125.1. NCBI lineage: Eukaryota > Metazoa > Chordata > Testudines > Geoemydidae > Mauremys > Mauremys mutica. Next base: position 287,146,382 of record NC_059072.1, on the reverse strand, counting down.
GCAGTTCTAGCCCAGATCCTTACAGCAGGAGCTGAGTAATCAGAGTCAGAGGTTTAAGCTCCAGGCCCTCAGTCAGGGCTGAGCAGACAGCATTAGTCCAGGGCTCAGGTCCTTGTAGCAGGAGCTGAGCTACAGCAATAGTTCAGGGCTCAGATCCTTGTGGCAGGAGCTGAGCAGTAATCATAGTTCAGGGCTCAGGTCCTTAAAGCAGGAGCTGAGCAATAATCATAGTTCAGGGCTCAGGTCCTTAAAGCAGGAGCTGAGCAACAATAAGAGTTCAGTAAGTCCCAGCCCTAGGTCAGGGTGGGGCAACAAGCAATAGTCCCAGGCTCAGGTCCTGGTCTCAGGAGCAGAGCAGCGGCATCAGTCTCAGGAAGCTCAGGTAAGGGCAGGCTTCTCTGCCTGAGTGCTGGCAGGAGGGGGAGTCTGCCACCCGTGAGTGGGGTGGCAGGGGGGACACAGGCCCACCCACTCCACTGTGTCCCAGCCCGGGGCCCTAACAGCGGCGTGGATCCGCTACAGTCAGTGGGGATCCTGGCCGCAACACACTGACATGGGCACATCCGTGCCCTCAGCCGGACAGGGTTCGGCTACCCCCGGGCTGCATTCCATCTCCCCCTCCTCGGGTACCTGCTCGTCGCTGGGCTCGGCAGCGGGGTCCCACACCATGGGTTCCTCGGCGTGGTGAAGGCGGTCTAGGTCGGGCTGCTCCTCCGGACTCGGGTCAGGGGGCCGCTCGGGCCGCTCCTCGGGGTACCGGGCTCGGGGCAAGCTCGGCCAGTCCACCTCGGGGTACCTGGCTCGAGGGAGGCTTGGTCCGTCCGCGTCCGGGTACCTTGCCCTGGGCAGGCTCGGCCAGTCAGGAGCCTGAACAGGAGCGTCCGTCCTCTCCGTCCGCTGGGCTCTAACTGAGGGTTGAGGCCGGGCTTTTATACTTCCTGTCCCGCCCCTTGACTTCCGGGGGGCGGGAACAGGCGGTGGTGGCTCCGCCCACTGAGGTGGCTCCGCCCACTGAGGTGGCTGTTCTGGTTCCTCTCTCTCAGGGGCCGTCGGGAGCCAGGCCGCCTCACTACAGGGGGGCACCTGACTCTCTCCTGTTGAAGCTGTTCCACTGTGAATAAATAATTTAAAAATTCACTGGAGCAAGGGCAGTGGATCCTGGGTTTTCCACAACGCAGGCGAGTGTCCTAACCACTGGGCTAAAAGTTATGAGGGAGGTCCTCCTCCCACAGCTGTTTTGCGTAAGCTCATTTATAAGGGCTCAATCCAGTAAGTAAGGATTGAGCATGTTTACTGAACCGGGCCCCCAGGCGAATTAGGTGAAGGAACACCTATCTTCTCCCAGTCTATACATTGCACTGGGACTTAGGCGTCTGGACATGTGCTATGAGGCTGCAGAGAGCAGCAAACTTCTACAGCAAAAGTTTAGGTGGCAAGCAATTTTAGGTGCCTACGGGATTAAGGGGCAGCTGAGCAGTGGTTTTGGGAATCTTTGTATGGCCTGGGATTTAGGCACCTAAAGTGGCAGTTAGGAACCTAAGCTCTTTGTCAATCTCACCCTGGACATTTGGGATCATCTTCAGAAAAACTCATGAAGAATTGCTTTCTCTCAAAATGGCCACCATCTTTCAGTGTTCTCAATGGGACTGAAGTCAAACTCTTGCCCTCTTTCAAAATTGTTGCCACCTCCCATTGTTCCCAGTCAGAATGAAGCCAGGGAAGATGATGGCTCATTATGCTGTCAGGAAGTGGAAAGGAACACACAGTCCCATTGAGAACAATGGAATGTGTAAAAAGTTGCCCTAGCTTTTCCATGTTGGTTGGACATGTAACTATAGTCATCAAAGAAGCTACTGAATTTTCATTTATTAATGACCTAAAAAGTCATGAATGCTATACCTCAAAGACACTAGTTAATTACCAACATCTATTTAAAATAAGGAGCATATTTCCCTCTGTTTTATTTCTCATCCCTTATAACTGAACGCGACTGTTTCATTATTCTCTCTCCCACTCCTTGCTTTTCTTTTCCTCCCCACTCTTAGTTCCTCCTCTTTTCTCTCTCTCCTTCAGTACTCCCCTCAATATTATCTCTTCAATCCCATTTGCTCTCTTCCCCATCCATTTACTCCACTTTTCTTCACTTCTTAGTGGGAGCTCTGGCAGTGTTAGACCAGCTAGATGGTCTTTCTCTTGCTCTGCTCAGTGCATAGGCAAAGAAGTACAATTTCCAATGAAAGGAAAGTATTCCGACCAGAAAGCAGAGCTCTAGAATACAGCAAACCCAGGTGAAAGCTGGGATGTCCCATTAAATCCAAGAGAGTTGGAAGGGCTGATAGTGTCCCTTTAAGTAAAGTTCATTCAAATGTCATAGTTTGCATATTCTCCAAACCTGCTGGTGCATTATTTTCTAAAGAATAATGACCTAATTAAATAGATTTTGGCAGAGACTCAGAAAATCTCCACTTATTTTAGTCCCTCAGAAAAGGCCTACATAATTCGTTAGTCACTGCAAGAAAAAAACTATTTCTCAATATCTCTGCAATGCACAGTGAACAATAAAACAGGAAATGCCAGCTCAGTGGACTTCTATTATTTTACATGTTTGACAGGTATAAACTAGGGCTAGGATTTTGAATAGAATTTAGGTGCTTTATTGCCTTAGGCTGCTTTGAAAAACTCAACCTAGAAAGGAAACATTCTCAACAGGTTTGCACAATATATGATACCACATAAAATACTTTAATCCAATTTCTTGAAATAATGACTGGCATAAGATCATCTACCTATTCTTGAACTTGTTTCCAGTTTTTGTGGTTTTAGTATTTATGTCTTACTCTTAAATTCTCCCCTAACTCTGAGAATCTTTCACTAGGCTTGAGAAATTAGAAGTCTTAGATGATGCTTCACCCACAATGCTACATGTCTAAAACAACACAGGGCCAAATTACCCCAACAGATATTCTGGAAGTAGGAATGAGGAGAGGATTGGGAGTCCTGAGTTCTGTTCCTGGTTTTCTCAGTGTGTGGCCTTTGGCAAGTCACTTCACCTGTTCATTTCCTATCGGTAAAAAGGAGACAATATTACTTACTCACCCAATCCTACAAGGTTGTTGTGAGGCTTAGAGAACATCAAGACAATGCTTTGAATGCGTTGACCTCTAATTAAATGGTAAGTATTATTGTTATTGCGAGAGATCTGCCACCTGTCAAGTGAGTACACTAACCACTAGTCTTTGAGTCGTTGTAACACTTTTTCTGGCCCAATGAATATTTAGTTATTCAATTATTTAATTAAAGTGTAACAACTTCAATAGGAGAGATTGGGGGAGCCTTCCCACCCCCAGACACAGCTGCATCAGAATATTCCATAGCTTAGTGGTTAGGGCACTCCCCTGAGTGGTGGAAGATCCCTATTCAAATAATTTCTCCTCTTCAAGAGAAGGGGAGATGTGAATTAGGGGTCTCCCACTAGGTTAATGGTTATAAGGGAGGATTCCCCTGGCTTTTTTGTGGCCCTGCCCATGATTTAGGCAGCAGAACACCTATCTTCCACTGTTTTGTGGATCACTAGCAGAGTTAGGAGCCTCCCTGCAGCCCGGATTTAGATGCTTAGCACACACCCCTCTGCTTGGCGTCACCCATTGGCTAGTTTAGGTAGCTCCTCCTTTATTGTGTGGACTTTGTGGATCATATTTGGCCTTTGCGGATCCCAATGTTCCAGTGATTCTCGAGGCACAGCGACACTGCAAGGCTTAAGTTCCTTTTGAAGGTCCCACACCCTCAGCTAGTGACAGCAACAAAGACAACAGCTTACTCTTCAGTGAACTTTCAGGATATTCTCTCTGCATAGCCCTTCTTTTCAAAACGCTGGTGTAGAATATAAGATTAGGAATTGTCTATCTATTTATGCATCCAAGTTTTTAACTCATATCCAAGTAAACAAAGACGTAACATCAAATTAAAAAGAAAATTGCATATGATAAAAAAAATCATTTGAAACAACCCAAATGACATGACATTTTATGTTGCATCTCTCTCCACGCATTCTCCTCTTATGCGTTTAAAGTAGAGTAAGATCCTCAGGCTAGACCCTTGTCTTCTGTTATGTTTCTAAAGCACCAGGCACACCCATAGTATGGTACTTCAGAAATAATGATTAACAAGAACTATAATAATAGTCTATACCCAGGAAGCTAAGCTTAGCAGCCATCACAGTTGGATTAGACGTGTTTTCCAGATCTCTTCCTGGCCTCCCCAAACAACAGCCAGATTAACTTGTAGATTAGGGAAGCCCCCATCAGAGTCCCTGCAAGGAGAGTGACCACCAAGGATTTGGACCCCAGCCACCCAGAAGATATCTAAGGTAAGGAAGGGGGAATTCCTGTTTTTTAGATGATAGGAGGAAGCACTCACAAAGGGAACTGGGCTGGCTGGGAGGGGAAACTTAATTATCTGTAATTCTGTTTTTTTACTTCTCACAGGATTCTCACACTTGGATCACTTGCCTCCAGCAAAATTAAAGTGAGAATTTTATAGTTCTTACATTCTTAAACACAAGTACCACAGGGCCTGTCAAGGCTGATTCTCCATTCTGGCACTTCGAGTGCAGAAGGTGGGGGCTTGCAAGGATTCTAAAAATTAATGCTGGCCTCTCCAGGCTTGTATTAAACTCCCAAGGTTACAGCTTCTCTCTGACCTTGGATGGGTAAATGCTGCCACCACCCAAATGCAAAAAAAACCCTTTGAACCCAGGAAGGAGTACTTGGGAATTCCTCCCTGTGGGGTACCCTAAAGATCTTTCAACTCACCCTCCCCATTCCGGGGAAGAGCTGAGAAAGAAAACAAAGGAAATCAGCTGTTGCCACCAGCTAATTAAACAACATGTGCACAAACCTCTTACGACACAAAAACCCAATCCTGTTCTTAAAAAAGGTAAATTTTATTAAAAACAAAAAGAAAGAAAATATATCTGAAACTTAGGCTATTGCTAGATTTAAAAAGAGCAAATATAATAATTAAGCATCAAGAATGGTTTTCTTGAGGTCTAGCTTAATGGTTACAAGCAAAACAAAAGCATTTGGGGGTTAGCACAGAGTCAACAAGCCATAAAGAAATAAAAGAAATAAACCTAATTGAGTCTTCCTAGACAGTTCTGGATCTACTTACATATCTGGGGTTTCAAATGAGTAGTTTCTAGGTATGATCTGGTGATTTTCATACCTGGCCCACAGCTTTTTACAGCTGTCTCTGCTCTGTCCCCTCTCTCTCTGGAGAACAACAGACAGACAAAGAGAAAGTTTTTTCCCAGTTTTAAAAAGTTCTAACCCTCCCATTGGTTCTTATGGTCAGGTGCCCACTCCCTTCCTCTTACAGATGGGCATTTTTAACCCTTTACAGGTAAAGCAATTAGAGAACAGCTACTAATAGAGATTTTGTAGCTAACTAGCTGGCTGGGTGTCCATAAAAGGGAGTTACCCCCCACTCCCTTCATTTATCACAGGGCCCCAAGGATATTTCAGCTAGTTCTTAGAGAAAGAAGCAAGAGCTCACCAATAGATAATTATAAATGTGAAAAAAATCAGATATCCTTAAGAATAAGGTAGAAAAAAAATCATGTCCCAAGAAATGGAGGAACATAAAATTGTGACAACAGTTTGAGTATTCTGGAGGCTGAATAAATGACTGCTTAGATCTGCTGGACTTCTTTTGACAATTGAATGTACGAATTAAATGGAACAACTGGTTAAACACCTACCTTCTTGTACACGTCAATGAGAATTATAGTACTTAATGCAATATCTAATGCTGTCTCTAATGGATCCAGTTCCATATGGTTGTTTTATTGCATGCAAGATAAAATAAATAAAATTATATGTTTAGAAATGGCACTGCGTCCAAGAGATAAAAAACATTCAACATCCAAAAGCAGAATCCTCAAACTCAGAGAATGCAGTGGGTGGGATACACTGAAAGAAAATTAATTGCCGGGAAATACTTTTCTCTTCTTTAAAGATACTAGGCTAAATTCAAGTGAGTTTAAGTCTAAATAGTGTACATTAGTGAAAAACATAGCTTTTTTCTGCTCCATTCAATATGAATATTCTGTTATAGCTCTGTAAATATTTGTGAGATACAATTTGCTCCCACATACTGAGGATATTCCAGTCCCAATAAGAGAAAGAGTGATGATTGTCTTCTTCAAAGTTTTCCGCAGTATTATGGTGACCTCCCTTCTTAGCCTATATTATAGTTTGTTTCTCCTTGTAAGTGTATATAATTACATTGTTAAGTCATCTCTTAGTAGATTTCTATGATCCTCTTTAATAATGCAAAGAAAACCAAAACAAAAAATCCAAATAAGATATCCTTCCTTAAAGTTTGTGTCAATTGCTATCTACATGGAAGGCTGAAAAATAATAATATTTTGCATTCTCTTCTTTCAGCCATACAACTATACTTTCAAATATGCTTTGTTGTTTTCTTTTAATTCACTAAAATTAATCTTATAGATGTAGATGCCAGATTTGCATTAATTAAAACTCCACTGTAGAAGCCAGGCTTAATTGCAATCAAATTTGCTTAATTATGCATAGCGAGAGATTCCCAAATGAGAAAGGTTTTAGTAAGGATTTTTGTTTTTTATATTGACAAAATAAATTGAAATTGTCATTTTTTGTGTTTTATGTAACACTTGTAAATAATTTGTGGAGCACCTTAAGTCTTCTATGTAAAGCAATGCTATTGCTTAAGTAATTATAACAATCTGCATTTTTCATTGTTAATTGTGGGTGTCAGCCTCATTAATTTTAATTTACAGTCTGTAATGAAATTAAGAAAATTTTGTGCTGATCTGCTGAAACTTATCTTATAGGAAGTTACTTAATGAAACTAAAGTTTTAAAAAGTCAGGAATTATATCTGTGTATTACTGAGACATAAAAAAAATATTTTTTTTTCTAAAAAGATTGGTTTAATTTTAATGGACATCCAACAAAAAGCAGTTTTAAAAACTTAATTTGAAAGTTTACAACTGAAAAGAATGATTACTTATAAAAAACTGGTCATAAGATGCAGTTTTCATGCCAACATATAGTTTCTCACTGAATTCAAAACAAGATACTGAGTAACTCCTTTCCAACCTGCATGCATTGTTCAATTAGTCTAGAAGGTTTAAATCTGTACAAATTTCAAAAAGGCAGATTTCAAAGGACTTTTTTAAAGTCAAACAATCATAGAATCATAGGTCTTTTAGTCCAGTCCAGTGTACTCAATGCAGGGCTAAGTATTATCTAGATCATCCCTGACAGGTGTTTGTTTAACCTGCTCTTAAAAATCTCCAATGACGGAGATTCCACAACCTCCCTAGGCAATTTATGCCAGTGCTTAACTACCCTGACAGTTAGGAAGTTTTTCCTAATATCCAACCTAACCCGTCTTTGCTGCAATTTAAGCCTGTTGCTTCTTGTGCTAGTCTTAGATGTTAAAGAGAACAATTTTTCTCCCTCCTCCTTATAACAACCTTTTATGTACTTGAAAACTATTATCATGTCCCCCCTCAGTCTTCTCTTCTCCAAACTAAACAAACTCAGTTTTTTCAATCTTACCTCATAGGTCATGTTTTCTAGACCTTTAATCATTTTTGTTGCTCTTCTCTAGACTTTCTCCAATTTATCCGCCTCTTTCTTAAAATATGGGACCCAGAACTAGACAGAAAACTCCAATTGAGGCCTAATCAGCTCAAAGTAGAGTGGAAGAATTCTTTTTGTGTCCTGTCTACAATACTGCTGCTAATACATCCCAGAATGATGTTTGCTTTTTTTACAACAATGTTACATTGTTGACTCATATTTAGCTTGTGATCTATTATGACTCTCTTTCAGCAGTACTCCTTCCTAGGCAGTCATTTCCCATTTTGTATGTGTGCAACTGATTGTTTGTTCCTAAGTGAAGTATGTTGCATTTGTCCTTATTGAATTTCATGCTATTTACTTCAGACCATTTCTCCAGTTTGTCCAGATCATTTTGAATTGTAATCCTACTCTCCAAAGCACTTGCAAGCCCTCCCAGTTTGGTATCATCCACAAACTTTATAAGTGTACTCTGTATGCCATTATCTAATTCATTGATGAAGATACTGAACAGAACAGAACCCAGAACTTCCAGCTTGACTGTGAACCACTGATAACTACTCTCTGGGAATGGCTTTCCAATCAGTTATGCACCCACCTTATAGTAGCTCCATCTAAGTTATATTTCCCTAGTTTATTTATGAGAAGGTCATGAGAGTCAGTATCGAAAGCATTACTAGGTCAAGATATACCACATCTACTGCTTCCCCCCATCCTGTCTGTTTCTGTAGTGTTTCAGTAGCTCTTCTCACACCAGAGACAGCTATCACTAAACAAAGGGGCATTTAACTGTTTCCTTGTTTAGAAGAAATAGAAGGCAGCTGTCACACCCAACAACTACAGTGAGGTGGTGTGATTGCCAAGCTCCCAGCAAAATAATACCTTGCTGAATTGGGGTTTATGATATCATGGTCTGAAGCGGCAAAAACTTATTACAGGACATAATACTGAAATTAATTGTTTGTAGTAGTGGGTCCTTAGCTCTATTGAGTTTTGATGCTGCAGTGACCAGGGAAAACCCCATGGGAATTTGCATCAGTTCTGTGATCTTTAGAACCCTATAGAAGACAGATGTTTTAGTTTATCAGAGAATCTAGGCTGTTAGAAAAAAAATGTTATATTAGCTTATTTTAAACATCAAAATATTGTTGCAACAAAGATTTTCTTTAATTGCATAGAAATACAAATTGTTTTGTTCAGTATTGATAAGCTGCTTTGAAATATGTGAAATAGAATAACTTTTTTTCAGTATCGATTTTGGAGGCATTTGAAAAGGTATCTTAGAAATGGATATTCTATGTCACAGATACAGATGGTCAAAATATATTTGTAGAATACATCATTCAATAAATTTGAAAGTTGGCTTTATGACACATTTGTAGGAGAATCCTTCTGCAGGGAGATTTCAAAGGCACATAAGTAGCAACTGGGCACTTAGCTCCCATTACATACCAATAGGAGTCAGACGCAGAACTGCCATGGCACTTCTAGTGACCCTTAATCACACTTGCTCAAAAACATGTACTTATTTTTCCAGCACCAATACTTCACTTTTTGATCATGGTAAATTCAGGTACATGAGAGAACTCCAGTATGATAAAGGTTTCCAACCCATTACCCATGTTGCTTAAATTTTCCAGATAACTTCTAGACATTTTACATTATTTTCAGATTTCTTTATTTAGATGGAACAGAAATACTGGTCCATTAATGTATATAACACCTTGAATTCCACAGTGTTATGTACACTTGTTTTAAAAAACGAGCTCAGCTACTGTAGAACCTCAGAGTCACAAACACCAGAGTTAAGAAACACCAGAGTTAAGACCGGTCAACTGCACACCTCATTTGGGACTGGAAGGATGCAACCAGGCAGCATCAGAGACAAAAATAAAAAAAGAAAATACAGTACAGTGTTAAACACAAACTACTGAAAAATAAAGGGACAGTTTAAAAAAAAGGTTTAACAAGTTAAGGAAACTGTTTCTGTGCTTGTTTCATTTAAATTAAAATGGTTAAAAGCAGCATTTTTCTTCTGCATAGTGAAGTTTCAAAGCTGTATTAAATCAATTATCAGTTGCAAACTTTTGAAAGCACAACCATAATGTTTTGTTCAGAATTAAAAACATTTCAGAGTTATGAATAACCTCCATTCCCGAGGTGTTCATAACTCTGAGGTTCTACTGTACTTCATTCAATTCTAACTCATGCAGCATGATTGATTTTTATTTTACCTTGCTATCCACGTCTTTTCTTCACTTCTCTGAATTGCTATCTATCATCCCTGTGCTTATGAAATTCTCAATATTAAATGTCCTGCTATAGACTACACTAGACTTTCCTGCCTGTCTTCTACCTTCCTGCTTGCTCCCTTAATTCATATTCTCAAAATCCTCTTATTATTTTTTTTCTTCATTACAGACTCACCAGTTTTTTTTCTTTTCTAGACCTAGTTCTTTGTAATTATGTCCTCCCTCTCCTTTGTTTTCCAGGCTCTGCTTCATTGTAAATCTGTCCTCAAACCCTTTCTTCTTCTTCTTAGTGCTCCCTGTCCTCTCCCTTCCCTTATATTTTGCTTTTACTTGATACCATCTATAGTTGCCTTGCTTATTTTGCTTGCTTTATTGGTATACTGAGTGGCATTGCTTGTTAGACTCCTTTATCACTCTTATCCAGTATATAAAGTAATAAAATGTAATGTAAAAAATATGAAGAAATTAAAAGGGCAATGGGTTAGCCATCATATATGAAGGGAGGCTGAGCTATATTTCTGATTATTGCATTTTGTTTATCTAACACCCAAAGGGAGTTAGGCACTTCACAAGCACAAAAGAAAACAGGTCCTTCCCCGAAAGGGGTTCTAAGTAGACACAATAACAGATAAAGTTTAGTGAGGGAGAAAAGCAAATGTACTAGCTAGTGACCAAGGCAAAGGTTTAGAAAGCATCTTTCTGGGTTTATATTTATACAGTTTTTTATTTATTATTTAATTTTATTTTCTCCCTTTTTTCTCCCCTTCCACTTGCCCTGCCCATCCCATTATTATCCACTTCAGTGTCCTAATCTTAAAATGTCATATGTAGTCTGGTGAGTCTAGTTGGGTTCAGGAGCCCCTTGTATGACTTCACATGTCTTTGAGGCACCACAAAAATACAGTTGAAAGATTACAATTACTATTACAATAAAGTAATACTACTAATGTTGATATATGTCAAAGAAAACATTGGAAGCATTTAATAGAATATCAGGGTTGGAAGGGACCTCAGGAGGTCATCTAGTCCAACCCCCTACTCAAAGCAGGATCAATCCCCAGGCAGATTTTTACCCCAGTTCCCTAAATGGCCCCCTCAAAGATTGAATTCCCAACCCTGGGTTTAACAGGCCAATGCTCAAACCACTGAGCTATCTCCCCCTCCCCGCTTGGGGATATACATTTCTGGTATTCAGATATTATTCATAACACAGGTGCCAGCTTCTAATTTTCCTGCAGGGTGCTCAACCCCTGCTCAGCCCCAGGTCTTGCCGCCACCCCTTCCCCTAAGCCCGCACCTCTGCTCTGCCCCCGCTCCACTCCTGCCCTGCCTCTTCCTCGCCTCTTTCCACCCGCTCCCCGAAGTGTGCCCTGTCCCCGTTCCTACCCCTCCCTCCCAGCGCCTCCCACACACCACTGAACAGTTGTTCCGTGTCGTGCAGGAGGCACTGGGAGGGAGGAGAAGTTGATCAGCGGGGGCAGCAGTGTGGGGGAGAGAGGGGAGCTTGGCTGCCGGTGGATGCTAAGTATTTGCTAATTTTTCTCCGAGGGTGCTCCACCCATGGAGTCTGCACCTATGATTCATAAGAATGATTTCTTTAAGTAGTTGTTCCATTAACTTCTAGCAATACTAGAGTGATAACAAGGCTAGAATGCTCCTTCTCCTTAGAATCCATTCCCTCCTAAGGAATAGCATGTGCACGCTACAAAATGTGTAACAGAAATGTTAAGTGATTCACCAAAGATCGCACATCACGTCTGTACTAGGCTCCCAATCCTGTGCTTTAACTATAAAACCTGATTAAAATGCTCGTTATAATAGATGATGCTCTGTTCAGAGAGCAATAAAACTAAGAGTGTGATTAGTTTGATATGTGGTAAAAATTTCTAGAAGAAAGATTGGGCAAAAAAGTTCTGGGCCTCTGTTATCCAACTGATAAGTAGGGTTTCCTTCTTAAAAAGGGGAGCAACTGGTATTTATACTATTCTCAGGTCTATACAATTTTGACATTTCTTGTGAACAACATGTAGAGAACAATACCAAATAGGATGAGAAAGGCCATTAGGAGGTGAACTCTAATTTATATGCAGCCTGTCAAGTGTTTTTGGAAGACTACATGTGACTTTTTCCTGTATGCTTGTTGTAGTAAACATCACTTCTGCTGCAAACAGGAATAACAGCTACGCACAAAATAATATGTATTCTTTAAAAAGCTGGATAGTTTTCATTTTCTGTGTTTATAATTAAGCATATCTGCAGATCTGACATTTGATGTGCAAATACATTCATAGTTTTTGCCAACAAAGTATATTTTCTAATTGCCAAAACATATAGAAGGCTCTTGTGCCACTATGGCTCTTGTGCCAGAAGCTGAGAACAGGCGACAAGGGATGGATCACTTGATGATTACTTGTTCTGTTCATTTCTTGTGGGGCACCTGGCATTGGCCACTGTCAGTAGACAGACAATGGGCTAGATGGACCTTTGGTCTGACCCAGTATGGCCGTTCTTATATTCTTATGTTGGAATAATGTAGCTGTTTCTAAAATGTAAATAGTTTAAACCAAAAGATGGTTTAGTTCTTGTTTATCACTATGGTTACCAAAATACTGAGTTTCAAATCTTTTTTTAAAAATGTAAAGAGGGTGTACCTCTTTGTTTTCCTTGCTAAGGCACAGAGAGCTTGTGTTTAGCACTAAATCATTATATACTACATAACCTTAACACAACAGCTACGAGAGCCTGGTGTGACTGTAGCCCATAGCTCCTTGTAATGCTAAGCCCTACCATCCAAAATGGAGCATGATCTTTAGTCATTGTAGTCTGTGATGAACTGAGACTATGTCTGTACAACTTAGAGGTTCTGGTAAAAATCATAAAGTTGTATTATGAAAAAGTGCTGGATTATGAGTACCCATATGTATGTGGCTCCACCACCAGTGCTGTAGCAGGTGCACACCAGACCGTAATCCAATGGGGTAGTGCTTAGGCCTCAATGACCCTATTCTAGTGCAAACACCTGAATACCAAGTGAAGCTGCATCTTTAGAAAACCAGTTTTAGATTAACTCCCTGGAGGAAGGGCAATAGGTAGAAGCCATGGAAAGTTACCCAAAAGACAGAACAAAGGAAGCTGAGGGTTGGGGGGATGTTAAATTGCAACCACATAGGAACACAGAAAGGAAGAGGAAGTATGGGGCAGGAGAGAGCAAAGTCACACAAGCAAGGGTAAGGGACTCCATAAGGGAGAGACCATCCAGCACAATACAGCCTCTATGAGGCAGGAAACACCTAGCCTGCCTATCTTCCTGCACACCAGGGGTCCCCAAGGACTCACAAAGAAAGGGTGAGCTAGAAAGTGGAGGGGGGACATTACAGTTTTAAATGTTTTGTATAACCTGTACTCGCCTGTGATTTACGTGATTACATATAAAAGAGCATAAATGTGTTAGACTGTGCAAAGAGCAGTATATTCGTCACAGCTGCTGCATGCCCCTGAGAGAGTTAAACCATAAGCAGAAACTTCAAATCTTTGGCATGGAGTTTTAGGGTTTTGTAACATGCCCAACAGCCTCCTGAGCACACCTTCATGTCCAGGTCATTCTGCAGTACCCTGCTTCCAATTTCTCCCCTCTTCAAGGCCCCTTAGCTCACAGTCAATGGGTAATTGAGTCCTTTCATATTGACCCTCCAGGCCCCAACTCTAGTTTAGTCACTCTCCCTCTTGCGGTAGGGAGTCCCCAGCCCTTCTTCCCAGAGCTAGGTCTCAGTTCAAAGTCTGTCAGGCTTTTCCTGGCTGGAGCTCAGCCTTCTTCAGACCTCTGGCTTCCACGCTCCCAACCAGGCTCTTTAGCAGGACCTGGGCCCAGAACTCCCAGACTATGTTCTGGCTTTCAGGCCCAAACCTTGCTCTCAGCAGGGTCTCTAGCAGGAGCCTCCTGATCACTACAGCAGCTCTCTATCACAACTCCCCTGGGATCAGGGTCTTCCCTATAACCATCTTTCATACCCTCTGCAGTCTTGTCTATTCCCTGATTTCTCCCAGCTGTGGTGCATTCGGTAATCAGGACTGGCTAGCCCCAGGCCTTAAGGGGCAACCCACGCTGCTACAGGTGTGTTTAAGTAACTGGGCTCAGTGCTGGTTCTGGGGTCCTAGAAGAGGTGGACTGAGGAGCTCCATTTCTGGGAAGGGGTAATAGACTCAGAGTGAGTGCCCAGGAAATGTACCAGAGAGACCAAGGGAGGAAATAGTGCTGCAGCCCACTGAGATCCAGGGGAATTGGACGCACCAAGAGAAACAGAGAAGCAGAGGCTTGGATTTCCCTCACAGGGACCTACCAAATGACGTGCTCACTAGATCTGTGACACAGCCACACCCCATATTCTTACCTAACAATGACAGCTTCTCCACAGAGTGCTCTCCTGGTGTACGCATGTAAGTTGGGTGCACGAAAAATTGCACACACAGTTCTGAAACTCTGGGTCTGAAGCCCTCCTGACATTTTGCTGGTAGCTAATAGGGCAAAAATATTCTTTCCTATTAACTATGATGTTAGTACAATTTGTTCAAATCAAACATTAAACTGAAGGTGTAATCCGACACAGCAATCTAGCAATTGATCCAAACGCATACAAATAAAAGGGGCAGCAACTTTGTCTAGTGTGGAGCTAGCATCCTCACATCTACTGTTCTCTTGTGCTGTACTCTGAACTCAGTTGGAAAATTAATGGCTGTGAGAAGTGATTGTAGGTTAACTGAAAAGAAGAAAAAGTGGAGAGGGGCCTGCTTGGAAAACAGGCACTTTGACATAGAGTAATGGATGCATAGGAGTCAGAGGAAATGGATCTGTTTCATACAAGTAGCACTTTGCCAGAAGACCCAGGCAACACTGTAAAGAGATACAAATATCTTGTAGGTAACAAACAGAAAAAAAGAGACTCCACCTCTGATGTAACTGTAAAAGTTCAAAATGCTACTGCTAAATTGGAGGCAAATGACGATTCTGCAAGCACACTGCAAAATAAGGGATTTTGATGTATTTTGGGGCTGTGTTTCAACTCTCGCAACTTTATGGTGAGTCTCACGCTGCTCATGCTACTTTTCTTAAAGTCCCAGCTCCTGGAATTTTGTTACTTCAGAGGAATCTGTTTGTTTTCTTTTTCTTTTTCTTTTTTTAAGCACATTTCTAGACTTCATGATGTGGAGAAAAGACTGAAAAGATCTTCTGTGTATCCCCTAAGGTTCAAAAATCAGAAGGCCAACCCAACCACTCTTTTCTCCACACTCCAATATGTATCTTTTTAAAATATCATTTTTGGTCCAGGGGCTGACTCATGAGATTTGAATTATTGGGACTGACAATAATAGCTCCCTCCTCGGAGCTAGGCTGAGGAGGGGCCTATAAGAGCGGCCGCCCAGCCAGGCAGCGGCACAGCGGCAAGCAGCGGCACAGGAGCCGGCGAACAGGGCTGCTAACAGGGGAGTTTGAGTGGGAGTGTTCCCACTGGAGGAGCAGGTATCCGTATTTGCATCTGTCTGTGTAGTGTTTGTATCCCTCTGTAGAGGCCTGTAGGGGCAGACCGCTGAGCAGGCAGCCGAGCCCTGATTAGGGGGCGGAGCTAGGTTGAGGAGGGGCCTATAAGAGCGGCCGCCCAGCCAGGCAGCGGCACAGCGGCAAGCAGCGGCACAGGAGCCGGCGAACAGGGCTGCTAACAGGGGAGTTTGAGTGGGAGTGTTCCCACTGGAGGAGCAGGTATCCGTATTTGCATCTGTCTGTGTAGTGTTTGTATCCCTCTGTAGAGGCCTGTAGGGGCAGACCGCTGAGCAGGCAGCCGAGCCCTGATTAGGGGGCGGAGCTAGGTTGAGGAGGGGCCTATAAGAGCGGCCGCCCAGCCAGGCAGTGGCACAGCAGCGAGCAGTGGCACAGGAGCCGGCGAACAGGGGAGTTTGAGTGGGAGTTTACAGGGGGAGGTGGAAGGGGCAGGGGGCGCGGTGCCGTGTGTGCTGTGTTCCCCAGGTGAGAACGCTGATAGAGGCAGAGACAACAGCAGCCATGAGCCAAGCAGCAGAGGATGCAATGAGGATGATTGCATGCAGCAGTTGCGGTATGTACATGGTTCTAGCAGGGGCGCCGGAACAGAGGTATGTATGTATGAAGTGCCGCCTAATAGAGCTGCTGGAAGAAAAGATCCGAGGTCTAGAGATGCAGGTAGAAACCCTGGTAGAGTTTAGAAGGGGGCTTGAGCACCTGATGGAGCAAAGGCAAGCTGTGGCCGAAGGGGAATGCACAGGAGTACAGGGGGAAGCAGGGGCTAAGGCCTGTGAGGGGGCAATGCTGGATGGGGAACATGGGCAGTGGAAGCATGTGACCATGAGAAACAGGAAGGGGAAAAGGAGGGCCAGTGAAGGAGAAATAGAGCTAAGGAACAGGTTTGAAGGTTTGGAGAATGAGGAAGGGGTACAGCAGGTGGTAGCCGACGGTGGGAGGGTAAGGAAGAAGAGAAGAGCGGCTAGTCCGATAGAAAGAGGGGAGGAGTCGATGGAGGCAGCACCAACTTTGGGCCCCAGGAGGATGCAGGATGGCTTAAGGGGGACTATAAGGGAGGATAGGAATGAAAGGAGCTTGCAACCAGGGGGAACGGGGGTTAGGTTAGCAGACCGCACTGTCACCAGGCAAAGGCAGGTCTACGTGATTGGGGATTCCATACTGAGAAGGTTGGACAGGCCTGTGACCAGGGCCGATCCGGAGAACAGAAGGGTGTGCTGTCTACCCGGCGCTAAAATACGGGATGTGGACCTGCGGTTGAAAAGGATCCTAAAAGGAGCAGGTAAGAACCCGTTGATCATCCTTCATGTAGGAACGAATGACGCGGCCAGATTCTCGCTGGAGAGAATCAAGGGAGACTATGCCAGGCTGGGTAAGACACTCAAGGAAATTGAGGCTCAGATGATCTTCAGTGGGATTCTACCTGTCCCTCGGGAAGGGCGACAAAGGGGTGACAGGATTGTGACGATAAATAGTTGGCTCAGGGAGTGGTGCTATAAGGAGGGCTTTGGGATGTATGGGCACTGGGAGGCTTTCGGGGACAGAGAACTGTTCTCATGGGATGGGCTCCACCTGAGTAGGGAAGGAAATAGACTTCTAGGAGGGAGGCTGGCTCATCTGATCAAAAGAGCTTTAAACTAGGAATTGAGGGGAGACGGTTGGGAGATGTCCAGGCACTCTCCACGCCAAATTTAAACATTGAGAGGGAGGACAACAGGATAAGAACGGATATAGCCAGTGGGAGGGGTTTGGACATAAGGAAGAGGGGGGGGGATGGATACTAAACCAATAGGTCATACTGGTGGTACTGTGTCCCTACCAAATTGGGAAACAAAGGTGAGAGAAGCCAAACAGCAAAAATTAGGATGTTTGTTCACCAATGCGAGAAGCCTAGGTAACAAAATGGAGGAATTGGAGCTTCTGGTCCGAGAATTGAAACCGGATATCGTAGGAATAACCGAAACATGGTGGAATGGTAGTCACGACTGGAGTACAGGTATAGAAGGGTATGTGCTGTTTAGGAAAGACTGAAACAAAGGTAAAGGTGGGGGAGTAGCATTGTATGTCAATAATGAGGTAAACTGTAATGAATTAACTAGTAATGGAATGGATAATACGGAGTCTGTTTGGGCAATGGTCACATTAGGGAAGAAAACTACTAGAGCCTCCCCTGGGATAGTGATTGGGGTGTGCTATAGACTGCCGGGATCTAGCCTGGATATGGATAGAGAACTCTTTAATGTTTTTAAGGAGGTAAATACTAATAGGAACTGTATGATCATGGGAGACTTTAACTTCCCAGATATAGATTGGGGAACAAATGCTAGTAATAATAATAGGGCTCAGCTTTTCCTAGACGTGATAGCTGATGAATTCCTTCATCAAATAGTTACAGAACCGACAAGGGGGGATGCCATTTTAGATTTGGTTTTGGTGAGTAGTGAGGACCTTGTTGAAGAATTGGTTGTAGGGGACAACCTTGGCTCGAGTGATCATGAGCTAATTCGGTTCAAAATAAATGGAAGGATAAACACAATTGCATCTGAGACTAAGGTTTACAATTTCAAAAGGGCTAACTTTACGAAATTAAGGCGACTAGTTAGGGAAGTGGATTGGACTAACATATTAAGGGATCTTAAGGCAGAAGACGCCTGGGATTATTTCAGGTTGAAGTTGCAGGAGCTGTCAGAGGCCTGTATCCCGAGAAAGGGAAAACGGTTTGTAGGTAGCAGTTTTAGACCGAGCTGGATGAGCAAGCGTCTCAGAGGGGTGATTAAGAAAAAACAGAAAGCGTACAGGGAGTGGAAGATGGAAGGGATCAGCAAAGAAACCTACCTTATTGAGGTCAGAGGGAGTAGGGATGCAGTGAGACAAGCCAAAAGCCGAGTAGAAATGGACATTGCGAAGGGAATTAAAACCAATAGTAAAAGGTTTTTTAGCCATATAAATAGGAAGAAAACCAAGAAAGAAGAAGTGGGACCGCTTAAAACTGTAAACGGAGTGGAGATCAAGGATAAGCTAGGCATGGCACAATATCTAAACGAATATTTTGCCTCTGTCTTTAATAAGGATAATGAAGGGCTTAGGAATAGTGGCAGAGTGACTGATGGGAATGAAGGTACGGGGTTGGAAATTACAGTATCCGAGGTAGAAGCCAAACTTGAACAGCTTAACGGTAGTAAATCAGGCGGCCCGGATAATCTTCATCCTAGAATATTAAAGGAATTGGCGAGTGAAATTGCAAGCCCGTTAGCGATAATTTTTAAAGAATCTCTGAACTCGGGGGTTGTACCGTGTGACTGGAGATTAGCTAATATAGTTCCTATTTTTAAGAAGGGGGAAAAAAGTGACCCTGGTAACTACAGGCCTGTTAGTTTAACATCTGTAGTATGCAAAGTCATGGAAAAAATATTAAAGGAGAGAGTAGTTATGGACCTTGAGGTCAATGGCAATTGGGACAAATTACAACATGGTTTTACGAAAGGTAGATCGTGCCAAACCAACCTGATCTCCTTCTTTGAGAAAGTAACAGATTTTTTAGACAAGGGAAATGCAGTGGATCTAATATATCTTGATTTCAATAAGGCGTTTGATACGGTACCGCATGAAGAATTACTGGTTAAATTGGAAAGGATGGGGATTGAAATGAAAATCCAGAGGTGGATAAGGAACTGGTTAAAGGGGAGACTGCAGCGGGTCGTATTGAAAGGTGCTCTGTCGGGTTGGAGGGAGGTTACCAGTGGAGTTCCTCAAGGTTCGGTTTTGGGTCCGATCTTATTCAATCTATTTATCGCTGACCTCGGAACCAAAAGTAGGAGTGGGCTGATAAAGTTTGCGGATGACACGAAGTTGGGAGGTATTGCCAATTCGGAGAAGGATCGGGATATCCTCCAGGGAGATTTGGATGACCTTGTAAACTGGAGTATTAGTAACAGGATGAAATTCAATAGTGAGAAGTGTAAGGTTATGCATTTAGGGATGACTAACAGGAATTTTAGTTATAAGCTGGGGACGCACCAGTTGGAAGTAACGGAAGAGGAGAAGGACCTCGGAGTCCTGGTTGATCGCAGGATGACTCTGAGTTGGCAATGTGATGTGGCCGTTAAAAAAGCTAATGTGGTCTTGGGATGCATTAGGCGAGGTATTTCTAGTAGAGATAAGGAGGTGCTAGTCCCATTATACAAGGCATTGGAGAGACCTCATTTGGAGTACTGTGTGCAGTTTTGGTCTCCCATGTTTAAGAAGAATGAACTCAAACTGGAACGGGTACAAAGAAGGGCCACTAGAATGATCCGAGGAATGGAAAGCCTGTCGTATGAAAGGAGACTTGAGGAGCTCGGTTTGTTTTCCTTAACCAAAAGAAGGTTGAGAGGAGATATGATTGCTCTCTTTAAATATATCAGAGGGATAAATACCAGGGAGGGAGAGGAATTATTTCAGCTCAGTACTAATGTGGGCACGAGGACAAATGGATATAAATTGGCAGTCGGGAAGTTTAGGCTTGAAATTAGACGAAGGTTTCTAACCATCAGGGGAGTGAAATTGGAACAGCCTACCGAGGGAAACAGTGGAGGCGAAGGACCTCTCTGGCTTTAAGATTAAGCTTGATAAGTTTATGGAGGGAATGGTTTGATAGGATAACGCGATTTAGTAAATAGGTCAATAACGTGCCGCCACTGGTAATTAGTACCGAGGGTCATTGTTGGGATATTGAAAGTCTTTTTCCCGAGTGCCAGGCTGGAGAGTCTTGCCCGCATGCTCGGGGTTCAGCTGATCGTCATATTTGGGGTCGGGAAGGAATTTTCCTCCAGGGTAGATTGGCAGTGGCCCTGGAGGTTTTTTGCCTTCCTCCGCAGCATGGGGCGGGGGTCGCTTGCTGAAGGATTATCTGCTACTTGAAGTCTTTAAATCAGGATTTGGGGACTTCAACAGCTGAGTCAAGGGAGAGAATTATTTCAGGAGTGGGTGGGTCAGCTTTTGTGGCCTGCATTTTGCAGGAGGTCAGACTAGATGATCATAATGGTCCCTTCTGATCTTAAATTCTATGATTCTATGAATACTCTAAACCAGTGGTCCCCAACGTGGTGCCCGCGGGCACCATGGCACCCGCCGAGGCATTTATGTGCACCTGCCTAATGCCCAGCAGGGGAGAGAAGCCGCAGCCCCGCACCTGACGGGGACATAGAACTCAGGCTGCGAGCATGGTGTTCTCTGTTCCCAGCAGGCACGGGGCCCGCCTAGTGCCTAGCAGGGGAGACAAGCCGCTGCCCTGTGCCTGATGGGGACAGAGATCTCCAGGGCTGCAGGCTGTGGGCGCCAGTGTTCTCTGTCCTCGCGGCTTCTCTCTTCTCTCTGGATTCATATATTATGTTATATTAAATATGATGTTTTTCATATTATTTAATGTTCAAATACAAAATAAGCCTTGAAAAAGTGTTGGCGCCCACCACACTCTTCTGAAAACATGAATGTGCTACTGGCCACAAAAAGGTTGGGGACCACTGCTCTAAACTGTATCGAGACCCACCAGTAGTTAAGTGGAAAATGCATTTGTTTATTAGGATGATAATAATAGCAGAGCTGGTTAGAAATTTTTTCATCGAACCCCCCCCCCCCCCCAAAATGCTGAAAAATACTGAAAATCAAAACATTTTCTGTTCTCCAATCAAAAAAATCAATATATTTTTGAGGAAAGGAGACACTTTCCATGGAAAATTTCATTCAGACAAGAAGCCAATTTTCCACTGAAAACAAAAATTTTCAGTGAGCTCTAAAAATAGGTTTTAGAACATGGAAATATTGCCCAAAATGCACAAACCAGTTGGAACAAACTATGCCAGGGTAATGTGCATATAAAAGGCTCAGATGGATCTGATAGGAACAGGCTTGTAGTGAGAGGAATGAGGAGGAGCTGCCCCATCCAACTTGGAACTCCAGCAGAGATTGTGTCTCAGAATAGTGCAAATTCCTTCCTCCTACCTATCAAGCCAGCTCTGCTGGCAGGACAAGGGAAGGTGTGACCATAGTCCTTCTCCTCTTTCTGCTGTGTCTGGAGTGCTTTGTGGCCCTAGGGATGCTTAACAAGCACAATGACTGGGACTTTGCCCAGATGCCATACAGGAGGCACAGGGGAAGGAGAAGATTGCTTGTATCCTTCTACCCCATTTGTGCATCTACACAGTGGCTGGGGACCCTCTGGCTCAAAAAGGGCAAGGAGATGACATGATGAACAGATTGCCAAATATAGCAAAGTAAACAATAAAAAGCTATTTTCAAATATTTGAGAAGTAAGACGTCTGCTTGGTGTGACTGTAGGTCTCCCAGCCTATCAAGAGGAGGGAGGGTAATTTAAAGAGAAGGATGAATCAGCTGAGAAGTTAAATATATATTTTTGCACAAGTTTTCACTGTATAAGAGGAGAGAGAGCCGATTCCAAAGTCACTTTTTATGGGAAAGCAAAGTGTGGCTTTGTCTGGAAGTGAAAGCTATGAACAAGAAGTTATAGAACAACCCCTCAAGTGCAGAAAATCATTTGAGGTTTCAGAAGCAAATGTAGAATTAAACAGTGGAGACAAGGACATATAGTATATCCTTATCAACCGCAACACCTGAACACTGGAAAGTTGCTCAGATGAAAAGTAGCTAAGGGACATCCTGGAAATTACAGACTGGTTAGACTCACAACTGTACTGGTAAAACTGACTGAGAATCAAATTAAAACTGGAACAGTTGGATAAGTCCAACATAAATGCCAAGGGAAAAAGCAACAAGGCTTGGGTAAGGGAGAATTGTGCCTCTCTAAAATGTTACAGGTTCTGAAAATATTAATAAAACAGTAGATGAAGGTGACCCGGTAGATATAATTTACTTGGATTTTCAAAAAGCTTTCAAAAAGGTCCCTCATAAAAGAATATTAAAGATAATAAATAACAATGAAGTAAGGGGCAAAGGCTTGTCATGGATTAAAAAATGATTAAATGATCGGAAATGAGTAGTTATAACCTCAAAGTAGAGATATATTAATCATGCAGTGTTTCAGGGGTCATTATTGGGGTTAGAGTTATTTAATATATTTATTAATAATTTGGAGGAAGTGAATTGCAAGATGGCGTAGTTTGCTGATGACACTATATTGCTAATTCAATCTTATCTTTAGCCTAGGACCCACATGCCATATGGACGCACACACTATCAAATCTAGTTTAGGGACTTGAGAATTCTGCTTTAGGTTGGATGTAAGTAGCACAGCCACAGTCCTTTCTGGATGATGTCCATTCAATAGACACTTCCTGTGAAAATTTCCATTGTATTCTACCACTGAAAACCTGGCTGGAACCAAGCAAAACTGTCTTTGCAATGTCCACCAGCCACTGTCAGTCAGACATGCAAAAACTAGGGCATCATTCTTTATCTAATCATGGATGGCTGACAATGTGTTAGCCACAACAACATCATAAATGTTGTACAACATCATGCCTGCCACGACATAAAAGACAAAACCACCAGTATCAAAACTAAAAGGCCCAGTTACATTTCCTCCAGCCACAAAATCTTCCCCTGTCCATCACTTACAGGAATGGAGTACCCCAAATCCATGGAACCAACCTCCATGTCCCCAGTGCATGGCACTGTTCTATATTCTTGTCTACCTGAAAGCGGTCATGAAAGGAACACTACTGCCACAGCTTGGCATCCAAACAAGAGCTTCCAAAACAGGCTATAAAAGCCATCTACCCAGCCATCTACCGCAGAGACAAATAACTCAATCCCCACCAGCCCTCCCTTCCTGTAACATGTTCCAGAACCAGTAGAGTTCCCAATTCAAAACACTTAGAGCCCAGGATGAGATGGGTGAAAACATACCTGCCTGTAAGGCACTTGCCCTGACACGGAGGGGTAAATCTCATCCCAATGCCTTTCCCCTAAAGCTAAAAAATAAGGCTTTTACAACATAATTACATCCTACTGTCCCCACCTCCAATGGATTTTCCACCTCCCACAGAGCATTAACCTCCCTGGAAAAGAAAGGTGAACATCCACTACAAGTGTACCTTCCACTTGCACTGGCAGCAGCAGCAGTGGCAATTCCTTGAGGTCAAGGACGATCTCTGACACAGGTTTTATTTTTTATTGATCCTTTGGTGACTGAGGAGTCCAATCCTGGAGCCACAAACTCATTAGCAGACATTGCAGTTGATGTTGGAAGGCAGGGTTGGGCCACTATTGCTGCATGACAGTCGTCTATCCTTTTTTTCTGGTGTTTTTCTGTGGCCAGGGTAAGGCGATTTTCCTCAAAAGTCAATGTTCTGTGTCTCTGACAAGTCTTTGCCAGTTAGCCCTATCCTGGGCTACATGCACCAAAGGAGGGATGTCACCTAGCCCCTATGCCATGAAGGATGGAATAAAAGGTATGTATCAGTGTAATTGAGAGGGAAAAGCCACCTCCCAGTATTATCTTCAAATAGGAAGAAATAAGAATAATCAACAAAACAAAAACACCTTTAACAAAAACCTGACCAAACACACCCAAAACCCTGCATACACCCCTTGTATACCCAGCTCCCTCCAACCTCAAGTCCAGAGATAAAAATCAATCCTCCTCAACTCTGCCTCTCATTTCCATTCTTTCATAAAAAATACCAAGGGGTAATTTGATTAAATTAATGGCAGAGAAATTTAGAAGTAATAAGATGAACTATTTCTTCTCACAGCATGTAAGCAAGCTGTGGAGTTCACTGCTGCAGGACTACAAAGAATTAAATGCAATCAATAGATATTTTTGAAAGAGCAAGAGAATTTTTTGACTAATACCATCACTTCTATTTTATACAAGAGAGTGGTAATTAAGCCTCATGCTTTAGGACATAAAATGATTACTGCAAAAGTCAAGAAGGAATTTTTCCACTTGCTCAGACATGGCAACACTGGCTGAGTTTATTATGGGGAATATTTGCCTGCCTCTGAAGCATCAGGTATTGGCTTCTTCTGGAATTGTCTAATCCAATATCAGAAATACTACCCTCCTAAATATTATGGCCAATTTCAGCTTAGGTGACTTAATTAAGAGTTGTTTCCACTTACACAAGAGCTGAATTTAGCCTTTGTATCTTTTGTACACAGGCACAAAATGAAATGTATATTAATGTTAAATGAGTTAAGATTAATCAAGCAATTGATTCTTGCATATACAAAAAATATATTAAAGGTTCTTAATATCATGTCTTTATTTATTTATTTATTTTAAGTAAGACGTTAGATAGAAATTCTGGTTCATTGTCAGCCGGCTGAGAATTACAGTATGTTGCAGCACAGTCACAAACAAATATCATAATTACAAATACCAAGGGAAATTTAGGCTATACGGCAAAATGAAAAAAAAGAATCTGACTGTGGAAAATTAAATTAATAAAACATTAAAGTATAAAAAAATAAATCTACTGCCTGTTATGACTAAATTGTTTGCATAGCTAAAATAAAGAAACATTTTCAGTATTTATGAATGTTATATGGCAATCAGTATAGTTAAGATGTGGATTTAAGAGTCATATAGGCTACAGTTACCAACACATTTCAAAAGACCTCTTACATTAATTCAGTCTTAATATTTCTTTTTAAAGCAATAAAATTAGGGATTTATTATTCATGGTGGCTTAGCTTTAATTTGTTTCCTAAGGAAACATTGCCATGGCATGTTACCCCTAGGACCATGGCATGTTACCTATCTTGGGTCTTCACACTTTTGTTTAAGTTGAAGCTGATGTGAGTTTTACAGATTTCTTCACCAAATAGTCACTGAACCAACAAGAGGTGATGCCATTTTAGATTTGGTATTGTTGAGAAGTGAGGACCTCAAAGAAGAACTGACTGTAGGGGACAACCTTGGTTCTAATGATCATGAGCTAATTCACTTTAAACTAAACGGAAGGATAAACAAAAATGGGTCTGCAACTCGAGTCCTTAATTTCAAAAGGGCTGACTTAAAAAAAATTAAGGGAATTAGTTAGGGAAGTGGACTGGACTGAATACCTCAATGATCTGAATGTGGAGGAGGCTTGGAATTACTTTAAATCAAAGTTGCAGAAACTATATGAAGCCTGCATCCCAAGCAAGGGGAAAAAAATCATAGAGAAGGGTGGCAGACCAAGCTGGATAGGCAAACATCTCAAACAGGTGATTAGGGGAAAGCAGAAAGCCTACAAGGAATGGAAGCTGGGATGGATCAGCACGGAAAGCTACCTCTTGGAGATCAGAAAGTGTAGGGATAAAGTGAGAACTGCCAAAAGCCAAGCAGAGTTGGACCTTGCAAAGGGCATTAAAACCAATAGTAAAAGGTTCTATAGACATATAAAGAAAAAGAAAAAGAAAGAACAAGTAGGACCACTAAGAACTGAGGATGATGTGGAGAGTAAAGATATTCTAGGCATGGCTCAACACCTAAATGAATACTTTGCCTCCGTTTTAATAAGGCTAATGAAGAATTTAGGGGTACTGGCAGGATGGCTAAAGGGAACAAGGATATGGAGGTAGAAATTGCCACATCTGAGATGGAAGTCAAACACTAACAGCTTAATGGAACTAAATTGGGGGACCCAGATAATCTCCATCCAAGAATATTAAAGGAACTGGCACATGAAATTGCAAGCCCAATAGCAAGGATTTTTAATTAATCTGTTAACTCAGGGGTCATACGCTATGACTGGGGAATTGCTAATATAGTATCTTTTTTTTAGGAAAGGGAGAAAAAATGATCTGGGAAACTACAGGACTGTTAGTTTGACCTCAGTTGTACGCAAGGTATTGGAACAAATTTTGAAAGAGAAAGTAATCAAGGACAAAGAGGTTAAAGGTAATTGGGATGAAATGCAACATTGTTTTACAAAACAGACGAATCTGATCTCTTTCTTTGAGAAATTAACTGATTTTTTAAACAAAGGAAATGCAGTAGATCTAATCTACCTGGATTTCAGTAAGGCATTTGATACAGTTCCACATGGGAAGTTATTAGTTAAATTGGAGAAGATGGGAAATAATATGAGAACTGAACGGTGGATAAGAAACTGGTTAAAGGGAAGACTACAACAGGTCATACTGAAAGGTGAACTGTCAGACTGTAGAGAGGTTACAAGTGGAGTTCCTCAGGGACTGGTCTTGGGACCAATCTGATTTAACATTTTTATTACTGACCTTGGCAAAAAAGTGGGAGTGTGCTAATAAAATTTGCGGATGACACAAAATTGGGAGGTACTGCCAATATGGAGGAGCACAAGAAGATATGGGTGACCTGGTAAAGTGGAGTAATAGAAAGGTGATGAAATTTAATAGTGCAAAGTGTAAGGTCATGCACTTAGTAACTAACAACAAGAATTTTTGCTAGAAACTGTGGACATTATCAGTTAGAAGTGACACAGGAGGAGAAAGACCTGGATGTATTGATTGATCACAGGATGACTATGAGCTGCCAGAGTGATACAGCTGTGAAAAAGGCTAATGCAGTCCTAGGATGCATCAGGCCAGATATTTCCAGTAGAGACAGGGATTGTTAGTACTATTACACAAAACACTGGTGAGACCTCATCTGGAATACTGTGTGTCATTCTGGTCTCCCATGTTTAATAATGATGATGGAAAACCTACCTTATGAGAGGAGATTCAAAGACCTTGGGAGGGGAGGTATGATTGCTCTCTATAAATACATCAGAGGGATAAATACCAGCGAGGGAAGTTAAGCACCAATGTGGACACAAGAACAAATGGATATAAACTGGCCATCAACAAGTTTAGGCTTGAAATTAGGCGAAGGTTTCTAACCATCAGAGGAGTGAAGTTCTGGAACAGCCTTTCAAGGGGAGTAGTGGGGGCAAAATACCTAACTGGCTTCAAAACTGAGCTTGAAAAGTTTGTGGAGGGGATGGTATGATGAGACTGCCTACAACGCATACAACTGATCTGTCATTGCTAGCAGCTAATCTCTCCAGTGGCTGGTAATGAGACACTAAATGGGGAAGGTTCTGAGTTATGACAAAGAATTCTTTCCCAGGTGTCTGGCTGTTAAGTCTTGTCCACGTGCTCATATTTGGGGTTGGGAAGGAATTTTCCTTTGTGTCAGATTGTCAGAGACCCTGCAGGTTTTTGGCCTTCCTCAGCAGCATACACCACCTGTCACTTACAGGTTTAATCTAGTGTTAATGGTGATTATCTGTAACTTTAAGTCTGTAAATCATGATTTGAAGACTTCAGTAACTCAGCAAGAGTTTAGGGGTCTATTACAGGAGTAGGTGGGTGAGGTTTTGTAGCCTGCAATGTGCAAGAGGTCAGACTACCTAGATGATCATGATGGTCCCTTCTGACCTTAAATTCTGAGTCTATAATTGACTTCAACAGGAGCAAAGTTAGGTCAATGATAAGCTTTAGAAAATCCCACCCAATAACACTTGCCCAAAGTCACATAGAAAGTAGGTAGCAGACTTCAGAGTTGAACCCAGATATCCTGATTCACAGTTAAGTGCCTTAAACATGAAACTTCCTCAATAGATCTCTTCAATCCATGGTTTTCAACCTTTTTTATTTATAGACCCCTAAAAATTTCAAATGAAAGTGCAGACCCCTTTGGAAATAAGACATAGTTTGTGGACCCTCAGGGTCTGCAGACCACAGGTTGAAAAGCACTGTCCAAAATGAATTAAAACATTTTCACATCAGGTTTTTATTTGTGGCCCCAAATAATCTGATATAAAGCAATTCAGGATAGCTGTAGAGTGATGAGCTTTTTAACCATTGTGACATTCCCCAGGGTTCAATCTGGACAGATGGGCAGCTGTGTCCCCTCACTTCTGCAACCTGGGGTGGCTTTTGCACTGCTTCACTTTGAGAGCCACAATTCCTGGACAGCTCACACACAGCCTCCAGTACGTAAATCACTCCCAGCTATATTGTATGAGTGCTATAGCTAGCCACCCATGTATTAAATTTCAGGCAACACCAACAAATTCTCAGTCCCAGATCTTCCCCCAGAAATGTGCGTCCTGTACTGCTCAGCCCTCCTGGACTCTATAAACTCATATAAAGTCCATCATTTCATTAATAGAAAATAATATGCACAAACCTTATTATCTGAAATTGAGTTTCCAAAACATTTCAATCCAAAAACACTCTGTTTTAGATAAACCAGTAAAACAAGTTTATTAACTACAGAAAGATAGATTTTAAGTGATTACAAGTAGTGAGGCATAGTAGTCAGAATTTGTTTACAAGAAAATAAAAGGCAAACTGCAATTAATATCTAACTTACAAGTTAAGTGAATTCAAAGAAAAATGTCTCTCTCACCACATGCTTTTACATTCTTACTGGCTGGATGCCTTTCAGCCAGGACCCCTTCCTCGGTTGAATTTTCCTTGTCCTTTTCATTCAGGCATTGTGGATGTCATGGGCAGGGAGGAGAAAGGGATGAGACATTATTTGTGTCCTCTCTTCTCACTTCTTATAGTTATTTTCCTCTTTGAAGATCATCTCCAGCTGAGGTTCAGGAGACAGAAAGTCTGTTTGCTCAGGAATCTCCAGCATTTCTTTGCCAAGATGTAAATTTCTTGCTCACACCCTTCTTCCTGCCAAAGAATGTTCGCTTAACCAGATCAGACTCCATTTGATTATGTTGATAGCTGGCCAAGGCGTCCGTTTGCCTTTTGTCTCTGAGGAACTGGTTTGTGCCTGCTTTTCTAAACTTGGAACATGTCTGAGCAATGTTATACAGTAGAGTCTTATACCTTTACATACAATGTCATCACACATATTTTACCAGGACAATAATGATCAGCAAATTATGAGTTTTCAAATGATACCTCACAAGGCATACTGTGCATGAAATTTATCATAGTCCTATAAAAATGGTGAACATTAGGGTACATATTGTCACACCCATCTCTCTGTTGAGCCTGACTGCAAAACAAAGACACAAGCTGACTAATCTCCTCTCCCAAGAAGGTAAATAAAATCAAACTGATTCCACTGGGTTCAAAACCCCTCCAACTCTAAAGACCCATTGGCCCTACCTACTGACCTTCTCCATTTCCTTTTTTTAAAATGTGTTTATTGATTTACAATACAAGGCAGGTTCCATCTTCATTTCAGCCCCTATAGATTCTATTTTTCCTCTATTGCAAAATTCTATTGAGTAAAAGGTATGCGTATATTAACTTTAAAGCAAATCATATTCCTTTAAAAAATCCTTAGGCAAACACACAGCATCAAGGGCATTTCTTTTTCTGTAAGTTTTGAGGGCCACCTACAACAGCCATGACAGCTGTACTAATCGAAAAAGCAAACGAGGCCACAAAGGACTGATCTTTGACCATATAATCAATTTTCCACTCAATGCCTTGTTCATTCTTGGAGACTTTAATGCTAGAATTGATTTTAACAGCCATTGCAGAAATACTTAAGTCAAAGGGCTTGCAACCTTTTTTTAGCATGACCAATGGAAAAAAAAGTTTATGGTTATGTGAATAAATCAATGAGTCTGATTCATGTTACTTATTTAAAAGGTTTTGTGAATCACATACATGTGTATTAGTGGTCCAATGAAGCAACTAGAATACATGTTATGAAACAGCAAGATACTCTGGTACTGATTGGTCTGGACTCTGATAATAAAATCATCTTTAAACCTTTCGACTATACTACATAACCCAGTTAAAAAACAGTGTATTTAGTTGTCAAAGATTTATAATCAGTTATGAAAACAAGGTGTTGGAATGTCTTACACATTCAATGATGCAAGCAGGCAGAAGAAGCATGAAGGATGATTTCAGGGCTGATAATAGAGATATATTCAGCAAAGTAAATATACCAAGTTTAAAAAACAAAATGTGTTATATAGTTACATAAGAATGGCCAAACTGGGTTAGATCAATGGTCCATCTAGCCCAGTAGTCTGTCTTCCAACAGTGGCCAGTGCCAGATGCTTCACAGGGAATGAACAGAACAGGTCATTTATCGAGTGATATATCCTCTGTTGTTCAATCCAGCTCCTAGCAGTCAGAGGTTTAGGGATACCCAGAGCATGGGGTTGCATTCCTGATCATCTTGGCTAATAGACATTGATGGACCTATAATCCATTAATTTATCTAATTCTTTTTAAAAACTATTTGTATCTTTGTGAAATCCATTAATTCATCTAATTCTTTTTTTAAAGTATTTATATCTTTGATCTTCACAATATCCTCTGGCAATGAGTTCCACAGATTAGCTTCCAGTTATACTTTTGTGAGTACCAAGGTAAAGTACTGTAGTTTCAGATGTTTCTCTTTCATAACTTGTTTGTCACCTTAACTATTATTTGTTTGTATAACTGTACCATCTAGGGACCCTAGTCATACACCAGAACCCCCAGGTCCTAGGCACTGTCAAACACAGAACAAAAAAAATGGTCCTAAAGATGCACAGGCTGTTCCTAACTTTATTTTATACTTTACACCAGATTAGGCTGACATGTAAAGATGAGTTGACTAGATAAACCATGTGTATTATACTGAAAGAAAGAAACACTCAGAATGAATTACATTGAAAATAATATTCATTTCTTCCCCTCCCACTTGCTCCCTGACAGCGGCAGAACTAGAAGCATTCCACCAAATCAAGTTGGGGCAGAATTTCATGCAAAGTGTCTGCATCTTCTACATTCCAAGCATCTGTTCTCTATAGGATTACTATGTCCTGGAACAAAAGGAGTTCTATGCAGATACACAGAATCCACTAGTCATTTCCTTCTCCCAGTACGGATGTGCAGTAAACATGGGTTTAACACAGCTCAGAAACTGCAGCCGTGGCCATTGAGTACCACTTGTGGGGAAAGATTTCCCTTCTCTATCATTCAGAGATCCCCAGTGTGCAGCTTGTTACTTTCACTGTGTACTGAGATGATCAGGATTTGGCCCTAAATGAAACAGATTTACAACGTGACCTTTTACATACATGCATGAAATATTATGGTGACAAGATTCCAACATGAAATATGATTTTATGATCTTCCATATGCTTCCCTTACATGATTAGATTGATAAGTATCGGAAACGGTGCCTTATAGCAAATACTATCATGTTATTTAATAGGAACTGTTGAGTATACTGACCTAATTCTCAAAAATCAAGGTGAGTTCAAAGATGAGTTGAGCTGCACAAAATCAAATTGCATAATTGAAAGATTACTTGATGAAGCTCACGATTAAAACTTTCCTATATTATTGAGATACACTGACTTACAAAAGACCTTTGATACTCTACTGTGAAGTGTATCACTGCTTTAATATTTTTCATCATTATGGTGCATGCATTAAATTTGTTTAGGCTGTCAGCTGTTTGTCATAGACCCATAATATTTTTATAGCATAAAAGGTCATCCATCAGAAATGGTCAACATCATGTCTGTTCTTTAAGGAGATTTCCCATATCTGTGATATGTTGCACCATTGACACAGACATGACATCTGATTTAGCAATCAACATTTATCTAAAGTTCTTCATGCACCATAAAACAGATCTTTAATTTTGTTTTTGTTTTCAACCTGGAAAACAAGAAGGGTGTTTTCCTAACCCTAACCCTAAACAACAATTACGCTGTTTAGCGTTATCTTTTCATCTAAAAAGAGGGGTTCATATTTGTTTGAATATTATTTTTATTAATAAAGATCAAAATCAGGTTGTCTCATTGTGCTAGGCTCTATAAAATACATATTAAATGATGGCCCCTACCCCATAATGTTTAGATTCTTTGAAATCAATGGTAGTTACGTATCTATGCCCAGACCCACCAAAGGATTTAGGTGCAAAAACCCCAGACATAGGCATCTAAGTCCTGTTTTTAGGCATCACTAAGTTCCACAAAACTCCTGCTCAGCAGCCACCTAACTTTGCAGATGCCTAAACTGACTCCGTGGCTGTATTTTATTCAGTTCCTTAGGTGCCTATGGCCTGGTCTACCCTATGAGGATAGGTCGAATTTAGCCACATTAGGTCGATTTTATAATGAATGCGTCTACACAACCAACCCCATTCCACTGACCTAAATGGCTCTTAAAATCCTGATGAGGGGAGTAGCACTACAATTGACCATCCTGGGTCGAATTTGGGGTAGTGTAGATGGTATTGGCCTCCGGGAGCTATCCCAGAGTGCTCCAATGTGACCACTCTGGTCAGCACTTTCAACTCTGATGCACTAGCCAGGTACACAGGAAAAGCACCAGGAACTTCTGAATTTCATTTCCTGTTTGGTCAGCGTGGCGAGCTCAGCAGAACAGGTGACCAAGCAGTCTCCAAATCACAAACGAGCTCCAGAATGGAGCAAATGGGAGACACTGGATCTTATTGCTATATGGGGAGAAGAATCTGTGCAGGCAGAACTCTGATCCAGCAGAAGAAATGCTGATATATATGCCAAAATCGCACAGGGCATGGTGGAGAGAGGCTACACCAGGGATGCACAGCAGTTCCGCATGAAAATTAAGGAGCTCAGGCAAGCCTACCAAAAGATAAAGGAGGCAAACGGTTGCTCTGGGTCAGAGCCCCAAACATGCCGCTTCTATGATCAGCTGCATGCCATGCTAGGTGGGGGGACCCTACCAGTACCTCAACACTCTCCGTGGACACCTGCAAAGTGGCAGCCTCAGGTATCACAGATGAGGATTTTGTGGATGAGGAGGAGGAGGAGGAGAATGCGCAGCAGGAAAATGGAGAATCCGTTCTCCCCAGCAACCAGGATCTTTTCCTCACCCTGGAGCCAATACCCTCCCAGAGCCTATTGTTCCTGGACCCTGGTGGTGGAGAAGGCACCTCTGGTGAGTGCACATTTGTAACGACACTACAGGGGTTAAAAGCAATTTTGTTTAATGTTTATTTTGCCCTGAATAATTAGGATGCATTCGCGGCCAGTACAGCTAATGGAAAAGTCTGTTTACGTGTCTGGGGATGGTGCGGGAATCCTCCAGGGACATCTCCATAAAGCTCTCCTGTAGGTACTCTGAAAGCCTTTGCAGAAGGTTTCTGGGGAGGACTGCCTTATTTTGTCCTCCACAGTAGGACACTTTACCATGCCAAGCCAGTAGCAAATGGTCTGGGATCATTGCAGAACAAAGCATATTTGTTTACAGGATTAAACCACAAATGACCTGGTGGTTTGTGGATGGTTGTAGCACCTTAGTCTGGGACTTAGGCACCTAAAGCCCAGATCCACAATGGATCTTAGGCATTGCAGTGCTCAGTGTCCCAACACCTAACCTTTAAGTGTGTAGCAAATTACAGGAAGAACACTGCAATCCATAGAGCCTGGATTAAGTGCCTAGGCTCCCTATACAGTGAAGAGGGAGATATAGGAACCTTAGAATTAGACCTACAAAGCCAGCTTGCTAGGTGGGAACTGTCTAAACTAGGTAATGGGAGATGCCAATTAGAAGGGTTTGTTCTAAACCTGACCCCTCTCAGGAGTTCAGCACCTAAGTCCAAGCTGCAGGAGGCACCTATCTCTGTTATTGATCCATGAACTGGGGGAAGATAGGCATTCCTCTGTCTAACTCATAGACAAGGCCCAATCCCATTGGTGTGCTCAGAGGCTGCCTAATTCCATACCAAACAGGGTGGTCATGGAAAGGACCTCCCTTGTAACCTTTAGCCAGGGCCGGCTTTAGGCCGATTCGCCCGATTCCCCGGAATCAGACCCCGCACCTAAGAGGGTGCCACGCCTTAGGTGCCTTTTTAAATTTTTTTACTCACCCCGGCAGTGGTCCGCTCCACCGGGGCCTTTGGTGGCTCCGCACCCCTGGCCAGTGTGCCGGCTGGAGCGCGGCAGCCTCACGGCCCCACTCTCCCGGCCGGAGTGCGGCAAGCCCCGCGGCCCTGCTCTCTCGGCCAGAGCGCAGCAAGCCCCACGGCCCCACTCTCCCGGCTGGAGCTCCGACTGGAGCGCGGCAGCCCCACGGCCCCGCTCTCCCGGATATGGAACTTGTCGAGGAGGGCAGGCGGTTACACAATGGCTGCAGCAGGGTTCTACAGTCTAGTTGCCTTTCCTGCAGCTCCATCAGATGTCTCAGCATGTCCATTTGCTCCCCCATTAGCCTCAGCATCTCCTCCTGTGTGTTCCGATCATGCTCACTGTATGCTTTTCTGGCCTCTGCCACCAAATGCCTCCATGCAGTCAGCTGTGCCCTATCAGTGCGGGAGGACTGCATGAGCTCTGAAAACATGTCATGGTGAGTACAATTTATTAAACAGCAATCAATTTTTTAAAAATAAGGAAAATGTTAAAGGAAAACACATAACCCCGCTCTGTGGCATGGGGACATCACAAACAGAAGTCTCTGGAGTATAAGAGAAGTTCACACTGTATTCCTCACATGTGCCAGACCTCCTTCTCAGGCCCTGGCTGTGCTGCAGGGAAGTTGCAGGTCGGACACTTGATCTGGCGGTGGCCACACGCCCTCAGGCTCTAGGTGGCAGGACTCTTCTTCCCAGTGTCAGCCACGCCCCACCCGCATCGGGATTACAATCCCCCTCCAAATCTGGCCTGCAAGGCCTCTTGGCTGGTGGGGTCTCCCTGCGCTGGGCCCTCTGCCCAGGATCCCCCTTGCTCTCCCCAGCTGCTCACCGCACCCAGCTCTGGACTGCTCCAGCCCAAGCTCCAGCTCCACTCTGCCTCTGCGCTGATGCTGCTCTGGGCTACTTCTCTGGCCCCTCTGGCTCTGATTGCTGCAGTTCTCCTCCCAGCACAGATCTGATCTAGGGGCTGCTTCTGTGGCTCTGCTCCCAGCACTGACCTCTCCCTGGGCTGCTTCTCTGGTTCTCTCTGGCTGGCACAGCTCTGCTCCCCAGCTCGGCTCAGGCTTCTGCTCTCTCCCTAGCTCGGCCCCACTCTGTTCCAGGCAATTCCAGCTCACACAGAGGACAGGACCCTCCTGGCCTTCTGACTTCCTCATTAGCCTGCCCGCCCTGTCAATCAGGCTGACCTGGAGCATTGACCAATTGTTCCTGGGCACGGTCAATCTCAGGGTCCTGATTTCCCATTGACCCTTCTCCTTTCTTTTTGTACTGGGAGCTGGCCAATAAAACCCACTGAGCTTAGTAAGGGGCCAATAGTCCCCTTACACAAGCATCAATCACTGTTTTAGTAGGATGGCACAGGAGACAATACTCTTGGGCTTTTTTGGATAGGAGATAGATAAGTTAGTGGTAAAAGATTTCAGGCTTGACCAAAAAAAAAAAAAAAAGCTAAGATTGGAACCTGTCTTTTACACAATATGGCCACTGCTGCTCTGAAAAGCTTCTCCTTGGAAGTTCCTGCCATCCGGAACAGCTTTTAAATTAATTTCTATCTCTTAAAGTCATCATCTTTTTTTCAAAATCTTGTTTGTATAGTACCTAGTACAATGGGACCCTAATCCCTGATCACAGACTAGTGCAATAGAAATAATAAATAATATTTTCTTCTTGCCTTTACTTTTAAATTGCTTTATACCGTTGTTATGATGTATTTAATTCTGTAACTGTATTCTTTTAACTCTCTAAAGTGTGTTGGAACAGAGTTTGTACCAGATAAGATATACAAAACAATATTGTACCACTTGATGTATATTATTTTTATATTGCATGTCAATTAAACAAGAGGACTGATTCTGATTCTACACAGGCTTCATACTTGTATACCTCTGTTGATTTCACTGGAGTTACTCCTGATTTACACCAGAGAACCGACAGCAGAATCAGTTACAAGGTCCCTGCCCTGAGGAACTAACATCCACACACACACACACACACACAAAGTGACAACAGACCTCTGAGGATAGTAGATGGATAAGAAAAGGGGATACAATGGTTAACAATGATACGGAAATACTGCTCCTGGGATATTTTTTTCCTAAGGAGAGCAGATCACATACATTTTTTTGTTTCTTGTATATTTCTCATCTGTTAGAGGGATTTATGTTTTCTTTCTTTCTTTCTTTCTTTCTTTCTTTCTTTGTTTTGCAGGTAATCATTGCAAGAACTCGCAGATGAAAGGTTTTTGGAGGGATTTGAATGAGAGAATGTTCAGCTGTCACACAGAAAAAGGGAACTGTTTCAATTATATTGTAACAGGCAGCATGGAAGTTGGCCCCAAGACAAGAGTGTGAGAAGGGTACAGAAGGAGAAGGTGGAAGGGAAGTTTCCATGGAGAAAAGTGAGTCAGAAGAAGGATAAGAAGCAATGAAAGTAAAGATATATGCAGAAGCATGAATGTGCAGAACCTTTGGAAATACCATTCAGATGCTAAGCAACAAAACCAGAGACATCCATATAAGAGAAAATAATGAGAATAAGGCTGGTAATGTGCATTTTATCTTAATGTCAGAGAGAATATTTTCCATCCTTTGAGCTTGGCTTCAGTTTTATTAATGAGCTTTGCTAATTTACTTTTAAAAAGCAGCTATTTGGATGATATACATGAATATTAAAATAAAAAGAAGTACATTTGTGAAAGTTCACTGCCCAAATGTCTGAACCCTCCTCTCTGAAGCAAAAGTATTCAACTGCTCTTTCAATTGCTTGGTTAATATGCTAAATTATTCCTGGTGCTTTGCAACAGATCAGTTAACATTACTTTTAGTTTTATTCAAACAGCACGTTCTAGTTCTTCGTTGCATACAAGGCACTGCCAGCTTGACCTTTCTGTTGGTTTCCTTATAAGACCATTATCATCAAAGTTCTGCAACAGACAGTTTTCAATTTTCAAATGTTAATGTTAAAAGACCTAGATTTCTGACTGATGTCAAGCTTTATTTACACATTTGTAAAAGCAAAAATCTTCTTATCACACTTTGAATGGGTTCTAGCTAAATCTAGGAATACAGCCAGAAATGTTTATTATCGTGTTTTTTTAAGAAAAGTGAGATCATTATTGGTGTCTTGGAGAAGAGTCCTGATAAATATTCATTTGGAATCCATTATGTGAGGGCCAAAACTGATTTTTACTTCATTTACCGTACACAGGTATTTCATTGCTCTACTTCGGTTGGTTCGATGTGGAGTTATTCAGGAGTTAATGCCAGAGAAGAATTGTGTCCCTAAATCAGTTTTAACTAAGTTTTAACTAAGTTCAAGCAAATCTCCCATCTATTTTCTGTGAGGTTGCCTAAGTCAGTGATGATTTAAAGTTAAGTAACAACTTCAGGCTTTGGTCCTTAGGTAACAGACAATTGTAGCAACAGAGGAAAACTCTTTAAAATGAAGCCCTGATTTGTTTACTCACATTAGTATTTTTTCATGTTGTTTTCAAATAAAGGTAACTAAAGGCTGGATTCAAAATGAAATGTCATTCAGTGACAGCTGAACATCGTTTTTTTCATTTCTTGTTGCTTTGGTTCTGGTCCTAATCCCACACAGAAAGTTTGTGCTGCCAACTAGAAATGAGCAAAAAATTAATGAAAAATAATTTAGCAGATGAATTAAGCAGTTTTCTGCTCTGGGAATATGCATGTCATATTATGATTTCTTCAGATGTATTCATATGCCAAATTATTGAATGACTTCCTCTTGCAAATTTCTTTAACTCCATGGATTGATTATAGACAGTTTTCTGCAAGCTTTCGATATTTCTTAGTTGTGATTAGTCAGATAAATCACATGGTACTGTTTCTATCCCCTGAATGATGAGTATATGAGAGCATTTCTGGCTTAAAACTCAGCTGTATGAAGGTAAAGCTTGGTTTTCAGATATACTGAAGGCATGCAGCTTTGACATTCATTCCCAATTACATGATTTAGCTCCAATTTGGATTGACAGTGGTAGGGACCCCCTTTCCCTGACATATAGGCAAGAGCAACTACAGGAAAGTTTTATTAAATCTATAGAATTTAACCTCTGTAGCACTCTATCACAGAAATATTTTTGTCTATTATACCCTATTAAAACAAGCCATTAAAATCTGCACAATTTAATAAAACTTATTTGACAGTAGAATACTATGTAAACTAAAACACTTGGATGGGATATGTGGGGACCAGAACAATACTGATTTATTTGTAGTTCAAACTAAAAGCTGAAGAGATAGATGGTGATTTTTAAAAAATTACATTCAATGCAAAACTAATAACATGACCTTTTTTACCATGCCACATATTCGGCTTTAATTTTTTGTCTGTGTTGTTTATCCTTTCTCTATAAGTCGCAGCACTTGCATGGAAAATAATGGTGAAATAGTAGGTAGGCAGGCAATGTTATTCAGTTTTGCTGGCTGTTCTAAGTGATGAAACTATAATTCACTGGGTGATAAATAACAGAAGGTAATTTTATGGTTACTAAGAATGAGTTTGCATTTGTTGGGATAGTTACTATATAAATTTATAGATCTATTTTGTATGTACAGCATTTTAAATTTTATTGGCAGTACAAGGAATGGAATCAGAGTAACACAAGTAGTACAGTCACGAGCTCCTATTTCAGTAGCATCTTGTACAGGTGTACTGTAATTCAACATGAAATAGGCTCAGAATGTTCTCACAAACTTGTTATAAATCATGCTCCTTGGAAAGGAAGGTGTTATTAAGTTTGTTTTTTGATTTTCTCTTGCCCTTCCTCCATCATTTTATCTAGGGAAAGTACTGAAAGGTAAGAAAGGCAATTCTGTATAGGAGGCCTTTTTAAGTGTTGAATTACTGAGTGTCTTGTTCCATACATTCCACTGAGCACTAAGTGCTCTTTCAAGATATAAAACTGTTTTGTAATTTTAACTGATAGGTCACCTTGCCCCTTGCTATCTGGGCAGATCCTTACCCCCTGTAGAGAAAAGAATGAGATTAAAAAATTGGAGGAGCAGGGAGATACAGTTTCTGGTCACAACCTTCAGACAAACCTGAACTAAGTCAAGCTATTATGACATTGTTGTATTATTGCAACATAACCCCCAAAGAACCAGCACTTCCGGGCTCCATCTTTTTTGTATAAAGATGATGTCTGGGCCCTTGGGAAGCCATTTTGAATGTGACTTCCTGTTTGGTATAGAACTGACAGTTGCTAGTTAGAAGAGAAACATTTTAGCTAATCTCAGTAGAGGCGGGGAAAAGACCATCTTCAAAACACCGCTTGTTGACTTTATAACCTACTTATCATCCCAGTCTTGTTTTTAAATTTCTACCAATTTGTAGGGTGTCTAACGGCCTTCTTTTCCCACAAATCAGGTACTAAGACACCCAAGTAAAAACTGTACTCAGAAATTGTGGTCATAAAACAGAAGGTCAGGTTTTTTAAATCCAGTTACATCATCTCTTCACACAGACTACGCTAACAAATGCCATTTTTAAATACTTCCTACTTGGATTGTTAATCCAGTCCGTGACCCTAGTGTGACATCACTAGAAATCCAAACAAGAGGCAGAAAAGCAATTCCTAATAGCAGGGCAAAATCCTGCTATCAGATCTGTGGGCCATCTATGATTGCCAGTATAACTGACTTATCTTGATTTTTAGGTAGAAAATGCCTCTCTCCAAATGCTTACATACTCCAAAAGAGCATTTGCCATACTGTGACAATACACCATATCTGCAACAAGGCTGCAACCAGAAAAA
This sequence comes from Mauremys mutica, assembly GCF_020497125.1. Taxonomy (NCBI): domain Eukaryota; kingdom Metazoa; phylum Chordata; order Testudines; family Geoemydidae; genus Mauremys; species Mauremys mutica. The sequence goes on along the minus strand of NC_059072.1, from coordinate 287,106,374 downwards.
GAGGACATGTTTCGGGGCGGGGGGAAGAAGGGGTGTTGTCTGAAGGCAACACTGTTCCAAATCCTCCCATCCCAAATCAAAATGAAATTAAGATTATGTCAGGTATAACAATATTCCATTTCTAAGGAGCATTATCTGTTGTGCAATCACTACTACATGGAATGAACCAATAGGAAAATGGATCAAAATATCCTCATGCATAGCCACCAATATTTATCATTTTCAAGATTCTATGAAGGCATCAGTACTCCAGAGCATAATGCTGATGTTGGCCCTTCCCACCAAAATATGGCCCCCTGCCATCACAACAGCATGCAAGCCTCATGTAACAAGAAGTCCACCGGTAAAACATTTCTCATGACAAGGAAATCAGTATGCCTTAAACATCGAATGACCAATTTCATAGTGAAGACACTCCACAACACAATAGAAAAGAACTTGGCATTATCCTTTGGAAATGTACACTTTACTAAGAAATCATATGAGGAGGTGGACTGTAAATCATTCTTAAATAACATTAAAGGGGGAACCACACATGACAACATTTCCCTTCAACATTCTGATGCATGAATGGATGGCTTCTTGTGACAGCGGGACAGACTTTGTGTGAACCTAAATCAGGGATACCCAAAATACAGCCTGAGGGCCAAATGCATCCCACTAACTCCCAAAATGTGGTCCACAGCCACCTTCCACTCCAAGGTATCAGATGTGAAGGTTCAGCCCACAAAGACTTATTCCTATAGGCCATAGTCAATTTTCTGTTACTCCAATGGCTTTGTGAATGCCTTGATTTTTGTTTACAACTGCAGGTGAATTCAACTAATAAGCATTTTCTGTTCTTGGGGCAAATACAATGAAAAATTAGGACTGTGCATTTTAGTTTTGTATTTACAAGATATGGAAATGTACAGGCAGATTCAAGGCCTGATCCTGAAAGGATCCCAATGAGGCTCACTGAACTGCAAGATTTCAATCACCCTATCCTAGCTGGTTGCAGAAGCAGCACTTTTATGTGTAAAATGCAGAGTGCCATCTTTCCCCTATGTTTTTAATAGAGTAGATAGATAGGGTGGTCAGGGGCTCTCTCCTCCATCCCCAAAATGATATAGCTGAAAATTATACATCAGACTGTATTTCCATGATCGTTGTGGAGGTGTCTGGAGGAATTCTCTTTGTACTGTTGTGTTCCATCATGTTTACACTTGTATTTTTATATCTGTCTGGTTGTGCGTTCTTAATGTAGAAAATGATAGGTTTAGTCCAGACAGTGCTAATAAGGCATTTGAGCATGTGTAGCCAGCTGGCAAATGTTTCTGAGAAGGTGCTACCATAGCACACTTGGCCAAACTGTCCTTTGGTACCCTTTATTTTGAACTGCCACATCAGAGACTTCACATTGTGCATTTTGGAGCTAACTCTGGCATTGGGAGGAAACATGGAGAAAACTCAAGTGGGTTTGATATATTTAGTTAACCTCTGAGCTGTACTACTTGGATGTCAGAAAGTGTAGGGGAAAAGTAAGAATGGTCAAAGGCCAAGCAGAGTGGGACCTTGCAAAGGAAATTAAAACCAATAGTAAAAGGTTCTATAACCATATAAATAAAAAGAAAACAAAGAATTGAGACCAGTAAGCACCAAGGATGGGCTGGAAATGAAAAATAATCTAGGCATGGCCCGACACCTAAATGAATACTTTGCCTCAGTTTTTAATAAAGCTAACGAGATTAAGGTTAGTGGCAGGGTGGATAAAGGCAATGAGGCTATGGAAGTAGAAATTACCACATCCGAGATAGAAGTCAAATTTAAACAGCTTAATGGGACCAAATTGGGGAGCCCAGATAATCTTCATCCAAGAATATTAAAGGAACTAGCACATGAAATTGCAAGCACAATAGCAAAGGCTTTTTAATGAATACATAAACTCAGGGGTTGTACCCCTGGACTGGAGAATGGCTGATAAAATACCTATTTTTAAGATGGTGGGAGAAATGATCGTGGAAACTACAGGTCTGTTAGTTTGACCTCAATTGCTTGCAAAAATCTTGGAACAAATTTTGAAAAAGAAAGTAGTTAAGGACATAGAGGTTAATGGTAATTGGCATGAAGTACAACATGGTTTTACAAAACAGACCAATCTGATCTCTTCCTTTGCAAAGTTAACTGATTTTTTAAACAAAGGAAATGCAGTAGATTTAATTTACCTGGATTTCAGTAAGGCATTTGATACAGTTCCACATGGGAAATTATTAGTTAAATTGGAGAAGATGAGGATTAATATGAGAATTGAAAGGTGGATAAGAAACTGCTTAAAGAGGAGAGTACAACAGGTCATACTGAAAGGTGAACTATCAGACTGTAGGGAGGTTACAAGTGGAGTTCCTCAGGGACTGGTCTTGGGACCAATCTGATTTAACATTTTTATTACTGACCTTGGCAAAAAAGTGGGAGCATACTAATAAAATATGTGGCTGACACAAAATTGGGAGGTATTGTCAATACAGGGGAGGACTGGAATATCATACAAGAAGATCTGGATGACCTGGTAAAGTGGAGTAATATAAATGGGATGAAATTTAATAGTGCAAAGTGCAAGGTCATGCACTGAGGGACTAACAACAAGAATTTTTGCTATAAACTGGGGACTTAGTGGAAGAGTCAGAATAGAAGAAAGACCTGGGTATATTGATTGATCACAGGATGATTATGAGTAAAGCTGAGATTTTATCATGGATATTTTTAGTAAAAGTCATGGGCAACAAAGTTCACAGAAGTCCATGACCTGTCCCTGACTTTTACTAAAAATATCCATGATAAAATGGGAAGGTGCGGGGCAGATGTCGGGTGGCTGGGAGCTCCTCCCCACTACCTGCAGCTGGTAGCTGCAGGATTCCCATACCCCCCGTGGTGGCAAGGAGCTGCTGGGGTACCCCTGCTGCTGGGGTACCCCTGCTGGGGAGCTGCAGGGATCCCCCATGTCACTGGCAGCAGCTGGGGGTACCACAGAAGCTGGGAGCTTGGGGGCACCATTGCCTTAGGTGGTGGGGTACCTCACAGCTTCCTGCACCCTGCAGCTCCCAGCCACCAGGGCTGAGGTCACAGAGGACTTTGGAAATCACAGAGGTCTTTGGAAGTCACAGGTTCCATGACTTCCACTTCCATGACCTCAGTGACTAAATCATAGCCTTAACTATGAGCCACCTACCAATGTGATGCGGACATGAAAAAGGCTAATGCAATCCTAGGATTCATCAGGCAAGGTATTTCCAGTAGAGATAGGGAAGTGTAAGTACCATTATACAAAGCATTGGTAGGATCTCAGCTGGAACTCTCTGTGCAATTCTGGTCTCCCTTGTTTAAGAAAGATGAATTCAAATTAGAAGAGGTGCTGAGAAGGGCTACTAGGATGATCCAAGGAATCGAAAACCTACCTTATGAGAGGCGGTTGAAAGAACCTGACTTGTTTAGCCTAACCAAATGGAGATTGGGAGGAGATATGATTGCTCTCTATAAATACATCAAAGAGATTAATACCAGGGAGGGAGAGGAGTTATTTAATTTAAATGTCAATATTAACCCAAGAACAAAAGGATATAAACTGGCCATCAACAAGTTTAGGCTTGAAATTAGATGAAGGTTTCTAACCATCAGAGGAGTGAAGTTCTGAAAGAGCCTTCCAAGGGGATCTGTGGGGACAAAAAAACAAAATGGTTTCAAGACTGAGCTTGATAAGTTTATAGCTGGGATGGTATAATGAGGTTGCCTGCAATGGTATGTGGCCTATCTGCTACTGCTAGTAGCAAATACTGTATCCACAAGGGCCATAGATGGGATACTGGATGGGAGGGCTGTGAGTTACTGTAGAGAATTCTTTCCCATTTGTCTGGCTGGTGGGTTTTGCTGACATGCTCAGGTCCAACTTATCACCATATTTGCGGTTGGGGAGGAATTTTCCCCTGTGGGTATTTTCTCCTTCCTCTGCAACATGGGCACTGGTCACATGCATCCGACGAAGTGGGTATTCACCCATGAAAGCTCATGCTCCAATACGTCTGTTATTCTATAAGGTGCCACAGGACTCTTTGCTGCTTTTACAGATCCAGACTAACACGGCTACCCCTCTGATTCTGGTCACTTGCAGGTTTAAACTAGAGTTAATGGTGGATTCTCTGTAACTTGAAGTCTTTAAATCAGTCTGTAAATCAGTCAGAGGTTATGAATCTATTACAGGAGTATGTGGGTGAGGTTCTCTGGCCTGCAATGTGCTGTATGTCAGACTCGATGATCATCATGGTCCCTTCTGATCTTAAAGTCTATGAGACTAAGTATAATAGTAATATTTGGAACACTAATATAGAACTTTCTATTCAAAGATATCAAAGTGCTTTAGAAATATAAATGAATTAACTTTCACAGCACCACTTGGAAGTAAAATTGTAAAAAAGGAATAGCTGGAGTATGAAAACACTGAATGATTTGCCCAAGACCATACAAAAATTTTGTGGCAGAATCAGGAATAGACCCCAGATACCCTGCCTGCAGGAAGGACACAGCTTTTGGCAGGCACATATCTTCCAAATCATTTTATGGTGCCAATACTGTATCTGTACACTTGAGTAGACAGGAAGTAAAAAGATATACAGTGACTGAACACTGACACAATGCAGAGTGAATTCAGAGCTGCAAAGTCCTCTCAAAGCCACATCAACAACACCCATATTCAAAGGATAGGCAGAGGAGAATCCCAAATGAAATCCACTGGTCTATTAGTGCAGAGATCCACACATAATGAGAGGATCTAAGGGGGCAGCTCTTCCTGTGAGAAAGATTTCACACTCTGCTGCTCTTCAGCATTTAATCAACCACAAAAGCTGTTTATTGCTTCATATACTCCTGTGCCAGAAACATTATCACTTAATTAAATTGTTTCATTGTTTTGTTATTTCAGGTGACATGTCTCTTCAACTCCCCATTTTATTTAGTAGTGAGTTTGTTTTAACATCATCAGAATGGGATATTAAATTGAACTGGTGACTGCTTAAACTACAGTTCAAATCAATAATACAGGTATCTTTCAGTGCTAAATTCTAACAATGCTTTTCACTTTGCTGCAGCATTTTGCATTTGAACACCATTGGCAGCCCCTTCTCCTGCTTTCACATATGATTTATGGCTGTTCCAGTAGGTGGGACACAGGTTTCAAAGCCTTTTTTAGTGTTTAAGCTTTTTATAATCAATGGAGTTTACCTCTTCCTCTATTCTTTTAGTCAAGCTGGTGTATTCAATTTGATCATGTCATCAAGACAAAAACAATATTACAACAGCTGATTTCATTTCAAGTTTTGAAAGAAACAAGCACTTTTAAATATGCTTGGCTTTCACAAAAAGTATATTTTTAAATGCACACCCTGAAGCTCCTCTAAATAGAGGATTTATTAGAAATACCGCAAGTTAGCTTTTGCAGCTTGTTCTTTATTAGTTTTAAGAGCTCCAAAAGGATAAGATGACAGTTCAAGTGTTCAAATGCCCTCAAGGTTACTCAAAACATTCCAAGATGTTTCAAGCTGTAAGGTTCTCATTCATGCAACCATAAATCATTAGCTATGTTACATCGCTGCCATCTTATTATTTAATTTGCATAATGAAAATTACTATATAAATAACATTATCAAAAAGCTTCATATCACAGTATAAATAATTACTAGCTATTTAAAGGAAGCAGAAGGGGAACTTTGTCATCTGATGCATCCTAAAAATTATTTTAATTCCCTTTGGCATAGTTGATAGGGTTCCTATACAGGGCAAGATTTCAGGTTGCATAGATTGTCACTGTTCAAACAATAATCGTAAAAAGAAATCTACTCCAAAATTCTTTACTGTAGTGTCAAACAATTTATTTAAGGCTTAAAAAGCAAACATATTTCTCCCCTTACTCCATATTCATAAAACCCTCTTTTGTAGTTTGGAGGACAGGGGCTTTCCTAAACTTGGAACCCACACTTTCCCAAAGTTTTGAGTCTTTCAGAACAAGGGTTAGGGCTTGTCCTCTTACAGATAGGAGCCAGATGCACAATTTTCATCTGAGAATGAATTTCACCAGAGTTTGGGGAGGTTAGTTTTTGGTCACACACTTTTCTACAAATAAAATAAACGTGCAGAATAAGAATGTAAAGAGTACAAACTAAAAAGCACTTTTGGTTCACAAAGGATTATTAAATGATTGATAGATGTTACAAGAATGGTACAAACATGAATAATGTGTTATAGTTATAAGCCATCATTATAAACAACCTATTGATTTGTTGCACTCTTAATAAAGGGTTAATTGTTATAAACATCCATTAATAATGTGTTTACCTTTTATAAACTATAAATGAATCTCAGTATAAAGTATGAGAACAGTTTCTGTTGTTAATAGGTTAAGCACAGTTTGATATGTTATTAGAAACTCTTTGCTAAAAATCAATGATTAATTTCTGTGCTTTCTATAAAACACAGTTTTGACAAGGGAGTTAATCTTTACAATAGCTGAATGCTCATCTGAAAATTAGACAAAATCACACAATTGAGCTATGCACTGGATGGAGTTGGCCACACCTCTATTGAATGATCAGTAAAATGGTTTAAAAAATACACGGAATGAAAAAATGTACTATCATTGGCTTACGCCTGGGAAACATTCACAAGTCTCTATTTCCTTTATTTTTGAACTTCTGTTTATAAGGAAGAGAAATAACCTTTACTGTATTGTAGGAATAAAAGGAACTAGATGATTCATCTCTGTGAATCTGCTTGTTGAATTTGATGGATCATTCTTAAAAGCGACATTGCTAATCTTCAAGTTTTCTTTTTTAGGTTATTCACAGACCAGTGGGTTTTCCGGCTAATACAGGTCCTGATGCTCTTCTGTCTTTACACATGGTATTCATCATATCTTGACAAGAAAAGACCTTCAGTCTACAAATAACCTTCACTGAAGTAAGACATGTAAGTGGGTTTCTTTATGAAAGATAGATTTTATGGCTGAATAAAAACAACTGTAGTTAAAAAGTGTCATTTCATGGCCTCATTTGAAAATTTCCTACAAGGAATTTTAGTATTTGTTGTTAAAACCAGTAATAGACAAAAGTATTAAATTATTTTATCATTAGCTACAGATTCAACAGGAAAGAAAGATCAGGTGAGTATTTTATCATTCTGAAATGTGCAGTCTTTAAAATATTTAAGTATCCACATTAGTTCTTGTCAAACTTGCACAAAGCAGTGCATAATATGACCCATATGTAAGAGCAGAACAAGATAAGAGGCTATGGAAAGAGTGAAATTTTCACAATGTGATTGCTTTGTGCAACAGTTAATAATTTTGTTTCCTAACGCTATGCAATTACTAAAACTATGATTTCTGGTTGGTTTTTTTTTTAAATCAGGCACAAAATGGTAAAAATATAGAATTTATCCTTTTGTGTCTCTGTTGGGGATTTAAACACCGATGTTGCCAGAACATAATAAACATAGTCATGACACACTAAATAGATTATAGCAGCCAGTGTAGGAAACCAGGAGTAATGGAAAGCTGATCAAAATTCATAGTTCCGTACAGTATGATCATTGTTTTATTTCTTAATGATGGGACAAATTCTCCTCTTTGTTGTACCAATGCACTCCCCTTGAAGTCAATCATGTCCCTTGGGTGGAGACCCGCATCCCTCTCTCTTTCTCTCTCCTGACCTGAGGTTTTAAGGCTGCACAGCTCCCGGCCTTGCACTGTCATATCCCAGCAAGCCAGTCTGCCTAAAGGTAGAATCTATGCTTTGCTTTCTCTCTGAGGGCTATGAACAGTGTACTACCAGCAGTTACAAGTTACCACAAAGCTCTTTTTAAGCAAGCACAGTTATTCTTAAGGTTAAAGCGTTACTCAGAAAACATAATAAAAACAATAAACAGGTTTAAACATACCAGGAGCCACCCATCATTCTTTTGGGGCCCTAACAGGTCAAAGTCTTTCCAACCTTTCCACAAGAGCTGGGGACCACTTGTACAGAAGTTCTGGACCATTTGCTCAGAAAGGAGACCACAACTCAGTTCAAGCTCATCATTTGCTTTGTTTCCTAGTCTCTGAAAACCCCATCCTTAGACCACTAAAAGCAAACCACTCCAAGCAATGGAACTTCTCTGGAGTCATTTACAGTCAGGGGTAATCACCCACTATTGTTGTGAGTTCCTGTAAAAGCGGTGGTAACCCTCCCCTATTGAACACAATCATGCATAAACCATTCAAAAGTTTAATACAATGCTCCCAAAAGACATTGCATGGGTTTGCAATATTTGTCACAATCTAGACCTATTGGTTTCATTGGCATTACGTCAGAGTAATTGAGGGGAAATTTTGTCCTTACATTTTTGAAGAAAATGTCCAGAAATTTAAAACTGGACCTCACTGAAAATGATCTCTCTGTGTAAGCACTGTTATTCTGAAACTCTCGTTAATTGAATGAATAAATACCTGATATATTAAACAACTGAAGTTTGCTGTCCTTGGCCATGCAACACAAATAACCAGTTAATGCACACCACAGCATTAGAGAAAGATTATCACACATGGATAGTTCATTTTATGATATTTTCCATTCTAACTTAATCTTTGCCATGAAATAAAAGTGATGCTGAAAATATGTCAAGACTTGCACCTCTGAGATTTCTCTGTCCTGATTTTAATGAAAACAGAAAGGAAATATATAATGTCTCCACTCTGTTGTCAAAGTTGGTAACCAGAAGACAAACAGTTGAAGAATAAAACACTTTTCCGATAAATGTAGGACCATAATCATTTGGTCCTTCTCAGATGCTTATACATAATATTACCTTTGTTATAAATATCTGAAGAAGTGACATTTAGGGAAACACAACTCAGGTACAGCATGGAAAACTGTCAGGAAAAAATGCAGTAATTGTAGCAGAACATATATTTATTGAGAATTAACCATAATCATCTTCTTAAATGCCCTAAACCAAAACTGCAGGGCTCTGATTGGGATCACTGAACTCTTGGAGCAGGTATTAAGTAAATGTTTAAATATGTTCAGATAGAATTGTGTAGGCCAATAGACTTAATCCTTTTGGTTTGGGTATTTTAATATTAAATATTTGACTTATTTTCAGTTGAAAATAATAGACTGCCATATCTTTGTAGTAGTTTGATTTGGTGTCATTTTTTGAATAGTGAGGATAACAACATTTTCCAGATTTGCAACTAAGTGAATTCTTAGGAGGACTTGTATGCAGGATGTCCTAACTTCTTTATCCAAACTAAAAAACTCTTTAAAAATGGTAAGTCCAGTTATGGACACAATACCATTGAAACTGTTATATTCTGCTGAATAGAAAAATACACATTTAAGTGAAAACAACGAGGAGTCCTTATGGCACTTTAGAGACTAACAAATTTATTTGGGCACCTAACCACATCAGCCACACCATCAAGGGCTTGTTCACCTGCACACCTATTGATGTGATATATGCCATCATGTGCCAGCAATGCCCATCTGCCATGTACATTGGTCAAACCAGACAGTCTCTATGCCAGGGGTCGGCAACCTCTGGCACGCAGGTCACCAGGGTAAGCACCCTGGCGGGCCAGGCCAGTTTGTTTACCTGTCGCGTCGGCAGGTTTGGCCGATTGTGGCTCCCACTGGCCGCGGTTCGCCATCCCAGGCCAATGGGGGTGGCGGGAAGCTGCAGCCAGCACATCCCTTGGCCCGCACCGCTTCGCGCAGGCCCCATTGGCCTTGGACAGAGAACCAGTGGGAGCCGCGGTCGGCTGAACCTGCCAACGTGGCAGGTAAACAAACTGGCCCGGCCAGCAAGGGTGCTTACCCTGGCGAGCCGCATGCCAGAGGTTGCCGACCCCTGCTCTACGCAAAAGAATAAATGGACACAAATCTGACATCAGGAATTATAACATTCAAAAACCAGTGGGCGAACACTTCAGTCTCCCTAGACACTCAGTAACAGACTTAAAAGTGACAATTCTTCAACAACAAAAAACAGACTCCAATGAGAAACTGCAGAACTGACATTAATTTGCAAACTGGACACCATCAAATTAGGCCTGAATAAAGACTGGGAGTGGATGGGTCACTACAAAAACTATATCAATTTGTTAGTCTCTAAGTATCAGAGGGGTAGCCGTGTTAGTCTGGATCTGTAAAAGCAGCAAAGAATCCTGTGGCACCTTATAGACTAACAGACGTTTTGCAGCATGAGCTTTCGTGGGTGAATACCCACTTCTTCAGATGCAAGAATACATGTACATTGGTCAAACCAGACAGTCTCTATGCCAGGGGTCGGCAACCTCTGGCACGCAGGTCACCAGGGTAAGCACCCTGGCGGGCCAGGCCAGTTTGTTTACCTGTCGCGTCGGCAGGTTCGGCAGGTGGGTGAATACCCACTTCTTGCATCTGAAGAAGTGGGTATTCACCCACGAAAGCTCATGCTGCAAAACGTCTGTTAGTCTATAAGGTGCCACAGGATTCTTCGCTGCTTTTAGTCTCTAAGGTGTCCCAAGTACTCCTCGTTGTTTTTACAAAAACTAATTTCGCCTTGCTAAATACTCACACCTTCTTGTCAACTGTTTAAAATGGGCCACCTTGTTTACATTGGCCTCATTAACACTACAAAAGTGATTTCCACTACTTCTTGTCAATTGTTGAGAATTGCCTACTTCCAACTTAAATTGAATTGGCTCATTAGCACTGACTCCCCATTTGGTAAGGCAACTCCCATCTTTTCATATGCTGTGTATTTATACCTCCCTACTGTATGTTCCACTCCATGCATCTGATGAAGTGGGTTTTAGCCCACGAAAGCTTATGCCCAGATACATTTGTTAGTCACTAAAGTGCCACAATTTCATTGTTTTTGCTAATATAGACTAACACGGCTACCACTCTGAAACCTACATTTAAGTGATTACATAATCATTCATTCTCTTGATAGGAGATGTGCTATCATCAGACTAACTGCCAAACTTAGCTTCAAAAGCCATTTTTCACATCTAAGGCCTGATTCTGCCAGCTATTCCATGTGAGCAGACTCCTGCAACCACATGGAATCACCACCAATGTAAGGTTCTGCGTACATGAAGCAGTTTTCAGCATCAGGACCCAGACGTGCAAAACAAATGAGAGAAAAGAAAGAAGCCCAATGAGCACATGTACTGCTGCTACTTCACTTCTGTTGGAACATTTGTAAGAAAGAGAATCATCTGTTCTGATCTGATATATTGTACATTGTTTTTCAAACCAGAGCCTATTTTTGCAATGCACCCGCTGAAATTAAGGCCTTAGGAGCCAAATGCATTGCTTGCTTCCAGCAGTAATCCCCATCAAAGCTCAGAAGTGTTTGCAGGATCAGGGACTTAGAATGTTAACAACAGATCATTCATTATAATTTTATTCCATATTTTATTTTAAATTAAGTGTACAACAACAAATCAGTGCATCCATAAGACCCCAAGTTAAATTCAATAGCCACATGCAATTTTGTTCAAAATTATTTTCTCATCAAGAATCAACAAAATCATTTATTGCAATGGAGCACAAGCCCAGCAAATGCTATTATAGTAAAAGCTAGGCATTATTTCCATCTGGCTTTGAGCACACGAGATGTTGTATATACTACCAGAAGAGTCCTATTTCATTATAATTAAAATTTAGTGTTACATTTAAGCAATAAGGCAACTCCAGGAGATGTGATTATCATGAGATAATGACCTTTGGGTGTTACCAGGCATGCAAGTAACCAAATGCCTCTAAACCTCTAGGGGGTATGATTATTTCAAAATAACCACACCCCCTGAGGTTGTATATTAATATGAAAGACAAAGTCTGTACTGAGAATACAAATATGATTTTGTTGGGAGGCTGGTATAAGATAAAGATAGCAATGCGGAATGCTGAACCAGCAGTTTCAGCAAGTTGTGTTGTTCATGTGATCATTCTAAAATGGCTTTAGAACTCTCTGGGCACATATAGAACTGTCAGTGATGTCATACCCATATAAGTAATCCTCCATAAATGCACAGTTCTAATGCACAGATCTAATCTTTTCCCCCTATTTTGGTTTCATAATTTCCATTTCACAATAGCAATAAAACATGACAAGCAGTGCATTTCTGGAGGATTATTCCACTTCTCAGGTGGTTGAAGTCACTCAACCTTTAGCCCCAGACCTTTCAAAGCATCTGAGATGTACAATAATTCCCCAGAAATGTACTGCCTGTCATGTCTTATTGCTTAATTACTTTGTACTTACCAAGTAGTTGCTCTTTAAATGAATGCAGGAGCACAGTATGTTTTACAATTACAGTGTCTATAGGAGCAGTATAACACTGTTACAGCAAAACATAAAACATGTAATTGTTGCAACATAAGTACAAGCTATATACAGTACAAACGATGCTAGGTATAGGACATTGCATTGTTCTAAGAAGTACTAAATAATAAGATACTTTTAACTATAATAAAGATTCAGAACAAGGCCCAGAAGAGTAGAGAATGATGGGTAACACAAATACTGAACTTTTTTTTTACATAAAGGTCACCTTAAAAAATTCCAAAGCATATCATAGCAAGAGGGAGACAGAATTTCTGAAGCCCGATAGTAACCTATTGTTAAAGGAAAGGTTTTGTGGGAAGACTAAACTGATCTCTAGGGCAGTGTTTCCCAAACCTGGGATGCCGCTTGTGTAGGGAAAGCCCCTGGCAGGCTGGGCCGGTTTGTTTACCTGCCACGTCTGCAGGTCCAGCCAATCGCGGCTCCCACTGGCCACGGTTCGCTGCTCCAGGCCAATGGGGGCTGCTGGAAGTGGCGGGGGTCGAGGGACGTACTGGCCACCAGTGTGATGCTATTGCAAAAAAAGCAAACATGATTCTGGGATGCATTAACAGGTGTGTTGTGAGCAACCATAACAACTCCTATGACTTCCACTCTCTTCCCTATGATTGGCATAGGGAATATAACTGTGTTTTCCCTGTGCTGTGTTGTTCAAGCTGCCTAGACAAACCAGGTCCACTGGAAACTGGCATAATTTAGTACAGCCTTTAGGCTGCCCTAAATTATTCCAGGAATCTGGCCTGGCGCAGAAACAATCCAGGAAGCGCAATAGTGACCTTTGCACTCCAAACTCATTCCAAATGTATGCTGTGTGCTCTCTGGCTGAAGCAGAGGATCTGGGTCTATGAGAGGAACAAACACAAGTTACACAAAAGTTAACTTAATCAAGTTGGTTATAAAGCATGAAGAAATATGGTGTATTATGACATGATCTCAAGTCTACTGATTGGTGGGTTAAAAAAGAAGGCAGAGTACCCACAATGATGACACAGGCTCCAGTTCAGTAATTCAGCAGCTCCTGTTAGTAACAAACTGTTTCTCTTTCTTCCTAAAGCAGTAAACACACACACTTCAACTTTTTCTTAGCCCCTGACAGGACCTGTCTCAGGAAGTAATCCTATCTGTGGGTCAGACAGACAGACACACACAGCACATTAACTGTGTTATAATAGCATGGTATAACTCAATGATGTATTGAGCAGGGTGACCTTCCATATACACATCAAAAGAAACAGGGCTATGTCCTCAATAGCTTTAAGATGACAAAAAAAACTACTATCTGGGACAACACATACTGACTTCATGATGGGATTTTAATACACAGCCTGAAGAAAACCTTAACAGCCTGAAAGGGTGAGAAGGAGACATATGGTTATGCCATATTGTTCTATTCTATTCTATATAGGTTCTTATACCGTGTTCATCACCGTAGTGATGAGCTACTGAGCCCCTTCCAGTAGTGTGTTAAGCAACATGACTAAATATGTGTACATGTTGTTTGTTCTCTTATTCTCTCCCCACAGGGAGAAGTGTGTGCAGTGGAGTGTATTAGTTGGGTAGCAGTTTTCTCAAGATCTTTCATAATGCTTCATTGAAGGAAAAAGTTTGTCTGAAATGAAATATTACCTTACATCTCAGAGCCGCCCAGAGGATTCAGGGGGTCTGGGGTCCTCAGCGGCGGGGGGGGCCCTGCTTCGGTGGTAATTTGGCAGCGGGGGGGTCCTTCCGCTCTGGGACCCACCGCCGAAGTGCCCCGAAGACCTGTGGCGAGGCACCCCCGCCGCCGAATTACCGCCGAAGACCCAGCTCTTTGGCAGCTGGTCCTGGGGCGGAAGGACCCCCCACCGCAGGTCTTCGGGGCACGTTGATGGCGGGTCCTGGAGGGGAAGGACCCCCCCCGCCGCCAAATTACCGCCGAAGAGCTGGGTCTTCGGCGGCTGGTCCTGGGGCGGAAGGACCCCCCACCGCAGGTCTTCGGGGCACGTTGATGGCGGGTCCCGGAGGGGAAGGACCCCCCCGCCGCTGAATTACCGCCAAAGACCCAGAGCGGATGAAACTCCGGGGGCCCGGGCCCTGCGAGAGTTTTCCAGGGCCCCCGGAGCAAGTGAAGGACCCCGCTCCAGGGGCCCCGAAAAACTCTCGTGGGGGCCTGGGAAAAATTGCCCCACTTGCCCTCCCCCCTCTGGGCGGCCCTGTTACATCTATCAAATATCTTCTTTACACAGCCTTCCTCAACTGGCTTGCTGGAGAAATTAGTGTCTGAGCCTGCTCCCATAGAAGTCAGTGGCAAAACTCCCTTTGACTTGAGTGGAAGCAGGGCCTTCTAAGGCAATATTGCAAAAGGATCCAAGTGATCAGACTCACACTTGTGCATAGTCTCACTGCTTTCAGAGGAATTCTGCCTGAGTGTAAAAATCTACACTAGTAAATCACTGTGCAAGTTGGGGCTGGCTCAAGGCAGATAAAATAAAATCCAACAACTTCTTCGTGACCATTATAGCATGGAGCTCCAGCAGATTAGAACATACAAAAAACAGTATCTATAAATCTTTAGCATTCAAATATGTACTTACATATTGTTGCTTTAGAAAACTGACTTGAAAACATCCATTTAGACTCAGCCCTGGTCTACACTATGAGTTTAGGTCAAATTTAGTAGCGTTACATAGATTTAACCCTGCACCTGTCCACACAATTAAGCTGTTTTTTTCGACTTAAAGGGCTCTTAAAATTGATTTCTGTACTCCTCTCCTGACAAGGGGATTAGTGCAGAAATCGACCTTGCTGGGTCGAATTTGGGGTAGTGTGGTCACAACTTGATGGTATTGGCCTCCGGGAGCTATCCCAGAGTGCTCCATTTTGACTGCACTCAACTCAGATGCACTGGCCAGGGAGACAGGAAAAGGCCCACAAACTTTTGAATCTTATTTCCTGTTTGGCCATAGTGGCAATCTGCAGGTGAGTGCAGATCTCATCAGCAAATGTGACCATGATGGAGTCCCAGAATCGCAAAAGAGCCCCAGCATGGACTGAATGGGAGGTACTGCATCTGATTGCTGTATAGGGAGACAAATCCGTGCTATCAGAACTCCGTTCCAAAAGACATTTGAAAAAATCTCCAAGGGCATGAAGGACAGAGGCTAAAACAGCGACCCGCAGCAATGCCGTGTGTAACTTAAGGAGCTGAGGCAAGCCTACCAAAAAACCAGAGAGGCAAACGGCCGCTCTGGGTCAGAGCCCCAGGCATGCCGCTTCTATGGCCTGGTCTACACTACGGGGGGGGGGTTCGAACTAAGGTACGCGACTTCAGATACGCGAATAGCATAGCTGAAGTAGAACTACCTTAGTTCGACTGACTTACCTGTCCAGACGCGGCGGGGTCGAACTCCGTGGCTCCAAGGTCGACTCCGCCACCGCCGTTCGCGGTGGTGGAGTTCCGGAGTCGACCGGAGCATGTGGGGAGTTCGAACTATCGCGTCTTGATTAGACGCGATAGTTCGAACTCCGAGAAGTCGAACTCACCGCGTCGACCCATGCGGTAAGTATGGACCTACCCTATGATGAGCTGCATGCCATTCTAGGAGATGCCCCTACAGCTACCTCACCCTTGTGCTTTGACTCCATCAATGGACTCTCATGCAACATGGATGCGGGTTTTGGGGATGAGGAAGATGAGGAGGAGGAGGTTGAAGATAGCTCACAGCAAGGAAGCAGAGAAACCGTTTTCCCTGACAGCCAGAAACTGTTTCTCACCCTGGACCTGGAGTCAGTACCCCCTGAACCCACCCAAGGCTGCCTCCCAGACCCACCAGGCGGAGAAGAGACGTCTGGTGAGTGTACCTTTGTTAATATTATACATGGTTTAAAAGCAAGTGTTTTTAATGATGAATTTGCCCTGGCATTTGTGGCCAGTACAGCTACTGGCAAAGTCTGTTAACGTGTCTGGGGATGGAGCAGAAATCCTCCAGGGACATCTCCAGAAAGCTCTCCTAATGTACTCCCAAAGGCTTTGCAAAAGGTTTCTGGGGAGGGCAGCCTTATTCCGTCCTCCATGGTAGGACACTTTACCATGCCAGGCCAGTAGCACATAGTCTGGAATCATTGCATAACACAGTGTACGGTCCCGGTGTTTGCTGGCATTCAAACAACATCCATTCTTTATCTCTCTGTGTTATCCTCAGGAGACTGATATCATTCATGCTCACCTGATTGAAATACGGTGATTTTATTAAGGGGACATTCAGAGGTGCCCGTTCCTGCTGGGCTGTTTGCCTGTGGCTGAACAGAAATGTTCCCCACTGTTAGCCACGCGGTGGGGGGAGGGGTGAAGCAATTATTCCAGAGAATTGGGTGGGGGAGGTTACTTGGGTTTGTGCTGCACGTTAACCTGAAAACCGCAGCCCCTCCTTTTAAATTGCCAACCCATTTTAAATAAAGAGTCTACCCATTGTTCTCTAAAATGTGTCTTTTTAATTATCACTCTCCCTTTTTTTCCCCTCGACCAGCTGCAAATGTTTCAACGCTCACACTATCTTCTTCTTCCCAAAGGTGAATTAGAAGGTGAAAAAACCACACTCGCGATGAAATGTTCTCTGAGCTCATGCAGTCCTCCCACACTGAAAGAGCCCAGCAGAATGCGTGAAGGCAGACAATGTCAGAGTCCAGGAAAGCACAATATGAATGCGAGGACTGGTGGTGGGCTGAAGATAATAAGTGGTGGGCTGAAGATGATAGGTGGCGTCAGCTTGATGACAGAAGGCAAGAGGCAATGCTGAGGCTACTGGAGGAACAAACTGATATACTCCAGCATATGGCTGAGGTTCAGAAAAGGCAGCAAGAGCACAGACTGCTGCTACAGCCCCTATGTAACCAAGTTCCCCAAGTTCCATAACCTCCTCGCTCAGATGCCCAAGAACGCGGTGGGGGGCCTCTGGGCACCCAACCACTCCACCCCAGAGGACTGCCCAAGCAACAGAAATCTGGCATTCAATAAGTTTTAAAGTGGAGTGTGGTCTTGTCCTTCCCTCCTCCTCCACCCCACCCAGTACTTCCCTCCTCCCTCACCCCTCCTAGGCTACCTTGGCAGTTATCCCCCTATTTGTGTGATGAATTAATAAAGAATGCATGAATGTGACGCAACAATGACTTTATTGCCTCTGCAAGCAGTGATCAAAGGGGGGAGGGGAAGGTGGTTAGCTTACAGGGAAGTAGAGTGAACCAAGGGGTGGGGGCTCATCAAGGAGAAACAAACAGAACTCTCACACCGTAGCCTGGCCAGTCATGGAACTGGTTTTCAAAGCTTCTGTGATGCGCCCCGCGCCCTCCTGTACTCTGCTAACTGCCCTGGTGTCTGGCTGTGCGTAATCAGTGGCCAGGCGATTTGCCTCAGCATCCCACCCTGCCATAAACGTCTCCCCCTTACTCTCACAGATATTGTGGCGTGCACAGCAAGCAGTAATAACAATGGGAATATTGGCTTCGGTGAGGTCTATCCAAGTTAGTAAATTGCGCCAGCGCACTTTTAAACATCCAAATGCACATTCTACCACCATTCTGCACTTGCTCAGCCTATAGTTGAACAGCTCCTGACTACTGTCCAGGCTGCCTGTGTACGGCTTCATGAGTCAGGCATTAAGGGGAAGGCTGGGTCCCCAAGGATAACCATACGTATTTCAACAACCCCAGTGGTTATTTTCTGGTCTGGGAAGAAAGTCCCTTGCTGCAGCTTTTGAAACAGACCAGAGTCCCTGAAGATGTGAGCATCATGTACCTTTCCCGGCCATCTCACGTTGATGTTGGTGAAACGTCCCTTGTGATCCACCAGTGCTTGCAGCACCATTGAAAAGTATCCCTTGCGGTTTATGTACTCACTGCCTTGGTGTTTCGGTGCCAAGATAGGAATATGGGTTCTGTTTATCACCCCACAACAGTTAGGGAATCCCATTGCAGCAAAGCCATCCACTATGACATCCACATTTCCCAGAGACACTACCCTTAGAATCAGCAGCTCCTTGATTGTGTTGGCTACTTGGATCACAGCAGCCCCCACAGTAGATTTGCCCACTCCAAATTGATGCCGGACTGACCGGTAGCTGTCTGGTGTTGCAAGCTTCCACAGTGCTATTGCCACTCGCTTGTGAACTGTGAGGGCTGCTCTCATCTTGGTATTCTTTTGCTTCAGGGCAGGGGAAAGCAAGTCACAAAGTTCCATGAAAGTGCCCTTACGCATGCAAAAGTTTCACAGCCACTGGGAATCGTCCCAGACATGCAACACTATGTGGTCCCACCAGTCTGTGCTTGTTTCCCGGGCCCAGAATCGGCATTCCATGTTATGAACCTGCCCCATTAACACCATGATGTCCTCATTGCCAGGGCCCATACTCTGAGAGAAGTCTGTGTCCATGTCCTCATCACTCTCATCACCGCGCTGCCGTCACCTCCTCACGTGGTTTTGCTTTTGCAGGTTCTGGTTCTGCATATACTGCAGGATAATGTGTGTGGTGTTTACAGTGCTCATAATTGCGGCAGTGATCTGAGCGGCTCCATGCTTGCCGTGCTGTGGCGTCTGCACTGAAAAAAGGTGCAAAATGATTGTCTGCCATTGCTCTGGCAGAGAGAGGGGCGACTTGGCTTACAGGGAATTAAAATCAACAACAGGGGTGGGTTTGCATCAAGGAGAAATACACACAACTATCACAGAGAATGGTCCCCTTAAGAATGGAACTCAAAACCCAGGGTTTAGCAGGCCAATGCTCAAACCACTGAGCTATCCCTCCCCCAACTATTCAGGAATGGAGCGGGGGGGGGGGAGCAAATGAATACAAATGAATACAAAACAAATCTGGTCTCTCTTGTTTTGATCCACTCCATCTCTCTTACACATCTTAGGCTGGCAGCAGACGGTGCAGTACGACTGCTAGTCATCATCGTCTCCTGGGTGCTTGCCAGAAAACGGTGCAGTACGACTGCTAGCCATCCTCGTCTTCCTGGCTGCTCGCCAGAAGACGGTGCAGTATGACTGCAGGCAGGACTGAATCTCCATGAGATGAAACTTAAAAAGAGAATGACCTGGAGTCACTCCCATTTATGTCCAGGTGCCCCTGACAGACCTCACCGAGGTCTACCAGGAGCACCCATGTCTGCCCACGGGCCCCTGACCGACCTCACCGAGGTCGGCTAAAAGAGCACCCAGGAGACGACGATGATGGCTACCAGCCGTAATGCACCGTCTGCTGCCAAAAGGCAATGAGCTGCTGCTGTGTAGCAATGCAGTGCCACGTCTGCCAGCACCCAGGAGACATACGGTGACAGTGAGCTGAGCGGGCTCCATGCTTGCCGTGGTATGGCATCTGCATGGGTAACCCCGGAAATAAGGCTCAAAACGATTGTCTGCCATTGCTTTCACGAAGGGAGGGTGGGAGGGGGAGCCTGATGACATGTACCCAGAACCACCCGCGACACTGTTTTTGCCCCATCAGGCACTGGGAGCTCAACCCAGAATTCCAATGGGTGGCGGAGACTGCAGGAACTGTGGGATAGCTACCACAGTGCAACGCTCCGAAAGACTATGCTAGCCTCGGTACTGTGGACACACTCCGCCGAGTTAATGGTCTTAATAGTCTAGAAGTGGGGACACACACAATCGACTGTATAAAATCGATTTCTAAAAAATCGACTTCTATACATTCGACCTAATTTCATAGTGTAGACATACCCTCAGAATCCAGCAATATCTCAGTTCATTGCTGAAGACATCTGTTCAGGTTTTTCTCAGTTCTTCAAGTCTCTACATTCACACTACCACCATGAATTTATCTATTAATGCAGAACACTTGCAGGGAGAAATTTTAATACATTGCCGTAGTAAAAAAAGACTTCCCATGCCAGCATCCTAATTTTCTCAAGAGTTACTGTTACTGCAACCTTTAATTTAGAACAGAAAATTGGCACAATGGTAAATTACAGTGCTACTCAAAAACTTCACCTTACACTCCTGGCACTGTGATCATGTCAAAATTTGAAAGAACTACAGTTTGTTTCTCAGTTCGTGTGATGTCATGTTGAGCAAGAAGTAACACATGAAGTGAAAAGATTTTCAGTGCCAGTGAGCTGGCGCAGAGCTTGTCAGTCACATCTCAATTTCATCTCTTGGCAATGCTTTTTTGGCCTGTCTCTTCATCACTTCTTGAAACAGCTAGGGCAAGGTGGTGTATTAAGTTGACACACTGATGAATATGCCATCCGGGATTGGAGTCTTTTTACCTTAAATGTTTTAAAACTGCATTAGCTTCATCCAGAAAGGCTGTTAATGTTTGTGACCCTTGAAGTTTTCTCTGCAGTTTAAAAATATTATAGTGATGCAGAAAGGAAAAGGCAATGAGGAGGGAATTTCTTCTGATTTAATTATGCTTGGGGTCCCTTCTGATCTGATATTACTTCAGTTCTGTTTAGCTACATGTGGCTTTTCATGCTTCAGCTAAAGGTATGGAAGGGGTAGGATTACAGCTAGGCAAATTTATGTAAAAAATGCAAATAATTCCCTCAATGATTGACACAAAAATTGTCATTTTCCTGTACTAGCTATGGACTGGCTACAGAGCTTGCTTATGCACACCAGATGTGTTTATTGTAAGCTCCTTGAATGCTCTGCCAGACATAGCTGAGGTTTGTTTAAATAAGATCTTTTATGCATCTAGTCTCTCCGAGGCCTCACTGGTAAAGGTGTTTTGTACATTGTACGGCTCAGTATTGTCTCTTAAGTTCATTTGTATAGGATCTTCTTTCAAGAATCATCAAATCCTCTGTTGAGTTTTTCCACCTTTCACTCTTCAGGCAGGCTCTATGTCATCACAAGTGATAGGTCCCAGAAACAATGACTCTTGATTGTCTGTAATGAGTCAACTCCGTGACTGCTTTGGTTTGGCAAACAGCTGCAGAATATCCATATTTCATGAATGTATTAAACCGTGTGCCTCTGGCTATCATCAGAAGATCCTTTAATGCTCTGCCAGGTATGGCCAAGGTTCATTTAAATAAGGTATTTTATACACCATGTCCCTTAG
The DNA here is from genome assembly GCF_020497125.1 of Mauremys mutica. NCBI lineage: Eukaryota > Metazoa > Chordata > Testudines > Geoemydidae > Mauremys > Mauremys mutica. The sequence continues at coordinate 287,084,919 of NC_059072.1, read as the reverse complement.
TGGCTGAACTGTATAACACAGTTTAGCATTTCATTGCAAAAATTGTCAAATTATCTGATTAATATTGTTCAACTTATAGAACCAGTTGACTAATGTGAAAAATTGGTCATTACATAATTTAAGATAGAAAAACACCAGAATCAATTAAACTGTTTAGGGCTAGACTGTGCCTAGTCTTGGTACCTTGGGGGAAGTGCGGGGAAAGCACAAAGACAGTTCCTTTCCAGGACCAGTTATCAGGGGTTGGCTGAGCACCCTGGACTAACAGTATTGTCTAAAGGTGATACTCTGGGACTTAATTTCTACTGGTGAGGGTTGAAAGGGGCCACCTTGCCTAACGGCAATATCAGGGGAAGCATCACCTAGCAACGAGAGAGGGGAAGGGAGGGGAACCCAGGCCCGTCCTACTCTCCTGGGTTCCGACTCAGAGCCCTTCAAAACAAGATACCCTGACACAGGGTTCAGGTCCCAATACCCCAAATGCATTCCTTGGGTCGCATCCTACCCTCATCCAGTCCCTCCAGTGATGTCTTCAGGGTTGGACACAGGGTCCCTCTTGCATCGCATCTGCTTCATCTCTGGCAGCTCCTCTTCTGGCAACAGCAAGTCATTCCTTTCGATTCCTGCAGTCAGCTGGCTTCCCGCAGTGCAGCTATGAGGCTTGACCCTGGCAGCTTGGAGTCCTGGCTGCTTCCTGACAGAAGGCTGTTGCACACAACCACTTTCCTCCTCAGTCAGCCCAGAGTGAGCTGAGCTGCTCCCTTTTGAATGTTCCCTCTACTGGGAGCATGCCCAGAGGTGTGAGGGGGCGTGGCCTCATGGGCAAAAAACTGCTCTTTAACCCTTGCTTCGCCAGTGCAGGGTTGATATACCTTGTCTCACCAAAGGACATGCAAGCAAGCTAAAGGGAACATGCAGACACAGGCTAGACCAGATAGGTAGTCACAGAGAGAGGAACATACAGCACCATCCAAAAGAGATGGCATATAGTGTATATGCTCTCCATGAACCAGGGAGTTCTATGAGGACCTGTGCCTCCCATTGTGCAAACTTTCTATCATTGCCCCTTACTCAGGGTTGTGCCTCAATGGTGTAAATGAACCTTTAATATTATTCAAGTATTTCTGCTGGGAATTTTGACAGTATCAGAAGTAGGCAAAAGTAGAGCAATGGTAGCACATATTTCTAAGTGCAGAGAACCTTCTCTGTTATCTTTTTCATCCAAATGGTGGAAGAAATTCTTTCTGAATAAATGCATGCTTTGAAAGGTGAATCAGATTCCCAAGCTGAAAATCTTGAGAAAATCTTCTCCAAAATGATAGGAGATACAGGAAGGAAGCTGAATCATTAAAGTTAAATGTTGACGCGCTCATACGAAACAAATAATTGCAGAGGAAAATGGAAAACTTTATACATTTTTTAAAATACAATAATCTGGACATCCCACAATGCCCAAAACATGAAAGGAAGTAGCTTTCATTCCACGCAAGATACATTGACGGTATGCTTGTGGGCTCCATTAGCAGCCTGGGAAGAACTCACTTCCGTGCCAAAAATCTCTTTCGGGCCCTTCCCTCTGGGCACAGTTTTAATTCAAACACAAACAAAGGAAAAACAGGCTGCAGGAGTCCATGGGCCTTTTCCTTTGCACTTCCTTCTCTTACCCTCAGACAAGGAACACACTTCTTCCTTTAAAGCCCTGCTGAACCATGTGACAGGCAGCCAGCCAGCCCTTCATCTTTTCCGCTTGTCCCACACAGTCACACTAATCTGAATTTCAGAGGGAATTTTTCTACTTTTTCTAGCAAAATTTTATTTATTTTTTTGCCTGGTAAACGCGCTTGCAGAATTGGATGAAAGCAGCTCACTGATATGTGAGAGAACTGTCTCTGTCGGTGGTACTGTTGAATTCCACAGATTAGTGCCAAGCCCCATGTCATGAGGTACAATACAGTTTCTTTTGGTTTTACTCTGAGAAACAGGATTTTTTGATAGTATATTCAGTTTTTAGGGGTGAAAACATATTTATGTTCCTAATGTTTCCAGGTCAGTGCAATTCATGCCTTATAAACAAAACATGGTAGAGCTTATTTCTCTATTGCTTCTCTGCAAATGCCAGGTAAAAACCCAAGGGATTTCCTACAGTACATCTTTTCTGACATGGGGCAATTGACTGTTTTATTAGAAGGAAATCAAACCAGATGTAACTTTATTCCTCATTACCTTCCACTAGGGTTAAAATGGCTCAATCTTTGGAGTCCAGGATGCATGGTAACTTGGAGAAAATGCATTTTAGACTTCAGAGAACATAAAACAGAGAGAATCTTGAGTTAAGTATTTTAGTATTTTTAAGGCTTGTGGAAAGGTACTATACCAGAATTCACTTAATTTAAAATTTGGGTCCAAACTTTCGAGCTATTCCCTTAAACTTGTAAATTGAACATTTTATTTGGGTGCTGGCTGGACTTTATTTAGGGGTGGAGGAATATTGTCTGGTCAAGTAAATTCCACATACAGTAGAACCTCAGAGTTAGGAACACCAGAGTTATGAACTGACCGATCAATCACACACTTAATTTGGAACCGGAATGACCAGAGATGAAAGTGGGCCGGTACGGGCCGGTACTCCGTACTGGTAAGAACCCGCACCGGCCCATACCTAGCCCACATTAAAGCACTGCTGCGGCAGTGTTTTAATGTCCCTGCCCTTTTTGCCTCCCCTGTCAGGGGCCCTGCCAGTAGGGTCTGTACCGACAGCAGCGCTTTAACGTTCTTGCGTGCCCCTCCCTCCAGTCAGCGGGGCGCAGCAACATTAAAGCGCTGCCGCAGCAAAGGGCCCTGCAGTGCTTTAATGTCCCTGACCCATTGACCTCCCCACCCCCACAGCCTCCAATGGGCGGGGGGGGGAAAGGGAGCAGTTGCCCTGGGGCCAGCGATTTAAAAGGCTGGGGTCGGCAACTTCTGGCATGCGACTCGCCAGGATAAGCACCCTGGAAGGCCGGGCCAGTTTGTTTACCTGCCACGTCAGCAGATTCGGACGATCGTGGCTCCCACTGACTGTGGTTCACTGTCCCAGGCCAATGGCAGCTGTGGGAAGCGGCACAGGCTGAGGGATGTCCTGGCCGCGGCGAACCGCTGCACCCATTGGCCTGGAGCGGCGAACTGCGGCCAGTGGGAGCCGCAATCAGCCGAACCTGCTGACGTGGCAGGTAAACAAACTGGCCCAGCCCGTCAGGGTGCTTACCCTGGTGAGCTGCATGCCAGAGGTTGCTGACCCCTGGTTTAAATCAACACGGGAGCCCCAGGCAGCATGGGCCAGGCAGCCTGAAAGGGCTGGTTGGGGGATGCTGACCCCAGCCCTGCCCCTTCTGCCCGAGGTCCCGCCTAACTTACTTTCACCCCGGGAAGGACACAATCAGGGAGCAGCACAGACACACACATACACAAAAAGCAAATACAGTACAGTACTGTGTTAAACTTAAACTACTTTAAAAAAAAGGAAAATTTAAAAAAAAATTGACAAGGTAAGGAAACTATTTCTGTGCTTGTTTCATTTAAATTAAGATGGTTAACAGCAGCATTTTTCTTCCGCATTGTAATGTTCCAAAGCTGTATTAAATCAATGTTCAGTTGTAAGCTTTTGAAAGAACAACCATAATGTTTTGTTCAGAGTTACGGACAATTCACAGTTACGAACAGCCTCCATTCCCGAGATGTTTGTAACTCTGAGGTTCTACTATATCACTTTTCCCTCCCTTTTGATAGGTCTGCAGAAGTATCATCTGTTTTTCTTACCTTGTCTTCCCTGCTTTATTTTTAATTGAGGGCCTATATCAAGAAAGTATATGTGAAAAATCAAGTGATGTTTAACAAGTACTGGTTGATTTACCAGGCACTGGCTGATAACACTTTGGATGATGTGAAAAGAAAACACATCACACTTGAAATTAGATTAAAGGACAAAGTTCTAATTTTTATTAAAATACAAATGTCAGATACCTGGCAGGCAATGTTCCCTGCAGTAATAAGTTATCATGGAGCCTATATGCCCTGGACCCCAAAGATATGTAACCCCCAAACTGCAACTCCCAATACTGGGGAGGAACAGGTTCTCTCATGGTGGACCTTTTACCTGTGCCTGATAGAAAAGCCTCCCATAACAAACCTTGGGGGACACATCCTGGCCCCACTGAAGTCAATGAGAGTTTTGCCATTGACTTCAATAGGGCCAGAATTTCACCTGTTTTTCTCCTCCCACCCACCCGCCCTGTTTCCAAAGCAGTGTAGGAGTGATGCAAAGGGAGGCCATGATGGCTAATTTCCAGTGCAAGGCTCATGACAGTAATTGATCAAGTAAATACTTTAATAACAAATGTCCAGGCTTTGTAACCCAAGCATGCCCTTAAAAGGCACTTAACTTGAAATAGGCAAATGTCCATGCCATTTTTCACTTACCGTTAACAATCAGCCCATCTGCAACCATATGCTTTTTATGCTAGCAACAGGCAACACAAGACAATAGAAGAAATGACCACTGAACTCACAGAGTACTGTAAATTCCTTGTGATGTAGCAGTAAAAATTGAAATTAACAAACGCATGAGAGACTAATGAGGACATGCAAGGCTAATTTTAACTGAAAGGAGTAACAACTTCAGCCTAGCAAATGGGTTTCCAGTGTCCATCACACCTGGGTAATGGCAATGATTAGAACTTCTGAAAACTCCCAAAGTACTCAACCTTTATAGCTGAGGCAGATCAAGGTCTAACTATAAAATATTCTCCCTGCCTCCATAGCTGAAAGACATCTGAGAATTATGTCTGTCCGCATCTGAAGTTTTCTTACCTTGGGCTGTCAAAACTAACACAAGCTACACAGACTGTCCCTTAATGTCTCTTCATTTCAAATTCATTCCACAGGAGCTACTTACTTTTGGAAAAACCTGCCAAAGTCACAGATGGGGGGTAGAGAGGAAGGAGGAGCTGGCACTTTTGTATTTAGAATACTATTTGGTCCTTGACAACAACATTGGCTTTGGGATTTCTATGGGTTAATGGTTAATAGACTCAAATTTGGAAGCAAAATTCTTAATAGGTGAGTCTTTTAATAATTAAAATGCTGGGTAGGTGGTTGCAACAAAAATAGCAGGTAAACATGATTTCTGCAGATTTGAAATGAGCACTCATCTGATCGTTTACTTATAAAAAAGTCATATACTTTTAACTGTCATATAAATTAGATGGGCAGTCTGCTGGATGGTTCAAAGCCCAGGCATGACTTTGGTATCTCTCTGGGTTGCTGTGATGGGTCTTTGCTTCTTTGTTTTTTTGACCAAGGTATTCTCTCTGTCAGCATGAAAATCCTTGATGTAATATTGAATTCAGAAATGTATTTTGACAGCCATCTTTACGTGACATTCAAAACTTCTTTTACACCATCACAGGTATAGTACCACATTGACATCTTTGCTTGCTGTCTACGGAGACCATGGAGAAGTTGATTCATGCCTTTATCATCTCTAGTTTGGACTACTGCATTTTACTGTTTATAAGCATAGCTAAAACGCCAGCTTCATCATCTCCAATTTTATCAAAACATCAGTTGCTCCAAATCAACCCATTAACTAAGGGTTCCCATTTGCTTCCAGTAAAATATCACATTTATTTTAAAGGAATGCTTTCAACTCCTAGAACTGCTAACGATATCAGTCCTGTTTATGCACATGTTTATTTAATAGACCCAATTTTCAAAGGGGCTTTCACCTAAGTATGCATAAGAAACTGCATATGTAAGTGATAGAGCTTACACTTGCAAAACCTATTTTGACAAAAGAGGTTTGCATAAGAAAATGTGATCACCTCTTCTTGCAAGTGCTACATATAGCACATGGATGGGCAGATGATAGTACTTTGAAAATGCATGCACAATTTTTTGCTTGAGGGAAAACTATATATAAACATACATACATGCACAGACAGGCTTTTCAGAATTTAGCCTCAAATCTATCTCAATATTTTTAATGCATCGATCTCTGAGTGTGGCAATATAACGATAATATTCTCAGTCTTGTTTCCCTATGGATGGTTTTGAAGGGAACAGGACTGGTGTTTTGTAAACCTTTCTCATTCCTTTTCTTCTTGCCTTCTTATAGGTTCATAGACTAAGGACATAAGGGATCATTGTGATAATCTGGTCTCATCTCCTGCATAATAGGCTGTAGATTTCACCCACTGATTCCTGCAGGTAGCCTAACAACTTGTGGTTGAAGGAGATCATATCTTTAAGAAAGATATCTAGTTTTGATATAAAGATACCAAGAGATGGAGAATTTACCACGTTTTAGTACTCTGTTCCAAAGGTTAATTACCTTCAGTGTTTAAATTGTGTATATTGCAGCTACCTCTTCTGCTGAAATTATCTGCAATTGTAGGTTAATCCAAGTAAGATGCAATGACCTGAGGAAACACTTAGTACATCCCTAACTGCTTTGAAATTTAACAATACAAAATTGGTAAATTTTCTGCAAGCAACAGATCAGATAAAATCATCTTGTTATTTATGCTTAAATTTATAAAGCATTGCACAGGATTTTAGCCATGCAGTTTCCGTAATTGCATGACTGCATGCCTCACAGATTGCATTGAAAGTGTATGTGTTAGGCACTAATAAATTAGTGGTGCAATTTGTACAAATGACTCAATCTTCTTTGCTTTTTAAAAATTAATGTAAAGTGTGGTTACATTATGCAGCTTCCAATTCTACATTTGAGAAGATTTATTAAAGTAAAAGACCAATTGTGGTGAACTCCTTAGTTTTGTTTTATTGCTAACCTTGTAAAATTAGAGGTGAGCCAAAACCTCAAATCTGAACCCCTCAAATGTTAAAATGCCAGATTTTAATCCCAGGATCTCAACCAATCATTATACAGTAAAAACTGTGTTATCCGGCTCTTTACCAACCAGAAAGCTTTAGAAACCAGCATTTCTGATATCCATTAAAAGTACAGTTGGTGCAGGGCCGACAAACTCCCTACCTGGCTTCATGTGGCTCCCCAGAAGCGGCAACATATCCTTACAGCTCCTAGGTGAAGGAACAGCCATGGGGGCTCCGTGAGCTTCCCCCGCTCCACCCTGCCCCAAGCGCTGGTTCCACAGCTCCCATTTGGAGCCTGTGGGCGGAGGCAGTGCACAGAGCCACCTGCCAGCGCCTCTCCTCAGAGCAGCAGGGACATGGTGCTCTGTGCTCTGCTTGCAGGGAGCAGCCCAAGGTGAGCGCCACCTGGACCCGGCACCCCAAAATCACTCCCGCTCCCCAAACCTCTGCCCTGAGCCCCTTACGCACCAAAACTCCCTCCCAGAGCCCACTCCTCGCACCCCCTCCTTTGCCCCAACCCCCAAACCTGGGCCCCCTCCCACACCCAAACTCCTTCCCTCCACTCATAGCTAAGTGGAATTCTTTGACTTACTGGCACCCCCCCATTCCTCCAACATGCCGGATAACAAAGCTTTCACTGTAGTTTTGGCTGTAGTCAGATCCAAACATGCAGTTGACATATCCTTGTTCTGGTTCAGTTATGGCCAAAATCTCTCTTCCTCTAATCCACTTTTAGTTGAAATCTTGTGAAGTCAGTTTGAAAGATTTTAACATCACCAGAATGAACATAATGCAGATCTGAACACCACCTCCTCAGGCCATCCTCAATCCAAATCAAACTCCACCCAGATTTCCATTCCTAGCTCTTTCCCTGATGCTGAATAGATCAGTAAATGTACTTGCTTGCAATGTTCTACACACAAATTAGTGCCTTGTCTAGCAGAACATTAATCCCACGGTGGGATTACAATTTAAAAAGCAGGTTCTAGTGCATGGGGCACCAGATGAGGAGTCAGGAGATCTATGTCCTGTTCCAAGTTCTGCCCTTTATTTGTTGAGCAAATTTAGACAAATCCCATAACTTGTTTGTGCTTCAAATTCCTGATCTGTAAAAAATGGAGGATAATAATTCTAAATGTCTGTATAAATATCCAGTTTTATAAAGCACTTTGTATCCTTAAATGCAAAGTATTGTACAAATAATAATAATTAATAATTTATGGGGTTTTTATTTATTTAAGAGTTCTAAAAGCAAATAGAATGCACAACTAGAAAATAGGCAGTTACATAAAAAATTGCTCCAGGTTGTTAATGCTGTAGGCCAGGAGTGCCCAACTACGGCCCTTGGGCCATATGCAGCATTTCATACACAGCCCACCAGAGCATTTAATAAGTCCTGCAGTCTGCTTCTACACAATATACTAAGGGCCAGTTCATTAGCATTTTGTCATCATGTTTACATTATTTTAGTTTTCAAAAGCATGTAAATAGACAATACTGTAGATAGAAACAACCTACCTAAATACATACTAAGCAAGATGAACTGAAAATATAAACCAATACAGGTGACTTTAAATCTTATTATAATATGTAGAATCTGTTTGGCCCACACACAAGGTTGTGCTTAGGTTGATGTGGCCCTCCTGTGTAATAAGGTTGGGCATCACTGCTGTAGGCCCAAGATATACTTTGGAATTGTATGTAAAGGATTAAGTCTAGTGACAGAAAAGTTGTTATATAGTAATTAAATAAGTACACATATTTTTGGCATAAATAACAATGCAAACCATGTTCTACTTATGCATTTTACACCTTGTGTGAATCCCCTGAGTAACCTCAATGTACTAAGTGTGTCCAACAAAGCAGCACTTGTAGAGCATTATGATGTATGTGGTTGTGGGGTGTGTCCTGCTGGGCTGAACTGGTTAGTGTGTGTCTACATATACTAATGATCTTTTCTGAAATATAATAGATGTACTGCCCATGTAATGTGGGCTTTTGAGCTGCTGTTAGTTTATTGAGCAGAGGCCTGTGTGTGTTTGTATGAAGTTCTCAGATTAAAATCTCATTGCCTCCTCTCAGTTCTGTTTTTGTACACAGGAACTTATACTATCGCTTCTGTTTTGCCACTGAGAAAGAAGGCTGGACCACATTAATTGATGTTAGGTATGAAGTGTGGTGATCAGAGAGCTTGTAAACCATTAGGAAGATAAAATACTGAGTTAATGTTCACTTCTTTACACAACTTTCTAAAATCTCCTGCTTTAAATAATGTTAATACTGGAAAAATCTTTCTGTGGTTAATTCAAGGTATTTATATATAGCATTGGCAGAGAGGAACCTCCTGAGGAATATGGACTTTAGAACCACTGCGTTCCACTTTACAATCTTGACATTCTAAAAAGTCCTCATGGGGCATGGCTCAGACAGTATTAATGATTCCTGAAGTAACTATGTAAAAATATATATACAAGAAACTAAATAAATTATGCATACTTTACAAGGGAGGAACAATCTCTATAATATTCCTGGGAAAGAAACCTTAAATAGCATCTTCAAAAATTTTCACTAGAGTCAGCTTTTCATTATTACATTACATTACGTGCTAGCTGAGGGGCCTCTCTCTCTCTCTTTTAATAATCTAACAAAGCATTTTTGTGGCTCTCAGCATTTAATATTCAATTTGTTAAATGTCACTGAAGAAAAATAAAACGAAAAAGACATCAGTTAATAATGTAGCCTTTTATGTTTCATCATCCCATGACTCTGTGTTTCGCCATGTTGACCTAATTTGCCATGACAGTAACATGGTCCTTGTTTCAGAATATTCCAAGTGTAGAAATGACTAAATCTTAGTGGGAATCTTATACTACTGTAGCAAACAGAATCAGGTTAATAATATCTGCACTACTTGAAACAGTTAATAAGAAAAATAAGTCTTTTATATTTTAAACATGTTTAAATATAATAAGCAGGGGATGGTTTACTGAGCTGCCTAATCTTTTAATTGCCAAATCTGGGGACTAATCCTTCTACCTACTGAGTACCCTGAAATCCTCTTCACTTCAGTGTGGATTAAGGGTATTTAGCATCTTGCAGCATTAGACCTTTAATCTGTATACACACTTTTTGGTAGAGCTGTCTGACGCTTATCTTCTCTCAAACATTATGACTATACTGAACAGTTAACCCAGCTGATTGTCCATCCATATCTGAACACCCTAGTTAACCTAGCCTGGGTGTGAGTATTCCCACAATATACTCAAGCCTGCGTTACTGTGTTCTCACTGTATTTTTTTACTCACCCATGTGAATCTGTGGTCATAGTCTGTGTTTTTTTTCTGATGAGATGATGTAGGATTCTTTCAGTTGTGTGAATTGCAGGACAACTTGTCTGTCTTTCAGGAGGAATTGCAGAAAGGACATCAGCACTAGGGTGAAATTGTAATCTGACAGGGTGGAAGAGACCTGATGGGTTAGGAGATTAAAACTGGTCTGGCACCTTTCACTTCTTGATCCCTTCTATGAATTCATTCAAAGTTCTTTGGCAAATTTTTGATGGCTTTTCAAGAGTGAATTAATAATCTCATGGTTATCACGAAACTACCATCACAAATGGTGCATTATGGCAACCATTAGGAGGCACAGGGTGGAAGGACTGAAAAGTTGTTACGCTTATACTTCCCTTGTATGTTGAAAGATAGTTTTCCCAGAACAGGATTGAGGTATGTTATCAGTGCATTATGGGAAAGCTTCCATTGCTACTGTTCGGTCAATTGCGAGAGGCCTGCAGTATCCAATGCTATTAGGAAGTAACTCTCGCAAACACTAGAATTCAGAAAATTAAAAAGAAAAGAGTGTTTAGGCTAGATGTTTGGCTAGAGCATTCAGCTGGAAGTATTCCAAAATATTTTCTGGCAGACAGAATGACAAATCCTGAAATCTTTAAAAATATTCCAAATAATCTTTTCCTCATAGATTTTTTTCATTAAAAATGCCTGCCTTCCAGCTATTTAAAAACTGCAGATGTTCTGTTTTTATTCTAGAAACTTAATTATTTGAACTCCCACAATGTGATCCATTTTCTCTTCCTTTTGCTCTACAACCTACTGTAATTTGTATAATCAAATGAATACATAATGAGTTCTTTACACTTAAACGGAAGAATTGTACACATGATGTGAGTGTTCACAGTGTCATCTGATGGCAAATATGTTTACTATATACATCTAGCCATAAAAAGTACATTTTATAAGAATATATGTTGTTTATTCCTAGAACAGATAGGCCTCATATTTTGAACTACTTTCTGGAGCAACCACTGCTATCAGCTTCTGTTGAAGATGACTAATTGTGAGAACATCACAACAAGTTATGGTAAATTCAGATATTTAAGGTAATCCTGAACCAGAAGCCTTGTGCCTAACCCCTTTCTTTTTTCCATTTTTCTGACCCAGAACTAATTCTGATACACTATTGCATCGTCCCCCTGCCTTTCAAAACCTGGTGGGACTGAGGCAGGCTGGTGGCCTATTTCCTGGGGTTTGGAATATCAAAAGCTTGAAAATACATTCAAATCCTCCTCACTAGAGCTTCCCTGTTATTAGACTTAGCCTAGGGTTAAACATGATGAAAAGCAAACATTTATGCCCTGTCCATGCTAAAATTTATAATTATTTTAATTAAAACATGACTAAAAGTTTAAGTGCAGACATACCCAGAGAGTTACTTTGTTTGGAACTTGCTTCCTCCCTTGGTATGCCAGAGCCTGGATTTGATTACCTTTTGGAAGTTAGAAAACTGAAATATTTTTCCATGCCTTTTAAAGCAGAGTGTTCATAGGGTTGGTGAGGAGCATAGCACACAAATGGAAGATGATTAATGGAGTTTGTTTGAGGTTGAAAGGTTTTTTAAAAGGTTCACCTTTTTAATGTTTATTTTTATCTGATCTTGTTTAAGTTGTGATACTGTGCCTAAAAAATTGGATAGTTTTTACTGAAAAATCCCAAATAAATAAATATCCCATAAAAGCTAAATATCCCCTGAACCTTAATATATGATAGTTTTAAATCCTGGATGTGGTCCAACTTGTGATTCTGTAATATTACAATTACTATAATTCATCATTATTGTTTTTACATACGTTAGATTTTAAATCTCTGTAAAGCCAAACATCAAACATTAATATTTACCATAAAGCCTATTCATATTACATTACATCCCCTGCTGTCCTGTCAATCAATGCCTAATGCAGTGTTAGTCTAATGATATAGCATACGGTAATGTAATCATTTTGTAAATAGAATTCTTCATGTAAGATATCACAAGGTTTCAGAGATAAGTAGACTAGAGAAATAATGCTCTACAGCGTTATATACAATGATTCTCTTCTAGACAAACAGAGTTGAAATTACATATGAAGATAGAGACTGAAAAGTCAGTTCTTTTGTACTAGTTAGTGTATCGTATGTCACCATTGTCAACTTTATGGCAGAAGATTAATGCTAAATATATTTTTGTTGATGATGTAACTGGTTTAAATGTTACTTTTTTATGAGTAAACTTGTCTGGACCTTACAATGCTTCTGCAGGGGTCAGCAACCTCTGGCACGTGGCTCGCCAGGAAAGCACATAAATTACTAAAGGTCAAAAAAGAAAAGAACTTGTCCCACACCTTAGAATAGGGGTCAGCAACCTCTGGTAAGCATACTGGTGGGCCGGGCCACTTTGTTTACCTGCCACTGGCCGCGGTTCACCGTCCCAGGCTAATGGGGGTGGTGGGAAGCCGCGGCCAGCACATCCCTCGGCCAGCGCCGCTTCCCACCGCCCCCATTGGCCTGGGACAGCGAGCTGCAGTCCGCCGAACCTGCCAACGTGTGCCAGAGGTTGCCGACCCCTATTCTAAGGTGTGGGACAAGTTCTTTTCTTTTTGACCTTTAGTAATTTATGAAAGTAAAGATAAAGTACAGATAAAATCAGGCATAATGAAAGCAGATGATGCAGAAGCTTCCTTACTTAGTGCTACTGCATGTCAGAAAGGGACAAACACACATCAGTTGTCCTTTACAGCTAACAACAGGAACATCTTTTTTAAGGTGGAATATCTTCATTAAGAGGTACCACTCACAGAAATGATGACTTCCTACCTATCCCCTGGCTCTCCAGAAGGTACTGCCTGTAACTGCAGAACTAGACAAAGGTCAAAGAAAGGTCACAGAGAGGTCAGCTATAAAAGAGTTAGACACCTCAGATAATATACCCAATTCACTACAGTGACACCTCTGCTTTTCTAACCTCATTTGAGAGTGGAATAAAGTAACATGTAATATCAATTTCCATAAAAAAGAGTGTGCTATTTGCAGTATTGTCAACCCTAAAAGTTCAGAAATTGTAAATGTGGGTTTTTTTTAATGAGTAAATCCTGTTTTTCCATCTGTCTTCAGTGTTTTTAACTCTCTTCTGTTCACCCCCAAGGTGCTTCTCAATTACAACAGTGGCAACTCTCACAAATTTACTCCAAATAATGCAATTCCCATTGCTGCTGCAGAAGATCTTACTAGAGGACTCAACTAATTGGAGATATACCAATCTCCTAGAGCTGGAAGGGAGCTTGAAAAGTCATTGAGTCCAGCCCCCTGCCTTCACTAGCAGGACCAAGTACTGATTTTTGCCCCAGATCCCTAAGTGGCCCCCTCAAGGATTGAACTCACAACCCTCAGTTTAGCAGGCCAATGCTACTGAGATCCCATTGTGCTACACTATTTATAAACATAGCACAGTGGAATCCACGGCCATCTTCCTACATTTACATTTGTTGTTTGGGCATGTCATCCTGACTACCCACATGCACTTTTTCCTGTACTCCCTAGTTTCCCCAATTGTTCTGCTCTATTTGGCACTGGTGAGGCATCAGCTGTAGTATTGTATCTAATTCTGGGCACCACACTTTAGGATAGATATGGACAAATTTGAGAGAGTCCAGAGGAGAGCAACAAAAATGATAAAAGGTTTAGAAATCCTGACCTATGAGGAAAGGTTAAAAAACTGGGCAGGTTTAGTCCTGAGAACAAAAGACAGAATGGGGACCTGAGAACAGTCTCCAAATATGTTAAGGGCTGTTATAAATAGGACTGTGATCAACTGTTCTCCACGTCCACTGAAAATAGGACAAACAGTAATGGGCTTAATTTGCAGCAAGGGAGATTGAGGTTAGATATTAGGAAAAACTTGCTAACTATAAGTGTAATTAAGATCTGAAATAGGCTTCCAAGGGAGGTTGTGGAATCCCTATCACTGGAGGTTTTTAAGAACAGATTGGACAGACACCTGTCAGGGATGGTCTAGGTTTACATAGTGCTGCCTGAGCACAAGGGGCTGGACTTGATGATTTCGCCCTACATTTCTGTAATTCTATTAAGCTGTTTATGCCTTCCTGCTTAGCTATCCCTCCTTGATGGAAGTTGATCTTGCATACCACTTCTGGTACCAAACGTAATGGGGCTTGTTCTCAAGCATGCCCCCTTGTGGTCTCTCATGGTCCTACAGATGCATTGCCCTGCTCACTTCTTTGATCACTCAAGTGCACACCATTCTGGGTCCATTTAAGAGTCCTGGCAGTCCCTGTTCAGGAAGCCCCCAGTCTCCTTCTTGGAACTGGGGTTGTATCTTTAACAGTCACTTCTTCAGGACAGGAGTTCCTTGCTCTGCTCCTTGGACCTGGCTTGTAACTAAGGCCAGCTGTAGGGCTTTAGAAAGCTTTTCCTTCATCTGGCCCCCTTTCCCCAGTTAGGCCGCAGCCTCAGAGGTTTCAGCAGAAAGCCTTCTGCTGGGCTCTGTCCCTTCATGAGGGAGGAGGTAGAGCAGGGATTGACAACCTTTGGCACGCAGCTCACCAGGGTAACCCCCCCTGGCAGGCTGGGCCGGTTTGTTTACCTTCTGCGTCTGCAGGTTTGGCCGATCGCGACTCCCACTGGCCGCGGTTCGCCGTCCCAGGCCAAGGGGAGCTGCGGGAAGTGGTGCAGGCTGAGGGATGTGCTGGCCACCGCTTCCAGCCAGTGGGAGCCGCGAGAGGGCGAACCTGCTTATGTGGCAGGTAAACAAACCGGCCCGGCCTGCCGGGGACTTACCCTGGCAAGCCGCGTGCCAAAGGTTGCCAATCCCTGAGGTAGAGTATATACTGTTCTCTCTCTTCAATGCTTAGCCAGACAGTCGGCCGTAGTGATCGTTCACCATTTGGCCCGTTCCTGCACAATTGCAAAGGCTTGATGGCCTGAGAGTCCAACATCAGAACAGACATGATGAACCCATGTAATATGCTGTTCCCCTTCCTTAAAACTGTTCCAGATTTGTTGGGTGAGAGGGGAGACATGCTCTACCCACTCTGCTAAGCCCCTCGTGCCAGACCCTCAAAAAAACAATGATGGGATTTTCTCCCAAACACTGTTTATTCCCTCTTCCTCTCTACCAATAGCTCTTAGGTCCTTGTGTATATCAGACCTTTCAAAATCTTAAATAGGCCATGCCACATAATAGGGTTTAGCCCACTCTAAGAAGCTGAATCCTCACATAGCTATTGTGTCTGACAGCTGGTAGGCAGCAACTAGAATAGATGTGACCAATTAGAGAAGTTCACTCCCATGCATTGGCTAAGCTCACTTTACTGATAGTTGAGGCTCTAGTTAGAACCTCTGTGATCCATCAGAGCCTGATCCTACATAGTTCTGAGCACCACCTGGGAAGTCTTCAACTCTCATTCATAACCTCAGCTCTCTGTATCCTCAGAGTACAGAGGGCACTCAGCACCTTGCAGGATGGAGTGCTAAGGGAACAGTTCTAACCAGCTGACCCAGAAGGAATCCTCTTTCTTGACTGGGCTATGCTTCTCTCAGATGGAAGTCACTCACTGAATATATTCACATATTGCTTTGAAAATTTACCCCTACATTTTCCAAGGGAGTGGAATTTCTATGTACAACTGAAACAAGATTTAGAAGTGAATATCAATGAAGCTGCCTCCCTTCAGATATAAAAAGAGGTTGTTTAGACTTTAGAGTAATCAAAGTGTTATTCTAGTTTCATTCTTACATGACTAAAACTCATTGGCAGGCTTTTATTATGTTAATTTCTAACTTACAAAGCCATAAACTCAGTAAACTAAAGGTAACCAAAGAGACTGTTTGGTAGAGACAGAAATGAATTGTCTCTTTTGAAGTGTTCCAAAAGAAATGTGTTTGGAATATTTGAGTCTCAAGTGAGTTACAAAGGTTATTCATTCACAAGTGAGATAAATTCATACCTGTCACATCACCTGGATCCTCTGTGTGATCACTAGGGCTTTGAATCATTTATATATTTTCCCCCACTGAAAGTTCAACATTTTCACAAATCCAAATTTAGTAACACTTCCTATGCCTGGAAGTAAATTAATTTATTTTACCTTCCTCTCTCACTTTTTCCTCCTTTACCATACTAGTATGGAAAAAAAAGGATTTAAAAATCCAATTTTACTGACATATATTTTATCTGTAGCAAAGCAATTCAAATTACAACCCTACAGTCTAAACAGCCTATATCCTTCGCACAATGGATATTATATTAGTAAATAGAATCTGTTTAATAACAATTATCATTTTATCATGCCACTGAAGATGCCATCACTTTCACCTTTCAAGCAGAAATGTTCTGAAATAACTATATTTTGTGCTTGTTTGTTTTTAGTAATGATGCTCCAACAGTCTAATGACACTTAACATACAGGTGTAATAAAATTGGGTGGAATTTTGAAAAATAGGACAAAATTTGTGAAACCTTTTTATACTCTCTCTCTTTTTCTCTGCCTAAATAAACAATGAGGAATACATGTATGCCCAGAAGATATCATATCCTGAAGCTTGTAAGGTATCTCTTTGGAGTCTAGAGAAAGCTGTAAATCCAGTCAGACAATTTAATTACCAGAACTGAATATTTTTCGCAAAATTAGGCCATGTCTACACTACAAGTGCTATACCAGCGTATCTACAGCATGTAGTTCCATACCCAGGCCACTATACTATAGCAATAGAAGCAGGGTTTCCAGCACTATAGGAACTCCACCTCCCCAAGCAATGATATCTAGGTGGACAAAAGTATTCTTTTATTGACCTAACCCCAGCCAGGGGAAGGGATAGCTCAGTGGTTTGAGCATTAGCCTGCTAAACCTTGAGTTATGAGCTCAATCCTTGAGAGAGCCCTTTAGGGATCTGGGGCAAAAATCTCTCTGGGGATTGATCCTGCTGTAAGCAGGGGGTTGGACTAAATGACCTCCTGAAGTCCCTTCCAACCTTGTTAGTCCATAATCTGTACAGGGCTCAGGTCAGCATAGCTCTGGGCTGTGGATTTTTTATACCCCTAATCACATAGCTATTTCAACCTACATTTTAAGTGTAGACTAAGCCTAAATAGATGATTTCACAGCTCCAAAACATGTGTATTACACTTGCAATTTAAATTAGAATCTCTCATTTCCAAACAATGTGGTTAAAGTTGTGTTCAGTACATCCCATGGAGATTGGTCAGTGATATGGATTCATTGTTTAATATAAGGAAAAAAGTAAAATGTCAAAGTCCTCTGAGACAGAGAATGAAAAATTCTATGTGTATCTGAAGTAGGACAATGCAGTTTCTTTGAATATCACTTATTTATGTGTTTACATGTATAGACTGTGATATATTAATAAATGGTATATAGAAATAGTTTTTACTATATATTTACAGCTGCTTCCTATCTGGTATTATAAAGATCTTTTGTCTTAGGTTTTGGTGATAACCTCAGAAAACCAGATGAGCTGTAACATTTAGTCACCATGGGCCTGATTGTACTTTCATTTACACCACTGTAAATAGGAGCAACTTCATCAACTTCAATGGAATTACTCCTTATTTAGTCTAGTACAGCTCAGAGCAAAATCTAGCCCAACAAGTTTACATAAGGATGTAATAGCATATATATATTATATAAATACAAATAAAATAGATCACAAGCTAGTCAGAAAATGACAACTACTTTAATTCTTAGGGGCTTAGGCTTCCAACCCCTCTGGAAATTATGAAATGAACAAAAAACAACCCCCCATTATTATCCAAGTACAAGTGGTATAAGATCATTTATCTTGATGGATGTCACCTTAGAGCACATATTATCCCTATCTCTCAAAGTGTTTTTTCCCTCTTATTTCATCTCTGACATTCATTGTAAATTTAATGATCCACATACGATTTGCTGGTGTCTCAGTCTGGTGTTTTGAATCATGAAACTAGTGCTAAATTTATGGCACTGCAGTACCACTTAGTGAATCATTAAGCAGTACAGTAATTTTAATGATTTGGATCATACCGGACCTCATCACTATATAATGAGGTTCCATTTAGTGTAAATTTTATGTAAAAATTCAATTTGCTAACCAACAACATGAAACTACAACATTTTTTCTAACTTGACATTGTATTTATTTATCATGATTTCTACTGTAACTCAGTGTTTCACACAGAAAAGATGATAGTTCATTACAAATGTGTTTTTTATGGCCTTTAAACCAAAATGCACTCATTCTGATTGGCATTTTTTTAAAAGGCTGTATTCCTAAATTTAAACCCCAAAAGGTCTCAGGTGCAATTATTACCATATGTTGAATTAGTTTGTAATATTACTGATATATCTAACCATTCAAAGACATAATCATTCACATTGGTTACATCTTCAGCCATCCAGGAATCCATGAACACAAAAGGAAACATTGATTACTGCCCAACTCTCTAGCTCTGGGTCAGACAGTTGCCATTTCCATTACAAATCCTGTTTTTCAAACTGAAGGTTTTCCATACTGAACGTTCAGAACTTGTTTCTTTAAATTAAGTAATCAGATATGTGTTGTCAGCCCAAATACAAATTCTCCCCATCAGAATGGGGTTCATCACAGATATTGCAATGAAAATAATGGAGCTGATGTGCTTTTTGACCGAATAATGTTATACATAAAAATATTTTACAAAGTGGATTTTTGTCAAATGTGAATTATTTAAAATAATCACAATTTGTAATTGAGTAATTTTTTATTTTTCTTCATGTCAATTTTAACAAATTTCAAATAAAGAGGTAGGGACAGAATTCTACAAATGAAAGAAAACCTGTTAACAAAAAGGAAATACAGTACTTGAAAAGTCTGATATTATTCAAGTCACCTGGTCCAAATGACATGCGTCTTAGGGTATTAAAGGAATTAGTGAATTAATTTACTGAACATCTGGATTATTTCAGTTGTTATGGAAAAAAACTGGGGAAATACTTATTTATCTTTTGTGTGTGTGTGTGTTTTTGTTTGTTTGTTTGTTTTTTGTAATAGCAATTGCTCTCTTAGGACCTCAGAGTGTTTTATAAATATTAATGGAATGCACTTTCCACTATTCCATTGCCTTCAAAAAATGCAAGAAGAGTGATCCTGACAATTACCATCCAGGAAATCAAACTTGAATCCCTAGTAAATAAACAGAATAATTAAGATCCCAGGTGGGGGCACTGCAGAGCGACTCTGCACGAGAAGAACTTCAAGAAGTAATCATGCTTCTCCAACCCCTTAGGATAATGCCGCTTGCTCTTGTTCCATGCCTGCCCTACTCGGCTGGCAGACAGAATGTGTGTGGGAAATATGCTTCTCCCCATCGCCTTTTCGGTGGCTAACATAGAAGTGGGACTAGGAGAGTGTATTCAATGGCTCTTAGACAAGGGGAGAGAGACTAAGGTAAACAAGCTCCTTATATCCTCTCCCTCCTTTTGCACCTGTGCAGTTAGAGGCATGATATAGCCTATAGAAAATAGAACCATGAGCACTCAGCAATATTTGTTTGATAGAGAAAAAATCTGACTAGATAAATCTATTTTGAATACAAAATTACACGAGATAGTAGAAGGGTGTAATGGAACAAATGTAATATATTTGGATTTTAAGTGAAGCATTTGACATTTAGCATCTTACAAAATTTTACTCTCAAAGTTAATCCAAATTTGCTTGGAACCTGTCACAATGCTGGACTGTTAATTCTGCAGGGTAAGAACCATGTCTTTATCTGTATGTGGACAGGGCCAGTTCCAGGCACCAGCTTATCAAGCAGGTGCTTGGGGTGGCAACTCGGGAGTGGGGCGGCACTTTCAGGGATTCGGCGGCAATTCGGTGGAGGGTCCCTCACTCCTGCTCAGAGCGAAGGACCTCCCGCTGAATTGCCGCAGATCGCGGCTTTCTTTTCTTTTTTTTTTTTGGCTGCTTGGGGTGTCAAAACCCCTGGAGCTGGCCCAGTATGTGGAGTGTCTAGCACATTTTCAGTACCACATAAACAATGAATAATAAGATAATAATAATGGATTGAAACCTGGTAGGAGGAATCCACACTTGCATACTTCCACATGTATCAGATTTAGTGTTAATGTAAAAATGGAAATGTACTGACACGTTCAAGCCCTGGCTAGAGGGTCTCTCACAATCCTTTATCTAGCTTCAAAATATTACTTACTTCTGCATTTACATCTGAATTAATAAAAGGAGGGAAGGGATTTTTAAAGATTCCACATGTGGGTTCCTTCAGCCTTTGAGTAACAAAGAACTTTTCAGACTTTTCTCTTGGCAGCATTCTCTCATGTCCTTCCTCATATATGCACACTCCTGAAGTAACAGAGCATTTCTGCTAAAATTCCACTGGTAATAGATTTCACAGTTAACATTCGATTGAGATGAATGAGATGAGTACCTCCCTTACAGCTATTTTTTCTCTCAGTCTCATTAGGATAGCATTACCAGAGGTGGATCAACATTTATTGATGCCCTGGGCACAAAGAACTTCTCGGTTCCCCACACCCTTCTCACCCTGGGGCTCCATCTCCTGGTCCTCCTGGCTCCTGAGACACTGCCCCCTGGTAAGAGCCACAGCAGTCACGGAGGGAGCCAGGATCACTGTGGGGAGCCCAAGGGTGCTGGAACCTTTGAAGAAGTGGGGGGGACCAAGGCCAAAGTGGCAGAGAAATCCTCTCCCTCACCCCTGGGCCCCGCTGCCTCCCACTCATTGCCTTGAACTCCCTTCCATGGCCTTGCATGCCAGGCCCACCCAGCTCCTTACATCTTGACCACAGCGCTCCCTGACCGCAGGTCCCACCCTGTGTTCATATTATTTCCAAACTCCACTGTCTTCATGGATTTGGATATACATGCCAAAATTAAAACTCCCAGGCTCAGAGTGGAGTAAGAGTTAAACAGCATTAAGATTTACACTCCTCCTCTGGTGCCCAAGATTCATGATATTCATGATATTAGGATGCACCCAACATGGTCATAATGACAGGATTCACATTACAGAGACAAGATGGGTGATGTAATATCTTTTATTGGATCAGCTTCTGTTGGTGAAAGAGGCAAGCTTTCAAGCTTACAGACCTGAAGAAGAGCTTTGCGTAAGCTCAAAAGCTTGTCTCTCTCACCAACAGAAGTTGCTCCAATAAAAGATATTATCTCACCCACCTTGTCTCTCTAATATCCAGGGACCAACGGGGCTATAAGAACTGTATACAAAAATGGAGGGTTCACATTAACAGCCCAGAGTGACCATCACACCAGGGCACTATTTTCAGGATTCAGATTTCTAGCATAATATCATCATTACACCAGAGCACTAGCACTACCAGCACAATAAGCTACATATAGCAGGGTATGAGTGTCAAAAATTCACAGTACAAGCACACTGGGATCCACACAGCAGGATAGCAGTGTCAGAATGCATATTGACAATATAGTGGGGAATGCACTCTAACCCTGAGTGTAAGGATTCAGCTAAACACAGGGGCACCTGCAAAGAGCTGTACTAACTGCAGGATGTACGCTATTGGCCCAGTAGGAGTTGCAGGTCAGGACAATAATTCACAATCCTAGTGCAATGGAATCCAGGCACCCAGCCTCTAGTACCAGAATTTGTACTTCCAGAATAGTGGGCTGGAATTATAGAAGTTAGAGGAGAAAAAGCCGTCTGTGATCATCCTGTCTCAGTCTTTTTCATTGCCAATGCAGGGCTGCTTCTTACAGCATGTTTTCTCCAGTCTCCTTTTAAAAATCCCAAGCCTTGGGGTTTCTAGCCCTTCCCTTGGGAGACTGTTCCACAGCCTAAGACAGAAATTGCACTTCCAGGAAGGTTTTTCTTGATAGCATTGAGTTTCCCCCTCTTAATTTCATCCTGTTACTTGGAGTACTGGTTTGTGCAGAGCGGAGTAACAGACCCAGGAGTCACCTTCCCAGCTTTGTCAGGGCAGCATGCCAGCCCCAGCCAAGGGGGATCCTCACCTCCAAGATCTTGGGGGAAGGTGTCTGTTTCACCGGAGGGTGGAGGGAGAAGGATGTCATGCCCTGGGCTCTGGAAGAGGATGTACATGGGGAGGCTGCAGACATGCTTGGCTTCTTGTAGTCAGTTAAAACCCGCAACAAGGAGGTGTGCCAGGAAGGGAGAAGACCCAGGCAGGTGGGGGGTGCTGGGTGTGTCCCAGAGGATTGGGGGCGGGGCTTCCTGGATTGGGAACTGGATATGTCCAGGAGATCCCAATCTGTAGAGCATGTATCCTTTGGGGCAAGGAGATCTCAAGCTGTAGAGAAGGTATCCACCTGGCGTTGGGGGTTCCCAGGCTCTGTCCTGGGGGATACCGAGCTCTGTGCAGCAGTGGACTGTGTGAGATGGGCACGGGATGAGGTGGAGCAGAGGCTGCCAGAGCCTCTGGGGTCAGCTCACTACACTCCGGCCCCTGCACTCAGCTGCTGCAATCTGCAGCCAAAAGTTGCAAAGTCCTGTCCCAGCTGCTGAGCTGCAGCCCCAGCATCTCCTGGAGCAGAGAGAAGAAAGCAGGAGCCCGGGAGCAGAGCGAGCTGCCAGGCAGCCTAGGCACTGAGGGTGCCAGAGTCTGCTGAGATAGGGCTCGGGTGAGCTATGGATTTAAATGCTGCCGAAAGGGCAGCGAGAGCCATGGTGGGGCCCCTGGGAGCAAGTGTATCCCCTCCATAAGTGTAGTTTGACTGCTATATTTGGGGGGCAGCCTATGCATGCTGAAACCAGTTCCCTTGGTTCACTGGCTCTCTCCCACTGCCTGGATCAGTACCTGGGGTGCCAGTGCTGTGGGGGACAGCTTAATGGAGAAGGGAAGCTGCTGCTGCGGTGACCTGAGCATGGGAGCTGTGGCCACTCAGGCAATTCAGATGCACAGTGCCTCTACCCATCCCATCCCCCTTCCTCTCCCCACTGTCCTCCACCCTTTTCCCCCCCAGCCACATCCTTTTCCCCTTCTTGTCCCCACCCCATCCCCCTTGTTCTCTTCCCCCTGCCCTGTCCCAACCCCCTTCGTCACTGCCTCTTCCCCATCCCATCTTCCTTCCCCTCTCCCTCACCCATGGGAAAATAAAATAGCAGGGCACAGATTATTCAATAAGTTCTAGAAATGTATTGGAGACAATTTTTTATTTCAGAAGGTGGAGAAAGCTGCTAGAGGGGAGGCTGTTCTAGATTTGATTTTGACAAATATGGAAGAACTGGTTGAGAATTTGAAAGTGGAAGGCAACTTGGGTGAAAGTGATCATGAAATGGTAGAGTTCACGATTCTAAGGAATGGTAGAAGGGAGAACAGGACAATAAAGACAGTGGATTTCAAGAAGGCAGACGTTAGCAAACTCTCAGGGAGTTGGTAGGTAAAATTGCATGGACAGCAAGTCTAAAGGGAAAAACAATGGAAGACAGTTGGCAGTTTTTCAAAGAGACATATTAAGGGCAGAAGAGCAAACTATCCAACTGTGTAGGAAAGATAAGAAGTATGGCAAAAGACCACTCTGGCTTAAGAGTTTTACAAAAAGTGGAAACTCGGTCAAACTACAAAGGATGAATATAAACAAATAACGCAAGTACGTAGGGACAAAATTAGAAAAGCCAAGGCATAAAATGAGATCAAACTAGCTAGGGACATAAAAGGAAACAAGAAAACATTCTACAAATACACTAGAAGCAAGAGGAAGACCAAGGACACAGTAGGCCCATTACTCAATGAGGGGAGAAAGACAATAACAGAAAATTTGGAAATGGCAGAGGTGCTTATGACTTCTTTGTTTCGGTTTTCACCAAGAAGGTTGGTGGCAATGGGACATCTAAAATAGTGAATGCCAGTGAAAATGAGGTAGGATCAGAGTCTAAAATAGGGAAAGAACAAGTCAAAAATTACTTAGACAAGTTAGATGTCTTCAAATCACCAGGGCCTGATTAAATGCATCCTAGAATACTCGAGGAGCTGACTGAGGAGATATCTGAACCACTAGCAATTATCTTTGAAAAGTAATGGAAGACAGGAGACATTCCAGAAGACTGGAAAAGGGCAAATATAGTGCCAATCTATAAAAAGAGAAATAAGGACAACCAGGGGAATTATAGACCAGTCAGCTTAACTTCTGCACTCGGAAAGTTAATAGAGCAAATAAGTAAGCAATCAATTTCCAAACACCTAGAATATAATAAGGTGATAAATAACAGTCAGCATGGATTTGTCAAGAACAAATTGTGTCAAACCAACCTAATATCTTTCTTTGAGAGGGTAACAAGCCTTATGGATGGGGGGAAGCAGTAGATGTGGTATATCTTGATTTTAGTAAGGCTTTTAATACTGTCTCGCATGACCTTCTCATAAACAAACTAGGGAAATACAACCTAGATCAGGGGTCCCGGCCTGCAGGCCATCTGTGGCCCAAGAACCTCCCCACTGTGGCCTGTGGAGGAGAGATGCATGCAGACACGCTGTCCGATGTCTGCTACAGGCGCCGCCCCCCACAGCTCCCATAGGCTGGGGGAGAGGGACAGAGATACCAACACTAGTCGCTGGGCAGAGTCAGCTATGGAGGCAGCATCATTAGTTGCCAGACAGAGTCAGCCATGGAGGCAGCATCACTTTTTTCCACAATGAATATAAACAAATCAAAATACTGAACACAACTATCTGATGCTCACCTTGCTGCAATCCTGAAGGTTTCAACTGCTCAGTCACTGAGGCCAAATATCAACAAACTGGCAGAACTGAAGTGTTGCCAGGTGTCTGGCAAACACTAAAAACTTTCTGGCAGGCAAAGAATTGTATGAAGTTCTATGACAGTTTTATCATTTCTAGGAAATTTGAAATAAAAAATACAATATAAATGTTTTCTTTTCTGAACACCATCTTCAATGACATTATTGGCCTGCTGGGAGGATTTGCGGACTGGCACTGGCCCTAAGGTAAATTGAGTTTGAAATCCCTGACCTAGATGGAGCTACTACAAAGTGGGTGCATAACTGATTGGAAAATCGTTCCCAGAGAGTAGTTATCAGTGATTCACAGTCATGCTGGAATGGCATAATGAGTGGGGTCCTGCAAGGATCAGTTCTGGGTCCGTTTCTGTTCAATATTTTCATCAATGATTTAGAATATGACATACACATTACACTTTTAAAAGTTTGCAGAAGATACCAAGCTGGGAGAGATTGCAAGTGCTTTGGAGGATAGGATTAACATTCAAAATGATCTGGACAAACAGGAGAAATGGTCTGAAGTAAATAGGATGAAATTCATTAAGGACAAATGCAAAGTACTCTACTTAGGAGGGAACAATCAGTTGCACACATACAAAATGGGAAATGACTGCCTAGGAAGGAGTACTGTGGAAAGGGATCGGAGGGTCATAGTGGATCACAAGCTAAATATGAGTCAACAGTGTAACAAAAGCAAACATCATTCTGGGATGTATTAGCAGGAGTACTGTAAGCAAGACACGAGAAGTAATTCTTCCGTTGTACTCCACGCTGATCAGGCCTCAACTGAAGTTTTGTGTTCAGTTCTGGGAGCCACATTTCAGGAAGGATGTGGACACATTGGAGAAAGTCCAGAGAAGAGCAACAAAAATGATTAAAGGTCTAGAAAACATGACGTATGAGGGGAGATTGAAAAAATTGGGTTTGTTTACTCTAGAGAAGAGAAAACTGAGGGGGGACATGAACTTAGAGGGGACAGTTTTCAAGTACATAAAAGGTTAGTACAAGGAGGAGGGAGAAAAATTGTTCTTCTTAACCTCTGAGGATAGAACAAGAAGCAATGGGCTTAAATTGCAGCAAGGGAGGTTTAGGTTGGACATTAGGAAAAATTTCCTAACTGGTTAAGCAGTGGAATAAAATGCCTAGGGAGGTGGTGGAATCTCCATCATTGGGGATTTTTAAGAGCAGGTTGGACAAACACCTGTCAGGGATGGTCTAGATCAGGGGTCGGCAACCGGTGGCTCGCGGCTCGCCAGGGTAAGCACCCTGGCGGGCCGGCCCGGTTTGTTTATCTGCCGCGTCGGCAAGTTCGGCCGATCGCGGCTCCCACTGGCCGTGGTTCGCGGTCCCAGGCCAATGCGGGAGGCAGGAAGCCAGAACATCCCTCGGCTCGCGCCGCTTCCTGCCTCCCGCATTGGCCTGGGACCGCGAACCGCGGCCAGTGGGAGCCGCGATCGGCCGAACTTGCCGACGCGGCAGATAAACAAACCAGGCCGGCCCGCCAGGGTGCTTACCCTGGCGAGCCGCGAGCCACCGGTTGCCGACCCCTGGTCTAGATAATACTTAATCCTGCCTTGAGAGTGGGGACTGGACTAGATGATCTCTCAAGGTCCCTTCCAGTTCTATGATTCTATGATTTCCCTCCTTCCACACACATCCCATTCCCCTTTTCTTTTCCCACCTTAACCCATCCCCCTCAGGGTGTGTTTTCTCGCACCCCTGACTGATAAAAGTTTTACTGACAAAAGTGCTAGTATAGATATAGCCTTAGTCTGTTCAGAAAACATGAGTAAAGCCACTGTACTATTTTGTCAATCAGCTAGCTTTTGCTGAAGAATTGTTAAAAATCATACTACTACTTGCTGTGAACACTGATCTGGAAGATCTGAATTACCTGAAAGGGTCTTTCTAATAGCACACAACTGTAGCTTTTGTTGCTGCCACTCTGATAAACAGGACAGACACTTATGAAATCAACCGAGCCACTAAATATGAAGATAGAATTTTGTTCATACAATGATTTGCACCTGAAAATAGCAACAAGTGAAAACACCGTTACATCCCGTTGGTACAGTTGAATGGGAGGATGAATAGTATTTGAATACTTGGAAGCCTGTGTACTCTCTGATTTCAGACAGCTCTGTTTTGCCAACTGAATTTCCAAACAGCGAAGGACAAAAATAATAGAGAAAATTGGAGCATTTGCTTTCAGTAGCTTACCCATACTATAACTAGATAAAGTTGTACTTTACTAACATTTTAGCACAGGCTTCTCATTTGCTGTATTGAGAATGAATTCCTTTCCTTTAATTTTAACAATTCTTAAGCCTGTACAGTTTTTTAAACTATTACATAATGTAATGTGCTACATTCTAGTTATCTGAGAACTTATGCTATCTGTATATCCATCTGGTGTCATCTCCAATTAATCTCTGTTTGCTAGTCTTATGCAAGATTGTTATATACAATGGCATGACCTGAACATTTTTATTCAAAGTTTAATTGATGAGTAATAAAAATCAATACCATAAAAACAAAGAATTTTCTCTTGGGAAGAATTCCCATCACTGTGGCCTTTTACATTTCTCATAGTAGTACTCCATCCAGCTGATAACAGCAGATCACACTCTACTTCCTATGCTACCTCTTTTTAAATGGTCTTGATTTTATTGGTTGGTAGCAACAAAGCCCATGAAAGCCAAGTAATGAATAGAGACATATCTGACAAGAGCTGCAAGGTAATACATGGATAGCAAAGTACATCAGGATGACTAATACCTGGAGAAAGCCTGAATTAACAAGTAGGACAATGACAACCAGGATGCTACTTGAGAAACTGACCAAATTACAAAATAGTTGAATAGAGATTGCAGTCTCAGGAGGACATGAATAAAGCAAAGTAATTAAAGATGTTGTTAGAAGGACATTCATTTTTTAAAGGTTTTATTAAAATTTGTTATAAGCTTGAATATAAAATTGCCTGTACTTACAGATTTTGTTCTTTCCCATTAGGCAAACATTTGCATTTTATTATGTGTTCAGTCCTGTGAAGGCAAACATGGCTACTTTTGCTTGCTTTTTTCCTGTATGTATCATCACCATCTGTGAGCTTAATAAGAAAGAACATTACACAGATTTATGAGACTGGGGGTGGCCTGTGTACACAAGATATGCTATGTCAAAACAATGATGATGATAAGGAAGCTTTAGGTGTAAAGAGAACCCAACTTTTATGCAAGTCTGAAAATGGGACTTTGGGAGTTTTTGTAAGTTTCAAGGACGTGTTTATATACTTAAATAAGTTGTTTTCAATAATGTTGCTACTTATTTACTTTAATACTGAGCCTTAGAGTATTATTTAAGGTTCAGAAATCTGAGACACAAAATGTTTTGTTCCAAACCTCTGAAATTGTGTTTGTAGTCTATTGTTGATCTTATCATTCAGATTTTAAAATATCTGATCAGGGATTTTTTCTGCCCCAATAGTTTTAATTTTGCAGGCCACTGGACCCTAATGTGAACTAATCACTTTGCCTATTTGAGAAAAAAAAATGTTAGGAGGCTTTTTGTTTAAAATAACAAGTTTATGTGCATGCACAGCAATTACTGACATTTCATAAAGTTCATATTGTTGTTCAGTATTTTGTAAGGGTCTGTATCAGGGCACCAAGGGGAAAAAACACTTAGAAAGCAGAAACCTAATCGGACATTAGGGTTAACAGAAGTCTGAGTTCATTTTAATAGCAGATTATTTACTTCATTGCGTTGAACTTCAAGGAGACATGAATAGATTCAGCTTGCATTTGCATCAGATTCTACCAGTATAAAACCTGGTGCTGGGATAATCTGCCATGGAAGGCAGTCACAACCTCTCCTTCACCAGGGACAGAATCTGTAAGAAACAATGCAGCCCAAAACGTGGATAGTATTTGGCCAGGAAATGGGAACATACAGACCCATAAATAAATAAAAACAAGGGAATTCCCACATCAACAGTTGTATGAAAAGGTAGAAAAAAAGATAACTAGTATGATACCTTCACAAATAGCTAATGTTAAAAAAATTATATAATACACAGTTTGGGGAAAGAGTGTCTGTACATCTGGGTATAGTGCTCAGATTATCCACAAATACAAAGTTTGTTTTTAAAGTCATATGATACATAGAGTACATAATCAGCAATAACGCAAATTCAGGTGAATAGATTCAACAATACAGTTTAAATATTAGAATCCGAATACTCGAGTACATCACTCATGAAAAGTTATACAGAGATTTGGTTGTGGAAAGCAAAATATATCAATGAGTGGAGATTGTCCCTCAGTAATTGAGAACTAGGTAGGTTGTCCATTTAGAAAATACAATCCCCCCCTCCTGGTATTGCCAATGTCCGGCGATATGTTCTATGTAGCTGTCCCTCGACCACCTGATGGCATCCGACACCATGAGTTGCCACATCAGCTGAGCATAGCGTTGACCGATTCCGCATTGTCTCAGCACTTGCTCGCTACTGGGGTCCCATGCACCTAAGGTTCTGATTATCAGTGCATGTGTCTGGACCCAGTAACCATTAGCTCTCAAGGTTTCGGCCAGAGGAGCAAATTTCTCTATCTTTCGAACTCGGGCATCATGGAAGGCCAGGGTCCTGTTCTCAAATGGCACTGTGACGTCCACCATGATGACCTTCTTCCGGTCCTCATTGGAGATGACGATGTCTAGTTGCAGTTGACTGTCGGTTCCAGGGATGACAGAGTTTACAGCAACCTTCCCCACAGGTGGTGGGATGGCTCTGGCCAGGTGATTTTAGATGGTGTTGTGTCACTGCTGCCAAGCTCTCGAATGGGGCTTGCAGCTACACAGGATGTGGGGTAGTGTCTCCTTGGCGTAGCTGCACTTCCTGCATCATTTGTCCCGATTCCCGTGGCAGATGGCTCCATTCAGTGGGCGCAGTTGAGCCAGGCCCTGTAGATGAACCTCCAGTTGGCAAATTGGGTGAAGCTGACCCCAGGGAGGAAGTGGTTGCTGGCATCCCACTTGCATGTCACCTCGAATGCTTTGCCCTGGTCCAGCTTCAGTTTCAGGTTTTCCACATATTGGCAGTAGATGGCATCCTTCAGGGTCCTCTCCCACATGGTTCTAGCTCTCGGAGTGATGATAGTGTGGTCGGTATTCTTCACCTGTGGCACCATGTCAGAGTCTACCCTCACTTGAAACTGGGTGGTTTCAAAGTGAGGACCCGCATGTATTCCCCCACCCTAAAATTTTAGGGTAGGTCTTCCCTTCGGCTGCCACCACCCGGTCAATTCCGTGGGCCGGGACACCCCTGTTTCCCCCCTTGGGAACACAGATCAATTCACAGAGGAGGAACCTTCCCCCTCCCCCCTGATTCAACTTCTTGAATCTCACACACACAGGGAAGCAGCCCACTTCCCCCTCCTCTTCCCCTGAATTTCCCAAAGGGAAGGAATTAACCAAGTCCAAAGAAAAGAAAAGAATTTATTAAGAGAACAAAAAGAAAGTACAGAATCTCTATGAGCCCCAGCTGGACACTCATAGGGTATAACCTTATCAATCTCTGGAGAGAATCCCCTCTCCCCCTTTTCTCAGTAAAAGTAATATCAGCAAACAGGAATAAAGCATTTCCTTTAGCAAACACACAATTGCAAATATAGAAATCAAATCATAAGACTAATTTGCCTTTCTAATTAATACTCACTATTAATTAGTAGAAACTACTCCAGGAGAACTTGGAGACATGACTGTCCTCTGTTAGATTCAAGAACAGTTCTCACACAGACAAAGGCTTCCCTCCACAGAGATTTGAAAAAATCTTATCTCTGATTGGTCCTCTGGTCAGGTGGTCACCAGGTACTACATGTTAACCCTTTACAGGTAAAACAGACCTTAACCCTTAACTATCTGTTTATGACACACCAGGACTCCCAGCTCCTGGCATTCCTCCCACCACATCCAGTGGCAGCCGATACATTTCTCCAGTCGCCGCACAGCATTACGGGCACGAGTCCAGAGTGAAGCAAAATCTCCCTTGCCTCTTCCAAATTCACCTTCCAGCACGATTCGCTTCTTGATGGCATCCTGCAGAGCACTCTCCACAATGTTCCTCACCGTGACATCCAGGCAGGTCAGAAGGCATAAGGCATGAATGACCACAACAACATCAGACAGATCACCCATTTGAAGGACTTTGGCACCTCCCTGCCTGTGCAAGATGTACAGCAGTTCATTGCTGGCTCTCTAAGGAAAAAACATCCACTTCTTCACCAGCTGCCAGATGGTGTTGTCTGCCTTGTTCATAGGTACCTTCACCGTGGCAGATCCCCTCAGGCGAATGAGATACGGGGGATCAGGAAGGTGTTCTATGCATTAATCTTCTTCCATGGTGCCAGTAGAGAGAAGTTGATTCTGGCCACCTCTCATAGGATCTCCGTAATGGTATCCTCAGGTGTCTTCTGGATGCGAAAAACTCGTTGGCGTGCCAAGATGTTGATATGCCTGCCCATCCTTGAGGAAGATCATGGGTTCACCCTGGATTTGAAATGACCATTGATATGCAGGGATGCACACTTCCTGGCATTGAAGCGGAGTCCCATCCAGTTGGCAACTTGGCTTGTGATATCGAGCATTTGTTGGAGACTCTCGGGGTTGTCTGCAATCAGGACCAGATCATCTGCGTAGACCAGGATATTCACTCTGTTGTCATATAGATTGAAACTGCCTAGACGGCTGGAAATCGCTCGAATGAGCAGCTCCACGGCTAAGTTGAAAATGATCGGGCTTCAGGTTGCAACGGATAGAAATTTCAGGTGTCTCTCCTTCCATGGAGTGGATGGTGGTGGTGCAGCCTTCATACAGTTCCCGGACCAGTTGGAGAAAGTTTTCTGGCATCCCGAACTCTCACAGCATGTCAAAAATGCGCTACTATGGTAGCTTTTAGACTTAATTTACTAGGCCATACCTGGATTCTTTCATTTATTCAAAACTCTCAGTGAAGCCCGTGGTATTTTTGTCTGAACAAAGACTTCAAGATTTGACCAAATGTTGATTAAAGTATAATTTAGACTGTAAGCTCCTTGGGGCAGGAGCTGTATCTGCTTTCAAGTATTGCTCAGCATTGAGCAAAGTGTCAGCACTTAGCAAAGAAGGACCTGAATCTGGCTACTTGAAGTCAATGGGAGTTTTGCCATTGATTTAAATCAGAGACGGATCAGGACCTAAATGAATAATGATAGAAAAAAACCTCCAAAAGTTTGTTGTTTGAGTTCAGATTGGATAAGCCCCCAAAAATCTTAATGCTTGGCTAACCTATTGGAATTTCCTGGGTCTGCAAAAATAGGCTGGAAGTTTCACAAGATAATGCTGTCTTGAAGTATTACTGGTACTTTCTGTTTCTAAGGGCTTGTCTTCACTACCAGGGTAAGTCGACCTAAGTTACGCTACTCCAGCTACATGAATAACATAGCTGGAGTCAACATAGCATAGATCGACTTAACCCGGTGTGTTCACCGTGCAGCATCGATGGATCTTCTAACTCTTCTCAGGGAGCTGGAGTACCAGAGTCAACCGGAGAGCGCTCTATCATCGATTTAGCGGGTCTTCACTAGACCCGCTAAATCGACACCTGCTGCATCAATTGCAGCAGCGTTGATCTCCCTGGTAGTGAAAACAACCCCTAACTCTGTCTAGAAATAAGTAGTTAAAAGTGTGTACAAACAAAATATACCAAAAAAAAAACGCACAAAAATAACCACACTTTTTGGAACTTCAAAAGAAATCTGTTGTAGGTTCAGTGCAAGTGTTTAGTGAAGGTTCAAAGAGATTTGATTTTGTCTGATCCAGCTTGCCCTTCCTTAACAAAAAGATCCATTTTCTAGTGTTATTAGTTTTCTTAGTGAACCAATATAGCAGCAAACATTTCCTACATTAAATGTAGGACATTTCTGACAGAAAACCAGAAATGCAAGGAAATTCATACTTCTGTTTGAAAAGCACCATATGTCTCCTAATACCTACGCACAATAGAATATATGTTTAACGGCTTTCTTATTGTGGACCTGTTGTAATTAGGTATTAAAAGACCTTCAGCATTGTAGGGGAGCGACTTCAATATTGATGCAAAAATGTTTTAGGTTGTTGCAAATTTCTTTGCACATTTGCTGAATATTAAGATATGCCTGTGATGGATTGGACCCCTTGGGAAGCCACCTGATGTGCTGAGATACCACTGAGTCTACCTGTTCTGCCAGCATGGGCCCCTTTTAATATGTCTTGCTGAGCCAGGCTCTTAAAACCTCCTCTAACACACACACACACAGGCATTGCCACACCAAGCTGCAGATCAGCTCTGGGAAGACTCAGCTTAAGGGACTTGCTCCAGCACTCAGATGTCCACCTCCTTTGGAGTGCAGACTCAAAAATATATTATGAAATTCACCCCCTCCTTCAATATGGAGAGAGGTGTGCACCCTTCTTACCCCCAGTCCCAGTTAGAAATTACAGAAACTGGGTTTAATAATAAACAAAACAAATGTTATTAACTATCAAAGGCAGATTTTAAGTGGTAAAAGGGGTAACAAATAGAACGAAACAGATTACTAAGCAAATGAAATCAAACACACAAACTAAGCTAGCTTCACTAAAGAAATTGGTTCAAAATAGTATTTCTCACCCTAGATATTGTTGCAGGCAGTTTGCAAAGTTTCTGTGGTTCAGAGTTGCAGTTATATTCCTTTGCAGACTGTACCCCTGTCTCAGTCTTGACTCCCCCCCATGCCTTCCCTTTTGCAGTCTTTCTTCTTGGGCAGACAGGCCATGGAGAGGAGGAGCCCTGTTTGCCTTCCTCTGCATCCTTAAATAGGATTTACATAAGCCAGGAATCCTTTGTTTCCCAGACTTAAACCCCACCCCTTCCCTTACAGTGGAAAGTTACCAGAAGTCCCAGGTAATATTTTAGTATCAGGTGACAAGACCGCTTGACTCTGTAGTATCACAGCGTCCATACGTCTGTGGCATTATGGAGGGTCCACAGGAAGGCCAAGCTTGTCAGAGATCATTGTCCTCGCTGATGGGCCATCCGTCCTGTCTGTCTTTTCCATTGTTGTACATGAAGTGTTAGCAGTGGGCGTTACCCAAAGTAGCATAGTTGAAATACAGATACATAGTCAATATTCCTAACTTCAGATACAGAAATGATACAGGCATACAAATTGGATAACCACATTCTGTAAATCATAACCCTTCCAATGATATCTCAAATGAGCCATCTTGCATAAAGTATATCTCAGTTATGTCACATTCATATCATAAGCATATTTTCATAAGACTATAGAATGTAATGTCACAATACCTACAACTATGTTATAGCCAGGATGTTTGACAATATCTATGTTTAGCTAGTTACGTTAGAAAATTTTAAAGCTAATCAAAGTAAAACCAGAAGGTTTCTGCTCCTATCTCACAATAACAAGCAAATATCAAGAAGACAAACCATGTAAAACATTCATGTTTTAGGTAGAGGCCTAATTGTACAAAGGAATGTAGGGTGTGTTATCAGAGCCATAAATCTAGGTTGTTAAGTAGCCATACCAACCCCTTTTCTTTTCAAAGGAAAACCTCTGCTTGTACTTTTGGAATTCAAGGAAAAACCTGTGTAATGGGAAATGTTTTAAACTTTTGTTTATTTCTTAAATGTTGAAATGACAAACACCTTTGTGAAATGCAGACTTCCAAGTATGTTAGTTAAATGCAATGCTCCTAATATAGCTCCTAATATCATTTCTATATCAATGGTAAAATGCTTATGTACTACCATGGAACCTAATGTACTTGCTAAACTAATTACTAATGTAAGAAGCCATTTAAGTAAAGAATATTTATATTAATGAGGAATTAAGTATTAGTAGGGCACAAGCAAACCCTCACCCAACTCAGTAAGGCAAAAAAGATAATCATTCTGAAAACTGTCATATAGAGTCAACAACTTAAGAAATATTGCATATTCATTATGAAACTACATATTCATAAGATGAAGAAGCTTCTAAAGACTACCCATGAAGGCATGGAGCAAATGACAGAGTGACAGCAACTACCTTGAATCTAAAAAAGCCAGAAACAGGTGTGTTTTCCTATAATTGTCATGAAAATAGAAAGGTTAAAGAAGACTGACGTGAGCACCCATCCACTCCCACTCACACCTTGCTAATCTGGATGGACTGCCAGCACTCCACAACTCATTCTGTCCATTTCTACCAGGAAACTAACCAGATTGATAAGAAAAACAGAGAAGACTCAAGAAGAAACCAGCTCAAGGAAAACTTCCCCAAAACTTCAATGTGGAACAGTGAGAGAAGTATAGGGTGATCAGACAGCAAATGTGAAAAATCGGGATGGTGTGTGGGGGGGGTGGGGGGTAATAGGAGTCTATATAAGAAAAAGACCCAAAAATCAGGACTGTTTCCTAAAAAATTGGAACATCTTGTCACCCTAGAGAAGTAAAACAGTGCTAAGGGATTAGATTTAAACTCTTGTAATGATTTTACTGGAATCTGAAACTGTTATTACTTAACATAATTTACGTAAATTACTAACTGTTTCCCCTGTTAATCACCAGATGGTTACACCATGTATTCCTGGAGAGGAGACAGGAGCTAAGCATTGGTAAACAGAGAAATAATGGGATTTAATTGGATTTCAGATTCTTAACATTTGTAATTGGACTGTTTTAAGACAGCTCCTTAAATGGCTTCTTTTAAGTAACTAATTTACATATATTCATAGGATTTAGTTGAGATTGCTTACCTTGCCCAATTATAAACTGTTTAGGCTATTATTAATAACTAGACAGGCTTCATTTGCCCTTAAATTATTTTACTGTACATAAACAGTGTTGAGGGTCTAATAGATACTCAAAAAGAACAGGAGTACTTGTGGCACCTTAGAGACTAACAAATTTATTTGAGCATAAGCTTTCATGGGCTACAGTTCACTTCATCAGATGCATAGAATGGAACATACAGCAAGAAGATATTTATACATACAGAGAACATGAAAAGGTGGAAGTAGCCATGCCAACTGTAAGAGGCCAATCAATTGAGATGAGCTATCAGCAGCAGGAGAAAAAAAACTTTTGAAGTGATAATCGATATGACCCATAGAAAGTGTGAGGATACTTAACATGGGGAAATAGATTCAATTAGTGTAATGGCCCAACCATTCCCAGTCTCTGTTCAAACCTAAGTTAATTGTATCTAATTCAAGTTCAGCAGTCTCTCTTTGGAGTCTGTTTTTGAAGTTTTTTTGTTGAAAGGCATACAAAACAGATTATAATGGAAACAACCAGTTTATCACTTGCCCTCTGCCATTTGTGGTGTTTTGTTTAATGCTTCTTTTTCTTTCTTTAATAATAAAATATCCATGGTTAATAATTGTGTTTATGTTGGTTGGTCTCCCCTAAGATAGGTATCCCCTGAGATAGGTAAAAGAACTCATGGGTCGGGCAGCCTGTGGGCACAAAATGAGCTGCTCAGTATCAGGGCCAAAGGTCAAAGATCAATCTGGCCCCAGCCAGCTCAAAACTGCAAAGTCAGAGTCTGAAACTGAAAGCACCAGGCGAGAATCAGGGTCAGGCCAGGGTCAGCAATGGTCTTGAGCTGAAGACGGTAAACCAAGGATCAAGGTCAGGAGCTCCCATCTTGCTCTTCTAAAAGCATTCAAGCTGTCTAGGA
This sequence comes from Mauremys mutica, assembly GCF_020497125.1. Taxonomy (NCBI): domain Eukaryota; kingdom Metazoa; phylum Chordata; order Testudines; family Geoemydidae; genus Mauremys; species Mauremys mutica. The sequence continues at coordinate 287,048,212 of NC_059072.1, read as the reverse complement.
GATATGTGACAATTCTGAATCACCACTTTCTTCATATTATTTGAGGACTTCTGCACGCTCCTCATCCAGGCAGGGAATGTAAATCTTATCATTACAAATCTCATAGAATCAACTTGGTGGCATCTTTGTAAATTGCTTTCCTTTGATAGAGATATTGTGCAGGATACAAGTGATGTAGCAGTTGGTGAATTGTGTAAAACTGAGCCAGTTTGCTTTCTGATAGTTCCAGTGAAGGGTTGTATTCATGTTCATGCTTTAAGCAGGGGGTTGGACTAGATGGACTAGAGCAGGGGGTTGGACTAGGTCTCTTCCAACCTTAATCTTCTATGCTTCTATGATTCTATGCTTAGTCCAGCTTTGGTGAGGACTGGATAATGTTGACTATGTGGGATGTTTTTTCAATATACTGCTTATATCTTGAAGTGGATAATTGCCTGTTCTGGTGTTCTACATAAGATCAGGGAAGTAATCTTATTTGCATTTGACAGAATTAAAGGTACCATGTTGTTTTGGTCATCAATGAGGTGAAGGTCATGAGCAAGGCCCAGTCCAAAAGGTCAACTCCATTTTGATCTGACTCTTTGTATCCCCATTTGGTGTTGTGGCTATTCAAAACTGCAACATAGATAGGAAGGTGTGGGATCTCAAGAAGAATATTTAGGGTAGGCTGGAGTGGTCAGGGGGCTGCAAATCAATAAAACCCTAAAATTAAAAGGAAAGTATTAAATCGCAGCATGTAATCCTAAGCTACAAAACAAACAATTGAATAAATAAAAATAAAAAACCCAACACACACCCAGGGGCGGCTCTAGGCACCAGCAAAGCAAGCACCTGCTTGGGGCAGCCCATTTGCAGGGGCGGCAGGGAAGCTGAGAACCAACAGGGGGCTCTGGGAGCTGTAGTTCCTTGGTTAGCTCCCTGCCTATAGAGCCAGCCCTGGAGCAGGGAAAGAACTACATTTCCCAGCATTCCCTTGGCCACTACCAACTGGAAAGGAAGGAGGGGGACCTCATGCGGCAGCCGTGCTGTGAGTGCTGTGAAGGGTAGGGAGACCCTATTTTAACATTCAAAAAACAGGACACTCCAGAGGGAGGGAAGCCCCACCCTGCCACCATCCACTCCCTCCGACTGCCCCCCACAGAAACCCCAACCCATCCAGCCCCCCACCCCGCTCCCTGTCCCCTGATCACCCCCTCCCGGGACCCCTGCCCCCAACTTTCCCCCAAGACCCCACCCCCTATCTAAGCGCTGCTGGTCCTTGTCCCCTGATTGCCCCCTCCCGGGACCCCTGCCCCTAACTGCCCCTTGGGACCCCATCCCCTATCTAAGCGCCGCTGGTCCTTGTCGCCTGATTGCCCCCTCCCGGGACCCCTGCCCCTAACTGCTCCTTGGGACCCCATCCCCTATCTAAGTCTCCCTTCTCCTTGTCCCCAACTGCCCCCTCCTGAGACCCCCCCAACTTCTCCCCTAGGATCTCACCCCCTACCTGTCCCCTGACAAACCCCTGGGACTCCCATGCCTATCCAACTGCTGCCTGTCCCCTGACTGCCCCCCAGAACCCCTGTCCCATCTAACCCCCCTTCTCCCTGCCTCTGACCGCCCCCTCAAACCTCCACCCCATCCAACCCCTCCTGCTCCCTGTCCCTTGACTGCCCCCCCGAACCCCTTACCCTTTCTCCAACCCCCCAGCCCCCTTACCGTGCTACTCAGACCAGCGTGTCTGGCTCCGTGCAGCGCCAGACACGCTGCTGCATACATGCTGCCATGCTCCCCCACGGAGCCCACAGCCCCCCCGCCACCCATCACCTGCCTTCCAGATTTGAACACCTCAAAATTCAGGAATGCTCAAGCTCAATTTGGGCAGCTGTTACTTCATTTCTCCCAAATCAAATATAGTGATCCACTGTAACTTGCTGTAGAAAAAGTAGGATAAAATTGAGCAAGAAATGCTTCTCAGTGGTTATTAGGACTGGAATTGCTATTTTCAACAGCCATTGCCTTTCTTTTGTTTGTTTGTTTAAAAGGAAGACAGTGATATTGCATTGGCAAATTCCCCATAGAAAGAAAGAGTGGAACAAAAGAATAAAAAAGGCAACTTTTCCTCATTTATGTAGGACAGTCTTATAATATGCATCCAGATATCCTCCAATCACACAAGCTGAAAATTGTTCCATTTTACTGCAGCTCTGTAACCATATGGGACCCAATCCTGTCTGTGTTCTGTGCACATCTAAAATTCCTGCTGAATGACCTGCCCGGGGAGCGAGTTACCAGTGACCCAGGGCTGCGGTGGAAGCAGGGTGCAGGTGGTGGGTAGGGGGAGAGCCCAGGGCTGGGGCGGCAGGAGGTGTGTGGGGAGGGCACTGGTGGGGGGGAAGAGGGGAACCCAGGGCTGGGGCAGCAGGGGGGTGGAGGGAGGGCACTGGTGAGGGGGAAGGGGGAAGCCCAGTGCTGGGGCGACAGGGTGTGTGTGGGGGGGGGAGAGCCCAGGGCTGAGACGGGGGGGCAGCCAAAATTTTTTTGCTTGGGGTGGCAAAAACCCTAGAGCCAGCCCTGCACACACCTCCATACACACAGGGTGGAGTGTGGGAGAGAAAAGTCATGAAACAAAGCAAAAACCAATTCTCTAAAACATATAGTACTGCCCTTTCTTGTGGCTGATGATACAGTTTAAAGAGTGATATTAATATTTGCACCACATCCCTGCCATATTATGCATGATTGAATTCTGCAAATACATACTTCAAGGGGTACAGAAATGCTACAGAATTTACGTTAAACATTGCACATGTTTCCTACCCTTGTCTTAGAAATTGTCAATTATATGTTGCAGAATTTCTGGGGCCATGCTTATATTCTTGACAAAGAGCAGATTATTTGGTCATGTAGAACTTCTGGAAGTCTCCATTCTTAAAAGCATGTGTGGCTATTCACCCTATCCCAGCAAGCACTGGGTGTAGAGCACAGCACAGTGAGCCTCTCAAATGAGCCAGGAAGATTGATAAAACACAATCTCAAGTAGCTGCTGGCACCTCCCTGTCAAGCTTACTAATGAGCGCTGTGTTACAGCTAGAGTCAACTGTCACATTATCTCTAGGCTAATAAACGGATCCTATGACAAACAATATACAAATAAAAAGCAGCTGATAGAGGATCTTTTCTTTTAACTCAGACTCTGCATATCCCCAGGATATTATCAAATTGTCAGCAAAGAAGGTCTTTAAGTTCTAATGGGTTTTTTGTTGTTGTTTGTTTATTTTTTAGGAATGAGCAAACCTATCGGGATAAAGTAAAAAATTATACAACTCTTCTCATAAAACTCAAATCAAACTGAACTTTTGAGATCTGAGAAAGTTGAAGTTTTTTCATAATTAATAGTCATGCCTCTGTACTTCTTGGTTCCAGCAAAGATTGTTGATGGAAATGTTAAATATCATAAGAAAGAAGTTATTCGAGGCATTTCTCGCACAATGAGAAACAACAACATACAAAAACTTGGTTAAAGGAACATTTAGGTTGCAAAGTCAAGCACTCAGAACTTAGGAAATGGCAGAATGCTCATGCAACCATAACTTGCCCCCCTTGTGGATATACATTATGATAGTCTCTATATAATCACATACTACTGTTTTCTCGTATGTGATCATGTAATTAAAGAACCTAAACAATCTTTTAACATCGTTTTTTTGTATGTAATTTCCTATGCTTTTATATAACTCAATATGTTGTACAAGTGACACAAAGGCAATGGCATTACCAAGCAGAGATTCTGTAATATATGCAAATAGGTTAATGCACACTTAACTGCACTTGCTAGTGACAACATCTCAAACAGCATTATTTATATATTATGCACTAAAAACAAAATGAAATAGCCCAATATTTGAATCATAGATATATATAGCCATTGTACACTTAATGCATAAATGGAAAGCACAGAAAAGAACACAAACTTTTGGATGAAGTACACCACATGTGATGATGTGGATAGGTAGGACCCCTCGATCTTGAAAGGTGTTTTGTGGGGGGTACTAATCATTGTAGCAATGGAGATATGTCTACAGGTCTTGCATCTGTTTTGTGCCGCTTTGTGTTGGTGTGTCCTGGTCTGTGGGGATCTTGCCTCTGATGATGAGCTTGGTGAGGTTGGGGTATTGTTTGAAGGCCAGAAGAAGGGTTTGGGGAAAGACTTATTTCAGGATGTTGTCCAATTCCAGTATGAATTGTAATTATTTATTGATATATTATGGGTTCCAGTGTAGTGGAAGGTGACAAATAGGGCTGTGTGGTCAGAGGTTTTTCCTTCCCTCCCCCACCGTATTGAAGCAGGTTCTCTTGAGGTATTTGGATTACCTATTCCATGATGCAATCTACTTCTCTGTTGGAGTGTCTTTGGGCAGGTCCATACTCACCGCACGGGTCGACGCGGTGAGTTCGACTTCTTGGAGTTCGAACTATCGCGTCTGATCTAGACGCGATAGTTCGAACTCCGGAAGCGCTGCGGTCGACTCCGGAACTCCACCACCACGAACGGCGGTGGCGGAGTTGACCTTGGAGCCGCGGAGTTCGACCCCGCCGCGTCTGGACGAGTAAGTCAGTCGAACTAGGGTACTTCGAGTTCAGCTACGCTATTCGCGTAGCTGAACTTGCATACCCTAGTTCGACCCCCGCCTTTAGTGTAGACCAGGCCTTTGTTTGGTGAAGGCAGTTTTAAGTGTGTTAAGGTGCATATCCCGGATTTTCTCCTCAGAGTATATTGTGTGGTGAGTGCCTGGCTATAGATAACAGATTTCTTGGTATGTTTGGGCTGGTTACTGGATCTATGAAGGTAAGTTTGGTGATCGTGGGTTTCTTATATACAGTTGTCTGAAGGGTTCTGTTGTTGAAGCTGATCATGGTGTCCAGGGAGTTGATGCTGGTGTGAGAATATTCTAGTAAAAGTTGATGGGTGGTGGTTGTTGAAGTTGTTTTGGAAATCCATAAGAGAATTTAGGTAGTCGGTCCATAGGATGAATATATCCTTGATGTATTTCAGGTATATAATTGGTTTTGTAGTGAATTTGTTCAGAAATTCTTCCTTGATGCAGCCCATAAAGAGGCTGGCATGTTGGTCTCTTCCCATGGTTTGGAGAAAGCGTTTGTTGTTGAATATAAAATTGTTATGGGGAGGACGAAAAAGATGAGTCTGGTTATGTGTTTGGAGTGGATATCTGAGTGTTGTCCAATGTCTTGTAGATATTTCAGGTATTCGTTAGCTCTTAGATCTCTGACTGAACTCATGGATCTCAGTCCAGTCTCTACTGTCCATATAAGAAAAAAAATTATCACAGTGGTTCCCTACTTAGAATCTTTGTTGGAAACCTCAGCATAGTAAATCTACTATCCTTTCAACTAAAGCAGAGGTCGGCAACCTCTGGCATGCGGCTCACCAGGGTAAGCACCCTGGCAGGCCAGTCCAGTTTGTTTACCCGCCGTGTCGGCAGGTTTGGCCGATCGCGGCTCCCACTGGCCGTGGTTCACTGTCCCAGGCCAAAGCGGGTGGCGGGAAGCCGTGGCCAGCACATTCCCTCACCCGCGCCGCTTCCTGCAGCCCCCATTGGCCTGGGATGGTGAACCGTGGCCAGTGGGAGCCGCAGTCGGCTGAACCTGCTGACGCAGCAGGTAAACAAACTGGCCCGGCCCACCAGGGTGCTTACCCTGGCAAGCCGCATGCCAGAGGTTGCCGACCCCTGAACTAAAGGGAGGATCAGTTCAAAATAGTGTAGAAGCACATTTGTGAAGCAGTGTGGAAGAAAACTTGAGACAGACTTCCACTTCTAGCTCTCTTCTGTCTGTCACAAGTAATAAATTTTCTCAAACAAACAAATATACAAATAAATGTGAACAACAAATTACGGCCTCGTTTTTTTCAGTCTGAAGAATTTGCTTTTATTATATAAACAACAGCTTGAAAGCCAGAGAACTTCTGTAACTATGATACAGCAACAAATTATACACCTAGCTATCTCTAGTTTGTCGTATGTCCTGCAAAGAGTAATATCTATGCTAAAATTAACAACAGACTCATCTGAACTAGCTATGTAAGCAATGTTTGAAAAATTTGGGAATTTACCTACAGAACAGTACAGACAATAATGAAGTAATTCAATTCAATCTTAAATCATTATTACTTTATTCGTCTATATAGTAATGTTAATTATTACAGAATCAATGATATCATTAGAATGGAAGAAACCAACAAGTTCAGTATCAAAGTTTTAGTGGCATCAAACCACTTAGTATAAAGTCTATTTACATTCCCAAAGAAAAACTTTCTTAAGAAACAAGGCTGAGAATATATTGTCCTTTAAACTAACATTAATATAATTTTGTATTTGTGGTAAACATGCTAGAAACTCAGGGAATGTACCATAAAGGCTCCATTATCAACGCTAGCTCTACCTCCATGATCCTGCCCATTTTCCACCCATAGAATGTGGCGATCCTCATCAGGTACTACCAAAAATGTAAGACTGCCATATTGTGCATCTGAATTCCAATTGTATGGGCGTTAGCTATAGAATGATATAACTCACATCCATACATGGGTGCTACCGGGGTTTGTGTGAAGGAGTGGGATGTCTCTACTTTGTATTAGGAAAAAGTAATGGCAGTTCTTTCTACTTTTAGGATATAAGGCCCATGGTGGAAAGGACCCCAAAAGTAGTCATTATGCAGAGCACTGCTGGTTTCTGCTGTTTAGCTGCACTACCTGTGTGATGTGCAAAATGCAGATGTGTGGACAAAGAAATATTAGGTGCAATAGATGTACTGCAGAGGTCTCAGGTTATATCACAGAACTTGGCAATTGACCTCAGAAAATAGGGGCTAGGAAGGGTGAAAACTGGCAGTCACATGTTGCCTGGGGTGCAAGGAAACTTAAACCATCACATTATGGAGTATCCCTAAATTTAGGTTGCTTAACACTTTCCTACTTTTGAAAGGCTCCATTGTCTGCAGAAAGCCTTTGAAATTTGGAAGGGAAAAATTCCTGGGCCTTCCACTTGTCCAGTGAAATTTCATTTAGGTTTGGCTGAGTTATAAATTCTTACAAATTCCCATTTCCCTTCTCTTGCTTCTGTTTCCCAGGAACCTGTTGGCAGCCTGCCAAAACTAAGCACGTGAGCATTCTAAAGAGCTGGATCCATGCCACTGACAAAGCAGCAGCGGCATATTGTGCTGGGAACTGTTAGAGCAGCTGTAGTGGCAGGGGGCTCCCCTCTCATCACATGCTCCAAAACCTGGGCACATAACCCCAGCATCCCATCCCCCTTCTGGGGGCACCAGATGGGCCCCAACTCTCTGGGTGGGTGGAGAGTGGTAGGGTTTATGTGTATAGGTTTAGCTTTGAAATTTGTTAGGGGATTCCAGCAAAGAGCCCTGAGTGTCCTGCCTGAAACAAGGGTTGAGGGGGAGAAGGCCACAATAGGATGGAGCCCAGGGAAGCAACAGCAAGAAGTTGGACTGAAGAGAACTTGGTTGATGGTTATGATACTTCAAAAAAGAACTAGATAAATTCATGGAGGATAGGTCCACCAATGGCTATTATCAAGGATGGGCAGAGATGTTTCCCTAGCCTCTGTTTGTCAGAAGCTGGGAATAGGCGACAGGGAATGGATCACTTGATGATTACCTGTTCTGTTCATTCCCTCTGTGGCAACTGGCATTGGCCACTGTCGGAAGACAGCTTTGGTCTGATCCAGTATGGCCATTCTTATGTTCTTATATGTTGGAACCTTCTGTAGTGAGTGGGTAGAGTTCCCGTACTATCCATTGGTATGGTGGCATGAGGCCAAAAAAGGGGTTCAATGAGCTGGAGCCAGAGACCAAATATAAGGACAATGAACTCTTATTTTGTTGGACTTTCTGTTAGAGTGGAAGGGATGGGCTAAATCATGACCTGGCCAGAGAGCCAAGTTACAGGAACAGAGACCTCCACAGCACCAGAGCGACTGCCAGACAGGAGAGAAAGGCTACGCCACATCTAGCCACAAAGTGATGATCTAACCGTGAGTGAACTCCTTCATATATAAGAATAACAAAGGACAGTTCAGTCCAAAGGACAGGATTATGCTAGGCATAAATGATGCAGAATTTGATTCCAAAAGCCTATTCTTAAGGAAACATTTTATTCTAGTGCAGGGGTCGGCAACCTTTCAGAAGTGGTGTGCCAAGTCTTCATTTATTCACTCTAATTTAAGGTTTTGCATGCCAGTCATACATTTTAACATTTTTAAAGGCCTCTTTCTATAAGTCTATAATATATAACTCAACTATTGTTGTATGCAAAGTGAATAAGGTTTTTAAAATGTTTAAGAAGCTTCATTTAAAAATAAATTAAAAATGCAGAGCCTCCTGGACTGGTGGCCAGGACCCGGGCTGTGTGAGTGCCACTGAAAATCAGCTCGCGTGCCGCCTTCAGCACCCGTGCCATAGGTTGCCTCCCCGTGTTCTAGTGTTTTGGTTTCATACAGTGTTTTCCTTAAGTGTATTAATTTACATCTCTTAAATATTTTCTCTTGTTATTTTCCCCCTAATAATTAGCCATGAAATAATGATGTAAAGTGGAGTTCCTTTTGAAAGTGTACCTGCCATTTAATAATGCTGAGCCTTTGATAATCATTAATGTGCACACTCAAGCATAGGGATGCTTTATTCACCATGCCATGGTACAGCTATTAATGATACTCAAAGGACTGAAAATTAACATTTCGGATATGTCCAGAGCAGTAAACTGGTAAACAAGCCTGCAGTTAGTGCTATGGATGATTTGAATCAACAAGGGTGAAAAGATTTGGTTACTCTGTGTATTAGTGTTAATAGGAATAGATTATAGAGGAATATTTGTGCTGTGACCTTCTGTGCACTAATTGAAATAGTATTCAGAGTCAGCAGTGGAGTAATCAAGTTAAACACTGAATCATAAATCATCATGAAAAGTGCTGTCACAACTTAGCCATTAATGCCCTGTATTGCTGGGCAGCCTCACGAAAATATCTGCTATGCCGATCTTTAGGTTAATAGGAACAGAAATGGCATTTAAAGACTGTTTGGATCAAATCTGCTCTGAGGTTGAAAGTGTTACTCTGTTAATTTACTGGTAATTTGAAGTGATGTAGTTAGGGTTAGAAGCAGCACAGCTGAGCCCCTTATAGGGAGACAAAGGGCTGTGGGAGTTTTTTCTGATATTGGGTGCAGTACTGATTCACTTTTAATGTACATGTGTAGTTTCCTTTGTTTCAGCACTGTATAAAATTTGGCACGGTAGTCAACATTAAAACACATAAGGTTTAGCAGCGTGACATAATTATATTCCAAACAGAATTCAAGTGTTCATACACGGACAGCAACTTCAGGTTTTAATGTTACTGTGAAAGCTGAGGGCACCTCAACAAAGAACTTAAATACAACAAAATACCCTTGTGTTTTTTTAATGTAAAATTATCTTTTTTAACTGGTATTTGAGAAGAAAAAATTAAAGCTTTATGTTTCAAAGAGACAGAGACTAGCTGGAATTCCAAAGGAAATATTTTCTTATGGGTAATTTTCTGATTCAGTTTTGATCAAAATAACAAGCAGGAATGATGTATACTCTTTCTAATAAAGACCTATGTCCCAACACTGGGAAAGCTTGTGCTAATTTGATCCGTTACTCATCAGATTACTCAGACAACTAGATGCATAATGTTTAGGGGAGTATCTATTTATCATGATTTGCTTCAAATATTGTTAATTAACATTAACAAATTACAGTAGGCATCTGGTAAAAAGGAACTTTATTTAAATAACCAGTAAAAATGGTCTTAAGAAATATCCTGATTCTCAGATGCTTATTTTCAAGGGGGTTCACAAGAGGTACATTGGCATTTGTCTGAATTTGCATACATTCAAGGTATAATGCATTACGCTGAAACAATGTTACTTCATACATTATTTATTCATATAAAAAGTCAACAATTTTAGTTTTCATAATTTGTTCATTCAAGGAAAAGGAAGTGTGAAAAATTTGCTAGTGAGTTCAAGAATACTTCCATTTAATTACTTACTTATTTTCCAGTGAATCCAACTGTACAATTAATGCCTTTAGCCTTATTCACTTTTGCTTTAAATTTGATTTTGCATTTTCAAATGCGTATACTTTGCTCACAATTTTTAAGGATCAAATTCTATTCTCAGGTACATTGCTGTAAATCTGGAATAATTAAACTGAAGCTGCTAAAGTTCCCCGAGAATTGTCAGCAGCATTTAAAACCTAAAGAAATAGCTTTAGTCTTTGTACATAATTCATAACAAAAATGAAAAAAAATAGAGAAAATAATTGAAAAAAGGTTAAAGGTGATTACAAACGTAGAACATACATAAACTGATTGAGTAAGTTCCTCAGTTTGAATTGTTCGGCCCTAGGTTTTGTGAGGACATGTGTGATTAGCTATGCAGGGCTCAGGGAGGCTTCCATGACCAGCACACTATAAGGTAGAGAAAGGTTTTCCAGATGGCCATATTTCAGAGTCATTACATGAGTTTTCATTTTCTTTGGGGAGATCGAGCGACCTCAGGCCCAGAATCCTTTACCACGTAGTTGGCAGTACCCGCTACAGATACAACATAGTACAACAAAAATGTATTTATATGAAGTTTGATTTGGCTCTCATGCACTGAAATCAGAATTACACTGATGTAAAACTGGTATGAGGTGTAAATCAAGCCTAGTGCGTATGTCTAGCGTTTCTGCCAGAAAAGCTGCAGAGGCCAGTGGAGATACGGGATCCATTGATTGAAGGAGCACATGTCATCTAAGCTGTGTTATGTGTTCTGAAAGCACGTTTCACACATGTCTAAAACCAATCTTTTACTTCAAAAGGGGTCAAAATTAAAAAGTTATCAGAAATTAGTTTATATTCTCTGTCTACTGTTTGGACCCCAAAGGATTACCTTGAAAGTGGTTGGTTTGCCTACCACATTAACATTTTAACTACCTTCCCCTGTGATAAGGAAAAGGCATTGTTTGTGTTTCACTATATTTTATTTAATAAGGAATTTCCAAAACTTGTCTTGCTTTAAGAGTATTTAAATGAGCCCTTCCAGCCAATCAATTACTGTTAACTCATAGTCACCATAAACTTCATACAGTTATTCAGCACCAGAACTAACTTTTACCCCTTTGTGGACAGTAAATGCCAAAACGAAAGCTGCATGCTATTTCAAAGATAGATACTATATTTCAAACACTAAAAAAAGCTTCATTTAAAATATCCTTTTGTAAAAAGTTGTATTGAAGTACTGTACTTGCTGTATAAAAAGAATAGCATAACTGTTGTTAGGTTCAGTATGTAGAGTAGTATGATGAGAATATACAGTCAGTATACAGCTCAGAATTACCCTTCATCCTGCAGTTTGGCTCTACTGGTAGTTGACATAAAACACCACAAGGTAAACCTCCATTTAATTTTTTTCTCCCATGCTTGGCTGCTCCTGGGATTTTCCCTAAAGGGATATTTCTGTCCCAGATCACAGTTCCTTCTGCCCAGAAAGTCATTTCCAATTCTCTTAAGTCCTGGTGGCATTAACAAACCACACTTGACACAAACAATCTTCATAGCTTACTCAGAACCTTAAGCATAGGAGAGTCCAGTCACCTTTACAAGGAATTACAATTTATTGATGTTTCTTGACTATGTTCATTTTAAGCTGTTATTGCCAAATTCAGCCCCACCATAAAAGGGTATAATTTTATTGACGGCAATAGTATGATCTCAGTGCTGTATATTTCCTAGCTGGCCAATGAAGCTGTAAATAACCAAATACATCAAAAGTAAAAATTGATGACTCTAGTTTTCTAGAGTGAATAAGTTTTTTGATTTTGAACTGTCATCATAAAACCATGTTAGGAGGAAGTCATTCATAGGAACAATACACATAATGGGCCAAATCCAAGAATAATTCCATTAGCTTCCATGGAATTGTGCCCACTTAAGTGGTTGCTTAAATTTAACAACACAGTGAAAACATGAAATTGGTTTGACTTCCTGTCTCCCAGAAAACTGTGACTTCAATTCATGATTAAAGTTAAGCATATTGCTTCTGTGCCCAACCAAAATTAATGTATTATAAAGAATACGTAATAGTAAAATAAACAATGCAAATGCCAAATACTTGCAACAAACTACACAGAGTTTAAGAATTATCCATTAAACATATTCAATGACTGTTTTCAAGCAGCAAGTAGATCTGAGAAAAATCACATGCTGGTCACAGACAATTCATGTAGAGGGGGGAAAAAGCTAAATTTCTAGACTAAGGGGTAGATTTTCAAAGGCACAAAGGGCAGTTAGAGATCCAACTTCCATTGAAAGCCACTGGAAACTGGGTACCTAACTGCCCTTTGTAACTTTTAATTGTTTGTTTATAGTTATTTATATTAATATAGTGCCCAAGATGGACCCAATTTTTGGGGTGCTGTACAAACACGAGAAAAGAAGCAATCCCTGCCCTCAAAGACTTTGAAATCTACCCCTAAATTGCTATAAATATTCACCTATCTCTAACTAGAAATCATTGTTGTATATTTATATGCACATTACATTAACATATATACACACACAAATAAAAGGTATATGGAAAATAGAAAGTAAACATGGATAGTTTTCTTTAACTCCGTAAACATATTAAATTGTTTTTATTTTGCCTGTGTCTTGGGGGAATAATGGTAAATTATTAATACAAAAACATCACAGTATCACCTTCCATAAGCTTCTACTCATTATTGATTACCATGTATAGCTCATATCTGCAATAGTACAATATTACATAAACCCATCTGAAACTATATAAATTCATGCTTGACAATGATAGAGAAAAGGAAAGAGAGGACATAAACAATTTATTAGCTTCTTAAAACTCCTTTTTAAGAGTCCGCATTAAAAATCGTAGTGACCCTGTCTTGCACAGTACAATTCTCTAAAACTTCTAAGTCACTCAATGATAAGAGGCTGATCTAAATGCTTCCACTGCATTAATCAAATACCACGTTTAATTAAAAGAGCCATGCACAAAGCTTTTTCAAAATGTTGCTCAGGTATTGCAATAATTTCTGATCACCCAAGCCTGGAAGACAAATAATTAGAGCTGCCAGAGCATTCTGATGAGTGATGTCAGCATCTCCAAGTGACCTTCCCTCCACTAATTAATTTTCATCTTAAGAAAAGAGACCCTGTTGTTGCACATTATTAATTGAGTTCACTAAAAGATGCGCCTGATTAATTTTTGTTGATAATACTTGTCATTCTAGGCAGTGGCTGTAATCATTCTATTGGGTTTTATTTTTTTAAGTTGATCTAGGTCTTTTGCAATGTGACTGATATAGTATCTCTGATACAAAAAATGTGCATAAGGGCATATTCTACAATGTAACAATTCTCATTGTCGTTGATTGTTTAGGTCAAGTGGAACATTGATGTCTAGTTCGCTAACTTATTTTCAATTTAGTTAACTGAGTTTCATCCTCTCTGCCCCCACAGACTTCCTCCAAGTTCCTATTAAAGCCCAAAGGATACTCACATTTTTCTTCACTTCTCATCTCCTGCAAAAGCACTGTTTCTACCACCAACTTGCCAGCTAAAGAGGACTGGATGGGGCTTGTTCAGAGGCAATACTTTCTAGACTCAGGATGCAAGAGCAATAGGAGGCAGACCCAGCCCCGAAGGCAATGTGTTGATGAGTATTTAAAGGTGTGTGAAAACAGCAAAGAATCCTGTGGCACCTTATAGACTAACAGATGTTTTGCAGCATGAGCTTTCGTGGGTGAATACCCACTTCTTCGGATGCAAGAAGTGGGTATTCTTTTATCCGAAGAAGTGGGTATTCACCCACAAAAGCTCATGCTGCAAAACGTCTGTTAGTCTATAAGGTGCCACAGGATTCTTTGCTGCTTTTACAGATCCAGACTAACACGGCTACCCCTCTGATAAAGGTGTGTGGTTAGAACATATTCGCTAACATGTTCTAAGGCTAGTGCAAACAAGACAGCGTATACCTTAACATATGTGAAGCAGGTTGAATGGATGCATAGGCTCCCCTCAAGGCTTTATCTTGACCAGCTAATATGTGTTAAAGTCTACATTACCTTGCCTATGCTAGACTCTTAGGACACATTAGCCACACATTCTAACAACACCTTTTTACATCCTAGTGTAGACAAACCTTAGGGTTGACTATAACAGCGTTTAAAAGAGAACTGGATAAATTCATGGAGGTTAAGTCCATTCGTGGCTATTAGCCACAATGGGTAAGGAATGGTGTCCCTAGACTCTGTTTGTCAGAGGATGGAGATGGATGGCAGGAGAGCGATCACTTGATCATTACCTGTTAGGTTCACTCCCTCTGGGGCACCTGGCATTGGCCACTGTCGGTAGACAGATACTGGACTAGATGAACCTTTGGTCTGACCCAGTACGGCTGTTCTTATGTTCTTATGATCATTTGCCTCTGCAGTGTCTTCAGCCCTCATTGCTCCCTATTAGTCCAGAGAGTGAGCAATCTAGATTTACCACAAAAATCTGATTGACTGTAATAACATAAATGTGAATACTTAAATAAATTGCTAACATAAGTAAGAAGGATAGCCAGTTATTGATAAATTTGTAACATTTTCTTGGATCATAATTCTGGGATTCAGATCAGTCAGATGCAAGGGAATTCTTTACAAAAAGTACAGCATTGTGCACTTGAACACATTGGGGATCTTCACAAGTGTTTGTGAATTCCATGCCTGGAATGAAATTAGCTGAATATAACAACTAGAGTATACAATAGCTATAATTACATGTTTTTCATAAAGTCAAACTGGTCCCCATGTAACAAAAGCCCTGATCTTAAAGCGTATAGGCAATATGTCATTAAAATATAGCAGGGTTTTTTCCCTGCTTTGGAAAGTATTTTAATCAAGTTTTAATCAACATAACAGTGATTATCAATTTATCAAATATCAATTTAGCAACAAAGATTATGGAAATTTTCCCCAAGCCACTGAACAAAGTATGATTAAAAAAGAGTTCTTCACATACCGTGATGAACACATACATACATCTCTTCAGTTATGTTCCACCACTTGAAGGGACAAACATACTGAAAAAAAAGGGGTATAGATATCAAGTTTAGTAGAAATGTTTTTTTATAAACTATAATAGTTACTTTACAATAGCTTTGAAAATCTTTTTCCTTTCCCCATCCATTTAAACATGGATGGTATTTCCTCTGCCTCAGACTATGTGATTAGGGCCCACTTTGTTTGGAAACTTACTTTATCCTGTAGTCCAGGCACAAAGTTTGGCTGACAGGTACTATATATATATATATTAAAATTGATAGAATCTGGTGAGAAGTGTTTGGTGTACTGGTAAGTGCTAGTTTCTTTTTTAAATTCACAAATACATACTTGAAAACTAACAAATATTTTCATAGCGGGGATCATTATCTTTATAGGATCTTCCCCAATACAAAGTTTGCTTGGGTTTGTATTGCTCTACTCGCAACACACACAAAAATCAAGAGTCAGAAAATTATTGCTAATCAATACTCACTTCTTTTATTTAGCTTTCCCTCAATTTATTCTTTGAGTCACAAGACCCATCCAACCAAACAAAACCATAAATTAATCAAGATATTTGTCCTATCAGCTGGAAAGAAAGAAAGAAAGAAAGAAAGAAAGAAAGAAAGAAAGAAAGAAAAATTTTTATTTTTAAAAACTTCAGAGGTCTTGGAAACTACCATCGTTCAGGGAAGGGAGAGTACATAATAGAGGACAAAACTGACAGGAAATGAATTGTTAATAGTGAAGCATCTTAGAAAATCGTAAGACAACTCTTTAAACTATTAAAGAAAAACCTGACAGAATCCATTTTACTTTTGCAGGAGAACATAATGTACCAATATTTAAAGGTGATATAAAGCATGATGAAAAAATTAAAGAAATTTTAAATCTGTTTCAAAATTATGCTTGAAACAGATTTCCATTCCTCTCTCTCTCTCTCTGTTTTTTGTTTTCCTTTTAAGTTTAGTGATGGACATACAGCCTGAGATACTGCAGTCCCACAAAACAGGCACACCATGATTACAAGGGAGTGCAACCTTCCAATCCCAGTGCTCTGCCCATGTGCCTCAGACTTGACCTGGCTGACTAATTTTTGGGAGTGAAAGGGTAGTTTTTCACTATTTCCATTCAATCCCTGGGTTCTTTTGCTGAGACTGCTGACAAAACTGTTAATTTTGGACCAGTTCCTATTTGCCTTACTTGCAAAATTCCTTGATTTACATGGGATTACTCACATACTCAGCTGAACAAGGCAAGCAGGATTTGTCTCTCTAGTGATGTTTGCTGTTATGAATGAAAACCTGCCCATTAGGAACTGACTGGAGAATATTAGCTCATTTTACCTTGACTACCACAGTTAGACATCAGATGGTGACTTCTGTCTGCAACTGACCTGGGCTGGATTGACTCAATGAATTATGGATGAGAGGTTTTGCAGTCCATTACAAATCCCCTGAGCTCTCTAGTCCTTCATATTTTCCCCAAATTCTGTACAGAGCTATTTTTGCCAATGACTCTCAGTGATAAAGTTTTATTATTATTGTAGACTTCTTTCCAATTTAGGATGCTGTTGGAGTCATCTTTGTGTTTAACTTTATGTCAATTGTGCGTGCTCACACTATATATATATGTAATTGTTTTGGGGTGATATACGTTTCCGTCAGAAGGAAGATAAGACCAAATTACCAAATGCATTTTCATCAATGACTCCCTATTAGGTCAAGAGTCACTAGGTTAAATGTCAATGATCCAATATCTATCCAGCCTCAAAGCAATCTCTTCATTCAAACAATATCTACCATTACATACTGAACAAATCAGAGCAACTGTTTTCCCATTTACGAGATTTATACAGCCATTTAGAAAAAAATTTCTTGTGGTTCTACTGATATCATCACTAGTACTACCAAAGTGTGTAGTTCAAATCAGATTTCATCCATGCTAGGTATTGGTTTTGTGTGTCAGCAAGAACTTTCAAAATACATTGGTTTATATAAACAAGGACAGATATAGGTATTAAAGCCCCCCTCCCCCACAAAATTCAAGCCCCACAGAGCTTTATATTACCTTGGACATAAAACAGCTTAAAGAGTGCACGGCTATAGTAAGAAAGTCCTCTGTAATCTATCTGTTTAATTTGTTGTTTGCAAACTACAGTAGAATCTCAGAGTTATGAACACCTTTGGAAAGGAGGTTGTCCGTAACTCTGAACTGATCGTAACTGTGAACAAAACTTTATGGTTGTTCTTTCAAAAGTTCACAACTGAACATTTACTTCATACAGCATTGAAATTTTACTATGTAGAAGAAAAATTCTGCTTTTAACCATCTTAATTTTAATGAAACAAACACAGAAACAGTTTCCTTACCTTGTGAAATCATTTTTTTAAAACTTTCCCTTTATTTTGTATTTTAATTCTGTATTTGCCTTTGTTTTGGGGGGTTTGGGGGTTTTTTTGGGGGGGGGGTCTGTGCTACTGACTGATTGTGTACTCCTGTTCCAAATGAGGTATGTGGTTGACTGGTCAGTTCGTAACTCTGGTGTTCATAACTCTGAGATTCTACTGTATTCTTACTGGGGTCCCAAAAGGCCAACAGAAGATTCCCACTATACAGGAGCCAAGTGTCAAGGAGCCATCTGCCCTCATCACCTCTGCTGTAGGTGGCACGGTCAAGGAAAAGGGAGTTTGCTGAGAGAGCCAACAGCCCCAACTATTGTAACAGTCACTTGGAACCCATTGTAGTTGGTGCAACACAAAGCAGCTCAGGAGCAAACTACTATCCAATGAACTCAGAATCGGAGAGCCACAAAGCTGCACCAGCCATCAAATGGCCCTAAGGAGCTAGTCCTATTTTTTTAAATTTTTTTTTTTTGCCTTCACAAAATCAGCTAGTTTCCACAGCAAATGTAATAAGAATGGGATATGATTTTCAGTGAACAAGCAACCAGAAAAATTATGGATTTTATACTTTATTCCTAATTTTAGAAAATGCACCTGTATACCAGTTATAAAAATGCACCAATGTACACCAATTATAAAATAATTAAAATAATAATTTAAAAATAACTGACATGTTTTCACTCAAAAGGACCCCAAAAAGAAAACTCTTCAGACCACAACAGAAACTGAAATCCCCACCCTCCCTCAGGAAATAAGCTGAACAGATAGATAGGTCTTGCAATGTACCCTGAAAGACAAACAACTCAGGAGCAATAGGGTAATAAAATTCCAATTAAGGAAGTATAAGAAGATCCAGCAGCGGTACCGCTTTGTTCACTGCTCCCCTGTCCCCACCAGTCAGGTTCTTTCAACGTTGATCAATCCCCCTTCATCTCTCTTCACCCACCCTATGGCTTTCCTCACAATCATTCCCCTCCTGAGGTTTAGAAACACTGATTGGTCACTTTCATCCTTCCCAAACCATCCTTACCATCTTTTTAAGTCCATCGTTTTCCATCACCAGTCAGTTCCCTTCCTTCTGCTGTTCATCAGCCAGTTGCTGTGAGGCTCCTCCTACTCATCCAGCCCATCTTCCTAATAAAAAATAGAATAATATGCCCTCTTACTGCCTTCTAGCACTTGAGCTGCTTCTTTCTGCCTACCACCTGTGGTGTGGGCTGTAGTCTGGGGGACTTCTATTCTTCTTGTGTTTTTCTTAATTTCCTCCTCAGAGATGTTTTGAGTAACCAGGAAACAC
Organism: Mauremys mutica; assembly: GCF_020497125.1. Classification (NCBI taxonomy): domain Eukaryota; kingdom Metazoa; phylum Chordata; order Testudines; family Geoemydidae; genus Mauremys; species Mauremys mutica. The sequence goes on along the minus strand of NC_059072.1, from coordinate 287,029,386 downwards.
TACATATTTCAAATGTCCCTAGGTCCTTACCTCTCAGGATCACATTGTGCAGCCCAAAAAAGCTCTGTTGGCCTCTATTTTGGTCCCTGGGATGTAGCTGTATTTGAATTCCCTACATTCATGAGATTCTACATTATTTCTCTCCTGAATTCATCATACACAAAATTCTTTTTGTTTTCCCTGCAAGAGATGTTAATCTTGCTTCTCCAAACAATCAAATTCACCCATCGCTATTTAAAGCCATCTCTTTCAGAAGCACAGGAATGATATATTCCCAAACAAAATATTTTTAACCATTAAAATGTATTTTAGCAGAGTCCAGGTAACAGTCAACAACAATATTACAAGAGTCCTACATGCTTGGGGGGGTGGGGCGGCGGAGTTCAAATGTTAGAAGAAAATGCCTGGAAATGAACACTTAAGGGATTCAGCCATGTTCCTTGTTCTCTCTAATCCTTCATCTCTCACTGTAATTCAGTCGTACCGGTAGGAGGGACACAGCTAGTCTACCCAAACAGGGAACATGGCCATTTGAACACTATGAGAGCTTTATTCAGCTTGAACTTTAGTTTATAACTGTGACCCCCAAAACAAAGGAAGGTCCCATAATCCCTTCCCGCTCCATCCTATTACTCAGCACATTGCTTAAAAATAAACATGAAGAAAATAAACATGAAAGACAATTTCCATGTCATTTCATTTCCCCCTGACATATCAAGAAGAATCAATCACATAATTAAGAAAGAACGGCAAAATAATGAGAAATTCAGAGCCAGGGACAGGAGAAAAATATACAAGAATTAAAGTTACCCTGCAGGGGGGTGACTGTCCTTTCAGCAAAAAGGGGCTTACCTGGCTAAGCCAGATCTGCTGAGTTTTGAACCAATGTTTAGAGAGTAACTGTTCAGTACATCCACAGCCGTTAAAGTTTCAGAGGACCCGCTCAGAAGTCAGGAAATGGATGGTCGCCTGAACAAATGTAACTGCCCCTTTGTGTGTATTTATTATGATACAGACTTTAATTACATAATCACATAATATTTTTCCACAGGATTCTGCCACATTTAGTGTGTAAGATGGACAGTGCTCTGTGAGCAAAGCAGCTGTTCATTACCCTCATTATTCAGTATGTGGTCTCATTCCTCATTTACTGTAACAAACTCTGCACTGAATCAGGATTTTTTTTCTTTATAGGCATTTCTATGACACTCAGCAATGTACTGAGTACCTCACAAGCATTAATGAATTTATCCTTACAACACCTCTGAGGCTGCAAAGTATTATTCTCATTTTCAACCATTTGGTTGAAAGCAGCAGAGCTCTTGCCTCATTTCAGGCACCCCTTCTATGTCGAATGGAATGAGGTAGAAATCATTCAGAATCTTGCTGCCTACCCTGTACATTTTCACTAATCAGAGAAAGGCATATCATGACCTAAGTAACACATACATTTGAAGTACCAATAGAACATTAGCAGATGGTAAGAGGCCCCATCGCAAAATTCAGTATGCAAGCACAAAGTACATTTTCAAAAATCCTTATAGCCATCAGTAGGCCATCAAAAGTTAGATCTGTGACCTTGGGACTATCTCCCTGCCAAACTTCAAGTTTCTTTAACCACTGACAGGATAGGGACATTGAAATTTTATCATGGGAAAGTATTTTCTCCACTCTCTTTGTTCATGAAGATTGCTGAATCATTTTGGCTTAGCCATCCCAAACAAATTTGCTCCTGAGCTAAGAATAAACCTACTAAATTTCAGCCATAAAACTAAAAGACTGAAGTGATGACCAACTGAAAATTACACCTTGGAGTTGATATATTCTCGGATTCCAATAGCTGCAAAGTTTAAAGATGTGTCCAAAACAGGGAAAGTAATGGGACCTAATGTATAGGGTGCTAATAATACCAATGAATAATCACTTAGTTTATGAGAAAATAATGGACTCTGACAGGCATGTATGCTCTGCAAAAAAATATGAAACTTGTCTCTGCAACAGGCCTACTTCGTAAAGTTTGACCAGATGCACAAGCCAAGCAAGGTAACATAAAATCTTCAGAACTGAAGCAAGTCACAGAAAGTTGCAAAGCCACGATACAATGATCTCTACTCATCCCACACCCCACAATGCTTCAATCATTAGCATTTCAACCCACCATTCATGCCTATACTATAAATTTTACAGGCTTTGGAGTAAATCCCCTGCATCCTGCATCAATGGTGGATAATCTGACTCACTAACCTATCTTCTGAAAAGACCCCATTTTAAAAATCCTTTCCTAAGCCAGCCTGAGGAAGAGGACCCAATGCTCACAGCTCAGAAAAGGAGTTGTACTTTTGTTTCCTTTCTAGAAAGACTGCACTGAATGTAAAAACTGCAATATTAGTACATATGCGACTTTAGCAAATTAGATGCCTCGTGCTATTCCATAATACAATGTTGACATTGACAAGTAAACTGTTAAGATTTAAACTTTTTTTCACTTCACATGATAACCCAGTGCAAGACAAGCTAGAAAATGCAGTTAAAAACTCACTTCCACAGCTACTTCAGTATTCTGAACACAACCACATCACATTGTATACAAACCAGTACCAACAAGCATCTTCTAGCTCATATAATTTTAATACTATCAATACTACCTTAATAGCAACATTTCTCATTTAAAAATAAAGAAAAAAAACCCCACTACCCTCTATATTTATTCTCTTGGTGTGAAATTCTCTATTGTTGATTGTCCTTCATGGTAGTTTTATCAGAGTGGAAATTGCCAGTTTGAAAGCATCATTTTATATATTCTTCATTCTCTCCTCGAGATGATCTTGTTAAGCTTCAAGGGTTTAACATGTTGGATCCATCTTATATTCAGATTCCAGCTACAGTACAAATGCCATTTTTCTAGCTCCCCTATTTTCAAATAGAAAATGCCTATATTTCTTTCTTATTTAAATATTGCACAAAAAATACTTCAAACTAGAGAAGTCTTTAAAAGCACAGTATATTTGTTTTCCTGCAGCTGTACTATGGACATGAATAATAGAAGACATCCATATATCATTAAAAGTTGTTGTTTCAAGTTTCATTATGTTTCAATCTAATGTTTATATTCCCATGGATATCTTTTAAGGTAATACTGGAAATCAAATAGTAGGTATCCAATTTGAATTTTTATAAGGTAATATCCCTAAAACAGTATGAATTTTAATGTCTTCCATACATTTCTAATTGAAACCTAAATGAATGATTGCATAATTAAAATTACTTGATGTAATGACTGTAATGCTTTCATTTATTTGCATTCTCAGCAATATTATAGGCTATTGTATTAATCTACTAATTTGATATCTGGTTTTTGAGTCTCCGTGGATTGAATTAAAATCAGCGTCTAGGTACCAGATTCTGATCAGAGTCACACCAGTGTAAATCCAGCATAACCACACTGAAGACAGTGATGTTACCCTGATTTTCACAATCCTAAAGGAGGACAGAATCTGGCCATAAGTAAGCAGCCCAGTATAAGGAATTTTATAAAAGACAGACATAGAAAAAATCAGGACAAGCCCGTTTCTCCTCTCCTCAATACAAGTGGACCATTAGAAAACCACTGCATGGTAGAAAGAGTCAACTCCATGATTTTCTCTCTCTTGCAGCAATCTGATTTTAAAAAATCGGTATTGGCATCTCACTCAGATAAAGCTACTCATAGATTTAGCAAAGGCATGATACAGGCAAACAATAAGAGTAAACGGGATATTAAATGATCCACCACACAGGGAAACAAGGAATCCCTAAAATGAAAGGGTCGCTGTGGGTCCAGTGATCCCATGTGGATCACTGTCTGGATCAGATTAAATGATGGACTTTTCATATCCTATTGAATAAAGTATCTTTTTAAAGTATCCACTCCATGATACTATTTGTTATTCAGTAGGGTTGAGTCCCCATTTGTCCTCCCTTTACACAAAATCCTAAATCTGCCCTACAGAGTCTTTTACAGTAAAACAACAATAAAGTCTCTTATCAACAGCTTGTTGTAACAGATACAATACATGGGGTACTGAGATCAAAAAAGGCATGAAAAGCATTTCTGCCAGCATTGTACAAAATATTGAACATCTGCTATATCTGGGATCCTGGGAGCTGTAATTATAATTTTTGAAATCTGCACACAAGAGTTATAAATATTAGAACTGTAGCCTGTGAAAGCCATGAAATATTTAAGTTGTTTGGCAGGCTTAAGAAAAACTCATAAACTTAATTTAAGCAGCCAAACACTATATTTTTACAGATTTTACATCTTTCATGTCACTAGTCATATAAATTAAAGCTAACTGTGGAGCAGCCAGGAGTTACAGATGGTAACTCCTGTGGGCAAAAGAAGGTCAGTTTGAGATTTAAGAGTTTCAGCAACAGTTCACCTTCCTGCTTTCTCCATATTTTAATTCTTGCATTAAACTTGTCTTGGGTATTTCCAAGGCACCCATTACTTAGTCATCTATGAAGTGCCAAAAGTGTGCTTGATGCTATAGCAATATATATGAAGATATTGGGCCAGATTCACCTGTATATTTCAGTTTGTTTGTGTTGGTCCAGCAATGCAAACCCGTCTTATTTGGCCTTTTAAGTTGGGTCTATGGCTGCTGGAGGAAGCTCAGAGAACTTGCCCACTGTCCCTGCACCAGGGATCTCACAATCTAATATAGACACAGAAAATATATTTCATCTGGATAATTATTTAAACTTGAAGCAGAGATGAACAATGAAAAGCTTTGCAAAAAATGTTTTAGGGAGGGAGCTGAATTAGAGAGAGAGTTTGGCACATGAGAAGAGGAAGGTAATTTCATGCCTAAAGGGCAGCATAAAAGACATCACTGTGATGAGAGAGGGAGAAGGGTACAATGGGGATTTTGAGGCATGAGAGTTTTTTTGTACAGGGTTTTGTTTTCAAGTTGCTGTGTTCTAAAACCACTCATAAAGATAGAAAATGCTCTGGATCAAAGATGAGTAAAATAATTTAGGACAGCAAATACCACAGCCAAATTCACAGAAGCTACAATACGAAAGAGACCCAAAGGCAGATTCTCATTTGTACAAGTGTCAGTTCAACCTGTTAGGTATCCATATGCCACCATCAAAAAATTCAGCTCTGCATATGGGTAAGGGGATGGCCAAATGTGCCTACTATATGCATGTAACAAGAGTAAACGTGAATGGATAAGGGAGATAGAGGAGAAAATATGAGAGGATGTAAAGTGATTTTAGAGAGATCCATATTCTACTCTCAATGATTCTGGTATTAATTTGGAAAATGCCACTGTCTTGATAAGAAATTCATTTGCAAATCAATGGAGTAGCAACAGATAATCACTGGTGCAACAGGGCAGAATTTGGCTCAAGGGGCTCAGATATGTGCTCCTTATTCAGGAAAAACTCCCTTTGACCTACTGAACTGCTATAAACAGTTAAACGTATCCCAACCATTGAACTATCTAGTGAAACTTGCACCTAAATGCTAGGTGTCATGAGAGTATTAGAGTAGTCATTAGTTAATTCAATGGAACTAATTATGACCTCACTTATACATGTTTTACACCAGTATAATTCTATCACATTCAATGGAGCCACTCCTGAACTACATCTTTGTCTGCACTGCCAGCAGATCCTGGTTGTAGACCTGGAATATCTGGATCAAAATGGATATTGGATTCTTTTGAGACACAAAGGTTCCCATGCCAACCTCTCTCCCTGATGCTAGTATAGGACTGGAGGAAAGTTTTGGATGCTCCCCATTCTGCTGTGATCCCTGGCTGGTTTTTTTCAGCTCACTGGCACCAAGAGCACCCCCCACCACCAATTTACACTATGCACTCTTCAGCCATAGCTGAAAATCGGGCCCTTGGTTATATACCACAGGAGTCCAGACACTAAATGGTAGCCAATTAATTTAAGACAATCTGGTTATGACCAGTCTACATTTAAATAATATTTACATCAGGTTTATTAAATTAGCACCAATTAGTCTAAAACGATCTTTTCAGCTAATTTAGTCAGTCCTGTCTCCCACCACATGCACAAATAGTAATCACTGTGTTACAGAAATACAGAAAAAGCAGATTTTACTGTTCTCTTTTTCACATATGACTTTCAAAGCTTGCCTTAATATCAGTCTTAGCACAAGCTATATTCCATCATAACTGTATTCCAAGATATGTGACTGAGTTTCAGAGGGACCTGTCTGCTCCCCCACCCATACACACACCCTATGTGATGAAAAGCAGACATGGCATGGCGAGTGCCACCTCTACTCTACTCTTCTCCTTGCCCACATTGCTTCCTTTCCCCAAACCCCATAAAGACCATGCCTAGGTGTTTCATCAGAGTTGAGTTGGAGAAAGCAGGTCTGAGGAGACTGTCATCTGTATTGTCGTCCTTCCAAACCTGTGAAGATTGCCTGCTAAGTCAATGTATCCTCTCCATTCTGTTCAGTTTGGGGTGAAAGGGTAGCAAGAGCAACAAGGGTCTTCTTGGCAGCATAGCTCCTACAGAGAAACCTACAGGAATTGGGAATGAGTGCAGAAGCATAGGGCCTCCAAATACACTGTCCTGTGTCTCTGTGAATCTCTTCAAGATCCATACAAATCGTACATATATTTTTTTAAAATCAAACAACCTAGTCATTTTGTACAGTGTCAGGAATCAAAGCCAATATTCCACAAGGGAATGATCCAAAAGGAAAACATAAAGGGAGATTGTTTCACATGCCTGGCAGACAGCACTCATAGGGGATGATCTTACACTAAGTTACTAATGTAGATTCTTACTTAATACAGAATCCAACCTAACAACAGTTCTAGGTAATATAGTACTTTGGTGTGTATGAACTTTATGAGCCACTGCTCAGTCATATAACAAAGCTAACTTCTTTTAAGGATGGAGCCTTTTGTTAGACAGAAACAAAAGAAAGGCTTAGTGATTTTTTATTTAATTATTTGTAAATAACTGGAGCTTGCACGTCATTCAAGTTTCCTCAGTTTTAAAGCTGTAATTATATGCCATTTGTTAACTACCTAATTTTTGCGTTTGTTTTTACACTGACAGATTTCTTCAGCCACATTTCAGGTAAAAGTACAGGTAAAAGAAAAAGTTATCTCTCCTTTGATGATTAATCACATTTTAGGTATATTTCTAATACATTTTTGAGAACAGGTGGAGTAGAACACCAAAAAGAACAAAGACTCTCCCTGTTTGGCTTCAGAAGATTTTTGTCCCCAAAGTGCACGAGAAATTGGAATCCTTATTACAAAGTTTTTCAGACAACATTAGAACATATTTTATTTTAGGTGGTAGAGGACTGTGCTTTTGGAAAAGAAAGTCCTCAAGTTCTGCCTCAGACAGGTTGGCTGGTAGCTATGTAGAGTGGTCACCATTAAAATACTGACATATTTTTCTTTTGCCTCATCAATATTACTGCAATATTTCAGAAATACTATGTCAATGGTAGGTACTTGGAAGCAGTAATTGTAAAAATTAACTGCCAAAGATGCAGGGTGAAATCCCAGTCATAGTGAAATAAATGGCATAGTGAATTGATTTCAGTAGGGCCAAGACTTCCTCCTCCTCTAAAATCTAGCAATACTATCTAGGAGTTGCCACCTTAGTGAATCATAAAATATAAAAAAAGCACCTAAGAATACAAATACTCACTTAAATGAGTCAGAGTACATTGCTACACAGTCTCAAAATTCACTGAGCAGAACTATCTGTTCATAATGCAAGATCTATTTGGATTCAGAATTCAACATTTGACTGACTTGCTCTAAGTTTTCATTGGTGATATCCTTGCATTATTTTGAAGCAATTGAAATGGTCATAATGGTTAAAATCATAATAATTACAATTCTACAAGAAAATACAATCAAACAATCTTCTGGTTGCTACTGTCACTGAAGAAAATGTCACTAGTGGAGCTATCTTTTCAATAAACTCAATGTAAATGACATTTTATCTAGTCTTTTATAAAATGAAAAAAGACTTTTAACAAAGTAAAAAAAAAGCATGTTACTTTGCCTCAGTATTACCTGAACACAGATAATTAATACCTTGTGATGCCAAAGTCATAGGTCAAATCCCAGAACTTATTGCAAATGTCTAGAAAATTACCTTTCCAATGACATATGTCAAACATAATCTACTGATAATTTAGGAGTTCAACTCTAATTATTTATGAAGAATCCCCAAGTTATCTATATTGATTTATGTAGAAAATATATTAAATGCTTTACATTTTGGAGAAAGAAAACACTATCAACTTCTGTCTCTCTCAAGTCCTCAACTACTTCATCAGCATACAGTAGCTAAGAAATTAGAGCTCAGATTTTAATGAAAATCACAGTACATCTCTTTCTTCAAAAAAAGAGATATCCTTTTCATAAATGTTAAAGAACATCAATGGATACTGAATATGCACTGAAATATTAAAATTTTAGGGTGCAAATGTCATGGCCCAAACAGTTCTTGAGTCGATAAACCTGGGAGTAGGTGCAAATAGCAGTAGGTTTTCACCATCATCCAATTTTCAGTTAGTGCAGAAGAGCGTGTTATCAGCTATCTAATGTCAGAATTCAATAAATTATCAGTCTAGCCACTCAGATTCACAAACTAATGTTACCTTAGAGATCTGTGCTGCACAGCTATGTATCTGAACAAGACTATTCCAGCAGTACCCTATTTTGATAGCAAAATATTTTGTGGTAATCACCAGCATTTGTCGAAACATTTTTTAATTAGACCCTGTTTTATCACATGCAAAAAAAAAATTCAGTGCTAGTTCAGTCTCCTGTTTCATTCTGTCATGAATCAATTTGTAGAGACATTTAGAAGTCAATAATCCACTGCAGCTTTGATGACAGGTGATTAATTTCTACATTTTAGAGACATAATAAGATTTAGCAATAAAAAGGCCTTGAAGTAACCTACCAAACAGCTTTAATCTCAGCCTTGGGACTGTTGCTACATATGAATACTTGTACACAAATATGGATGATTTAAGTTAGTAGGTTTTATTGCAGACTTCTTGCCTTTTTGTATTAATCTTGCTTTACAGTCAGACTCTCTATAAAATCAGTTTATTCTGAATAATTTTTCTAACATGATATTAGAAGGATGGGGGTATATTATTTGCCCACATGGGCTCTATTCTTGTAAAAAGTATTTTACATGCTTTTCATTGCATGGCTTGAGTGGGTCTTGGTGGGCAGGGGAGTGGAAAAAAGGGACGACGGCTCTTATAATTAAAACAGACTCAGACTTACACCAGTAGGCTATTCTATGCTGAATAACCCTGGGCTGCACTCAGGGCTCAATGCATCTCACACTGAACTCAATGAGAGTCTTTCTGACGACTTTGGTGGAAGTAAGATCAGGCCCCAACTCAGTACAGTGGGGAGATTTGAATTAAGGAAGAAACTCAAAGTGTTTGCACCCAATTTCTCAGGACTCCCAGGGTAAAAGTTTCCAGTTCCTAATTAGGCCCTTTTGAGGTCTCCAATCCACTGCTTCCATCGTTTTACTTCAAATGCTATTTCATGTTGACCGTGCCACATGCAGCTCCTGACCATAGTATCCAAGGGGAAGGAAAAATAATCAGAAATCCTAACCTTCTGCATTTTTTTGGTAAATTATAGTGTAACTTTTTTCCCTTCTAGAAATACTCAAGTCTGAAGCTTTTTACATCCACAAGACATGACTGCTGCATTGAACTGTTAAGGCTAACTAAATGGTACTACGGGCTGTTGCATCCAACTAAGGAAAAGAAAGGACAAAGTTTACACACAGGGCTTGTAAAATCCACTTGCTAGTGCGCACTAGGAAGACTTTCCTAGATAATCTAGGATCTAAGTTACCCATTACTATAGAATTTCAGCTTTCAGTGTAAAAATAATAGTAAGATCCTACCCTTATAGTTGTGAATAAAACCTAGCAAATGTAAATTGAGGCAGTCCCTTTCTTCCTGAGTTTCTAGACTAGTCTTTTGAAAGAGCCCCACTGTTTCTGCAGCTGCGTGTAACTTTGCATAGAATGGTGCATGGGGGATATGGGCAGTATAAACTGAAATTAAGACTGAGTTTCAGTTCTCTTATTTCAAACCTGCAGACAACAGTGAAACTCTCAAGAATACTACCACTATCATGGTGCTGCTGCTAATGCTTGGGAAAGCTATGAAGGACAGTGAAGCACACAAAAGAGGACAACAAACAACCCAAAAAACAAAGGCTGGGGGAGGGGAAATGTTGCAGAGATGTCTTCTTCCTCCAAAAGCCAAGAGGCTACAGCAGTAAAATGGCGAGATTCCCCTCCCTCGCAGCAACTATGAGGTTTATGAGGAAGATGAACACTCTAGTCTCATATCATTCAGATAGGCCCTGAAGGGCAAAAATGATACAGAAAATACGTGACAGGAGTTAAATGTACAAGACTTTGAAAGGAAGGAGAGGGGGCTTGATGGTGACTAGGAATGGTGGTGTAGGAATAAACAAGGACAAATGCTGGTATGTCGCCAGCCCCATGCATTCAACAGTCATGCATCAGGCCCCCAAGAAATAAAGAGGTTGTCTTAAAAATTATGTGATTTTTAACATAATACATTTTGGGTTCTTTTTGTTTGCCTTCAGGTTTTTGCACCTTTATGGTTCATGTTTTCAAGTTTCTCTCTGCATTCATGAGGACTAGAAACGTAGCTTTTTATTTTTTTTTTAAATGAAAACTGAAATTCTGTCATAATCACACTACTCCGGGAACTGGGCGTGTAAGAAAAATCACCAAATAGCACAAGACTTGTGATAAAAATCATGAGAGTTGACAATACTAGGGAAAGGAGGTGACAATCAGGAGGACGGAGTGCAGTGACATGGTGAGAAAAGGGAGGCTATGTACAATTGATTGGTAACAATGAGTTACTCAAAAGGCGATGAAATGTTAACGAGCTGTTGAAAGTGAATTACAGACCAAATGTTAATCCATGATGTAAAGGTGAAGGAATGAGTAAAGGTCTTGGGGACTTTTTTAAACAGGGTCTAAGAGACAGAGACATACAGAGATATTTGCACTACACCCATAGTTCTAATGATCTAGTCAACATGTGTATGCTCACCAATTTCACTATTTTAGAAAATACTTTTTAAAAACCCAAGTGGTGCTGTATTTAGATCATACTAGGAGGAACAGCAGTGTCTCTATGTAAAATAGTAAACTTGGATATGAGGATAAAGCCATTTTAAGAAAATTAATCACAGCGAGAGACTGGATAGTTGAGGAGTAGACTTATCCAATAGCAAATGATGGGGTGAGGTACAACACTGGATCTGCCTGGACTATATTCATTTTCATTTCTGCAGGTGGGGGACCTCATCATTCCAGAGGTTAAGCTCTGAGTATCTAATCCAATTCTGCCTAGACACAGTTGATATAATTCTAAGTTTTTCAAGAAGAGCTCAAGACATACTTAAATCTATTCATGGACTTAACAAAATACATTTTAAGTTTGAACCACTTATGAATCTAATAGTTATTTCAACATATCCGATGTGCCAAGCACCACGTTTTATTTTCAGTTTTCAAAATTACTTTATCTATATAAACAATGCTCTGTAGTTGTTCTGCACACCTGTCATGTAGAGCTCCAGTATCAAAGAGATTCTTTGAATTGATGTGTAAGTGCCTGTTTTATTAATTATGCTGCTCAATTGGGTGACTCATTATGACACAAACTGCCCCAACAGTCTTTTCTTTTTTAAGATCAAAGGGATGAATTCTGCCCTCTCTCTGGGGTACAATTTCCATTGTGGGAGTTGTACATGTAAGTGATCATGGAATTGGTCCTTAAGTATTTAATTTACCCTTTTATACTATAGACAAACAACATAGTTCAAGATCAACAGCATTTAAGCAGTAGCTGATGTTGTCATGTGCTGTCCAGAACTGAACAAAATATTTTAGGTGTGGTCCCTGTTACTAGAGCCATTTACAGAGTGGTTATCATGTTTCTGCATATGTAGCTCCATATTACACTTGTGTTTTCCCTCTACCATGTCAAACTGTAAATGCTATGTCTAGTTTGTTGTCTCATGTCACCAGGTCTCTTTGAGCATTACTTTCCAGGAGTGAAATTCTGGTTCTATTGAAGTCAATGGCAAAGCTCTGATTGACTTCAACCGGATTAGGATTTCACCCTAGATGTCTTCTTCACAATGAGTTTTGGATTATTTCCCTCTCCCAAGTAGGTCTATTGAAGATATTTTTTCAGGTTGATTCTTACTTTATTTCCTGCCCATGTTATTAAACTTTGTAAGTTCCTTTGCACTATTTCTGTGTGTATACTAGTTTTTTCACCATCTCCTAATTTAATATTGTCAATGAAATTAGTGAATGTTCAGACTTTCAGGAGCACCAACATTCCTAAGGAAAAATAAATGAAAGAAAAACAACAGAGACCAGACCATGCCATACATGCATCTCATTAATCAATGAGGAACAAACTTCTAAAACATTCTACAAGCTGGGTCTCCATAAAGAGGCAGCAAAATAATTTTAATTTTCTGTTCAACATATTAGCAGACTGCATATTCTCTGGTTACTATAGCAGAACAATTTAGATTTAGAAGGAACTACTGTATGCTGAGAAATTGCTATATGAAGAAACTTAATATGTACATCTACTGCTGCAGACAGCCAATGACACTAAATTCTCTACAGGTCTAGTATGGAAAATCTAATGCTAGCAAGATGTGCAAGACTAAATAAAATGCATCAGGGTCATGTATCCTATTAAAATCAGTATTTTAAAAACTGCTTGCTTAAAACATTTGCCTTGACGTCGTAGATTATCTTTAATACCAAGCCAGCTCTTATATAGTCGACCTCTATTTGACGCAACTAAATCTCAAATATATGATTGATTTTCAGGCTTCTTTATCTATAGAAAAATATGAAGCAAAATCAAATTTCAATATGTTTAAAATTTATGCTTGCAGATACAGTCTATGGTGAGAGGCAGCATCTTGTGTGCAATAGCATTATGTAAAATTGGGCAGCACTATTACAAAGGGTTCTACATCACTAGCTAACTATAAATAGTGCTTTGTCCCCCACTTCCAGTCATAAATGTAACGCTCGTGTTGAGTCGATAGCTATTTTAAAGAAGTTGACGTTTTCTGTACTGTGCATATGTGAGCTCAGTTTTATTTCTTGGCAATGTTAAAATACATGGGCAGTTCAAACAATCTTTTTGCAGCCATTTGTTTTTTTGAAATTAATATAATAATCGAATTTCAGTTTTTAATAATAATTTGTCAAGAGTAATGATAGAATTCACTCTATTGAAGATAAAATATATTGTCTCTCTCCAAAAGAGTTTACAGTCTATAAGACACAGAGTGAAATCCTGTCTCCACTGAAACCAGTGGGAGTTCTGACATTGTCTTCAGCGGAGTCAGGATTCCGCCCAGAAATGGAACACACTGGGAAGCCCAAAAGACAGAAGTAAAAAGTATTTATTTATTTAGAATTATAGACACACACACACACATACACACACCAAAAAAAGAACACTTCTGCCTATATGTTCTAGCCACTCTGGACATAACTTGAAATTAATACCCAAATATAACTAAAGTGAAGCTGTGCAATTCACTATAAAATGCTACTGGCAACTCAAAAGCTCAAGTTACTTTCTCCTTCCAGCAACTCCCCACCCATATAGATAAAAAAATATTTTACTACCAAAGGAAGTGAATGGCAACCAATTTGAGAGTCTTAGCATAATATTTTGTTAAGTTTGCTTTTTTTCTTCTTTGATTACGTTGATAACTACAGAGTTCTTGATGTTCACCAATAAAATTTCAGCAATATTAGCACTAAAGTTTTGTTTTACCTGTCAGCAGATAAGAAACAGTTTAGTAATGCCTCAGGGTGATTGATGGCAGAGTAGCAAAAAAAACTAGTACTATAAACCCTATTTACAACATCTGAGAAGAACCTTGAAAAGATAATACTATGGATTAGCTTTGTGTTATTTTCTATACTTGTTATAAAATTTGTTATGGGGTCTTTAATTGTCTCATTTTCCATTTTTTATGATCTTTGTCATGACAATAAGTTTTCAGATAATTCAGTGCCTCTTTGCTTCAAACTTTGTTAAAGAAGTCTGAGAATACTTTAGAGATGCTGTAGCGTAATCGTCAGCCTCTTCAACCTTTGTTTATATAGTGATAAAACTTGTGAAAGAGCAGTTATAGACCTGTTTTTTTCTTATTCTTCAAATCAGCCACCATTTCCTACCTTTTACTTTGCGCACCCTCTTGTGACATACCCAGGATACAATCTAGATTAGTGAGTAACTGTGTCACCCCTGCCCTCTCACCTGGGGTGTCCTTTACACTGCTTTCCTGTTTTTGCCTCCACTCCTGGACTGCTCACAAACAGCCTATAGCATGTAAATCACTCCCAGCTATGTCTGTGTGCACTTGCAAACTGCCAGTCATGATCAGGCTTTCCCTAGGCTGAATTACAATGCTGGGTGACCCCAGCACAGTCCCAATCCCAGACTTTCTCCAGAAATAAATATCTTGTACTGCCCAGCCCTCTCCTCATATAAAGTCTGTCGTTTTATTAATAGAAAATGATATGCACAAATCCTGTTCTCCCAAGTGGAGTTTCCCAAACAAGTCAATTCAAACACACAGGTTTAGATAAAACAATAAAGCAAGTTTATTAACTACAAAGAGAGAGATTTTAAGCGAATACAAGGAATGAGGCATAAAAGTCAGATATGGTTACAAGAGAAATAAAGATAAAATGCAACTAATGCCTAACTTAACAAACAATGCTAAATTCAGAACTAAGTTTCTCTCACCACATGCACTCACTAGTCTTGCTGGCCAAACTTCTAGGCCAGGACCCCTTCTTCTGTGTAACGGCTGTTTCCGATGTTCCTTCTGGTGCAATCAATTGATGGACAGAAAGTGAGAGAGGGGAAGGAGTGTGTGGCTTCGGGTGTTTGTCCTTCACTTTTATAGTGTTAATCCCCCTTCCCACCACCCCCAGAAAATATTTCCAGCTAAGATTCAGGAGGCAAAAAGTCTAGAGGGGAAGATATCTCCTGCTGGTTTTCCCACCTGTTGGCACTCCCTATGTGCTTGATGACTCTGTTTACTGCTTCAATGCAAATTAAGCAGAGCACACATTCCTTTGTTTGAGACAGACCAGTTTGCCATCTTCTGTTTGGGCAGGGCTGTGGTTCGGAACATGTGTTAAGAACAGCATGCAGTGGAATCTCATAACTTTACATACAATGTTGGCCCACCTTTTATCAGGACAATATTGACCAGCAAATTATGCCTTTTCAAATGCTACCTCACAAGGCATACTTTGCACAAAGAATATTACAATAGTGTGCAAGTGTTGAATACAGGGACACAGACTGTCATATCTCTTTCACAGGGCTGGCCACTCAAAGGCTAACCAATTGCATCACAGTGAAGCAGTGAAGACTGGTCTTTGAGGCTCCTTTAATGGTGTCAGTGTGCTTCACATTTGTTGCTGATGCAGTGTTTCCAACTCTCTCAATTTTATCATGAGTCTCACAATTCTTGGTGGTTTTTCTTAAAGCCCCAGCTCCTAGATATATAATTATGTGAGAATCTCGGTTTTAATTTAAAAATAAAGGTCTAGCCCTCACAGATGCAGGGGAAAACTAGAAAACACGAAGCAAGTGTGCCACAAAGGCTCAGATACCAGAAGAAAAATAAAAAGAACACAAAATGTATTTTTTATAAACTCTCATGATTTTGAAATCAATATCATGATGTTTTAGGTCTTGTCTAATGATGTATATTTTAGTGCTCAGAGGTGGCAATGCTGCAGATAACTGAAGTGGGTGGACATAAGAATGCAAAAATTGACTTCCAGCTAAGACATGCATGGTTCCTCATGCAACCTAAGGGAAGCTTCCTTTCAGCTCACTTGAGACATGCTTTCTATCATCTGTGGTTGGCTAGGACAGTGGCTCTCAACCTTTCCAGACTACTGTACCCCTTTCAGGAGTCTCATTTTTCTTGAGTACCCCAAGTTTCATCTCACTCAAAAACTAATTGTTTACAAAGTCAAACATAAAAATACAAAAGTGTCACAGCACACTATTGCTGAAAAATTGCCAACTTTTTCATTTTTACCATATAATTATAAAATAAATCAGTTGGAATATAAATATTGTACTTACGTCTCAGCATATAGTATATAGAGCAGTGTAAACAAGTCATTGTCTGTACGAAATTTTAGTTTGTACTGACTTTGCTAGTGCTTTTTATGTAGCCTATTGTAAAACTAGGCAAATATCTAGATGAGTTGATGTACCCCCTGGAAGGCCTTTGCGTACCCCCAGGGGAACGCATACCCCTGGTTGAGAACCACTGGGCCAGGAGATGCCAGCCCATTCTGTTGATGATGACCTGTCCGTGGCTATTCACCCCTTTGTCAGCTCTCAGTTGGACTACAGTAATGCAATATAATACCTGAGAATGAAGCCTTCAACATCTAGAAAACTTCAACTGGTACAGAACACCATAGTACATCTCCTCGGCAAGACAGGCCAAAGGAAATACATTACACTGTCCTTTGCTCTTGGCATCAGTTTCCCATAAACTATCAAATCAAGTTCAAGATCTTGGTCCCTATGTTCTAGGTGCTCAATGGATTGGGCCCAGGTTATCTACAAGACCATCTAAAGCTCTGCAGTGAAGTCCAGGTTCAACAACTTGGCTCTTCTGACATAATGAAGCTTTCTACAATAAGCTCATCTGTGTGGATACAGAACTTTCTCGGGGGCCACTCCAAGACTAGGGAATAAACTATCCCAGGAAACTAAGGACCAGCACAAATCTCACCATCTTCTTCTCCAAGTGTAAGGCACATTTCTTTGATCTTGCCTTCTCTAACGTAAACATATAGCTATATGTGTGCATGTGCACTCCCACACACACACACACACCCCATACAAAACTAAACTCTCCACTGAACATACTTCTCCCTCTCCATCCCCTCTCCACCCCCCAGGGTGAGGATGACAGAACAAACACTTGACAGAAGTTAGCTACATTGCTTAATGCTCTACTGGAAGATGCTCTGGTACTATGGTGATGAGCCTGGGCTAAGCACCTATATAGATTAGACTAATTACTGCCAATTCAACAACAGAAGCTCAGTTCAAATCTTGGCTGGGGAAATATTCAGGATGATTATTTAGTAAATCCAGCCATTGTATAGAGATCTTCATTAACTGGTCAAAGCTAACCTCTAGCAGGCAAAACAGTAGGAACTATGTGGTGAGGTGATCAATGCCAGAAGTGTCCATTCTTCACCATTATTTCCTTTGAGGAGCAATGACCTTGTCCTAAGTATTTGGATTTCAGATTAGAGGATCAAATTTAACTTTGACTTTATTAATACATACCCTTAAGTCACTAGTCAAGTGGTTCCACACCACCTTCAGAGGACACCTAAAGCAGAAAGTCCACTAAAGCAAAGATTGTAATATCACAAAGCAACCACAACTTCCACTCCACCAATGAGCTGCAGAAGGCAGTGCCAAAAATGTGGGTTGTGCTAGCAGGAAGGAGAGATGTGCTGACTCATTCACTCCTTTGCCAGGCTTCTTTCCTGCTGACATACCCCACTTTCTGGGGTTCTGATTCAGCAACTTGAGCTCCCAATGAGAATCACAGTTGTCCCTTGCACCCCTGAGCAAGAGCACTAAAGCTAAGGTGAAGAAAGGAAGGAGAGTTGCTGGCACCAGGGGTACACTTACACCTCTACCAGCCAAATTTATTCTAGATAGAAATCTATTTTAGAACAATGATTCTAGAAAGCACCTGATTAAAACTGTGTTTACAAATGAATGACAAAGACCAATAGAGGAAGACACATGGACCAAATCACCACTCTTGCAGCATACATATGCAGGAGACTAAGGGGTCTAAAGTCCTCCTTCATTCCCATGTCCTTACTGTCTGTATAATAGGTATATGGGGGAGAGCAGCTATTGCTAAGCTGCTACTCCATCTCCTACAAAGGTGGCAATAACAAATATATATGACAATCAGACAGGGGGGCACAAGGGAATAGTGAGACAGTTGGAAACAGTGTAGTAAGCAACAGTCATGGTGGTCACAGCTCAATGGCTGTCATTTTCAAGAGTTTTGTGGGCATCATAATTGTAGGTGAGTTTTATGATGAAATTTAAAGGAAAGCATGACTGTGTTTGTCCAAAAAACTGATAAATGGCCAGTCAAAGTAGCATTGTTGGTGAAGCAGGGGGTTATTTGTCTATAGTAAATGATAAATTATAGGTAGGGTGGGGATAGGCCAATACAGGCTTTAAAAGTGAAGATAAGTAGTTTTTGCTTGATGCAATGGAAATAGAGGAACCAGTGAAGGAATGCAAAGAAGTGGATAATGTAGTAGAACCAATGAGCTTTTTCATTATGGGTTTTCCATTTTAGCAGCCTCTTCCAGCATTGCCTGTGTGATTTCTTGCTCCTGGCATAGCTAAATAGCAACTGCTTCCTGGCTAATTGCAGCTAACTGGAGAGAAAAGGCTTTGGATATGTCTATGTTATATTCATTTTGATGGAATAAATGGGCCCGAAGAGTGAAAAGTGTTAACGTGACCCTGTCCAACACTAAATAGTGTTAAACAAGTTTTAGTGTTTTGGATACAGAGCCCTCAGCATGCTTTCATGGCAAACACCATTAAAAATCCTTTTCAACTTTCTATTAAAGATACAAAATAGGAAGGCAAAACAGTGAAAGTATTTGAAATGTAAAAGTCTCATGTAAGGCTTTCATTCTAACAATATCCCTTGTTCCCTTTCCCTCCCTGGAGAGAGTCTTGAGAAGGAAAAAAAAACCATTTGACAGTCTTTCAGAAGATATTAAAGACTATAATAAACTGTCCTTTTATGGGGAAATAAGAAAAAGTTAGCTGAGATGGGCTGCAACTGTCACTACTGCTGTTGTTGTTAAAGTCTGATCCTGTTCCTAGAAGACAAAACGCGCTCAAGAAGAGAGAGAAAAGAACAGCAAAGATAGAAAATGCAGCTTCTGTCTCTGGTGTTGACTCTCACTTACAACATCACTGCTGAAGAAACCCAGGCACATCACACAGTCTTATTAGTCACTCCAAGACCAGGCACCTTGTAGCAGTATTGGGCCGTTTAGGGCAGAGGTCCTCACACTGTGGTCTGTGGACCACCAGTGGTCCGCAAGTTCCATTCAGGTGGTCTGCAGATAGTTCCCTCTAAGGTGCACTCCTGGGCAGCCTCACAAAAGAGAATGAAGGGCCATCCACTTAAGTAGTGGAGCTGCACAGACATGGCTCCACTAATTAAGTGCCCGGATCCTGGAGAAGACGCACATGTAAGGTGAGGTGGTGGCCTTGGGGAGAATAGAGTGTAGGTGGGAGTGGGCAGTGGGGTGAGAAGAGGGGGTGGGGAAAATTGGGATGGGCAGGGCTGTGGCAGCCAGAGAAAGAGGCGTCTTTCCTCAGCCCCAGGGCTGCAGCTGCCGGGGAGAGACAGTCCTCCTTCCCAGCCTCAGCTCTGTGGCTGCTGTAGCAGGGGAGAGACCTCCCTCCTTCCCAGCCCCAGCTCGGGGGCTGCCGCAGTGGGGAAGAGAGGGCATATCTGTCACATTAGAAAGGTAAGACTACTGATATTAAAATATGAGTTGTGTGCTTTTATTTGTAGAACAAAAAAATGTTAATTATTATTGTTTGTTTTTTATATAGCGCTTTTATCCAAAGTGCTTTATTATAGCTAGTTAACGGTACAAACAACATTTGGAAAGATCATTACGTGGTCTGCTGACACCCTCAACAATTTTCAAGAGGTCCACTGGTTTAGGGCAATTCTTTTAGTTACCTCCTTCTGGTCACAGCACTTACAGCCGTGTTACAAAATATACAGTCTTGGTCAGCTAAGCCATACTCTTATTAGATAGAAGGCAAAAGGAGATGGATAGGAAAGAGAAGAAAATAGATAGGGAAGAAAAAGGACACATGGGGATGGGGATGACAGCAAGAACCAAAGTCTCATATCCCAGATGGTGTTAAGCTTTCAGCCAGAGCAAATGGAGGTGATGATGGTCTGGACAGGACATATTTCAGGATCAGGACAATGAAGACCCAAAGGTATCATGATGGATCTCAGGGTCCTAAGAAATGCGTTGGGGGGTGACAACCATGATGGTAAAGCTCATTCCTTTGTCTCCCAGCCAGTAGTTGTCAGACAGCTTCTTGCAGTTTTCCCCCAAAACTTCTAAGGACCCCAAAAGGAAGTGATGGGTGGAATAGTCCATCCCTTCATTATTTTGTTCATTAGGACTCATTTCTGACACACCAGTTGTGTTCCAGTAATATCCAGTCCCACTCTTTTCCTGTTTATCAGGCCTGATCTTAACACAGTTCATGAGTTATATCAGTAGGTCTTTTTCTTTGGACTAATTTAGTCTGTCTACTTTTTACACCTTTTCCCATCAACACTTATTGTTTTTAGATTAGATTATTGTGACATCTTATGAACTTTCACCCACTTTTCACAACTGAGCACACAATTAGGATAAATGTGTATACCCAATAATTACAACAGAAGGGAGGGGCACCTGTCAGCCAATCATCTGGCCCCATCTCCCCCACTCATCGTCTCAGTGAAGGGGGAGCAGCACATACACTTTGGGCTTCTCTCATTCCCTGCCATCATGTCAAAGGTCCTCTTCTGATGATAGCCATATGAGAATATTTGTGCTTCCGGTAATAGAAACACAGGAACCAGTGGAAGAATGCAAAGCAGTGTATGATGTATTCAAACCAATTTGCTACTTCACTATGGATTTTATGAGATGCATTGCCCCAGAGAAGTGCAGCTGTCCTTGAAGGCCTTGGATGAAGCTTCAGCCCCTGATGTAGCTGGCTTCTAGCCTATCGATGTCTTTGAAAATCAGGACCAAGGTCATAAAACATCAGGGCTAGAAGGGACCTCAGGAGGTCATCTAGTCCAACCCCTTGCTCAAAGCAGGACCATTCCCCAGACAGATTTTTGCCTCAGATCCCTAAATGGCTCTCTCAAGGATTGAACTCACAACACTGGGTTTAGCAGATCAATGCTCAAACCACTGAGCTATCCCTCCTCCCTTGATAAAAGAAGACTGGGAATCAGCAGACAGATTGAAGCACAGGTCTAGTGTGCTTATCAGGGCCTGTCTCACTGGAGATACAACCTCTGGTTTACTTCCACCTTTACACCAGATACGCCTGGATACAGTACTCCAGTCTAGAGGTGATGAATATACCAGGTTGGCCAGATCTCTCTCTGAGAGGCAGGGCTGAAAGTCTTCTAGCAACGTGAAAGTGAAAGAAGCCATTTCTCAACCCTCTGACTTCTTTATCATTAACTTCAACAGATATTACGTGTTCAGCATCTGATCCTTCCAGTGCTGAGTGTCATTGAAGTCAATGGGAAACAAGGGTGCTCAGTGCCTTGAAGGATCAGGATCTTGACAAATAATTTTACCTATATTTTAATCCACTGTTTTTCATGCATTGTTCCTGTCAAATGATTATTCACATTTTCTTTCACTGTAATAATTTGCAGCCTGAGATAGCAAAGGAACTTTGCTGTGTCATCCAAACTGGAAATAGGTGGTACTAATTCTATTACACAAGAAAGGTGATGAAAAAGTATGCTAGGAACTTTGTAGGCATTAGGCTATTTACTGTATTTTGAAAAGTTTGTGCTGCAGTAAAAGCACACCTGACTGGAAGACTACAGGAAAGGCAGCTCGGTTGCAAGGGTAGGTTAGTACTGAAGAGATAAGAACATAAGAATGGCCGTACTGGGTCAGACAAAGGTCCATCTAGCCCAATATCTGTCTACCGACAGTGGCCAATGCCAGGTGCCCCAGGGGGAGTGAACCTAACAGGCAATGATCAAGGGATCTCTATCTTGCCATCCATCTCCATCCTCTGACAAACAGAGGCTAGGGACATCATTCCTTACCCATCCTGGCTAATAGCCATTTATGGACTTAACCACCATGAATTTATCCAGTTCTCTTTTAAACGCTGTTATAGTCCTAACCTTCACAACCTCCTCAGGTAAGGAGTTTCACAAGTTAACTGTGCGCTGCGTGAAGAAGAACTTCCTTGTATTTGTTTTAAACCTGCTGCCTATTCATTTCATTTGGTGACCCCTAGTTCTTGTATTATGGGAATAAGTAAATAACTTTTCCTTATCCACTTTCCCCAAATCACTCATGATTTTATATACCTCTATCATATCCCCCCTTAGTCTCCTCTTTTCCAAGCTGAAGAGTCCTAGCCTCTGTAATCTTTCCTCATATGGGACCCTCTCCAAACCCCTAATCATTTTAGTTGCCCTTTTCTGAACCTTTTCTAGTGCCAGTATATCTTTTTTGAGGTGAGGAGACCACATCTGTACACAGTATTCGAGATGTGGGTGTACCATGGATTTATATAAGGGCAATAATATATTCTCAGTCTTATTCTCTATCCCCTTTTTAATGATTCCTAACATCCTGTTTGCTTTTTTGACCGCCTCTGCACACTGCATGGACATCTTCAGAGAACTGTCCACGATGACTCCAAGATCTTTTTCCTGATTAGTTGTAGCTAAATTAGCCCCCATCATATTGTATGTATAGTTGGGGTTATTTTTTCCAATGTGCATTACTTTACATTTATCCACATTAAATTTCATTTGCCATTTTGTTGCCCAATCACTTAGTTTTGTGAGATCTTTTTGAAGTTCTTCACAGTCTGCTTTGGTCTTAAATATCTTGAGCAGTTTAGTATCATCTGCAAACTTTGCCCCCTCACTGTTTACTCCTTTCTCCAGATCATTTATGAATAAATTGAATAGGATTGGTCCTAGGACTGACCCTTGGGGAACACCACTAGTTACCCCTCTCCATTCTGAGCATTTACCATTAATTCCTACCCTTT
This sequence comes from Mauremys mutica, assembly GCF_020497125.1. NCBI lineage: Eukaryota > Metazoa > Chordata > Testudines > Geoemydidae > Mauremys > Mauremys mutica. The sequence goes on along the minus strand of NC_059072.1, from coordinate 287,006,315 downwards.
GTTCCCTGTCTTTTAACCAGTTCTCAATCCATGAAAGGACCTTCCCTTTTATCCCTTTTATCTCATGACAGCTTACTATTCACTTACTATTCACAATATGATACAGAGTAAAAGATGCTAGAAGTTGGCAAATCTAATTGAGTATGGTATGGGCACAAGAATCAGTACACATGGCTCTCTTCCCACTTACACTGGTGTAAATCAGCAGTAAGTCAATGGAGTTATACTGGTATAAAATCAGTATGTATGTAAAATGAGAATCAGGATAATTCTATTCAGTGAGATTAGAAAGATATTCAGAAGACACTGCTAAGGAGTCATCTGACAACCTAAAAGCTGTAAAATACGGTAGTTTGCGAAGTGAAAATCCAAATTTGTATTTCATTGCCTGCTGGACACAGAGAAGACGCAGCATATTTATCTTGAATCAAGAAACTGTATTGAAGGAGCCTTTGAAAAGACAATTAATGGGGACAATGAGTTATTCAGGGTGCCAAGAAAAGCATGGAAGACTCTTCCAAAAGGGAAAAATAAAAGACATTGCTCTAGGGATTTTAATATTTGTACAGTGAATCTTGATGTTACAAAGAGGACTGATTTCCTTAGCACCACCTGCAGCAAAGAACATAAACTTTTCCTCCTAAATACTGAATTTCAGAAAATGTTGTGCTAACTCTTGACCACTGTGCCAAGAAGGATAGTGAATTGTACTCAGCGTGTTACCAAATTAAAAGCAGTAATCCTGCAATAGTATCAAAACAATAAAGACAAGAGAAAATGTAGATAATGAAGTACACGTTTGTACCATTTATATTGTATTCTCAAGAATCAAGAGACAAGTCTTTTTTTTTCTTTTTTTTTTTAAATAGCACTGTCAGTTTCATTAGTGATGTTCATTCAAGATTAGTTTATTAAGTCAATCATTCAGACAAACAAACCCTTCATCTTGATACCATCTCAGCTGCTAGTTTGTGATTTTGTTTCTAAAAAAATTAAGGGAAAAATGTTTTGATGCAGTGTACATTTCATATTAGTGCTGTCACACTATACAGAAAAGGATCTGTTTGTTGTTGTTTTAAAATATTTAACACTGAAGAAAATGTCTTTAAAGTGATACAATGAAGCATTGTTCCTTCAGTGCAGTTGAATATGGGCCAGCTATGCCAGTCAGAAGTAAACACACAGCACTGACATTTAACTATGATATTATAAAATGTTTCCAAAGAGTCACATGTACATAATTACATCACATTTACAATTGTGTTTGAAGTTTTAATCTTAGTTCATGCTACTAAATCACCATGAGGGTTTATTTTTAACTTGTTATATAAAAGCTTGAAAAAAATGCTAGGAACCATCTTTGAGTATGAAACATGTCAAACTGAAAGCTGTTAATTGTATAACTTCAGTATACTGATTTATTTTTTTAAATTAGCCCTTTTGAAGTTTTATGGAATTTCAACTGGCTGTAAAAAAAAAGCAAAAAGTATCTTGTTTTAATAGTTTTATTTTTAAATCGTGTTTCGGAAGAATGACTTTTCTGTATATTTATTGTGAAAGATGGATTGCACTAGACATAAATTGCCCCGCTATGTCTAACTTACCCTACAGAGCTCTAGAAATATATAATTGCCTTTTGTGATTGCTGTGGTGGCCAGAATCTAAATAGCACTATAACCTGTTAGTGCTCCTACCTCAGGTGGCTAGACCTGCTATGTGCAGAACCTGAACATTATCAAAGTCGAGATTTGAACTGGACACCTTGTGACCATAGGCAGTAGCTCTATCAAGTGAAATAAAAGGGAGTCTTTGTGCCAAACCAAGCCACTGAAAGCCATGTTATATGTTCCAGTCATGTGATTCTTTGTGTATATTACAGTGAACATTATCCCTTCTCTTACACAGTCATTTTTCTCCTGGAAAGATGTGTTTGTCATCTCATTTGATTAATAATGGATAGTAACAATGGTTAAACTGCATTGCAATTTTTCACATACAGTAGATACCAAGTTTTAGTGCTGGTTGTTAATTGTAACTCCTTCCATTTGGATTGGCTTTCTATACCAATTTGTATCTTTTGCTCCTACCCAAGAGAGTGAGTTTCAATTTTAATTCGCACTTTGTCTTTGACACTTTGAACATTATATTCTTGGATTACAAAAAAGAAATGATACCATCTCTGGGGGTGGAAAGCAGATTGAAACATCAGTCTCTTGATTTAACTTTGTATCTTGGTGAGCCATCCTACTTGTTAAATTTGCAGGATTGCTAATAAAAGTCATAACATACCACATGGTGGTGATTTAGATTAAACAACCATATCAATCACTGAGGAACAGGATCAGAGCTCTTTATCCGAGCAGAATCGTTAAGTAGAATTACAGTATATAACAGATATTGTTAAGCAGCTGCCATTGAACTTGGTGGCAAAACTTATTCTACAGAGGTAGATTTCTCTGAAACAACTTGTGTGCAAGAGCGCCACCTATAGTGGAATTTCCAGATTTATTTCACAATTGGTCAGAGCATAATTTCTCAATGAAAATGAAGATCTGAGGTTCATAATAAAAGTAAAATCTTTGGACACAAAAAAAAATTGAAATATCCCTTATGAATCAGCAGGTACAATTTTATTTGTGATAAAAGCACTGTGATGCCTTTGTGCTAAGAAATGCATTTATATTTTTATATAAGGTTAAAATTGCCTGCGGCTTCCAAAATGTTTTAGCTAAAATTTCAGTTTTTCTTATGTTCATTTTTCATTTTTGTCTAATAATTAATAGTGATTCAATATTGATTTTGTTAATTGTCAGGTTCTTTTAATTATATATCCAATCTTATTAACATTCAACATGCACTGAAATTCGTCTCAGCATTTGATGTCTAGAGCATGATGTGTGTGTGTGCTTTTATATATTATATATACCAATATAACCATATAAATCAGTTACATTTTTATATCACTTTTTGAATAAATTTGTGTGCCATGTTATTGTAGCCATATTGGTCCCAGGATATCAGAGAACTAAGGTGGGTGAGGCAAGAAGTTGGTCCAATAAAAGATATTATCTCACCCATATTGTCTCTTTGAATGAATTTGTCAGTCAAGAAAGGCATTTTCAACTTAACTTGGTATAAAAAATAATGTGTAAGCAAGTCCAGGATGCCAGGGAAATGGTTAATCAAAGTACCATTAATATAAGGAGTTGATATCCCCCAGAAACATAGACCTAAATAGTTGTAAATCTGATGCAGAAGTTAATTATGAGGGATAAGGGCCAAAACAGTGAGGCGGAGAAGAAGAAATATCTCTGGTATGACAACGATGGCTGCCAGAAATAACTTGCAAATCATGAAACTATTCACGGACAAAAAGTTGACTCTAAATTATGGTGAAACTAGGTCTCTTAATCAATGGGAAGCAAAAGTGATTTATGTGAACCTTTAATTTTCAGTTACTGAAAGTCAACATGGTGGCAAGTAGCGGCAATGTTTTACTTCAGACCATCAAGAAAGTATTTTATTTTTTCATTTTCAAAAAACGTATGAAGTTTTTAAACATCAGCCAAGATCAATCATTTTACCAATCACACAAAAAGCAGCTCCTTTCCCAAATGAAGTATGAATTAGCAGAGTAATGGATTAGCATAGTATTCTGAGTTGATGTCTTGGTAATGAATTAGTAGAGGCACCAAGTTATCAACTCAGAATACCATGCACTTCTATTGTATCCTCCAGCCAAGCATTCTCAATGCTGTACCAGCCATTAATTTAGCTTTCTGTTGCAGGGCCAGGAATGGAATGACAGAATAAGAAAATTCACCAAAGGCTCTGGTTCTGAACACAAAATCACCCTCCAGGTAGGGTTTCTTGTGGGTTAATACAAACTGACATTAATTGGCTAAAGTCTCTAGCTAGAGTCTCTCTCTGAAGTTTACCATGCAGTAAAATGCAAAAATATAAACCAAAGAGTGAAAACCCCACAGGACAGTTTAAGTTTTCTCAGTGTTCCCTTAGTTTGTGGTCAAGGGAAGCCTTTACTCTCTCTCCTCTCTGCCAATACCTCTACATTTAACTCCTAAATGTGTCCAGCAGTCATTAATTAATTTCCAGGTGGCAATGGCCAAATTTCAGGCCAACAGCTGGTTCAACGAGCTCTCCTCATAGGGACCCCTCTAAGACAGAGTGCAGCAGGGGTTTTGGCTTCCATAGCAGGGGTGCCAAAAACCTATATACTTTGGATATGTCTACACTGCAAAGAAAAAGCCACAGCAGTCAGTCTCAGAGCCAGTTCAATTGACTGGGACTTGAGGGGTTTGAGCTTCAGGGCTAAAAAGAGCAGTGTACATGGTTGGAGGCTCAGACTGGAGCCCAGGTTCCAAGACACTGCTATTTTTAGCCCCGCAGCACAAGCCCCATGAGCCCAAGTCAGTTGACGTGGGCTGAGACTCAGCGCCACAGATTTTTCTGTGCAGTGTAGACATCCCTTACTCAATGTACACCTCTACCCCGATATAACGCGACCAGATATAACATGAATTCGGATATAACGCAGTAAAGCAGTGCTCCAGGGGGGCAGGGCTGCGCACTCCAACAGATCAAAGCAAGTTCGATATAACGCGGTTTCACCTATAAGGCTCCCGGGGACAGCGTTATATCGGGGTAGAGGTAGTAGGTATTCTTATCACCAATTTACAGATGAGGGAACTGAGGAACAAAAATATTAAGTGGCTTCCTAAAGGTCACACAGAAAAACTCTGGCAGAATCCAGGGTTCCTCCTTCAACCACAAGTTCTCCCTCCCTCCCCGTAATTTCCATTGGCACACTTCCTCTTCTTCTCCCAGCACACCACTCCTTCTGGCAAATCTATTTTCTTTTTCTTTAAGTCACCTTAGCACTCATGAAGGTTGTAAAATGGAAAGCACTGCAGAATGAAGTCCTATATTTGCAGAACAGGCATAGTATGGGTCATGATAGTACAGCTTTCTTCACACTGCGCTGTCAAAATGCCTTCGGCTTGTTCTGGAAGGATCTCTTAAGGATGAGTTCAGTCTTCCCATTCATTCACTATTGCTGAAACTAGGTTTGGATTAGTACCAATGCTCACCGTGGTTTGGGGTTGTAAATACCTGCTTATTTGGACTGAGACCTTTAGCTGATACTGGACCTCAGTCAACTGTCATATGAAAACAGCTTGTAATCATTGCCAGCTTGGGCCTTATCCATTACTGTATTCTTGACAGTATCCATTACCCATCCCCAAAGATGTGAACATGCCCTATTTCTTAATTGTATTCTCATATTTGAATAGGGCATTAGCTACATTACTTGACAGCGACAACTGCCAAAAACATTGAAAGCAGAAGTCCTGTTGATAATTGTCATTTAGCTTCAATGCTAAGTTCTATTCTAAGGCTTGAGTTCTGTATGTTAATATTTTCATCACACAGTCTTTACATCAGGGATCGGCAACCTCTGGCATGTGGCTCGCCAGGGTAAGCACCCTTCCCACCACCCTCATTGGCCTGGGATGTTGAACCACAGCCAGTGGGAGCCGCAGTCCGCCGAACCTGCCAACAACAGCAGGTAAACAAACTGGCCCAGCCCGCCGGGGTACTTACCCTGGCGAGCCGCATGCCAGAGGTTGCCGACCCCTGCTTTATATCTTCAACAAATCTCAGGAAGACACATATTATAATCACTTTGCAGATGTGAAAATTGAGATGGAAAAAATTAATGGCATGACTTTCAATAAAGCAGGCCTGTATACACATGAATGTAAAAACACGTGAGCAGTTGTCACAGTTATGTACCAAAACTTGGTATTTGAGCATAGAAATGACCAGTTATGCTTCTAAATAGTCATTTGAACTATAATCATCGTAACTGTGTGCACAAATTGGAAACTTCCTGGCATATTAACTGCTTCCTGGCTCCATTTCCTGACTATTATGCCATGCCATCTCTAACCATGAACATAGCCATGAACACTTCTCAGGAACATAGACTTCTCTTTCACAGAAAACAGACAATCCTATATGACTAAAATGTTACCATTTACCTCCTTTATCTATGTGTACTTTTCCTTGAATGAATGCAGTACTTTTAAGGAGAAAAGAAAGACAAATAATACCCAAGATGAAAGGAAACAAGCAATAAAATTAATAATAGTTAGCACCTCTTCAGAGGACTTCAAAAGAAACAAATCAGTCAGTTCACAACAACTCACCTTATGAAGTGGTGTTAGCCCTGCATCATGGATGGGAAACGGAGGCAGAAATGTTATATGTGTAAACAAAGGCCAGAGAGAATCATAACCAGATCCAAATTTACTGATTTCTAAGCCTCTGCAGACCACACTGCCTTGAGGCATGATTTAGTAGTGAGCTTTCATATAAGAGACGTGTGATAATATTAGCAATGTTTGATACAAGTTCCAGTTGTTCTTTGCACTTACACTGTTAAGGACAATATGCTACTGGGGTTAGGATATTCTATTTAACAGAAAGCTACACGCATCCAAATATGGATTACATTGTTAAAAGTTCTAAATGGAACATTATCAGGAGAAAATATCAGACAACCTCAAGATAACCTTTTTACCTCAAACTACAGAGCTCTTTTAGATTTCCAAGAGGGTTAATAAAACTGCAGCAAGGGCATTTCATAAACATGCTGAAGACAACTCAAAATGACAAAATGAAACATCCCTAAGAAATAACAGCAACATGGCAATTATAACAAGGAAAACTCAGCAACCTATTAATCCCCCTTAATTAATTGAAACTTTGTAAGGGACTAATCCACTGCCTAATTTATATAAAATGTATTAAACAGGACTGGCCTTTTCAAGAAAACATTCTTTAACATGAAAAATCCCTCCCTCCTTAATGCTAGGATTCTTCAAAGGGGGGGAGGGGTAGTCTTAATGCAAAATGAGGTTATTCTGGATCAAATTCTAGGAAGTGAGTTAAGCATGATTAACACAGTAAAGGAGGGGGCATGGATCAGCGTTCAGGTCACACTTCCCCCAGCCTGAGCCAGGGATGCTAATGATCCAACTGAGGGACCAAATTTGGTGAAGAATCCTGGTCACATGCCACCTGAGCCACATTGCGCATATGCAAAGAAAAAGAACACAGTAAGGTTTCAGCTAAAGAACATCTAGTGCTAAGAGCATTAGAGGATTTTAAATGAAGTCAGAAAGATACAATGTGTACTAGAAAAAACAATGCAAACATTGTGATTTTAGGAAAGTTGGCGTTGATGGGAACGCAGTATGACATAGGGAATATCGATTTGAATTCAACAATATAGGTTAAATCTCCTACCCAAATTTCAGAAACATTCAGAAAAAAGCTGCTGTAGCAAAAATACAACAGAAGCAATTGCAGATAATATGAAAGTTATCCTTATTCACTACCACATAGTAAATGATTCTTCTTAATTGATTAATTGCTGGTATTTGGTGTCTCTATCCTAAAATGATAGGCACGCTAGAAATGATGATTGATTAAGGTAAGAAAAGTTGCTTGTAATAAGTGATATATGTTCTAATAAAATATCCCTAGTTTGGCTCTTAACATGGTAGGATTTGGCATATATATATATATAAAAATTGTCATTGCAATAAGACAGCATTGGTAAGTTTACTACACATTCTAGCATCTCACAGAGGTTCACTATTTCAAATATATAAACAAAAATATTTCTAAGTCAGAATGAAATGCACCTGTAGGAAACTAATATCATAGCTAATGAATTGTTTATTTATAATACTTGAAAAGTTTTTAAAATAAATCCTCATAAAAAAGGTAAACACTTGGCAATACATGTCCAATGAATATCTAAAGTCACAGAGATACTTAAAAGTAAGAGAACTGAAAGAAAGGCCAAAGAAAAAGGTATCTTGCTGTAAGAAGAAGCTCGGAGTGACCTATGCAAATAAAGTAATCTAATCCTTAATGCCCAAGCCTGTTCCCATGCATGAATGACAAAACTTCCTTTGCATTAAGTTGGAGCAAGGCTGGGCTCAAAGTGCAAGGAACAATTCTGACTTAGCGAGAGTATGGCCTAGCCCAGGGTTTCTCAAACAGGGGTCGCTGCTTGTGTAGGGAAAGCTCCTGGCGGGCCAGGCCAGTTTGTTTACCTGCTCCGTCCACAGGTCCGGCTGACTGCAGCTCCCACTGGCTGCGGTTCACTGCTCCAGCCCAATGGGAGCTGCTGGAAGTGGCGGCCAGTAAGTCCCTCGACCTGCGCCACTTCCAACAGCTCCCATTGGCCAGGAGCAGCGATCTGTGGCCAGTGGGAGCCGCGATCGGCTGGACCTGCGGACGGGGCAGGTAAACGCACCGGCCTGGCCCGCCAGGGGCTTTACATACACAAGCGGCGACCCCTGTTTGAGAAACCCTGGCCTAGCCTAATAAACCTTTACCATCTGTAACTTATGATACCTGTGCCTGTTCCTCTATGCCTTCCTCCTATTCCCAATGTGATCTAGGTAAAGCACACAGGATGAGGTCCTTGAGGATGAACTCACTGAAATTCCTTAGAATCAAGTTTCTGGACTCTATTATTAACTTGTGTATTATGTGCATACTGCTGTCTCTGAATGGAGGCTGCCATCAACTGAACTTTCAGGTAATCTTGTTGCACCTTTTACAAAATGATACTATGTCTACATATATTTTCATTAAGCAAAGGTATTAACACCCTGTTTTACATATCCAATGGAAATATTTCTGACACTAATTGTTTAATTTAAATAGCCAGCAATATTAAACTCAACATTTATGCTAAAAGTTTTTCAAGCCAAAGACAAACAATCATAATAAAAAATGTTCTTGTTTAATCTACAAAATAAGTACATTTGATTTTAATTATTTGGATAATGACCAAGCAAGTACATCAGGCACATCCCTTCCTGGAGATAATGAAAGGCACACAGGAGCAAACAATATCGCTGAAAATAGACCAACACATTCTGACTCTGAAGATGACTCCAGTAATGAAAATCAGTCTCTTGCAAATGACTCATCTTCTGAAGACTTCACTGGAGATGTTGAAAATCAGGATGATGCATGTGAAAATAAAATTATCAATATGAAGATGAGGAACAGCAGTCTATCACTGAAGAGCTGTTTGATAATAATGAAATTGAGACACCAGTTAGTGGTACAGAAACAAATGAAAGCAGAAGAAATGTCAATGATAATAGTGAATCAGTAACTATTTCTTTAAATGTAAAATGAAGAGATAGCAGACAAAGAGGAAATATACTAGAAAATGGAGTGCCTAACTCCTTAATGAAGTGAAAGGATAACAGGTAAATTCACAAAAACTGAAGTAAACTTTGCTGATGAATGGAGATCACTAACATAGTATGTTAATATCAAATAGCAATTTAGTGACATTAGTGCCATAGGGCCAAATCCTAAGAAGTGTTGAGAATCTAAAGACTAAGTGGGAGTTGTGGGTGCTCAGCATCTCTCTGAATTTGGCTTTTAATCTTTAGCGAAATGAAGACTCGAATTAGCTATATAAGGGGGAAAATCGCCTGTTCATTTTAATCTTCACATTACAGTTGATGATGCTAGCAGCAGTACTGATGAAAATGTACCTGATATAACACCTCCATGGGAAACTAATGATCATAATGAATCTACATGTCGCTGAAGTGCAAAGATGCAGGCCCATAAATCTGAAGGGAAAAAAACAGCTAAAGGCAAACAAATTATCAGCACAAACAAATGATTGTTTTATCATTGTTTTCATTCCTGCTACATTTATTTATGGTCTTTCCCCTCTAAATGAATAAAATTTCCACAAATTAGCTTTAAAATTTTGTTCTATTTTTACCCTTCAACGTTTCCCTTCCACAGAGCTTTCCAAGTTTAGCTCTGTTTAATTGTCATTGTGTGATGGCTGATTAATCTCTGCCTTTTCTTTTCATCTAAAGATAATCAGTGGTTAACCGGTATATAATATTTGTTCCTGCTGTAGTTAATGCTCTGTCAAACCTAGTTTTAGAAATTTTAAGTTGGTTATAAATTATCACTCTGGGCTGGAATTTAAAACTAGATCCATTATGCACAATATTCAATTTAAATAAAAAAATATATGAAATTTTCCCTTTTTTAGAGTTTATGAAGCTTCTGTGAAAATGTAGCATTTCCTGTAAAATGTTTGCATTAACAAAAATATTATCAAAATTATGCACAATATTTTTTCCCCACATCTGTATGCTGAAAAAAATAGAATGCAGATTTCCACGGTGCATGTTCATGTACTGAGCTAGGTGGACTGGGACTAACCACAAGGTTGAAGTCTTGTGGTATTTCTTCATGTTCTCTGTTTGTTTGAGCCTGTTCCACAAGCTCAGGACCATAAGCAGAGGCCATTTTGACTTGTTATTTACTAGGTGTTTCCAGTAGCACCCACAATGTGCTTAGCCATTTTCCAAGCATAAAAGAAGGCAAGGTCCTTACCTCAAAGAACTCACAAGCTAAAAGACAAACAGACTATGGGCTAGTTCCAAAAAGGCACTTAGACTTTTAACTGCCTCTCTAGGTGCCTAAATCCATCATTTAGACACCATTGAAACCACTGCTCAGCTGCCAATGAACTGTGTAGGCTCCTAAGTTTCTGCTAGAGACATGCACAAAGCCTCTGAAGTCCTGAGGCCACCACAAAGCTAAGGAGCTATTTGGAACCTTACTCAGAGCTGACCCCTGACAGCATTCTTAAACTAGGCTTTCCTCTGCTTCTCTCCCACAGCAGGGTACAGTCTGGTATGTGTTCACGGAGCATACCTATTAGCCCAAGCCTTACAGGTTGGGACAAAGGAAAGACAAAGAGTGCATATACATATCTGGGGTTAACTGAGGTGTGTGAGACCCAAGTTCAGACTTCTCATCTGTCCTATGCAGAGCAGGGACTTGAACCCACTTAAGTACCCTAACAACCAGGTTATAGAGTTTTCTGAACTGTGTCTCTCAATCTCTCCTGTTGAAGCTGTTCCACGTTGTATAAATAATTAAATATTAACTAGAGTAGGAGCTAGAAAAAGAGAGGTTGACTTGGCATCCTAGTGGTTAGGGCACTCACCTCTGAAGTAGGAGAGTCAAGTTCAAGTCCCTGCTCAAATAAATATTCAATTATTTATACAAAGTGGAACAGCTCCAACAGGAGATACTGAGAGATGCCTACTCCAGGTTACCCAACAGTCCAGTGGTTAGGGCACTCACAGGAGAGATCAGCATTCAGCTCCCTACTCCAAATCAGGCAAGGCAGCAATTTAAATTTAGGTCTCCCATATCCCAGATAGGTGGCCCAACCTGGTATAATTAGGGTGGGGTGAAAAAACAGGTGATCTGGCTTGCACTCCGAACTCCGGGAGAAGCTTCACATATGAGAATCCTGAACAGAGATGGGCCAGAAGAAGGTGCCTAACAGTCGGATGCCTAAGCCCCAGATCAATGAGAGTTAGGCACCTAAGTCCTTAAACTTCACCCCTTTCCTTTGCATTTCACTCCTGGTGCAGGTAGCTCCCCTGTCAGCTTGCCAGCTTCTGAGGATGCCTTTCTTAGGTGCCTGTATAGGAAGCCTGGGCACTTGACTCTCAATTCCCCTTGTGGCAGGGTACCTAGGAGTTAGGTGTTAGGCATTGCAGTGCTTAGCATTATAAGTCTCTTTGTGGATCTGGTTCTAAATGCAGAAGGAATGAGTGCAACACCAGAAGCAGCCAAGATCTTTATTGGCCATATGTTAATAATACAATGTTTTGCTAACACAATTATTTTTATTGCTGGTGGTTTGGTTTTGTATGTGTGAAATATATTTTAGTTACTATTCCCCCTAAGTACACACAATTTTGCCAAAATCATCTGGTTAACTGTTTCTTGGCCATTCATCAGGAGTTGGTCATCCAGCAGCAGATCAGCTCAAGAAATGTATTATACTTCTAGAAGACTGCCTACAAGTAGGCAGAAAACAACTTAGAAAAGGAGAAAATAAAGACTAGTATACTAGTATACTAGTATACTAAAGGCTAGTATCACTAAAGCAGCAGAGGACTCATGAGGAAATGCAAAAAAGAGGACAGCTAATTAGTGAGGGACAGATTTATACCGGGCATTGAAGGCAAGGAACCAAAACTTCAACTTGATGCTACAAAGGATGATGAACCAATGGAGAAATTCAAAGAGGAAGGTGATATGGGCAAGGAACATGATCTGGTGGGCAGCAGCCTGTAGGGACTGGATGGGCCAATGTCGGTGTGACGTTGCACTCAATATATTTTATGGAAATATGCTCGTGAGTGTGAATATGATGTAACAGGAATATGCTTTATGCAAAAAGGTCTCATAAGGTATCATAAAAAAGGTTATAACCTACTGAATATATTCCTCCTATTTGTATACATGTATAATTCTTGTATCTGAAGCTAGAAATATGAAGTATAACTCTGAGGTCCTATTGTAATTATGCAAAGTGTGGGCCATTAATGGTGGTTTAGAATCTTGGTGGCTCCCATTGACTAGGACCGTTGGTTGTAAATGGTTTATTTACCTGCAAACCTTCCTGTGTACGCTTGGGCCAGCCCGTGGGTCATGAAGAATGAGGTCTCACAGGGACATGTGACCATGTCACCTGATACTGAAATCCATCTTAAATCTTGTACTTTTCCATTTAGAAGGAGAGGTGGAGACCTAGAGAGACAAAACATTCCCACCTTGTGCCAAAGCTATAAAAAGGGGGTGGAATAGGACAAAGGGAGCCAGTCATGAGAAAGCCCCTGCTTACCACCTGAGATGTCTGCTGAAACTAACAAGGACTGTACCAGGGGACAGGATTGGGGCCAGACTAGGAAGGAGTCTAGTCTGTGAAAGAAGCTTATTGGAACATCTCTGAGGATGAGCTATTACCTGTAATCAGTTTCTTAATGTATTAGACTTTGATTGCGTGCTTTTGCTTTATTTTGCTTGGTGACTTACATTGTTCTGTCTGTTATTACTTGAAACCACTTAAATCCTATTTTTATACTTAATAAAATCACTTTTGTTTATTAATGAACCCAGAGTAAGTGATTAATACCTGGGGGAGCAAATAGCTGTGCATATCTCTCTATCAGTGTTATAGAGGGCAGACAATTTATGAATTTACCTTGCATAAGCTTTATACAGAGTAAAATGGATTTATTTGGGGTTTGGGTCCCATTGGGAGCTGGGTGCTGGAGGCAGGTAACTTGCTGAGCCATATTCAGTTAAATCTGCAGCTTTGGGGGCATAGACCAGACCCTGGGTCTGTGTTGCAGCAGGCTAGCATGTCTGGCTCAAAAAGACAGGGTTCTGGAAATCCCAAACTGGCAGGGAAAACAGGCTCAGAGGTAATTTCAGAACATCAGGTGACAGCCCCAAGGGGGTCTCTGTGACTGAACCCGGCACAGTCGGCACCAAGGGGGTCAGAGAGCAGCAAGTCAAAACAATTAAGATGAAGGCTTAAGTGATAGTTTTAGCTGTAGGGAAAAAAGGACAAAGGGATCAGGAAATGTTCGGGGGGGAGAGTGGCAGGATGGCTTGGATGTGTGGGGCAAGGCAGAGCACTAAGTCACAGATCATCCCAAGATTGTGGGGTTGAGGAGAACAAAGAAAGAACAAAGCGACAGGGAGTCCTGTGGCACCTTATAGACTAACAGACGTATTGGAGCATGAACTTTCATGGGTGAATACTCACTTCGTCAGATGCATGTAGTGGAAATTTCCAGAGGCAGGTATAAACATGCAGGCAAGAATCAGTCTAGAGATAACGAGGTTAGTTCAATCAGGGAGGATGAGGCCCTCTTCTAGCAGTTGAGGTGTGAACACCAAGGGAGGAGACACTGTTTTTGCAGTTGGCTAGCCATAATCCTGAGCTGATGGTGTCAAATTAGCAAATGAACCGAAGCTCAGCAGTTTCTCTTTGAAGTCTGGTCCTGAAGTTTTTTTGCTGAAGGATGGCTACCTTTAAATCTGCTGTTGTGTGTCCAGGGAGATTGAAGTGTTCTCCTACAGGTTTTTGTATATTGCCATTCTTAATATCTGACTTGTGTCCATTTATCCTTTTACATAGAGACTGTCCAGTTTGGCCAATGTACATAGCAGACGGGCATTGCTGGCACATGATGGCATATATTACATTGGTGGACGCGCAGGTGAATGAACCGGTGATGTTGTGGCTGATCTGGTTAGGTCCTGTGACGGTGTCGCTGGTGTAGACATGTGGGCAGAGTTGGCATCGAGGTTTGTTGCATGGATTGGTTCCTGAGTTAGAGTTACTATGGTGCGTTGTGTGGTTGCTGGTGAGAATATGCTTAAGGTTGGCGGGTTGTCTGTGGGAAAGGACTCGCCTGCTGCCCAAGGTCTGTGAAAGCGAGGGATTGTTGTCCAGGATGGGTTGTAGATCACTGATGATGCATTGGAGAGGTTTTAGATGAGGACTGTAGTGTGATGGCCAGTGGAGTTCTGTTGGTTTCTTTCTTGGGCTTCTCTTGCAGCAGGAGGTTTCTGGGTACACTTTTGGCTCTGTTGATTTGTTTCCTTATTTCCTCGTGCGGGTATCGTAGTTTTGATAATGCTTTGTGAAGATCTTGTAGGTGTTGGTCTATGTCCGAGGGGTTGGAGCAAATGCGGTTGTACCTCAGCGCTTGGCTGTAGACAATGGGTCATGTGGTGTGTCCAGGATGGAAGCTGGAGGCATGAAGGTAGGTATAGCAGTCGGTGGGTTTTTGGTATAGGGTGGTGTTAACGTGATCGTCACTTATTTGTACCTGGACCTCCAATGTAGATTGGTCCAGGCTAAGGTTGATGGTGGGGTGGAAACTGTTGAAATCATTGTGGAATTCTTCCAGAGTCTCCTTCCCATGGGTCCAGATGATGAAGATGTCATCAATGTAGCGTAGGTAGAGAAGGGGCATGAGTGGATGGGAGATGAGGAAGCGTTGTTCCAGATCAGACATAAAAATGTTGGCATATTGTGGGGCCATGCGTGTGCCCATAGCAGTGCCACTGGTCTGGAGTTATATATTGTCACCAAATTTGAAATAATTGTGCATAAGGATAAAGTCACAGAGCTCAGCAACAAGTTGTGCTGTGGCATCATCAGAGATACTGTTCCTGACAGCTTGTATTCCATATGTGTGTGGGATTTTTGTGTAAAGAGTCTCCACATCCATGGTGGCTAGGATGGTGTTTTCTGGAAGATCACTGACGCATTTTAGTTTTCTCAGGAAATCGGTGGTTTCACGCATAGCTGGGCGTGTTGGTGGTGTAGGGTCTGAGTAGAGAGTCCACATATCCAGACAGTCCTTCAGTGAGAGTGTCAATTCCAGAGACGATGGAGCCTCCAGGATTTCCAGGTTTGTGGATCTTGCATAGTAGATACAATAACCCCAGTCGGGGCTCTAAGGATATGTTGATTTGTTCCTGTGTTAGTGTAGGGAGTGTCCTGAGTAGATGGTGCAGTTTCTTAGTGTATTCCTCAGTGGGATTTGAGGAGAGTGGCCTGTAGAATTTGGTATTGGAGAGTTGTTTGGCAGCCTCCTTTTGGTAGTCAGACCTGTTCATGATGACAACAGCACCTCCTTTATCAGCATCTTTGATTATAATGTCAGGGGTGGTTTCTGAGGCTGTGGATGGCATTGCATTCTGCACGACTTAGGTTATGAGGCAAGCGATGTTGTTTTTTCCACAATTTCTGCCTGTGCACGTTGGCGGAAGCATTCTGTGTATAGGTTCAGACTGTCATTTCGACCCTCAGAAGGCGTCCATGTGGAGTTCTTCTTCTTGTGCTGTTGGTGGAAGGGTATCTGTATATCAGTGCACTGTTCAGTGTTATCTTGAAAGTATTCTTTGAGTCGGAGATGGCGAAAGTAGGCTTCCAGATCACTGCAGAACTGTATCATGTTCGTGGGGGTGGTAGAGCAAAAAGAGAGTCCCCGAGATAGGACAGACTCTTCTGATGGGTTGAGTGTGTAGCTGGATAAATTGACGATATTGCTGGGTGAGTTAGGGGTACCACTGTTGTGGCCCCATGTGGCAGGTAGGATTTTAGACAGCTTACAGTCCATTTTCCTCTGTAGAGAGGTGAAGTGTGTAATGTAGATCTCCAGTCTTATTTTAGTAAAGTCCATTTGTGTGGAGGGTTGGTTATTTATGAAAGCCTCCAGGTTGGAGAGCTCTTTTTTGATGTTTTCCTGTTTGCTGTATAGGATGCTGATGAGGTGGTTCCTCAGTTTCTTTGATAGTGTATGGCATAATCTTTCACTGTGGTCTGTGCAGTATGTAGATAGCAATGGATTTTTCACCTTCTGTCCATTTGGTATGATGTCCATCCGTTTGCATTTGGAAAGGAAGATGATATCTGTCTGTACTTGTGCAAGTTTCTTCATGAGGTTGATGGATTTCCACTCCATACGGAACAGTGTCAAGAGAGCCCCGGGTGGAAAAGTGTATGAGGAAGGTATGATCAACAATGTCAAAAGTAGCAGGGATGTCCAGGGAAATGAGAACGGGGTAGATACTAATGCTATGAAGAGAGTAAGGTGGTAGCTGGTGAGACCTGGGGGTTGGTAGAGTTTTATTTCATTTATTTTAATTTAGGATGGAGATAGCAGAGCATACTTACACTGTGAGAAGAAGGAGCTAGATGAAGACATTAAAGCTGAGATGGATGAAAGGGGGTGAGGCAGAGGCATGAGGTGTTTAGCAGTGGGAGAGAATGCAGTCATTAGATCAGCAGAAGAACAGGTGAGAAACATTAGTATTGGTTAAAAGGAAATAGGAGAACAAGTTAGATGGGGAGGAAGATCACAGTGGATCTTGTCAGCTTACATTCTTAGGCATCTGTTGGAAGGGAGGGAGGGAAAGAGGGATGAGATATGTTACCAAAGGTCTCAGTGGGACAGAGTAGACCTGTGATCCACCAAAGATATCAAGCCATTGGTGCTTTCTCCAGCCTCCAATAAGAGCACAACTACAGGCTGTTTTGGAAGTTAGTTACTGTACCATGTTATCTTGGTACATTAGTAGTATGGAAAACTGGGCAGAAGTTTAGTTTCCTGCCATCTTCTCTCTTCAAAGATAGCAGCTATCTCCCTTCTTCTGTCTGAAATTCTGAGAAAACAACATTTCATATGAAAATGGACTTACGCATTTTTGCCCCAAAATGTCACAGAAAGCTAATGGAGACTTTTTTTCATGCAAAAATTCTATGTCCAAAATTTAAAAACCTTCTGAGTCACATATGAGCATAAAAATGAGGAAATGAGTATGTCCAGACAGCAAGAGAATTAGAGGCACATGGCACTTTTAAAACATACAAACATAAATAAACTCATGTTTGCACAACTATTTCTGCAGATCACAAAAAACAAGGTGATGAAGAAGAGAAACTGTCACAATTATTGGATAATCATTGTTGAAAAAAAAATTGTGAGAGCATTTTCTATAATTCCTGGGCAGAGTTGGATGAATGAAAGCACAAACTGAGTAATTTTTGACAACACATATGTGTATAAATCAAAGCAGAAAAGCCTCCATTCACTCCTTTGAGCTGCTAAAATGCCTCTAGGTCTTTGCATTAGAAGACTAAGGTCCTTTAGAAGGATCAGAAGGCAATATCCCACAGAGAGGCAAGCTGATACCTAGTAATATGAATTTCTTTTTTAACCTAGTTTAATATAAAACACATAAGATAAATAGACCATTTTAGATCAATCAGAAGATTTGCAAAGTCAAATACACAAGATGTGTTTTACCTGAAATTATACAAACTACATTACATTATCTAAGAAACAGACTTATTTTACAAAAAGCAATTTTAAAAACTCATCTAAACCCTCCAAACAACCCCAGTGTTACAACCAAGATTTTTCTAAAACAAAATTTGAACTCATCTGATGATAGGTGTACCCTACCAGTAGCCATGTATAATTAATTAACACATTAAAGGACATGTTAGTGGACATATTAAGGCTATTAAGGCTATTTCCTTATTCTTGTGAGCTTAAATAACAACAAAATGGAAACAAGTCTTAACTATATAAAATATATAATGTTATGAAGTTCTTGAAGACTTTCAAGAGGTTTTATTTTAACATATCTTTTCCAGTGTTTAAAGCAATGGGGAATATATTGTACAAGATTCTATAATATAGGTGCAACACTAGTGTAAAATGAGTACCAATGTGATGACAGTCATGGTTAGGGGAGCGAATGAGAGTTTAGATTCTGCAACATACAGGACAGAGTGTCAAAAGTGATGCAATACTGACAGGCCAGGTTTACAGGTCATTCTGAAACACAGCATAGAGCAGAAGTTACTAACTAAGTTGGCTACTCATAAGAACCTACAAATAGTTCAATAACTTCCATTTCCTACCTTAGTATCTAATGTGCCTAATGAAATTTTTCAAAACTGGACAAAAGGAGTAATATGTTGCAGAAAAAAATGGTGGTACTCTCCCCAAATCCTCCCACAATAAAAGCTCCAAACACTCATGACACTAAAATGAGGTGCAAGCAATAAAGAATCCTGTGGCACCTTATAGACTAACAGACGTTTTGCAGCATGAGCTTTCGTGGGTGAATGAAGAAGTGGGTATTCACCCACGAAAGCTCATGCTGCAAAACGTCTGTTAGTCTATAAGGTGCCACAGGATTCTTTATTGCTTTTACAGATCCAGACTAACACGGCTACCCCTCTGATAAAATGAGGTGCTAATCACAGCATGCTGTACAGCTTTGTATGATATGATCATCTCCCTTCTTGCCTGTTTTGATCAGTATTGAAATAGTTAATTTTAACTTTGATGCCTGATAAGCTAAATGTTAACACTCTATTGAAATAAAAAGGGGCAGTTCACACCTCTTGAAGTTATTGTTTTAGGATGTCTGCAAACTCAAGTAGACATCACTACATCATTTTATTTTTGTCAATGTGTCACACCACGTAATTGTATTGCAGTTCTCAGATATTGGCATGTTTTTGGAGCAGGATGAAGATGCTGCCTATGTGCTGGTGGCATGCACCTTTGCATTCAAAAGGAGAGCTCACCTGCTAAGTGACAACAGGTGGGAAGATATGTTCATCATCCACTTAGTGATTCTCTGTGATAAAATGACTTGGCCTTTCAACAAGTTGGATAGAGCCACAAAGAGTAGAGGGTTCTCAACAATATGGATGTGAAAATGTTTGCTTCGGAGAGAGAGCAGATCTCCTCTAGGGGTAGCACTGAGGTATATAGTGTTTTCAGTATCAGGGACTGAACCAGTCTCAGTAGGTGTCTTGGTACTGAGGATATTCCTAGTTCTTTCAGGATACATTAAGCAGCCTTGGTTCAGCTGTAGACATCAACACCAAAGGTTGCATCTCTGGTACTAGGATTGGTGCCAGAGAACTTTTTCTCTGTGCCAAAGTCTGGTTGTTTTTTTGTTTGTTTGCATGCTTGCTTGTTTTTTGTGTTGTTTGTTTTTATCACTAGCCCTCAATGCCTTATGGGGCATAGTGGTTTTGTCCCTGGAGGCCTTACATAGTCTTTCCTTCTGGGGATACACTGAGCTCTATCTAGTGTCTCTGCCTCTGTGTTCACGGCAGTTTCAGAGCCAGTCTTCAGTACTGGAGAGGTTAGCATTGGCTTCAGTGCTGATGATTTTGTTGCCAGTGGCGTCAGTGTTGGGTCTTTTCTTGATGTGATCTTCCCTGAGCTGGTTTTAGGCATCACAAGCGTGGTAGACAGGACACTCAAAGCAGTTGGTTTGCCTGGTACCTGGGCTCTGCTACTTGTCTCCTCAAGGTCTGAAGATACCTTAATGGATTGCTTTAGCAGATGGAGCTTCAGTTATGCATTCCACAACTTGCACATGCTTACAGAGACTGACTGGCATACTGAGCAGCTCTCTGGTGTATGGGTCTCTCCTAAACACAAGAGGCATCTGCTGCATTCAGTTTTCAAGAGAATTAATGCATTACAGGAAGGGCAAGGTTTGGCGTAGGCAGGTTTAAAACCCACCACATTAAAGTGGTCTGACCATGGGGGTCTAACCATCAAATTTCAGTACAGACAAGTTAATTTTGTTTGCAGTCATTCCTTATAGATGGAGAGGAAGAGTTCTGAAGGTTTCAGAGGAATCAAAACATTTATTCAAAGATAAAGATGCTCGCCATGTTCTGTCTTGCTGCAATAAGATCACACTAAGAAAAAAACATGAAAGACTCTGGGTTTTGTACTGGTATACCTATTTTAGTTAAGAGTATGGGGTTTTTTACCTAAATAGGAAATACCTAAATATCCTTTTACCTAAAAGCCCTTACTGTGGATGCATTTATATGGCTATAAATACCAGTATAGCTTCCCATAAATGTACAGAATAAGCTATGCTGATGTTTATAACAGTTCTATTTTGTCCACACTCTGAGGGTTGTATCATTTTAACTATCCTAGCATAGTTAGAGGAGTACAACTTTTTTATTTAGACATGGCCTATATGCAACAGCGCCACCTAACCTCATTTGACATAATACAATATCAGTATAATAACAACTGTCTTATATAGTTATTAGGTTTCATGTCGATTTTCTTTTTAAAGTGAAGTTAGCATTCTTGAAGGATAGAAGCTGGACATAAAAAAATATTATTGCCCCTTTCATCCCCTAGAATTCCTCAATCTTTTCCAAATTATACACTGTACATTCTAGTGTACGCTACTAATACACAGCTGCCATCCAGTGCATTGTATGCTGAACAACAACGGGACATGGGGACATTTTAACCAAGGACACTGAATCAAAACTGCTACAGGGATTTGGTATTTGAGGTCTCTTCTGAGACCATCCATTGAAAGTGTACAGTACATTGCCTTTCAATGGGCGTTTTGCTCCTAAGTGCCTAAGTCACTTTCGAAAATGGTACTTTTGGCTAAGTCACTTAAGAGCTTTTGAAAATGTTACTCCTGTCTTTACAATGTAAAAGAAGCAGTGAGAGATAAAAAGACTTCCTTTAAAAAGTGGAAGTCAAATCCCAGTGAGGCAAATAGAAAGGAGCACAAACACTGCCAACTTAAGTGCAAGAGTGTAATAAGAAAAGCCAAAGAGGAGTTTGAAGAACGGCTAGCCATAAACTCCAAAGGTAATAACAAAATGTTTTTTAAGTACATCAGAAGCAGGAAGCCTGCTAAACAACCAGTGGGGCCCCTTGACGATGAAAATACAAAAGGAGCGCTTAAAGATGATAAAGTCATTGCGGAGAAACTAAATGGATTCTTTGCTTCAGTCTTCACGGCTGAGGATGTTAGGGAGATTCCCAGACCTGAGCTGGCTTTTGTAGGTGACAAATCTGAGGAACTGTCACAGATTGAAGTGTCACTAGAGGAGGTTTTGGAATTAATTGATAAACTCAACATTAACAAGTCACCGGGACCAGATGGCATTCACCCAAGAGTTCTGAAAGAACTCAAATGTGAAGTTGCGGAACTATTAACCAAGGTTTGTAACCTGTCCTTTAAATCGGCTTCGGTACCCAATGACTGGAAGTTAGCTAATGTAACGCCAATATTTAAAAAGGGCTCTAGGGGTGATCCTGGCAATTACAGACCGGTAAGTCTAACGTCGGTACCGCAAATTAGTTGAAACAATAGTAAAGAATAAAATTGTCAGACACATAGAAAAACATAAACTCTTGAGCAATAGTCAACATGGTTTCTGTAAAGGGAAATCGTGTCTTACTAATCTATTAGAGTTCTTTGAAGGGGTCAACAAACATGTGGACAAGGGGGATCCGGTGGACATAGTGTACTTAGATTTCCAGAAAGCCTTTGACAAGGTCCCTCACCAAAGGCTCTTACGTAAATTAAGCTGTCATGGGATAAAAGGAAAGGTCCTTTCATGGATTGAGAACTGGTTAAAGGACAGGGAACAAAGGGTAGGAATTAATGGTAAATTCTCAGAATGGAGAGGGGTAACTAGTGGTGTTCCCCAAGGGTCAGTCCTAGGACCAATCCTATTCAATTTATTCATAAATGATCTGGAGAAATGCAGATGACACTAAACTACTCAAGATAGTTAAGACCAAAGCAGATTGTGAAGAACTTCAAAAAGATCTCACAAAACTAAGTGATTGGGCAACAAAATGGCAAATGAAATTTAATGTGGATAAATGTAAAGTAATGCACATTGGAAAAAATAACCCCAACTATACATACAACATGATGGGGGCTAATTTAGCTACAACGAGTCAGGAAAAAGATCTTGGAGTTATCGTGGATAGTTCTCTGAAGATGTCCACGCAGTGTGCAGAGGCGGTCAAAAGCAAACAGGATGTTAGGAATCATTAAAAAGGGGATAGAGAATAAGACTGAGAATATATTATTGCCCTTATATAAATCCATGGTACGCCCACATCTCGAATACTGTGTACATACAATTATGACTATATTTATGATGAAATGATTCCCTGGATTTTGAGAAGGGAAGCAGCAGTTTCCTTTTGAAGTGCTGCCTCTAGCGATCTGCCACAGCAGTATTTCAAAGAGAAGCTGTTCTTTTCCCTTCCAGTCCAGATGTAGTGTTAAGCAGCTGGGCTGCTTCAAGGTGACCGTAGGACTATAGCAGGGGTCAGCAACCTTTCAGAAGTGGTGTGCCGAGTCTTCATTTATTCACTCTAATTTAAGGTTTCGCGTGCCAGTAATACATTTTAATGTTTTTAGAAGGTCTCTTTCTATAAGTCTATAATATATAACTAAACTATTGTTGTATGTAAAGTAAATAAGGTTTTTAAAATGTTTAAGAAGCTTCATTTAAAATTAAATTAAAATGCAGAGCCCCCCAGACCAGTGGCCAGGACCTGAGCAGTGTCAGTGCCACTGAAAATCAGCTCACATGCCGACTTTGGCACCTCTGGACTATAGGAACCTGAACTAGGAGCTAAATTACATGAAGTTCTTAGGGGTTTTATTTTGATTTATAAATTAAATAGAGAGCAGCTATCTCAGCATCTAGGTGCCCTTAACAAATTTTATAAACACCAATCGTACAACACCATAATAAAACTAGCAGCTAATTCTCACCTTATCAAAAAATAAACCAGCAAACAACTACTGATGAAAACTAGAAGTTCTCACACATTACACCCCAGAACAAAAGCCAAAGAATAAAAAATGGACTTTGCATCGGCAACAAATGCAAGAGAGTCAGGCTAATTTGAACCAAAGTGACATTAGTAAGTCGAAGTTCGCTTATGATAATGCCATACAACCAACTCTCTTCCTTTCAAAACAAAGAGCTTTCAGTGTTAGCCAACAGAAAAAAAAGGATTGTGTTGCTTTAAATAGTTTTACTCTTCCCATTTCTAATTATTCATGTAAATTAAATTCTACAAGTGAAGAAAAATTCATAAAACTCATACTTATTCATCTTATCGGAAGATGTGGCATATGAATAGTGCCCATAATCTCAGAAGGTGAAATGTAGAAAATATCACAGGCAACTCCCACTTCAAGTTAACTGAACCAAAAAAGGGAGATTCCTGATATGAAGGGGAATTCAAGGAGATCCTCCCTAATCACCTCTTAATAGACTCACATTTCAGACACAGGAAACAAATCAAGAATTCTGAAGACATGGAATTTTTAATCACTTACACTTACTATCAAATACAACAAAAACTTTAAAGTACAGATAATGAACATTATATGTAAATAATAAGACTTATTACTAAGAATAATCAAAGAGATTTCTGCAAAATACTGATGTACATACTACAGTCATGAAAAATTCATTGTACATCCCCAGTTCTTTATCTGTATCCAATGCAGAGAAAAAATATTCTCAACAATGAATATCATTAGTACATAATTATTATTTTTTATGTTTCTGTCTGGTAAGAGTTGGTGATAATTAGATTTGTACTTTTGAACAATTCTAAAAAAGAGTTGAGATTTCCAAAAGGTAGCAGGACAGGAAGCCTGGGAAAAAAAATAGATCAAGAGAAGGAAGTTTCAATTAATGACCCTACCATTAACATATTATACCAGATGAGCACTGAGTAGGAATGAGACTGCATCTCTGGAAGCCAAAGTCCAAGATTCCTTCAGAGATTTTCTCCCACATTGAAAAGAAGGAGCTGAGAAAAGGAGTAATAGAAAGCAGCCTGGAGGGCTATGGCATCATTCAAAGGCACTCGAGGAAACAGTGACACAACAAGAGGTACAAGAGTATGAGGGTTTGGCTACACTTGCAGGTGTGCAGCACTGGGAGTTAAAGCTGTCTTCGTACAGCTGTGTTGGGAAAGCGCTGCAGTGTGGCCACACTGACAGCTACCAGCGCTGCAGTGTGGCCACATTTGCAGCAGTGTTGGGAGTGGTGCATTATGGGCAACTATCCCAGCGTTCAAGTGGCTGCAACATGCTTTTCAAAAGAGGGGGGTGGGGTGGAGTGTGACAGGGAGCGTGGGGGAGACA
Organism: Mauremys mutica; assembly: GCF_020497125.1. NCBI lineage: Eukaryota > Metazoa > Chordata > Testudines > Geoemydidae > Mauremys > Mauremys mutica. The sequence goes on along the minus strand of NC_059072.1, from coordinate 286,981,823 downwards.
GAGAGAGTGGAGTTTTGGAGCTGACACTGTGTCAGCTCCCTGCCTTGCAAGTTCTAAGGACTTGAAGATACACAGCACCAACCTTCAATCATTTTAAAAGTTTCAACCCCTTCCCCCACCCCTCTCTCATTCACTAAATGCAAATAGCCTTCAGACCAGATAAGCAGCTGCTCCAAAACTGACCCTTCCTCCCCCCCGCCCCCGGGCTGCTTCTCTCCTCAAGCAAACACTAGCTGTGGACATTCATCCCCCTCTACTCGAGCAAACAGTAGCTGTGTTTGTTTTTAGATAAGCAGCTCTGGGAGCCCCGAGTTCACAACAAAACAAAGAGAGGCATCACAACAAAACAAAGAGTGTTATCTTTACTTAAAAAGCATTATGAGAAGGTTCCGGAGGTCAGTTACAGCTTAGTAAGATTAATCACTGTTTACACTGGCACCCCTGCGCTGCAAGAGCAGCACTGTTCTCTTTATTCCTCTCATCGAGGTGGAGTACATGCAGCGCTGTAGCCAGGGAGATACATCGCTGTATGTGCCTTGCCAGTGTGGACGGGGAGTAAGTTACAGTGCCGTAAAGCCACCACCAGCGCTGTAACTCTCAAGTGTAGCCAAGCCCTGAGAGAAACAAGGTTAAAGCTAACCGCATAGATTTTTATCCCATACCAGACTGAAAGAATAGGTCCTATTTGTGCACACTTCTATCACAACCACCAGCACCACCCAGCAACAGCAGTAACAAGGGAACAAAACACTAAGGCCTTGTCTACACACAAAAGTTCTACAGATATAATTCAAGTGGCACAACACACACACCCCAGGCCTTGTTTATACTAGTAAAGGGTTTGCCACTATTGCTAAGTGTAATGTAGCTGCTGCTTATACCAGCAAAAGGATACTTTTGATAGGCCAATCACTAGGTAAACCGATAAACAAAAGTGGCATACTGCTGTGTCGGTTTTTCTTCCACTTGGAATCCAGGAGGTCTCTTTTGGGGGGGTGTTTAAATTACATGTCACTACTCTTACAGGTTCCTAAATGGTTGGTGGTTAAAAAGCACCTCACTGAGGTCTCATATTACTTGGGCCTTGGACCTAGACAGTCACAGGGCATGGTAAGGGGATATGCCTCTATAGCTCACATGGTTTGCAGCCTGGTCTCCTCATCTCATTTCTCCTATATTCAGCATGGAGGGGGTCAGGACTCTGTCACCACTCAGAGTCGTGTGGCTGGTTTGAAGGTAAAGCAGAAGCAGGGATTTCACACTCACCAAGGGCCATTGATATGAGTTGATATCCTCACTGGAACAACCTTGCCAGTGGGTGTTTTACCCCAGTTTGGCATTCATTGTTAAATAAATCTGTGGCCTCAGCATTTACCATATTATAGAATCTGTGTCTCACTTTTACCATGTCCACATAAAAAACTGGTTGTAATTACAACCATGACTACACCGTCATGAAAATTGTGTCTAGGAATTTCCTTAGATTTTTGAGAATTTTTTTTCTGACACTGAGATGCATTACTGGTTTCAAAAAATGGTAGGTATTTATTTATATTTGTGAAGTATTAATGTGGTGTAACCCCATACCAGAGTCCATATGAGGCCAGTAACCCCTACTGAAGTTCATGCAGTAGCAACACTTCTACAGAGTTCATACAGAGTTACCCTACAAACCCAACAAAGCTTTCAACTACTACACAGAATCTTAACAAAGGTTATTACAGTTCTGCCACAGAAATGACTAAATTTCACACATTATGATTTATGGATTTTACAAATTCTCCTGAATTCTCTCAAGACCACATTAAACATATCAAGTAACTCCAAACACTTTATCCACAAATATCAAGTAACTCTGCACTTTCCCAAAACAGTGCCAGGCAGTACTCCTGAGGAGGTCAACAAAATAAACCAAATTTGAAGTTTCATTTGTTTGAATTACACAAGATTTTTTTTCCCAAATGTGAAAAAATATGACTTTTAAATTAGTCAAAAATGAGTTTTTAATATGCAGCTACCCCCAAATCTTAAGAAAAAATCTCCTTTAATATACCACACACCATTGTTTTTCTGGTGCGTTAGTTTAATTTTGGTGTAGTTACAGGGGAGATCAAAATTGGCCTTATAAGAGGAAGCTAGTTACAACCTTAACTGAGAAGACACTAGCTTTTCTCCTTAATTAGCCCATCAAACAGGGAATGTGCTTGTCAGCCACTGAATACATATACAATTATTTAGCAATGTTTAAAGGAGTAAAAGAATAAACATGATCAAAGAGCATCCAAGAATTAGGAGAATATCATTTTAATCTCTGAAAATTGCACCACGTATCAAATGCATGACATATAGAATAAATAATACACAATTTTGATTTATAAAGTTTGGATACCATCTAGGGGTTCTGGGGACATCATGCACTATAAGGTAACCAGAATTTTAATACAAAATTATAGCCTCAAAATTTTCCATATTTTATTTTATATAACATTAAACAGTACATAAAAATGAGTCCCCAAATCCATACCATTCATAGGCTGATAGTCCACTTCTGTCTTTTTAAATACAAGTTAATTTGAGGCAGATTGAGAGGTTTTTAAAAAAACGTTTGCCTCTATCATTACACTCAATAACATGAGGACTTATCTGATGCCAACACAATTTGACCTCATGACCAGTTCAGTTGTTGTGATACTGGCAGCTTCTATATTAGCATACTCCAGGGATGACTACTGTAAAGTACATGACACATAAAATAATATCCTATATTTGCTTTATTCTTTGTACTTATATTAAAGACTTGCTATTCTGTGCCAGTCAGACAAACTGTTGAACAACTGTATTCGAGTATTAGAATATTTGGTTTCACTGGTACATTCTGGCTGCTTTGAACCATTCCACTGATGTAGGGCAACATTAAACCTGGTTTAACTGCCCTGTTAAATCAGGTTTATGGTGGTTTTGTACCACTGAAGAGGCAATAATCTGGCCATTTAATTACATGCACTTGGTCATTTCCATACTTTTTAATGCATTTGTTTTGTAAGTTGTAACATTATGGGTATATTACTTACTGTAGAAATAATAGCTTTAATTAACCAAGTTTTATCTGGGAATTTCCTTATTTTAAAGAAATGTAAGGTATAGTAAGAGTATAAAGTAGGCTCCTACAGGATGTACAAAGTCTGCATTGACTCCTGAACATGCTACACTTCATCACATAAAATAGACATGTTTTAGGGTCCTCAGTCCATATCTCACTCCAAGCTCTTCTCCATAGATGAAAATAAGTCTGGGATCTTGCAACATGGTGTCAGGGTCTAAAACTCTGCATAGAGATGCAGAGCTCGCATGTGGATTCACCCTGATATCAGGTTCTAGGATACGGCAAACAGATATAAAGCTATTTTATTGGCTTATACTGAAAGGAAGACCACATGGGTCCTACTAGCTGCAAGCTAGGACATTAAGGGTTTGAGTATTTCTTTGTGGCACAAACAGAGGAAGGGACACATGGGATCTGCAGGGAGCCAGAGGTGACATGTAATTCATAGTGTAGGGGAGGAGGGGGACACAATTTAAAGTTTCTGGAGGGGCATGTGATCACCCCACAGACTTTTCAAACTGTGGAGTGCGCCCCCCAGGGGGAATGTAGGAACGTTTGGGAGGGTGAGCAATGATGCCAGGCAGCTCGGGGCTCAGACAGGGAAGCCCTGCACACCAGGACTCAGGAAGGCAGTTCCACTTCCACCCCCTGACTCATTGCATTGGGCCACCCACCCTCTCTGGGTTGGGGGGCACAACCAAAACATCGGGAGAGGGACACATGTGCCCCCCCATGTGCCCCCCCAAGCATCGCCTCTGCAGGGGGCAATCCTAGAAAAAACCAAGCTTAGAAGCACACCTTGATATGCAATTTTGTTTGTTGTTATTTATGATAAAAAAAGAAATACAGGTATAGGGCAAGTTTGGACCCTCTCTAGTGTTCATATTCAGTATTAGGCTCAGGGTGGGTTACAGGTTTCTTTTTCACACACTGTTTTGACAGACCCAGTTTATGTGGTACTCCTAGGTTGAACTTGCCTAAGGAACAAGCTTTGAAATGCATATGTCCTTGTAGAAATTACAAATCCAGCCAGATTTGATTACAATTGGGGAACTCAGGGTAGCAGAGAGGGACTGGGAAAGGACTTGGCACAATGCAATTCATGAAATATTTTCTTTAAAATATTCTGCACAAGTCTTTATGAGCTGAAGTATTTTCACTCTATATTCCAGGGGTCGGCAACCTCTGGCACACGGCTCGCCAGGGTAAGCACCCTGGCAGGCTAGGCCAGTTTGTTTACCTGACAGGTTCGGCCGACTGCGGTTCCCACTGGCCACGGTTCACTGTCCCAGGCCAATGGGGGCGGCAGGAAGCAGTGTGGGCCAAGGGATGTGCTGGCCACGGCTTCCCGCCACCCCCATTGGCCTGAGACGGCGAGCCACGTGCCAGAGGTTGCCGACTTCTGCACTATCTTATGCTGAATTAGTCGCAGTTCAGAAAGACTTATGCACAACCCTGCATACTTAAAAGTTGCCTAATCCTTTGAGCTGACACAGGTCTCACTGTCTAAAAGTAAGCCTGACATCTTGGCCCCATTGATCTGAGAAGCAGTATATTGACTGAATCTTCTGAACTTGCAAGTTCCACCACTGTCCCTGAGGATCTGAAAAATCACACAGGCTGGGTCAGCTCAAATGGACCCTCGACATTGGTTTGAGAGGGTAGGTAAGTGGCAGTGTAAGACACACATTTATCTGTTCAAAAAAGTCAGTCAAGAAGAGTCTACAGAGTCAGAAACCTTTTTCTACCACAAACCCACTGGCACACAAAATTTGCCCTCTGAAAAAACTCTGTTCAGAGGAGGAGTTTTTACTGTGAAGCCACCCTAGCTATTTAAGCTGTTACACTGCATTCATCAGCCTAGTGTCTGCAACTTCAATAACACTGGCTCATACTTTAAAAAAAATTAGCAATGTGTTTGCTGAAAAATTACCCTATGCTGAGGGTTATGATGCCAACTGCTTATGAAGTAAATCTTGATTTCTAATAAAAAAATACTAATTTGTATTACAGTAGTACCCAAAGACCACAGTCAGGTTGTGCTAGAAGCTGTACAAAGAATCTGCGCAACGCTTCCCCCAAAAGCCTTCCCCCTTTTTCCTCCTGTGAGTTCTTTGTCCCTTCTATCCTGTTGGGCAATTTTGCATTTTTCACTTCCCCATCACTGCAGACAAGTTGGAGGAATTAGCTTCCCCCAGCGTCCTTAGCATACCCATTGTTTGATCAAAGCACAGTCATTAAGATTAACAACTCCCCATTAACAACTCCCCAGTTTCATAATAGCAACCAGAACTCATAAGCTGTATGATTCCCCATAGATTCCCCAAATCTTCACAGCCCCTGCCTCAAAGAGTTCTATACATCTAAAAAGGCAAGGGAGGAGAGCAAGAAAAGCAAAGTGCTTCGAGGCACAAGAGGCACACATCTTTGTTAGTTCAGACTTCCTTGCTCCTCCTTAAGACAAGCAACATATGAAGGATGAGAGAAAGGAGAAACAATACAAACTGTATATTGTTTTTATATATTATGGTTACTTAAGTATACATATTACATACTGTAGTTGCTTGGTGTTAAATAAATGCACAGCAAGTAGAACTAACAGTCCTTAGTTTTGATTCAGCTTTCAATATACCAGGGCACAGACAGACATGTCACAAACATGTCACTAAGTTATATTAAAAGCTTGCCAACCAGAAAAGCATTTGTGCAATTTTCTTCAAATTCTCAAGAAATACTCCAATTTAGCCTGAAAGTCAGCTTTCAAATGTTAAACATAAACAGATGTCTCTCTCTCACCTCCTCCTCCTATTTTAAAAGGGGTATAAGCAGGGCTAAAAGCTAGGATTGTCACAATGCTAGCAATTCTGGTGTATTTTTTGTACCTGTCTCATGAAAATATGATGGAAGACTGCCAATTTGAGTATGTTCCCTTTTTCAAAATGGCCACCATCTCCTATTACTGTCTATGGGGCTGATGGCTGCCATTTCCCTGCAGCCTATCTGCATAAGGAAGTGAGGCTGCCCTTAAAACCAAAAGCTGGCTGCCACCTGCCACTGTGTTCGATGAGACTGAAGCCATGCATACAGGCAAAATGTCTGCCACTCCAAGGTTCAGGATGCCAGACAGGACACAGGGACTATGAGGAGCAGCAAAGAGCCTGTGAAAAGTGGATGGAGAACGTGAGAGGCAGCAGGAGGCAGATTTAAGGGATGCAGAGGGATATGGGGGCAGAAGGGAGGCTGAGGACACAAAGGATATTGATGGGGTGGGAGTTATAGGGATTGATGGCAGCTTCCCCCACCTGGGGGGAGTGGGGAGGAAGTAGAGTCCCTCTGAACAGTCAGGGTAAGGCAGTATTGCCAGCCCTCACAAACTGATCACAAGTCATGGGATTTTGGAGTCTGACAGAGGTATTGCAAGGATGCAAGGAGCTCCTCCAATCCCACTATTTTCAGGACTGGGCCTGTGGACAGAGGACACAGAAATGCCTTCACGTATGGTCCTGTAGCAGAGAGAAAGTCCTGGAGCAGTAGGAGGCAGGGGCGGGATTCATGGGGAAGGGGTGCTGCTATTATAATAGCTTCAAGAAAGCTGTTGCCTTGAGTTTAAAATGACATAACTCTTCTACACTACAGAACTGTAAAGGCCAGTCACTCACTATGAATGTGATGGGAGATGGAAAAATAACCATCAGTGGCGTCCTGAGAATGGTGGTGTCTATACAATTACAAAGCACTCTAGCTCATCTATGTACCTCTCAAACACACTCATCTGACCCCCGAGTCAAAGTGCCAAAGGCCCATTATGGGATTGGGTGCCAGACTGAACTCCAAATATCTTATTTTAATATGACTGCAATTAAAGCCTTAGATCATCCATAACCACATACACTGAAAAAGGATTCTTTGGCAGTTGAAGTTGCAATTCATTTAATCTCTGCTTATTCTCAGTCATGTCAGAATCCAGTTCAAAATTGTATTTATTATTTTAAACCTGTGCACAAACTTCTTCCAGCCTCTTTCTGAGAATGTTTCTCTTTTTAGTCCCCTCCTTGTTCATCTAGCCTCTCTTTTTAATTCCCCTTTCCACCACTCATCACTCTTACTGTGAACGTCTTCTTCTCTGTAGCACCTAACCTCTGGAACAGTTTCCTTGTATTTCTCCAGCTCACAATCCTTCAATTCAATAAGCTAATTTCTATCCTCACACCTGAACAAAACTGCTGAAGGAATTAATCTCTTTTTCAAATTTTGTCCATCAGCACATATTTTCAAAAAAAGGCAGATGCTTAAAATTATCCTGGAAAATACTTATGGAAATTAGTGAGCACACACCTATTTGCATACCTACTGTATTAGACACAGAGACAGAGAACTTTGAAAATTCTGGTGTAGATGTCAATGCTTCTGAAATGATCTCAGGATAAAATGCATTGTGTATGTGTTTCAAAACTCCACTTGAAACCCTGTGCCAGATAAAGCCTGCCATTCTAAATCTAAGCAAACAGTTGGTCACCTGCTGAGTACAATGTGAGTCTAAAGTTTTTGTCATTTAAAAGCAGTCTCTTGACTTACATGTAAAATCACTGGCTTACACAGTGAATCATTATAAATTTCTTGCAAGCTTTTAAATCAATCACTCAAGCTTAGAATGCAGTGATTTGGAGAATCATCGTTCTGAGGCTTTGGGGGCCTCACTGTGCAAGGGTAATAAATGTAAATGATTTTGTTGCTTGTAGGAACATTGTTTAGTTTGCTTTTTACCTCCCACAGAGCAACCAGGTTTGACTAAGGAGGTTTACCCCAATCCGCGGGGGATAGAGAGGGTATCCGTTGTGCCATATATTTTCTGAATCGTACGAGAAAGAATAACTCATGAAAGTATAGTTAATTTGTGAACTATAAAACCAGATCCAGCATAAACTGTGATTCAAAAGCCTGATTTTTATTTTTATTTTATTTTTTGGCTCATGCTAAGGCTAAAAATTAAAAGTTTATTTCAGTGCATGGATGGGTAGAAAATTACTATATTTTATTATTATGGGTCGCATAATGAACCTATAATTAAGATTGCCCAAAACTTTCCATTATAAGACCCTATTTACAGTTGCTTATAATGAGGGCTGCTGATTAATCACAGTTAACTCATGCTATTAACTCAAAAAAATTAATCGAGATAAAAAAATTAATCACGATTAATCGCAGTTTTAATTGCAGTTGAAATTTATTAAATATTTTGGATGTTTTTCTACATTTTCAAATATATTGATTTAAATTACAACACAGATTACAAAATGTACAGTACTCAGTTTATATTATTATTTTTATTACAAATATTTACACTGTAAAAATGATACACAAAAGAAATTGTAATTTTCAATTCACCTCATAAAAGTACTGTAATGCAATCTCTTTATTATGAAAGTGCAACTTAAAAATGTTTAATTTTTTTGTTACATAACTGCACTCAAAAACAAAACAATGTAAAACTTTAGAGCAGTGGTTCCCAAACTTGTTCTGCCGCTTGTGAAAGGAAAGCCCCTGGCGGGCCGGCGTGTTTTGTGTACCTGCCGCATCCACAGGTTCGGCCAATCATGGCTCCCAGTGGCCATGGTTCGCTGCTACAGGCCGATGGCAGCTGCTGAAAGCGGCGCGGGCTGAGGAACGTACTGGCAGCCGCTTCCAGAAGCTCCCATTGGCCTGGTGCATGGCAGGTACACAAACTAGCCCAGCCTGCCAGGGGCTTTCCCTGCACAAGCGGGAACCACTGCTTTAGAGCCTACAAGTCCACTCAGTCCTACTTCTTATTCAGCCAATCTCTAAAACAAACAAGTATCAGAGGGGTAGCCATGTTAGTCTGGATCTGTAAAAGCAGCAAAGAGTCCTGTGGCACCTTATAGACTAACAGACGTATTGGAGCATGAGCTTTTGTAGGTGAATGCATCCGACGAAGTGGGTATTCACCCACGAAAGCTCATGCTCCAATACGTCTGTTAGTCTATAAGGTGCCACAGGACTCTTTGCTGCTAAAACAAACAAGTTTGTTTATATTTACGGGAGATAACGCTGCCTCCTTCTTATTTACAATGTCACCAGAAAGTGAGAATAGGCATTTGCATAGCTCTTGTGTATCTGGCATTGCAAGGTATTTACATGCCAGATATGCCAAACATTCGTATGCCCCTTCATGCTTCAGCCACCATTCAAGAGGACATTCTTCCATGCTGATGATGCTCATTAAAAAAATAATGTGTTAATTAAAAATTGACTGAGTTCCTTGGGAGAGAATAGTATGTCTTTTGCTCTGGTTTACCCGCATTCTGCCATGTACTTCATATTATAGCAGTCTCAGATGATGACCCAGAACATGTTGTTTGTTTTAAGAACACTTTCACTGCAGATCTGAGAAAAACGCAAAGAAGGTACCAATGTGAGATTTCTAAAGATAGCTACAGCACTCGACCCAAGATTTAAGAATCTAAAGTGCCTTCCAAAATCTGAGAGGGATGAGGTGTGGAGCATGCTTTCAGAAGTCTTAAAAGAGCAACATTCTGATGTGGAAACTACAGAACCTGAACCACCAAAAAAGAAAATCAACCTTCTGCTGGTGGCATCTGACTCAGATGATGAAAGTGAACATGTGTCACTCTGCACTGATTTAGATCATTATCGAACAGAACCCCTCATCAGCATGGACGCATGTCCTCTGGAATGGTGGTTGAAGATGAAGGAACATATGAATCTTTAGTGCATCTGGCACGTAAATATCTTGCAATGCTGGCTACAACAGTGCCATGAGAATGTCTGTTCTCGCTTTCAGGAGACGTAAACAAGAAGCAGGCAGCATTATCTCCTGCAAATGTAAACAATTTTTTTTGTTTGTCTGAGCGCTTGGCTAAACAAGAAGTAGCACTAAGTGGACTTGTAGGCTCTAAAATTTTACATTGTTTTATTTTTGAATGCAGCTATTTTTGTACATAATTCTACATTTGTAAATTCAACTTTCATGATAAAGAAATTGCACTACAGTACTTGCATTAGGTGAATTGAAAAATACTATTTCTTTGGTTTTTACAGCACAAATATTTGTAATAAAAAATAAATATAAAGTGAGCACTGTACATTTTGTATTCTGTGTAGTAATTGAAAGGAATATATTTGAAAATGTAGAAAAAAACCAAAAATATTTAAATAAATGGTATTCTATTATTGTTTGACAGTGTGATTAATCATGATTCATTTTTTAATCACTTGACAGCCCTACTTATAACTTTGCTAAACTTAAACTGTTGTGTCTGAAATTTTCCATGTCTGTTATTTGTCTCAGGCTGAATTTTTTGGAAAGTCTCAGCTAAAGAATTCAGCCATTTCTCAGAATAAAGTTAGGAGAACATGTTGTTTTTCCCATGTTGAAAAAACGCTTCCCACTGTTTCACTGAGAAGCTCTAGTGCCTCCATACTGTTTGAATCAGGGATTTGAACAATGGTGTGGGGAGGGCAGTGGTTAAACCTTAGTGTCAGGAATATGTCTTTTGCCATCCCCATGAAAAACCTGTCCAAATCTGGCCAGATTATAAGCCTCTGGAAAATCTATTTGTACATGCTCAGTAGAGACTCAGAATTTGGCAGATAAATGCTCTGAAGATTCTGTCTGCACTGAGCATCCTCCAAGGCTCCGATGGGATGACCAGGCTGTGCATGGGCTGACCTCACAGAGTGAAGGAGCATTCTTCTGACCTGGGCTGCAACTGCTACTCCCAGTGCTGTGGCACTGGAAGTTAAATTGAGGAGACTGGCTATCATGTGCTCTCAATGTTCCCCTTGCTGGTGCCAAGACAGAGTGGAGGAGAAGGAAGGAGGAAGCCACCTGAATCAGATGCAGAGGGGTGGGAGGAAAGAGATGTTGGGCAGGGGGACAGGGCAGGAGCTCACTGAGAAGTGGGGAATAGAAGCCTAGGGGTGTTGGAGCAGGAGTTGTGGGGAAGGACAGGGGCAGGAGCCATGGGAAGCAGAAGATTGGGGGAAGTAAGAACAACGTCAGTGAAATGGGCAGGAGCCAGGGATGGGTAGGATAGGAGTAGGGGGTATGAACACGTACTGGAGCAAAGAGAGGGTAAGAGATGGGGAGGGTGGAGTAGGATAGGACCAGGAAGGAGACGTGGGCATGAGTTGAGAGGTGGATAGGAACCAGAGGGATAGCAGCCAGAGAGGGAATGGGGTAGGAGCTGAGGAGCGGTAGCAGAAGGGAGACAGGAAGTCTGAGAGGCTGGGGGGAGGGGCAGAGGAAGATGGGACTCTAACCACAAGAGGACACTCCTCTAAAGAACACAGAATTGGACTGAGTCTCAACCTTCCCTTGCTGTATAGCAAATTGCTGTGAAACCTGCTGGCGAAGTATTTGTCTCCATCCCTTCTGGTGGCAGGTCCACATAGAGAATAACAGTCTTCTTGTGTTACCAGTTACTCCATTAGCTCAAGTAGAAGAGAGGAGTGTACTGTGGATCTAAAGATCCAACCCTGATGTTGACCCGTGTTGAGAGTCAATATGGTTCCAAGGGATAATTTTTTTAATATATTAAAAAAAGTTTAGGAAATAACGTTAAAAAACAACATTAAAAGAACATTAAAGTTATAAAGCCAAGCACTCAACAGGTAGGAAATGCTCATGTAACCTTAATTCAGCCCCTTGTGCGTATGATTATGATACAGTCTTGAATTAAATGATCAGATATTATTTTTCCACAGACTCCTGCCTCATTCAGTGCATAGGATGGACAGAGCTGTGGGAACAAAGTGTAGTGAAGGAGGTTGTCGTCTGCCTCAATTGCTAAAGAAGCTGGAAGGTGTGCAATGACATATATATGTCCAATATATTTTTAAAATAATACTAAACTTTTGACCTTGTGAATGTCATAGAAATGAGTTTCACGTGTTAATTATTCATTGTGTAAAAGAGTATTTTCTTTTATCTGTTTTAAACTGTTGCCATTTGACTTCATTGAATCTGCCCTTGTTCTTGCATTATGAGAGGGTGTCAGCAGCAGTTCACAATTTATGTGCAACCCATTGACTTCAATGGGATTAGTGGGTCCTCCGTGCTTTAAAAATCAAGCTAATTATATTTAGGTACCTACCTGTGTCTTAGTCAGAGTCTGCAGGTCAACATTTAGCCAGCTAGATATATATCCAAGCACATTCTTTTGTGCCATGAGGAATCCTGCCTGCTTGCACACACAAGAGTAAGAGGTTCCCTATGTTTTCTCCCTCTATCCAAAGCCCCTTGCAAAATACCAGACTGTATTTAGCCTGTGATCTTTAATACATTAATCATAGCATATCAAGTAGTACAAAGTATGCCATGTGCACAAGGTGTCTGACCCCAAAGCCCACTGAAGTCAGTTGAAAGAGGTCCACTCTGGAACAGGCCTAAGGTAGGCAAGATATATTTGCTCTCGGAACTCCTACATAGAATTGCCTGAGTTTGTGCCCTAAATTTCTCAACCCTAGCACTGCATGAACTTTTTTTTTTTTATTATTGAGTTTTATTTTTCATTCATGTTAAACTGAAAAATTAAGAGCTCACAGCAAACTAAATTCAGGTAGCTTTAACATCATAGGAGCACTGTTTCAGTGGAAACATGAATCAGGTAATAAATAGCTCACTTTGATCATTGTTTTTAAAATCTCTTGAACCATACTTTGATTAGTTCTATTTAATATTTAACAACTGGTTAGTCAATTTCAATCTGTAATGAATACTGCTGGAAAAATTCTGTGCTGACTAAATACATTTATAATACTACAAAGCTGACATGTAATTGATTTTAGTTCCCATAAAAGGATTATGTTAACTTTTCTTAATCCATATATTAGTGTTTTGTGAAGTCCAGTGAATTTGTACCAGGGATGCTAAGTGTTTATTCCTTATCCATATTTTATGTAAAACTGATAGGATTATATTTTAGCCTAAATGTTGCTTTCTAGTTCTACCACTGGAAAATAGCTGAAGTAAAGAAAAACATTATAGTGCTGCAGTAGCACTGATACATTGACAGTCAACTTGGTGTTTCCTGTTTTTACTTGAGCCATATAAAACCATATTGGACTAAAACTTGGTGTACATGCCATCAGTCCACAGAGATGTTCTTTTCTGTTACTAAAAATGTGTAATAGACTTACCTGCTTTGTATTTCTGTAACTTAAAATTTTAAAATCAGATTTTAACCGAGTTAAGGTCTCAGTTTAATAAACACAGTTTTCCAGACTAGATACAGGTTTATGAAGTTCTGAAAACTTCAAGTATCCTTTGAGCATGGCAATGCTCTCTTACCCATGGTTATGTCAGATATTTTGGTTACCTATCCCCAAAATAACAACATGATTATTTGTATTAATTATATATCTAGTGTCCTATGTAATAAAGCATTTGCAGAACTCATAAAAGGCAAAATTACATATCTCTTGGTATCTCAGGACAAAATCCTACGGTCCTTATGCATGAGAGCAGCTCTGTTAATGATTGAGATCACAGGGAGCAGGAAGTCAAACAGATTTTGGTCCAAATATGGGACATGGAACTACAGTTCAGGTGTCAGAAGAACAGTCATTTGTTGAGAAGATAATTGTAACAACATGTAGTGGAAAGAAATGGGTTTCAAGATGGAATTTGAAGATGTGGAAGACCATTTGGCACCTGGGAAGTAATAAGCTAATAAGTGGCATGGAAGAAGATAATAGTGCAAGGAGACAAATGGTAAAATCCTGGTCCCATTAAAGTCAATGGCAAAATTCGCATTGACTTTAACAAGGCCAGGATTTCACCCAAAAGGTGGAGTTAGGAGAGAGGATGTAGAGAGCATCTATTAAGTGCTCACTCTTACCACAACTAAAAATAGTACATCTGAAAGTGACATCATGGTGCTGGAATGCAGATTAGCTCATCACTTTCAATGCCCTTCATGACTTACCCCTACCCTACCTATTATCTCTCATTCAGTATCAAGAGATCGACTCCCACCTCCATTTGGCCCATAATGCCAGCCTCCCTCACCCACTTGTTACATTTTCAAACAAGCACCCTTGTACTTTCTTTCAAGCTTTGGAGGAGTTCCCGCATCCACAAAATTAACTCATAATCCTCCTTCAAAACGCTCCTTAAAACTCTCCTTTGGCATGATGCCTACAACTACCTGACAACGGATAGGCTCCTGGGGTGCTGAGACCACAGCCTATCATGCTGACCATCAGTGTTTCATTGTTTGCTTGTACTCCCCCATTGGTTTCTCCATCTTCATCTGTTGTCTCATCTTATATGTGGATTGTAAACTCTTTGGGGCAGGGGCCATTTTGTTTTTCTGTGTTTGTACAGTGCCTACCACAATGGGCACAATGACTGGGGCTCCTTACACTACGATAGTGCAAGTAATAAATAATCATTAATAATAATCACTCCTAGAAATGCTACTCCCAAAGGAGCAAATAGTTATGCTGTGAACAGACCCTTCCTGTCATTTCCTTGTGGTTATTATCACAGTGAATAAACCAGGTTGACCAATATTTTTTGAAAATATCTTTGTTGTCTATGTTATAATTGTAATTTTATTATTTATTTGTGGCAGTGTTAGTTGCTTTCTGAGCACATAAGAAGAACGATCCTCCAAGGAGCTCACAGTCTAAGTAATCAATACAATATATAATCTATATCCCATTCATTACTCAAACATGCACAAAATCAGGTTCTAAATATATACATCACTTTACAGTTTAAAGCTTAGGACCAATGTGAAAATTCTGCATCCTGTTATATGAATTTCAGATTAATTTTACTGCCATAATAGTGTTAAACACCTCCCACCAGAGTGAAAAAATTCAATGCAAAATTACAAACTTTTTGGCAAGTCAGTCCCATGAATAAATGGAACCAAATTCTCTTTTCTTTTACAGCAGAGCACCTACAGTAAAGTCACTGGAATTCTACTGCTGTTAATAGGCTGACCAGATAGCAAGTGTCAAAAATCGGGATGGGGGTGGGGAGTAATACATGAGAAAAAGACCCAAAAATTGGGATTGTCCCTATAAAATCAGGACATCTGGTCACCCTAGCTGTTAATGAGAGGAGAATTTAACCCATGATGGTTTTGATCATTATATTACTGGGCTGTTTCCACGCAGTTCTCATCCTGATGAAGTTTAAGGCATAGGTTTCCAACCAAGACAATGAGTTCCCAAGGAAGAAAGCTAAAAGGTACTACTAATAATCTAAAAACTTGGCCACAAGTCAACATATTTAGCTTATTTTGTGTTTCTTAATATTCTTCTACTCTTTCCTTTTACATTCACTAGCATATGTATCTAAGACTTAGTGATAATGTACATGACCCATGAAAGAATTGCGGTCTAATACACTTATCAATGAAAGCTGGAGTCATCACTGCCAGTAATGGAAAGAAGATCCTTTTGGGTTAAAATTGGCTAGAATACAAAGAAGAGTGGCTCTGCCTCCTGCCCATAATGAGTGAGTAGCCCTTTACTCATTTGGGCCACACACAGTTTGTGTTAGAGAGAAATGACACAATTGTCATTGTCATGATGCAAACACTGTGACATGCAAAATGTATGTTCTCCACCTCTTTTCTGGACATTCATTTGCCCTTGGATTTTGTCAAGGCATTAGAAACACTTGATAAACAATGACATTCATTTTGGAACCAAGACTCAGCAGCAACTGTTAATACAGCTAACAATAGTCGAACTGATAACTATTAGAAGGTTATATTTTCAAAATTAACATGCAGTGTGTCAGTTACGTACAAATTCAGTGTGTATACAACATACAAATTCCCATGTAAAAGCTATTCCAGTTTCTGTTGTGACCATAAGAGACATTGCACCATATGCAATTACATGTCACTTAATCCCATATATCTACTAATATTATCAACCCAACAAGTACAGACTATATTGTATGAACAAATATCTCATTGTGCTATACTGATGGTTGAACAGGAACCATCCAAATGCTATGATTAAACTACCAGTCTGAGCAGACTACATTTTGTTACTGTGCAAGATGGTAGTCAGAAATGCTAGCTGGTTGAATAGTTAAGTCTTTCTCCAGCGAGTTTGAACAAATGACCTGAACTGACAGTAAAACCCTAGGTGGGATATTTAAATCTTAAGTGAGTGGTCAGTAAAGTGCCTGCAGAGGTAAAAGGACAGATAGCATATTTGGTATGCTAATGGAACCTATTTACTGGAGGAAGTGACAAAAACATCAATCAAATCAGAAGAGGCTATTAAAGATTGTTAACTCCCTTTCAGATGAGCAATGATTTCCATTGGGATGTGAATAAATATTCATGACAAGGACCAGTGACAGAAATTTCACCAAAATTACACTATGGGTACGTCTACACTACGGGATTATTCCGAATTTACATAAACCGGTTTAACAAAACAGATTGTATAAAATCGAGTGTGCGCGGCCACACTAAACACATTAAATCGGTGGTGTGCGTCCACGGTCCGAGGCTAGCGTCGATTTCTGGAGCATTGCACTGTGGGTAGCTATTCTGTAGCTATCCCATAGTTCCCGCAGCCTCCCCCGCCCCTTTGAATTTCCGGGTTGAGATCCCAGTGCCTGATGCGGCAAAAATCATTGTCGCGGGTGGTTCTGGGTAAATGTCGTCAGTCACTCCTTCCGCTGGGAAAGCAACGGCAGACAAGCATTTCATGCCTTTTTTCCCTGGATTGCCCTGGAAGATGCCATAGCATGGCAATCATGGAGCCTGTTTCGCCTTTTGTGACTGTCACCGTATGTGTACTAGATGCCGCTCACAGAGGCGATTCAGCAGCGCTACACTGCAGCATGCTTTTGCTTTTGCATGACAGCAGAGATGGTTACCAGCCATACTGTACCATCTACCATACCATAAATTGGTAATAAGATGATCGTGGCTACCAGTCCTTTTGCACTGTGCCATTTGCTGCTGTCATAAGTGCCCCTGGCTGCTCTTAGCCAGGGGCGCAAAAGCCAAAATTGGGAATGACTCCCTGAGTCAATCCCTCCTTTTTGGTATCTAAAAATAGAATCAGTCCTGCCTAGAATATGGGCAAGTGTACTAGAGAACCACTGTATCAGAGAACCAGAGAGCACAGCTGCTCTGTGTCAGATCCAGCAGAAATTATGAGCTGTATGCTATTCACAGGGGGTGCTCCTGCAACAACCCCACCTGTTGATTCCATTCTTCCCCCAGCCTTCCCGGGCTACTGTAGCATTGTCCTCCCACTTGTGTGATGAAGTAATAAAGAATGCAGGAATAAGACACAGTGACTTGTTAGTGAGAAATGAGTGGAAGGCAGCCTCCAGCTGCTATGATAGTCCAGACAGGACATTAAGAAGTGTGGAGGAGAGGAGCCCAGCATCGCGCTGCTAGTCCAGGGGCAATTGAATCTTTTCTTTACACGTGAAGGGTGGGGGCTGATGGAGCTCAGCCCCCTGTTGCTATGATGAGGACGGTTACCAGCCATACTGCACCATCTACCAAGAAAAATTAGGGCCAGGCGCCCTTGATAGACCTAACAGATGCTAGTCAGCATGGTTACCAGTCCTTTTGCACTGCCCCATGTGCCAATAGGCTGATGATGAGGACGGATACCAGTCGTTTTGTACCATCAGCCATCCATAGTGTGGGGGGAGCAAGGATGTTGGTGTTGAGTGCTGCACCATCGCGTCTATATGCAGCATTCAGTAAAGATAGGGTGACATGTAAAAGAGTCAAGAGAGGATTGTTTTCCCTTTCACTTCTGGGGGTGGGTGGGGGTGTGCGTAAATTGCCTAGCTATGCCCTGACCCACCACGGACACTATTTTTGACCCTAGAAGCATTTGGAGCTCAGCCAAGAATGCAAATGCTTTTCAGAGACTGCAGGAACTGTGGGATAGCTTGAGTCCTCCAGTCCATGAGCGTCCATTTGATTCTTTGGCTTTCCGTTACGCTTGTCACGCAGCAGTGCGCTGAGTCCCTGCTATGGCATCTGTCTGGAGATATTTAAAAAATGATTTTGAGCGCTGATAGAACAGATTTGCCTGCCCTTACAGCGATCACGTCCGCATCGTCCATGCGGGAGCTCTTTCTTTATTTTGATTTTTAACTGCATCACCACCCGTGCTGATCGGAGCTCCACGCTGGGCAAACAGGAAATATTCAAAAGTTCGCGGGGCTTTTCCTGTCTACCTGGCCACTGCATCCGAGTTCAGATTGCTGTCCAGAGCGGTCAGTAGTGCACTGTGGGATACCGCCCGGAGGCCAATACCGTCGATCTGCGGCCACACTAACCCCAATCCGATATGGTAATACCGATATTAGCGCTACTCCTCTCGTTAGGGAGGAGTACAGAAACCGGTTTAAAGAGCTCTTTATACCGATATAAAGGGCCTCTTAGTGTGGACGGGTGTGGCGTTAAATCGGTTTTACGCTCCTAAAACCGGTTTAAACGCGTAGTGTAGACCAGGCTTAAGGCAAGGATTCCAGACAAGACAAATCCTGACAAGATGTGGCTGGCTTTCAGATTGAACTGGGGGGGTTGAATCTTTGCAGAACTCTACAAAAGTTCAGAAAGACTTTTTCTCTCTCTCCCTCTGAAATTCACCATAGATGTTCTATTTCAATGACTACAAGTAAAATAATTGATGTTTTAAAAAAGCTTTCCCTCTCATTTAAATGTAATTAAAGGCCTTTACCCACCAATACTTGTATCATTGTTCTTTTCACAAAAACATTTTCTCCAAGTCACATTGGAAGAAATCTTGCAAGAACTAAGAACCTGTATCCAGATATTATAGCTTCATAGACGTTAAGGTCAGAAAGGACCATCATGATCATCTAGTTTGACCTCCTGCACATTGCAGGCCACAGAACCTCACCCACTCCAGTAATAGACCCATAAACTCTGGCTGAGTTACTGAAGTCCTCAAATCATGATTTAAAGACTGCAAGTTACAGAGAATCTACCATTTAGTCTAGTTTAAAGCTGCAAGTGACCTGTGCCCCATGCTGCAGAGGAAGGTGAAAACCTTCCAGGGTCTCTTCCAGAGGCAATGTGTAGGGGGGACATGCCGGGTCAAATGCCTCCCTCTCACTCCGCCCTGATTGGCCTGCCAGGGGGGAGGGAGAGGGGCTTTGTCCTTCCGGTGTGCCTGTCCCCGGCATGCTCAGCCCCTGATTCTGGCAGCTGGGCCTGGGTGGGGACCAGAAGGGGTGGGACCAGCCACTTCTCATGCCAGCCACTCTGGGTCACTGCTCCATGCAGTGCAGCAGCTGCCTGAGAGAGCCTGACTGGGGAGGTGGTTAAAGTGTCCTCTCCAGTCCTATCCCAGGAGTGATTAAGTCACATGAGAATTTAGCTTGAGATTTTTTTGAGCCAGAGATGCTGCCTATTGGGATCTAAATAGTGGATTTATCACAACTAGCATGGAGTATGGGGCAGTGCGCAGTTGCATTTCCCCAGAGCTGATCAGCAACTAAATTGTAACTAATTCCTCTCTTACTATGGTGGGAAAGTAATCAGCATCACTCCTTTACCTGGTGCAGATTGCTTCCCCCTCTGGGCTGTTGCTTTGGGGGTGGAGTCAAAGCCCTATCTACCCCTGCCCATCTGTGTGGGAGGGGGAATGCTGCAGCATATCTTTCCCTTTTTTTTTTTTAAGAAAAAAAAACACCAAAGCAGATTAATAAATATAACAGCTCACAATATATTAGTATGTTAGTTATGTAAACTAAAATTAAGTAACCTACTTACAAATATAGCACCCTTCCATGCCAAGTGGTAGCCTGGAGCCAATTATTATGGCTAGGTTATAAACCTCTAAAATACTGACACAGTCTTAATATACTTTCTTAAATATTGCCATCTTTATCATTTTTTGTTTATATATGTAAAATATGAGACAGTTTTCACTGTGTGCAACACTTGCCTTGTGTGGGCAGATGCCCATCCCCCATCCGAAGCCGCCGAAGGCCGCCTGACTGCCGTGCTTGGGGTGGCAAAAAAGCTAGAGCTGCCCCTGTTTGATTGGAGAGGCAGGGGATAGATAACTCCTAGCATCCTGAGAGAAACGGTGAAAGGATAGGCAGATTCATGCCTGCGCAGGGAGGAGTGTAATGAGGAAGAGAGAGCAGCAAAGAGTCCTGTGGCACCTTATAGACTAACAGATGTATTGGAGCATGAGCTTTCGTGGGTGAATAGTATAGTATAGTATAGTCTATGAGGTGCCACAGGACTCTTTGCTGCTTTTACAGATCCAGACTAACACGGCTATCCCTCTGATACTTGAGGGGAAAAGAGATTGATTCTGCCACCTTTTCTTGCTGCCCATTGGCTAGGCTGTGCAAGGGGAAGGGAGAGCTGATTGTCTCTTGCCCCTCATACACACACACCCCTTTCTGAATATGAAGCCTTTAGGGCACACAGCAGCTATTTTGCTGCAGATGCTGCCCCATAGTGGAGGTATAGTCTGAACTGCATTTCCAAGATGCTGTGGGTCTGACCACATCACTAGTTTTGGAAGTCAGGAAAAGACTTTTCCCTTGGGATGCGATTGACATGGTGTGACGTTATTGATATAATCTGGGACCATATAGAACATGGTTGCAACCAAGGTCCTGTAGTGGCAACAAATCTTATGTAAAGGGGGTCATATAAGGTGTCTAAGACCAGGTTATGGGTTGCTGGTTATGATTATGCTGTCTATATGTATGTATCATTTTTTAGTTGAAGATATGAATATTGGCTCTATCCTGTCTGTATTTCAAACTTGTGCTATGCTTCTGGGAAACCTCCCAGACAAGTTGTTGTTAGCTCTGCCTAGCCTGCTTGATGGCCCATTAAGGACTATCAGCTACACAATTGACCCATTGAGAGAAGGCAAATACACCTTGTAACTCAGCAAAGTATGCAGGGACTTGTCCATGTGACTCCAGACTCCATTTTGCTGTAATTTTCCACAGTAAGAACAAAGCAGTGTTCTTACACCTGGAAAAGCCTATAAAAGGCTGATGCCTCATCTCCATCAGGTCTTCAATCCTGCTTCTTACCTCTGGAGGGACTTTGCTACAAACTGAAGCTCTGCACAAAGGACTGATGACCCATCCCAGCTGTGGATGCACTCCAGATACTTGATTTGAACCTGCAGTTTACTCCATCACTGCTACAAGCCTGAACTAAGAACTTTGCCATTACTGTATGTAATTGATTCCATTTAACCAATTCTAGCTCTCATCTCTATCTTTTTCCCTTTATTAATAAACCTTTAGATTTTAGATTCTAAAGGATTGGCAACAGCGTGATTTGTGGGTAAGATCTGATTTGTATATTGACCTGGGTCTGGGGCTTGATTCTTTGGTATCTAGGAAACCGTTTTCTTTTATTGGGGTGTTGGTTTTCATAACCATTCATCCCCAGGACGAGTGGCACTGGTGATGATACTGGGAAACTGAAGTGTCTAAGGAAGTTGCTTGTGTGACTTGTGGTTAGCCAGTGGGGTGAAACCGAAGTCCTTTTTTTCTGGCTGGTTTGGTTTGCCTTAGAGGTGGAAAAACCCCAGCCTTGGGCTGTAACTGCGCTGTTTTAAGCAACTGGTCCTGAATTGGCACTCTCAGTTGGGTCCCGCCAGAACCGCATCGTCACACACGGTGAACCTGGAAAAAGAAGGAGAGGACCCTTAGTCTGCAGACTTTGTACCCTCTTTCCCCTCTGCAGAGTGAGGAGAAGATATGCAGATGTGGACTGAATCCTAAATCCTAGGCTGGAGAGCACCAGCCCTGAATACTGGTGATCTGGCATAGAAACATCCAACATGGCACTGAACCCAAGCAATTCCTGGTATTTAGGTGGGCTGGAAGTGTTATTCCTCCAGTTCCCAGTGAAGTTAAAAGTTAACAAAGTTGCCACCTCCCACTTTAAAAAACACCACTATGTGTGTGTTTTATTCTCTTGCCTGTTCTGATCAATGTGCCTAACTAACCATTTGCACATGCACATAGACCTATATACTCAATTATGACAACTGCGTGCACAAATGTATGCCTAATTTATGTGCAAATCTAGCCCTATGCTTGCAAATAAAACACCGCATAACCTAGCAGTGAAAATACATGCTGTGTGTATATTTTTCAAAGGTGTGAAAAGAAGCATTTGAACAGACTGACGTAATTAAGTCTGCCCCTACAAATCCCACCGTTCTTTCCAAATCAGCCCTCGATACATTGTTCACTGGAAACATTATATTATGAGGCACATTTTGAAGCAGGAAATGGCAAATTACTGCATATATCACGTTCTATGTTATTACATTACTATAGTTCATTTTATCATAATGGACAGACAGATGGCCACATCAGTCAAGCAAAATCATATTTTCCCTTTTGTGTCTACTTCTTGGTTCTCAAAGTAAGTTGTGTTAGACATGTGCAACTGCTAAATCATTACTTAAAGGAAGGCACCTAGTATTCTTATAGCTGTACATTGTCCTTATTGATGTTCACTCTCAGGCAAGCGGATGTAGTTATTTGACATTAGCCATTTATCAATACCATGTTACTTAACAGAGTGTCTAACTATGGTGCTGAATCTGTCCAAAATAGAATGTTTCATTCATTTCACTGAGCAATATATTAAGAACTCCCCACAAAATAAAGTAGTATTTTATGAAATTACCAGCTATCCTCATTTTCTAAGCACTAGGTTTTCTTCATCTTATGACTATTAATATGTGGGCTTGCAGGAATTAGAACTGGTGCCCCTTCACATACATGAATGTCATGTCTACTCATTATGGTTGCTAATTATCTCTGTTCCTTCCACCATGACAACCTACATCAGGGGTCAACAACCTCTAGCATGCAGCTCACCAGGGTAAGCATCCTGGCGGGCCAGGCCAGTTTGTTTATCTGCCACATCAGCAGGTTCAGCCGATCACGGCTCCCACGGGCTGCGGTTCGCCAATGGAGGCGGCAGGAAGCAGCGTGGACAAGGGATGTGCTGGCCGTGGCTTCCCGCCGCCCCCATTGGACTGGGATGGTGAACCGCAGCCAGTGGAAGCCGCGATCACCCGAACCTGCTGACGCAGCAGATAAACAAACTGGCCCAGCCCGCCTGGGTAACTGCGTGCCAGAGGTTGCCGACCCCTGCCCTACATCAAGACTACAGCTGACTCACTGGTCACTCACATTTATCCTTTGAAAACCACTCAAAAGTTCTTAGGTTAGTTTCTCATATTGTGTCCCTTAATGTGTAGAGACAGTGTTTGGGGATCTCAGAGCCTGTGCCTGCAGGCCATTTCTCTTCCTTTAGGGGACCAGGAAATATCAGAGTTAGTCTCAGCTTACAATTTTGAATACATTTTCTAGATTTTTTCCTTGCAAATACATATCCTTAAAAAGGTAAAGCTAAATAAACCAATTGCTAGGTTTGAAGGTTTGTCCCTATTTTTGCTTAAAAGCATGGATTATTCATGAACTCCATTGAAGCCAACCAGGGCTAGCCTCTGAGGTCCATGAAAACCACAGACATATCTCTCAATGTTTTTTGGGAGGCCCTCATATAAAAATCACAGCTATGGGAGATAGTGGCACCTAGGCTGATGATGACAGCAAGGCCCTTGCAACCTAACTGTATCTTACTGGATTCTTCTGCTTACCAGCCAATGAGACCTCAGGCCTCACAAACTTATAGCTCAATAGCATGAGAAGCAGTATGGTCTCATGGCTTAAACATGGAATTGAAAGCAAGAGACTTCGGTATTCTAACCCTGGTGCAGAGACTGAATCCTTCTGTGGTCTCCCTTAAATTATTTAAATTCTCTGCCTTTATTTTACCATCTGTAAAATTAGACTAATTCTTACAGAGATGTTTAAAAGATTTAATGAGGGCAAGGTGTGACTAGACATGGACAGGATGGCTCAGCTATTTGGTAAAGATTCTGTGTTTCATTTCAAAAGATAAATGATACAATAAGATGAGAGAAGAAATCCTACTTTCCTACTACTTACAATTATGACATTATGCTTATATATTGCACCTACTTTTAAATATCATTATTTCCAGGAACCCAGGGAAAATAAAGAATCAGTTTTTTGGAAAGAAAAATGTAATAAGTCTGATGTCAGCATTATATAAAGCGTTATGAGATATTTCTTAAATTAAAAATTAAATGCCTCATCTATTGGCAAAGATATCTGCCAGAGAAACCCAGACAGAGAAAAGTAGAACAAAAAATTTGGCAATACACAACAAAATGTTCATATGCAAAATTAGAGAGACACAGATTAAAATAACATGTGGGGGCAGGCTCACTCTCACTGGCACAGTGAGAAATCATTAGATAATATAGACTTTAGTAGGGTTGCATTCACATCGCTGAGAGCAAAACTTGTCATATATAAAATAGATTAGATTAGATTAGATAGATATTTACAAAACATTTCTTGTGGGATTGTTTCAATATATGAGAATGATTTCAGAGATTTGTCCTTTTTTTAATATCTTTACTGGAAAAAATGTAATAGCAAAGTTTTGGAAGAGAAATATTCCTCGGAAGAAAGAAGAATGGATTAATAAAGCCTGGCAAATTACAGACATTGACAAATTAACGTTCTTCTAAGAGATCGACATCAAGATTATGTTGCAACTTGGGCTCCAGTCCATGCTCCCCACAAAAGAGTAAAAACTGCTAAACCAATCTTTTTTTTGATCATTTAAAATAAATGAATGAACATTATTCAGAGTGCCAGGGAGTCATTAGCATGTTTGTCTTTTAGTGTGTGTATGTGTGTTATATATATACATGTGTGTGTGTGTATAAAAATTGAAAACATTCACTACTTCAATAACAATAAACACGCTGATACACAAGTGTTATGATAATGATAGTGTAGCGGACAAGTACTGGCTTGTTTAGTGAGTCTTGCAGCCTTGTCCATGCTAGGTAATTGTAGAAAAAGATCTCACAGCACGCAAGTTCACCTTCATTAATGTTAGTTATGTAGTTCCAAATGCTTCTGATGTTTCTATCACTGCATCAGTTACGTTTAACTAACATAATGGTAAGAACACCAGAAGCTTCCAGATCCTCATCTGCACTGTTTCACACTGGTGCTAACTCCTTTGTCGCTGAACTAGTGGCATCAGTAATGGGAGATTTTGTCTAAAATTCCCTAGTGTAGACACAGTGACAGTTAACTGTGCAGTTTTTTGTTCTTTCATTATTTTACTTTGTCTAAACAGTCCACCATGTTAGAGTGACTTACAAACATTGATCATGACAAAATCACTTCAACAAATGGAACACTTCAACCAATGTCAACTCAACATCCACATTCATCTCTATAAATGAATATAAAATAATTCCAACAATTACTCCAGGGTCCTTATACTAACTTTTATATATATACGTAAACAGACCACTCAGAGTAGAGTTATTGTGTTATCATTTGAAATACATCTGAGGGTCGCCCCATTTCAAAACTGCCATCCAAGATTTAGTATTGGTCCGTCACAGTGGAGGTATAATTTACCCAGCAGGTGAGAGCTGGAGGATGTTCTACTGTGATAAAAAGTTATTTAATGGTTGCCAAGATAATACAACTGGTTGTCAAGAAAATAGCATAAAGGGGAATTTAATTTAAACTGGAACAAACGGAACTATATTCCACCCACCTACAATAACACAAAATAGATTAAGAATATATATAATAAAAAGTATAACAGTTTGAATATATATACTGTGACAGACCCAGACCAGTGGGGTACAGGAGTCTGGTAGAGGGCAAATATACTGATTACTGGATGAGTAGTTTTCTGTTCCCTGAGTGACCAGAGCAGGCGCTGCACTAGAGTAATCAGGAACCTGCTAGAACCAACTAAGGTAGACAGGCTGATTAGATCACCTGCAGCCAATCAAGGCAGGCTAATCAGAGCACCTGGGTTTAAAAAGGAGCTCACTCCAGTCAGGTGAGAAGGAGCCAGAGGAGAGGAAGTGCTTGTGAGGAGCTGGGAGCAAGAGGCACAAGGAGCAGAGAGTGAGAGGGTGTGCTGCTGGAGGACTGAGGAGTACAAGTGTTATCAGACACCAGGAGGAAGGTCCTGTGGTGAGGATGAAGAAGGTGTTTGGAGGAGGCCATGGGGAAGTAGCCCAGGGAGTTGTAGCTGTCATGCAGCTGTTACAGGAGGCACTATAGACAGCTGCAATCCACAGGGCCCTGGGCTGGAACCCAGAGTAGAGGGTGGGCCTGGGTTCCCCCCAATCCTCCCAACTCCTGATCAGACACAGGAGGAGTTGATCCAGACTGTGGGGAAGATCACTGAGGTGAGCAAATCTGCCAATAAGCGCAGGACCCACAAAGGTAGTGGAGGAACTTTGTCACAATACACACACACACACACAAACATACACACACTACAACTTACTACTAAGTGTACATAACTAAGTATAAGCCTCTAAATAAAGAAATATATCTATATCTATCTGCATATTCATGAGCTATTATCTTATATGTTATTATTATGATTTTTTTTAGTTCAAGGTCCCTGTGAGGGGAGCAAGGTCCCTGTGGACTCCTTAATGCCCCTCCCCAGGTCCCATTTAGCCTCTCTTCTACCCCAGTTGGCAACACTTAGAGGTGGCTGGAATGAGG
Organism: Mauremys mutica; assembly: GCF_020497125.1. Taxonomy (NCBI): domain Eukaryota; kingdom Metazoa; phylum Chordata; order Testudines; family Geoemydidae; genus Mauremys; species Mauremys mutica. The sequence goes on along the minus strand of NC_059072.1, from coordinate 286,955,028 downwards.
GCCATTCTCTCAGGCAGCCCTGGATGTTCGGTTTATTGGCTGAGTCTCTCAAAGTCTATTGCCCCTTCATGGGAGTTTACCTCCCACCTTTCTTCCTGGGCATATGGCTTTGCTGAGAGCCAGGACAACTATGGGAGCGGTGTGTCCTGTAGCTGTCTCCTCCTCGGCTGGACTATCTCCGTTACCTTCAGTCTGTGGGTGGAGCAGCATTCTTCCTGTTCACCGTTCCTTCCTATGGTAAGTTTCCCATTTTGAGCTCCTCTTCTTCCTCCATGCTGAACAAGCATTGCAAGTGTGCCTTGTTAGCACAGCTCAGGCCCAGAAGATCTCATTAGCCTCCTCCTACCTAGTGTGAGGGCGTGTCCCTTTACAGTCCTCCTTCCCCCAAATATCTCATTGGGTACTGTCTAACGCCCACATCAGTCTTTGAGCCACAAGCACCTCTCATGACTCTACTCTAGTGATGCTTGCTTGCAGGGGTGCACATTAGACCTGATCCACTATATTCAAAGGACCTCTGGTACTCCTGTTCTGGATCTCTGAGATAACACGAATCAATGATAGGAAACGGCCAGAACCAATGATCAGGAACTGATGCTCAGGAATGTGCCATCAAACATGGAGTGACTTGACCAGCCAGCTTTAAACTGTTATCCTCTATGTCATGTGGAACAATCCACCCAGGGAGATAAGACACACATTTTGCTAATGTGTATACAACTATTTGTAATACAGCAGTCAAAAATGTGTTATCAGAATTCCTGATTTCTAGCCTCCTTGCAAACAGCCTAGCAAGTATACTACCTCTTGTGGTTGGATTGTTAGCAGGGATTGAACCCAAGACCTTTGGCTGTAAAATCACAAGTCTCTAGGGCCTGTCATTTCTCTTTACACCAACTTCTCTTGCTTCCTTCAGCCTCCCTTATTCCAAGATTAATAGCACAGCTCCATGCTACTCAGTCTTCTACTCCCAACCAATGTCCCTCTATCCCCTACCACCACCCTCCATCCATACTTGCAGACAGGAGCAGGTCCATATATAATTTAAATAATTTTAAATATTGCTCTGTGTACCTGTGTAAACAGATCTGTATGACAGGGGACCAGGCTGTAGCCACAGGTAACATCAAAAGTGTAGCTCATAGGGCTAGCTTGCCTTTATTAAATTCTGCTTTTATTGTATACAGCAGTAATGCAAGGAACCTATAGGCCTGTATCCTGTAAGACATTGGCTTCAGCAATTAGCATAAGGCTTGAGGCCTATGAACTTTGTCACAGATAAACGGCCCAACAGTAACCCCTAACTTTGGGGGAAACTGGAAATGGAGTGTGAGGGGGAATTTGGGACATAATAACATCAGCCAACCACCAGAACCTGATTTAACGTCCGCAGGTATCTGACCACAAGAGTGCCATGGCAACAAATTGACACATATGATATTAAGTTGAGATCATTAATATACTAACCTATATGAGACGGGCTCCCCAACACTAGTAGGGTGAGGAAATACAAATAAGGAAGAGGGAGAATCCCCTAATAAATATGCATTAGGCACAGTGGTGTCAGCATAACATATTATACAAGCTGTATCCCAGCCTTGTGTGAAAAAGAGAGAAATGTAGCCTTTGGGAGGTGCCAGAATGATAGCAGCTGGTGATAAGAAGGACAGTGATGGTGATGAGGAAGATAAGGGCTAATATTTCAGGTTTTTTGCAAGGGATGGTGTGAATATATTGATGTTCATGTGTACATTCTGTATTATCTCGATCTACCTTACTGAGTTTGAGTGTTTGTGACGTTGCTAATTTTATTAATAAATTATTGTAAATATAGAAAAGCTCTTCTAGTGTGAGCGTTGCAACTGTGCATCTCGGGGCTCCCAACTATACAATAATTTTAATAACACTTGGCCTGATCTTGGGACAAGAACCTGTCAATCCTCAAAGTGAAAACTGGGAATTCTTAAGCAATCAATGTAATTATTAATACATAGTCTATAGATCAGGATACAAAAGAAATCAAAAAGGAGAGAAAGGAAAGAAGCAAGATGATGTGATAATGAAATACTTTCTATTCCATCAATAACTAGAGATCATGTTGACCAACAACTATTAGAGTTAAACATTTTTTAAATCTGCAGGACCAGATAACTTTTACCCAAGAGTATTATAAGAATTGGCTGAGAAGCTGTCTGAACCATTAATGTTGATTTTGAATAAATTAATAAATTCATAGATTCTAAGTCTAGAAGGGACTATCATGATCATCTAGTCTAGTATGTATAACACAGGTCATAGAACTCCCCCAAAATAATTCCAAGAGCATATTTTTTAGAAAAAAAATTCCAATCTTGATTTTAAAAAATGTCAGTGATGGAGAATCCACCACAACCCTTGGTAAGTTGTTCCGATGGCTAATTACCCACACTGTTAAAAATGTATGCCTCAATTCCTGTCTGAATTTACCTAGCTTCAACTTCCAGCCATTGGATCATGTTATATCTTTCTCTGTTAGACTGAAGAACCAATTATTAAATATTTGTTCCCTGTGTAGACACTTGTAGGCTGTAATCAAGTCACTCTTTAACATTTTATTTGTTAAGATAAATAGATGGAGCTCTTTGAGTCTATAACTATAAGGCATGTTTTCTAATCCTTTAATCATTCTTGTGGCTCTTCTCTGAAGCCTCTCCAATTTATCACTATCCTTCTTGAACTGTGGGCACCAGAACTGCACACGGGATTCCCACAGAAGTCTCACCAGTGCCAAATACAGAGGTAAAATAACCTCTCTGTTCCTACTTGAAATTCTCTTGTTTATGCATCCCAGGAGCACATTGGCTCTTTGACCACGCTGTCACACTGGGACCTCATATTCAGCCGATTATCCACCACAACCCCAAATCTTTTTCAGAGTCACTGCTTCCCAGGATAGTCCCCCATCCTTTAAGTACGGTGTACATTGTCTGTTCCTAGATGTATACATTACAGTTTCCCATTTACAATTACATTTTGAGACCTATCCATTAGCCAGTTTTTAATCCAGTTAAAGTGTGTTATGTTAATTTTATATTGCTCTCTTTTTTTAATCAAAATGTTGTCCAATACCAAGTCAAATGCTTTAGATAAGTCTATGTATATGACATCAACACTATTACTTTTATCAATCAAATTGTAATTTCATCAAAAAAAAGATATCTAATTAGTTTGGCAGGATCTATTTTCCCATAAACCCATGTTCACTCACATTAATTACATTACCCTCCTTTAATACTTTGTTAATTGAGTCTTCTATCAGCTGTTCCATTATCTTGCCAGGGGTTGAAGTCATGCAATCACTAGGAAGAAACTGGAGAAAACCCAATGTTGTGCCAATATTTAAAAAGAGTAAAAGGGATAACCTGGGAAGCTATAAGCCACTTAACATGACGTCAGTCCAAGGTAAAATTACAGACAGGATAACATAAGACATAATCAGTAAAGGATTAAAGGAAGCAGAATTGATGCCAATCAACATAAATGTATACAAAAATACATCTTGTCAAACAAAACTTGATTATATTTTTGATAAGATCACAAGTTTGGCTGATAAAGGTAATTGTGTTGACATAATATACTTAGACATTTATAAGATTTTTGACTTAATCCTACATGACATTCTGATAAAATAATGAGCACTATACACATCAGTGTAGCCCATATTAAATGGATTAAAAACTGGTTAACTGATAGATCTCAAAAATTAATTGTAAATGGGGGATTGTCATCTAATGGGGATGTTTCTAGTGGACTCCAACAGGATTCTGTGCTCTGCCCAATGCTATCCAATATCATTATCAATGGTCTGGAAGAAAATATAAAATTATTGCTGGCAAAATTTCCAGGTGACACAAAAATTGATGGAGTAGTAAATAATGATGGGGTCAGATCTATTATACAGACAATCTGGATAACTTCATAAAGTGGGCTCCTTTGAATATGTATTTTAATCCAGTCCAATAAGATCATACTTCTAGGAACAAAGAATGTAGGTCACACTTATAAGATGGGGAACTTTATCCTGGAAAGCAGTGACCCTGAAACGATTTAAGGGTCATGGCAGATTCCAGTTAGATTACGAGCTCCCAGTGTGCTGGTATAGTTCAGAGGGTGAAAGTGATCCTAAGATGTATTTGCTGGGGAATATAAAGTAGAAGTAGAGAGGCAGTACTACCTCTGCATACACTACTGGAATACTATGTCCATTTCTGGTGATCACACTTCAAAAAGGATATTGACTAATTGGAAAGGGTTCAGAAAAGAGTAACGAGAATGATTCAAGGTCTGGAAAAAATGCCTTGTCGTGAGAGACTAAAAAAAGCTCAATCTATTTAGCTCATCCAAGGGAAGGTTAAGAGATGACTTGATCATGGTCGACAAATACCTATGAGGAAGAGATTTCTGATATGAGGTGATTTTTTATCAATATTTAATGTTTGGAAGCTGATGCCTGGCAAATTCAGACTAGAAATAAGGCACACATTTTTCACAGGGAGAGTAATTAACCACTGAGACAACACGCCTAGAGACATGGCAAATTCTTTCTCACTTGAACTCTTCAAATCAAGACTGGAAATCTTTCTAAAACATATATTATAGTTCAAACAGAAGTTATGAGCTTGATGCAGCGAAATTATTGGAGGAGATTCTTTGGCCTGTATTATGCAAGAGGTCAGACTAGATTATTACAATGGTTCTTCTGAGTTTAGCCCTAAAAGATATCAGTATCCCACTTCTAATGAGCATCTGACTACTTACCTACCAGAGGACTTGTCTTAATTGGGAATTTGCCTCCGATTCCAGCAATTAATGGTTAGCCCAAATATAGACTAACAAATCTGCAATTTCCACTGATGATGTTTATACCTGCTTGAAACTAGGGCCTTAGCCAGGAGGCTAGGCCAAAGACTGCTTGATTGCTCCCTGCTCCACCCTGCCCAAGGATCAGAGCCCCAGACTGTGTTTGCTGTCTGCTCCAGCACAAAGGCTGAAGCTACAGATGACTTGTGGCTCTGTCCCACCTGAGGGTTAGAGCCCCCAGATTGTGTTAATTGCTGTCTCCCCTGCCAGGAGGTTTTTTGCTGTGCCCTGATCAGAAGGTCAGAGCCCTAGCCTGGTAAGTGAATGTTTACTGTGTGACATAGTGATAGGGTGACCAGATGTCTCAATTTTATAGGGACAGGCCCAATATTTGGGGCTTTGTCTTATATAGGCACCTATTACCCCCCACCCCCATCCCAATTTTTCACACTTGCTATCTGGTCACCCTACATAATGATGCAGAGTGGCCTCCCTCCGAACCTGAGAGGGAGGGATGACCACAGAACCACTGCCCACCTTTATAAATATAAACTCCACTCTAAGGCCTTGTCTACATTGTGAATTTGCCCCAATTCCAGAAACTGATGTCAGCTACCAGTGTAGTTGCATCAATAGTACACTTTACTTTTAGTGTGCAGTAAGAGAGTCCAAATGGGGAGTTAGTGCAGAGTAGCCACTGGACAGTAAATTCACACACTTGCTGTGTACTAACATTCCCATGTAGACAAGCCCTAAAATTCACTTCTCAGACAGGCCAGCAAAACAAACCAAACATGAAGTTTGTTGGCCAAGCCTACAAGAAATGATAAGCCAAAAATCGGTTACGACAATTTTCAAAAAGTCAGCAAAAGGAAAATTTGTACATAGTATAGGCCAGGTCCTCCACTTCAAATCAGCTGAGTGTCTGGCTTTACAACTAAAATTCTTCCAGATTTTTTTAAATCTTTTCCCAGAGAAGTTCTACTATGAGATGAGATATGGCATGTGAACTTTCAGAGAGAATAGCTTCCCCAAAGGAAAGCTAATGGGTGGATGAAGAAAATTGATCTAAAAGTGGGAAGCTACCTTGAATTTTAATTATTGAGTAACTACTGCAGCTTCGTAATATATAGTTGAGAGTGGAGGCAAATGCAACCAAAATTGTAAAAGAATTCCATGAATTCATGCAATTTAAACATGAATTTGCTTTTGCCATGTTCACATCCTTTTTGTATGTTCATGGAAAGCAAATGAATGCGAGTAATCTGGTTTCACTCATGTAAGTACTGTACTTGAAGAAAGTGAATTTTTAGCTTGCATGCTTGAGGATTCACACCAGAAGTGATATATAATTGATGGGATGGGACATTACTTGACCCAGCAAGGGCGCAGTGTTCCCAAAACTCCATGCCAGAACACTGGCACAGAGGCAAGTAAATAAGCCATACAAGGATTTAAACATATCCTTCATAAGTAGGACCAAGCACAGTGAAGCTGCTTCAATAACTAGTCAGAAAACTCTGAGGAGTCCTTGTGGCACCTTGGAGACTAACAAATTTATTTGGGCATAAGCTTCCGTGGGCTAAAACCCACTTATGCCCAAATAAATTTGTTAGTCTCTAAGGTGCCACAAGGACTCCTTGTTGTTTTTGCTGATACGGACTAACACAACTACCACTCTGAAACTGGTCAGAAAACTGTACACCAATAAATGCAATTCATTTGGTTTATTTTATGTAGGATGGAATGCTGCTTAAAACAGCAAGGGATCCGTGTTCCCCAAAACTTTCACCACAGCCTTGCCACAAGGGCAATTAAAACAGCTAACAGCACCCTTAGCAGCTATGATCATGCATGCACAGACAATGACTTTGCGCAAATGTGATGAGAGAACATAATATTTAAATATCTGCACCCAGACAATACATTTTATAGTGGTCTATTTTTTCTAAGAATGGTACCTTTAGCAAGATTTATGTGGCCCAGATAGGAAAAGGCATAACATTTTCTAAAAGTCCTTAATTCTGCTTACTTCCTGAGAGATTCAAAGCCACAGTGGCTTCCTCAAACCCTTTGCCTGATTCTAGGATTTATCCATTTAAGAAAGGCAAACACAATGCCATAAGATTTATGTGGCCAATCAATGTAAACGAGCACAACTGAATTCAAATTATCAAGTAGCAAATTCTCACAGAAAACTTTTTGCAATCAATCCATAGAGTTAAATAGAAATCAGCATATTCAAATTAGAACATTTGAAGAAATCACAATCTAATTCTCAATGTCCTGCTAACAGAAAAGGAGATTAAATTCATAAAGTAGATTATTTGCTGCAAATTGTTTGCTTAATCCTAGTTGAGATTTTCTCTAATTAATTTACATGAGACTAGCTAGATAGGGAATGAAATTTATGCAAACACTATTCCTAACTCCAGTTTGTTTTTGTAAAGAATAAAAGAGGTCTTCTCTTATCCAGCCCTGGTTATTTCTTTAGCAAAGTGTAGCTGGATTGAGGGAAGTTGTTGCCACCATAGCTCTGAGGCAGAAAGGAAAGGGGAAAATGGAAGGCACTGCTCTTTGATCTTCATGTACATCAGTTGCATGCAATAAATTCCTTACTATTTGAGCCCAGACAGAATCTCAAATGCACATATACTTTGGCTATTAGAAAGCATAAACCAAACAGTGATAAACAGTGACTATTTGTTGTTTAGATTTATTTTGTGAGTAATATAACTATGAAAAAAACAGCACTGAAGGATGTATCACTTTTAATCTCGCCGCTTTAGCTACTGCCAACATCAGTGTCAGATTGCAATAATTCAAAGATCTCTCTATTAGTTTCTCTAAACCCTTAAAGTAAACGAAGCTGTTACAATGGCAGATGTTAGACACATTCTCTAATTCTCCTCTGGTCTAGAACCTAAAAACATTTCAAGGAGGAATTGAAAATATACTGGATTTTAATTAATTTATATTAGTCTTTTTATGCACTAGTGTTTGATACAATATTCAGCTCTTTTTTTTTCGGTGAATGCAATAAAGAAATGTTCCATTCCCTTTCACAGTACAAAAGTATTAGAAGCAGCATATTAAGGATCTGTAAGGTACTACCTAACATTACCAACTTTGGAAAGTAATATTCTGATTACTTGAGTCTAACATTTTTTAAAATACACCATACACTTAGAAAGGGTTAACAGCTGAATGACTTAGTAATAGTGTTTCCTTAACTAAGAACAATAGAAAAATCATTAGCGTGTTAACTGAAACAATACCACAGTTTTCTCTCTATTATTTAACCTTTTGTCCACATTACACATATCTCAGTGTAGTTCTTATCTTTGACCTTGAGGGATTGCAGCTTTATCAGTGCTTCCTTTTTAGATCACAGATGACCTTCAGCAGATATCATTGAGCCCTGACCTGCCTCAGTGATCTGCTCACTCAGAATACATATGCTGAACAGTGCTCGTGTGTGCAGTAGGGGTAAGTGAATTATTTACAAAAATTTGAGTTGACACCTTTTATCAAATGTGGAAAGATGAAGACAAAACAGCTGCTATTGCTGTCGTAAGCAATCTGCTGGTGATTGAATAAAAGTGTCAAGAAAATGGCTGCTTGATGGCCTTTTGTTCTCTCTCATCCAGCTTGATGTTAGTTTGAGCTGTCAGTTAGGAATCACGGCAGTGTGATTTATCAATAGGCTGAGTGACCTTCTATTTCAACTTGTGATAGAATGAGAAGACAGCACCCTCTATTGAGGGCATGCTGCATTTCAACATACAAAGCCATTATTCCTCAGAACTGGTTATCACTTTCTCAGGAACATGAATCTAAACTAACTATCACCTATTTTGCCTTTACTTTATTTTTATCAAGTCTAAAATGCCTGGCTGTGAAAGTTTGAAAAAGCTACAAACTGCAGTACAGATTTGCAGACCTTCTAGCAAATGTGAAAATAAGTACATTAATCACTAGTATTCAGTCAAAATAAACTTGCTGTAATTAGACAATAGAATGTGGAAATGGACAGGGTGCTATACAAAACCAGTGTATGGCTTCAGTTTGAAATGCTGCATTTTATCAAACTAGATGATAGAGGCAATATTGCATTTTATTTTATAGTTTCCATCTAAATAACAGTATGTTTTCTTCAAATACTCTCACATAGTAATATACTATCTTCCACGCAGTCACATGTACACTCTTTTATTGAACATCAGGGTCCAAATAATGATATACTGTATATACTCGTTCATAAGCCAAATATTTTTGGTAAAAAAGTGACACATCAAAGAGCGGAGGTCGGCTTATAAATGGGTCTACACCAAAATTTGATGATTTTAAACTCTATGGAATCATTGAATTGAATATCTAATACATTGTTGTTTTGTTTACCTGGAGCGTCTGCAGGCATGGAGCCACTCAGCTCCCTGTGGCCTCAGTTCACTGTTCCCAGCCAATGAGAGCTGCAGGAAACAGCTCCCAGGTAAACAAAATGTCCCGACCCGCCAGCGGCTTACCCTCATGGGCTGGGAGCCAAAGTTTTCCAACCCCTGAAATATAGGGTCGGCTTATGAAAGGGTCATACAGTTTTTGCTATTTTTACTTATCCATCTTGGGGGGGGTGGGGGTCGGCTTATAAACAAACTGGCTAATAAACGAGTATATATGGTAAATATTTTGGAATGGTAAGGTGGTGATAGAGAATAGAATGATGTTCTTATTTTCTCGGTCACATGGGATTCTTCCCCACCAAATATCAAGTAGGCGTTTAAGTCAAGAAGGTTCTAATTTCCTGGGGAGCAGAGATGTTACATGGACAGTTGATCCAAGCCAAGATTATGGCCTTTTACTCACCACATCAGGCTATGATGCTTATTTTTCCACATACAATCCCTGTTCCTTCCTCCCCTCAGTCAGCAACTGTAGATGGCCTCCTCTGAAGCAGCACTGCTTCATCCAAGGGCAGCCTGTATAGGCACCTGAGAGTAGTCAGACTGAATTCCCTTTTCTCCTGTCATATTTGCCATGCTCCCAGCCTCCGCAAACCCAAGCACTAAAAGAACCAAGGCTCCCCACAGCTGTATGCAGTAAATCTCATTATTAGTAGCCCTCACAAACATTTCCATTATGAGCCGCTTTCTGGATCATTACCTATTTCATGAGCTTGCCTTCCTGGATTTGTGTTAAATTTTGATTTTGCTCAGTTTTCCTTTCATTTGTTATAAGATTTGTTTTTCTCTCTTGCAACTTGTGAGATGGAACTTTCTGTGGGGGAATTAGAGGGCTGTGAATCCTTCTCATAATAGGAGTGAATGGGATCTCTCTTGCCATCTCAGCCTGGGATGGTGATAGCTGATGCAATTAAACTCTCAACTTTTGCTATGACTAAAGTAATGAATGACTTCTCTCTTCTGTCTCTTTTTGTTTTTCTTTTACAGGCTAGTTAGCCACTTTTCTCTAAGGTTAGGCTACATCTTGCACACTAAATCCAGGCTCTGACTCAGGTTTGAGTCCAAGGCCCCCTTCTGTCCACACACAAATCAGTGTGACTCGGGTCAGCAAGCACTCAGGACCTGAGTCCTAGGACCCTGCCAGAAGGGACATTCAGCACCCTAGTCCCACTGTGACTCGGGTCTAAGCCCTGTCATTTTGCAGTGTGGATGCAGGTCAAGCCGCAGTGCAGAAAGTCTGCATAGTGTAATATGGCCATATTAGCACATCTGTGAAACTCGAGTGCAGCGGTTGTAAATCCAGGTTTACAATGCAGCGTGGATGCTCAAGCCAGGCCTTGGAAACACCAAGTCCACAAGCCTGGGTCCCACAGACCTGGGTTTACAATGCAGTGTAGACATACCTTAAGAGTTAGATTTTTTTTTTAATCCGGGACAAGGAGTCTAGGGGCTGGAATAATTTCTTCTGTAAAAGTGCAATTTAAAAAGTGCACTTCTATCATTAGTTATTTTTTGATACAAACTTTTGCTATAAGTAACAAAGTCCCAGCAACTGTAAGAAATTAGAGAGAACAACTATTTTCATTCATTATTTCATTCAGTCATCTCATTGTTTTCCCCATTAGGGTCAGCGAGTTAGTCCGTTTCATAGCTGCTGACTTTGGCCCAGTGCCACGCATGACATCTCTCACCAGTGAAAATAAGACACCCAGGGAACAGCTGTGGGCAGAGGTATCCATCAGAAGCATAAGCGAGTGCCTGGGTAAGTATAGGCAGTATAATAATAGGAAATAGTTTCTTTACAAAGGTTCACAGGTTTCTAGGACTCTCTGTCCTAATCTGACTGCTAGAGGCAGCAGTTTGTGATGTAATTGGGAGTAGAATGAGGAGATGTTGTACTCTGTCATTATTTCATTGCTTGGTTTTTCTAGTTTTCAAGATCTGACACTTTATCCTTTTTTTCTTTCATAATAAAAAAAATGACATAAGGCCTCGTTTCTCCTTTCTCACTGATGTAAATCAGTAGCTCCACTGAAGTCAGTCATGCTGGTATCAAATTGACGTAAGTGAAATCAGAATCAGGCCCTACATTTACACAAAAAATAAAAAAAATCATGGCTGAAGTAATCTTTTGCACATAACCTTGCTACTGGAGCAGCACTTCGATGGCTTATGCGAAGGTTACAGAATTGCAAGCTGTGCATAGGACTTCAGGCAAACATCTTTGCATCAGAAGAGCCTTTAATAGGAGGACAAATATAGGCATTTTATTTACTAAATGTTTGCACGTACTTTGTCCTGATGCAATGATTAATGCATCAAAATCTGAAGTGCGTTCTCTTTGACAATTTATTTTCCTGTTCACCAAAAGTCTGCTGTATTATCAATTGATTTTCTGTAGCATTTACATGTTCCACCAAAATGTCTTACAGACTTGTATTGTGAGAGTTATTATTTGGTATGTTATTTCAAGAAAAACATGGTATGATAATATTTTTTTTCCTTAGTCTTAGTGATCATTTCTTTAATTTTCTAGTTGTTTCAAATGCTCTTTTTATTTCCTTAACTCTTAACAAAATACTGCAGCTGAAAGTATGCATGGTGAGAGTTCTATTTGCAAAGGTTGGCTAAGTTTATACATGTCTGTTTCTTGCTTGGGGTTATTTTGCTGAAGGAGGAAGTTCTCATTTTAAGAATAGTAATACTAATAGTCAAGCATAACTATATAAATAGTAAAATAATAATTAACATTTTGCACATGCACAGAGTCTTTCATTCAAGGATCTGAAATCATTTTACAGATATTAATTAATGAAGCACAATACCTCTGTAAGGTAAGTATTATTATATGTGGGACTGGTAGCACCATGTACAGTTAAAGTTGCCGAACACTTCCCATTATAAGAGCCTGGTTTTAGTTTATTATAACTTTGCCAAACTTTAACCATTTGAAATGAAAATTTTCCATATCCGGTATCTGCCTTGGGCTGAATTCTTTGGGGAAATTTTAAAACAGTTCAGCTGCTTCCAAGAATGAGGCTAGGAAAAATACACTGTTTTTGCCTATGTTAAAAAAAAAAAGTGTTGCTCTGTTCTCAGAAAAGATCTAGTGGCCCCATACTTTAGAGCAAGGATTTGAAATTTGGCAGGGGGAGAAGGGCTGTTTGCATCAGTGATGTGCCTTTTGCCATCCCCAGGAAAATCTACCCAAATTTGGCCACATTATAAGCCTTTGAAAAATTGCAGTTTGTACATTCTCAGTAGAGACCTCGATTTTAGCAGCTAAATTCACCTAAAATTCTGTCCACGCTGGGCATGCTCCAGCCAAGAGATGAGCAAGACTATCCTGAAACTACAGTCCTGGCAATCTGGGCTGTGTTGGGTCCGGTCAGTCTATAGGTCAGACTGACCTTTGTTGTGTTTGCATAATTTTTTTTGGCATCCTATCATCTTTCGTCTTCTGCAGTGTCCCCACCATCATAATCTTTTTTATTGTAGCTCATCCTGTACTATGATTTCACATTCTACTCTCCTTTTAACTTCATTTGTCTTTTAATCATTCCTTTTTACCCCTACCATCTTTCAAATGTAATCCTTCTGCCAGGGGGAATCGGCAGAACAAGGCTGGGTTCAATTTTTAGGGGTTCCTTTTAACAATACAACACAGAACCGACTTGAGCCCCCACCAAATAATCTGGGAAAACTACACATCACACCTGGGTGCCTCTAAGAGGCAATACTTCCCCTCTTGCAAGCACTGAGTTTGTGTTAAAAACACAAGCATGATTCAAAAACATGACCATGAGCAAAACACCCACCCCAGAGTACACTGGGCAATGTCCTTTTCCTCAGTCTCTCCCCTTGTGATGTGAAAGTCTGACAAACAAATGTCCCTTTAACACACCACTCCCTTCTTCCTCCACTGCACCCCACTCACACTTCTTGTCCTTGGTTAGCGATAACCCAAAGTTCAGAGGTTCCCTCTATAGGCTTCAAGAAATTCCTCAGCTGCTGCTGCTGCGCTGCTCATTGCCGCTTTGGCCTCTCCACCATCGCCAGCCTCCCAGCAGTTGCCAGCTGCTCTGCTGTCATCAGCTGCTCTGCCATTGGCCACTCCGCTGCTGCCACTCTGCCATTGGCCACTCTGCCATCACTCACTCAATCGCCAGCTGCTCCACTGCTAGCTGCTCTGCCCTCAGTCACTCCACCACTGCCCTCTCTACTGCAACCTCTAGGGGTATCTTGAGGTCCCACCACTTAACACAACTCTCAGTGATTTCAGCTGTTAGTGGGGGAGCCTCACTGCTAGTGCAGGCTGGGCAATCTCTCACTAGAGGCACTGTCCCATAAGCAGGTCTAACACTTAGCACTTATCAGTGATTTCAGCTCCCCTGACTCACAGCAAAATAGTCCTGATTGAGTCTCTTTCAGCTCTGTCTTTTAACAGGGGAGAGGAGGAGAGTCCAATGGTGTCTAAGGCCTTTAGGCAGAGCCCACACTGCCAAGCACAAACACCTGTTCCCACTCTTTCCCCTCCACTGGCCTTTGGCACCCCTACTCTCTGCTTAGTGAGTGCAGTTCAGTGGAGGGTGACTGTCCTCAATCAGGGCATTCCAAGCACAGTTCTGCTTCCCTTTACTCACACGACAAGGGTAACAACATTTTATTACCCCTGCACCTAATAACAAAGTGACTGGCAATCTGACACCAGCCAAAAGCGATCATTTGGACAAAGCAGCCCCATCATGCTGTGCACTTAGGTGAAGTGGGCATATCTACGCAAACAAGTTTAGTTCCTGGAGTCTTGTCCCCCAGATCAACACTAGATGTCAGGGGAGAGCTCACTGAGACCCTGCTTACACAAAGAATTCTCCCCTCTACTGCCTCCTGCCTTCTGATGTCAGTTCCATTTAATGCAGCTGATTCCAGACCATCGAGTAATCCTGTTAATACAGTCAATTGATACATTTTCTCTTTGGCCTCAAACATAACATCGTACATAAAGTTCACAGGCAACCTTATGCTGGCATTTCCTAACCTTTGAGTGCTTGACTTAATGTTCTTTTAACATAGATTTTTGTGTATTTTACCAATGGGTAAACTGAGAGACTGAGATGTTAAGACAGCAAGGCCAAGACAGGGTTGAAACAGAATGCAAGAGCCCTGTTCTTACCCAGACCATATTGCCCCGGCTGCATTCTATCTAATTTTACTAATGCTCTGAACAAAAACATGCTGCCAGCATTCCTTTGAGTAATCATTTCAGAGGTTAAAAAGTGAGTCCTTCCCAAACTACTATATTTTTTATTTCATATGGTTTTCAGTCTCTTCATGTGCCAGTATACTTGTCCATCTTAAATCTCATAAACGTATGCCCCATGACTTCTTCATAAAAGGTCTGCTGGAATGTTGAATAATATGTAAATTTTATGTTGTAATGAATTGGGTCCTAAGATCTTTAAAGGTCAGACACCTGCTATAATACATCATGTTCTTTAATATCAACTACAAAATAACTGTAATAAATTTTACCACCACTAGATCCTCACACACTGTTACCCACAAGGAAGCACCAAAGGAAATGTGTCATTTGTCAAAACATACAGGAAAACTGGCATGTATACAAGTAATTTTAAAAGTATTGCAAAGGTTAGGCAGAATTGTGTCACTGAATATTACAAGGTTAAGTTCTAAGAGAAGCAAAGCATTAACAATACACATTTTCAGAGAGAAAACAACCCATCTAGGGCCCATTGCCCTATACGTTACACAAACTTCCCAAAACTTCCATAATGTCCTATCCTCGTTCAAATCCTTCCTTAATGTTCTCATCTACTGTGATGCCTGTGAAACAATACTAGCTAATAATACCTAGACATTTGGCAAACTGAGACTACTGTTACTGATGAAGATTAAACAAAACAAAAAACCATGCCCAAAAAACTTGTTCATTTAGGTCCCGATTCTGCAAAGCGCTTAAGCATATTTTTAAATCCCAAAAGTTGAATTGCTGTGCTGAAATGGGACCTAAGATTGTAAGTAGGTAAGTCTACACTGCATACTACTTTCAGAGGCATGTAGAGTACATACACTACACACACATGGGCATAAGTAGCAATGTAGACAGCCAGGCATTGCTTAGGCAAGTAAAGACACGCCTGAACCCTGGGGGTATGCACTTATGTATATATCCTAAAGAGTTCTCTACTTGCCCAAGCAGTGTCTCCCCCAGCTACACTGCTATTTTTAGCAGTGTACTGTCCCACTGCTGGAGTTTTTTTCTCACTGAAGAGAAAAACTCCAACAGCAGGGAAAGGCTCCAACAATGGGGAGCTGCTGGAGCCTTTCCCTGCTGCATCCTCCCTGACAGGGCCTTTCACTGCCACATGTAGCTACACACCGCAGTGTGGACACAGCCTGCTTTTCACTGTGGCATGTCACTACAAAGACCTTGCAATGTGGACATAGCCTGTATGTTTTTAAACTGCCAATTATAATAGGATCCAAGCTGGTTGAGGTCTCAAGGTAGTCCCCTAATGCAAATTATAACTGATAGTAATATTAGTGTGCCTGGGACAAAAAGATGAGCAAAGATTAATGACATATATCAAAATTAGTGAGCTACTATGATTCCCACTCCTATGCGATCCCAAGGGCACACTGTTGTACTGTTCCGCTTCTGCACTCTGTCACACAGCATGCCACAAGGAGGTATGACCTTGGTAAAAGAAGGTGTGGCCAGCTGGCAAAGTTTTAAGTTCCTATGATTTGTCCTTTCCCCACAAATTGTATACATATAGAAGAAGGTCAGGTACAAGCAATGCATTCATTAAAGCAGCCTCTGACTACTTTACCCTCTACATAGATTTGTGCCTGTCAATGTGGCCATAACAATACAGGGGCAGTGAGCAGACAACATGATATGTGAGTGGCAGACTCAAAGGGACATACCTTGTATGAATGATGAAAGATAAGAAGATCCACTGAACTCCAGGGAGAAGGCAAAAGGGGACCCAGGAAAGGGGGATGTAATGTCACTATGATACAGGATGTGTTTTAGAATGGTCAGTGTCACCAGGTAAGTTGCTGACAAACCACTAAATGGAGCTGCATAGTTCAGAGGATAAAGGGATTGCTACATACTATGTTTTACTGTCCTCTGTGGCCAGTTACGATAATTCTTTGCAGCCTACAGACAGGCCTGCTGGTCCATCATAGCTAATCTCCTCCACTGCAGCCTTCTCTCTCTTTGGGGGATGGCAATTTTATGTGTTTGTTTATTCAAGACCAGTAACCACTGAGGCTGTTACACGTCCTACAATACCTGATTCTCCCCATACCACTCATTTGTTCATACTTTTCAGCAGTTGGATAAATATTTATGAGCATGCTGCACATAATTTCTCTTGATGCTTGCACTAGGCATTGTGTTTGCTCCTTCAGGGGAACAATGAGTTTACATTGCACCTCTCTGTCTCATGACTTGGAGTGTACACATAGGTGCTGACTCCATGGGTGCTTCCAAGCTGAAGCATCCATGGGGAAAAAATGGTTGGTGCTGAGCACCCATCGGTAGCCCCACTATCAGCTTCCCTCCTTCCCACAAACGACTCCCACCCGCCAGCGGGCCTCGCCAATCAGTGTCTCCCCCTCCCTCCCCACACCTCCCGCCCACTGCGATCAGCTGTTTTGAGGCGTGCAGAAGGCTCTGGGGGAGAGAGCAGAGGAGCGAGGGCGTGGCATGCTTGAGGGAGGTGGCAGACCGGGGTGGGAAGAGGAAGGGCAGGGGTGGAGCAGTGGCGAGAAGAGGTGGGGTGAGGGCTTGAGAGAAGGGGGGGTGGGAAGAGGTGGGGCAGGGGTGGAAGGTGTGGATTTGTGGCAGGGCCTGTGGCAAGCCTGGCGTCAAGCACCCTCCGGAACAGTGGAATGTCGGCATCTGTGAGTGTATATATTCTCTCCGTGCTATCTGGGAGGATAAGACCCTACCTTTTGGGGGATGGGGGATGTAGGGTTTTAATCAGGTAGGGCTAGACTGTGTTTTAAGGAGTAGCCCTGACAGACACCATGCCTCAAGTGCAATCCTCTGAGACACAATTCCCTCCCCATTTTCCCCTAACATTGGTGGGAATAGTGAATTGTTATTGGCCTATATCAAAATCAAATTACAACACCTTCTGTGCCAGTTCATCTCCACCCACTCCCTATGCTGAGTATGCTAATTAACTTTTTATGCATAGAAAGGGTCACAAACCCAGGAAGGGATAGTCAAACATTTTGCATGAACACAGAACAGCACTGAGCCAGGACACAGAGCAGTGATCAGCAACACAGCCACCACTAACAGTTGTTATAAAAACATAAGAACGGCCATAATGAGTCAGACCAATGGTCCTTCTAGCCCAGTATCCTTTCTGCCAAGAGTAGCCAATGCCAGATGCTTCAGAGGGAATGAACAGAACAGGTAATCATCAGCTGATACATGCCCTGTCACCCATTCCCAGCTTCTGGCAAACAGAGACTAGGGACACCATCCCTGTCCATCCTGGTTAATAGCCATTGATGGCCCTATCCTCCATGAACTTGTCTAGTTCTTTTTGAAGTCTGTTATAGTCTTGGCCTTTACAACATCCTCTGACAAAGACTTCCCCAGGTTGTATGTTTTAAACCTGCTGCCTATTAATTTCATTTGGTGACTCCTAGTTCTTGTGTTAGGAGAAGGAGTAAATAATCCTTCCTTATTTACTTTCTCCACAACAGTCATGATTATATAGACTTCTATCATATCCCCCCTTAATCATCTCTTTTCTATTCTGAAGAGTCCCAGTCTCAATAGTCTCGCCTCTTATGGAAGCTGTTCCATACCCCTAATCATTTTTGTTGCCCTTTTCTGAACCATTTCCAATTCCAATATATCTTTCTGAGATGGGATGAACACATGTGCACACAGTATTCAAGATGTGGGCATACCATGGATTTATATAGAGGCAATATGATATTTCTGTCTTATTATCTCTCCCATTCCTAATGATTCCCAACATTCTGTTTGCTTTTTAGACTGCAGCTGCATTTTGAGTGGATGTTTTCAGAGAACTATCCACAATGACTCCAAGATCTCTTTTTTGAGTGGAAACAGCTAATTTAGACCCCATCATTTTATATGTATAGTTGGGATTTTGTTTTCCAATGTGCACTACTTTGCATTTATCAACATTGAATTTCATCTGCCATTTTGTTGCCCAGTCACCCAGTTTTGTGAGACCCATATGTAACTCTTTGTAGTCTGCTTTGGACTCAACTGTCTTGAGCAGCTTTGTATCATCTGCAAATTTTGCCATCTTGCTGTTTACCCCTTTTTCCAGATCATTTATGAATCTATCTCGCCTATGATTTACTACTTCCCACAAAGACTATGTATTCAGTTTTTCTGCTGGAAGAACATAGTCTATAGGTTCAGGAATATAAAGAACAGATAGGCGAATGGATAATTGAAAAATTCAGACCTGTTCCAGTTTTGTGGAGTTAAATTATCTTAATTCAAGAACTTGACTTATTTTTATAGAAGCGTTAGCTAGTGCTCACATTATGCTTACATTGGTGCAATGTTGGGATATTACTGGTACAGTACTAAGAAAATGCAATTTTAGTTAATGTCAGATAAATATGGTAGTTGCCCTTGTCCACCCAGCAATAAGAACAGAGAGGCCTGCATAGAATCAGCCTGAGAATCAGGGAGCTGCAACCAGATTTTTCATAGTCTGTATAATGGGGAAATTATACTTATCTCACAAAAATCTTGTGAAAATTAATTATTCTAACATTTTCACAGCATTTTTCAGTAGATGAAATGTGCACAGTATTATTTTTCTACATCTTTGCTGTGGCATTGATTCTCCCCTTGGCACAGGCACATGACTAAAATGTGTTAAAAGAAGACGACTCTTCCCATTAGCGTAAAACAGATGTATAATATAGGGCTAGCACGTGAAGAATATCATTGTAATTTTGCCATTTTATAAAGAAGCATAATTCATAAATATTAATGACACAGGGGAATAATAGGCTTTCCTCCTGAGAAAGATTAGACCTTATACCAAGTTTTATATTTGTCAGACAGAGTCACATCCTGTGTTTATTATCATGCCTGTTTAATGATTTTTAAAGTTGATTTAACTCTTCTTACAGCAAATATGGAAACTTGGGATTTTAAGATACTTGATACAAGGATAATATTGTAATCATTATAGTTCTTGCTCTCTATTTCCTCGAATGT
Source organism: Mauremys mutica (assembly GCF_020497125.1). Taxonomy (NCBI): domain Eukaryota; kingdom Metazoa; phylum Chordata; order Testudines; family Geoemydidae; genus Mauremys; species Mauremys mutica. Next base: position 286,935,459 of record NC_059072.1, on the reverse strand, counting down.
ACTGTATTTTACCATCGTTGAATGTGTACATAAGGCAAACATTTTCACTCCTACAATAGTGATATTTACCATAATGTGTGACACATATTCTCCTAAAATATTTTTCAACATTTTAAATTAATTTTAATGTAGGTTTATCAGTTCCTTGTTATGGTGCAGAACTTGTATTAAATTCTGTGATCCATAAACCCTTTTTTTGAATGACACATAGTTTAGTTTTTCATTTAGAGGCCATAAAAGTGTTCACAAAAGTTATGTAGAAAAAAATGATTGAAAGTGCTAAAACACTGTACAGAATATAAAATCCTTTCATAGACTTTTTATGACACATGAAACATGAGTCTTAAAGGTTTAATGTTACTGACTTTTATACAAGGCTTTTTAATTTTTGATTCCAGTTATGGGTCTGCAAATGAACTGTGACATTAAAAAGAATCAGGCTGGAACTGCCTTAGCTCTTTTTCTAGATGAGTTTCTAGTGACTATGAAGGGTTCACATAATCTGCCCCACCCTGCCCACGTCTGGGTAGCGCTAACTTGCTTTAGCAGCACTGACGTGTAATTCCTGCACTGCATTAAAACTGCTTCGCACATCACATCTTACTCATACTCATCATTAAGGTTAGGTGGGTATATACATTATTAAAAAAGATTTTCTTTTAATGTTCAGTAGTGTTCTGCAACAATTGGGCACATGGTTTAAATGACTGAATAGAGAACCACTACTGATATGTGTTCCAGCTAAAGACTTGCTCAGAAAAGAGATAAAATAGTGGCTCTGCTATTTGGACTGGAACTAAGACGTTAATCTGCCCTTGGTACCAAATTGAAAATGGGGGTAACTACACTAAGAACAGCTGAGGATTCCCCGGTGATCCCTAGGTTAGAGTGAAGCCAGGGGATGTGTTGGGCTGTCTGAATGCAGTTTTACACCAGTCCTGCCACCCCACCCCGGCTGGTGGAACAGGCCCTAGGGGACTTTACTGGACAGGTTTGGGTACATGTGAAAACATGGCATTTTGCTATAAATCATGGTTACACACTACTTTCTAAAGGGTTATATTGAAAAGTTGTTTGTTTAGTTTCATCCAGTACAAAAATAATCACTAACAGAGATAATAAAATACCACACACTTTTCATTTTCAAAGCACTTTGCACACATTAACTAATTATTCCTCACAACTCCTCTGAAGGATGAACAATATTATTCCCATTGGCAGGCAAATGAGACACAAAGGGTTTGATTCTGATCTCAGTTACACTGATTTCACACCATTATATCTCGCCTCGCTTCAGTGGAGTTACTACAGATTTACACTAGTGTAAATGAGATCAGAATCAAGCCTGAGAGGTTTATAAAACCAGACTGCTACTCAGTAGTGAACCCGGGATTAGAATGTCAGGCTTTCAGTCCAATCCTCAGACCATTAGCCTGTGCTCTCTCTCTCATTTTTGGTAAAACAAGTCAGAAAAAGGGAGCTGATGGGGGGAGATTCACCAAAAAAAATCATTAAAATTGTTCCCCCCATTTTCTGGTCAAAATTTCAAATTTTAAATTTTTTTTTTTTACCATTCTACTGTTCAGGACTGGACAGAAAATCACTATTCTAATGGGCTATCTAAAAATGCATCAGAAAACAAGTTTTTACAGTATCATTATTGAAAAGCAAGTGGTTTCTATTGAGAAAATACTGTGCTGTACACTATTTTAATGCTAACTATACTGCATCAGCAATAGACAGCATTACAACATGACAGTTCCATATTCAGTTCCCTCGCAATCCACATTATCAGCATCATACCTTGCTTTTGCTATTCAGTGGCTCCTATATAACACTTAGTCCATGTAATTTGTAAAATGACCAACAGATGGCATGATGCACTGTGATTAGGCACCAATCGGTTTCTTTGCATGATGGGATCACAAAGTGTTCTCCATTCTGTAAATTCTGATCATCAGTCTTGTCACTTTGTATTTCTATCATAATTCTATTATCTCTGAATCTATGAGTTCTTCATCAATTTCGGTGCATCCCAGAGCTCCAATCTTGTCTGAGTCAATGCTGTTGATGGGGAATTTCTCCATTCTCAATATTATTATAGTTATTTTAATCAACTGACTGATTCACAAAAACACATTTACAGAAAACATTGAGAGTCAAAACTATGGAACAACAATCCAGGTCATGAGGATAGTGTCCAGCAAATCCAGTGGATCATGTGGATTGAGTTGCCGATGAAAGAAAAATCTTTTGTGTCTGTACATTATATTGGTCCATCCCTTGATAACTTTGCGTTTTGGAAGTTTTCATATTGTCCTGGCCTAGGAGGTTGCTGGGCTTACTACTATGTTTCATAGGAGAAATACAATTTGTATGTCATGTAGCAGCAACAGTATATCATCTGATTCTGTCCCCTTAATAATTTTGCTTTTTGAAGTTTTCGATCTTGCCCTTGGCTAGAGGATGTGTTTGTGAGAAGTAACATAATTTTTATATTGTGAAGGAAAAAAATCTTGGAATGTCATGAAAAGTTGTTTTCTAGAAGGGCAATTTTTCTCTGAGCATCTCTATGTTCCCTTGTCAAAAACCAATGACTAAACTCAAATGCATTGATCAAGGTATCTCTGTTGCTTCTTTGCTCCATAGGTTGATTACAAACGCCATGAAAACACTGAGGTGTTGTAAATTTTCCAACAAGCAAAAGGCATACTGCTTATCCATGCCTAAAATTTACCAGAAGAGCATTTTGATTTGTCCTTTATTCCCAGCCACCTGCCATTTCCATTCCCAATGACAGGACCCAACGTTCCTTAAAAGTAGCATCTCATTTCTGAGGACCTGCCAAAAAAAACCCCATTCTCATTATAATTAGCAAAGTTCTCTTTATCAAAGTGCCATAAAAAGTGACAAAAACAGAGTTGACAATGCCTTGGATTCACCAGGTCAGAATCTCCCTTTTTACCATCAATTCTTTTAAAAAACACCGGGCCGGATTCATTCTTGATGTGACTCCTGCAGTTCACCTCTTTCAGTATTTCATTTAGGCTACACTGAGGTTGTTGTTGGGAAGTGAGCATACTACATGCCAGCCCACTCATGTTGTTGGGCAGTTCAGTTTCCCCATTTAAGCCTCCCCCATCCCCTCTGCCTTCCACTTTGCCCCTCCCTCAATTTATTCTGTGTGACGGAATGCACTGCTGTATTCACCCCCCACACCATTGTAATAATATTTGTATTACATATGCCTTGTGAGGTATCACTTGAAAACTAATAACTCACTGGTCAATAATATCATGATGAAATGTGTGTAGCAACATTATATGTAAAGTTATGAATTCTCCCTGAGTAATGTAGGTAGCACATGTTCAAACCCATGTAGCCCCAATTAGGCAGGACTGATCAATCAGATCTTAAATAAAGGAATGTGAGTTTAACTCAGTTTACATATAAGTTGTAAACAGGGTCCTCAGACAGCAAAAGGGGGCAGACAGGAAACAAGAAAAACTGCATTTCAACAAACAGGTGAGAAGAAACAATGTGTAACCTCTTTCACCACCAGATACCGTGTCGCCTTTTTTGCTGTTTGAATGAACTTTAACTAGGCGTAACCCTCAGGAAAATGCATTTCAAAGGTTGACTTATCCATAAAAATGAGGAGCAAAAACACCCCCAAGTTATCCCTTCCTACCTATCTCTCTCCTTTTCATCTAAGAAGAAAAAATAAGCTGCTGTTGGACTTTGGGAGCAGATCCTGGCCTGAGAGTTTAGTCAGCACATCTAATTTGTTAAGTCTTAGTACTAGTGTTTTATCTTTATTTCTCTTGTAACCATATCTGGCTTTAATGTTTTATACTTGTACTCACTTAAAACTTATTTCCTTGGAGTTAAATAACCTTTTTTTATTCTTTAATCAAAACTAATCCAGTGCTGTGTTTCAACTGAATTGTTTGGCTAACTCCATTTAGGGTAGCAAACTATTGTATAATGATCCCCTTAAAGGGGCAATGGACCTAATATATCTAGACCAGGGGTTGGCAACCTCTGGCACGCGGCTCGCCAGGGCAAGCACCCTGGCGGGCTGAGCCAGTTTGTTTACCTACCGCGTTGGCAGGTTCGGCCGATCGCGGCTCCCACTTTCACTCTCTGCCCACTTTCCCATGCCTTCTGGGTTGCAGAGATGTAACCCTCTGTTTAGGTCAATTACAGTTCTCCATCTTCCACAGCACTCAAAAGTTCAAAACACGTCTGAAGTAACATAAACATAAACTCTTCTCTTTCCTCGGGGAGATCTGCTGGGCTCCAATTTTCCTCAGCCCCTGGCATTAGCCAGTCTTATCTCACACAATGAGAGCTCTACATCTGCTCTCTTTGCCTTCTCTTCCACAACTAAACAAGGCTCTTCTCTTTAAGCCCCTCCCTAGAAGCCTGCCTCCTGCTCCAAGTGTCTTAATTTGGACTAATTGGGCCTTCGGTAGCCTATTAACCCCTTCCTGCTTTGCATGGAGGCTTGTGTACTCCATTACAGGCTCAAATGGTGGTTCTAGAAGCTGTAGCAGAACAAGATTGAGGTCCCACAGAGGAGCTGTGTCTCTAATTGGGGGAGGAGGGCCATGAGTGTTACAGTCTTTTGAAGAACCTTGTCATCGTGAGGTGTGAGAAGATTTACTGTGACTGAACTGGAGTGTGATATGCAGGGATTGCAGTCAGATGGACTTCCAGGGAGCTAAACATGAATGCTTTTTGCTTCAAGGATTATATGTAGTCTATAACCCTTCATAATGGAGCTTCAACCAGGTCCATGTTGTCCTGGGCTGCCCATATGGAAACTCTTTTCTATTTTGCTACAAAAGTTTTCCTGATGGAGGCCTTTCTACTTTGAGTGAGGATTTCCTGCATCTATCTAGAGAACTGGCTATCAGTACTGCTCATCCAACTAGCATCCAAGTTATCCAGAGTAATGACTGGTGTCCGGATGCCTTGATCCTGAGCCACTATGTCAGGGAAGACAGGGAGATGGAAGGGAGGATGAGTGGAAAATTGCAGGAGGTCCAAAAGCCAAAACCATCTCAACCAGTATAGGACTCTCAAAATCACTGTGCTTCTGTCTCATCTGATATTTGCTATTGTTCTGGGAATCAGCAAAACTGAGGGAAACACACGGGGCATCCAGTAGGGATCCAGCACTCATGCATCCCCAGGAATAGCACTCCATGTATCTGGTGCAAATAGGTCTATAGTTAGGTATCCCCATGTCTGGAAGATGGGTAAAATATGGTGTCTCTCAATGACCATTTATGTTCAGATACCATGTTCCTGCTTAGAAAATCTGCAGCACTGTTGTTGATCCCTGGGAGGTAAAGGACCACTGCAGTCATCACATGTTGTTGGCACCATTCCCAGTGTTTGATAGCCTCCTGGCATAACTGAGACAAGTGTGTGCCACTCTTTTGTAAATGTAGTGCATTGCTGATGTATTGTCTGTCATGAGCTGCACTACTGGGTTATTGAGACTGGGTTAGAAAGCTGTACAGCCTTATGGCTTTCAGCTTCAGGGCATTCATATGGAGTTTTAAGTCACCTGAGGACCCTGTTTCTTCTGGAGGTGTTCCAGGTGATTACCCCAGCTACTTCCTGGTGTATCCATCACCAATGTTCAGGATGAGGACAAGACCACAAGGGACACTCTTTTTTTCACATCTACAGGATTCATCCACTAGGTGACTTCCTGTAGAATCTAGGAAGATAGTGCTACCCACTTAGTCATCTGGTGCTTGACTGGGGGGTAAAATGATCTCAGCCATTGTTGTTAACAGTCAGAGGTGAAATCTGGCTAGATGAATCATGTAAATACACACTGACATGTGTCCCAGGAGGGCTAAACATGTGCAAAACATGGTTGACAGTTTTGTCTGCAATTTGATTATGTTGGGCCAAATGGATTCCAACCTGTTGTCTGATAATTAGGCTCAAAATGGTGGGCTCAGAGATGCTTTTGTGTAGTTCACCAGGGGTACGTTTACACTGCAATAAAAGACCTGTGGCTTGGTCACAGCTGGCCAATGTCAGCTGAGTTGGGCTTGCAGACCTCATGCTGCAGGGCCCTAAAATTGCAGTGCAAATGTTCAGGCTCAGCTGAAGCCAGGGCTCTGAGACCCCACAAGTGGGGAGGGTCTCAGAGCCTAGATTCCAGCCCGAGCCTGAATGTCTACACTGCAATTTTTAGCCCTACAATCCAAGCCCCATGAGGCTAAATCAGCTTACCCAGGCTCTAAGACTCACTGCTATCGGGTTTTTATCACAGTGTAGACATACCCCAAAAGTCCCAGCTGGGGGAAAAAAAAGTAACACCTGTTGTAATGCTGATTCAGTTTCACATGAAGATGCACCTCTGATCAGCAAATCATCCAGCTATGGGTAGATATGTATCCTGTTTCCTGAGAAGCATTGCTACCACCTCATAACACTTGGTAAATATTCTTAGTGCCATAGTGAGTCCAAATGGTAGAAACTCATATTGGTACTTATTGGGCCAACTTTGAATCAGAGGTACTTCCTGTGGGCTGGATGAATGGCCATGTGAAAGTGTGCCTCTTGTAGGTTGAGAGCTGTGAACCATTCCTGGGGCTGGAGTGCCAAAATGATGGAAGCAAGCACTACCATCCTGAATGTGAGTTGATGTAAGAACATAAGAACGGCCATATTGGGTCAAACCAATGATCCATCTCTCCCAATCTTCTGACAGTGACCAATGCCAGGTACCCCAGAGGGAATGAAAAGAACAGGTAATCATCAAATAATCCATCCCCTGTCACCCATTCCCAGCTTCTGGTAAACAGAGACTAGGGACTCTCCAGAGCATGGTTTTGCATCTCTCCCATCCTGGCTAATAGCCATTGATGGACCTATCTTCCATGAACTTATCTAGTTTTTTTTCAAACCGTGGCCTCCACAACATTCTCTGGCAAAGAGTTCCACAGGTTGACTGTGCGATGCATAAGAAAAAATACTTCCTTTTGTTTGTTTTAAACCTGCTGCCTATTAATTTCATTTGGTGACTCCTAGTTCTTGTGTTAGGAGAAGGAGTAAATAATCCTTCCTTATTTACTTTCTCCACAACAGTCATGATTATATAGACTTCTATCATATCCCCCCTTAATCATCTCTTTTCCATTCTGAAGAGTCCCAGTCTTATTAATCTCTCCTCTTATGGAAGCTGTTCCATACCCCTTATCATTTTTGTTGCCCTTTTCTGAACCATTTCCAATTCCAATATATCTTTTTGAGATGGGGAAAACACATCTGCACACAGTATTCAAGATGTGGTCATACCATGGATTTATATAGAGGCAATATGATATTTCTGTCTTATTATCTCTCCCTTTCCTGATGATTCCCAACATTCTGTTCGCTTTTTTGACTGCTGTTGCACATTGAGTGGTTGTTCTCAGAGAACTATCCCCAATGACTCCAAGATATCTTTCTTGAGTGGTAACAGCTCATTTAGACCCCATCATTTTATATATATAGTTGGGATTATATTTTCCAGTGTGCATTAATTTGCATTTATCAACATTGAATTTCATCTGCCATTTTATTGCCCAGTCACCCAGTTTTGTGAGATCCCTTTGTAACTCTTCACAATCTGCTTTGGACTTAACTATCTTGAGTAGTTTTGTATCGTCTGCAAATTTTGCCACCTCACTGTTTACCCTTTTCCAGATCATTTATCAATATATGTACATACTTGTTGCATATCGTCAAGTCTAGGAGAGGACAAAAGACCCCCATTCTTCTTCAGAAAGAGAATGTACAAAGAGTAAATCCCCCTTCCCCTGTATTTCTGTGAAACTCCTTCTACCATTACTGTTTGGAGCAATGAGGCCAGTTCTGCTTGTAAAAGACTCTCATGAGAAGGGTCCATGAGTAGGGATGAGGAAGAGGCATGAGTAGGGGACAGGGAAAGAAATTAGATCATGTATCCATGGGTAATGGTGTCTAATCCACATTTCTCTGTATTAATATCTAATTCTACACACTAGAATGGGACAAGGTGAACTGGAATGACTGGTTCTGGTGCAACTCTTAACAAATGAGTCAAATGTGCTGCCATGAGAACAGAGCAGGGTGCAAGGTTGAGGGGTTAGAGGGTTGATGCCCCCCTATTTTAGCAAGGTCACTTTTTAGGTTGGTAGTTCAGATGCCTGTTGTCAGAGGGCATGTGCTGCCTTTGTTGGTGCTGTTGCTGCTGCAGGCAAGATGTTTGCTGATATGTTGGACCCATGTATATATCTAAGGCTCTCAGGTTTGCCTCAGAGTTTTTAATTGAGTGTAAAACAATGCCGGTTTTCAAGAGGGGACACTGAGACAAGGTGAGTTGGAGAGGAGGATTTGAAGAGGTAGTTGGAGGATATGAAGCTGTAAGAGGAGTGTGGAAGAGCTAAGGAATACAAAGATGTTTATTGTGGTTTTCAGTGGAGAAGAAATATTCTTGCCCAGCAGAGCAGTCTGTGGGTCAAATAAATCTATAGCCCATAGGATCTGAGGTACTGGAGGAAAGCAATAGTATAGGGAACTTACTGAAGGAAGAAGGGGAAAGAAATGCAGAAAATGGCATAAATCCAAAGACTAGATCACAAGTTTATTAGACAAGGACGCAGGAATGTGAACATTTCCATGGAACTCTTCTGTCATGGGGTGAGAAAAAGCTTAACCCTCATAGAGGAGGCTGTCCCTGCAGATCACTGAGATCTGTATGGATCTTGTGGGATCCAGCTAATGGAGGCAAAGAGCTTTGTCCCCTTGACTTTATGCTGCTGCCCACCTCCCTCCCAACATGGTTATACAGTTTTGACATACTGATGGTATTATTAAATAAAATTGAAGAAATAGGGATTTCCAGATAACATAGGGCCTGATGGTAAGACTTCAATGGGCTTTGGATCAGCCCAGGGTGCTGATCTACATTGATTGCATCACTGAACTAAGTAAATGTTAAAGATCTTTTATTGTCTCGTGATCCCGATATATATGTACATCTATAACATGTAAAACAACAGGGTTATTGTGATATCTGCACTGCACTGACTGAAAAAAATATCCTTGGCACTGCTATTATACTAACAAATATAATTGGGGAATTGCCAGAGTCCCTATATTTAATTTTAGTGCCTCGGCAAATGATCCTAACAGTCTAATGGCTAGATGCTGCTGTTGCTAATGCTATTCAATTGTCTACATTTCAAAGTATATCAATGAGTCTTTTAAGTATCCACTAGAGCTGTGAGGTGTCAGATTACAGCTCTTAAACTATATGTGATCTCTAATGAAAAAAGGTGGGGGGAAAGAATTGATAAAGCTAGCTAAGACAGTGGAGTCAGCAAAATGTATGCAGGCTATCCAACTTCACACTAAACAGGGTGAGCAAATAAATTAAATTTGGTCAATAAATAACACACCTGGGAAGCTAAGCAACAATGCAAATAATAATCCATTGTTTTAATAATTAAATCTTAGCTAGACCATCATTTGGTCACAGTGATGATTTGTTTATAGAACTATAAATATGATCATGGGATTTCTAAAGAAAATTGCCTTGTAGCATTTTTATGAAAATTAATGCACATCCAATATTGATCCTGATTTGTGCATGTTAAACTGAACCTCCCTGGGTAAAATACTCTTGAAGAAGTCAATAATATGCCATAATCTCATATGACACTAATAAAATAACACAAATGACAATTCATTTTTGTTTACTTGTCTCTTCCTTAATGGATTGATAAATTTTGTTTAAAAAAAAGAAAACAGGAATTTGGTGCATAGTAGGCATATTTATAAAACAATTCTGATTGATTTTTTTGGTCTTTTTTGAAGAAACAATCAATCTCTGGAATTCTTTCTTGAAATGTGTTTTAATAGCTGTTGATATATGTTGTGCATATCACAATGGGCTGAAATGCAGTGTTTGCATTGCCAATAAAATCTGAAGGCCCCAATCCTGCAAACACCTATGCTTAGCGCTAAGCATGAGAGAAGGCCCCTTGATTTCAGTGAGGCTCAGCTGATTTCCATGAAGCTACTCTCACACAAAGTTAAGCACATATGTAAGTGTTTGCAGGATCTGGCCCCAAAGAAACTATAAAAGTACGCAGAGCAATTCTGTTATAATGAGAGCTTAAGTGTGTGCAATACAAACTCTGTTTACTTTAAATTGCCCAAAATTAGAAGGACTAAAGCTGTTTTCATTTATTCAGGTGACTACACTTTATAAATGCATGCAAGTAGGAAAGACAACAAAATAGTGAGAGAGATGTCACAGTAATATCCGGAGAACCTTACACATGCTGAGAAATGAACAATCTTGAACCTATTTTTCTGCCAAAGCCAGTTTTGCATCTCATCAGTTATGAGAGTGAGATGTGGACATAATTTAGTTTGCCCATCTCTCTGCATGCAGCTTGCAGGGACTAGTTTGAAGCAAGAAGACTGCAAGATACTCAAGACAGTGAAATGTTTCTGTAGTATGCTGTTTAACATATTTTTGGACAAAAGTAATTGGTGGTTTCAGTCCATTTCTTGGTGTCCACATCATAAATATCACCAGCTCAATTGGTATCTTGATTGGTAACCAGGCTAAAGACTGACTCGGCAAGGAGCCCAAACTATCCTCTGAGCACTGAAAGTGGATCCTTCACATTGTTCAGACACACTGTGGGTCAGCACAGAAAAGGGTTGCTAATGATATAAGGTACTTTCTGGGCTTGATCCCACCACCTTTCATGTACACTGAAAATGTAGTTTTAAAATTTGACAAAAATAAGGGAAATCATCTCTCATGAATTTGACAACTCCTGGCAGCACAACAATACACCATCCAGGTATGTCCTTTATTAGTTTTAAAACAAGTGAAATTCTTAACCACTGAGGGCCAAGTCCATCACTGGTGTTGCTCCTATGAAACCAATAGTTATCCCAGGGATTGATTTGGCCATATAGCTTTTGGATAATTGTAGGTATGCATTCATTGAAATACCTTCCTATCTTTTAGTCTGGCGCAATTTAAGAAATCTGATCATTTGAATTAACATTTTACCTAATGAATTCTTTACATTTCTTTGTTGCCTTAAACATTTGAGCTCCTAATATCAAGTTTCTACAAATTCCAGTCTGGATCAGCAGTGTTCATTAAAATACCCACTGTCTATTTTATTATTTGTAGTTTTGACATCCCTCCACTGAAACAAAGGCATAGATTGTCTGCTACAAGGGACACCTGGAAGGTGCATGAAGTACAAAGGCCAGGATTCAAAAGAGTCCTCAGTGTAGTCAACAAGCAATTACTTTTGCATGTGATAGGAGACTGTCAGCTTCAAACACAAGACATTCTTTGGGAAGATTAGGCCAAATTACATTTTATTACATTGGCCTGCCTGGATGGCCTGAACTTCATCTAGTTCTTATTCTAATGGAATTCAATCAAGGGTATTAATATATTGTTTATGACATGTTTGGAGTTCTTGTGTTATCAGCATGCATTCATGAGAAGAGCTTCAAACAGTATCAGATAACAGTGAGCGGGATGTTGGATGTTGTACAGCACAGGGGATTTTATCATCTTGTTGAACCAGTGGCAGTGATTAAATTAAACTGTCTGAACAAAGCTTTTGCATGTCAGGCTGTTGAATGGTAAAATGAAAGAGTGACACACTTCAAAGATCAGAGAAAGCAAGAGCTGGGAAACCATAGTTATGTAACTCTTTTATTTACTATATTGAATAACCAAACCATTGGTTGCATGGACTGTTACCAACAAATAATCAGAACACAATGTTTTAATACATTACAGCGTTAATGAATTACTTCTGAATACCAAATGTCATGCTATGTACTCAAGTTTTGTTTCTCTCATGCTTACATTAATTTTTCTCTTAGTGGGTATTTCTCTGAACCTTATTTGTTTTTCTGAACTTACCCTTAGACAAATTTTGGAGAAATCTCCAGAAAACATGACCTGTGTCAATTTTCCTCACACATTAGTCTTCACGTATGTAAGATTTAAGGGCCTGATCCTTCAGCTAACACTAAAGTAAGAAATAATCACCCAAGTTTTCCTATGGATGTTAACAACATTATATGTTGAGTGAGGTCATGCCTATGAGTAAGGATCACATAGGATCCAGAAATTCAGGATATAATATAATATATTTACACTATACTTTAAATGCCAAATAGGAAAGTTTTAATAGAAAAGTCTGATTCAATAATATAGAAAGAAAGCCTTTATAAGTGCCAGCTCCTGATCTGTCTGCTTGCTGAAAAGTTAGCAGCAGTCCATTACTAATAATTTTGGCAAATTTTCTTTGAATAGGTAAGAGCTTCTACACTATAAAACTGGTTTGATAGTAGAATGTACAGCTTGCTAATACTTCTGGTAGGAATCTAAATATTTTGCAAATAGTTTTGGAAGGAATCCAGATATTTTCTTTCCACCATATCTTATATAAACAAAATATTACTGCCATTTCACTTACTATACTACAATTGCCATTAAAATGGTTTTCCTCTTAAAATCAAAACAAACAGCCTGTGCTGGAGTGCAATTTCTTTAACAAGGCTTAGATGGATCTCAACTGAGGTTGGATTAGTGGCTAGACGGACAATTTTCTTTTATTCATGACTACAGTAAGTCAAATTTTAAGAAATATTGCTGTTCCAGAAGAGCTTTCTTCTTCATCTCTTTTTGCATAGGAATCAGCAGAATAGGTCCTGATCCTTCCTGGGACCTTTGGATATTAGCATAACATAAATTACCATAATTATTATTTATAAAAATCCCTTATTTTAATGTGCATGTTTTTTAAAAATATTAGCATACTGTCCTTTATAAATTAATTTCCTTTATTTATGTTGCAAGTTTGATTTGTTTTTCATGTTAAAAAATGAAAGCATCCTTATTTTTGATCAGCAGTGTGATTTATCCTATTTTCTTCATAACTTGTAGTTCTTTTATTTGATAGTAATATTCTTTTTTGTAGAGCCATAGTGCAATTACATCCATTAACATTCAAAACTACAGAATGCTTTCTAATTCAAATCAACTTGAGATGGCACTAGTAGAAATGGAGCCTTAGGGGTGGAAATTGAGAATAAACAGTGGACCAATCCATCAGAATACTCCACTGTGCATGTTGTTTTATATAATTGGTGATATGTATATCTACATGCTTGTTTCACTGTAACCCTATAAATAAATCAGAATTTGCTTTATATGGCACACAACATAAAGCTTAGTTTTTTCAGTATAATACACTCTTTATACATACAGGCTCAAAATGCCTAATTCTGTGATGCATACATGTACATATGTACATGTGTGTTTATATACAAAATATACAGTAGGTTTTTAACTATAAATGTTTGTATTAGTTGTCCCAGGAATTCTGTGATATGTTAGAGATGCAGGCACGTCACATTTTTCAGTCTCTTTATGCATTCATCACCAAAGAGCAGCATATATGGGACTTCTTTACAAATGCACACTCTGGAATGCTGTACTTTGTTTAGAAAATGGTATTTTTACATATTCTGTTGAATTCTCTTCTATTCTATATGAGTTTGCTACATAAGAAGCAGATGCAATTTTACCAAAATAAGATGACCATTTTACCAAAAAGTATATTTTATTATGTTTCAGAGTTATTTTCTTCTTTCACTTTTAAACTAAATTTAAATTCACTTGTTTAAAATAAATACAAAAATAACATCTATAGGAAACTAAAACAAATCCCCTGAAAAACAAACAAACAAACAAAAAACTTGTTTGAGCAAAAATAATGCAGGCAGAAATCCAGCAGCAGAGTGGGGGCTATCCAGTTTGTTGCACTGAATGAAGCACGTATGATTACCTGCCTTGTCAACAGGTAGCATATGTGTGCATTTGGTGCAACAGCTCATGCCTTCAAGAGGCTGAGTATGGGCTCTTGAGACCACAGTGGATGAACTGGAAGAGCTAAGGAAGACCGAGTGATACACAGATGAGCCTTTTCTGGATACAGTGGAGGAGTCCCACTCCCAATCTGACAGCCTCCATGCTGATGGGGAGTGTAGCAGGGTGGTTACCCACTCCTGCCCTTTGGGGCTTAAAACAGCCCAGGAGAGGCTGGGGCTAGGGCAAGAAACCTGGGCTGATTAGGGAAGGTAGGCTCAGCTGTGGCCAAGCCCCAGTCAGGCCTAGCTGGCCCCTATAACAGGCAGTGAGTCTGGAGCCCAGTCAGTCTCCCTCTGGCTGTAGAGGGAGAAGGGCCTGGCTGTAAGGTGCTAAGTAAGGAACCTAGATTGGAGCAGGGCTGGGGAAGGGCCAGAGGAGCTGGGAGCTCTAGCCTAGGAAAGCCCGAGGCTGCAGGCCTGGTAAGGCCTATTAGGTACTGGGTTGCAAGGGACAGCCCATGGGTAGGCAGAGGCAGCAGGTCCAAAACTCCCTTTGCCTATCATGAGTGGTGTACACTGCAGTCCACCCCAGTGAGCGGGGGCTAGATGGGGACTGGCAGTAGTCTAAGACTGAGGCAAAGTGGGATAGTGGGTGGGGGTTCCCCTGGGAGGAGGAGACCCTGAGCTTGAGGGGGATCTGCAAGGGGGGACAGAAACCCAGTGAAGGGGCACCGGGTCCTGGGAGGGACACAGGGGACAGAGTGAGGTAAGGTGGATCACTGGCCTGCAGAAGGCGCTCGTGGCTGGAAAATGAGCTAATTCCAGAGGATGACCAGTAGGAGGCACCGCAGGGGTGAGTCCACACCCTTACAGGGAGGATGAAAGTCTCGGGGAAGAAGAATATCAAATTGAAATGGAAGGAAATGATCTGATGTTATGGTATCATCTTGCACTGAGGAGACCTCTCTGGGGAAGGAACCCCTACTATTTGGAAGAGACAAGTAACAGAGTTGAGGGATTCAATTATTAGAAATATAGATAGTTGAGATTGTAATGACTAGGAGAACTGCATTGTGAATTGACTGTTAGGTGTGAAGGTTGTGAACTTCTCAAGGCATCCAGACAGGCTTATATGCAGTGCTGGGGAGGAGCCAATGGTCATGGTACATGTAGGTACCAATAACATACAGAAATGTAGGTGAGAGGTCCTGGAGGCCAAATTTAGGCTGCTAGATAAGAGATTAAAGTCTGGGACTTCCATGGTAGCATTCTCTGAAATGCTTCCAGTTCCACACACAGGGCCAGGTAGGCAAGCAGAACAGGGTCTCAATGCGTGGATGAGACGATGGTGCTCAGAGGCAGGATTTACGTTTATTAGGAACTGGGGAACTGTGAGCTGGTGTGTCAATGCAACAGCACCCCCTCTGGCCAAGTGGAATGTTTCACCAGAGTGCACTTGGTCTGTCAGGGCAGTCAGTCAGTTCTCTCACCTGAGTCCCGCTGGGGTGTGTGGGTCTTCCTCTTAATCCTAGCAGGGTCAGCTGGTCCTGGTGTCCTTATGGGTCTCTTATTTTCTTATGGATTTGATTATTTGTTTTATTATAATAGGTTATAATAGGTCTATATTCGATTATTTTTTTGGCTGTAAGACAAGGGACCTACAGGCAGGGCCGCCCAGAGGGTGGGGCAAGTGGGGCAATTTACCCCAGGCCCCGGGCCCAGCAGGGGCCCCCACGAGAGTTTTTCGGGGCCCTGGAGTGGGGTCCTTCACTTGCTCCGGGGGCCCCGGAAAACTCTCGCGGGGCTCGGGCCCCCGGAGCTTCTTCGCTCCCGGTCTTCGCTGGCGGGGGGTCCTTCCTCTCCGGGATAGAAGGACCCCCCTGCCGCCGAATTACAGCTGAAGCGGGACCCGCCGCCGGAGTGCAGCCGGGTTTTCGGCGGTAATTCGGCGGCGGGGGGGTCCTTCCATTCCGGGACCCGCCGCCGAAGTGCCTTGAAGACCCGCGGTGGGGGCTGCACTTCGGCGGCGGGTCCTGCTTCGGCGGTAATTCGGCGGAGGGGGGTCCCCGCCGGAAGTCTTTGGGGCACTTTGGCGGCGGGTCCCGGAACGGAAGGACCCCCCGCCGCTGACTTACCGCCAAAGCGGGGCCCCCTGCCGCCCAAGACCCCGGGCCCCCGGAATCCTCTGGGCGGCCCTGCCTACAGGCCACATCCTGTATGTTGAGCTAAGGCAAAGTTAGCGTATATATGTTTGGGACATTTCACCTAGATAGGTGGTGATGAGCTAAAGCATAAAGTCCATATATGGTTGCGACCTTTAACAAAGATGTGTTGAAGCAGGTTGGCATAGGGGACTACTTAAGTTCATACTCCCTCTTAAAGTTAACAGGTATAGAATCATAGAATATCAGGGTTGGAAGGGACCTGAGGAGGTCATCTAATCCAAGGGTTGGCAACCTCTGGCACCCGATTTGCCAGAGTAAGCATCCTGGCAGGCCGGGCCAGTTTGTTTACCTGCCGCATCGGCAGGTTCACCATCCCAGGCCAATGGGGGCTGCGGGAAGTGGCGCGGGCGAGGGATGTGCTGGCCGCAGCTTCCCACCACCTCTATTGGCCTGGGATGGCGAACTGCAGCCAGTTGGATCGGCGATTGGCCGAACCTGCCAATGCGGCAGGTAAACAAACTGGCCCCTGGCGAGCCGTGTGCCAGAGGTGGCTGACCCCTGATCTAGTCCAACCCCCTGCTCAAAGCAGGACCAATCCCCAATTAAATCGTCCCAGCCAGGGCTTTGTCAAGCCTGACCTTAAAACCTCTAAGGAAGGATATTCCACCACCTCCCTAGGTAACCCATTCCAGTGCTTCACCACCCTCCTAGTGAAAGTTTTTCCAAATATCCAACCTAAACTTCCCCCACTGCAACTTGAGACCATTACTCCTTGTTCTGTCATCTGGTACCACTGAGAACAGTCTAGATCAGGCCTGCACAACACGCAGCCTGTGGGCAAGCGGTGGCGGGGGCTTCCGGGTTCACCCCCTGCCCAGCGGGGGTGGGAGGAGGCCGACCTCACAGCACCGTGCTCCGACCGCCCAGGCAGTCAGAAGCGCGGCTGCTGGATTCATGCTCCTCCCACCCCCCAGCAGGGGGCGAACCCGGCAGCCGTGCTTCTGACCGCCCAGGCGGTCGGAGCGCAGTGCACGCGCATGCACGGGGCTGTGAGGTCGGCCCTCCCCCACCTCCCCTCCCCGGGCAGGGGGCAAACCAGGCAGCCGTGCTTCTGACCGGGTTCACCCCCTGCCGGGGGGGCCGACCTCACAGCCCCGCGCTCCGACTGCCGGAACGGTCAGAAGCGCGGCATATGCGCCTCCATCTCCCGCTCCTCCTGCCTCCATCTCCAACTCCTCCTGCCTGGCTACAGCGTCACTTCCGGAGCTGCTGAGGCGGGAAGCACTGGGCACGAGGCAGAGTGAGTAAGTGCGAGCGAGGGGAGAGGCACCCAGCCTGGGCTCGAGCCGCAGTGGGGGCTGGGGTCAAAGGGTCCTTGGCTCAGAGGGGCTGGGCTCGGAGCTGGGGGTCAGGGATGGGGGAGGCTGGGGTCAGGGGGGTGTCCAGCTCAGAGGGGCTGGGCTCAGAGCTAGGGGAAAGGGCTGTGGGGGGGCTGGGGTCAGGGAGGTGTCCGGCTCAGAGGGGCTGGGCTCAGAGCTGGGGGAAAGGGCTGGTGGGGGCAGGGGTCAGGGGAATGTCTGGTTCAGAGGGGCTGGGCTCGGACCTGGGGGTCAGGGATGGGGGAGTCAGGGGTCAGGGGAATGTCCGATTCAGAGGGGCTGGGCTCGGACCTGGGGGTCAGGGCTGGGGGGGGTATGCCCAGCTCAGAGAGGCTTACCATGCTGCTTACCCCCGCCTTCCCCCTCCCCCAGACCCTCAGCATGCCGCATCCAGGAGTGGCCCTGGACAGTGCTGCAGCGGCCTGGCTCCAGCGGGGCGTGAGCTCCCGCCACTCGGCTGCAGCTCACAACCCTGCCCCCTTACCATGTGGCTCTGAGAGGGAGGAGCTCAGGCCTCGCTGGAGCGACACCGCTGCAGCGCTGTCTAGGGCTGCTCCTGCACGTGGCACGCTGAGGCGCTGGGGGATGGGGGAAGGCGAAGGCAGAGGTGGGGTGGAGCCTCTGACATTCTCGTGGGGGCCCCTGCGGGGCCTGGGGCAAATTGTCCCACTTGCCCCACCCTCTGGGCGGCCCTGCGTGTATGTGTGTGTTGCACCTGCCCTGCCCCGACTGCTGCTCCCTTCCCTGGTCCAGGGACCTTACCCCTCCCTGGCCCCTATCACGCTGCTTCCCCCCCCACCCCCTGGGCTCCCTGCAGCCCCTGTGTTTGTGTGTTGGACAGTCACATCCAATCCCTTCGCACGGCCCCCCCTTTCCTCTCCCTGGCTTAGTTCATAGCCCCATAAAATCACTTCAAACTGTCCCCCTTTTCCCCTCCCCTTATTTCATGGGAGGATGATGAACCGAGAGGGTGGGTGGACAAGTAGTGGCGGTGAGGCTTTATACTGATGATGAACCAGGGGTGGGGGTGAGGAGGCGAGCGGCGAGTTGGTGGCTAGAGGGAGGCATCCATTTTCATTATTTTAATTATTGGTACTGCTGTGTGCACTAATATAGTGACCCCTGGTGGGTTGAAGACGGGTGTAATGGTGGGGCCGAGCAGGGAGGGGGCGGGTCCTATTTTACTGCTGTGATCTGGTTACCCTATGCGTGCCATTTCTTTCCCCCTCTACAGGCTTCCACACACTGTCAGTGCCTTGCTAGTGTGCCATGCGCCATGAGATATCTCTTCTCTTTGTGTGTGACTGTGAGTGTTTTCCTTGTGTGTGAATTTATTCAACAAAATCTTGAGCTTCATAATGGCTACCAAGAGTGAAAAGAAAAAGAGAAAAAGAGAATCAGAGCACAGACTTTTCAATACTGAATGGACGAATAAATACTTATGTACTGTTTCCAAAGACAAAATACTGTGCCTCGTGTGTCGCGAAACGTTAGCCGTTCCGAAAGAATACAACCTTCGGTGGCACTTTGAATCTAAACATCCCAATCTCGCCAAATTGAACCCAAATGGAAAAATAATTAAAGCAGCCAGTTTAGTGAAAAACCTTAGTGGAGAACAGCAAATTTTCAAGAAAGTGAGCACTGAGAACGATACGGTTACTAAAGTAAGCTTTCAAATTTCTAAGGAAATTGCTGCTGCTGGGAAATGCTTCACAGAAGGCGAGTTTTTTAAAAAGTGTATGTTGATTGCTGTATCTTAGTTATGTCCAGAAAAGAGGGGAATATTTGAGAATGTCAGTCTATCACGTATGACTGTACAGAGAAGAATAGCTGACATTTCTACCAATCTAAGTGATCAGTTAAAGCAGAGAGTCACTGAATTCTGCTTTTACTCCCTAGCTATGGATGAAAGCACCGATTTAAAAGACACCACCCAACTTCTTATTTTTATTAGAGGTATTGATAAAAACTTTGAAATTACTGAAGAACTTGTTGGCGTGTGCTCCATGACGGGTCACACAACCGGAAAAGAAATCTCCAGTGAAGTGATAAAGTGCATGAATGATAAATTGGGATTAGATTTCACAAACTTGGTGGCCATTTGTACTGATGGTGCTCCAGCTATGTGCAGAAAAAATGTTGGAGCAGTTAGTCTTCTTGAAGAATTTATTGGAAGACAAATAACCAAACATCACTGCATTATACATCAGCAGGTTTTGTGTAGCAAAGTCTTAAAATTTGAGCATGTAATGTCAGTGGTAGTTTCCATTGTAAACTACATTCATTCTAGAGGACTAAAACATAGGACATTTTGAGCCTTTCTTGAAGGGGAAGATGCCGAGTGCAGCGACTTAATCTACCATACAGAAGTGAGGTGGTTGAGTCGAGGAAGAGTGCTCCAGCGTTTCGTTGCTTTGAAAGAGGAGGTAGCAAAATTCCTAGAAAATGGGCCAATAAAATTCCCAGAGCTTGAAAATGAGTCCTGGAATCAAGATCTTTTTCTTTTGTGATATTACAGCACACCTGAATGATCTCAACATTCAACTTCAGGGAAAAAATCAACTTATATTTCAAATGTGTGCAGCAGTGAAAGCTTTCAAAATGCAATTGAAACTTTTCAGAAGTCAGCTGTCAAGAGGTGAAATGTGTCACTTTCCCACTTGTGCACAGCGTATCCCTCAGCACAAACACACCGAGTTAGGAGAAAAATACACAAAGCACATCAATCTTTTGATTGAAGAATTTGACAGAAGACTTACTTTGTCTAAAGATGGCATCCAGTTGAAGCTGAATGAAGATCCCTTTTCTGTGGATCCAGAGGAAGTGCCACAAGATTTGCAGTTGGAAGTTATTGAACTTCAGTGTTCGGCAGTTTACTGAAATAAGCACAGAGAAAGCAGCCTGTGGGACTTCTACAAAAGTCTGGACGATCTAAAATACAAGAATCTTATCGAAGTTGCACTGAAAACATTCAACATTTTTGGAAGGACTTACATATGTGAACAAACATTTTCCATCATGAACATGAATAAAAACAAGCAACATTCTTCTCTGACTGACGACCATTTGGAAGACATGAAAATATCCACTTCAAATATGACCCCCAAATATGACAAGCTTATTGCTGAAAAGAGAGATAATATCTCTCATTAAATTTGCAAGGTAATTATGAAAAGTACAAATGTTTTCTTTCAATGGAACAGGTGTTTTTCATTTTTCCATGATTCATAAAAAAAATTAAAATTAAAAAAATTGTTTGCTTTAATTGAAAAATTCTTAATAAAGTATCACCCCCCCCCAAAAAAACCCTTCCTTTTTGGCCCACAGCTGTTTCGGCAGGGCAGCGCTGGGGAAGGAGGGTTTGTTTCCACGGTGCGGGCGGTACTGGGGTGGGGGATGTGTTTCGGGGGGTGTAGCAGGGTGGTTACCCCACTCCTGCCCTGAAGGGCTTAAAACAGCCCTGGGGGAGGGCTGTGGCAGGGGAAAAGCTGAGCTGATTGGGGAAGCCGCCCCAGCTGGCCTGTATAAAAAGGCTGTGGGCCAGAGGCCCAGAGGAAGTCTCTCTCTGCTTGTAGAGAGAAAAGGGTCTGGCTGCTAGGTAGCTGAGCTGGGTACTGGGAGTGGAGCAGGGCTGGGGGAAGGCTAGAGGAGCTGGGGAGCTCCAGCCTGGAAAACCCCCAAGCTGCGGACCTAGCTAAGGGCCTAAGACCAGTACCAGGGCTGCAGAGGGGCAGCCCAGCTATAGAGGGAGGCAGCAGGTCCAAACCCAACCTTGCCTGTGATGAGTGGCTGATATACTGCAGTCTGCCCCAGGGCACGGGGGCTAGTTGGTGACTGGCAGTAGCCTTATACTGAGGTGAGGTGGGGATTAGATGATTGGGGGTTCCCCAGAGAGGGGAGACTTAGAGCCAGAGTGTGGGGGTATTGCCAGGGGGCAGCACCCCAGATCAAAGGGCACTGGGGTCCAGGAGGGACACAGAGCCAGCGGCAGTGAGACACTGGCCTGCAGCGGGTGCTCCAACGGCTGGATGAGCTACGTCCCAAGAAGACCAGCAGGTGGCGCCGCCAGGGTGAGTCCTGCTTGCTTACACAGGGGCTGGGCGGTGCTGAGGGGGGGTTCGGCAGAGCTGGGTGGCGCTGGGGGAGGGGATGTTTCAGTACGGACGGGGGGGTTCGGCCCTCGGCTATTTTCTTTGGAGTAATATGGCCCTCGTCGCTTTATGAGTTGAGCAGGCCTGGTCTAGATCCATCCTCTTTGGAACCCCCTTTCAGGTAGTTGAAGGCTGCTATCAAATCTGCCCTCACTCTTCTCTTCTACAGACTAAATAATCCCAGTTCCCTCAGCCTCTCCTCATAAATCATGTGTTCCAGCCCCCTAATCATTTTTTGTTGCCCTCCGCTGGACTCTTTCCAATTTTTCCATATCCACAAAGAACTTGGAAATAACCCAAATAACCTGTTAGGACAGAAATAACAAATGTGACAATGAGCTAATGTCACTAATATGTATGTATATGTCATCAATATGTACAAACATACCAGGGAATGGAGTAAGTGTACCCTGACAGTTTGTGGATGAGGAAACTAAGTTTTGACATAGAAGGAGGGCTCAAGTGTTCAAGCTCTATAAGAGAGGTGACCCACCATGCCAAGGAAGCTTCTTCATTCTTAGTCCTTCGTTTATTAATATTTTGTTTATTAGTCTATTAGTCTGTTAGTTCTTAATTGTAAGTTTTAAGTCAGTTAGTTAAGTAAAAACTCTAAGTTAGCTTCATTAGTCTTCTATAGTTCTCAGCTCTTTAGCTTCTCCTAAGCTCTGCACCTCCCATTCAAGAACTGAGGAACCTGGACCTGAACTCTCCTGGCATGCCAGAGGTGAGGCTGGTCCTTTGTCTCTTACCACCAAGTTATCAAGGTAGGGTGTGAGTATATTAATCAAAAGCTTTATAGTATATACTACTACATGTATCTCTAGAACAATATTATTGCCTTTGTTACTCTGATTATTCTACCATTTGATTACTATTCCATTTACCGCAATAAAAGTCTTTAAGGCTACATTTGTCTCAGTGTAAGCATCCTTGTCAGACATCCCGAGGGGCCTTGCAAACTGTGCATAGCCCGATTCTGGGACAAGAGCCTTATTATCTTCTGATCAGATTAATTGATATATCTTGACCTAAGCAAAGCTTTTGATATGGTTTCCCATAGTATTCTTGCCAGCAAGTTTAAAAAGTATGAATGAATGGACTATAAGGTGGATAGAAAGCTGGCTAGATTGTCGGGCTCAAAGGGTAGTGATCAACAGTTTGATGTCTAGTTGGCAGCCAGTATCAAGCGGAGTGCCCCAGGGGTCTGTCCTAGCACCAGTTTTGTTCAACATCTTCATTTAATTATCTGGATGATGGGATGGATTGCACCATCAGCAAGTTTGTGGATGACACTAAGCTGGGAGGAGAGGTAGATATGCTGGAGGGTAGGGATAGGGTCCAGAGTGACCTAAATAAATTGGAGGATTGGGCCAAAAGAAATCTGATGAGGTTCAACAAGAACAAGAGCAGAGTCCTGCACTTAGGACAGAAGAATCCCATGCACTGCTACAGGCTGGGGACTGACTGGCTAAGCAGCAGTTCTGCAGAAAAGGACTTGGGGATTACAGGGGGCGAGAAGCTGGATATGAGTCAAGAGTGTGCCTTTGTTGCCAAGAAGGCTAACGGCATATTAGGCTGCATTAGTAGGAGCATTGCCAGCAGATCGAGGGAAGTGATTATTCCCCTCTATTTGGCACTGGTGAGGCCACACCTGGAGTATTGTGTCCAGTTTTGAGCCCCCCACCATAGAGAGGATGTGGATAAATTGGATAGAGTCCAGTGGAGGGCAACAAAAATGATTAGGGGGCTGGGGCACATGACTTATGAGGAGACCTTATTTAGGGGGCTGGGGCACATGATTTATGGGCTTATTTAGTCTGCAGAAGAGAAGAGTGAGGGGCGATTTGATAGCAGCCTTCAACTACCTGAAAGGGGGTTCCAAAGAGGATGGAGATAGGCTGTTCAAAGTGATGGCAGATGACAGAACAAGAAGCAATGGTCTCAAGTTGCAGTGGCGGAGGTCTAGGTTGAATATTAGGAAACACTATTTCATTAGGAAGGTGCTGAAGCACTGGAATGGGTTACCTAGGGAGGTGGTGGAATCTCCATCCTTAGAGGTTTTTAAGGCCCAGCTGGACAAAGCCCTGGCTGGGATGATTTAGTTGGGGTTGGTCCTGTTTTGAGCAGGGGGTTGAACTAGATGACCTCCTGAGGTCTCTCCCAACCCTAATCTTCTATGATTCTATGAATTGGCCAGCCTAAAACCAATATTGTCTAAAAGAATATTAACCTCCTAAAATCAGGCAACAGGAGACAGACTAAGAGATCATGGGCCGGGTGACTGCATCTTAATATTATTACCCAGTGTGGCAAGGTACTTTCTCGGTCTCACTAGCCTCAGCTGTTTTTAGCCTTGATGAGATGGGCTTGGGTAAAACAGTTCTTCTAGGATGCACAGGGGCAGTCCATTCCTTCTCTCAGCCAGTCTCTTGGGCTTGTTTTTCTTCCCTTATGAGAGGGAATGCAGCCTCTCCTCCTGGCGAGGCTCACTGTCTTGCTGCTCCTAGCCTATGGGCAGCTTGGCTCCTTCTCTCTCTCTTCCCCCAACAGGGGAGAGTTTAAAAAGGTCTCAGGCAGCCCTTAGTTGGAATCAGCTGATCCTAATTGACCTCAGGTAACTCCCTCAGCTTATCCTAACTGATTCTCTGGTACCCCTTCTCAGCTGAACCTGATTGACCTGTAGTTACCCCTCCTCAGTTGATAGGGAGGAGGGACTTTTAACCTTCTGCGACTGTTTTCTTCCCCGCCCCCCCCCCCACCCCTTGCAGCTGTCTGTCCTGAGTTTATCACACCAGTTATGAATCAAAACCAATGGCCAAATGGCAGGGCCCATATGAGATAATCAGCTGAATCAGGCCAGCGAATTATTAAATCCATCGGCTGGATCAGAAAAAAGGAAAACCAGATCTATCACATCTACTTGTTAAAAGTGTGGACAGCTAGGGAAGGACTCCTAATAGCACATTGCCCCTACGAGCCAGAGTTAGGACTACAGATAGGATTATCAGTTGCCAACCTGAAATTACTGCTGGGGGAACAGTTGACCAGTGGACAAAAGAGACAGGACAAACTGCCCCCAAATTGAGACTGAGCCAAGGAAGGTGGTGAGAGAGACTGTATGACCCATACCAAAAAAGATGCAAGCAACAATCGTGGAGTAGTTTAGCTACTGGTTTAGTAGCAAACCCCGCCAAGTGCGCAGTCAGGAAAAAGGAGACACAATACCTGGAATACCTTTGAGGTGGGGGGAATGATCAAACTGCTAGTTGACAAAGTGCAAGCTTTTGAGGAACTGTCCCAAGTCCTGGGACCAAAGCCAAGTTTGGTGCTTTTTGGGCCTTACATGCTATTATAGAAAATTTGTGCCTATGTTCACAACACTGGCAGCACCCCTGACTGAATTAACTAGGGCCTTGGGCCCCTGAAAAGTGCGGTGGACTACCAAATGCCAGAGGTCTTCCAAAAGATTAAAGAAGCTCTGTGCAGCCAGCCAGTATGGCAAACTACAGACTTTGAGAGGCTCTTCATACTCCAGATATACACCTCTGAAGTCGCCATAGGCGCAGTACTATGCCAAGAATATGATGGTGATGAACATCCAGTATTATACTTATGTTAGTACATAAGTCATTCCCCTGCAGGAAAACATATGCAATAATTGAAAAGGAGTGCCTTGTGGTCAAATGGTCTATCAAGACACAAAGATATTATCTGCTAGGCAACCACTTTACTTTGGTGACTGAACACACCCCGCTGAAATGTCTGAACCACATGAAAGAGATAAATCCATGAGTAATTAGATGGTACCTCAGCCTACAACCATACTCCTTCTCAGAAAAACACTGCCTTGGCCATCAAAATAAAAATGCAGATTTCTTCCCCAGAGAATGGGGGAGGTCTGTCATGGAGTGTATATATGGTCTGGGGCCCTACAAAATTCACAGCCATGAAAAATGCATCATGGATCATGAAATCTGTCCTCCTGCGAAATCTGCTGGGGAAGGGGTGCCACACTGGAAACAGACCACCCTCCCCCGTGAACCCTGTAATGGCAGGATACTCAGGGCTTTAGCGTGGCATGAACTCCAAGTTCTGGCATTCATAAAATGGAGTGGGGAGTAAGCTGGGGTCAACCTTTGTCATGAGATCTTATCTGTTGAGGATGAGGCTGGCCTCCATCCTGTGGTCTCAGAAAGGCCATCCCCTTTTGTTCAGCCCTGGTTGACTTAGTTTTCTGCTAGCCTCACTGCTTCTTCCAGAGCCTCTGGTAGGTGTTTCTGTACCCGTTTACACATGGCAGCAGGGAAGGCCCAAAGGAGTTGCTTGAGGACAACCAAGCAGCTATTTTCCTGCTTGTCCCAGCCTCAGGCCCCATTCACATCCAGCCGACACCCTTGAGTCTCTGTTCCAGAGCCAGTGCCTGGGGCTGCATAGATGGGCTAAATCATTGCGCCCTGAAACAGTGATGGTAAGTCTTTTCACTTAATTGCAGCCAGTCAAACATGGTCGTCTTCACCTTTCAATACTCAAGGGCAGACTGTCAGATGAGGACCTTATAAGCAGCCTATGTTTCTCCAGTCAAAACAGGCAGCAGGCAGATGGCCCATAACTCAGGATGCCAAAGGGTACAGGTGACAAGATATTCAGAGGTATCCAAAAAGGCCACTGGGTCATCATCTGGTCAAATTTTGGACAACCCAAGGGCTACCGGGCCAACTCTCACCCAGTCTACCCTAGCTTCAGTCATGGGGGCGGGGCTGTCCCAGTGGGGTGCTCTCAACAGAGTGTCCAGCTGCTGTTGCTGAGTGGTTATCATGTCCCACATTTGCTCGCTCAGCTGCTGAGCCACAGCCTGGGTCTCCCACTGTTGCCACTGGGTGGCTGCTTGCAGCTCATTCTGTCATTGCTGGACCTGTAACAACTGTATTGTCAAGGCCTGCATCTGTCATTGCTGTTCCTGTGCCTTTGCTTGATGGTCTAAGACATTAGCCTGCTATTGGGCAAGCAATCAAAGCACTTCCTCCATCTTAAGCCTTCGGGGGGCTTGTGTAACAGTGCTCTGGGGGGCAGGGGCCCAGCAAGACCCCACTTCTGGTACGACATGTGGGTGGTGTGTCAATGCAACAGCCCCCCCTCTAGCCGCGCAGAGCACTGCACCAGAGTTCACTTGGTCTGGTGTAACCCACACACCTCCTGGGTGTGGTGCTCTGTATCTTTGGGTTGAATCCACCTGCTGACTACTGGGGTCTGTCAGTGTTACAGTGGCAGAGCTGTCGGTCAGTTCTTCTTGCCCAATTCCTGCTGGGCCGTGTGGGTCTTCCTCTTATTCCTGCCAGGGCCAGTTAGTCCTGGTGCCCAGGGGGTCTGGAAACTTCCTCAGTTCTTAAGTTTCTCAGGGGGCTGGTAGGGGAACTGTAGGGTTTTCAGCCTGCTGGTCTGGTTGTCCCTTCTCAGGATGCTGGCTCTGAGCAGCTTCTCAGCAGCTTGCTGGCAGTTCTCATCTCCAGCCTGCTTACTCTTCTGTCAGCCTCCTTGTTCCTCTGCTTCCCAGTTCTTTTATTCTCCCACCTGCTGTGAGACTGCCAATCAGCACTGACCAACAGTACCTACATTAACCCATTGTTGCTGGGCCAGCATGGGGTATATACACCCATAACAGGAACCTTCTGGGAAAGGAGATGCCTATGCAGGAAGGATGGGCTCTACCTAAACCAAAACAGAACCAGATTGCTGGCATGTAAAATTAAAAAGGTTGTAGAAGAGTTTTTATGCTAAGGGCTCAGGGAAAGTCGAGAGGTGCAGAGAAGCACACAGTTTGGACTGACTCATCCCTTAGGAGAAGATTTATCCTAGTAAAGAGGAGAGCATAGAAGTTGATAAAGTAGGTAGGAATTGAAGAGAAACAAACAAAAAACACCCATTCAGTTACGTCACTTGAAGGCAGACAACTAAATATTGCCAAATATTGAAGGGTGAACTTGAGTGCTTGGTATTAAACAAGGATATTGATAAGAGACATCACAGAATCTTGGTGAAACAATGATAATCAATGAGACACAGTAATACTAGGATACAAAATATATAGGAATGACAACGTAGGTTGCATTGGTGGGGGAGTGGCACTGTCAGTAAACTGAAGCATAGAGTGAAATATAGTAAAAATCTTAAATGATTCAAACAGTCTCTATGGATAGAAATTCCATGCTTGAATTCTAAGAACACAGCAGTAGGAATATACTACCTGCCACCTGAACAGGAATATGAAGGTGATTGTGAAATGCTCAGGTGGATTAGAGAGGCTACAAACACAGAAAAACCAATAATAATGGGGGATTTCAACTATCCCCATATTGACTGAGAACATGTCACCTCAGGACTGGATGCAGAAATAAAATTTTGAGACACCATGAGTACTTAGTCCTGGAACCCACAAGGGGAGAGGCTATTCTTGATTTAGTTTTAAGTGGCACACAGGATCTGGTCCGAGAGGTGAATATAGCTGAACCATAATGTAATTAAATGTAATATCTTTGTATGGGTGAAAATACCAAAAAAATGCATCACAGTAGCATTTAACTTCAAAAAGGGAAACTACAGAAAAATGAGGAGGCTAGTTAAACTGAAATTAAAAGGAACAGTCACAAGAACAAACTGCCTGCAAGCTGTGTGGAAACTTTTTAAAAACACCAAAATAGACACTCAAACTATCTGTATACCCCAAATAAAAAAAAGTAAGAGGACCATAAAAATGCCACCATGGTTGAGCAACAGAGTAAAAGGTGGTTAGAGACAAAATGACGTATTTTAAAAATTGGAAATCAAATCCTACTGAGGAAAATAGAAAGGAACATAAATTCTGGCAAGTCAAGTGTAAAAGTATAATTAGGCAAGGCAAAAAAGAATGTGAAGAACAAATAGCAAATGACAAAAAAAAATTGCTGTTAGTTTTTTGTGTGTACATCGGAAGCAAGAAGCCTCCCAAACAATCAGTGGGGCCAATGGACTATCCAGGTGCTAAACGAGCACTCAAGGAAGACAAGGCAATTTAGGGGAAAAGCTAAATGAATTTTTTGCATCAATTTTCACTGCAGAGGATGTGAGGGAGATTCCCACACCCGAGCCATTCTTTGTAGGTGACAAATCTGAGGAACTGTCCCAGACTGAGGTGTCAATAGAAGAGGTTTTTGAACAAATTGATAAATTAAACAGTAATAAGTCACCAGACCAGATGGTATTCACCCAGGAACTCAAATATGAAATTGCAAAGCTACTAACTGTGATATGTAACCTATCACTTAAATCAGCCTTTGTACCAGATGACTGGTGGATAGCTAGTGGAACACTGATTTTTTTTTAAAAAGGCTCCAAAGGTAATCGTGGCAATTATAGGCTGGTAAGCCTAACTTCAGTACCAGACAAATTGCTTGTAACTATGGTAAAGAACAGAGTTATCAGACAGAGAGATCAACATGACATGTTGGGAAAGAGTCAGCAGGCTTTTGTAAAGGGAAATCATGGCTCACCAATCTATTAGACTTCTTTGAGGGAGTCAACAAACATGGGGACAAGGATGATAGAGTGAATATAGTGTACTTAGACTTTCAGAAAGCCTTTGACAA
This sequence comes from Mauremys mutica, assembly GCF_020497125.1. Classification (NCBI taxonomy): domain Eukaryota; kingdom Metazoa; phylum Chordata; order Testudines; family Geoemydidae; genus Mauremys; species Mauremys mutica. The sequence continues at coordinate 286,906,216 of NC_059072.1, read as the reverse complement.
AATACTTCACCAAAGGCTCTTAAGCAAAGTGAGCAGTTATGGGATAAAAGGGAAGGTCTTCTCATAGATGAATAACTGGTTAAATGATAAAAAAACAAAGGGTAGGCATAAATGGTCAATTTTCACAGTGGAGAGAGGTAAATAGAGGGAGTCCCCCAAGGATCCATACTGGGATCAGTGCTGTTCAACATATTCATCAATTATCTGGATAAAGGGGTAAACAGTGGGGTGGCAAAGTCTGAAGATGATACAAAATTACTCAAGATAATTAAATTCAAAGCTGAGTGCAAAGAGTTACAAAGGGCTCTCACAAAACTGAGTGACTGGGCAATAATATGGCAAATGAAAAAATGTTGACAAGTGCAAAGTAATGCACACTGGAAAACATAATCCCAACTATATAAACACAGTGATGAGGTCTAAATTAGCAGTTACCACTCAAGAAAGAAATCTTGGCATTGTGGCTTGTTCTCTGAAACCATCTGCTCAATGTACAGTGGCCATCAAAAAAGTTAATAGAATGTTAAGTATCAGAGGGGTAGCCGTGTTAGTCTGGTTCTGTAAAAGCAGCAAAGAATCCTGTGGCACCTTATAGACTAACAGACGTTTTGCAGCATGAGCTTTCGTGGGTGAATACCCACTTCTTCGGATGCAAGTAGTGGAAATTTCCAGGGGCAGGTATATATAAGCAAGCAAGAAGCAAGCTAGAGATAACGAGGTTAGATCAATCAGGTACTCCTGTTCTTTTTATTATTACATTACCTGTAGAGCACCACAGATAGGCACAGAACTTCATACATCAGATAAAGACGGGGGCTCCGCACTCAAGCACTTACAATCTAAAGTCCTGAGCCTGTGAACACTCATGCCTCTGAGTAAGTCTCACTGCAATCTGTGGGGTTACACACATGAGTCTGTACATGTTTGCAGGATCAAGTGCTAACGTGAGATCAATGGGGCTCCATCCTGCACCATGCAAGTCAATGAGAGTTTTTCCATTTACTTGAATGGGAACAGGAATGTGCCTGTTAGGAGAAGATGGCTACGCAGGGAAGGGAGAGACTACATACATTCCTGTGTTCATTAATGCATGAAATAATCCTTTACCACTCGTCTGAGCCATCCAGTCCTGCTCATCATATCATTTTTAATAAGGTGCCTTCAAATAACAGTAATTTGTAATAGATTTTGCAAGAAAAACTACTCACCATATTTTTTCCCTTTAAATATACAATTACAATAAGGGAGCATCTCATTTGCCACTCTCACTCGTAGCATAAACCCAGAAATGAAATCAGAGAGCATAATATCAGGTATTCCAATCCACAGAATGGGGGAATCAAACTGGGAGGAGTTGCTTGATAGTGTTCTTTCCCCTTTACTTGATTAAAGTAAAATCACATGGGTGGGATCACAGCCCAAACTGTTACTAACGATCTATCTATACTCTATCTAATATTTTAATATATTTAAACAAGCAGCTGCATGAAGGGACTTCAAAGTAAAATAAAAACTGAAGGTCCTGTTCATCCAATAAAAATCTCTTTAAAAAGAATGCTATTTAATATGACATTCTGCATTGAGAAGACACAATACTAGATATCTCATTAATAAATGTAATATTACTTTAACTAGAATGACCTAATAGAGCATTTGCAACCCTAATATTTATGACTGTATTAATTAATTTTAATAACCACTATTAAAGTGTTAACATACCAGCTTGAGACTAAGATAAAGGTGACTTAGAGTGAAGAAGGGCCAAGGTAATATTTTATAGTCTAAACCTTAAGCTTGTGCTAATACTTGTGGTTGGAATCCATCATAATGCATCAATTCATGCCAGGTCTTATAGGAAGGAAGCACTACTCTAACTGGCAGCCATAGCATGGATCAAAAGACCAGAGTGATATGCTAATTTGGTTTAAGATGAATAAGCATGTCAGCTGCAGCATTTTATGTAAAACAGAACTTGTGAAGTTTTACAGTCAGGTAGACACCAGAAAGGAATTACAATAATCTACCTTGGAGGTGACAGAAGTACTACATGGATTAGCATTTCAGCTATGGCCTGAGAAAACATTATCCTCAGCCCAGCAACAGCTCATGAATGACTAAAAACTGTGGTGATGATGGCATGTAAATGACTGTTAAAGTACTCCAAGTGTATGATTACTACAACTACCCTTGGCAAAAGGTGCAGAGAAAAAAATTGCCACAGACAAAACACACCAAGAATATAGTCAGGCACATATATGGCCACCCACACCACAGTATCAGAAACACCTTTGTATCTTCTTTGGAGGCCTTAGTTCAGCAAACCACGGGCTTTGAGATATATCCAGAAGAGTTGGCAAAGTTTATATCAGTGCCCTGAATGAGGAAGTGTGACTGCTATTTGTAAGACGTGTGCAGCTTGGGTGTGACATTAGCTCCTGATGTTTGAGTAACAGCTGTGGCCAAAAGTCTTTTTTTTTTTCCACATGTACCTTGCAAGAGCATAGTGACTTTTTCAGCTTGATGTGGACTTTGCCACAGCTGTGTTGGCCTTTGTCATCTCAGGATTGGATTGCTGTGTTCTGCATGAGGTGATACTTAAGACCACTAGGAAGTTAAAGCAAGTGCAGATTGTGGCTCCCTGCTTATACTCCTGGGGGAATTCTGCACCACTGCACGTGCACAGAATTAATGTCCCCTGCAGATTTCTTCACTTCCCCGCAGAAAAATGACTTTCTGTCAGGTAAGCAAAGGGAAGCTGCAAGAGCAGTCATGCACCACTCCCTAGCAGTGCAGGTACATCATTTCAGGCACCAAGAGCAGCTGGCAGAGAGGTAAATAACCATGGGGTTAAAGACATGCCAGCTAGTGGCTCCTACCCTGAGCTGGGATCAACTGCTAGTCCCATCTGAGCTGGAGGCAGGAAAGGACAGGACTTCCTCTTCCCTTGAAAGAAGTGTCTGGGGTTGTGTCAGACCCACCCCTAGAAACCTTCCTCAGCTGCAGGAATCTCAGCATCCTCTCCTGCTTCCTGCCCCCATTGGTCCTCAGCTGTGGGGGGAGGGATTACTATATGGGGAGCTGCTCCCCCATCCACCCAACTCCCGTGCATTGAGACCTCCCATACCCAGACACCCTGCCAAGCCTTACCTGGCACATCCAGAACTCCCCTAGCCTTCCACACCCGAACCTCACCCCATTCAACCTCAACCCCTGCATCTGCAGCCCCCTGCACCCATACCCCCTTCTTCCAGACCCCAACCCTGCACCCAGACCACCCCCCACTGAGCTCCCTATACTCAAACCCCCACCTTGATGCCCCACTTCCTGCACCACCCTGAGCCCTCACATCCAGACCCCCATGCCACTGACCCCAAACTAGCTACACCCAGACCCCCACTCCACCAAGCCCTCTCCCCTAGCACCCAGACCCCCAGACTGAGACCCCCACACCCAGATCCCTCCTCTGAACCCCAACCACCTTCACCTGGAAGCCCCTGCAGAGTCCCATTGCCCCTGCACCCAGAACCCCCAATGAGCCTCTGTGCATCCTGATCCCCCCACACCTAGATCCACACTGAGCTGCCTGTACCCAGACTGTCCCACACAGAATCCTCTCACCCCACACCTGAATCCACCCCACACTTGGATCCTGTCTGCTTGTGCCTACCTCCCCCAGACCTGGTGTGCCTGGCACAGAGGGGCAGGGCTCCAGGGTGTTTCTGGGGCAAGCCCAGGCCTTGTGCTGTGTCAGGGTGGGGTGCAGCCTCAATGTTGAGTCCATGTCCCAGGACTGGGGGAGCTCCACGGTGATCTCCCACCTTCATGCAGCCAGTGGCCTGTGCTCCCCACTGCCATGTTTGAGCCTCTGCATTTATTTATTGACAAATAAAACTTGCAGAATTATGAAATATTGTGCACAAGATTTTTAATTTTTTGGTGCAGAATGCCCTCAGAAGTACTGCTTATTAAGTGGAATGTCACAGACTTTGAAGGCACTGGTTCAAATGTAGGCAGGGTTGGCCTGTGGTCTGACCTCCATCTTCAAGTTAGATAAATAGAGTTCCATGCAGTTTACCACACAGATTTTTCAAACCTGGATTCACATATTTGAGATAGAGTCTCAGTTGCACCAATACATGAAAATAATTGTACAGTTTGGGAACTGTGCACCGCAAAATATACCTAAAGCATACTAAAGAGGAAGTATACTTGCCAAGGAAAGTAATATATGTCCATATATAAGGGTTTGCCATTAATTTCCAACATTGAGCCTTTCAATAATTATATCACTATGTAACCATGTATTCTTATTGATATTGTCTCAGTCCTTCCTCTACTAATTGCTCTCTTGATACTCTCCTCATAGTTTCATATTTAATATTAGCATGTAAACGCCTCAGAATCTGGGAGGCAAACAACAGGTATTAAAGTAACAATCAAACCTTGGCTCTTTTTTCTCTTCAGCTGACATATATATCCAACTATTATAAACATCTCTACTTTTCTGTCCAGCCCAAATAATCAGATAACAGCAGCGTTATGCCTCCTCATATATGGATTTCAGAGATCCTGGACAAGGATTGTTCTGATTGAACTTCTTCCAGTCTTAAGGAAGACTCATGTTTTCCCAATTAACTGTGAACTCCAGCGAACTCTAGAATCCTAGCCAGGTCTTTTCTTTTAGGCTGCTTCCACACTTAGAATTTCTGACACCATGCAATGTTTTGTTTGTTTGCCGAGTATAAACTATGGGCAGCAGCTGCACCTAAGAACAATTATTCAGTTTGAGAGAGATTTAGGTATGGGACAGACTCTACTGGTGACGGGGAAATAAACATTGCTGGATGGACAATAAGCATTCCTTTGAAGACCTACCAGATGTACGGGCTATGCAATAGAACTAGCAAGATATTTGCAAGAGCGCCATCTAGTGACACCCATTTAGGTAACATCTGCCAGAAAAGTTTTTAAATTCCTGGAAGAGAAAAGCTCACTCCCGAAGTATTTACAAACTTTAGAGAAAAAGGATTACGGAACTTTCTGTTGGGCAATTTGTAAGACTTCCTTCTGCTACATTTAAAATCTGCATTCAATGATAAAAATGTTAATACAGAGTTGGTTTCCACATTAAAAACTTTCTTTGAATATTTTGCTATTGTTGTGCCACAGTCTACTAACTCCCAATGTGATCCAAAGTCACATACAAGAAGCTAAGGTTTTAAATGGCTAACTCGGTTCTCTGTTTTGAACATCCCAATTCGGCAATCGCAAATGTGCCTTTTCAGCACACAGAAAGCTAATGTTGATTTTTTTTCAATTTAAATTGTTTTTAAAAATTAATCAAAAGAATAAATTGCACAGGTCCTCTACCAAAATTACAATAGATCCTATAATGCCATTTATTAAAATCCATGCAAAAGAAATAGAAGTGTATTTGCTTAAGCCAACGTTTGTAAATGTTTGTCTGCCATCTAGTGGAGTATTCAACACAGTTTCCAATTATATTTATGATTTCCTAATCTTTTTCATTCTCCTTTTTTAATTTATCAAAAGGCCTCATCAAAAAAATAAAACTGAAATCCCCCCTCCCCCGACACACACATTGTTTAAAATGTAATGAAGGATAAATATCAAGTTTTGGTTGGTGTAAATGCCCAGTGCCATTGAATGAAAAGGTGGGGCTACACAGCCCTCTAACTTAGGTCATGTTACATCAGTTAATTTTGTGGGGATAAGGGATAGGAAAGGATGCACATGTTGAAAAGTAGGGGTAGGGATAACCACATAAAACACTATTTCTTCTGTGTCTGAAATTCTTCAGAAACTAGATCTGTATTTTGACCAATTTAAACTTATACATTAAGGCTAATTCTGACTCATATATCTAGTGTTTGTCAAGCCCAGAGCCACCCAAGGGGGTGGCAAGTGGGGCAATTTGCCCCAGGCCCGGGGACCCACAGGGGCCCCCACGAGAATATAGTATTCTATAATATTGCAACTTTTTTTATGGAAGGGGCCCCCAAAATTGCTTTGCCCCAGGCCCCCTGAATCCTCTGGGTGGCCCTGGTCAAGCCTGACCTTAAAACCTCTAAGGAAGGAGATTCCACCACCTCCCTAGGTAACCCATTCCACTGCTTCACTACCCTCCTAGTGAAAAAGTTTTTCCTAATATCCAACCTAAACCTCCCCCACTGCAACTTGAGACCATTACTCCTTGTTCTGTCATCTGGTACCACTGAGAACAGTCTAGATCCATCCTCTTTGGAACTCCCTTTCAAGTAGTTGAAAGCAGCTATCAAATCTCCCCTCATTCTTCTCTTTTGCAGACTAAACAATCCCAGTTCCCTCAGCCTCTCCTCATAAGTCATGTGGCTCCAGCCCCCTAATCATTTTTGTTGTCCTCCTCTAGACTCCCTCCAACCTTTCCACATCCGTCTTGTAGTGTGAGGCCCAAAACTGGACACAGTACTCCAGATGAGGCCTCACCAATGTCGAATAGAGGGGAATGATCATGTCCCTCGATCTGCTGGCAATGCCCCTTCTTATACAGCCCAAAATGGTGTTAGCCTTCTTGGCAACAAGGGCACACTGTTGACTCATATCCAGCTTCTCGTCCACTGTAACCCCTAGGTACTTTTCTGCAGAACTGCTGCCTAGCCATTCGGTCCCTAGTCTGTAACAGTGAATGGGATTCTTCCATCCTAAATGTAGGACTCTGCACTTGTCCTTGTTGAACCTCCTCAGATTTCTTTTGGCCCAATCCTCTAATTTGTCTAGGTCCCTCTGTATCCTATCCCTACCCTCCAGCGTATCCTACCACTCCTCCCAGTTTAGTGTCATCTGCAAACTTGGCTGAGGATGCAGTCCACACCATCCTCTAGATCAGGGATTGGCAACCTTTGGCACGCGGCTTGCCAGAGTAAGCACCCTGGCGGGCCGGGCTGGTTTGTTTACCTGACGCATCCGTAAGTTCGGCCGATGACAGCTCCCACTGGCCGCAGTTCGCTGTCCCAGGCCAATGTGGATTGTGGGAAGTAGCGGCAGCCAGCACATCCCTCGGCCTGCGCCATTTCCCGCAGCCCCCATTGGCCTGGGACAGTGAACCGCAACCAGAGGGAGCCGTGATCTGCCAAACCTGAAGATGCAGCAGGTAAACAAACTGGCCCAGCCCACCAGGATGCTTACCCTGGCGAGCTGCGTGCCAAAGGTTGCCGATCCCTGCTCTAGATCATTAATGAAGATATTGAACAAAACCAGCCCCATGGCCGACCCTTGGGGCACTCCGCTTGATACCAGCTGCCAACTAGACATGGATTGTTAAATGCAAAACTAACATTCACTTTTATCTCCACATTTTGAAGCCAAGGTTTTAGCACAGACACCCTGCTGTCTGTGAATGTCAGCTGGGTGGGGAGATAAGGAGTCATATACACCAGCTAAAGTTCCTGGTCCATTTTACCCCAGGGTAATTCAGGATCCTCTGTTGCCCTCTATTTAAATTCTCTGCTATACCTTAACCATGCTACCCTACCAAGTATAGCATAAGCCTTTGCTATTAAATCCTTGTACTTGAACAAGGAAATACACCTCTTGGGGCTCCTCACACAAATTATATTTGCATAAATGCAATAGGTTGTGGACTAGACCTCAAGAGCTTGTGGCACCTTAGGTCAGCAGAGTTTGTCCTTGTCTTTTCTGTTCTTTTTGCCCCCTTCCTCTGTCTGCTCTTCCCTAAACAGGAAGGTAAGTAAATCCATTTACTCCCCCTTCCAAATCATTTCCTTAACCCCTATAGACAGATCATTCGCCAGGGGCTGATTGGATCCCCCATATGATCCCCGGGAACTTAGCTGCCATATCTCTCACCTGTGTCTCCTTAGGAATGCTGCTGCCTGGCAACAGGGGGTTCCTCCCTGATAGCTGTGTATCCCTTTGTGAGATATCAGTCCTGCCCCAAACCTGTGACAGTGCTACCCCTTTGTCTGAAGCACTTGCTTTCTCAGGCAGGCTCCCCAGCCTATGTGTCAGGAGTAATACTGCTCAATACTTGACACCCTAAAGCTCCAGAGCCACATGTGGCTCTTCAGAAGTTAATATGTGGCTCTTTGTATAGACACTGACTCCAGGGCTGGACCTTGCTCATGAGCACCAATGCTTGCAATCTCCTCATTCATTATCTCGGGCCACTGGCAAACACCACTGACATATCCCAAGGAGACTCACTGGACTCTGGGTGGATTATGGGAATGAGGCCTAGGCCCAGGGACTGTCATTCTCTCCTCATTGTCCTTGTCCACCTCAATAAGACTCTGTCCCTTGCTATTGTCTGGGCTTAGGGTGACCAGATGTCCTGATTTTATAGAGACAGTCCCAATATTCAGGGCTTTGTCTTATACAGACACCAATTACCCCCAACCCCATGTCCCGATTTTTCACACTTGCTACCTGGTCACCTTATCAGGGCTTCTGTACTCTTATAGTGCTGCAGTGGTGACACAGCCCTCTTGTCAATATAGCGCTATCTACACTGGGAGTTAGGTAGGTATAACTGCGTTGCTCAGTGGTGTGGATTTTCCATGCCCCTGAGCAATGGAGTTATACCAACATAAGTTTGTTGTAGGGCTGTAGATTAACTCATGTGATTAAAAAAAATTAATCGCAATTTAAAAGAATTATCGTGATCAATCGCACTGTTAAACAATACAATACCAATTGAAATTTATTAAATATTTTGGATGTTTTTCTACATTTTCAAATATATCAATTTCAATTACAATACAAAATAGCGTTCAGTGCTCACTTTATATTATTTTTTATCATTTTAACAGTGCAAATATTTGTAAACAAAAGAAATATTATTTTTAATTTACCTCATACAAGTACTGTAGCGCAATCTCTTTATCATGAAAGTGCAACTTACAAATGTAGGGTTTTTTGTTACATAGCTGCACTCAAAAACAAAACAATTTAAAACTTTAGAGCCTACAAGTCCACTCAGTCCTTCTTGTTGAGCCAATCACTAAGAGAAACAAGTTTGTTTACACTTACGGGATATAATGCTGCCCACTTCTTATTTATGTCTCCTGAAAGTGAGAACAGCCGTTCCCATAGCACTGTTGTACCTGGCATCACAAGATATTTACGTGCCAGATGCGCTAAAGATTCATATTCCTCTTCATGCTTTGGCCACCGTTCCAGAGGACATGCTTCCATGCTAATGATGCTTGTTAAAAAATAATGTGTTAATTAAATTTGTGACTGTACTCCTTGGGGGAGAACTGTATGTCTCCTGCTCTGTTTTACCCGCATTCTGCCATATATTTCATGTTATAGCAGTCTTGGATGAGGACCCAGCACATGGTGTTTGTTTTAAGAACACTTTCACTACAGATTTGACAAAATGCGAAGATACCAATGTGAGATTTCTAAAGATAGCTACAGCACTCAACCCAAGATTTAAGAATCTGAAGTGCCTTCCAAAATCTGAGAGGGAAGAGGTGTGGCGCATGCTTTCAGAAGTCTTAAAAGAGCAACACTCTGATGTGGAAACTTCAGAACCCAAACCACCAAAAAAGAAAAATCAACCTTCTGCTGGTGGCATCTGACTCTGAAGCATGTTCATTTTCATCATCTGTCTGCACTGTTTTGGATTATTATTGAGCAGAACCTATCATCAGCATGTCCTCTGGAATGGTGGTTGAAGCATCAAGGGACATATGAATCTTTAGCGCATCTGGCATATAAATATCTTGCAATTTCAGCTACAACAGTGCCATGCAAACGCCTGTTCTCACTTTCAGGTGACATTGTAAACAAGAAGCAGGCAGCATTATCATCTGCAAATGTAAACTAACTTGTTTGTCTGAGTGATTGGCTGAAGACGTAGGACTGACTGGACTTGTAGGTTCTAAAGTTTTACATTGTTTTATTTTTGAATGCAGGCATTTTTTGTACCTAATTCTACATTTGAGATTCCACTACAATACTTGCATGAGGTGAAGTGAAAAATATTATTTCTTTTGTTTTTTACAGTGCAGATATTTTTAATAAAAAATAAATATAAAGTGAGTATTGTACACTTTGTATTCTGTGTTGTAACTGAAATCAATATATTTTAAAATGTAGAAAACATCCAAAAATATTTAAATAAATGGTATTCTATTATTAACAGCACGATTAGTCGCGTGATTCATTTTTGTAATAACTTGAAAGCCCTAGTTTGTAGTATAGACCAGGACTCAAACTCATCCTTTTTGTGCCTCCCAGAGACTTCCTGTACAAGGTTCAAGATCCCATCAGGGAGGAATGGACTTCTCTCACACCACCAACCACAAAGTGAAATGTCCTAGCAAAGGTCCTGGATCTGACCCATCTGCTCCCTTTGTCCTGTGACTCTTCTTTCACATCCGTTTCAGACCGTTGATCCTCCCTGATCTCTACTCCTGAGAAGACTGAGGACATCCTTCCCCAAGGGGCAACAATCCCACACTCAGAATTCTTGGGCAAAGCTGCCTGAATGAACCATCACCCACTTCTAAGGCGACCTCTCTCAGTACCTCCAGTAGGGCAGGGCTAGGTCCCTCCAATGCCTGCCGGAGGACAACCTTACCACCTGTACCCTAACCCTCACTGTCTAACCCCAGGGGAGGGGAAGGGACTAAGTGTTCTGTCTCACTTCCTCAGAGTAACTCCTGGTGCAGGTGCCCACAGACCTGCTGGTTGTTCTCTTAATTGAAGCTCCACGGGCCCTTCCCTTTCCCTCTCCTGAAGTGGGACAAGGAGGGAGGCATAGCAGGACATAAGGAGCTGTGTGCTCCTGTGGCAGCTGCAGCACTTCCATGGCATCCCCTTTCCCAAGCAGGAGGAGTGGGGTGGGGCAGTGGTGACAGATGTCAAACCCTCAAAGTCCTGCCCTGACTCATCACAGCTACCACAGCAGCACCATGTGTCCTCTGCCTCCCTCACCTTGAGCAGGGAGGGAGTCAACATGAAATCCCTCCCTAAGGGGGTTCATCCTCTGGTAGAGGGCAGAACCTGCATACTGTGGGGCTGGGATCTGACTCCTGCAGTGGGGCAGAGACACCTCCTTCCCTTCCCGCTGCTGAGGCAGACCTGATACCCCTAGGCAGAATGGCCCTAGAATCCTTAACTTTAACTCCTCTGCATCCTGACCACAACTGCTGCTGCTATCGGGTTGGTGAGTAAGCTGCTGGAATGGAGCCAGAAGAGGCTCCACATGGCCAATACTCCAGGTTAAATCCCTGGAGCTGGGGGATGCGAACAATTGGCACTCCTTTCCCCTCAACTGGCTGATTTGTGCCAGAGTCTCTAAGGGGGTGGAGAAGAGCTACCTGGACTCAGCTGGAGTCTTTCACTATAAGACATTGTTAACTGCAAAAAAACTATAGGGCACCCCACCTATACCCTACCAAGGGCTCAAGGCATGACCTGGTCAATTTAGGTACCTGCCCTTTCCCACAGGGCTCAGTGCTCTACAGGCCTGCAGAACCTTTTCCCATTGAGCCTTACACAGTTGTGCTCTAAACATCTATTTATTAACAACAGACACAGAATATGTATACCAAGCAAATCTCTTATGCTCACCACTCCCAATAGACAGACAAAATTCACCTGATGGCCAGTCAAGATACTCTCGTCTGGGGTTTCTGGCAACGCCTCTGCATGTCATGGTTGTTCAGAAGGGTCAGAGTTTGTTTGTGCAGATGATCAGCATATATTCACTAGTCAGAGCTTATCTTATCTAATTTACCAATTCTTGGGGTCTTCCTGTTTCCTCCCTAAACTTCCCAGTGCCTAGGTGTCTCTACTTTACCACCCTTGTGTTAGAACTCTGGTTAGGGGCATTCCTGAGGTGGGGGCACATTAGCAGCAGTGGAGCATTTTCCCCCTTAATTTTAGTGGTGAAATCCCTGAGTTTCACCCAAGGCTGGTTTAGTATGGAGTGAGTGAAATCTCTGGCATACAGCATGTTCTCTAATTCTCTAATCATTCTGGTGGCTCTCCTCTGAACCTTCTCCAATTTTTCAACATCTTTCATGAATTGCAGACACCAGAACAGGACACAATATTCCACCAGTGCCAAATACAGAGGTAAAATAACCTCTCCACTTCCACTCAAGATTCCCTTATTTATGCATGCAAGGATCGCATTAGCCCTTTTCACCATAGCATCGTTGGGAGCTCATGTTCAGCTGACTATTCATCATGACCCCCTCTTTTTTTAGTCACTGCTTTCCAGGATAGAGTCCTACATTGTGTAAGTATGGCCTACATTCTTTATTCCTAGATGCATGCATTTATATTGAACTATATTAAATTGTGTATTATTTGCTTGTGCCTGGTTTACCAAGAAATCTCAATCCCTCTGTATTAGTGACCTGTCCTCTTCATTGTTTACCATGCCCCAAGTTTTGTGTCATCAGCAAACTTTATCAGTGTTTTTTTTCCCCCCAGGACATTGATAAAAATGTTAAATTGCATAGGGCCAAAAACAGATCGCTGTGGGACCCCACTAGAAACACATCCACTCAGTGATTCCCTATCAGTTAGCCAACTTGTAATCCATTTAATGTGTGCCATGTTAATTTTATATAGTTCTAGTTTTTCAATCAAAATGTTGTCCAATACCAAATCAAACATCCTAGAGAAGTCTAAGTATATTATGTCAATACTAACTTTATCAACCAAACTTGTAATATATATAAATAGTCAAATTAACTTGATTTTTTATGAGATTACAAGATCCATTTTCCATAAACTGATGTTGATTGACATTATATTACCTTCCTTTAATTCTTTAATGGAGTCCTGTATCAAGCACTCCATTATCTTGCCTGGGATCCGTGTGAAACTGACAGGCCTATATTTACCCAAGTTATCCCCTTTACCCTTTTTAAATATTGGCAAACATTAGCTTTCTTCCAGTCCTCTGGAACTTTCCCAGTGTTCCAAGACTTATTGAAAATCAACTTAATGGTCCAGCGAGCTCCTCTACCAGCTCTTTAAAAACTCATGGATGCAAGTTATCCAGACTGGCTGATTTGCTGAATCCAGAACTGAACCTAGGTTTCTCCCATGCTAATCCCTCTTTTAATGTTCCTCAAAAAGTTTGTATCACTTGCAGAATCCTTATTTAGTGCAAAAGAGACATTAAAAAGTGTAATAGTTAAGAACTTTATGCAGCAATAGCTTTCCTTGTGGCAGGGAATGGATTTAATGCCTCTTGACCAGAAAAGCCTATAACTATCCTTCAGTTGTCCCATTAGCAAATACCTTTATCCCAGTACCTGAGCAAGCATTTATTTCACCATAGATTATTTTCTCTTGTAACAAAATGAAAGTTCTCTATCAGTTTGAATTAGAATTACTAAAATGGTGAAACACTTTGGACAGATGAGATATGTTATACTAAACAAGATACTCAATGTATGTATTTGAAACTGTAACATCACAATGTAGCACTGTATTTAGCCATACTTAAGCAGCATCTAGTCTTTGTTGATAATCTTTACAAAAGTCACATGCAAACACTTGCAAATTTAAAAAAAGCCTACAATGAAAATAAAAATAAAGAGTAAGGGCTTGAAAACCTTTATATCATTCCTTGCTCTGCTGTGTTTTGTAATTATGTGAAATATGAGACGATATTATAAAATGTTTTGTTAAAACTGTAATTCATTGTGCATTCTGTCTTTTAAATAAGATCACAGTATATAATTTTGGGTGTGTTTGCTGGGACTCCATCATTTGTGTTCCTTTTTTATATTTAGAATAAAATCCTTGGTAAATGGACAGAGCATGGAAGCCACCAATCCTGCAGAGGCTTAACACTGAAGTCAACAGACTACACATTCTGTATAAACTTAAACACACACATAAGACTTTGTAGGCCTAAAACTCCATAACTTACACTAACATTTAAAACAAAAACAAATAGGAAATAATTTATTATACTGGGATGTGGTACAACTTAGCTAAGGAGTAAATGCAGCCCCTCATCTATGAGGGCTGAAGCCTGCAAGCTGCTGAGCATGCTTAAATCCCACTGGTTTCAATGGGTGTTAAGGATGCACAAAACCTAGTATGATTAAACCCTGGCTGCATAGGGTCATAGAATCATAGGGTTAGAAGGGACCACGAGGGTCCTCTAGTTTAACCCCCTGGCAAGATGCAGGATTTGTTGTATCTAAACCATTCAAGACAGATGGCTATCCAGCCTCCTTTTGAAAACCTCCAATGAAGGAACTTCTACAACCTCCCAAGGGAGTCTGTTCCATTGTCCTACTGTTCTTCAGTTTTCCTGAGATTTTATCTAAATCAGCTATGCTGTAGTTGCTTCTTGTACTATCCTCTGTGGCAAGAGAGAACTTTTATCCATCTTTTTTATGGCAGCCTTTCAACTATTTGACTCAAACTCCTTTTTTCCTTCCCTAAGTGTAGCACCTTACATTTGACTTTGTTGAATTTGCTGTCTATATCCTAGTTCTCCAATTTATCAAGCTCCCTCTGAATTTTAGCTCTCTCCTCCAAAGCGTTGGCCACCCCCTCACAGTTTTGTGTCATCCACACATTTGATCATTATGCTCTCTATTCCTACATCCAGGTCATTAATAAAGATGTTAAACAACACTGGACCCAGAACAGATCCCTGTGGAACCCAACTTGAGACCTCCCTCCAATCTGACATAATTCCATTAATGGTTACTTTGCAGTTGTTTAACCAATTATGTATCCACTTAATGGTGGTCCCGCTGAGACTGCATTTCTCCTGCTTACTTATAAGAATGTCATATGGGACTGTGTCAAAAGCCTTGCTGAAGTCCAAGTATATTATGTCCACCATGCTCCCCCTATCCACCAAACGAATCACCCTGTCAAAGAAGGAAATCAAGCTGGTTTGGCATGATTTGTTCTTGGTAAATCCATGCTGGTTGCTAGTGATTACTCCTTTGTCCTCTAGGTATTCACAAATCGAATGTTTTATACATTGCCCTGGTAGCTTCCCTGCTATTGAAGGCTGACTGGTCTATAGGTCCCTAGCCCCTCTTTTTTAAAGATGGGCACTATGTTAGCCCTTCACCAGTCTTTCGGGGCCTCTCCTGTCATCCATGAGTTTGCAAATATTATTGCCCGTGGCTCCAAGATTTCTTCAGCTAATTCCTTCTAGTCCCTGGGGTGAATTGCATCAGATCCTGCTGTCTTGAATTCATTCAGATTGATCAGATCTCTGACATGTCCTTTACTTATGCCAATCTGCATCCCTTTCCCTTTATTATCTATGATAACTTTGCTAGTTGTCCAGTCATATGTTATTTTTTGTGAGAAGACTGAAGCAAAGTAGGCATTGAACAGCTCTGCCTTCCTATCATCCTCCATTACCAGCTCACTTTCCCCACTGAGCACTGGACCCACAGTAGCCCTGGTCTTTCTTTTTTTTTCTGATATTTTTGACCCCTTGCCAGCTGCAACTCATTCTTTGCCTTGGCTTTCCTGATTATGTCCTTACATGCTCACACCATTCCCAGGTATACTTCCTTGGTGACATGCCCTTCCTTCCAGTCCCAAAGTCGATCAATTTAAAGCAAGGTTTAGTCTTCTGCAGGATTTAAAGCAAGGTAATACAAATCTTTAATTTAAACCTTTTGATTTAAAAAAAACCATTTTAATTAGGTTGAAGTGTTGTAAAACTATTTTGAAAATTTGTGCTCCTATAATTGTAAATTAAAATTTATAACTAAATTATAATTTCTGATTTTTGAATGCTGCTCCTGGTAGGCATTTTAATAGAATTTTACAAAATTGCTGTGGGCAAAAAGAAAATATTGAAAAGTAAGGCCCTGCTCCTCCAAACACTTAAGAAGGTGTGTAACTCCACTCTCATTAACAGTCCCATTAACCTCAATGGTACTATTTGTTTAAAGTTCAGTATGTGCACAACTGTTTGCGGCATCAGAGGCTAAAATTGTATTTTTATTAAAAGCTTTTCTCTAGTGGCATAAAATTGTATTCACTTGAAACAAAATTGATTTGGTGCTAACAATAAAAGTTGTTTAGACTTTTAAAACATTAACCAGGTTATTCTGAATTTTATTACACACATTGACCAACATATCAAAAATAGGAGCCTAAACTCTTGAACATATATTTGGGGAGTTAACGTTTGAATTTTCAAAAGCACCAAGGTAGTTTAGAATCACAGATAGAGAAGCCTCCTTGAAACGCTTCTTCTGGACCTGTGAGAGTTCAATATATTGGATTTATGCTGCGATGCTAGTGAGGCCATGGACTCCCCCCCCCAACACACATGAGGACCTCAACTGTGAAATTGCTCCATAGAAAAAAATCTCTATCTAAAATCTGAAATTCTACTAATAATTAGAAAACTAAAGAAACAAATACAAAACATTGACTTTAGCAAGCTAAGACTAAAATGAGAAATACTAAACTAACAATGTATAAATTAAAAACTATTTATTTTAAAATTAAAATTGTGATATTTTGGTTTTTTAAAAAAAATCATGATTTTTATCTACCCTGGTTTCCTGACAGTGGAGTTGGTATAGGTCCATCAAACAGAGAGCACTGAGGAGAATGAATGTATATGGGGGCTACATGGTGTATTCTGCAATGGTTGATTCTCCCCTTGCTGAAATGCAGTCAGGGACCTACAGGGAACAATGTTATGAATAGGGCCCTACCAAATACACAGTCCATTATGGCCAATTTCAAAACCATAGGATTTGAAAATGTTTAAATCTGAAATTTCAGTGTTGTAACCGTGGGGGTCGCGACCCAAAAAGGGATGGTGCGGGGAAAGGTGGCAAACCTGTGGGGGGGAGGGGGTCAGGGGATTGTCACCCTCACTTCTGTGCTCCCTTCAGAGCTGGACTGTCCCTCCCCTGCCCAGCGAGAGCTAGGAGCCCTATTTGTTGGGGCGCTCCCAGCAGCACAGGAAAGATTTGACACAATTCCACAAGAACTCCTCCAGCTGCAGGAACTTCTGGGGCTGCTTCCCAGTCCCAGAGTGTCCTGCAGCAGAGGGAGGCACCCAGAGGTGGAGCTGGTGTCTCCCCACCCCAGAGCAGCTGTGCAGGGGAGGGACAAGTCCTCTCCCTCCCCTGCCCAGCCGGAGCTAGGAGCTCCCTTTGGTGGGGAGCTCCCAGCAGCATAGGGAAGATCCTAGTCTGAATAACTGGAGTGAGTGCTACCTCATAAATATGGTCCTTAATGCCTACAAAGTGCTTTGGAAATGTAAAACACTAAGTATAATTAATATTATTGTTCAACTCTGCTTATAACAGAGAAAAGCATTTGTAGATGTAAAATTAAAAATGCACTGCTCATATTGACATTTTGAACATCTATTGTATAATAGTATCTTCAAACAAACATTTTGAAAACTGCTTAGGGTCTCTCAGGGACAATAATGCCAAACTCTCAAAAAGCAGAAAATGTAGAGTAAAGTTCTGTTCACAACCACGGACCTAAAAGCACATGGTCCACCGCCCTACAAATCTGCTTTACTCAACTATAGTCACCAAAGGCATACCCAGACAGCCCTAAATGTGGCCTTTGATGCAAGTATCCAAAGGGAATGAAGCCACAGATGGACCTCAGCAATGGTTGGCACTTCCCTAAAGCTTCTGCTGGAGGAAGTGAGGCTGCCCCTAGGTAGTGCCACTATATCCCACTCTTTGCAAATGGAACAATAATCAGCATGTCCTCAGCCAAGATGGCCCCTCCCCGGGATCTATGGTTAGGAAACTAGACAGGAAAATGCGAAGAGATGGGCAAATCAACATTATCAGCATGCTCTTCAATCTTTTGTCATTTTTGCTATACTGTTGTAAACTGATTTGACACCCTCAATTCCGCAAACTAGTTAACTTAATTTTCTGTGCCCCTTCCCCCCTCAATATTCAACTGTGCATTGTATTTTATTTTTAAACTTTCTTCTTGTCACTCATCACCAAAAACATTACAAAAAACCCAAGACACTGTAAAAATATGAAAAACTGTGTTTGAAAGTACAATTTTACCTTGGGAACCGAAAATACTTTAAACAATTCAAACGTGTTCACATTTAAAATTTTCATTTTTCTCCCCCCACAAATATTCAAGTCAGAAAAGCACTAATTAATTAAAATGAACTTTCTGTGTCAACTTTCACTATGGTGCCACTAATGTACCATGATACTTAGCATACATCACTAGAGTTAAATTTCCCAGGTTTGATACTAAAGTGTTTTATTTCATATATGTAAAACAGCAAACCAAAAAGATCATGTTACCAGGTAACAAAATAAACATAAAACGATGCAGATCACTATTAAAATGAATTCATATTTTACATATTGTCTATAATAGGTGTGTCAACCATTAGGCCTGCTTGATGCATTTCTGTGGTCCTCATGTCCTACTCAGATTATAACAGAATCTAAGATTCCATTTAAAAAAAAAAAAAAAAAGGTTTTTCTGTCTCCAGGCTGCAAAGATAGTTTTCCAAATGTAAGTCAATATAGTGTTATCTTCTTGAGTCTGCAGACTACCTGAAACAACAAATCAGAAGTGTGATCTCTGCTTCCTATTAATCTGTGTTGGAGTGACTTTAAACCAGTGGCGGGCAACCTGCAACCCACATGAGGCCCATCACTACTTTAAACCCAGTAATGGCATCTATTCATGAGCACTAATTATTTCAATAGATAAAATGGGGAAGGGGTGGGAATTATTGAAGCGGAGACAGAGAGAAACAGGAAGAAGGAAGGAAATGAAGAAAGAAGGATAGAGACAGAAACAAAGGGGAGAAATAGCAATTCTCCTGAATGTGAGTATATTTTCCCTTTGAGTGATAATGAACACTAAAATGAAAACAAAAAATGTAGTTACTGTATATTCTACCATGATTCCTATGCAAACTTTTTAGACATCAGCAGCAAAGAGTCCTGTGGCACCTTATAGACTAACAGACGTTTTGGAGCATGAGCTTTCGTGGGTGAATACCCACTTCATCGGATGCATGTAGTGGAAATTTCCAGGGACAGGTATGTGTGTGTGTGTGTTATATATATATATATATTTATATATTTATATATGCGCAAGAAGCAGGCTAGAGATAACAAGGTTAGTTCAATCAGGGATGATGATATATATCTGCCCCTGGAAATTTCTGCTATATGCATCCGACTAAGTGGGTATTCACCCACGAAAGCTCATGCTCCAAAACGTCTGTTAGTCTATAAGGTGTCACAGGACTTTTTGCTGCTTTTACAGATCCAGACTAACATGGCTACCCCTCTGATACTTTTTAGACATCAGTGGATATTCCACTGTCAATTGAGGGGAGTAAATAGTCTTATACCCAAACTCACTAACAATAATTAAAAATGGAATTTGGCTCTTTCCTAATTAGTTTGACATCTCTGGTCTATACTTTGACTAGGACCAAGATAGCAAATATTCCATTAGAATTTTTGTGATCTGTAATGGACAGGATATAAACCTAATTAAAGCACCACTGAAGTCAATAGGATATTCCATATAAGATGTACTATGGAATTCAAGTATATATAAATCTGCATGTATAGTAACTGCTTGCAGACTTAGGTTAGCTTGTTAGAAAAGTCTTTTTTTTTTAATAAGCATTATTTAGTTCTGAAAAAAAAATCCTATCAAAATGATAAGCTTAGTTTTGAAATCTTAAGCTTGTTTTTTAAGAAGCAAGCAAACTCTCACTATTTTCCCCTGCTCTCTGATTAAAAACAAAACCTAGAATGGATTTAAATGATAGCTTGTACATAAAAGATTACATCTGAAGTTGAATGCCAAGTTTCATACCAGAAGAAAATAAACTAATCAATCATTAATGCATGAACTGTCCAAAATTAAGAGTTTATACTAAAACTCTCAACAAGTTATATCTACAATATCAGAGGGATTAAGTTTCAGTAAACTTTTAGGTAGATTCAGTGAACGTGCAATATTTGACAGACTGTTTATAAAACTAAAGCTCAGATTTATAAGGAATACATATAATAATCATGCTATTTCCAAAGTACTACAGTCTATAAAAAAAAGGAAAAAAGTAAGCAATGAATAATTATTAGATAATTCCATCAATATGCCTTTTTTCATTTTTCTATAAAGCTTTACACTTTTACATCTCATCCTTTTCATTTTAAAGAAGATTACATAAATGTTTGGAAACTTGAACATACAGTAACTTCATTCTATATTTCTGAATAGCAGCCAGTCTTCAAACTCTTTGCTAGCTCGACATTTATCTCATCAAGATATCTTCTCCCATGAAGTCAACTTGTCATATTTTCAGCAGCCTAGAAAGAGAAGTACAATTCATTATAATGAACCCACTGAAAATAAACACTGTGGAGATTATAGATCAGCTATAACACTTATGGTCATTTCTTGCAACTACTTTTATTTGGTGAACAATGTTTAAATAGTTTACAGATCATAAATCATGTGATATGTAATCTTAACATGCTGCTTAAATGGCTCTTTCATGGATTATTTTCATTTTCACAATATTTTTGACTCCCACTATTCTTCCTTTATTAATTTAGCCATCACTTGACAAAATTTGACACAGGAAAGCCAAGTGTATAATTCTAACAAGGAGCTGTACCTGGTCTTTTCGCACTGACTCATGCAGGTGGTGTTCAGATTAGGGCATGTTTTACTACAGACCCACATATAGTCATGCGGTCGCACCTACTTGTTAAACTGTAAACCAAAACAAACAAACAAAAAAATGTGTGAAATGTATATGAATCCTTATTCTTGTCCTTTCCATATTTTTATTATATAATATGAAATACATAATGGTGTAGCATAAACATTTTATCTGCATGAATTTGGGACACTGGCATAATTCAGAAGTAACACTACAGTGAGTTATACAGATCATTTTAATAGTAGTAGTAATAATAGTAACAGCAGCAGTAGTAGTAGTAAATATTTATATAATGGTACCACTGGATGTTGGATAAACACAGAAGAGATATCCTTGCCCTGAAAGGCTCTACAGACAAACGGCAGAGAATGCGGATATGACATACAAGAAAGTTAACGGGGGGAAGAACTGATACTGCCTTCTACATAAATGTAGAGGAATACATGTAACTGAGATCATTATTTTTTAAATTGGGATTCGAAGAAGAGAGAAAGATTACTAAAGCAGCTAGCGTGTGTAGGGCTCAATTATGAAGAGCCTTAAAGGTAAAAAACAAGGAGCCTATATTTGATATAGAGATGAATGGGAATTGAAGCCTAAGTGTGGATCTGTTGATAAAATTTGAAAATCTGATGAGCAAATTGTTAGAGAATCCAGTCCCTGGCTCTACATTATTTATAGCTTTGCAAAATTATCATGAAAGTGAAACCTGTTCACTCAAAGAACAAAAAGGCCCAGTTGCCCATTTTTTACCACTGTGATTGATGATAAAGAAAGTTAGTAATTTTATTGGTCCATCAAAATATGTCACTCATTCAAAGTAAGGGGAAAAAAACAAGTAAAAATTTGTAAGGTTTGCTATCTGCAGAGTCTATGCTTTGGATCAATCCTATTAGCAATACAGGATGAAGGCGACAGGATTTGTTTCCTAAGATGATTATTTTTATTTTATTTAAAATGCAAGGCAAAGGTACAATTTCATATAAAAGGCTAAAAGTGCAGTAATTTGAATTCTTATTTGCTTTAATTAAAAAACAAAAACTCTGCATGTTTTTCATAAAAGTGTCTTACCTTTAGCGCTTCTGTAGCCTTGCGTAGCTCTTTAATTACTGAGGATAAGGCCTCCGGATTTATACCTTGCTCACACAACCGCACACAAATAGACAGAGTTTCCATATCCAAACCAGTGTTTAATATCCTTGAAATCTCAAGCAGAACTGCAACAATTTTTAAAAATTAAAATTAGTTTTTGTTAAAGTTTAAATGAGATTACTGACATTTCTCTTTAAAATAATTTATTTCTTAAGGGTGGGATTTTCAAAAGCTGAACCTCTGTGGATGGGGACAATGGAAACACCAACTATCCACCCCCCCAGTTTGAACCCCACCTGTAACATTCATAATCACCTTCCCCATGTGAGTCAGAAGTCCCAGACTCACAACTCAGATCCACATTTACATTCTCTACTCTAGTGTTTCCCATTCACTGAACCAGGATATTACTTGTTTACTATTGTGATAGGAAGAATAGTCAACATGCCTATAGAATGTAGTAAGCTTTCATTTGTAGACAGTGATTTAAAAAAATTCTAAAATTGTAACGATAATTCAAATCTTTGCCCATTAAATGGAAGGTAGGAAAGAAAACAGGAGCAGTTTTAATTAATGATTACAATATTATAATAGCAGCAAAGAGTCCTGTGGCACCTTACAGACTAACAGACGTATTGGAGCATGAGCTAATTATAATAGTTTTGTATTACTGCATATTTAATTATCAATTTTACTCAATATTAAAGTTTTGTCTGACAATACAGATATAAATATTAACTTTTATTTGCTCTCAAAAGCAAATATTAACTTAAGCTTTTAAAAAGTGTTCAAAGCTAGTGGCTCTCAACCTTTCCAGACTACTGTACCCCTTTCAGGAGTCTGATTTGTCTTGCTTATTGCCAAGTTTCACCTCACTTAAAAACGACTTGCTTACAAAATCAGACACAAAAATACGAAAGTGTCACAGCACACTATTACTGGAAAATTGCTTACTTTCTCATTTTTACCATATAATGATAAAATAAATCATTGGAATATAAATATTGTACTGACATTTCAGTATACAGCAGTGTTTCCCAAACTTGGGACACTGCTTGTGTAGGGAAATCCCCTGGCGGGCCGGGCCGGTTTGTTAATCTTCCCGGTCCACAGGTTCGGCTGATTACGGCACCCACTGACCGCTCCAGGCAAATGGGGGCTGCGGGAAGCAGCGCAGGCCGAGGGATGTGCTAGCCGCCGCTTCCAGCAGCTCCCATTGGCTTGGAGCAGCGAACCGCAGCCAGTGGGTGCCGCGATCGGCCGAACCTGCGGATGGGGAAGGTAAACAAACTGGCCCGGCCCGCCAGGGGCTTTCCCTACACAAGTGGCGCCCCAAGTTTGGGAAATACTGGTATATAGAACAGTATAAAGAAGTCATTGTCTGTATGAAATTTTAGTTTGTACTGACTTCGCTAGTCTTTTTATGTAGCCTATTGTAAAACTAGGCAAATATCTAGATGAGTTGACTGGAAACATCTCTATGCATTCCCTAGGGTACCTGTACCCTGGGTTGAGAACCACTGTCCTAGGCCCTCACTCCTACATCTATACTTGGTTCCCCCTTTGACAATGCCATGTGTTACAAAAATGGCCATCACTTGATTCAGTGACTCAAGATATTTCTTCTAATTTTTACTGACTAGTTTTTCCCAGCATCATTACCCTTTTGCCTTACATTCTTCCCATCTACTAACAATCACTGAACTGCCCATTCCACTACAAGCATCTTCATCCAAGCATGTCTGTGATGAAATGGCATCCTCTGACTAGATACTACTCCCTTTTGAATCTTATGAAAAGCTTTCACTATTCTAGAGCAGTACAAGGTTCAGTCTTCAGCAAGATTCCCTGACAACAGTGATTTATATTAAGAAATATTACTTATAACGTTTCTATAATCGCAAAGAAACAAAGCTTTCCAAAATTTGAAATAGAAATGCTACTTCATTCCTTCCACCATTACACTAGGACAACAGATGGCTGTTTGGATACCTAATGTGCAAATACTGACAAGATATATAGTTAATACTAAAAAATGTTTTACTGAAGTATCAATTTATGGTATACTGAAGTATAGCTTTAAAAAAAGTAAGATCACCCACACATAGGCCAGGCCAAGATGTTCAAAAATGAGTGCCTAAAATTAGGAATCTATGTCCATAACTAGACACGTAGGTAAGTGGCCTAAATTTCAGAAGTGCTAAGAACCCAGAAGAGCCCAACGAAGTCAGTGGGAGCTGCCAAATGTCCACTACTTTTGAAATGTGAGTTCTATTGATATGTTCTCCCTGCTTAACTAAAGGTGGCTGTAATTCTCTCATAATGACCTTGAAAATACTGCAATTATATAAACACAGTCTATTTTGAAATCAGAACACTACATTTAACTTTTTTAATGAGCTTTTAGTATATATTTCCTGGGCATACAAATTTCTGATTACTTTGTTCTGATTCCCCCCGCCCGCCCAATGGAAAAGTAGTGTTTGATAACTTGAGACAGAGAATTGCACAGCTTTTCAGTGACTAATTTCAGCTCCTATTCTCTGCAGAATTTCTCTTTTATTAGTACTTGGTAATGGTGTTTTATGGAAAGATATCTTACATTCCAGCCTAAGATTAGTTCAGGGGTCAGCAACCTCTGACATGTGGCTCAGGCCGGACCAGTTTGTTCTCCTGCCGCGTTGGGAGGTTCAGCAGACCATGGCTCCCACTGGCTGCAGTTCGCCGTCCCAGGCCAATGGGGGCGGCGGGAAGCCGCGGCCAGTACGTCCCTCGGTGCTTCCTGCTGCCCCCATTGGCCTGGGACAGTGAACCGCGGTCAGTGGGAGCTGCGATCGGCCGAACCTGCCGATACGGCAGGTAAACAAACTGGTCCGGCCCACCAGGGTGCTTACCCTGGTGAGCTGCGTGCTAGAGGTTGCCGACCTCTGGGTTATTCATTTACACACACAACTTTTACTTTTGATTAAATGAGTTAATTGATTAAATTTAGAATTTCAAATCTCAGTTAGTCTTATAAAGACATTTCAACATTCTGCAAAATTCTGCATGTTATTTGTCAAAATAACACAATATAATCACTCTGGTTTCAGTTATTTCTATAATTTATTTAAACTACAATACAATGGATGAAGAATGGGAGTGGGGAGCACTGGAGGAAATCCTCAAACCCTCTTGCCTAATAGTAACGTAGGTAGGTTTGACCCTTTATTTCTAGTTATTAATCAACAAATATATGGAGCCATACGCTTGGTGTTACTTGCTTTTCAGTTACCTATGATGCGAGGGCTGGGAAAAATCAATCAATTTATATTGGCTACTGACCATCTCCAGAAAGGTCAGTAGCAAATAGTTCATGGAGCAGATTTTGATAGGAAATTTTGTCAGTCCAAAAATGTAGATCAGTTCTAATCACTAAAGCAGCATAAGCATTTATAAGGCCATACTGTGCTTTACACCACTCTGGCAACATAAAGGAGCCTTAAAACTTTTACACTTGTTTTATACTCCTGGGGGAATTCACAAAGACAATGGGAACAATTCACTAAGGAGGCAGGCTGCTACATTCTGCTCTGCCTAAGGGGACTGAGCCTGCCCCATGCCTAGTCCTCAGAAACAACCTAAAGCCTTGCCCCTCCGCGCCAAGCACGCTGCAATAGCGAGCGAGAGGGACAGAGTCTCTCTCTCTCTCTCACGCACGACTGTCCTCCCTCCCCCTGGCCAGCGGTGATTTACATTCCAACCAGCTGCTCCGGGTGCCCGAACCAACCTGCCTGTGCTACAGAGAGGGGCATGTGACCGCTCTTGCAGCTTCCCTGTCAGAAGTCATTTTTCTGCAGGAAAACAAAGAAATCTGTGGGGGCATGAATTCTGCACAAGCACAGTGACACAAAATTCCCCCAGGAGTATCCCTTGTACATTTATCTGACTACAAATAATTGATCAAATATCTCAGAGTTACAAACACCTTGGGAATCAAGGCTGTTTATAACTCTGAAGCGTTTGTAACTCTGAACAAAACATTATGTTTTTTCTATCAAAAGTTTACAACTGAACATTGACTTCATAGAGCTTTAAAACTTTACTATGCAGAAGAAAAATGCTGCTTTTAGCCACCTTAATTTAAATGAAACAAGCATAGAAACAGTTTCCTTACCTTGTCAATTTTTTTAGGCCCACCCCCTTTTCTTTTAGTAATTTACATTTAACACAGAACTGTATTTGTTTTTGGTTTTTTCGTCGTCTCTGATCCTGCCAGATTGCTCACTTCCAGTTCCAAATGAGGTGTGTGGTTGACTGGTCAGTTCGTAACTCTGAGGTTCTACCGTAATTTTTTCACATATTTGCAACTTTTATAACTATTTTTTCCCTAATCTGTCGTTAATAGTTGCTCTAATTTTACTTTATTCTGACTATGGAATGATAGGTTTTTGGGTAAGAACAATCTCTGTCTCCAGAGAACTGCATGGCTCTCCCGGGAACCATAGCTGCAAAAGAAGCAGAACATCGGGCCGCCACTCCCAGGACCTAGCACCCCACACCGGCAGCTCCACCAGCGCAGCTGTATCATCCCCAGCCTTGCCCCCGTCCCTTCCACACAGCTGTTAGCCTCTCCTGTCTGGGGGTGACAGGAGATGCTAACAGTTAACCACAAGAGCACAATGAGAGACAGCTGCCGGTGAGCCTAGTGCCCGCCCCAGTGGGCGGGGCTGGAGGCAGTACAGCCGTGTCGGAGGAGCTGCTGGTCCGGGGCGCTGGCTCCTGGGAACAGCACTCCCGCGTTCTGCTCCTTTCGTTGCTGTGGTTCCCAGGAGAGCCCTGCGGTTCTGTGGATACGGATATATATTGTAAATTTGTATCCATGCAGGGCTATACATATAGTAGCAGAGTTAAGGATGTTTGTAGAGCCTTAATTATGCATTTCCTCACTTTCAATTTTTCTTTTAATAAATTAAGAATATTTGACTAATTTTAAAAGTCATGTGCATTCAACACAAAACTAGTTAAATTTAACCACACTTAATTCTTTATAACGTGAAGACTAAAGTGGACAAAATAATGCCAACTGTGACCATTAAAGTTTGACAGTCTGTTGTCTATTCATAAATGGGAATGCAAAAAGAATTATATATCCTTTGTGACGAAGTGGGAATGTTCTTAATGTTTTGTCTGAATACTGTGTGTGTGCCTCAATTTCCCCTATGTGTTACTCAAGTATCTAGGTGATGGTACAAGGGTGTGTGATCGTTGCAGAGACCTCTAGAGGGCAGGTGTGACTGCCGTCTGGCTGCCTGGCCCAGACAATAACTGACACTGTATCATGGCAACTGATAGCCAGGGCCCATCCTCCGCAAGAGCCAGCCAGACGTGTAAGAGAACAAAGCAAGAGGTGGAGACCTGGGAAAGAGACAAAGGATGGAGGAGAGGCAACTCGTGGTGATTGAGGGTTGGCTACTGGAAATGAGTCAGTCTCATGTGGGATTCACATGGGAGAGCCTAAGACTCTGGATTCCCCAAGATGGACATCACTGGGTTCTGTACTAACAAGATCTGTTCAACACTGTGTTCCAGTCAACTAATAAACCCTTCTGTTTTACCTCACTGGCCGAGTAACTTATAACTGCAAAGATGGGGTGCCTGGCCCCATTGGGAGGGGGGATGGAAGGTTTCCCCAGGTGTCCTATCCAGTGGACTCACTGTGAGGAGCTCATGCTGTGAGCAGAGGTGCTGAACGCTCAAGAGCTCAGACCCAAGGAAGCGCTGAAGCAAAGGAGGCTTGCCCTACTTAGAGCGTGCTGTTAGGGGGCTTATTCTTTTAACCTCTTACTTCCCTGATTCTTTTCGCATGAACAGAGAGCAACAATACCCGAAGTCTGAAGGTGCAAACAATCTGATGTTTATTGGGGTGAACTTTCAGCAAGCATAATTTCCGTTTCCTTCCTCAGTGTCCCCCTTCCCAGCTCTGATACCACAGAGCCCTGCCTGTGTCCCTGTTCCCATTCCCCCCCTTAGCAAAACATGATTCCATTCCCCCACCCCCATTCCCTGTTCCCATCCTCCCCTTACTTCCTGATTGACTGCAGACTATATAGTAAAACTTGAGTTCTGCTTAGCTATACCTTAACCAATAATTTTACTAAAATTGAACTGGCCAATCCTAACACATTGTAACAATTATTTAACCAATTATATTCCACCACCTTAATTGGTCTACCCCAACAAAATAAATTATACAGCAGACAAACAGTTACAGAACCAGACAGAGATTATACAGACAAACAATAGGGAAGTGGAGACTACAGTGATAGACCAATACAGAAATGAGGATTTCACATCCCAGCTATTGATAAGTGAGTTCTTTCCAGACAGGATGCTATTAAACTAAGTTTCCTTTTACATCTTCTAGGCTCTTCTCTTTATCTGGAGGTGATAAATCGGATCACCCTTTTAACAGCCCCAGATTGCCTTATTTCAATGTAACTAGTTTGAAATGTAAGGATGTAAACCTTTGCTTCCCACCTTATGGCTGCCTCTGCTGCTTAGCCTAAGAACAGGGCCTGCAACTGTCACAGTAAAAAAGGCCCTTACACCAGCAAACAGTAATTTTAATTATTTCTTTTATACCTCTATAACTAGCTAAGTAATAAAAATACACCTAAATTCTTAAAGTATAGCCCTTTGCAAACAGGTCTGAATATCTATATCCTAACATGTACCCTGAGGAGTGTGTCACCACCAGAGGGTATTGTCTGAACTTCATTTTTAGTGGTTCCAGAGCATCGAGCCTGTGCACGCGGTGACATCGCCAAACAAATATTCTTATTGTAATAGTAATGAAAAAGCTTGAATTAAAGGATATATAACAGTTTTCCATTTTCATGTCATCATTTGTTCACCTCCTCCCCCCCACACAAAAATTTATAGATCTGTGGTTAAGAAAAAGAATTTCGGTGTTTCATTTGCAGTCACTGCAAACAGGATTACTGTACATGAAGGAAATCATCTTCAGTTATTTTCCTGTATCTTACTACTGACAGGGGAAAAAAAAAGTAATTTTATTAGAAGTGTTAGCGTCAGTGCAACATTAAGTTCTAGTTCTACTTTGAAAAGTGACTGCAAAAAAAAGGGGGAGGGGCCATCTTCAGAACTCACATTTATTGTACCTCACTTATTTGATTACTTACCTAGATCTAGAAGAATAAATTTTCTGTCATCTCTAAAACTACAGCCTGGGAATAGAAAGTTGAATCATGTTCTGGTCCCCGTGTGAATTATCACCAAAATACACAAAGCTAGTAATTGCATTTGTATAGACTTATACGTGTATAATTTGGGCCTGATTGAAAATAAGGATGTTGCACATAAAATCCTGCAAAACTGAGTTTGAAAATAATCCTGCTGGGTAAAAAAGGAACAGAATCCAATTCACTCTCTCTTGTGCTGGCTCTGCAGGGTAGCGTAGAAAAATGTATTATTGTCAACAGCAAGCAGGCATAACTGAACACACAAAATGGAAATAGTGGAGCTAGAAAATGTCATTTTTCTTGCCAATTCTCACAACCAAACTGCTCCTGAAGATGAGCAGTCAGCAGCCGCCAATAACTGACAACTACTTACAGTTTAAAGAACAGGAGTACTTGTGGCACCTTAGAGACTAACGAATGTATTTGAGCATAAGCTTTTGCGGGCTACAGCTCACTTCATGGGATGCACAGACATGAACACACTGACAGGAGATATTTATACATACAGGGAACATGAAAAGGTGGGAGTAGCCATGCCAACTGTAAGAGGCCAATCAATGGAGATGAGCTATCATCAGCAGGAGAAAAGAACTTCTGAGGGGATAATGGGGATGACCCATAGGAGGTGTGAGGATACTTAACATGGGGAAATAGATTCAATTAGTGGAATGGGAATGTGGTTTCGCTCTTCTCTCAGCAGCGGGCCGCAGAGCGCAGGGACCACGGGGGCCGCGCTCGGCTCCTGGGCCGGCTCAGTTCACCCGCCCGCCGGCTCGTAGCGTCCTTAACGGCTGCACCGCGCCCGCGGAGCGGGGCCTCAATCGCGGGCCGATACAGCGTCCCCTCGCGCGTCGGGCGGCGACAGGTGGCGCTAACAGATGCCCGGGCGACGCGCG
Source organism: Mauremys mutica (assembly GCF_020497125.1). Taxonomy (NCBI): domain Eukaryota; kingdom Metazoa; phylum Chordata; order Testudines; family Geoemydidae; genus Mauremys; species Mauremys mutica. Next base: position 286,876,271 of record NC_059072.1, on the reverse strand, counting down.
CGGCGCTGCAGGGGAGGCAGCTGAACGGTCACGCTACGGGGCCCGGGCAGGACACACGGGCACTGGGGAGGGGGGGGGCGGGGATAACCTGGGGCTGGGAGCGCCGCCGCCGCCACCCATCGAGGTCACCTCCCCCCGGGCAGCGACGCCGGTCGGACACCCGAGCCAACCGCAACGAAACCCATGAGCGGCGCCTCCTGGGACTCACCGTCCATCGTCTCTCTCACCGCGTTTAAATTGGCTGCGCCGCTCGCCATGGCGACCGAGGAACTCAGCGCGAGACCGCTAACCCGGAAACGGACACCCGCTCCCTGGGTTCCAACATTCCCGCCCCAACAGAAAAGTCTCACCGCGCACGCGCGGCTGCCCGTCCTTGCCTGACCTCCCTCTGCCACCCTCAAGCCCCGCCCCATCCGCCGTGTTAGTTTGAATAGAGCCTGCCCGCTTACCAACTGGAGAGGTGGGAGGAGGGGCCCGTTCGAATTTGTGAAGCGAGACAGTGTTGATTGGGCCATTCGAGGGCGAAGGCGAGCCGCGATTGGCCGGGCATGAGAATCGACGCGCGGCGATTGGGCAGCCACGGGGAAAGAGGGCGTGGCAGTTAAAGAGCCTCCCGGGCTGGCGCGGACGCGTGAGGAAGCAGCCGCCAGGCCAGTGATGCAGCCGCCGGAGTGAAAGTGGCGAGGGGCCCCCGGTGCTGCTCGCCCCAGCTCAACAACGGCGGCTGAACGGATTCCCGGCGGCGGTAGCTACCTTCTCCCGGGAGGCTGTGACCGACCGAGTCCCGCTTGTCGTTAACTCGGGCCCCGAGTCTGCGGGGAGCGCGGTGCCGCTGCGGGCGTTCGCGGCTCGCCGGGCGGGCTCCGCCAGGCGGCTGCTTTCACAGGGCACCGGCGGCGGAGCTGAGCGGACAAGGCTGTGAGTTTCCCGCTGCGGCTGCTGCTGCAGTAGCCCGGCCTCTCCGCGGGGGGCGGGGGTTGTTGGGAGAAAGAGTAGAGAGACCTTCCTAAGTTCCTAATGGCTGGTGGTAGGCGGGAGTGTGGACTCGATGGTCGAATGGTCCCTTCTGGCCTTAGACTCTAGGAAACTTCTTTTGCCCCAGTTCTACCCTCAAAATGACAATAAATAAGCGTGAGGAACCAGGGAGTGTGGACACCAGTGGGGTTTCGAATCCCTGTCCAGGCAAGGTCCTTCCAGGAGATCACATCCCTGGTGAATAAGAGTAAATCCCTGGTAGGAAAGTCAGCATCGCCACTGTCTTGTAGGGGTGTTGAGTAAATTTTCCCCCTCCCCCCGGCTTGTAGATATTTAGTAAATTATTCAAGCGCTTAATTAATCTTCTGTAACAGTAGGCTGTCTGAAACCTCCCCTACCCAAGTCCTGCTATATGTCTTGCTCTAATTTCCTGCTAATCCCTCCACTTTGCACTGTTCCGATTGTTTTCCTTTTTCTGAAACTCCACGCACCAAACAGGCATCTGCCTCTTTCAGATGGCTTGTGTGTTAAGAGCTGTCTTTTTGAAATTTGGTCTCTCCTTTATATCTCTGTCCTTTCTCTTGACTTTGTTCTCATTAACTCTCATTTTGATAGGTATTAAATTTTTGCTCTTCATCTTATCTTCCTCGCACTCCCCTGTACCTCTGTGTGTCTGCCTCTCATAGCTGAGCCTGGTAACTCAAATCAGAAACTACTTTTCACACCTTTTTCAACCCGACTAGACTTTAAGATGTTAGTGCTTCTTCAAAAATGATCAGGGCTATTGATCAATCTCAGTTAACTCATGTGATTAACTCAAAAAATTAATTGTGATTAAAAAAATTTATTGCAGTTTTAATCATACTGTTAAACAATAGACTACCCATTGAAATGTATTGAATATTTTAGATTGTTTTTCTACATTTTGGAAATATATTGATTTCAATTATGACACAGAATACAAAGTGTACAGTGCTCACTTTATTTGATTTTCTTACAAATATTTGCACTGTAAAAATGAACAAAAGAAATAATAATTTTCAATTCATCTCATACAAGTACTGTAGTGCAATCCCTTTGTCCTGAAAGTGCAACTTACAAATGTAGATTTTTGTTGTTGTTATGTAACTGCACTCAAAAACAAAACAGTGTAAAACTGTAGAGCCTACAAATCCACTCTGTCCTACTTCTTGTTCAGCCAATTGCTAAGACAAACAATTTTGTTTGCATTTAGAGGAGATAACACTGCCTGCTTTTTATTTACAATGTCACCAAAAAGTGAGAACAGGTGTTCACATGGCACTTTTGTAGCTGCAAGGTGTTTACATGTCAGATTTACTAAACATTTGTTTGCCCCTTCATGCTTTCACCACCATTCCAGAGGACATGCTTCCAGGCTGATGATGCTTGTTAAAAAAATTAATGTGTTAATTAAATTTGTGGCTCAACTCTTTGGGGGAGAATTGTATGTCTTCTCTGTTTTACCCATATTCTGCCATATATTTCATGTTATAGCCATCTCAGATAAGGACCCAGCACATGTTAGTTTTAAGAACACTTTCACTGACGATTTGACAGAACACAAAAAATGTACCAATGTGAGATTTCTAAAGATAGCTACAGCACTTGATCCAAGGTTTTAAGAATCTGAAGTGCCTTCCAAAACCTGAGAGGGATGAGGTGTGGAGAATGCTTTCAGAAGTCTTAAAAGAGAAAACTACAGAACCCGAACCACCAAAACAAAATCAACTTTCTACTGGTGGCATCTGAGTCAGATGATGAAAATGAACATGTCGTGTCGAACTGTATTGGATTGTTATTGAGCAGAGCTCGTCATTAGCATGAACGCAGTTTCAGGTGACGTAAACAAGAAGCAGGCAGCATTATCTCCTGCAAATGTAAACAAACTTGTTTATCTTAGCAATTGGCTGAACAAGAAGTATGACTGAGTGGACTTGTGGGCTCTAAAGTTTTACATTGTTTTGTTTTTGAATGCACTTTTTTTTTTGTACATAATTCTACATTTGTAAATTCAACTTTCATGATTAAGGGTATGTCTACGCTACGGGATTATTCTGATTTTACAGAAACCGATTTTTGGAAACATTGTATAAAGTCGAGGGCATGCGGCCACACTAAGCACATTAATTCAGTGGCATGCGTCCATGTACCGAGGCTAGCGTCGACTTCCGGAGCGTTGCACTCTGGGTAGCTATCCCATAGTTCCTGCAGTCTCCCCCGCCCATTGGAATTCTGGGTTGAGATCCCAATGTCTAATGGGGCCAAAAATTTGTCACGGGTGGTTATGGGTAAATGTCGTCAGTCAATCCTTCCTCCGTGAAAGCAACGGCAGACAATCATTTCACGCCCTTTTCCCTGAATTGCCTGGGCAGACGCCATAGCATGGCAACCATGGAGCCTGTTCAGCCTTTTTTCACTGTTACCGTATGTCTGCTGGATGCTGCTAACAGACGCGGTACTGCAGTGCTACACGCAGCATCCCCTTGCCTTTGCAAATTAGCAAAGACAGTTACCAGCTCTACTGTACCATCTGCTGCTTTGCAAGTTGACAAAAACAGTTACCAGTCATACTGTACTGTCTGCTGCTGTCATGGGTGCTCCTGGTCAGCCTTGGTGAGGTCGGTCGGGGGCGCCTGGAAAAAATGGGAATGACTCCCCATTTCATTCTCTTCTTTAAATTTTGTCTAATGGAGAGTCAGTCCTGCCTAGAATATCAGGCAAGCCTACTAAAGAACCAGAGAGGCAAACGGCCGCTCCGGGTCAGAGCCCCAGACATCCCGCAGAAATGATGAGCTGCATGCCATTCTAGGGGGTGCCCCTGCAACAACGCCACCTGTTGCTTACTTCCTCCCCCATCCCTCCTGGGCTACCGTGGCAGTTATCCCCCCATTTGTGTGATGAAGTAATAAAGAATGCATGAAGAAACAACACTGACTTTATTGCCTCTGCAAGCAGGGGAGGGGAGGGCGGTTGGCTTACAGCAAAGTAGAGTGAACCACCATTCTGCACTTACTCAGCCTATAGCTGAAAATGGGAATCTGTGACAAGCACTAGGATAGAAGCACAGACAGGAATGAATCTCCGTTTGTGTGTGGGCCTTTCGTTTACACTGGTAAAATACAAAATGTCCCATGATGTGTATGTTGGGGGACAGTTCTAAACGGCAGCTTAATTTTTTTATTTGTAGCAAAATGTAGAGGGCTAAGTATCTGATTGTGAGCCCTGGTAGCAAGGGGTAGGCTGGGGTAGGTGTGACTACACGGTGCTGCTGACTGGGGAGAGCAGCCAGAGGCAGAAGCCTCCAGCTGGCATGATATTCCAGGCAGGACTGAATCTCCATTAGACGAAACTTAAAGAAGAGAATGACCTGGAGTCATTCCCATTTTTGCCCAGGCGCCCCGGGCCGACCTCACCCAGGCCAGCCAGGAGCACCCCTGGGATGATGATGACAGATACCAGTCCTACTGTACCATCTGCCATCCACAAGGCAAGGCAAGGGGATGCTGCTGTGTAGCGCTGCAGCACTGTGTCTGCCAGCAGCATCCAGTGGACATACGGTGACACTGGAAAAAGGCAAGAAACGATTTTTTCCCCTTTGCTTTCACAGAGTGGGTTGCGGGGGCTGACGACATATACCCTGAACCACCTGCGACAATGTTTTTGACCCTTCAGGCTTTGGGAGTTCAGCCAAGTATTCAAATGGTTTTCGGAAAGTGCGGGAACTGTGGGATAGCTACAGTCATCAATCGCCCCTCCCTCTGTGAGCGTCCATTTCATTCTTTGGCTTTCTGGTACGCTTGTCTCAGCTCCTTAAGTTTCACGCAGCACTGTGTTGAGTCCCTGTTGTGGCCTCTGTCCATCATAGCCTTGGAGATTTTTTCAAATGTTTTGGCATTTCGTCTATTGGAACAGAGTTCTGATAGAACAGATTCATCTTCCCATAGAGATTCAGTATCTCCCGTATGGTCCATGGTGGAGCTCTTTTTTGATTCTGGGACTGCATGATCACCTGTGCTAATCGGCTCTCCACGCTGGGCAAACAGGAAATGAAATTCAAAAGTTTGCGGGGCTTTTCCTGTCTACCTGGCCAGTGCATCCGAGTTCAGATTGCTGTCCAGAGCGGTCACAATGGTGCGCTGTGGGATAGCTCCCGGAGGCCAATACCATTGAATTGCAGCCCCACTAACCCTAATTCGAAATGGCAATACCGATTTCAGCGCTACTCCCCTCGTCGGGGTGGAGTACAGATATCGATATTGAGAGCCCTTTATATCGAAGTAAAGGGCTTCGTTGTGTGGATGGGTGCAGGGTTAATTCGGTTTAACACTGCTAAATTCGAGATAAACTCATAGTGTAGACCAGGCCAAAAAAGAGATTGCACTACAGTATTTAGGTGAATTGAAAAATAGTTCCTTTTGTTTTTTACAGTGTAAATATTTAATACAAAATTCATATAAAGGAAGCACTGTACACTTTGTATTTTGTGATTCAAATCAATATATTTGATTATATAAAAAAATCCAAAAATATTTAAATAATCAGTATTCAGTTATTGTTTAACAGCGCAATTAATTTCATGATTGATCATGATTAATTTTTTAATCGAGAGATTAATCACGATTATTTTGTAATTGCTTGACAGACCAAAAAATGATATGATTTCTTGTCTTTTCCTAAAACTAAGAGTGACTCAAAATGAAAAATGTTGCTTCCTAAATTGTAACTAAAAAAATTGTTTTCTTCTAGGTGCAGCTCTGTGCTATGGGAGATGCAAAAGAAACTAAAATGCAAATAACACCAAAGACTCCAGGACGGGCCACAGTCTTAAACCCCTTTGAAAGTCCAAGTGATTACTATAGTCTTCAGGAGCAGATTGTTTCCAGTCCTTCTGTTTTTAAATCAACAAAATCCTCATCAGTAAGATTTAATATCTAGAACAATGTCACAGAGGCAGTATTAATACTGCCAAATACTAATTTATCATTTCTTAAATGTGCAGATAGTTTTTACTAGAGTTTAAGCAAGACTAAGTAGCATAGTTCCTTACAACCTTCTTAATACTAAAGGAAACCTAGTGCTAAAACTCTGATGTCACTTAGCACTATGACTTTGTTTTTAAAATATTAATGATAACATTGCGTTAACATATATACTAAATGCAAAAAACTATTTGTATGATGCTAATCAAATTCTTGAGAAAGGGTGGAATGAAGACCACTTGTTAGAGTTAGTTGTCGTCTAAATAGGTGCTCTGTCTGCAGCAATCCTTGTTCTAGGCTTGTGACACAAGCAGGTTGGATACAAAATCTTTAGAATGATGCTATCTTACATTCTTTTTTTTATTATAGCACTTCTATCATGTGAAGGTTTTGAAGTCCTGTTTAAATTGTTTATATCTATATACAGTAGAAACCTGTTCATCCGACCCTCCATTATTTGGCTCTACTTGACAACCAGTGCACACATGTCCAGAAAGGGAGCTAGCTCTAGTTACCTAGAGTCATGCCTAGTGACACCAACATTGCTTTTCATGTCTATGTTCTGTGGTATAATACTTAATCTTGTGGCTGCTGGATGGTGCTGTAGCATTGCATTTTCCCATTTTTTGGTTTATCTGGATCATTTGTCCATAAATTCCAGGACACTGGAATAAAATCAGCACTTTACAGAAGCAGTATTAGTTTGACATGCAGTGAAGAAAACTTTACTCCATTGAAACAACAAAAAAAGTTTAGGTAGATGGAATGTAATTTCCCATACTGGAATTTAACCAGGTCCTTGAGGATATTACCCACAATTGTATAGATGTGGGTGTATCATGAATTTTTTACCACAAGGGATCTGGATCTTCATTTTACATGTATCTTAAAGATGGCACTGCTAGTAGTATAGAACCTTTAAACATCATACTGAAGTTCTGGAAGGAACATGCCTTCTGAATCCCTAATTTCATTTCTATAGCAATTTGAGGTCTTCCACCTGAATACTGGACAGGCTTTATTCTACTTTTTAAATCTCCTTATAGGCAGAGGTGATATGACTACAGGTAGGAGGCTTGAGCACTGGGAGGCAATTTGATCTAGTGGACTGAGCATAGGACTAGAAAATAGGCACTCAGTTTTAATCCTGGCTCTGACACTAACTCTGTGATCTTAGACAATTTTAAATTTTTATATGGAGATATACCTATTTCATAGAACTGGAAGGGACCCCGAAAGGTCATCGAGTCCAGCCCCCTGCCTTCACTAGTAGGACCAAGTACTGATTTTGTCCCAGATCCCCAAGTGGCCCTCTTAAGGATTGAATTCACAACGCTGGGTTTAGCAGGCCAATGCTCAAACCACTATCACATAAATTCTCTTCCTCAATTTTCCATCAGTAAAAGTGGGATAATATTTATCTTACCTCTGTAATTATATTTTGTGAAGTTTTAATGTTTGTAAAGTGCTTTGAAGATGCAAATTACTATATAAATGCTAAATATGCTATGCTTTGGTTCATGTTACATACAATTGCAATTAATGACCATTAAACAAAAATAGATTACAAGATCAATTGGTCTGATTCTGTTACTCATTTTTTTGTAGTTTAAAATTTAAGTAGCTCACTTAGCTGGCTGAAACAATTACTATTGTTTTAGCTCATGTATATAAGAAGGTTATGGCTCCAATGTGGCTTCTTTTTAAAGATTTGTGTTCTGTGTTTTTGATTCTGTCTGTTTAGAATAGTAAGCACTGCTTACTTCACTGTGATGTTTATTCCTTTCTCAGACTCCAGGAAAATTTAGGTGGTCTATTGATCAACTTGCCCTAATAAATCCTGTGGAAATTGACTCTGAAGATATTCGGCGTCAGGCAATGTATTTAAGTCATGCCAGGTAAGTTGCTTTCTATTTTATGCAATGAACTGAACTGATATTTGAATGCCAGAAAGCTATTCTTATATGCATGGCTGCTTTATTCATGTTCATATAAATAGTCAACATTCTTTATCTAATACAACATAATCTTGTATTAAGCTATTGTCTGTATAAGGTTGCTTTTATCTAGAATTTTATTTTTAAGTTGCTGTTGCCAGCACAGAGGGCCGAGGACAGCAACAGTGGGGGTTCGTTGCCCGGTGTGCGCCGCACTAATTAACACACCAGGGTGGAGAAGCAAACCAGGTTTATTGGAGCCCAAAAAGGTGCCAGGGAGAAAAAGCATTCTCAAATCCTGCACACAGATACAAGCCGTTTTTCTCTTCTTATACATGATTTCAGCTAAGCGTTCCCATCACCCCCACACTCCTCCTCTCCCCCCACCTTTCATTCCCATGCAGCAAATACACTTTGCAATAGCAATTACATTAAGCAGTTAAGTCATACTTCGCAAAAACCACTTTAGCTCGTTAGTAACTCTTCTGTGAACAGTTATCTTGTTTTACTTTCCTGGATCCGTTATTCTGCCCCCCGCCCCTCCCCTTAGCCAGGTGTAAGCAGGCCTCATCATTATCTCCTGGCAGTACCACGATTGAGCTAGCTGTTGTACATTCCATTCTCGGTTACTGGCCTGCTAGGTTGATTAAAGTTCAAACATAAACATGGAAGCGCTTTGGTCAGACATGGAGTAACTTTAGTTCATTCAGGCCTACTACAGAAGGCTTTATTGACACTTATGGCTTTCCACCCTCCTGAGTTACCTAGAGTCATGCCTAGTGACACCAACATTGCTTTTCATGTCTATGTTCTGTGGTATAATACTTAAGTGAGGCTGTTTCTTCATTCTTCCTTGTGTAAAGGTCCACAGATCTGTTACAATGATACTTTAGCCAGCTGGCCCCTTAGGGGCTAAACCAGGCCTGTCAGTCACTAACAGGAGGGAAAGGGCTTCCCCTCTGCCCCCCGGCCTTCACCCCCCATTCTACCCCCTGCCTCTTTCTCAAAGTTCCTTCCATTTTTTTCTGCCTCCTGAGCGGCTGGAGGCTCACCCACACCCTCCGGCAGAGCTTTTGTGAGGCAAAAAGTCAAAACTTTATTTCAGATTTTCATACTAACAGTTTAGCTTAATAATTTCAATTCCTAGCTCTGGCCCAGGTCTGTGTTAGCCTTTTGAGCAGATTGTCCCCTCACTTCACTTCCCTGTCTGAGGCTTTTGCAATGTCTGATGCCCCTGAAGGCTTCAGGGAGCCAAAAAAAAGACAGGGGCAGAGGATGTGTTTGCATTTCCTGTTTCACCCTTAGGCTACAGCTACATCTACATTACATACCATGTAGCTATACCCCGCAGTGGAAAGCAGGTGGTATGCCTACTGCTATGTGTTATATATGTCAGTGAAAGGTTCTGGCTGAAGGGAGGCAGCAGAGAGAGGCTTCAGCAATTCGCCGCTGTAGAAGCCTTTCACTATGGCAGAGAGAGAGACTTCCAAAGCCTTTCTCTGCAGAGGGGAAATGCTCCAGCAGCGGGAAGTGGTGGATCCTTTCCCTACTGCGATCCCCTGCCAGAGCCTTTCCTCTTTGGGCGATTTTTTTTCCTGTGGGAAGAGACACTCCAGTAGTGGGGAGGCACCAAGATGCAATACTGTTGAAAATAGCAGACTAGAAGGGGAGGCATGGCATGGGCAAATAGAGAGCGTGTAGGGTATGCACTCAAATACATACCCACACCCTTCAGATGTGTTTTTATTCTACTTGCCTAAGCTGTGCCTCACTAGCTACACTGCTATTTGTACCTGTTCTAGGGGGGCTATGTAGGTATGCACTCTACATACTGTCAAAAGAAGCATGCGGTGTAGATAGACCCTTATTGCAGTCAGAGGCTTATCCTGGCCTCCATTTTATAAGGCCAGTAGATTCCTCAGCATCTAGATTTAACACCAATCTAGATTTAACCTGGTGTTACTCCTAAGGTAAAGGTGGTGATTTTTCCTGGTGATCAGGAATTCGGCCTTTCTAATAACTGGTGGAGATTTTTACCTCAGCATGGTCTCGCTATACAAATACTCTACAAGCAGCCAAGTCCAGGCAAGCTGCCCTCTCTTCTGGTGATGCAGCAGCCCCTGGTGGGTGAAAGATGTAACTGCAGTGTGTTTCCAGCAGAATGTATTTTCCTCCAGGAATAATAGTGGTCGTCCAATATTAGCCAGTGCAACTTCCTTTCTTTTGGCAATTCTCCATGCCTTTGAGCCCATGTAAATTTAGCTTGTTTTAGATCCCCATATTTAAAGACTGATCCTGCCTCTTACCCTGGAGGCTCATTGCTATGACAATCCTTCTGTACCAGATCTTTGAATCTTAGCATGACGAATAATAGGGAACCTTATCCATGCTTCTTGAAATTTCCTTTCTTTGAGTAATAAGTCCACAGATCTGGACCAATCTGGAACAAATGGAGCATCCAGAAGAAAGATGAAATTTGACATTCAAGGATTTGTTTCTTGTTAGGTTGAATATGCCGTATCAAGAGAAATTGTGCTTTTTCCTCACAGCATAGTTAACATAATCCTCTGCTGCCAGTGACTGACTAGTGTGGTTTTGTCTCCAAGCTGCTAGAAGGTTCAAGTACCATTGAAACAAATATGTAGACCTTATTATTCAAAGAAAGGAAACTTTCAAGTGAGCATGGACACATTTGCCTATTCCATGCATAAATGGCAACTTATTACAGGTTTCTGAGATCAGTATTAGCGACTTAAATTATTCCCAAATTCCACTGCAGTATTCGATCAGCTGAGGAGTTCAAGCTGAAAGACCCAGAACACACTTGTTTGTCTCTTGTAATTCTTACTGTACATTTGGTACAAAATGTTCTTTTGCTTGGGGTGTCCTAGGCCAGTCTCCTGGCTTTTATCCTCTTTGTTTTCCTCTAGCAGAAGCAGGATGTTTTCGATTAGATGATCTGGTATGAAGTATCTGCTGTTCAAAAAGCCACATAGCAACTTGAATACAGTGCCGCGGTTACATTTTGACCCTGGCTTAAAGATGCATACAGGATTGATATTTTCGGTGCCAACTACATTTGTTGTTTTTACTTTTGCACTTTCCAAACTTCACTGCCCAAAGAAAAAGCACATGCTCTTGCACTATATGTTATCAATCTCACTCTCCTCTTAACTGGATGCTGCCATTTCAGTCTCTGTTTCAGTTCTTCTTTGAGTGTTTACTCATATCGATTCCAATTAGGTGTGCGCGCGCCACGTGCACGTTCGTCGGAAGATTTTTATCCTAGCAACACTCGGTGGGTCGGCTGGGCGCCCCCTGGAGTGGCGCTGCTATAGCGCCGGAAATATACCCCTGCCGACCCATCCGCCCCTCAGTTCCCTCTTACCGCCCGTGTCGGTCGTTGGAACAGTGGAGTGCGGCTTATCTGACCTCCACTTCCCTAGCTATTTGCTCGTTTTCTCTTAGTTATTGTGTATATAGTTCAGTATTTTATATTTCTAGTTAGTTTTATTAGTTTTAGTAGTAGTTAGTGTATATAGTTACGAGGGATCGGAGCTTAGCCCCTTCCCCTCACCCGGTACCGGGGCCCATGCCCGGTTCACCGGGCTTTAGGCCGTGCTCGACCTGTCATAGGCCGATGCCCACAGGAGACCCTCACGACTCCTGTCTCAAGTGATTGGGCGAATCCCACCTCGTGGACAAGTGCCGCATTTGTAAAGCATTCAAGCCCCGGACGAAAAAGGAGCAGGACATTCGACTCAAGCAGCTCCTGATGGAGGCAGCTCTTACTCCTCCATCTTTGGCACCGACCACTGGCACCGTGAAGGCTCCTCGACACCAGCCATCACCGGCCAAGGCTCCTGCTCGGCACCGCTCACTCTCCCCAAGGGTCAAAAAGCATAAGGCTCCTGCGGCCCCCGTGTCTGCGCCGCAGTCGGAGTGCTCATCGAAGTCGGACCGCCCGGCGCCGTCAACTGCCGCGGCACCGACACCTGCTGCACCGTTGATTCCGGTCTCGCAAGAGCCGTCGAGTCCGGTGCCTACCAGCTCCACGGCGCATGCCGCGGTTGAGCTAATTGTGCCCAGGTCAGACTGCAAAAATTTTGCAGGTCAGACTGCAAAAAAGATGGTTATTCACCTTTGTAACGGTTGTTCTTCAAGATGTGTTGCTCATATCCATTCCAAACCCGCCCTCCTTCCTCACTGTCGGAGTAGCCGGCAAGAAGGAACTGAGGGGCGGATGGGTTGGCAGGGGTATATATCCGGCGCCATAGCGGCGCCACTCCAGGGGGCGCCCAGCCGACCCACCGAGTGTTGCTAGGGTAAAAATCTTCCGACGAACGTGCACGTGGCGCGCGCACACCTAATTGGAATGGATATGAGCAACACATCTCGAAGAACAACAGTTACAAAGGTGAATAACCGTCTTTTTTGCAGTCTGACCTGCAGGGATACTTGTTTTTGTGATTGTTTGTATTTACGAACAAATGACAAGTGGAGGTGCCTGGCCTGTTCTTTTGTTATGTTATCTTAACACTGGACTTGTACACTATAGCAACCTTAGTGGTATCATAAGCTCTTAGTTGTAGATGGTACCTTTTATATATTGATATATTGCAAGTCTAGTCAGAGCCATGACTGACCTCTTTTGGGGGGAAAAAAGAGGTGTCATCAGGACATCTATGAATAGTTCTATCAGTTATCCAAATGCTGTAGTACCCAGTCTTTTCTAAATATATAATTTATGTGGTCTGAAGAAATTATTCACATAAACGTCCATATAAATATTTTCATGCCTCTGCTGTTCTTCAAAAGTTATATTTAGTATGAATTTCTTTGGTTGTCATTTATAAGCCTCCTAATGACTGGTATAGTGAAGCTTTATCAGTTATGGTGACACAAAAAGGAAACTATCACTTGTGAAAAGCTGTACAGATCATTTGAATATGGCTGAGAAATGTTTGAACTAGGGGAAATACCATTTAATACAAGCTTACTTTTGGAATTGACTATTTTGTGGTAGAGATTGTATAAAATCTTAACTCAGATATTTGATGTGATTATTGTGTTCGGCTGGGATAATATGTGTTTACAAGCCACATGAAGAGGGAACCTTTCGTTGGGGAAGAAGTAGATAATGTCAAATAAATCTGTACAAGTTCCTTTATTTGTTTTCCATTGTGGTTTTATTTTTTTTTCTGTTTAAAGAGCTTTCTTCCTTAAGGTCCAATTCCTTGTCCTGCTAGATCCTAGAGTGAGTTTCTCTTTGTCTATTTTATAGTAATTTTAAAAGTTGCTTATAAAAGCATTCAAAATCAGACTCTTTGCAGAGATTTAGGTGGAAAGAGAAGCTGTATAAGAGCAAAACAGATTTCATTCAAATAGAAATATCTTTCATAACAGTAAAAGGGATTATACAGAAGATTACAAAGTAAATCACTTACTGTGTAAAATGTTATTACAAAATTGCCCGAGGTGGGAACTCCTTCTTTAAAGTGTACAGTCTGAGTACAGTAAATACTTATCAGTTTTGAATACAAAGGAATTGCACACAGTATATTAAGAATATTATATAGAGAGTAAATTGTGATTTATTTTAAAAGGCAGCTAATCTTAATCTTTTATAAAAATGGTACTTTTCATTTACTTGAACCATCAAATGCAGTAATGGCATTGGTAATTTATTGTGGGTTTTTTTTATTTGCATTGTTTAGAATAGATAAAGAGATGGAAGACAAAAGACAGAAAGCCATTGAAGAGGTAATTAAAATTGTTATTGATATTAAACCAGATATTAATATTGTGTGTATATGGGTAAAATGAACAATGGTAAAAAGTAAATTTTCAGCGTTATCTAGCAACTTTGCAAAGCAACTTTACGAAGTATGAGGTAGCTCTTCACCAAGAGCATGTGGTATTTTAATGGTTAGTAGAAGACAATGCAGTTTACTGCTTATCTCTTGTAGTTTTAGAATGGGAATCCTTATTTGTGGTTTTTATTTGAATTCCTCCACCCTGTAGCTTTAGGCCAAAGAAGCAGACTTTGGGACTTTGTGATCTTTTGTTATCTAGACATGAAATGTGGCACAAGTCTTTTAAAGCACTTCACAAAAATGTCACCTGTGATATAAACTCTCCAAAGATGTCCTGAACAGATTACTGTTTTCAAAATACCCAGGAGTTGAATCTCCATGTTTCTAAGTCCTGCTTGCAGTTATCATGGTGCCTGGCAATCTTTGCTTTTTCACTGAGGGAAAAATCTTATTGTAGAGTTGGCTGCCCCCGTTACTTCTGACCTGAATTGCTTTTTTTAAAAGAGAATTTAAACAGCCTTCTGTTCAGTAACTGTCACTGGCAGGTGGGCAACTCTGTGCCACAAATGCCATGGGTCCAAAAATGTAGCTAAAGGAGTTTCTACCAGAATCTCACCTTAGAGCAGGGGTCGGCAACCTTTCAGAAGTGGTGTGCCGTGTCTTCGTTTATTCACTCTAATTTAAAGTTTTGTGTGCCAGTAATTCATTTTAACATTTTTAGAAGGACTCTTCCTATAAGTCTTGTCAAAGTTAGACTCAGGACTCACAGTTTGTCAGACCACTCTGTTTTATTAGCACAGCGCTCTGCTAATAACACCCAGATAATGTGAGCACCATGCAAGACACAAACTATCTTATTTATACAGATAAAAGGGCGAGAACTTAAAAAGATAATAAAGGAAGCAGAATCTGATAAGTTTACCTGGGCTAGACATGCATACCTTATTTCCTTACTAACTATTACCGATCTTCTGTTAATGTTTCGCCATTAGCACAATTGTTTATGCCTAATGTTTCTTTTCCTGGCACCTGTATTTCAACATTTCTTATTTCTGCTTAAAGGTACATACAACATTTCTTTAATCCATTCTTACTTTTACAATATAATTCATTCTACTTTCACAGTCTATAATATATAACTAAACTATTGTTGTATGTAAAGTAAATAAGGTTTTTAAAATGTTTAAGAAGCTTCATTTAAAATTAAAATGCAGAGCTCCCTAGACCGGTGGCCAGGACCCGGGCAGTGTGAGTACCACTGAAAATCAGCTTGTGCGCCGCCTTTGGCACATGTGCCATAGGTTGCCTATCCCTGCTCTATGCCTACTTTCATCAACACATCCTTCAGGCACATGTGGCCTTCTGTAATTTCAGAACAATGGGTACTAGAGACAGTTACACTGGGATATCAAGTTTCACACTGGGATATCAAGTTTCACACTGTGCCTACCTCTGGGCTTCTTCAGGGACACATCTCACAAGGGACTGTTATAGCAGGAAGCTCTCTCACTTCTATGTCTTGGATCAGTAGAAAGAGTTCCATTATTATTTCAGTTCCATTTCAGAGAAGAGTTGGTAAAATCCACGCCTTGATAGTGGACTCACCTTATACAGTTTTCTATCCAGATTAAATATCTCTCAGGATGCATCCCAAGTTTCTTCCTAAAATTACTATGAATTTTCATCTGAACCAAGAGATTCATTTGCCCATATTTTTCCCAAGCTATGCTCTTCTAAGAGATAGTCTTTGCAGCAAAACAGGTCTTTCATCATTTCTGCTACTGCCATAAATTGTTTTGGAGTAGATCTCTGAAAGGTTTAATCTTTTGCTAATAGAATGCTAATGCCCTCTGACATCCACATATGAAACACAGCCTATCTAGATAGATATCCAACTTTTATGAGGTGGCTACAGTAGATCCTCCTACTTCTTTCATTCAACCTCCCACAGCATCTTTGAAAAATGTTTGTTTTAGACAAATGTAAAGCAACTACCTGGGTATCTTTCGACACATTTGTGAAGCACTATTCTGTCACTGAAGCCTTGAGATCCAATAACTACAGTTGGGAAAGCTACATTCCAGTCTTTATGTTCCTAGATTCTGAGCTCCCACCCTCATTGCTTGTGAGTCAATATAAGTTGAATATATACTTACCTGTGCTGTAACTGGAATTCTTTGAGATGTCAGCCTACCTTTCTTCCCTTCTGGTTTGGAGTCTTATATCCATCAAGTTCCATGGTGGTAAAGGAACAAAGTGGCAGTTGTCCCACTTTGCTCTTTATGTCCATGGCTTGGGAAATAAGGACACTTGTGACATATACCCTAATGGACACTGCTGGCCAAAAGACTCCAATCTCGAGTGCATGTGCACTGTCAATGGAATATACGGGCAGCACATCTCAAAAGTCCAGTTACTCCAGTTTTCCTTTTGGCTGTGTTTTGGGTCTTGCTTGTATTGGTTGGGGTGGGGGGATTTCTCCCTTGTTTATCCAGGTTTTTATAATGACCTCCATCGCCTTTATATCTGAGCATTTCCAAAATCCAAACCTAACAGTGATGATTTAAGTGTCAAGTACTGTTAACTTTTAGCAGAAACCTACCATAAATGTGCTTATTTCTATGATCCTAAATGTCCTTTAAGGTGCCAAAAGCCCCAACAGTCACCACTTATTCATCTTTAATAACAACTTCAACTTTCTCTTGATTGCTTCTACAAAGCATTTAAATTGTCAGTACAAAACTGTGGTGTACTGAAAATGTGATTTCCATTCTGCTGCACTATATTGCCTCAGAACTTAGCTCCAGGTTGCTGCAGAGTGTATGGAACCTCATAAAATCTATTCACTCTTCTTCAGTCTTTGCTGGATTAATGAGACATGTTTTAGACACCAGCACTGAGTGTGTCAATACAGATGTGCGAAGAAAGCTTTGTCAAAGCTAACATGGGATATGTACCAGTATACTTGTGGAATTAAAAAAAGATGGGGCTCTTCAAATTGTTACAGAAAGGTTAACATTTTGAACTTAAATTGTGGTGTTCGAGGCTGTATATCAGAGAAGGAATTTGAAAATAAGTGGCTGAAGAAATCTGATAGAAAGCTATCAGCTGTTCCAAAGTGAATTTTGATTAATCTTGGCTATGTTGAACATGCCTATAAGAATCAAAACTCAAGATTTACAACTAGTTTCTTGCAAATACGTATCTATAAAATTAAGTAGATACTCCCAAACATTAAGACTATCTAATTGTTACATTTTTTCCTCTAGTTTTTCACCAAAAGTCTTATCGTTCCTTCTCCTTGGACTGATCATGAAGGGAAGCAAGTTTCCCAGTTTCATTCCACTAAATGTAAGTTGTGTATGTCTCTAAAAGTGTCTTTTAGTAGCTTAAATTAGAAATCAGCTATTTTGCATGATTAATATGTATATGCTTAACTTTTTATAAAGTTATAGACAGCGTGATTAGATGGGAATACTTACTTAAGTGGGGCCAGGATTTTGCCTAATAAGTTAGGCTTCATGGTTTTTCAGTTCCTGTGAACTTGATCCTATCTCTCATCTCTTGGTAATACTTTGTATTACAATTATATTCTCATTACCTACATTCCACTGCAATAATTAGAATTACCTTTTTGCTTCTTTCTCCCTTTCACAAAACAAGCATAATTATATTGACTAGAAAAATTGAACAGACTTATATTTATTGAACCCACCAAATTTTCTAGAATTATCTTTTAAAACAAAGATCAGTGTTCAGTTTTGATTTTTTTAATATAACATAATCCAAAATAAATTTCAAAACAGTCAATTTGAAAAGAAAAATTGAAGCTTTTCATTCCTAAAATGTCATGAATGACCTTTTGACATGATGATAACTTTCTCACCTGTGTTCCCTTCATCTCTCCCTCCTCTCTTCCCCCCCCTCCCCCCGCCCATCACAAATCTCTGGGAAAATCAACATAATCTGAGACACTTTAAGATTTCAATTGAATTGCATTTTCTGATGGAAAACTGTTACAACATAAGCTGGTCAGAAAAACTGATGTAACCTCTCTCTGGCTTCTCTGATACTTGTCTCTCTAGGTTTTTTTAATCTGTCCCAAACTCAATTGCAAACATCATGTCCTAGTTTTATGCTCTGAAAATATTTTGGTTTGATGTAAACTAAAGTATTACAATATTTTTATTGTAGCTAACTATTTTTGAGATGTTCCTCAATACAATCGGACTAAATATTTTCACTTTACTGTTGTTGTGTTTCAGAATGATATAAAGCTTGAATTTAAGTTTTAACTGAATTTTTCTAAATGATGCTTTACAGGTATAGATTTAAATAACATTTCACCGATTGGAAGACAGCTAACTGTGCAACCTGGAAAAAGCAATGGTTGGTATAAAACCGTGTCAAGTGACAAAATGAACGTGCACTCAGAGGAAAATAAGAAGTTTTTTATTTAAGCTAACTGAACCCCTTTTTAAAAACAAGTTTGTTTGACTTCAATACTGCCAGAGTGCTTGAGCACTTACCTAACTTTACACACATGTGTAGTCTCATTCAGTGGGACAACTTAGTGCTTAAAGTTAGGCATGTATTTAGGCCCCAATTCAGCAAGGTACTTATGTTATGTCTAGGAATAACTGTGTTATTCCACGTAATGTTCTGTTTATGCTTTGAAGCCCAAATTGCATACTAACTTAATTACAATATATATAAAGATTCTTTGTCTTCTCTCCCCTCAATTCTGTACAAGGTCACAGAACCTATATTCTGAAACCTGTATATAAACACATAATTTTCAGGGTATTCCACTGATTTTTTTTTTTTCTTGCTTGTATTTTTTTTTTTTTAAGGCCTTTCCCCCAGCTAAGGTACAGCTGGACATGGTGCCATCTAGAGAGCTTGTGTGTAATGACCCTTTTCACTTATCCCTGAGCCTGATTTGCTCCTTATACTGTAGCCAATTCAGGACCACAGGCCTAATAAGTTTTTCCCTTTTCCTCATGGCAACACGTTGTTTCACTAATTTAACTAGCGATGTGTTAAATACAATTTGGAGTTCAACTTTTTTACTTGCACTAATTGACTAAGTTACTGTAGGCTAATTTAATTGTTTTTATTCATTACAGCTGCTTGTCAGACAGTATTGTCTTTGCCTGTGGATTTTAACTTAGAAAAAATATTAGGTATGTCAAGTGTTGTACTTTGTCTGAATGTCTAAATTGAAAATCTATTTTGCATCCTGATTAGAAATGGTGGTACAATGCACTGGAAACCTAGTGTGAATCAAAATTGAGTATTCATAGAATTGTCCAAAGTACAAATGTTGTTTTAGAGAGATAACAGCTCCTTGTCCTGTGGAGTGCCTGCTCAAATTTGGACATGGCTCAGCAAGAGAGGACAAAAACAAAAGGTGGCGGGATGGGGAATGGTAGGACAGTGATAAAAGTGTACATAAACATTGTATTGTTATATTTAAAAAGATAATATGTTAAAGTATGAGCCAGCATTCATAATGTTGTAGGCTGGCTTGGAAGTTAGCGATGGAAGACTAATAGTCTCAATTGCTAGATTGGGTCTGCATGACGATTTTGCAGGAATTTAAAAACTGCATACAATAAGCTCATGTTTATCCTTGGTATAATGGAAGACCACAGGTCTTGAGTCAAAAGAAAATATCCATGGTTTTCTAGACTACACAGACTAGGAAGACTGTGCATACTATCTTGCACTGCACACTGACCTATCTAAAGGAAATGTTTGCTTTCTGTGAAATACTTAAAAATACTATAACAACTTGAGTAGGAAGAGTTCAATAAGCTATTCTAGACCCGTCCATCTTATTCCCTTTACCTCTAGTTGGGGCCACATAGTTTACATGAGTTACTACTTCCTAGTCACATCCACTGTGTGACTAATGCAAACAGCTTATAGGGAAAAAGGTAAGTGAGAAACAGCACAACAAAAAATTCAACTCAACCTCATTCCAGCATCCTGATTTTTACAGATGGGGTGCTTTTACCAAAAATAGTTCTTCTTCGATTGCTTGTTCACATCGATTCCAATCAGGTGTACACGCGCAGACACCTCAGGCAAGAGTTGTGGAGGTCATTATTTGGCATGGGCTTGTGGTATGCGCTGCAAGACTTAAAGCCTTGAGCTCGCGTCATGTCCCAGAGCCCAAGAAGGGGTGAGAGGACAGGGAAAGAGCCTGCTCACAAACACCTATACTAACTATAACTATACTAACAACTACAAAACAAGATAAGAAGAAGAAGAATTAGACTAGGTAACTGTGCTAAGGGAGCACTTGCAAAGCAAGCGAGCCACAGTTCCAACGGCTGCCACGGACAATAAGAAGGAACTGAAGATGGGTTGGGTCGGCAGGGTCATGTATTGAGTGCCATGAAGGTGCCACTCCAGGGGGCTCCCCGGTGACCCGATGGGAGCTGCTAAGGGAAAAACTTTCTGACGACTGTGCACGTGGCGTGCGCACTGATGGGAATGGACGTGAACAACACATCTCAAAGAACAACAGTTACGAGAAGGCGAGTAACCGTTTTTTCTTTGGTGTTGCTACAAAGCATGAGCCAGCCACTGAAAGGAGAGGTGTTGCAGGACCTAAAGAACACGCGGGGAGGAGCCAACTTTAAGATGCAGAATGTTTTTCAGCCTGTCTTATGGTGGTGGGGCTTTCAACCCATAGCAACAGAATGGATGGAATACTTAGAATTTTCAACTTACTGCAAATAAGATTACCAGTCTCTATCCCTACTGTGGTTTTGTGACTCCTTCCTATCTCTGAACTACCTTGGTGGATGGGGTAGGACTTACACTTCTCTTTTGAGAACAGGAGTCTGATAAACCATTTCCTATACCTGGTAGAACTCCACAAAGTGACTCTTAAATTTTATCTGTCTCCACCTCTGCTTTGCACTAGAACAGTGGTTCTCAAACTTTTGTACTGGTGACCCCTTTCACATAGCAAGCCTCTGAGTGTGACACCCCCCACCCTTAAATATACCTCTACCCCGATATAACGCAGTCCTCGGAAGACAAGAAATCTCACCGTGTTACAGGTGAGACCGCGTTATATCGGGCCTGGTCTACATTACACGTTTAAACCGATTTTAGTAGCGTTAAACTGATTTAATGCTGCACCCGTCCACACAACGAGGCCCTTTATATCGATATAAAGGGCTCTTTAAACCGGTTTCTGTACTCCTCCCCGACGAGAGGAGTAGCGCTGAAATCGGTATTACCATATCGGATTAGGGTTAGTGTGGCCGCAAATCGACGGTATTGGCCTCTGGGTGGTATCCCACAGTGCACCATTGTGACTGCTCTGGACAGCAATCTGAACTCGGATGCACTGGCCAGGTAGACAGGAAAAGCCCCGCGAACTTTTGAATTTCATTTCCTGTTTGCCCAGCATGGAGCTCTGATCAGCATGGGTGGCAATGCAGTCCCAAATCCAAAAAGAGCTCCAGCATGGACCATACGGGAGATACTGGATCTGATCGCTGTATGGGGAGGCAAATCTGTTCCAGCTCTGTTCCAGCTCTGTTACAGAAGACGAAATGCCAAAGCATTTGAAAAAAATCTCCAGACAGAGGCCACAGCAGGGACTCAGCACAGTGCTGCGTGACAAGCGTAACAGAAAGCCAAAGAATCAAATGGACGCTCATGGGGGGGCGGGGGGCTACTGAGGACTCCAGCTATCCCACAGTCCCTGCAGTCTCCGAAAAGCATTTGCATTCTTGGCTGAGCTCCCAATGCCTGTAGGGTCAAACACATTGTCCGGGGTGGTTCAGGGTATAGCTCGTCAATTTACCCCCCACCCCACCCCACCACCCCCCGGAAAGAAAAGGGAAAAAAATCATTTCTTGACTTTTTTCAGTATCACCCTATGTCTACTGAATGCTGCTGGTAGACGCGATGCTGCGGCAGTGAACAGCAGCATCCTCTCTCCCCCCCGCCCCCCCGGTGGCAGATAGTACAATATGACTGCTATCCATCGTCATCATTAGCCCGTGAGTGCTCCTGGCTGGCCTCAGGTGAGGTAGGCCGGGGGCGCCTGGGTAAAAATAGGAATGACTCCCGGTCATTCCCAGTAGATGGTATAGAATGGCTGGTTACCATCTTCATCATAGCAACTGGGGCTGAGCTCCATCAGCCCCCGCCCTTCATGTCTAAGAAAAGATTCTGTACTGCCTGGACTATCATAGCAGCGGGATGCTGGGCTCCTCTCCCCCGCACCGTTTAATGTCCTGCCTGGACTATCATAGCAGCTGGAAGCTGCCTCCCCCTCATTTTATCTCACTAACAAGTCAGTGTTTCTTATTCCTGCATTCTTTATTACTTCATCACACAAATGGGAGGACACTGCAACGGTAGCCCAGGAAGGCTGGGGGAGGAGGGAAGCAACAGGTGGGGTTGCTTCCCTCCTCCCCCTGTGAATGGCATGCAGCTCATCATTTCTGCAGGATCTGACACGGAGCGGCTGTGCTCTCTGGTTCTCTGATACACTGGTTCTCTAGTACACTTGCCCCATATTCTAGGCAGGACTGACTCTATTTTTAGATACCATAAAGGAGGGATTGACTCGGGGAGTCATTTCCATTTTTGTCTTTGCACCCCCGGCCGACCTCAGCCAGGGGCACCCATGACAGCAGCAGACGGTACAGAACGACTGATAACAGTCATCTCATTGCCAATTTACAATGGCAGCAGACGGTACAGAACGGCTGATAACTGTCTCTGCTATCATGCAAAAGCAAATGAATGCTGCTGTGTAGCGCTGCAGGTATCGCCTCTGTCAGCGGCATCCAGTACACATACGGTGACAGTGTCAAAAGGCAAAACAGGCTCCATGGTTGCCATGCTATGGCGTCTGCCAGGGCAATCCAGGGAAAAAGGGCGCAAAATGATTGTCTGCCGTTGCTTTCCCGGAGGAAGGATGAGTGACAACATTTACCCAGAACCACCCGCGACAATGATTTTTGCCCCATCAGGCACTGGGATCTCAACCCAGAATTCCAAGGGGCGGGGGAGACTGCGGGAACTATGGGATAGCTATGGAATAGCTACCCCCAGTGCAACGCTCCAGAAATTGACACTAGCCTCCGACCATGGACGCACACCACCAAATTAATGTGCTTAGTGTGGCCGCGTGCACTCGACTTTATACAATCTGTTTTACAAAACCAGTTTATGTAAAAATCGGAATAATCCCATAGTGTAGACATACCCTCAAACTTGCTTCTCCCCCCCAGTTCCTTGTTCCCTGACCGCCCCTCCAGAGACTCCTGTCCCTAATCACCCCCAGAACCCCACCCCTACCCAACCCCCCTGTGCCCTGACTGCTCTGACCGCTATCCACACCCCGACCCCTGATAGGCACTCACTGGCAACGGCGGGAAGCACAGCAGCGCAGCCCCAGCCTGCTCCACTCCACCACCTCCCAGCCGCGGCGCTCCGCTTCCCGCTGCCGGTGAGTGCAGGGAGGTTGGGGAATGGATGCCCGCCTGCACTCACCTGCGGCGGGAAGTGGAGCACCACGGCTGGGAGCTGGCGGAGTGGAGCTGGCTGGGGCTGGGCTGCTCCACTTCCTGCCGCTGGTGAGTGCGGGGAGGTTGGGGAAAGGACACTCCCGTACTCAGCTGCGGCTGGAAGCAGGCGGAGTGGAGCGGGCTGGGGCCGGGCTGCTCTGCTTCCGCTGCTCCTGGTGAGTGCGGGGGGATCCCTTCCCCCAAGCCCCCTCCCCCGAGCGACATGGCTGGGGCTGGGGCGAGGGAAGCAGAGTGGGCTGCTCCCGGCCCCCCGCTAATCCCCTGGACCACTCTCAACTGCAGGGCCCCCAAAAGTGCCCTGCCACAGCTCCTGCCCCCCAGACCCTGGGCGGGGAGCCCTTGACTGCCCCCGAGACCCTCTACTCCTTATCGAACCCCTCAGCCCCGGCCTGGCCCGGCACCCTTAACACGCTGCTCATAGCAGCGTGTCAGAGCTTTACCACGTTGTATGTGAACCCGCGTTTATGTCTGGGTAGAGATGTATGTAAAAAGTGTTTTTTAATGTATAACACCATTATAAATGCTGTATAATGTATAACACCATTATAACACCCCCCCCCACACACACCCCGGAATAACCTTGCGACTCCCTCAGGGGTCCCGACCCCCAGTTTACGAACCCTTGCACTAGAATGTGCTAATAGGGAGGAAAATACTGATTGCATCCATAATGATACTTCCGTTAGACTTGACTCAGTCTTCCGTTTAGAAGAGTTTCTGGCTGGATACTTCCTGCCTGTCCATCTTTTCTTGGGTAAGGTGGCCAGAATGTGCATTCCACTACATACAGGTTGGACAATCAGGGGTGGTCTAGATAATACTAAGTCCTGCCATAAGTGCAGGGGACTGGACTAGAAGACCTCTCGAGGTTCCTTCCAGTCCTGTGATTCTATGGGAGTTCTGTAAGCTTGGTCACTTGGCATGGCAGCTGTCTGAAAAGCTTTGTCTACACAACCAGAACAGTTCAACAGAAACTATTCAACATTGTCATGTCTAAACTGGGGTTGGTACATTTGGAGCAACCTCCATGTGTGGGAAAAATCACATTACAGCAAATTTTAATAAACCCAGCCTTTATGGAGGGAAAGCACAGATTTTTATATTAACCTTATTATAATGCTGCTTAGTCTAATGCCCACAGCATGGCTAAAATATTATTAACCATTTCAGCAGTTACAGAATTCAATGGCTGTTTATGACTGTGCAGACAGGGTCCTTGTCCCCTTTGTTCCCCCCATACTTTTTCTGTAGACAGGAGAAATAAGACAAGACTGGCTAAACTTACCAACCAACTTTTTCTTTTTTTTTTTTTTTAGGTGAATATTTTAGAACAGGAGAATTTGCAGACCAATCTCAGGAAAGCCTAAGCTCCTCATCACTGAGAAGAAAGCTTTTTTTAGATGAGAATGGAAGTGTAGCTGAGTGTTTGTCTCTTTCTCCGCAAAGCCCTTGTAATAATCCACCAGCATCACTTGGAGTGCTGTGTTCAATAGATATTTCTCCAGCCCGGTGCAGAAGCCCTGTGGAAACATCTAGTTCAGTAAGAAGGCTTTTCAGTTTCTTTGTGTATGTACTATTTAGCTGGTACACGTGAAATTCTCGAAAGCACCAAAAACAACGAGGAGTCCAGTGGCACCTTAAAGACTAACAGGTTTATTTGGGCATAAGCTTTTGTGTGTGGTAAAAAAAACCCAACAACCTACTTCTTCAGATGCAACATGTTTTACCGATGAAAGCTTATGCCCAAATAAATCTGTTAGTCTTTAAGGTGCCACCAGACTCCTCATTGTTTTTGTGGATATAGACTAACACGGCTACCCCTCTGATTCTAAAGCAGCAGAACCACTTCTGAGTGTCTGATCAGATTTCACCAGCTGAAGTGCCACTTTTGAATAGTTTATATAATTGAAGTAATTAAAGAGTGGTGTTAATACTATGGGTCCTGGTCAAATTCCAATTTTGGAACTAAATTGTGCCTAAGTAAAACTTCGTTTTTTAACTTCAATTTTATGCTTTTCTTTCACTATCAAATTGTTGTGTAGTCCTGATATTCACTGTTGAAGAGCTGCCATTTTCTCTGCCCAATGATATTTGTGTCTGAATGATATTGACATGAGAGAATGAGAGGTAATGATTCGAATATGAGTAGCTTGTGAAGTCTCTTTGATCTTTTGATTTAGGATGCATTTTACAGAAAGACTATATTGGCTGAGATCATATTGCAGCCATGCCTTCATAAACTCATGAAGTTTGCATACCAAAAATATCATGTTAGTCCTTGGCTTGATTAGTACCTAAAACACCATTTGGTGTATATAACATCTCTAGTTGCTGTCCCTTAAATTTATCTGCAAAGGAGAAAGATTTGTGTAGTCCGTGCCTCTCTTTCCCCCCCCCCCCCCCCCGGAATGGTATAAATGACCCAATGTACCTAAAAGGGGATTGTTCTATGCTTGTTTAAAAAACCAAACACTTTGGAAATATTGGGAATGTAAAATCTAGTCTTCCCTGAGTTTGCAGAGAACTTGGTCTGAGTGAAGTTGTGAGATTTCTTTAACCCTTAATTGAAAGGGAAGTGTTGAATGTTAAAGATTCATTCTCCAAACAATTGTTAACAAAAAGTTAACAATCTGAATAAAAATCACATCCTTTCTCAACCAAGGTTTGCTTGCTTGCTTGGCGTATATCCTAAACCTACTAATTCTCTAGTAATCCGTAGCATTTCTGGGGAAAGTAGTCAAAACATTTTTTTAATTAAAAAAAAAAAAAAGAAAAGCAGAATGAGGAAAACTTTACAGATATTTATATGTAGTTAGGGCTTTTGGTTTTTTGGGGGCGGTATTTGTAGCAATTTTCAAGTTTTATGTAGATCTATAAAATATAGGGGGGGATTCAGGGCTTTCTGCTTATTTATACTGTAACAAGTAATCTCATTGTAATGTGTGCTTTAATGTCATAATGTTTCAAACAACATGACTTGAAAGCACCCTAGGGAACCTTAATTACACACCAGCAGGATCTACATGGACCAGTTAATATGCAGCATGTTTAGTGCGCTTTAGAAATCTCTCCCCTATAGTCTGCATTACTTCTCTGTGTAGACAAGCCTTAGATACAAGTAACCATTTGTGGTGTTTTTCTGGTATTCGGTGGATGAACACCAATTTCTCTTTCCTCCCCCACTCATTTGTATCAAGAATAAAACCAGAAAAAAATCAGAAGCCCTATACATAATAAAGCAAAAAAGGCACAAACCTTTTTTTTACACTTCAAAGTAAAATAAGTATTTTCCTTGAAAGGATGATGATGTATTACAGAACTGCAACGTTTACAGTGCTGTTTACTCATTTGTGATCTTTGTTCAGAACTCTCAGATGTGGGAATGTAAAATACAGATGCACCTCTGGCATGCTATAATACACAGGTGAATTGGAAGTCCCTTGAAGTGAACTATCATCAATTTCTTGAGCCATCAGTTTCCAACACAAACTTACTTTAAATGAGACATTCAGCCAGCCAGGAGCATATTATACTTGATGAAGACAAGATCACAACTAAGGCACAAATGTCTGAACGTTGTTTTTCTTAGCTCCAATTCACAGTTTCTGATGATGTTATGCAAATTGCTACTTCCTGCTGAGGATAGGTCTACACAAAAGACATTTGCTGGCATAGTTATGTTAGTCAGAGGTGCTGTGTGTGTGGTTTCTGACCATTATAGCTGTATTGGCAAAACCACTGAGTGTACATGCAGTTATACCTCCAAAACTCTGCTTTTGCCAGTAGAATTTATTTTGTTAGCGGGGCTAGAATAAGCTATTTTGGCAAAGCCGCAGTTTCACCAGTAAATGTGTCCACACAATTACTACTTTACCAATATAATATACTGGTTATACCTATGGCAGCAAACTGTTCCTACTGTAGACTTGGCCTGAAATAAGAGCACAGCTTCTTTTGACTCTCTTAAAGTTATGTGCTTCAGATAGTGTGGATTCCGTTAAAATATCCAACAGTGGCAGTGTGCAGGCTACTTAGTCACTGCATTGGGGGCAACATTCCATTCTGCTTTGGGGTATCTGCCATTTGGGAGGTGAAACATTGTAGGTGTAACAATAATACAAATACTAAACAGTAATTCGGGTGTTGATTAGGAAAATCCTTATTCAGTAGTCTGGCTCCTGATAGTCCTAATATGATTGATAACATAATCTTAATTAGTACTCTTTGGAAGCACTGGATTTCCTATGAGGCATCATGAAATCCAATTGGAGAATTTCAAGTGGACTATTCAAGCAGTGAAATGCTTGATTGAGAGTGTCAATGAAGCAGGAATAGAATTATTTTCCCAGTAGCACTGTATTTTCAAGTCTACAAATTTGTATATCAGTCTATAAATTTATATTATGTAAAAGCTAACTCTTACTCTTTGTTGTTAAAGGGTCAGTTTTCTTCCAGTCCTATTCAGGGAGGTACGAGGGCATACAGTCTGGGAAGCATTACCAGTCCCACATTTCCAGAGAGGTCCCCTGCAAATATCGCTTCCCCTACTTTTTCTCCAATTGCTTTTCAGATAAGAAAGACACCGTTGTCAGGTATGGTTTGACTGTATATACAGTCTCCTTTCATGCAGCTTATATTTCTTGTGAAGAAAAACTGATCTAGAGGCAGGTACTTGGCTTGATAGTCCAGTGGTCTCATCTAATATGGCAGATGGCATGTTTAGCAGTAAAGTATCATCAATGTAAATGTATAAAATGTTTACCTGAACAGAATTACTTAAAGTGCAAAAAATAAATTAGTGGGAAAAGGAATCATGAAAACTCACAGTATGAAATAAAGGGGAGCCATATGATTGGAGGAGGAGAGTTTTTTGTTTGAAGTTATGTATCAAAAATAAGATAAGCAGTCAGAATTGTGTTTTAATTAAAAAAGTTCAGGTGGAAGTAGTAGGAAAAACTATTTTGATAGGGTTAGTGTCTTACATTTGAGCCCTGATCCCCATAACTAGATTAAGCTGAGATGAAATGAATTCACTAGTTTAGAAACCTAGTGGATGCTTATCCATATCGGACTCCGTAATCTGTTGCAATTTGGCAGTATTGGTAGTCTGTGTTCTGTAAAAACTTAGTCTGTTTGCATAGCTGATTCAGTCAGAACCTGCTGTCAGATACTTCGGCAAAGTTATGTATAAAGACTGAATAGCTACTTTCCACTCTGTGCCTGATTGTAATAAGTTCTGATAATTTTCACCCTCAAAAAGCTTCTGTAGAACTAATGTGTTCTAAGAAATCTACAGTACTTGCCTAGTATGAATATTAGATTATTGGACTGGGAGCATTTTGGGGTAAGGACTGTTCATTTTGACACATTTTGGTACTGCCATTTGAAAACCCGGTCTCTGCTGTAGCAGACCCGTTAGAGAGAGGAAATCTTTAGGTAAGCAGGATTAAAATTTGAAAGTATGATGGCTAAACGTGTGTGCAACAAGTAGAACCTTTAAAAATAGTTGTATCAAATGCCTTTACTGCCAGGAGATGATACTCAAGGGCATCACCACCTAGTGTCACTAGAACAATTACAGCCACTTCTGGTCCTAGGATTTAGACTGTTAGCTTTTCCTCCATCTGAAATCTAATTAATTGAATTATTCTGTTTTTACTATGGACAGAACAAAGGAAGTTGACTTTTCGTTCTCCCGATGTTCCTTCTGCACCAGTCTCAAACAGAATGACACCCCCAAGTACTAGAAGTCCTTATATAGATGGCTGTTCTCCAATTAAAAATTGTTCTCCTATGAGACTTGGAGCATGCAGAGGGACTGCACAGTATCAAACTTCCCTCATTAGGATACCATTTACCCTTGAAAATCACAACGAAGAGGCAGAAGACAAAGAGAATGCCCTACCTGCAGAAGTTCTGTTACCACAGATGGACACTGGAGTAAATTTACAGCAGCAGGATGGTGATACTTTTGCACATGGTACACATTTAGTTGTGGCGACTGTATCCATTTCACCAGATCACTCTGAAGCTTGTGAACAAGGACTGGCATCGTTGCAGGATATAGAAGGTTTAAAAGAAAATAATACTGTTGATATGGTTGATTCAGTTGAGGTGTCAGATGAGAACACTTGGGTTAAGGAATGTGTTGGTACTGGCAATATGCCAATGACCAGCTTCATGACAGGAATTACTTTCAGTATTGAAAGCTCTCACATGTGCATATCACCTCTTGCAGAAAGCAGTGTAATTCCTTGTGACAGCAGTAGTATTCAGGTAAGAGTTTTTGTTTTATTTAAATAATTTAGTAAATTATACTCCAAGTTTAATCTCTCTGTTTTCACATTTGTCCCTCTACCATTCTGGATATACTTTCTGTCACCTCTTATCTGATGGGGTGTAAACATTGAATTGTGTTACTTAAAGCTTTTTCCATATGACTGGCAACACAGCAATTCAAGGAAATATTTATGCTACCACAGTAGTAAATTTGGATTAATCCCAAAGTACTTTGATTCTGGTTGACCCATTTACCATCTTCTCTTGTTTCTAATTAATCTGCTGTAGTTAACTAAGGCCATGGCTACACTTGCAAATTTGCAGCGCTGCAGCAGGGTGTGAAAACACACCCTCTCCAGCGCTGCAAATTGCAGTGCTGCAAAGCGCCAGTGTGGCCAAAGCCCCAGCGCTGGGAGCGCGGCTCCCAGCGCTGTACGTTATTCCCCACAGGGAGGTGGAGTACGGACAGCGCTGGGAGAGCTCTCTCCCAGCGCTGGCGCTTTGACTACACTTAGCGCTTCAAAGCGCTGCCGCGGTAGCGCTTTGAAGTGCAAGTATAGCCATAGCCTAAGTTATTACATAATGCAGCCTTCTTTTGCTTTTTAAGTCGCAAATAGATTTTCAATTTTATTTAAGCCTGCAGTTGTATTATCTTGTAAAATATGCAAGTCACATACATCCAGCCATATCATCTTGGATAGGAGGTCTCCAAAGAAATCCTCGTTTCTGAAGGTAGTGAAGAAGCTCTGATGATAGTAGTAGGAACTGTCCTGTTGAAAATGCTGACGCCTTAATATTTGAAAAAGTTCTGAGTTGTGACCATTGATTGTCCAACGGGCATGTACTTTAACACACAAGTATTTCCAATTTGCCTATTGGACTTTCCCTGAAGTTTCAATCAGATAATGAATAGTTTAAGACAGAAGTGACTCTAAGCATGCATTGTTAAATAATTGCCAGATATCACCTTTAGATATGGCTGTATTTCAATGGTTCATATTTTCATCACTGATATGTATAGCTTGTACGATAGATTAACTTTATAAATACAATATGAAAGGATTATGAAGTATGTGCCTTAGAAATGTAAATTAAATTAAGTAATGCATAAGAAATAGGGGAGCTTATCTGGAACAGAGAACATAGGATATTAATTCCTGGCTTTTGTTCCTAGGTGGACAGTGGCTATAATACACAAACATGTGGAAGCAGCATTATAGATACAGTTGGGGCTGAGAACAATTGCAGAGACAATAATGTACATTCTTATGAGGCTCAGAACAAATCTCAGCTTTCCAAAACTAAGGTAGGAAATGCATAGAATGATATATTTTTCTATTTCCAATATCCATTCCTTGTTTCCTCCCAGCCTTCCTTCACACCACTCCCTGCTAGGTCAGAGGTTTGACAAATTGTTTCTAAGAACTTCTGGGAACTTGTAGACAGCAAATTTATTTGGCCTTAGTGTCAAGTATTAGATTAAAAAGATGATCTATAAAATAAAGGAAAATTTTATACTGAAAATCCTAATTTTAAAATTCATATGTTCTGATGACCCCAAAGGCTACCCCTGGGGGAATTCTGTGCCAAAAAAAAATTAAAATTCTGCACACGACATTTTAAAGTTCTCATATTTTATTGGTCAAAATAATGCGGGTTGTTTTTTAATGTAAAATGATTCACAATTACAGTCAGTCACGATTGAAAACAACATTGCAGGATGTGCAAAATAATTTGTCCCTGTCCACATGCAGTTTTATAGGGAATTCTCGAGCATGAGAACCTGGTGCAACTGTTTTTGATGCATGATGAAAAGGCCATTCATGTCATGCAAAAGAACAAATATCCCTTTGCCCTTTAGTAACTTCATCTGGACCTGGCTGGGTACTCTGGGAAGTGCTTGGTTCTGATTTGTCGTGACATTTTAGTGATTACTTGATAAATGTTTTATTTGCCCAATATTTTTAATTTATTATTATTTTAATGGGTAAGTAAAATAAATCCTGAGCTGTAATCTAACCCCATAAAGTAAGAAAGCACACAGACCTCCTAGATGAGGATTCCCTTAAAGTCATTTATAACAAGGCTCGTTTACATCACTCTGGCAATGTAAAGGAGCCTTTACACTTTTACGTTTTATGCTCCTGGAGGAATTGACTGAGAATGGGAACAGTAAGTTAACAATAGGAACATCAACCATATTACTATGCAGGCAGGCTGCTACATTTTTGCATTAGAGAATGAGATGAATTAACTATCTATAGTAACATTGTTCTAAATAAAAGAACAGGAGTACTTGTGGTACCTTAGAGACGAACAAATTTATTTGAGCATAAGCTTTCGTGGGCTACAGCCCACTTCTTCGGATGCATAGACTGGAACATATATTGAGGACGCACACGCACACACACGTTGGGCAATTTTGCAACAGAAAAGCTTCAAAAACAGACTCCAACGAGAAACTACTGAGCTGGAATTGATATGCAAACTAGATACAATCAACTTAGGTAATAAAGGTAATAATTGGAGATATACCAATCTCCTAGAACTGGAAGGGACCTTGAAAGGTCATCGAGTCCAGCCCCCTGCCTTCACTAGCAGGACCAAGTACTGATTTTGCCCCAGATCCCTAGGGGCCCCCTCAAGGATTGAACTCACAACCCTGGGTTTAGCAGGCCAATGCTCAAACCACTGAGCTATCTGTCCCCCCCTGCTTGGCTTGAATAGGGACTGGGAATGGCTGAGCCATTACAAACATTGAATCTATCTCCCCTTGCAAGTACTCTCACACTTCTTATCAAACTGTCTGTACTGGGCTATCTTGATTATCACTTCAGAAGTTTTTTTTTCTCTTACTTAATTGGCCTCTCAGAATTGGTAAGACGACTCCCACCTTTTCATGCTCTCTGTATGTGTATATATATATCCTCAATATATGTTCCATTCTATGCATCCGAAAAAGTGGGCTGTAGCCCGCGAAAGCTTATGCTCAAATAAATTTGTTAGTCTCTAAGGTGCCACAAGTACTCTTGTTCTTTTTGCGGATACAGACTAGCACGGCTGCTACTCTGAAACCTGTCATTGTTCTAAATGTGAAAAAAACCCACATTGTTTCAATGTATGAAATAAAAGATTAACGGTTTTGAAGGAATGCACAGAACAGACTCTTGTTCTTCCACACCTTATCCCATCTCAGGCAAAAACTGACTGAATTTTGTTTCAATCCAATCCCTGTTATAAAATGAACCTCCATGCAATTAAAGGGATAGCACTGGCTGATTGCATTTCTAACCCTGGCAAAACAGCTGCTTGCTTCCTTGCAGTGAAGGAACATAGGCAGGCAGGCTATTACATTTCTGCCTCAGGGGACAGAGCCTGCCTTATGCCTAACAACCTTAAGCCCTATTTCTCCATGCCCGGCAAGCTACAATGTAGTAAGTCTCTCTCGCTTGTTCACACACATGCATGCCCCGCCCCCTGATGGTGATTAATGTCTCCCAGGGAGGCACGCATGCCCTGCCCCACTCCGAAGTGATTTGCATCTCCGATGGCTGCTCCAGGTGTGCTGGAACATATGCGCCGCCTGGGCTGCCCAGGAAGAGGCGCATGTCCCCCGCATATTTCTTCTGCATTTTTCTGCGTGGGGGGACAGATATCTAATGACCATAAGAATTCTCTGCCCGTGCAGGTGCGCAGAATTCCATCAGGAGTAAAAGGCACTGGGGGCTTGGGGAGAACTTGGCTCAGTGTTCTTTGGCAAAAGCATTGGTGAGACTACAAATGGACAACATGCCGTCCCTGGATATCTTAAAAGTTCCATGGTATTGACTTTGATTCAGTACGCTGAGGAATGTCTTTAAGATCATTTTTCAACTTGAGTTCTCTATTTCCACTTGTGGATCTCATTGTACAGAGGCAAGGGAAAGCAACAAACACATAATACAGTTTCTGAGAATAGTGAAAGGGGATATATTAGACTAAAACAAAGGGGAATTATTCAGTTCTTCAAATGTTTGTGTGTATTCCACTCTTGGTACGCCTATGCCCTGTGTGCATGAAATCAGATTATTTTGCACAGCAGTGTCTGTTGGGGCTGTGTCTACACCTTGAGTGCCCTTATACATCCCCACCCAAAGTCAGAGTGGGTCCAACTGCCCTTCAGTTCTTTCTTACCATCCATGGCTGTGAGACAGAACCCTGCAGTGTCTGCATCACTATGTGCTTTATGAAGCAAATAAACACATCTTTGTATTGTTAGTTAGGTGTTAAATTAGTTACTATTAGTGTGTATAGGGTTGGTACATCTGTTGGGAAAAACGCCCCCAAACTTCTGTTAGTGTTAGGAATTTTTTCCTCTATGCCTGAACCAAAGGGTATAGCTACACTTGGAGCTGGGGGTGTGATTCCCAGCTTGTGTAGCTAGCATGCTAAAGAGAGTAGTGAAGCATGAACAGCAGCAAGTGGCAGCATAGGTTAACTGGGTTGAATATGTATGCACAGGGTTCAGGTGGGTTAATATTTGGCATGGCTAGCCTGTACCGCTGCTACCCTGGCTACATTATTCTGTTTTGTGTGGAAGGTTGATACTTGCGCTAGCGCAAGTATGTCTATGCAAGCTGGGAATCCTACAACCAGCTCAAGATGTAGACATACCTAAAGTTGCCTGGCTTCAAGAACTGCCCTTCATGTGAGACAACTGTGTTCTTTAACAGTGGTCACTCAAGGTGCCTTTTTTGCCCCTGGGAAGGGCATATCCCAGAGAAATGCTCTATCATTCTTTTTCAAAAAGGACATGGAAGGCTACAGGGGCTTGCCTCAAACTTCTGCTTTTACACTATTTTATGAAGCCTGCTTTAGATCGGTGCAGAAAGGACCTCCCTGGACCTGAACTGACTATGTGCAGGAGTGTTCCAGTTAGCTATGGCTCAATGTTGAGTTCCCAGGCTCTTTCTCTAAGATGACCCCAGCTGCTGAGACAGGCAAGGTTGCCAAGTCCTCCTCAAAATCTTCTAATGGGTAGGGAAGAACACTGTTCCTCCAGGGAGCAGAAGTGCAGATTGCCTTCCTCAGGCCCTAACTGGAAGAAGCAAAAATCTCCTCACTTCACTCCCACAAAGGGGTAGTTCAGCCCGGAATGAGTCCTGATGACACCCTGGAGAACATGGTACCAGCCTATGAAAAGATTCATGCCATGCCCAATACCAAATCTATGGTACTGATGTTTACTCTCTCCAGACTGATGAACTTGGCACTTTTGTTGGACATTGTTGGAGTTGTCCCAAGGGAACTGCAGTATGCCACCTAATAAAGCAATTCTTAGAAGACCACAAATGGACACTGAAGATCCTTTATCTGTAACATTTCACAAGTAGGGTGAACAGCATATTTCCTCTAGATACCCAGATTCCAGCTATTCTGGACTATCTGCTAAGATTTAAAAAAACAAAAAAACCCACGGGATTGTCCAGCAGCTCTATTACAGTACACTTGGCAGTGAATCAGCTGACCATCTCCTCCATGCAGGGTGATGCCATTTTCTCCCATCTTGTGGTAGCTAGGTTTACGGGTCTCATTCATGTTTTCCCCCAGTCAGTCACTTCCCCCCCTAGGATCTCTGTGCAGTCCTAGCAGGGTTGATGGCTACTCCCTTTGAGCCCCTCACATCATTTGTCCATGAAAAATGGCCTTTTTAGTGACAATTATATCAGCGTGGCAAATAGGAAAAATACAAGTGCTTAATTCTGTCCCATCAGATGCTGTAGTCCATAAGAAAACAGGAGTACTTGTGGCACCTTAAAGACTAACAAATTTATTTTAGCATGAGCTTTCGTGAGCTCCATAAGGAGAAGGTCACCCTTAGGCCCCACCCTAAATTTTTACCTAAGGTAGTCTCAGACTTACATTTGAATCAAATGAGTCATGTACCTGAGCTCTTCCCTAAACTCCACTCCCATCAAGAGGAAGCCAGATTGCATACCCTAGATGTGATCAAGGCTCTAATATTTCATCTGGATAGGACCAAAATGTTAGGTTTTCTTGAGACTAATTGAGGTCAGGCAGTATCTCCCCAGAGGCCATCTAAGTGGGTGTCTACTTATTTGAGGGTTTTTTGAGCTAGGCAAATTAGATCCTCAGTGCAGGTTAGGGCTCACTTCACCAGAGCTGAGGTAAGTTCTGTGGCTTTCTTGAGAAGTGTACCCACCTCTGAAATCTGAAAGTTATCAGGGACCTGGGGATCTGGTCATATATGTGCATGACATTTTTCCCTAGTTGAGGCATCAAACTCTAATGCCTGTTTTGGCAGAGCGGTCCTGCAGTTGATATTTGAGTAGATACTTAGCAAGTGCATTCTATACATCAGGTCAAAGCTTGAGAATCATCAGCAGTGACATCTGTATGGACAATCACATGAAAGAGCAAATGGTAACTTTGAGATGTTGTCCATGTGTATTCCTTGACCTTCCCCATTACTACAGAGTCCCCTTATGCCCCAAATCTGTATTTGTGCAGGGACTGAGGAGCAGCTGGCTCTGCTCTGTCCTGCCCTTTATGCCCTTGGGGGGAGGGGGAAATGACGACACACAAGAGCAATCAGATCATGCCTCTTCCCCAATGAACACTGCTGGCCAAAAGCATCCGATCTCACTGACACAGGGCGCATGTGCACCAGAAGTGGACAGCATCTATAAGAACCAAAGTTACTATAGCGGGAATAACTGTTTTATTTCTTTTTTTTTTTTTTTAATTTTCAGAAGGGATGAAGATAAAACTTTTATACTGGTGATCTGAAACTTCCAGTAACTTAACCCCCAAAATGATCCTTTATAACATGGAGACAAGATGGTTGAGATAATATATTTTATTGGACCAACTTCTGATGGTGAAAGAGACCAGCTTTCTAGCTTGCACAGAGTTCTTCTACAGCATCTGTGTAAGCTCTTTCACCATCAGAAGTTGGTCCAATAAAAGAAATTCAACCACCTTGTTTCTGTCCTATCAGAGGGGTAGCCGTGTTAGTCTGGATCTGTAAAAAGCAGCAAAGAGTCCTGTGGCACCTTATAGACTAACAGACGTATTGGAGCATAAACTTTTGTGGGTGAATACTTCAATACGTCTGTTAGTCTATAAGGTGTGACAGGACTCTTTGTCACTTGTTTCTATTATATCCTGAGATCAGCACCCTTTATAGCATGGACTGATTCAAATGAAGTGAAGTCCGAATTGTTAACTTATTGAAATGAAGATTTTTGAAATAATGATATTAAAATAAATTTGTTTACAAACCTAGGAGTTTCCTGTTTTAAACTATAAAGACAATCAGCTGTTGAGAGCAAAGTCGCCAGAGAGTCAACCATGTTTCCATAAAGTAAAAACATACAATACATTATTCAGTCAAAATGCAACTTGCAACTTTTCTACTTGGAAACATACCAACGAACATCAGATTCAGGGATTTCACAAAAATGGTATGTGGATTTTTATGGAGAACTTAAAATGCTATTGGCTAGTGCTTGTTAATAGTTTATCTTGTATGACCTGAAGAATGATGAGCACAGAAATACTACAACTGAGCTCAGGTAGCAGACCAAACTGCTGCCTTGCTGCTTGTTTGATATGTATTATAGGGAGCTGGGAAGCAGCAATCTATACAGGTTCTCCTAACCACATCCACTGGACATGGAAAATTAGGGAGGTGTGAGCTGGACTTGAAACAAAAATAATAGCATTTTTTCTTTTGAGCTGTTTCTGTGAACAATACTAGCAGGTTTCTAGAAATGGCAAATTGTTCCAAAATCTTAGCTGTACTAGCTTCAATAGAAATACACTCTGCATATTAGCAACCTTAGAATGGGTGAATTTTTAGCAGTTTCTTAAACTGTTTCCATGTTTGGACACTGGACGACATTCACATTAGGGCTGTTGATTAATCGCAGTTAAGTCACACAATTAATTCAAAACAATTAATCACCATTAATCATACTGTTAAACAATAGACTACCAATTGAAATGTATTAAATATTTTGGATATTTTTCTACATTTTTATATATATATATTGCATTCTGTGTTGTAATTGAAATCAAAGTGTATATTATTCTTGATTACAAATATTTGCACTGTGAAAAATAAACAAAAGAAATACTATTTTTCAATTCACCTCATACAAATACTGTAGTGCAATCTCTGTGTCATGAAAGTGCAACTTACAAGTGTAGACTTTTATTGTTACATAACTGCAATCAAAAAAACCAACAATGTAAAACTTCAGAGCCTACAAGTCCACTCAGTCCTACTTCTTGTTCAGTCAATCACTAAGACAAACAAGTTTGTTTACATTTACAGGAGATAGTGCTGCCCTCTTCTTATTTACAATGTCAACAGAAAGTGAGAACAGGTATTTGCATGGCACTTTTGTAGATAGCATTGCAAGGTATTTACGTGCCAGATATGCTAAACATTCAGATACCCCTTCATGCTTCGGCCACTGTTCCAGATGACACGCTTCCATGCTGATGACACTCATTTAAAAAAAAATGCATTAATTAAATTTGTGACTGAACTCTTTGGGGGAGAATTTTATATCCCCTGTTCTGTTTTACCTGCATCCTGCTATATATTTCATGTTATAGCAGTCTCGGATGATGACCCAGCACATGTTCATTTTAAGAACACTTTCACTACAGATTTGATAAAACACAAAGAAGGTACCAATGTGAGATTTCGAAAGATAGCTACAGCACTCGACCCAAGGTTTAAGAATCTGAAGTGCCTTCCAAAATCTGAGAGGGAGGAGGTGTGGAGCATGCTTTCAAAAGTCTTAAAAGAGCAACATTCTGATGAGGAAATTACAGAACCTGAACCACCAAAGCAGAAAATCAACCTTCTGCTGGTGGCATCTGACTCAGATAATGAAAATGAACATGCGTCGGTCCGCACTGCTTTGGATTGTTATCGATCCGAACCTGTCATCAGCATGAACCGCTGGAATGGTGGTTGAAGCATGAAGGGACATATGAATCTTTAGTGCATCTGGCACATAAATTTCTTGCCACACTGGCTACAACAGTGCCATGAGAATGCTTGTTCTCATTTTCAGGTGACATTGTAAACAAGAAGCTGGCAGCATTATCTCCTTCAAATGTAAACAAACATTGTTTTATTTTTAAATGCAGTTATTTTCTGTACATAATTCTACATTTGTAGGTTCAACTTTCATGATAAAGAGATTGCACTACAGTACTTGTATTAGGTGAGTTGAAAAATACTATTTCTTTTGTTTTTTATAGAGCAAATACTTGTAATAAAAAATAAAGTGAGCACTGTACACTTTGTATACTGTGTTGTAATTGAAATCAATATATTTGAAAATGTAGAAAACATCCACAAATATTTAAGTAAATGTTATTCTACTGTTTAACAGTGTGATTAATCACGATTAACTTTTTAAATCTCTTGACAGCCCTAATTCACAGGAAACCAGTTTGAGCTATTGGAAGATATTCAGGGGATGATATTGTATTCTACAGTCTCTGTATATTCACTGTTCTCTAAATAAAGCAAAAAGTAGATTACAGATTTTGCAACATAGCCATTTAGTATACATGTAACCTAGACGTTGCCCATGAACAAATTTGCCCTGATAAACACCTCTAGTTTTCATCCACCAATATTTCTTCCAGATAAGGACCCTCAAATGTTTAGTTAACATATCAAAAAAGGTGCATGTTACATCAAAATATCTGCTGTGAAATTGCCAGATGAGGGTGTGAAGCACACAATATAGTTCTGCTTCCATAACTACAGTACTGGTAATCCTTATTTATACATTGTGCACTCCATAACTAGCTCACTCTTCCCTCATAATCTTTTCCTGAATGTGCAAAAGAAAAACTTCTCTTTTGATTGTGGTCCAGTAGATTTAAGCACAGAAGTAGCAGTGAGAGACTCCTCTGGGACTTTTTTGATACCTAGTTCTTTACCAAAAACTCCTTATCCCCTGCCCTTGTCTGTCATCTGCCCATTCTAGTGGACAATTGTCAACCAGTCCTTTTACTTTTGCCAGTTCTTGAGAGTACACAGTGACCAATTTTTATCTTCAGTTTCTAACCTCATTGCTTAAACACTTTTCAGTAGAATAGTATGTTGGAGTTTCAGTATGAAAATATTAGTTTTACTTTTGGCCACTCTACAGAAGCCACTCTTTTTTCTTCCTAGTTAACTATGTCTTTTCTGTTGCTGCTGGTACTCGCTCCTTCCTTCCTTCTCCTTGAAATCTGCAGAGTATTTGAAACTGAACTACTCCATTCTCCTGCCCAACTTCAGTAGCTGTGCAGATGTCTAGTTGCATTCTTGCTTGTATCTGATAGTTTTCTGTCCCTGTTGATACTTCCTCTACACACAAAGGCCTCTCCTTTATGGAGTTCCACAAGGATCTTTTCCCATATTCATTCTTTTTACCAACTTCTTCATCTATTCCATTTTTCCTTCACTGTCTTCAGAATATAATTTATGATCTTAATTTTCTTGCTCCTCTTCTTGCATTTTCCTAGGTTCATAGATTGGCTTGTCAACCCCTCTGCAACATTGCTCATATTCTCACTTCCATATACACTGACATTCTTAGCTAGGAATTCACTTTTTCAGCTTCCTTTTTAGTGGTAATTCCCAAATCCCACCTCTGTGGGCTATTGTATTTGCAGAATAACTTCCTGTCTGTTCTAAGAAATAAATCTTCTCCATCTCAATCAACTCAACTAGCTCCTCATCAATTTCAATACAAAGACAAGTTTGTTTTTAAAAACTTCCCATGGACTTGCACTAACCACTCAGATATTTTCTTACACTGTCTGCTTACAACCACTGACCTGTGGTCCTCCCTATAATATCTACATTGCTGGTCCCTACTTTACAGTTTCTGACATTTGGAACAGTCTTTCCATATCTGCCTCAATTCTCTTCTCTTTTGCCTCTACTTTGTGCTTTTTAATTTAACTCTGAAAAACAGTTGGGGATACAGTTTGCATGAAAGATGCTACACAAAAAGTTGCTGTAGTCATACTGTATCAGGGGAAAAAATCAAGACTGACTAAGGAAAGGCTGATGATTCAGGAAAATAAACAATGGCCATCACTGTATAGGTCAAACCCTAAATGAGAAAATGGAGGGACTTGATGAGAGAGATTTTTCTCAAAATATATTTTTTCTAGCAAAGCTGGAATGAGTTTTCAACACTGAAAATAGATATTCAACAGAAAAGCACTAAATTATATATCTTTAATTTTGCAATTGTAGGATTTGTTTAAATTAGTGGTGCAAAACTGGCAAAGATAACATGTCAGATTTGACTAGCCAAGTTTACAAAAATCACTGGACTTAAAAACCTGAAAAAAAATACATTGAATTACTCACCAGCCTGGCAGTTGGAGACAAAGATATTGGAACTTGGCACTCTACCTTTGTGGATAACCTAATCTTAGAAGCTGTATAATGAATGTTTGTCCCAGGATCAGATTCTTCCAGTTAAGCTTTTTTTCTTTCTTTTTCTTTTATAGTAAGGACAAACAGTCCCAAGATCTTGGATGGAGAGTCTGCCTGTCATTCTATGCAATAACCTGCAGAAATGCCTCTATCAAAGTGATTAGACCAAGGCTGACAAGTAGCCTTTGGCACATATGACTTTTTTGCAAACGGAATCAGTTGTGTTATAGTTTGGAGGGAACTGTCTCAATTACATTTTGAACACTTTTGAAGATAAAATGTGAGAAGGATTTGTATGGCACTTAAAAAACAAGTCATCTGAATTGTTACTTGAAACGGAAAATAGCTTGTGAAATTTTGTCAAATCACAAACCTCTGTATGTTTGTTATCCTTACCTCAGCAATGACCACTCTGGAAAAAATTTACATTGAAATTGACAGGGAGACTTCTATATCCCTAATAAAATATTATTAATTTCTGTTTCTTCAAACTTAAGTATTGCAAAAATAATCGAAGTTTGTGATTCATTTAAAATGTGTAATCAACTAATTAACATACTTTTCTGAGGTGCTTTTTTGTTTTGTTTTTGTTCTTTTACATTTTTAAACTTTGTCCTTTTTACCTGTCAGTTTAAGGTTCTTGGCATAAATAAAGGTTGGTCCCTGCCATAGTCTCTGTGCCAAGGAGGATAAGTCACACTTCACTATTTAATTGTGATGATAAACCCTTGAAATAGGAGCTATAACTATCAACTGCAACTAGGTTTGGCACAGTGTTTCTGTATTTTGTGTTTTAAGTCCACTTGAATAATCTAGGGATTAAAAATTTACAGTGCATGTATGTCCTGAACTGTATACTTAGGTCTGATCTCTCAAACCATCAGGGCTATAAAAATAACTTTATACCATTAGAAACTGAACATGCTGCTTTCTAATTCTGCTCTCTGGAATGTCATGAGATCAGAAATGGAAAAAAAACATTTTGTCATCCTGCTTCCCCTTTTCTGCTTCCTGCTTGTATTGGCATGATTTTAGTAGCCACTATCTTGTAAAACAGATAATTTAATGCTTTATGCCATTTGAAAGCAAGGATTTCAGACTTCCAGAGGGTATAAGGAATGTTTAGGGTATTACTTTTTTTATGATTACCAACATATAATGGATGCTAATATTATGCTAATATAAGGTGGGGGGGAAGAAGAGGGAAAGCAATATGGTAATCAGAATTTTATGTGAATGTAAGGTTGGATCTTGTGACCTGATTAAGCTAGAAGCACATTGGTAGACCAATACAAGTATTTCTGAGACAATATATTTTTTTCAAAGCATGTGCCCTGTACCAGTAATGAAAATGATCCCTATAGTATCAGTGGAACTTCTGGACTCTTCTGGTTGAAATGTGAAATTAAATGTGGTTTATCATTTTAAAATTAAATTTAGTTGGATTCTTCGGAGCTGCATGTTCAATGATCAGAGTTTTCAAATTAGTCACAAATAATAAAGTAATCACTAAAATTGTGTAAAATAAGCTTTTTCATAGGTAAGGCAAAAAATGAATAGTACAACTGGATGAATGTGAAAATAGTGAATTGTATAAAAGTTTTTGTATTTTGTCTATCCTCTTTTCTGTCTTCAAACAGACTGTGCCAAGAAGCAACAACTATTTATTTTGACTTAAGAAAAATAAATATTTTTAATTATGTTTAGAAAACCTACTGTACTAACGAACTACAGTGCCCTTTTGACCATCACATTTCTCTAGTTTTACTTAATTCATCAGTTGGCACATATTGCACAAAATGGTCACTGTTTACATTTAAAGAAAACAATTTACATTGTTTTAACAAGGGTTTTTTATATTGAAAATTATTGTATAATTTTAAGTGATTTAATGTAATAAAGACTGATTGTTTCTCCCTCACACCCTAGATTGTTTTGGATAGTTTTGTTTTTAGTATCATGCCAGACTAAGGACGTTAAGATACGTTTTTCAAGTGGGGCAGGGAACGAGTTGGACTAAAGCTGATTTTACTGTGATGTAAGTCTGATGTTGAAGGTACTGCTTTTAGGGCTGTGATTAGGGCTGTGAAGCGATTAAAAAAATCATGATTAATTGCGCGATTAAAAAGATTAATCGCATGATTAAACAGTAATAGAATACCATTTATTTAAATATTTGTGGATGTTTTCTACATTTTCAAATATATTGATTTCAGTCACAGAGAATACAAAGTGTTCAGTGCTAACTTTATATTTATTTTTTATTACAAATATTTACACAGTAAAAAACAGAAGAAAGTCTTTTTCAATTTACCTCATACAAGTACTGTAGTGTAATCTCTCTATCATGAAAGATGAATTTACAACTGTAGAGTTACGTACAAAAAATCCTCTATTCGAAAATGAAACAATATAAAACTTTAGAGCCTACAAGTCCACTCAGTCCTACTTCTTGTTCAGCCAACTGCTCAGACAAACAAGTTTGTTTATATTTGCAGGAGATGATACTGCCCGCTTGTTTACAATGTCACCTAAAAGTGAGAACAACCGTTCGCATGGCACTGTTGTAGCCAGTGGTGGAAGATATTTACATTCCAGATGTGCTAGAGATTCATATGTCCCTTCATGCTTCAACCCAATTCCAGAGGTCATGCATCCATATTAATGACACGTTCTGCTCGATAACGATTCAGAGCAGTGCAGCCCAACGCATGTTCATTTTCATCATCTGAGTCAGATGCCACCAGCAGAAGGTTGATTTTTTTTGTTTTGGTGGTTTGGGTTCTGTAGTTTCTGCATTGGAGTGTTGCTCTTTTAAGACTTCTGAAAGCATGCTCCACACCTTGTTGCTCTTTGAGTAGCTATCTCTAGAAATCTCACATTGGTACCTTCTTTGCGTTTTGTCAAATCTGCAGTAAAAGTGTTCTTAAAATGAACAACATGTGTTGGGTCCTCATCTGAGACTGCGCTAACATGAAATATATGGCAGAATGGGGGTAAAAGAGGAGACATACATTTTTCCTCCAAGGAGTTCAGTCACAAATGTAATTAATGCATTTTTTTTTTAAACGAGTGTCATCAGCATGGAAGCATGTCTTCTGGAGCAGTGGCTGAAGCATGAAAGGACAGACGAATGTTTAGCATATCTGGCATGTAAA
Organism: Mauremys mutica; assembly: GCF_020497125.1. Lineage (NCBI taxonomy): Eukaryota > Metazoa > Chordata > Testudines > Geoemydidae > Mauremys > Mauremys mutica. The sequence continues at coordinate 286,832,058 of NC_059072.1, read as the reverse complement.
CACTTTGCAATGCTGGCTACAAAAGTGTCATGCGAACTACCTGGTCTCACTTTCTGGTGACATTGTAAGTAAGGAGATGGCAACATTATCTCCTGTAAATGTAAACAAATTTGTTTGTCATAGCAATTGGCTGAACAAGAAGTAGGACCGAGCGGCCTTGTAGGTTCTAAAGTTTTACGTCGTTTTGTTTTTGAGTGTATAGTTATGTAACAAAAAAATCTACATTTGTAAGTTGCACTTTCACAAGAAAGATTGCACTACAGTATTTGTATGAGGTGAATTGAAAAATACTATTTCATTTTTAGTGTAAATATTTGTAATAAAAAATAATATAAAGTGAGCACTGTACACTTGTATTCTGTGTTGTAATTGAAATTAGTATATTTGAGAATGTAGAAAAACATACAAAAATATTAAATTTCACTTGGTATTCTATTTATAGTGTGATTTATCATTAATTTTTTAAATTGAGATTAATTTTGAGTTAATTGCATGAGTTAACTGATTAATCAACAGCCCTAATTTTGATGCTTCAGCTTACAATGAGCAGCACAGGTGATGGTGTTGAAGAGTATAATGCCAGTTATAAATTACCTAATACAGCAGACTGTGTACGAGTTGAGTCAAATGTTACTGGTCCCTTTTCAGTATTATCTGACTATTTGAACTTATGGAGAAGTTTTGAAAAAATGAATTAAGAGGGAGTAGAATGGAGAGAGGGAGGTCACTTATGACTTCAAGTATTTAGAAGACTACTGGTGCTAAGTGGCAGTGGTTTATGTAAGGGAAAGAAACAGCTTTTTTAAGGCATAAAGAAATAGCCATATTTTATTACCATTAGGGAGAATCATAAATAGAGTAGAGCAGAGTCACAGGTTGACGTAGGTAGGTGGCAAAACCCTTGTATTGCCTTTTCAGAATAGTTGGTCTGAGCAATGCCATGAGCCAGCAGCTTTGCTTGGTAGCAGCAGGCTCCTCGTTTCATCTTTTCCTTGCCTGTTGCTTATCCCTTTTTGTTAGCACTCGTGTTCACAAGTTTGCTTCCCTATTGTAGACGTGTATGCCACTTGCTATCACCCCTCCAAATTCTCTTCCTTAGATCTCCAAGAATTTGTGCAAATATGCAGCATTATCCTTCATGAAACTCTTGGATACTACTGGGTATTCAGCTGCCTTTACTTGTTCCTGTCTTCAATAGGTATGGAATGACAAATTTCTTACCTGGATAACTTCCTTTCTGTTAACAGCATCTCTCATAATTAGGCAATAATGGGAGATATACCAATCTCCTAGAACTGGAAGGGACCTTGAAAGGTCATTGAGTCCAGCCCCCTGCCTTCACTAGCAGGACCAATTTTTGCCCCAGATTCCTAAGTGGCCTCCTCAAGGATTGAACTCACAACCCTGGGTTTAGCAGGCCAATGCTCAAACCACTGAGCTATCCCTCCCCCCACCATAGGCTTCAGCTGGCCATGCTCACATCTCTGGCTTGCTGCCAGAAGACTCATTCCAAAGCTGTGTAGACATTTAAATATGATTAGTGATAACCTTAATGCCAACCAGTGAACTATGTTCAGTAGTCTGACTAGCCCACAAACTGTAGACAAATTAAATGTCATACAAAGGAGGGTAGAATTGTGGGAGATGCTAGCAGAAAAGAAGCTACTGGATAAGAAATTTCTCATTCAATGAGTAATATCCCTATGGTTGCTCATGTGCCCTATATGCCTTTTGCAGCCTAGTGTCCTGCATACCTTTTGTGTTCTCTGGGAAGTAGTGAGCAGTAAACATTAAGCAGGGAAGGATAAAGAATAGACTGAAACTGAGAAATCTTTCCTTGAAAATAAGTGCCCAAATAGAAAGTATTTTTGGATCACTGCAAGCAGCACGTTCCTTCTGAAAGAGGCCTCTGCAGAGGACAGAAAATCCACCTTACAATGTGTAAGAAAGGTGTTAGAAGACCATGTAGATTTCAGTTGAAGCACAAGCTCTTATTGCCTGTGATGTCACTAGAGATCTTGTAGAGTTCCAAAATTGGTTCACCTGCTACCTTGTTGTTACCCACAAAAACAATCTAGGGCACCCCGCCTATACTCTACCAAGGGCTCAAGGTATGACTTGGTCAATATAGGTACCTGCCCTTTCCCTCAGGGCTCTACACAGCTGCAGAACCTTTTCCCAGTGAGAGAGCCTTACACAGCTGTGCTCTAAAATCTACTTATTAGCAACACACACAGAATACATATGCCAGGCAAATCTCTTATGCTCGCCACTCCCAAAATACAGACAAAATTCACCCGATGACCAATCAGGATCCTCTCTGGGGGTTTCCAGCGATGCCTCTGCACGTCATGGTCGTGCAGAGGGGTCAGAATTCCAGCAGCTTCATGCTAAATTCCAGTCCGGAAATGCTTCCCAAAGAGCATTGGTTTTTTTGTTACAGTATATAGGTAAAACTAGCTACCTCCTTTAACTTCACTCAACCTATCACATTATTCAGTACCTTAGGTAACAAAATTTAACCAATCACGCACTGCCACCTATGTTTTCTCCTCCCTGCTCAACTCTTTTTACATTTCATCTCTCATGCCCAAATTGTAACTTATTTATGACCTTCTTTGTTTGTGCAGATGCTCAGCATATATTCACTGGTCAGAGCTTATTTTATCTATTTTACCAATTCTTGGGGTCTTCCTGTTTTCTCCCTAAACTTCCCAGTGCTTGGGTGTGTCTACTTTTCAACCCATGGTGTTATAACTCTTGTTAGGGGCATTCCTGAGCTGGGAGCACTTTAGCCGCAATGGAGCATTTTTCCCCTTTAATGTTAGTGGTGATATGCCTGAATTTCACCCAAGGCTGGTTTAGTATGGGGTGAGTTAAATCTCAGGCCTACAATGCATAACTTAATCTATCTGGCCAGTGCTAGTTCGGATGTCCAAAGACCGTGACACTTTGGGTGAAAGGACACAAACACAGAGGAACCTGATCTTGTTGTTGCAGATCTTTGCTCGAGGCAGATCTTTAGTGCTCTACATAAAACCAGATTATGCTACAGTTTTTCAGTAGGATGCTGGCCAGAATGCTGGGAAGATCACTTTCTGCAAAGCACAGAAAGAGGATTAAACTGTTGGTAGAAGAGTCTGGACTCCTTAGAACCATGGTATTGTGGTGGAATACACAGTATGGTTCCTGCATGGATAGGACTGCTAATTTACTCATCTAGCAGACATGTTAGTGCAAGAAGCAGGTTTTGATAGAATGGCATGACAGCTGTTCAAAGAGTTGGTTGGTTGGACCATTAGGACCAGCAGTAGGAAAGATTGGTGACTGCAGCTCTAGCCAGTCTAAAATAAGCCTTCTGGATCTGAAAACCAGGGTCTCCTTGGCCAGTGTAGAACTAGAACTATTACCTTTGCTTCCTCTTGCCTTATCGTTGGAAAGCAGCCCCTTCTCCACCTATGTACAAGAGCATCCATATCTACTGACCTTGGATCTGCTTCCTGATGAAGTATTTTGGCACCATTCTGTCTTTGTGATGCAGACTGACAGCTGAAATACCAAATTTCTGTGAGATCATGTTGAGGACTACCTGACTCGGACACCATTCTGAATTTTTTGGCTGCATATCTGCCAAGCTAATCCGCCTTCTGATGTGGTTCTCCCTTTGCGTATTGCTCTTACAGAAACTGGATTCTCCTCCACCCATTTCGTTATTGCTATTGCTTCCCAGTGTAGGGTCTAGTTTCAAGTTCCTTCTTGGTTTTGAGATACACGACTGTTGTGATGGTGTCCAATTTGAGTAGGATGTGGTTGCCTTTGAGGTGGCTCTGGAACCTGCGGAGGGATAAGTTTGTTGCTCTGAGCGCCAAGAGACTGATGGTTTCATTTCTGTCTACAAAGCAATACATTTCCTATGCTGTTTGGTATTCCAGATATACTTCCCCATACCACAAGGATCAGTTCACCCTCGGGCTAAGTTCCCTGTAAACTGGGAAGCTGCCCAGCAGGCTATCAAGTGCTGCACAGTTCAGGTGTCCCTCCCCCCACTGCCATGTGCTGCTCCTCCTCTCTGCCTTGGAGCTGCTCCTGGGAGCCTCCTGCTTGCTACTCAGAGCAGAGGGGAGAGGGGTGCTGATGTCAGGGTCTCCCCCTCCCCCTTGTTTAATATCTTGGTCCTTATCTTCAGTGAGCTCAGTGATCTGGGCCCATGGTCCAGATTGCCTAAAGCTCTGCAGTGAACCCCAGAATCATCAACGTTCCTCCTTTGGCAAAATGGTACTCTACAATAAGGGTAAAGCTCGTTTGTTCAGGAGATGGAGTTTTCATGGGGCCCAGAACAAGATTGGAATGAACTCCTCCAGGAAGTAAGGACAGTCACAAACCTCACCACCTTCTGCTCCATTGTAAGGTTCATTTCTTTGACCCTGCTTTCTCTAACAAACATATAGGGGTGTGTTTGTGCCTGTAAAACAGGTCAGAAGACACTCCACTGCATACACTTTTCCCTAGAGAAGATGATGAGAGAACAAACACATGACAGTGTTAGGCTGATTAATGCACTTCTGGAAGGCACTCATTACTACAGTGAGTGTGGTATTATAAGCTTATTTAGAATAGAACATTAGGTGGGCCTCTGTTGCAAGTACCTGAAGGTCCGTGGACCAGGAAGATGCCTGTGGATGTTCACTGGGACTATCCGTCAGTTGAGGGATTCTGGTCCCTTGTTTGGAACCAGTGCCCAGTGTTGCATGAATTCTGATCAGCGGTTCCATACCTTCAGCAGAAACTTCTGGAAACACCTAATGTGGAATCTTGCCCATGGTTTAATTCCTAAGCATGAAACCGGAAGTCTTAGTTGCAGATGCTGGGCTATAGATTCTTTGGTTCCTCGAGGATGGAGATCTGGTTCTGGATTTTTTAAAATCTGTTCAGCGAGGGATAGATTTTGGCCACAGATGCGTCTATATCCACTATCAGGAGAGCTATCTTTGTGGAAGGGATCAGTGAGCTTTCCCTGCTGTTTATCACAAACCCATCTGCTTGAAGCAACCTCACTGTAAGAGCTGTGGCACTAAAAGAGCATCTTAATAAACACTGGAGGCTGACGGAAGGCCAAATGGCAGTGTTTTGTACCTATGGTGAGCTGTGCCATACATAACTCAAATGACTGTGACATGGACATATGAGGATATGTAGATAAGCATCTACTAGGTCTGCTGAGGTGAGGAAATCCTCTTGGTACTGGGATACTACTGTCAAGACTAGGGTCTCCATAGGGCATCTCATCTTTTTCATCCATTTGTTCATCAATATGAGGTCCTCCGCTACAATGTGCTTCTGGATATGAAGGCCATTATAGTCCTAAGAACCTTTCTTTTGAGGGTACCGATTTTATTAGTCCTATGTCTGGAAAGTAGATCTCATTCAGCGGGGGCTAGTGTTCGATAGGGTTCTTGATATCAATGATTGGATGAAGCAGGGATGGGATCAGGCCCTTAGTTCAAGGGAGTAACCAAAACTGCTTCCTAATTTTACCCACTTGTACGTGCTCAAGAGATCCCATTCTTCTGAGAAATGAAAATTGTGCCTCCTAGATTAAAATTGGGCAGTCTTTTGTTGTCAGAGTGAGCTCTTAAAGGTATTGCTGCCAAACCAGGTTTTCCTCTGATATACATGCTGTCTTTCCTTAGGTACTTCTGTGATGACAATAGACAACCTCTTGTTGGGCTTGTAGTCCTTTCCCTGGGCACTGTGTAGAGATGGGCGGGATTGCCTCAGTTTGGATATGCTGTCTGCCCCTATCTTATCCAGTTTTTCTCCAAACAGGAGACTGGGAATCATCCAGGATTTGTTTTGGCGTGGGCATTCCCAGTACAGGTGTGTAACCAGGTGTGGTACCTGGCTACTGCCCTCATGGCCCTGGCTGAGAATTTCTTTGCAGCCTTTGAGGCATATGCGATGAAAGGTGTTGCTAGTGTTATTTTCTTAAAGGCAGACTTGCACTCAGACTGACTCTTGTCATCCAGGACTTTAGATGGTCCAGCCATCACAGTTGTACCTCTTGCAAAGTAGCTAGTGCCCAGTGCTGCTCTGCTTTTCTGGCAGTTGGATTTTCCTTCACAAAAATATCCTTTCCAATGGGATTATTGTATCCTTTTACTAATGATACTGCCATAGCATTGACCTTCTTGTACTTCTGTGATGGCATTTTTGGGCTCTTGCACCCCAGAGCAGCGGTTCTCAAACTTCAGCAACCCAAGGACCCACATTTTGACACCCCCCCCCCCAAGATCCCCTGTTCAGCCCTTACCCTGCCCCTTCCCTGAGGCCATGACCATCCTGCCCCTTCTCTGAGGCCCCACCTGTGCTCACTCCATCCCCCCTCCCTCTGTCGCTCACTCTCCCCCATCCTCACTCACTTTCACAGGTGGGGGCAGAGGGTTGGGGTGCGGGCTTCAGGAGGGAATTTGGGTGCGGGCTCTGGACTGGGCAGGGGGTTGGAGTTTGGGATGGAGGGAGGGAGGGAAGGGTAAGGGCGCAGGCTACAGCCAGGCGGCGCTTACCTTGGGTGGCTCCCGAGAGTGACACAGACATGCCTCTGGTAGCAGCTCCTAGATGGGGGGCCCAATGGGAGCTGTGGAGTTGGTGCTCGGAGTGGGGGCAGCACTCAGAAACCCTCTGCCCTCCCCCCACGGGTCTGCAGGGATGTGCTGGTCACTTCTGGGAGCGGTGTGGAGCCAGGGCAAATAGGAAGCCTGCCTTAGCCCTACTGCACCGCCGGACCTTTAGTGCCTAAAATCTCCCGGTTTAGCATGCAAGAGGCACTGAGAGGGAGGGGGAGTTGATCAATGTGACCCACAGACCCCCGTTTGAGAAATACTGTCCTGCTTCTATGCTTTCCCTTGTCAGGATATTCTTTCCTGATTGCATCATCACTGGAGGGGTGCAGTAGACTTGCTGTCTCATGTAAGGATTAGATAAGAAGCTTAAGGACAAATCCTATGAGGGAATCTGTAGGATAAATGCTATTTTGGGGCACCTAGTATCAAGTGTGCTGGGGGAGGAAGAGTGTTTGGTTTTCCACCTTGCCTGCTCAGAGCATGAATCACTTGGCTTTTTGTTGGTTTTGCAGAAGTCCTTGTGCAGCTGTGGTTTCTTGGCCCTTTTTGTTGAACCTTGCACCTTGTAGTTATGTCCCTCTCTGGGTTCTTCTGGTTGTGGGAAGAAAGGGGACTGTGTACAAATCCTGGTTCTTTCCCTCAAGGCGCTGAGGGCTCACTTTAGTAGCTGAGAGGTACTGTGGGTACCTTAATGAGTTTTTCCTTCTACCATGGGTCTTTTGTGGGATTTACCACTGAGCTAGCTGGATGGCTCTTATCCTTAGACACTCCCTGAACTGCTCAGATGTTCCCGATTGGGCTTTTCTACATAGGAGTTGCAGCTTCTTGGTGCAAGAGTTGTCCGAAGATGCTCCTCTGACACGCAAATCCATGGGTTGGCACAGTGGCTGCCTGTGCACAGGTGGAGCATAATTTTACCCTCTGAAGCCCAACTGTTGCCTTATATACAGACTACTGCTTTGAAGTAGCCTGTTATTTGTGAAAGCGCTTTGATGTTATGTAAGCGAGGGCATGTGAGTCCTAGAGGGGGGAGTACTGCAACTGTGTAGCTGGATGGCTGAGCTCACCACATTTCCACTTACCTAGGGGGAGGAGGGAGAGGAAGAAAGATTATAAATTGCTTGCTGCATTATGAAAAACAAATTAAAAGTAAAGCTGCTACAGGAAGTAGTTGAGAATAAAGCAACTCCATCACTACCACCTGCTACTGTGGCAGCAGTTTGGGCACTAAGCTGGAGAATAGGGTGGGTAGCACCAGCTGTGCTGCAACACTGAACTGAAGATGAGGGGAGTGGCCCATATATCATAGACTTGTGTGATTAGTAGGCAGCAGAAAGACTAATTTGTGGTAGTATTAAAAGTTAATCTAAAGAAAGATTGTTTGAAAAAGTTGTATATCCCTTTACAGAGGTGCTAGGGTAGGAAAAATACTCCTCACACACACAAAAAGGGGGAGGAATGGGGGACAAAAAAAGTACCTATGGTAGCATACTCCACTCCCACTGTTGAAAACAATGGGGAATCTTGACTTTTCCCAGGGGTCGGCAATCTCTGGAACGCGGCTTCCCGCCACCCCCATTGGCCTGTGACAGTAAACCACAGCCAGTGGGAGCTGCGATCGGCCAAACCTGCCAACACGTCGGGTAAACAAACTAGCCCGGCCCGCCAGGATATTTACCCTGGCGAGCTGTGTGCCAGAGGTTGCTGACCCCTAACTTATCCATTCAACAGTCTTCAACACCATTTACTGTGGAAACTTTTTAAAAAAAAAAAAATTAGTTCCTTTCAGCACTCTTGCCATCACAGGTATGTCTAATTGATATTGGAGGTGGTGGGGAGACCTCCTATAATTTAGTACATAGTAGAACAAATATTCTTCAACTGTGAACTATAAGGTGGGCTGGCTACGTTGCTGCTATGAATGAAGGGTTTTGACAACAAACAGCCGTACTCTGTAGTGCCACAGACAAGAAAATCCTTGATTCCAACCATTCTGCAAGGAGTCCGTGGCTCTAGGGGAGATGTACCTGACTCTTCTATCCCATGGCTCTCTGTTAGTAGAGGATCCAAGTTGGGGTCAATCCATCAGCATGTGCTTCTTTCAACAAGCAACAGTGCAAAGTACCTAGTGTTTAGTTCAAGTGTAAGAATGACCAATTACAGATGTCTCCCTGTTGAAATAACTAAACACATATTGGGAGTTGTTGTGACTTTATGGACCCCTGGTTAGGGTACTGCCTGGGATATGGAAGATTCAAGTCCTTGCTCTAACCCAGGCAGAGGACAGACACTCTAGATGGGCTATTAGCTTTAAAAGGGGTGGGGATTCAGGAGACGCTGCTGCTGTGACTTAAGTGCCTAACTCCAGGAGAGGATTCACCACTATGAATCCTGATGAGAAATAGGCACCTAGTTATCTTTGAGGGGTGGGGTATAGGCCAACCCCTCTTCAGCATTTCCTAGTGGCTAGCTTAGGTCCAGCAGTCCAAAGGTTCATGGCTGAGAATTCTAGAGACAGGTACCTTGCTACAGCCCAGAGTAAGGTGTGTAACTGCCTTTGAAGAATGGGTCTGAGACACCAACCTTTGCCTCAGCACTTCTTACTGCCTACCTTAGGTGGCTCCCTGCTCATCTTGATGGCTTCTGTGAACCCGCTTCTTAGGCACCTAACTCTCTCCATAAAATGCATGGGGACTGAGGATTCCAGTTGGTGACAGGCTAGGATAGAGGTCGGCAACCTCTGGCACACAGCTCACCAGGGTAAGCACCCTGGCGGGCTGGGCCAGTTTGTTTACTTGCCGCATCGGCAGGTTCGGCCGATCACGGCTCCCACTGGCTGCGGTTCACCGTCCCAGGCCAATGGGGGTGGCGGGAAGCCGCGGCCAGCACATCCCTCACCCGCACCGCTTTCCGCTACCCCTATTGGCCTGGGACGGCAAACCGCGGCCAGTGGGAGCTGCGATCGGCCGAACCTGCCAACGCAGCCGATAAACAAACTGGCCCAGCCCACCAGGGTGCTTACCCTGGTGAGCTGCGTGCCAGAGGTTGCCGATCCCTGGGCTAGGAGTTCGGTGTTGCAACATCTAACTGCCCTTTTAGCCCTTAGTGCTCGGAAGCAGGGGAGGAAGAGGACACAAATTAGTGTTAGTACATGGCAGGGGAGGAGGCAGAAGAGAACATTTCCTCCTCCATTGTGCCTGGGCTACTACTGGGTCCTAGCAACTCACCAATTTTACACTTATTTTTCTCAACCTTTTTGGCCACACTAATCGGGGAATCTTTCAATCCTCTCCTGTTACTGAACAGTAAAAACATTTCAATTTGAAGTGTAATATTGGTGTAATTGTAACAGCATAATTTAGACTGTATACTTCTGCAGACTCCTCCTGAGTGGAACTGTGCCAATACTCTAACAACGCGATCAGAAATATTAGAAGTAATATTCAGAGGACCAGGTGATTAAGAAAACAGAAACTAAGATTTGTGTAATGGACAATAATTTACTTTATCAAATCGCTACAAGTCACTGTCCTTTGATTTCCCACTTCTGGTACAATAATGAACTGCTGCTGGGAATGTTCCTTCCTTGTACATGAGTATTTATTTTCACCTGCAAGATGAAAACATTGAAATATTTGTTTTAAAAACTATTACAAACACTTGGGTGCGCAAGAGATGAAATAAAAATGCAAATAGTTTTAAAATTATTAAAAAATATCTTTTAAAAGTAAATTTAAAAGTTGTATGAAATCTCGGAATTTACAAATTTCCTCTTCAAACACAAAATACAAAATATGTAACACTTGAATTATTTATTAGATGCTTGAATGCAGCTATTTTTTCAGCTTCTTCTTCTTTTTCCCTGGTTCACTGTTAGTGCTCAGCTCTGTAGTCTGATTTGGAATATCACTTCCCAGTATCTATCAGAAATGGAGAAAAAAATATCAGAAAAAAGTTAAAGCAAACATTTAGTTTTTGCTTTCTTGTCAATAAGCATATAAATATAAATAATGAGAGAGGAGATGGCTCTAAAACAATTAACAAAAAAGTTACATGTAGGTATGTATGCAGACAACATCTGACATTTCAGTGAAATGAGTATCTCTGACAGCAGGTATCAAGATAAAGTCTAAGTCACCATATAAATGTCATGATGTCGCTACAGCAAATCACAATGCAAAGTGAGGTAGAAATTATTAAAAGCAAGGACAAAGACTAGGACTAAAAGTAATTATAAATAAAGTCTTGTATTGGCAGAGTTCAAAGATCAGGATAATCTAATATTTTGGAAACAGATTAAACATTTTCCTAAAATAATCCAAAACATAAATGATTATATACTCAGGAATGAAAAAAGACTCCAATTAACATTTACTTATATTGTTTTTAATTCACATTTGTCTACTATTTATTACTTAAATCTCAAAAAATTGTAAATAGCTGAATGCAAATACACAATCTCTTATTGGTGGTTTCAGAGCTCCTCTCATCATGTAAAATTTGTCAGCTAGCCTGAGGTACAAAGAGATGGAATACAGGTGTCTTAGATGCAGGGGGGAAGAGGCCAAGATCTATAGTCTTAATGCTAACTGCTAGTACTAGCTTATAGTTTACAACATGGTATTTCTGTATGAAATACTTATGAAATTTATTCTAGGCAAAGATAGCTGGGCATATACAGAAGTTGCTGTGAAAAGGAACAGCCATTTCTGTACCAAGTTTATGTTTCTTAGTAAACCAATACATGCATCCGACGAAGTGGGTGTTCACCCACGAAAGCTCATGCTCCAAAACGTCTGTTAGTCTATAAGGTGCCACAAGACTCTTTGCTGCTTTTAGTAAACCAATAGTTGCACGAGCTAAAACTTGTCATTTTGCCCATAGAATTTTAAATTAACATTATATTTACGTAGAAATAATGGCTTGTGTTACTGCAATCTCCTAATAAATAGAAATAACGGCTTTTTAAAAGTTAAATATGAAGTTTACTATGCAATAGTTTTAAGACAACTGAATTATATGTTGCTTTGCATTGTAAAGCCTGTGCCTTACCTTGGGTTCTACCAGCGCCATACGAATTTTCTGGTGTTGGATGTTGGAAGCATCTAACATGATGTTCACTTTAACCTTGTCAAATGTATAAAACGTTGTGTTTCCCACTGTAAGCGAAGGTACCTGGAATGTGTCAATATTTTTAAATGTTTTTTTCAACATGGAACCTTATATCTGAAGAACTGTAAGCCTCAAGTAATCCCCAACATCTTATCTCTCTTATTTTTGCTACCAACTATATATTTTCCCAGTTTATAACAGGCACCATTCACAACTCCTAATGCTCACACAAACTACATGCAAAGAAGTTTCCCTGTAGTTTTAATAATTCTCAAAGACAAGCCTAAAAATATGCTAATTAAGAGAGAACACAGACTGGCCAAAGTACCAACTAATTTAAAAAAAAATAAAATCAAAAGTGAGCTCAAAATAATTATGCTATAGCTGGATTTCATTAAGAATTAATGAACACTGTTCTCTCTCAGAACCTTCTGTATGTAAAAACTTGCACGCAAGGAGTATGAAGATGAATTGCTGTTACTGCAGATTAGTTTATAACTTTAAGTATACAATCTCTTATGCCAGTTCCCTGCATCTAACTACTGGAATACTGATTTTAGATTGTGCCCCATTATCAAATGAAAAACAAAAATAAGAATAAACTCCTCTTAAATATTGTACCTCATCATTGTAACAGAGGTTTGGCTTTGGTTTGTCTTTCTCTTCAAAGAAGACAGTTCCTTCTAAACCATATTTGGGAATTAGAACCACAATTGCATTCTTTCTTACAAATAAAATATAGGCCTCTTCATTCACTACTCCTTTGTTTTTGAAGAACAACTGTAAGAGAGATGAATCATGAGGATAAAAAAATGTTTAGGCGGTGAAAAGATTTACTAAAAACTGATATTATAATGACTTGTTATGAAGACAATTATCAAACAATCACAAGTAAAGCATGTTCATACTATTCATTCAGACATTATAATTAATGTAATTATCTGGCTATAGTTCACAACTTTTTGCTATTTAGCTGCTGTAGTGGGGTTCAGATAATCCTGGGCTCAATGTCAAGGTATTTTAAATTTAAAATGTATTATTTATAAACTTATTAAAAACACATTACAGTCGTATAAATGGTATTTTTAAAAACAATAATAGTATCAGGGAGTCCTTTAGGTACCTTATCTATTATCCTAGATAAAATTAAGATGTTTTCAGAAGCAGCACTCTAATGTTGAAAACTTCTCTTTTCCAAAGAGACTATACTCAAGGCCCTTAACCATTCCTTACATGCTTCAGACTTGACTTGTATGTTATTGCCCTGCACAGTACACCAAAATATTACCTACAGAGATGTAGCTCTTATTACAAATGTTCACTCTTTCCAACAGTTTGAAAAGCACGACCCCATTCTCAAAACTACTTACCTGGGTATGGAATGCAACTGATGCTCTTTGTGCGTACTGAGCCATTTTATGTCTGTAGTTGAGATTTACACACAGGTCTGCTAGTTTATGTTTATCTGTAAGTTCTGGGTAAGTACTGTCTGCGTTTATAGCCACTGCCAACAATCGATGTACTATTATATCAGCATACCTGCACGGATGAGATAAAAATCACTAACAGAAGTCTGAGCCAACGTATCAGAATATATTCATTTTTTGGAAGTTTCTGGATCTCATTTTATTTGTATGAATGAAATTACTCAATTTTTTTAAAAAAAGTTTATCCCAGACAAGGGACTTTATTGAACTGGTGTTATGGTTGTGTGCAGTCAATAAGCAACTCTATAAAAGATCGATAAGCAACTCTATAAAAAGGACATCACTTTACTGAACAGAACTGTTCCCTGTGTGAATTCAAGATTATATTTACTTATTTTAGTGACAAAAAATCTGCTGCAGAGTCAGCACAGTGATGCAAGATTACTTTCCGATTTCTACATCATCAACAGAATTCTTTACTATGTTCCACCTGCAGACTTATTATTATTAGTGATGTGTAAACCAGAAACACAGTTAGACTTTCAAATTCAAGGGGGAGTCTGCACACTGGCAGTTGAGCCATAGTTTTTTTTCCTTTGTCAGCTGAGCAAATTTAAATGTAGAATGATTGATTCAGCATAGAATGCCAATGCAATTTTTAACAATCTTCAGAACATAACTGAACTCGATTATGTATGAAACTATGGCAGGACAATAAGTTTTGCTTAATGCAAAACGATATCCAGTTTGGCTACTGACATGTTATTCTTGGACTTTTAACAGCTCTACAATTTACCAACAGTTATACATATGTATTCCACAGGAATTTCAATTATCTATATACAACACATTTGCCTTAAATATACATCTAGGGAGTAAAGATAAGCACAGGTAGTTTCCATAAAAAAAACTTAGATCCACCTGTATGTTAGGGAAATCGTAAAAATAAGCCCTATTTTAAAACATGCACATTGGAATTACCCTTTACATGCACACTTGGTTTTCACATCACATTCTCACTTAAGCCAACAGTAAGTTACTTGCTTCCCTGTGTAATGTACAGATGCGATGTCATTTACTAAGTTAATGTTAAATTAAGGCTACGTTTTATATACGTAAATCAATCCCTCCCAAAATATTATTTTACACCCAAATTCTGCAGCAGAGCTCCTACATGGTAATGATTAGCCAGATTCTGCTGCAGGTTCTTTTTGGCATGTCTCATATTAAATAGACATAAAAAATGTGCTTTTATACGCCAGAATCATATATTAAGGATATATTGCTTTCCACTTAGAATACAGAAACAGTCCTATTTTATGGAATGTATGACTGAAATCGGAATACTGAGCCTGATGTCATGGGAAAGAGTTACAGCAAACCTAGGAACACAGGAGTCAGACCAAGATTACAGGAGCACTGCACAAGTCATCCTTTTCAAATATAAATCAAAAGAACTACAATGAAATGTTGTTAATTATGAGGCACGATACAGTATGTAAAGTAGTTTTAATGCATTCATCACTCTCGCTTTTTTCCCTTTGAAAGTTCCATAAAGTAAATTACCTTCTGATGGGTGAAGTAAAATGTGTATAAATAGGCGATGCTAAGCCATAGTGATGAAAATCATTATCCATTCCAGAGCAAAAGTAGACAGCTTGCATCATGCAGCGAGTGGCCAAGATTCGCAACAGCGTATTTAGATATGGGAATTCAGGAGATTCAGCTTTGTCTAAAGTGTCAGCTAGAGCCTTTGCTGAATCAGTCTTAATTTCCAAATTCTGTAAGAAAAAAGGCCTGAGTTATATTATTGTCAAATCCTTAAAAATTCTCAACGCCATATGCAGGAATTTAACGGCACCATCTCAGCACTTCCAAACTTATCAGGTACATGCTGCCCCACATACTGTATCTCAGTGGCTCTCAAAGTTATTTGATTGTGCCCTCCTTCTTTGTGTCTGTAGTAGTTTACGACACTCCCTGGCCCTCAGCCAGCACCTGCTGCTCTCTGGCCACCCTGCTCTGAAGGCAGAGCAGAGAGCAGTGGCTGCTGGCCGGGCACCCAGCTCTGAAGGCAGCGGTGCTGTCAGCATCAGCAGAGAAGGGTGACATAGTATGGTATTGCCATCCCTACTTCTCCCCTGCTGCAGGCGGCAGCGCTGCCTTCAGAGCTGGGTGCCCAACCAGCAGCTGCTGCTCTCAGGCTGCCCAGCTCCAAATCTGTGCAGTAAGTTTTCTTTTTTTCCTAAAACTTCTCTCATACACCCAGAACACATTCCACCTCTCCCCCATTTGAGAACTTCTCTCATATCTGATAAATCACCCTAGAAGTGCTGACAATCTGATAAGATGTCAGTACCTTAAAGAACAGTACAGTTCTGCACATGGACTTTGATGGGCCAGCAGCAAAGAGCTAAAAGCCAACATTCTAAAAATTCAGTAAAATGTCAGATCTAATTAGCAGGGGCGGCTCTAGGATTTCCGCCGCCCCAAGCAGGGCGGCACGCCGTGGGGGGCGCTCTAGCAGTCACAGGTCCCGCGGCTCCGGTGGAACTCCCACAGACTTGCCTGTGGAGGGTCCGCTGGCCCCGCGGCTCCGGTGGACCTCCCGCAGGCATGCCTGTGGATACTCCACCGAAGCCGTGGGACCAGCGGCCCCTCCGCAGGCACGTCTGCGGGAGGTCTACCGGAGCCGCGGTCCCACCGGACCTTCCGCAGGCATGCCTGCAGGAGGTCCGCCGGAGCCTCCTGCCGCCCTCCCGCTGGGACGCCGCCCCAAGCGCGCGCTTGGCGCTCTGGGGTCTGGAGCCAGCCCTGCTAATTAGCAGGGTAGCAGAGGGAGGGTGGAGGAAATTACTTTGTTAAAATTAATAATTTTATGATTTCTTTGGGCTGCACTTGGATTTTTCATTTCGTCATTCAGCAATGGATTGAAGGTGAGATGCAGAAAAAACAGGAAAAAGATAAGTCTGCTCAGTTTTAAAGCTAGAGTTTCTTCAAGTGCCAACCCTACAAATTCAGCCAGCTCTCCAAATCAAAGGGGGGCTCTTTCCTTCTGGAACATCGTCACCACTAATAAAGATTCTCCAGGTCAAATTATGTCCTCAGCGGTGATGCTGTAACTGGATCTTTGTAAACATGAGTGTTGATGATACATTGTTCCATTGCATTATTGGTTTTACCAGGCAAACGGTAGTTTAAAATTTTAGCTGCTATACTAGATAAAGAGGACTCTCAATACACAGACAGACCAAATCCATTGAGAAAAAATGGTATTTTGACAGTCACTTTTCAGATTAGAAACACAAAAATCATCATCCCAATTTTAAAGCTAAGGAGTGACTTATCCAAGACCATGCCAAGTCAGGTGCAGAACTTTCATCACGAAATAAATTGTGCACGGCCTCTAGAAAGTAGTAACATTTTTGAGAAGTTCAACCCGAAAGGGGCACAAAGATGTACATAAGATAGACAGAAAAAGATTGAAGTTCAACTTCTCTTTAATGAAAGGCAACAACTTTTTAGTTAATTCCAATCTTAACTCATCCTTCTGATCTAAGTGTTATACAAGAACATGTAACTTTAAGGTTAGTTGTTTTGGCATTCATAGAATATCAAGGTTGGAAGGGACCTCATGAGGTCATCTAGTCCAACCCCCGCTCAAAGCAGGATGAATTCCCAGACAGATTTTTGCCCCAGATCTCTCAAGGATTGAACTCACAATCCTAGGTTTAGCAGGCCAATGCTCAAACCACTAAGCTATCCCTCCCCTCACCTTAGTTTATGTTAAACCACTGACTGGTCATGTTTGAAATACTATGCTTATTTCTAGATTCCAATAGCCGTATTTGTTTTCAGAACCCATTAACTACAGGTCACTGACCCTTCCTTTAAGTAAATACAAAATACATTAACCAGCATAAATGATATACAATACAACACAATTACCTTAAAAAGAGAGCTCTTAGACTAAAGAGGGAAAAACAGCCTTCCACAAGATATAAAAGATTTAAGGTTGTATTGTTTCCTTCATTGAAAAACAGGTATTTGACAAATGGGTTGGTGGAACAAAGCATAGACTAAATGCTGCAGGGCCAAGTTGGATTTAAAAACAAAACAGAATACACAAAATAATGGAATTTTGGAATTTAAGTGGCCCATTAGAGAGAAAGGTCTACACAGCAGAAAAGCAAAGAATAGGCCTTTATTTAGAATTACTTTATTCTAAAATGTTAAAACTTACCTTGGACTTCGCTGCCTTCACAAGGATGTCATAATTTGATGGAGGAGGAGCCGGGTGTTTCCGCAGCAAGGCATATTCTGAGAATTCTTCATGAATTTTTTTTGCTACGGAGATATTGGCAAGCAACATAAACTCTTCAACCATGGAATTAGTTTCTCTGTCAATAGGAAACATTTTGCACTGTTAGAAGAATATTTAAATTTTTGATTTGCTTAAGCACTCAATAAAGAAGTATTTTTACTACCTCTGACAAGATTCTAAAACTGAGTCTAGTAAACTAGCAATTTGGAACATTTATACAAACATAAGTAGACAAAATTTAAAAATATGTAAAGACAAACCTATATATTTACACAGGTTCAAAAAGGAGGTAGAGACAAAAGCAAAAAGTTACACTAAATCAATCCTACAATTTATCTGGGGGGAAGAATGGGGAGAAAAATGACAAAAAGTCTGTAAATCAGATCACCATGGCATTGGTTTATTCAGCACTTATCCAGAAGGGAAATCGCTGGATGAGCCACTTTACATTTTCTTAATATAATTGTTCTAATATTAAAGCACACTATACATAAAAACTCATTTCCACATATGTGCACCTATGCAAAATAAAGTTGAGAGGATCTAAAAGAGTAAAAAAAAAAATTGACTCAGAAGTTGGGCTGGGCTTAAAGGGAAAACAAGGAGCTGGCTACACAGATAAGCTTGGTTCCCCTCTTCCCAAAAGTCCCTTGGTAGCACTATGTCCTACATTAACATAAAATGTCTCGGGATCATTGTGCATGTATATAAATGCTGTGTGTCTGCCCAGATCTCTGTCTCCCAGTGTGCCCCACCCCATGCTCTGTCCTCCCTTGGCCCCCAAACTTCAGGTCCCCTGTTTTCAACAGGCAGTGTTTGCAGGAGGGAGCTGGTAGGGATCCCTCTGCCTCATCCCCACGTGCTCCAGGATTCTGGGGAAGGGATTCTCCATTTGCTTCCTGTAAGTGGAGCATGGAAGCTGGACTCTACCCTCTCATTCCCCTGCTCGCTGCCTTTCAGCTGGTACTGCCTCTGCCTTTCAGCTGGTGAACTGAGCTCTTATCTTTGTTCATCAACTGTTAGGTAGCCCCACAAGAGATTGAGAGGGAGTGCTGAGCCTGCCATTAACACTAACATTAGACACTCAGGATTTGAATTTTTTTTCTAAATTCGTAAAAAGTAAGATATCAAGTTGAAATATTACTAGGGACCCTCCCTGATTTACATACTTCATAGACTTTTTAGGAAATTCATAGAAATCATACAATCATCTAGGATTAACTGACCAAACTTAAGAGGACTCTACAAATGCACTATTCAATAAACAAAACAACTCCTCCCACCAGAAACCCATAACACATACTTTAGCTCTTTGGTCTGCAAATCAATAGGATCATGAGTTTCACTATCTATATGGAAACGAACTTCGGGTGAGGAAAGTGTTAAAGCCCTGAAAGACAATAAACAGAACAAAATAATCACGTATTACAGCAAAAAAGTACTGGAAGGCTCAGTATAAAGTAGTCTGAACAATTACACTGCTTGACTGTGATATAAGTCAAGCAAGTGCAACTCATTTCTATTAACAGGAGTTAGGGGTGCTTGGCATCTCTGAGGATCAGCCCCAAACCAAAATGTTGCTGCACTTCTATGGGTATGTCTACATTTCAATCTAGGGGTGTGATTTCCAACTCAAGGAGACATACTCGCGCTAGTGTGCTAAAGATAGGATGTAGCTACAGCAGTGGAAGGGGTTAGCAGCCCCAAGTGTGTGCCCATCAGAGATGCTAGTACATACTCAGGGCAAGCTAGCACAAGTATGTCTCCTCAAACTGGGAATTACACCCTCAGCTTGAAGTATACACATATTCCTCTTGCAGGGATAAAGAAAAGTTAACATTCCTAAATATGCACCTACTTGAGATGACTGAATATTGCAAGATGAAAGCTGGAAACAATAACCCTCCTTTATACATTCCTTGTACATTAAAGTATTTCAAATGATACCTAGCAATCTGCTACAGCTCAGGTTGTTTCAGTTTTAGTTAGAACCTCAATTCTCTAAGTGGTTTCCCCCCACACTATAGAAACTTCCTGGCATTCCTTTAACTCAAAAACAAGTCTAAACAGTAAGTTCTGCAAAGCAGCTATGCTGTAAAATATAATTGGCTTGCTATACAAACCTTATTACAAATATCTATCGCAAACTTACAAAAGAAAATTAAAAGGTTAAATATAGTTGGAGAACTTAAAATAACTACCTTATATATAGTCTATATTACTTTATAATGGTAATCTAGCACTGATCTTTGAAATGTTATATTGGCTGGTGCAGACTAACACCAAGCGGCATGATATAGTTGGACAGATTTAAAACAACTAAACAGATGAGACCATGACCTTAAAACCAATTTGAACAAATTTACCCATTATCAATTCTTCTCTTCTTCAGAATTTTTGCTAATTTATTTAGTCCACGCAAACTAGTAGTAATATCATCTTTCATGCTTGCAGAATCAATTCTCATCTGTGCTTCAGCGTATGTAAGGGATGCCTTGAAAAGAAAAACAAACGTGACAATACCACATACAACTGAGTATTGAACAGCAAAATGTTCTTCCCTCTGTTGGAAATACAAGCCACAGTTCTTTGTCAAAGTATGCTGAAAACCAGCACAAACAAGGAAATCATAATCCCAAAGACTACCACTCAACACTGAATTTACCTCATCATCCTCAAGTGTTCTGAGACAAACACAACAGAAAACACATATACAGACGTACAAAATTTGGCTTTTACACTGTACATTTTAATGTCTCAGAGACTTGTGTTAGCCCTGATTTTCAGATGTGCTGGCCACTTGCAGCTCCCATTGATTGTACAAGGAGTTATGGGTGCTTGACACATCTGAAAATCAGGACCATTATTTACATACATTTATGAACGTATATCAGGCCAAAAAGTATAGGAAGAGAAATGTAACCCCTTGTTTGTTTGCCTTAACATGTTGATTCAGGCAAGGCATTTATTTTGACTTTATTGAAAAAGTCATTTTCTAATTATAAGATAAAATAAAAACTTAGAAAAAAGAAAACGAGTAATGAAAAGAAGGAAAAACTCCTATATATTGAGTCTCTGGATCCTTAGGACATTCAGTTTCCTGTACAGTTTATCCAGGTTGTTTTTATAAGCATTAAAATAATATTTTAATACACAACTAACCTTGGAATTAATAACACTCTTGGTAAATCTGGTTTTTAAAATTTCAGCATTGTGGTTCATTTCCCATATACATGAAAATGCAAACCTAAAAAAAAAAAAAGAATTAACCAGTTAAAAACATGGAAAAAACATCTGGAGCTACTTGGACAAGATCTAAATATGGATTAGGTACAAATACCTGTCCACGTTGGATCTCAAGGAGCATAAATTGGAGCTAAGCAACTCTGGAACCATATCAATCCTCTGTAAGACAAGGGATAAACACACTATTTAGCAATACATACAGTTTTACCTAAATAAGTTAGAGACTTCTTTCCAGCTCAAATCATATGACAATAAAATATTTAACAGCAAGAAAATATTGGTTCTAAGCTTTTATTAAATGGATCTTCCAGCTGGCATTAATCTCATCATGAAAAATATAAAATAGTTTTTTTTCAGATTTATAAGAAAAAGGAATACACAACTTCAGAAGAAACTTATTGCTTCTGAGTGGGATCTAACAGGTGTCAGTTTTTGTAACAGCTCTTTCTACAGTAGCTATTATTGAAAAGAAATGGTGGTCCACAAGAAATACACCGCTGCAAGCAAGACAAAACCGATGGAGCTGAATTGGGCACAGACATCTATGAGATGGAGCCTCTGTAGGCTAAAAGAGATTCTGCAACAAGAAAATTGAGCAGACGCCACAGCTTTGACTCTTGTTGCCTATGAATGCCACATCACTGTATTTACTTTAGGATTCCCTACTTGTGCCAATTGTTCTGCTGTAACTACCAATTACTGTGTCAGCTCTACTCCGGCTGACTGATGACCAGTAAGTGAAGGGACTATAACTCTCTTTAACAGTGATCTGCAAATTACAATGAGATTAATAGCCAGAGTCAGAAGTATATAGAATACCTCTCTTAATCCTGCTATTTGGGACACACAGTATATGCAACATACTTCTAAAGTGATGTATTTCTTATTGTGATTTAGAGAGAACCCTCAAAATGATCTACAGTCCTGCTCTGTTGGCTGACTCCTGATACAATGTGTGTTTAATTCAACACTTTATCCAAATTAAGTGCAGTCTAAAGGCCTCCCTTTTGTTCAGCTTGGAGATAACGATATGTCTCCATCTCCTCCAAATAAAATGTTAGCAACAACATTCCACCAAAACAAGAAAGCTCTACGAAAAGAACATTTACTTTTTCACATAGATACACGGTTGTCCCTCTTTTTGCTGACTCTTGGTCCAAAGCATTTCCTGGTCGAATAAAATGGCTGACGTCTGCAATATGTACACCAACCTTTGAAAAAAATAAAACATGACTTTCAGCATATCACATTGTATGCATTTTATGGATTGAAGCAGTGCTTCTTGAATTATATTAAGCAGACATTCACAATATGAAAGACCCTCTGTGTTTTTCCATCTCTCCTCACAATCTCATTTCCCTGCAGCAACTACTGCGATTGATTACATCAGTGATCGGCAACCTTTGGCACGTGGTCCACCAGGGTAAGCACAGTTTGTTTACCTGCAGCGTCCGCAGTTTCGGCCAATCGCGGCTCCCACTGGCCGCAGTTTGCCGCTCCAAGCCAATGGGGGTGGCAGGAAGCAGTGGCCAGCACATCCCTTGGCCCGCGCTGCTTCCCACAGCCCCCATTGACCTGGGACGGCGAACTGCGACCAGTCGGAGCTGCGATCGGCCGAACCTGCGGATGACAGGTGCTTACCCTGGTGGGCTGTGTGCCAAAGGTTGCCGATCCCTGGATTACATGAACAAGTAACATTGATTTAATTTCACTTTAAAGTGATGTTTACAGTAGATACAACATTGGGGTGCACATCGATTGTCTAAGTGAGAGACTTTACATTTATTGGGATGGTCACTCTCCTTGTTGCTTGCAGCCCCCACTTCTCTATTCCCTCTCCAAGCCAAATTGCAATTTGGTTTTGTCTTCCTCCATGTTTGCTAGCCCTACAATTTTGGTCTTATCTGCTATTATCGTCACAAGCTAATATATACCAAACACACAATACAACTAGTTGTGAGGTTTTATGAGCAACTCAAAAAAAACCCAAAACAACCCCCACCTTCTCAACCTTTGTAAAAATCCTTGAATATAACATATGGAAAATGGGAATAGCAAATACTATGCATGCACAACTTTGTGGTAAAAATTATCTTTTCAAATTTCCTGAAATACGGGCTTGGGTTCTCAATATTAAATGTTAACTAGTATTAATATTTCACTTTTTTTTTTTTAAATAGACACCAGAGTTCACTAGTGAACCTGTGCTACCTGGATATAAGCGCACAGTTTCAGATAACTGGAAAGCTATACACATATGTACGTGCATCTGTATTATGATCCTCACCCTACAAAGCCATCAGCACTGGAGATCAAAAAGGCTAAACAGCACAAATGACCTCACAGGAGTCCATCTATGGGCTTCTGAATGCAGGGTGAGGGCCTACTACTACACACTGGAAGTATTAAAATACTTTATATTGTGCATGTGCAAAACAACTAATTTCAAATGGTCATACCTTTACTAACTGAAAACCAATGTTTTTCACACCTAGCCCTAGATCTCAGTGAGACTTAATTCCATGCTAAGTGTATCAAATTTCCATTAACTATTTATTTAATCTTGCATAACTTAAAGAATAGCCAAACATAAATGGGTCAAAAAAAGGAAGTAAAAAAAGATGTAAGATCTTTGGGCAGACAGCACACTTGGAAGATTTCAAGCCAAGAGCAGGATTATTGGGAAAATTATGAGTGAGAACTGGGGATTGTAGCTAAATATGTTTTATAGCCTAGAAATGTCTCCTACTGGCAACCACTTTAAGGACTTGCCGCCACTTAAAATGCCACAGATGCGTTGTTGTAGCTTCACTGCCATAGCGTTTTAATTGTAGACACTACCTGTGCCGACAGGAGGTGTTCTCTTGTCAGAGGAAGTAATCCACCTCCCTGATAGCTAGCTGGTAGCTAGGTTGACGCAAGAATTCTTCTGTAACCTAGCGCTGTCTGCATGAGGACTTAGGTCAGCTTAATAACGCCATTCAGTGATATGGATTTTTCACGCCCAATTGACAGTTAAACCTACTTAATTTTCTAGTGTAGACCAGGCCTAAGAGTCTTGCTGAAACAATCTAACACAGCATTTACTCTAAATGCTGACCATAACATTGCAGATCGCACACACATTTCAAATTAAAAAACAAACAAAAAAAAATCTTTTTTGTGACTTTATGGGAAAAGTGACATTTCATCTCAAGAAATATTTTTTAAAATCCTTCTTGTCCACTCAGTCAAATTTCATTTAATATGCTGACATCAGTGGCTCCATTATTGCAACTGATGAAGACAAAAACATTTTCTAGTGTTACACATTAAATAAATCCCATTTCAGTTCCTCCTGCCATTACACTGTTGTTTGAGAAAAAGGGGGGTGGGAGGAAAGGACAAATAAATGACCCATAGATAGAAAAATAAGGGAACAAAATACCTCTAGATTTCCATTTTCCAGTTCTCTGCAATGTAATGCATCATCAATATCAGTACAGCCTGGAGGATCCACACTACATACACACAGATACCTTAAGTCTTCTCTAAATTTCATGTCCTGAAATTTTAAACAAGTTTTTCAAACATATTGTAGAAACCAAACTACAAAATGTCATTAGAGGAATGTACTTTGGGGTAAGATTTTCAAAAGTGGGAGCACAGGTCACATTGACTTTATGTTTTAGAAAAGCTTCTCTCTTGTATAGGTCAAGGTGTACAGGTACTACAGTGATGGACAGAAGAACTATGATAAATTTTTAAAGCATTTGCTATTTATTGGCAAACAGGGGAAAAAAAGACAAAAGCTTTTCATGAACTGAGTCAACACGGAGTTAGCAAAGGATCAGGAGCCAAGAAATACTGGTTCTGACACTCAGTCCCTCTGAGTGTCAGAGCCAGTATTTTTTTTTTGGCTCCTGATCCTTTGCACAGTCCATACTGACTTGGAGTTCATGGAAAATTTTGTGGTTTAGGAGAAATCATATAACCTTTCTGTCTCAGTTTCCCAGTTTAAACAAAAGTTGCAAATGAATATGTGTAATGAATGTAAAATGAGGATACTACCCACCTACCTCACAGAGGTTATAACAAGGGTCAGTCAGTGCCTTGATTATTTTATAAAACCTAAAATAGTCATTTCCCACATTTAAGTTAAATCATTGGAGGAAATGTACTTGGAACTCATTAAACAGGAAGTTAACTAGTTGGTTTTGTATTGAATATGCTTTGAAGATTTAAAAGAGTGGCTGAAGCAATCTCATACAGCATATCTCTTGCTAGTGGAATGAAGGGAGGAGTGAGGTAGAAATAACATTTTAAAATTCTCATCCCAAGAGATGGTAGGTTTGGAAAAGTTCTTCCCCTCCCATCTTTATTCTCTGAAATCCCTTTGCAACAAGACAGAGAAATTTTGTGTCTGGTTTTGAAGGAGGAGACGTGTTAGTCACTGAGCTCAGTTAAAACTGGTGTTGTCATAGAGTGACTGGCCCCTTTAAGAGGGAGTGTGGTCCAGTGCACTCTATGACTGGATACCTGGTCTGAACTGGTCTTAAGGGAAAACACCTGGCCCTATAAAGGAAGAAGCAGTACACAGACTGCAGAGAGTGAGAAAAGGTCCTACAGCAAAGACCCTGAGATCAAGGGTCAACTCCAAGGGAGGCTGAGAATGGCTTACTGAAGCAGGGAAGAGCCTATGACACTAGGAGCGTTTTGAGACAGTACCTCAGAGAGAATGAGCTGTGCCCAGTTTCAGGCAGGGGGTAGATCTTTTTGTGTGCGCGTGTTTATTTTGAACCATATGCCAATTAAACCAGTCCCTAAGGTTGGGTATCACTGAACAGAGACAAAGACTGTGTGGAGCACAAAAGGAGCCCTGAAAAGAGAAAACAGAGGTAGAGTGCTACAAGGGGGTGCTCAGGTAGCAGCCACTCTGTTGCATGTGTTTTTAATTTACCTCTTCTGTAATGCTCCATGGCATTTTTGGTAGAAAGCTAAGAACAGCCTGGGAGAAAGGCTGATGGGGAACATCATGTTCAAGAAGCAGAACTTCTGTCTCAGTCTCTTTATCTCCAGCAGTTCCTAAATTCTTTACAAAGTGACCCTAAGAAATGAGAGAGCGAGAGAGATTTAAGCAACATCTTGACACAGAGCTGTTTGACAATCAAATACTTAACCCTACAATATCTTAGGCTGTTATTGAACTAAACTGTACAGTGCACTTTTCCCTTAGCTACTTTGTCATCTTGGAAATCCATTTTTTTTTTGTTGTGGTGCACACATTCCCTAAGAACTGTTCTGGCCAAAGGTATTTAAATTTCAAGATTTTACCCACTGCTTATTTCCCACTTTGGAGCCCCAATGGCCTCCTTATGAGAGAGATGGTACTCTATCCAGTTATACTCTCTCCAGTTATACTCTCTCCATATTTCAGATTATAATACTCTTTTGATACTGATTTGGCTTCCCAGATTGTTAGAAATATGAAATTCTTCTTTCACTTTGAAGTCTCAAAGTGCTTCACACAGGTTAACTTCAAAAACCCTGTTTATTATTTTTGAGTACTGTCAGTGTATGCAACACTGTACAGGAAAAGGAAAACACAGCATTCCCTAGTTTATATAAGTAAAACACTGGAGTCAGTTCAGAAATATTTCATTTCAGAACTTTAGGACCAGACTTTCAAAGCCTAAATACAAGAGCTGAAAGTAAGTAGCAGCTATGGATGCTCAGCACCTCTGAAAAAAAGTGGGGCCACTTTAGACGCTCAAGTTTGAGAGCTGTGGCCTCAAATGTTATTCACTCAAATTATGATGTTGGGAACTTCCTCAGCATCACTAAAGGTACTCAAAACATGTAACACAAAAAGATTTTAAATCACCTAGCTTAATACTACTAATAGTTCTGATCATTAGATTAAAAATAGTGGGTATTCACCCATGAAAGCTCATGCTGCAAAACGTCCGTTAGTCTATAAGGTGCCACAGGATTCTTTGCTGCTTTTACATAACCAGACTAACACGGCTACCCCTCTGATACTATCCTCAGATGTATAGTAATGAAATTTTTATTTTAAACTTACATTAGGATATCTGGAATTTCTGGGCCAACCATCAATAGCAACAATAATTCTTTGTCCCTCTAATGTGGAAGCTTGTCTGGTTTCTATTCGAATTCGAGGGATTCTGCGATCAGCTGGTGTAAACAAATGCCGTCTGGCCTGTTGAAAGAGAAAAGGAGGAGAAATAACTTTTCCCCTTCCCCCTCTTTTTTTTTTTTTAAATATTTACAACAAACAGAGAGTATTTGCTTACCTCTTTTATCTGTGATTTGGAAAGCATGCCACAAAATGGTCTCCAATTTCTTTTTATAATACCTACTACTCTTCCTGATGGTCTCAACATGTTCTTGTTTACGGAAGACTTTAGCTAGGATTTAAACACAAACTGTATTTGAATTCATTATTTTAATATAGCTAATATAGTAAATAATCTAACGCATGCTTTAAGGACAATTTTATCAGTCACTGTAATGCTCATAACCTAGATTATGACATCATAAATAGAACCATGCCTCCCCCCTCCTCCCATATCCTTTACACCACTTTTAATGTCTGCAAGGTGTGACATCAGCTGCTTTGATCTAGATTAAACTGGTATTAACCCTAAATTTACAGATATATTACACATAAGAACACAGTGGAGGGAAAAAAGCTGCAAAAAGGGTCCATAGATTCCAAGGCCAGAAGGGATGACATGATCACCTAGTTTGACTTCCTGCATAACACCAGCGACAGAACTGCCCCCAAAATAATCCTAGAGATCTTTTTAAAAAACATGCAGTCATGACTCCACCAGGACCATTGGTAAATTGTTCCAATGCTTAATTACTCTCACTTAAAAATGTACGCCTTATTTCCAGTCTGAATTTTTCTAGCTTAATCTTTCAGCATTTGGATCAGGTATACCTTTCTCTGTTAGATAAAGAGCCCATTATTGAATATTTGTTCCTGATGTATGTACTTATAACTGATCAAGTCACCCCTTAATCGTCTCTTTGTCAAGATAGACTTAAAGAGATCAGTGTATTTATCGTCATAAGGCAGGTTTTCTAATCCTTTAATCATTCTCATAGCTCTTCTCTGAACTCTAATTTATCAACATCCTTCTTGAATTGTGGGCACCAGAACCAGATACAGTATTCCAGCAGTAGTCGCACCAGTGATAAATATAGATGTAAAATAACCTCTCTGCCCCTACTTGAGATTACCCGGTTTATTCATCCCAGCATCACATTAGCTCTTTTGGCACAAGGTCAAACTGGGAGCTCATGTTCAGCTGATTATCTCCAATGACCTCAAATCTGTGTGTGTGAGAGAGGAATGCTCTCTTGTTCTGCTGCCCACGCAATCCCCCTACTTTCCTCCACCCTTGCTGTTCTGTAAACCTCTTAACAAAAAGACTCTCATTACTTGGGGATGCGAATGAGGTGGGGGGGAGCTATGTGCTTATTTTAAGACAACAATTTAAAAGTCAGGAAATTCAAATTTAATGTAACAGGCATTTGACTATATGGAAATTAAGGTGCCCACACTATCTTAACTCTACCCGCACAGAAACACTATCTTCCTGTCTCTTTCTGTGAATGGAGTATCACAAATACGCACCACAGCATGTTTTATAGCTGGTTACTTACATACATGACCCCACTGAAGGCTAATGGTTTGTCATCACACTTAACCTTTGCTCTTTTCATGCAAGTGCTGTAATCTGGACCTAGCTCCATCTAATAACTGGCTCGTGCATGGAATCAGAAGATAATCACGTGAGAACTTCCATACATTCCAGGAGTGAGACCATTTATGAGCAGGGACTGATCACCCCCAGTGTGCTATTTTTCTAATTAGAAACTTGTAAGTATCTTTTTTACATATCTATCCATATTTAGTACACCCGTATGCCTATAATAAAAGCAGGAGATGGCAGGACAATTGTGTAATTAAGATTAAGGAATCCCAGTTTTTGTGATCACTGATTAGAAGAAATCTGTTACAAATTATTTGTAATCAAAAATAAAAGGATGGTGAAGTTTCTGATTTCTCTCAGAAATTACTAAAGGCAGTGTTTAAACAGTGCAGGCATCTTTTCTATGTATTTAAAAGAAATATAAATATTTGAAAACAACATGTGAAATTTAACCTTACATGTGAATTTCCTGGTTGTTGGGGGTTTTTTGTTTTAAATAACCAATGTTTTTGTAAGGTATTTTATTGCTTCCTGCTTAAGCTGCTGCTAAGTACTAGTATCATTAATGCAGGGATCGGCAACTTTTGGCCCGCAGCCTGCCAGCATAAGCACCCTCGCGGGCCGGGCCGAGCCGGTTTGTTTACCTGACACGTCTGCAGGTTAGGCTGACTGTGGCTCCCACTGGCCACGGTTCACCGCTCCAGGCCAACGGGGCTGGCGGGAAGTGGTGGCCAGCACATCCCTCAGCCCGTGCTGCTTCCTGTAGCCCCCATTGGCCTGGGACAGCAAATGGCGGCTAGTGGGAACCGCGATTGGCCAAACCTACGGACGCAGCAGGTAAACAAACTGGCCCGGCCCGACAGGATGCTTACCCTGGCAGGCCATGTGCCAAAGGTTGCCGATCCCTGCATTAATATTTACTTTCTTGGTATAGGAATAAAAAGTTAAGTTATCAAATTATCATCCCCTTAAAAATTAAAAAAAAGAAAAAGGAAAGCAGGTAAATTGGAGGATACATCTAGTTTTGAAGGAAACTTTTATACAAATCACATGGAAAAGAGAGTGAGAGATAAGAAAGTCTGTATCCAGCCACGACCTGGCTACACTGGCATTCCTGATTTCACATCTCTCACCACTAGAACTGGATGAAAAAAATGGGAATCATTGTTTCAAAATTTTATCCTTTTTGTCCAAACTATAAATTTTGGACATTTTTGACTAGACCTATTGAATTCATCTTTCAAGAGCTGAAATAGATCTTGCTCTAGGGTGCCAGGCAACGAGAAGAAAGGAGACAACACAGGAGCACAAATAGGACTGAATCAGAAACCTGTAATTTATATCATACAGTATTTTCTTTCTCCTCTTCATTTTCATCGTCGTCTTCATTTTGACCCTCATCTTGCAAAACTACAGAGGATGGTGCAACCCACTGGTCTTTTGCCAACAGTTCCACAGCTACTAGATCTTCATGAACGGCTCGGTTTAAATTTTTAAGTCCTTGTATAATTATCTGTTTAAGAAAACAATGTTTTAGATATTAAAATTACAAAATTTTACAGTAGTCCCCCAGAGGCCCTATTGTGTTAGGCACAGTACATACATACAATAGAAGCAGCAGTTCCTGTCCCAAAGAGCTTACACAGACCAATATAAGAGCTATCAAAAACTATTTTTTCCACCCCAGGTCTCTTTCAGTACTAAAAATACTTTTCTAGTATTCTCACTCCTAGTAACCACACTTTTTTTCAGATTTTAACCCAGATAATGCTTGGATTTTCCAAGTTTAATCTCCTTTTATTTTTAATCTTTGTTTCAACGGATTTAAAAATTTAGCTTAAACGTATAAGAAACTTTAATAAAGACACACGTGACCTTTCATATGTTTCCCTTGTGACACTGGTAAACCAAGTGCCAGTTCTGACCAACTCTGTAGGCATTAGCTAGAACTGACAGACTCATAGCTGCAAACCAAATCAGCATGTTTGTAATAATAGGTATTATTATTGTATTTAGTGTTTAGACTCTATGAAACGTTTGTAAGTTGCTACATATGTTAATATCACTTTAAGGTCTGTATCCCATTCTATAAAAGGAAATATGTAAGTTTTGCTATATGACCTTGAAAACGTTTGCTCTGAACTTGTGAACACAGGCAGGGGAATCGTCCTTCCCACCCATTAAGAAGGTCTATCAAAATTAAATGGATCATTAAAGGACATCACAATACAAAGGACTGGTGAATGGCCTTATCACACCTTGGAAATGCTACATGCAAGGGAGCTCCTCTCATGGATTGGAAGGTCAAAAGTTAAAAATAAAACAGGGTCAAAAGAAAACTATTCATCTCTCTTTGCTGTTTGAACTCTCACAGGGTCAGAGACACTAAACCAGGGGTCAGCAACCTTTCAGAAGTGGTGTGCCAAGTCTTCATTTATTCACTTTAATTTAAGGTTTCATGTGCCGGTAATACATTTTAATGTTTTCTAGGTCTCTCTCTATAAGTCTATATATTATATAACTAAACTAGTGTTGTTTTGTAAAATAAACAAGGTTTTCAAAATGTTTCAGAAGCTTCATTTAAAATTAAAATTAAAATGTTGATCTTACGCCACCGGCCCGCTCAGCCCGCTGCTGGTCTGGGGTTCTGTTCACCTAGGCCGGCAGCGGGCTGTGCGGGGCCGGCGGCCGGGACCCCAGACCAGCAGTGGGTTGAGCGGCTCAACCCGCTGCCGCTCAGAGGTTCCATACGCCGGCTCCTGCCAGCCGGGATCCCAGCTGCCGGACCCGTTCAGCCCGCTGCCAGTCTGGGGTCCCGGCCCTGCCCACATACAGTGGGTACCTACCTTCTCCCTGGTTCTGGCCCATTCTCTTCCCCTTTCTCTGCACTGAGCTGAGGGTGGGAGTGCATTGAGCACAGGGCTGGGGGTGAAGGGTCTAGCCAGGAGCTAGAATGAGGGAGGGGGCTCAGGGTTGGGGCAGGAGGTTTGGGTGCGGAGCGCTTACCTGGGCAGCTCCCATTTGGTGCAAGGGGTGCAGATGGGAATGTGTGTGTAGGGGGAGAGGATGCAGGAGCTCCCGTTTGGTGCTCAGGGTGGGGGTGGGGATGTGGGGGGTGCAAGAGTCAGGATGTGGTGAGTGCGTGGGGATGCCAGAGTCAGGGCTGGAGTCGTGGGGGGGGGGGGTTTTGAAGGAGTCAAGCAGAGGGCTGGGTGTGTGTGAGGGGGGTCAGGGCAGAGGGCTGGGGGTGTGGGCTGGGATCGTGGGGTGCTCACGGCAGGGGGCTGGAGGGGATATGCCCCAATTCCAGCCCCCCTTCCCCAAGGCCTTGCCCCCACTTCTTCTCTGCCTCCACTGGGAGCAGCAAGCACGCTGACTCCGCTCCTCCCTCGCAAGGGCCAGCAGCTGATTGGCAAGCAGGGAGGGAGGGACGGACGGAGAGGAGGAGGAGGAGGGGCAGGAACCCAGCACACGGCGGGAAGAGGCAGGGGAGCTGGCAGGACCAAGCTTCTTCCCTCTGCCCCTGCGGGGGCAGAGGGTGAAGAAGAGCAGGCCGGGCCGGATTTTTAATGGCACGCTGTTGCCTGCCAGGGCAGCAGCGTGCCATTAAAAATCAGTTCGCGTGCCGTCTTTGGCACGTGTGCCATAGGCTGCCGACCCCTGCACTAAACTAAAGCAGAGCTCCCCAGGATTGACCTGGATCTGCCCAGAAAGACATTTTGAATGGACAGATTATTACCACATCTCTGTCATCTTTAGGAATCACAGGTGGTAACTCAGTGTGAGTATGTTTGCTTGCTTTACTCTGTAAAATAACTTTCATTTCTTTTTCCTAATAAAGGTTAATAAACCTATAGATAGTTTATTACAGGATTGGTCCTTGGTATAACATCTAGGGTACCAACTGATCTGGGGTGAGTGAGTGGGACTGGGAAGCAACCTGAATATTTTGTGATTTTTGGTGTAAGTGACCATTTATCACTAAATCCAGCTTGCCTGAGTGGCAAGATAGACTGGAGAGTCTAAGGGGAATGTCTGTGACTCAATGATAAAACTGTAACAGTGATCCCGGAGTTCACATCTGTTACTGGATTGGTGAAATCTAATTATAGATCTAGAACACACCATCTCATGTTTCACATGTATGCAAAGGAATCAATTAAATTGTTCAAAGAACTGTTGTTGTCACATGGTGTAACGAAGCTGCTGCCTCACCCAGTTGAGAGGAATTTCTTGGTAGCTCCCATAAGGTGGCTGACACTAAAGTTATCTTGTGTGCCAGGGATTTGCAACCTTTGGCACGTGGCTTACCAGGGTAATCACAGAACATCTGTGTCTCGTGCAAAAATACAGAGTTTAGTAGCACCCCTCTCTCTGGTATTGAGGGCATACAACAGGGATCGGCAACTGGCTTGCCAGGGTAATCACCCTGGTGGGTCAAGCGGGTTTATTTACCTGCTGCGTCGGCAGGTTTGGCCAATCACAGCTCCCACTGGCCGCGGTTCACCGCTCCAGGCCAATGGGGTCTGCGGGAAGCAGCGCGAGCCAAGGGATGTGCTGGCCGCCCTTCCTGCAGCCCCCATTGGCCTGGGACGGCGAACCACGCCAGTGGGAGCCGCGATCGGCCGAACCTGCGGACGCGGCAAGTAAACAAACTGGCCTGACCCACCAGGGTGCTTACCCTGGCAAGCCAGTTGCCGATCCCTGTTGTATGCCCTCAATGCCAGAGAGAGGGGTGCTACTAAACTCTGGGTTTTTGCATGAGACACAGATGTTCTAGTGCTCTCTGTAAGACATTACACTCAAGACTTCTGCAAGGGCAAATCATCAAGCAATGGAATGGTTCCGAGGATGATTAAGCACATCCAAAAACTACCCTCCCACACTGGGCATGGATGGGTCTTGGAGGAAGAATTTATCACACACCAGTGATGTGTAAAATACCATGCACTTCCGAATCAATCCTTCAGGTAATCAAATGCTTGCGTGCACAGACTAGATACTCAACACCCTGCAAATGTCTGGCTAACAGCGTGCCTTGTACAAGTTGAGTAGGAAGTATATAGTTGAGAGAATTGAGTGGCAATTTGTCTAGCAATGGTGCCCTAGACGGAGATGACTCAATGAATTAGTGTTTTCAGTCGTACAAGCCAGGGCTAACTCCCCGAAGATTACCAAAGATCAATGTCCTTTTTATGGAAGCAATGCATCCCTGTGTTAAAGTATAACTAAAAAATGCTGATTTATAAAACTTCTCTCAACTATACATTTACACAATTATTCTAGGTCTGTTGTGTTTGGTATCACTGTGTTTATGATAGACAGGACTTTTAAATGATACCTAACTTGACCCATTTCCAAAGACACTGTATTATCAAAGTTTCCATCAATCGTAGGACCTAGAGCTGGGAGAAAGCAGCAGGTCCTCCCTATCACGTAGAGGGTGACACCACTGAAATTATGGTTTTGTAGATTTTTTTTTTAAACAAATCAAATGACACCTTTCCTACCTTTCTATCACTAATTTGCCCACAGAATGAGATTTTACTACATTACATTCCCAGATTACTAACTTCAATAAATGCTCAAGAAGATGAGAAAAAAATATATATATTTGAATGCACTCCAGACATATTTCCTTGGTCTTAATAAGTGGACTTGTATAACGGTCAATAGAGAATCTTCTCACTTCCCATTAACAAAAGAGTCAGACTAGCGGCAAATAAAACTGGAGGGGAAAAAAAATGGCCAAAATAAAAT
The DNA here is from genome assembly GCF_020497125.1 of Mauremys mutica. NCBI lineage: Eukaryota > Metazoa > Chordata > Testudines > Geoemydidae > Mauremys > Mauremys mutica. Next base: position 286,797,842 of record NC_059072.1, on the reverse strand, counting down.
GCACACTGCTCACAAAAAAGAAGCGGATAGTGCTATAAAAACCAAGATCTTATCAGCCCATCAGCCCAGGCTCCCACTCTCAGAGCAGGGCAGGCTGCAGCTCCCTGTCAGCCTGGGCTTTGGCTGTCCAAGTGGGGCAGGCTGTGGGGGAAAATCTGAGTTAAAGACAACTGGGATGACATCACATATAGATAATTAATTTAGGCCACAAAAAATTAAGAGAAAGGGCCTTCATTAAGTGAATGGACATTATAGCAACATTTCAGATCAAGAGGTCATGTGGCTCATCTACCTAAATCCTTAGAAACCCATAAATTATTCATTAAAACACACTGGATGTTTCTGAAAATATGAAATCGAATGCAAAACTCACTTCTTTGTTCTCTTCAGCATCTCCATGAACCCATACTGTAGCTTCAAGATAATTATCTCTGTTGGCTCTGAAGGTTCCTTGAAAGTAGATTCCAGATTTTATGCCTTGTTGTAATTTGCTAAGGGGGAGATGCTCTGAAAAAATTATCCTTCCACTTTCTATTTCTTTCTGTTAAAAAAGTTAAAATTGGTAGTTGGTTCATTGCATTCATAATTATCCTAAAACTAAGTTCATTGACATAAATTCAGCCTACCAAACTCCAGTGCAAAAATCAGAGGTATAACCATTTGTTTATGTAGCAATAAGAGTATATAAAATGTGTTCGGCTACTGCTAACAGGAAGTGGATTACTGTCTCAAAAGGTTTCACAACAGTACAAGGACCTTGGAAGCATCACATACTGGGAGTTCTTTCCTTCTGCCTGCAGCTGCACACCATAGCCATATACTGTGTGGATGTCAAGTGCTTTTATATTTGTTCAGAGTTTATCAGGACAGCATCAAGTCTGTATGAGGGAAATCTGGTTTCCAAGACAATATTTATCAATGTTCCATGTAACTCCTCACCGCCCGCCAAATCCTAAGCCTTTAAAATCTCAACCAAATTAGATGATTTAAAGCATTTATTAAACCACAACTTTAAGAGAAATATTGAGCAAAGTGAGAGCTTTGGAAACCACATCAACTCTAATATATTTAATAAATCAGAAAATATCTATATTTTGTCCCATATTAAATTATTAATTATAAGAGTATGTAGGTATTTGGAATACCTAAACTGTTTATACAAGTAAACCATATATTAACTAAAAATTTTACAGAAAATGCTTATGAAAAATATTAAATTAATGTGAACTCTAAAACAACAGGAACAATCAAAGAGCTAACTGGTCCACAATCCAGTTTTAGGCAATTTTTGTTTGCACCAATTATTCTGGATATGGATCTACATTTTTTTGTTCAATTGATATTGTTTTCATCCGACACTGAATGAGGAACTCTCTACCGCAACTGTGACTTCTGCATGTAACTTGTAGCTATTTTCTAATAACTGCATAAACAGTGCATTCAGAGCAGCATTTCCAATTTTATTTCTCTAGAGCAGCAGCAGCAAAACAATACTGTCATTAAACTGTGATAAATTAAGACACAAAGACTAATTTTACCATACTGCAAAACATTTATATTTCTTTTGAAGAGCTGGAACAAAAAATAAATAAAAGAAAACATACCCCTTCATCAGATACACAAGCAAGCCGATCTACAAGATCAGGATTAGCTATCAAGCTCTTTATATATTCTTCACCTATAAAAACAAAAGTACAAAATTATTTATTTACAAGATAAGTATGAAGACACTAGGGGGATTTTTACATGTCAGCAATAAGTCAAATACTTCATATCAATAAACTTACATGTATAAGCAGTTAATCCCTCTTCCACAGCCTTCTCTTTATTATTTCTGTCATTTGTTAGTAAAATAACTTGTATGGTCTCCTCATTGTTTATTTTCTTCAAGTGTTCATCATACCATTTTGTTGCTACCCGGATGGCTTTATCGTTGCGGTCATTAGAAGTTTCTCCTTGCTCTTGTTCTATGTAAGTTTCTCTGAAATCAACAGAAAATCCTAAAGTAAGGTTAAGTGTGATGCTACTGATGTTTAAATACATCAAACAACAATCTAAAAGTTAGGGGGATAAGGAAAAATAGTGAGAAAATTCTATTTCCAACATAGAACTTATTATTGAAGATTAGGGAGGACTGAGAGACACTCCAGAGGGACTTAATGAATTTAGTTAACTGAGCAACACAAGGACAAACATAATGTACTCCAGAAACAATAATAGAAGTTACTTGCATGCATCAACAAATTAAAATTAGTTATCTTCTGTGATGGAGTTTATAGACCCCACACCAAGTCTGAGAAAAAAGAGAAGGGCTGGAGCAGTACTGGGCCAGGAAAACTTTGCCCTCAGACACTGCCTAACATGCTCCTGGAGAAAGGACCAGTATAAAGAGAGCTCCCGTAGGGGTAGGGAAAGAGAGAAGTACTGCTCTGCAGCAGTAGAAAAAGCAGCCCCTACCCCTTTACCTTCAACAATAACAAAGGAGGGAGAACTGTGTGCAGGGACACCAGAGTCACCTGCATTGGCCCCTAGATTGGGGGTTTGAAGCCAAGGAGCTTTACTTAACAGCAGACATGCCCCAAATGGAGACATCAGGTGTGGTAGGCAGTGGCTCAGGAGAAGGTGACTGGGAGGTGGGCCAAACTTAGGCCACCCAGGGTGTTACATTTTCAGGGCCCTGGGCTGCGACCCTGTGAAACAGGAAGGCCAAGGTCTGCCTCCCTCCCAGATTCCCCTCCCCCAGCTGTAGGTTGGGCCAAACTAGGTGTTACCAGCAAGGAAGTCGACTTAGCTGAGACCCATCCTGGGGGTACAGGACCCACGCAACTGAAAGAGAGACTAGAGTTGGAGGACTATACCTCTAGGCCTGTTGACAAAACAAAGAACCTCAGTATACCTTCCCTGAGACTTTTGTCCAACCCCAAGCCGGGCTGACAGCTGAGAGTGTGTCGTCCCCTCCACGCCCCCCAGCATTGAGAGCCTAGACCCCACTGCTGCCTCCTGGTGAGGGATCTGGGGGTGTGGAGGAAAGGAGAGCAGGGTTTCTGGCTGTCAGCCGTGGCAGCTAGACTCCCCCCCTCTCTCCCCGCTGGCAACAGCCCAGCTGTGAGCCCGAAAGGCTCAATTTCACAGCAGGGAGCCTACCAGCAATGAAACTGACATTCTTATCAGGTTCACAGCTGCTATTATTTCACATTTTGGCTCCTGTTGTCAGCCCTGTAGCCTGGGGATTCCAGAAATGAGCCCCACATGGCGCTGACAGCTTGGGCTGCCAGACCTGGTACGGGGACTCACAGAGCCCCCCCCGACCAGCTGACAGCCAAAGCTGAAAAGTGAAACAGCAGCAGTCATGAACCAGACAAGAATGTCAATTTCATTGCTGGTAGCTCCCTGCTGTGAAACTGAGCCCTGTGTGGGTTCAGTTTTGTCAGCCCCTGGGCCGGGGGGTGGGCTCACAGTTATGAGCCCAGTGCCTGGCTGACAGCTCCGGCTGTCAGCACAGGGACTGGGGGGACACAGCTGTGAGCCCAGTGCCCAGCTGACAGTTGGGGGGGTGGTGTGCTGTGAACCCCATGCTTTTAGCTGAGGGTGTCAGCCCAGGGCTGCTGGACTCCAGTGTCAGTGTCCCACAATGCCCCACTTCAGTCGGTGGAAGAGCTCCTTGTGAGGACGCACACCACAGACAGGAGGGGCAAGAGTGAACATGAACCACCACTTAAGTTGACTTAAAGCCACCGCAGTAATTGAAGTCAACTTAAGCCCTCAGAAAAGTTAGAGGCCTGATTGATCCAAAGCCTACTGAAGTCAAAGAGAGTGTCTTTCCATTGATTTCAATGAGCGTTGGATCAAGCCCTAGATGACTGCGGCTAATGACAATTTATGTTTATATATAGTCTTTTATCCAGACTGATATCAAGATGTTCACTTGTGCGGCTCACTTTGCACATTGGTGAAATGCAATCACCACAAGAGTGAAATGTGGTAACAGTTTAACAGAACACACCAACAATAACACAAGAGTTACAAATCTTGCATACTTCTTGGCATTAGCAAACCACCAAAGTAGGCCTTCAAAAGTTTTCCAATGATTTAACAATGCACAATTGTCCAAATGCATTAGTGTGCGTAGCAGAGTGAAGGTTTGCCTTCTTTTGAGAAATCTACTAAAAGCCACTGCTGCAGATAGGATACTACTAGTCAGACTAGAGATCTGTTCCAGTAGCAATTTCCACACCAAACCAATACATGCTTGCGATTAAGAAAAAATAGCAAAGAAATTAAATTTTGGTTCAAGTTGCTATTACGTTACTTAATAAACACAAAACATTTAAAATCACGTGTCTTTTGCAACAGTGCTGGAAAATTTAGGTTTGGGACAAGGATGTAGAAGTGAGTCAGAGCAGCAGGTGAAAGTAGTTTGGGGTAGGTAGCTACACCCTACCTCCAGTAAAACAAGAACAACTATAACACAGGAGAATCATTCATGAAGCTTTTCACACAATGTTCCAGACTAAGGGACCAATCTAATTACCCAGAGACCAATTCATGTAATTATTGGCAATAAATGCATGAAAACCCTTAGTTTCATTGGTTCCTAAATTAAAAAGCTATTTTTCTAAATGCAAAATCATTTCCCAGTGCGTGTGGATATTTTGAAGTAAATGTATTTTGAAGCGTTGACTTTCAGGCATATTCCTCCTCCCGCACCTGCAATTGTCTCACAACTGGCCACCCTAAAAGTGCATCATTTCATGTCTGTTGATGAAACTTCAAAGCATTTGAATTTTACTACTATAGTAGTCATACTGTCATCATCATTACCCCCAAAACATGTCAGTTGTATCCCAGTTACCTATGTAATACATTCTAAAGTTTGCTGTACCCCAAGCTATACCTTACCGATGATGTTCATTAGTGAAGGAATAGAAATGTTTTTCAGGATTGGCAATCACATCTCTAATTCGCTTGTACACTGGTGCACTCCGTTTCCTCACTTCTTGTAAAACTGTCTGAAGCACAATTACATTTGTAATAACAGGATCCTCAAGTATATCAATCTGTGAAACAAAAAAGAATCCAAGTTATGGTTTATTTATAACTGATAAGAGAGATTGAAATGTTTACCTGACCCTAATACATGATCGCCAGAAGATAAAATGAATGATGAGATACCCAGACCCTGCCCCACCCTGGCTGCTGGGGAGCAGAAAGGGGCTAGAATTTCCACTAAGGAGCTGTCCCTAGACCCTGCCTGGAGACCTTGGGTGGGATTTTCAAAAGCTGTCAGTCATGAATTTGAGTAGGTAGAGAGAGGAGATTCACTTCAGCTCCCAGCACCGGCAGCCCTGCCCCTGCCCACTCCCCACAATCAGTATAATCAAGGAAGCCAAATTCAGCATTGGCCCAAAGGACAGGGAATCCCGAGGGCAATGGAGACGGTGCTGCCACTCTGTTGATTTGATTGCATGTCTCATAATATTTGGTAAACCCCAGCTCCTGGAGGCATGTGATTACAAGGGAAATTCAGCTCAGATTTCAGAAAGAGATAGTTCATATCCCTGAGGCTGTGGGGAAATGCTTGAAACCGCGGCCAGAGTGCGCTGCAAAGCAGACACTGCCAGGCCAACAAAGAGAAAACAACATTTATTAGTTTTAAGTCTCACGACGTTTGAGCGGATCGCGAAATGTTGGGGGCCTGACCAGTGATTCCTGAGAGAAGATGGGTGAGGAATCCTGCCCCCAATATCCTGGGACCCACACGGCTGCCCATAACCATGGCGACTGCGGAGTGAGTCCTACGCCCCACGCGCACAGCTCCACCACCCGGGGCGGTACCTGGTGCAGCAGGACGTTGGTGTCCGGCAGCAAGTAGTGGGGGGCGGGGCAGAGGCTGCTGGCGGCCCCGCTGGGCTGGGCCTCGAGGCGGGGCTCCCCGGGCTGCTGCCCGCATTGCTCGCAGGCGGCCGCCCCGCACGCGATGTCCTCGCGCAGGTAGTGCTCGCGCACCACTTTCATCACCGCGCCCGCCCGCGTGCGCTTCAGGAACGTGCGCGAGGTCAACATCCTGCCCGTCCGGACGCCGGCCACCACGCCGGGGTAGGCACCAGCACCAGGCGCGAGGCTCCCGGCCCTGCCGGAACCGGAATGGCAGGCGGAACCGGAGACTACCGCTCCCAGCATGCACTGTGGCACGCGCCGGAAACACTTCGGACGCCGGTTGCGCCGTGTGAGCTCTGCCGGGATGGGATGGCGGGTCCCAGCATGCATTGCGACGAGAGCGGGGCGGTTGACGCGGCCCCCTTAGTCTGTTGTTTTAGCGCGAGTGCCGTTGTCTTGGTGACGGCATCTAACAGCTCCGCCCTTTCCGCTGTGAAGCCTGAGCCGCGGCGGGCGGCTGTTGGTCGGTAAATGTAGGAGGTGAGTCTGGGGGTATTGTCGGCTGCAGGGGCCCCCCCGCCTAGCTGGGGCGCCCCCCCCGCCCCGAAATGTCCCTGCCTCCGCGGCGGGGATCTGAGAGCCCCCGGCCGGCCTCGTTTTGCCGCTCGCCCCGGGAATGGTTTCCGCAGATACGTTATAACATTCAAATGCACCAGCCCGCGCTGCGCGCAGGAGTTTGGGCGGGTCAGGGCCGGTAGGCGATGTGCCCGGGGTCATTCACGGGGGAAGCCCGAGTGGGGTCCGGGATGGCGCAGCCCAGGCGTGGCTCCCCTGGTGTTCATTGGGACCAGGAGCCACTGCTGCCCTGGGGTGACCTCCAGTTCCGCTGCGGTGACCCTGCCCCTCTGCTCAGGCCCCTCCACTGTCCCTCAGTCTGAGGGATGGTGGCCTGGTACCCCCCACTTCTGTGTTTAAACAGGCTGTTCATTAGGGATGAAGGGGCGTGGCACGGGCTGTGGTGGAGAGTGAGCTCGGCTTTGTGGATGCAAGGAAGACTGTAAAGTAAGGGTCCGACTGGAGCTTCCCCACTGCAGGTGCAAGGCACTGTTTTTCGACCTTCCTTTCCTAACATAAACACAGGGTCAAGTGTATGTCATTTCCCCCCCCCCCCCCCAACACTGTATGGGATTCACAGTTCTCTCCTGCAGGGAGGCTGAGAGAGAGAACAAAACACAGTTGACAGATGTGTGGTCAGTTTGCTTAAGGCCCTACCGGGAGGCGTTCAAATACTATGGTAGAGAGGATGGTATAAGAACCTATATGGGATAGAAAATTATTTATGCCTAAGAAATTTTTCCCATGTCATTTAAGTTTGCTGCGTGAATAATAAGTATGTCCCTCATTTGGATCTCTGCCATATAGTGTATTATGTTCCATGCCTCTGGTAAAGAGGGAGATTGAATGAGAGAAACGTGAGCGAGACTGAACCAGAGACCCATAGTGTCTTTTTGCAATGCTGTGTAGGCAGTGGAAGGCACGTGATTAATGAGGGGGTCAGGCATCATGTTGAGACTGAGCAGTGTGAAATCTCACTATGATAACCACATATGTAGCTCACTAGCACTGATGACAGTACAAACAGCACAGTGACACCACCCATTGGTAATGATGAGCTTACAACAGGGGTGGGCAAATATTTTGGCCCGAGGGCCACATTGGGGTTGTAAAATTGTGTGGAGGGCTGGGTAGGGAAGGCTGTGCCTCTTCAAACAGCCTGGCCCCCACCCCCTATCCGCCCCTCCCACTTCCTGCTCCCTGACTGCCTCCTTCAGAACCGCCTACCCCTCCAATGCCCCCTGCCTCTAACCAACCCCCCGCCCCTAACCGCCCCCTCTGGACCCCCCTATCCAACTCCCCTGATCCCAGGCCCCTAACTGCCCTGACTCCTATCCACACCCCTTCCCCCTGACAGGCCCCCCGGGACCCCATGCCTATCCAACCCCCTGTTCCCCATCTCCTGACCCCTATCCACACCCCTGCCCCCTGACAGGTCCCCTGGGACCCCCACGCTTATGCAACCCCCCTGTTCCCCGTCCCCTGACTGCCCCTCCCTGCGAACCTCTGCCCCATCCAACTGCCCCCAGCTCACTGTCCCCTGACTGCCCTCTGGGACCCCCTGCCCCTTATCCAACCCCCCGGCCCCCTTACCATGCCGCTCAAAGCAGCTTGTCTGGCATCTGTGCAGCCCGGCCGGAGCTAGACATGCTGCCGCTCTGCAGGAGCTCGCAGCCCTGCCGCCCAGAGTGCTGCCCGCACAGTGGCGTGGCTGCAGGGGGGAGGGGACAGCCAGGGAGGGGCCGGAGGCTAGCCTCCCTGGCCGGGAGCTCAAGGGCCTGGCAGGACGGTCCCGCAGGCTGTAGTTTATTCATTTCTGGCTTAGAATGTCCTTCTGCAGAGAAGGCCATTGGTAGTGTGGAAGGTAGGAAGCCCCAGAAACTTCTGGGGGGAAAATTTATTTTACAGCATCCTACAAACATATTTTACAGGTGAAAGGACAGGCGAAACATTGAGCAAGAAATCTATAGTGTTGGTTAATAGTTTTCATAATGTTTTAATACCTTTCCTCTTAACTGTTCTGACTTTTGCATTTCACTCTACAGGGTGCTCAGATCAAATCATAACCATAAAAACCTCTTCAGATAGAAAGAAAAATGTCACGGAAGGGCTCCAAGGAAACCAAGAAAGCAAATATCTCCAGCTCCCTGGAGTCTGAAGATATTAGTTTAGAGACTACAGTACCAACAGATGACATTTCCTCTTCTGAAGAGCGAGAAGGTACCACCAAAATCACTAGGCAACTGATTGAACGGAAGGAATTGCTTCATAATCTACAATTGCTGAAAATAGAGTTATCTCAGAGAAACTTAATGATTGACAACTTGAAAGTGGAATATCTGACCAAAGTAAGAAAGTATCTGATTGTGTATATGTGCGCCCTATTCCAGAACAACTGCTTAAGTATAGGAGAGTACTTTATATACTTCCTCATTCATGGTTCTTGAATTCAACTTCAATTTACAAATCAACTTCAGTTGCTGTAACTGAGATCAGGTTGGATACAGTACAGAAGTGAAAATGTGAGCTTTCTCTTGCCATTTGCATCAGCCCTGCGGAAATCTCTAGGGGTACGAGTTCACTTTCATTCTTGACTTAATACTTCTTAGCACTTTCAGAGTACTGTACAAACTTTAATTTTCCATAATATTCCTGTAGGGTAGGTACCAAAATATTTTCCTTGTTTATTATAGAAGGTAAAAGATGGGGAAATTGAGACATTAAGGAATTATTTGACTTCCCAAGGATATATCTTTAGTAAAAACAGAGCTGGGGTTAGAACTTGGGAATTCTTGTGACAATACTTTAGTCTTGTGCTTGTTACAGTGGAAACCAAAGAAAATACTAGTCCCCAGGCACTCTTACCATTCAAAGTCAATAATTCTTTGTCAGTCTCTCCAAACACACAGACACACACTACAAAGGGTTATCACTGATAGATTTTTTTATTTTTCTGTAGTAAATGCAAGGGAGTTAAGGGATCACCAGCCTGAAAAGATTGAGAAACACTGAATTGTAGACCTTTGAGTCGTCTTCAGATGAGAACAGCTTGTCTGTGTAAATGTGGACTGACTTAGAATCGGCAACTTAGAAGTGAGAGATTCTATATCTTGTATCATCTCATTTACAAGAAGTGTGTGCGGGGGGGAAGCTGAGGTAGGGGGAATGCCTTACTGCAGTAGTGTATAGTTTTATTATTGTTACCTTTATCCTAGAACTTGTCTACACTTACAACAGTGCAGCTGAACTTGTACAAGTGTGCCCCTGTAGCACTTAATGAAGATGCTACCTATGCTGATGGGAGAGCTTCTCCTGTCAGCGTAGGTACTCCACCTTCCTGCGAGGCAGTAGGTGTGTCGACGGGAGAAACCCTGTCTATGTAGGGAGTTTGGTCAGTATAGCTGCATACCTCAGGGCTGTGGATTTTCCACATCTCTGAGCAACTGTAGTTATACTGACATAAGTTCATAGCGTAAACCAGGGCTCACTCTCTTCTGTTGATATCTGTTTATAGCTTGCACTTGTCTGTAAATTGAATTTAGGCCAAATCCTGCAATCAAATCTAAGCAAGCAGATGCCTCTGCCTTTGTGAATCCAATTATAGAATTGGAGCTTTACTTTGTAGGTACTTTGGGACAGGTATAATTTCTTTTTCTTTTGGCAGGTGTCTTTAGAACATTTTGGGGTTTTCTTAAAACTATCAGAATAGCAGTCTCCTGACTAATTCAGATCCCTGCTATTTTTCTTAATTCTTTTAGTGAAAGATAGAATAGGGCAGGGGTCAGCAACCTCTGGCATGCGGCTCGCCAGGGTAAGCACCCTGGTGGGCCAGGCCAGTTTGTTTATCAGCCGCGTCGGCTCCCACTGGCTGCAGTTCACCGTCCCAGGCCAATGGGGGTGGTGGGAAGCTGCGGCCAGCACATCCCGCGCCACTTCCTGCCTCCCCCATTGGCCTGGGACGGCTAACCGTGGCCAGGGAGCCGCGGTCGGCCGAACCTGCCGACACGGCAGGTAAACAAACTGGCCCGGCCCACTAGGGTGCTTACCCTGGCGAGCTGCGTGCCAGAGGTTGCCGACCCCTGGACTAGAGTATAGCTTTGATCAGAAAATGTTTCAGGAGAAGTTAGCAAGGTAAGCCATCTTTCTCTTTTATCTTTAATTGCTTTTAGATTGAAGAGCTAGAAGAGAAGCTTAATGATACAATCCACCAGAAGCAGCTGTTATCTTTACGACTAGACAACCAGTTGGCATTACAGCAAGAAGATGCCAGGTACGAGAATAAACAAACCAACTTCAGCATAAATATGTATTATTGATCTAAATGCAATGGTAGGGAATAAAACATGACAGGATGTAGGTTACTGGAAGAGGAGCTTTACTATAGATTGTATAAGCCTTTCCAGTCTAAACCTTCACTTAAAACTCCTAACTGTAACATGCTGAAACTTTCACTACTAGCCCTGACTTGAACCTAAATTGTACTTGAAACTTTAATATAAGTAAGAATCTCTGCTGTTTTGAGAACAAAGGGCTCAAGTAGGAGGAATACTTTCCCCACTTAAAAAATAATACATTTGCAACTCTCTTTTAACAATTCTATATCCTGAATGCCTTGGGGTGATGGGAGGGAATGTTTAGAAAACTGTGTTTGGCCCTGAAAGAGCCCTCATTGAGCAGAAGTGCTTCTAGTGTTTGGGTAAATATTGATTTTGACTTGAGTCTTCTGAAACATTACAAATTGTCTAGAACCTAAAGCTAGATTTAGTAACGTGCTATTGACAAAATACCTCATTAAGGAGTTCTGTTCTCACTTCTTCTACTGACTGGTCTTAAGAAGGATTGTGAAGTGTGATATCTTATTTAGTGAAGTCTCGTAGCACAGCACAACAGAAGATACACAAACTCAAGCACAGAGAAGTTGTGACTTTCTGCAAGTCTCTTTCTGTAGAAGATTTGTTAATTCTGGTGGAATTCTGCACCAAAAAATTAAAAATTTTGCACATAATATTTTATAATTCTGCATATTTTATTTGTCAAAATAACACAACATAATCACACCATTTTCAATCATTTTTGGTCATTTATTTCAAAATATCTGTCCGCAAGTATGTCTGTAACAGTACAGACAACAAAAAAGATTCAGGAAATGCTTTTTGACAAATAGATTCCTTACTAGGCAAAATAATACAGAACTCTTGAGTAATAATTCATTTACACTAGAATACAGAACCATATTTCCTCACCCCTCAGAAGCAGTGCAAAGGCTTCGGGGAGTCAGGTAATGGAACAGCTGACGGAGAGGGAAGTAAATTGCTGGGAAGGAACCTGGGTGTGAACTTGTAGTACTGTTGGGTATTGGTGGGAAAAGTATAGAACAGGTTTTTTGGGGTGGTTGGGTGGGAAGGGATTGTTAGAATGCTTCCCCCATGTAGACCCTGGCTGACCCCTAGCCTCTCCCATTCAGTCAGGCACATCTGCCCCTGTCCTCATGTGTCTCTGTGCCCTCACTCAGCCACTCCCCTGTCCCTATGTGTCTGTGCCCAGGGGTGCTGGAACAGTTTTTACAGTGGGGGTGCTGAGAGCCATTGACTCAAACTAAATCCTGTATATAATAGAAACTGCTTCAAGGCAGGGGGTGCGGTAGCACACCTAGTTCCCAGCACCTATGTCTGTGCCCTCACCCAGCCATTCCCTTGTTCCTGTGTAGCTCTTTACCCCCTCTCCCTGTGTCTCTGTACCTCCCCCCTGTGGCCTTATGCCTCCACTCCCATTCAGCCCCTGCCTGTCCTTCCCCATTAGCCCTTATGTTCCCCTTTCTGACCCCCCCCCAGCGCCCTACACTGTCTGTCTCCCCATAACCCCTGTGTCCTAACCTAGCCACAGGCACTGTGAAGAAGGCAGGCTTTCTCTTCCTTATCTGGCTGTGAGTTGCTGCTTTGTCCTATTGCCTTAGCGCCCTCTGGTGGGCAAAAGGCAGAACTGCAGCAACGTTTTGGCAGAAGCTGTTTTCGGCGCAAAAAAATTGAAATCAGTGGAGCTCATTCATTATGCACATGTGCAGTAGCACAGAATTCCCCCAGGAGTAATTTATGGCAGAACTGGTCTCAGATATAAGAGCACACTGGCTCTTGGAAAAATGTCTTCCAGTTGTGTGCTTAGTTGTGCCATCTTATGCTTATCTAAGTTTTGTCAAGTGCTCTGTCATCTATACAGATGAAAAAGTGGTATGTACTGTACAAATTATTAGGCCCAGAGACCTAAAACAGTTTAGTGATTTAGATGCTTATCCAAAGTGGAAAAACATTCTTTCTTCTATCCTCCTCTGTCTACTACCCTAATATCCTGCCCATCAATAACTTACGCTTATCTTTCTTCAGAACATAGCCCTTTTGTGGACTAGCCTTGCTTTAGTGAGCCTCAGAAAATGTGCTGGATCAAGATTTATCCTGAAACCTTGTACACCAACCATATTAAAACTTTTTGGGTGCTTGTTTAAAAAAACAAAACAGAGTACTCTCTCCCCCACCCCCCAAAAAAAAACCTTCCCGAAAGAACAGTTTAGATTGAAAGTGTTTTTCAGTGGAGTTCAACCAAAATACCAAAGAAGTAGGCTTTCTTTACAACAATTGTGGACCTACAAAAACATAAACAAACAAACAAAAACTCTTTTCAATGTTCAAATGTTTAGAAATGAACAGTTAAGGGGTTCAGCAAGTTTTCCAATGCCATATAATCCTTCATCACTCATGATCAGCCTACCTAACTTTAGGTAGTAACATTTTTAAAAGTCTGTTGATAGCATATTAACATTTGTGGAGATTGGAGTTAAGGTTCCTTGTTTGAGTGTGGTTTCTAAGAATCTTGATGCGTGCATTATGATGGCTGTATGTTGAAAGTGACAAGCAGTCTGTTGTGGAGGTTGTCTCTGTGAGTGTGATTATATTTGGATGATAAGGTGTGAGTTGAAGTTATTTGGATGTTAATGTTGCTTTAACTAGAGATGTCTTAGGCTTTGTCTACACTGGAACTTTGTCGGCAAAACTTTTGTCATTCGGGGTGTTTAAATGACAAAAGTTTTACTGATGAAAAGCGCCGGTGTGAACAGCGCTTTGTTGGCAGGAGCGCTCTCCTGCTCTTAAATCCACTGCCACTTGTGGGGGCATGGAAGTCTTTTTATCATCAGGAGAGCTTTCTCCTGCTGAGGCCTTGGCTACACTGGCGCTTTACAGCACTGCAACTTTCTCGTTCAGGGGTGTGAAAAAACACCCCCCTGAGCGCAGCAAGTTACAGCGCTGTAAAGCGCCAGTGTAAACGGTGCCCTAGCGCTGTAAGCTAATCCCCTCGGGGAGGTGGAGTACCTGCAGCGCTGGGAGAGCTCTCTTCCAGCGTTGGCGCCGCGACCACACTTGCACTTCAAAGCGCTGCCACGGGAGCGCTCCCGTGGCAGCGCTTTGGAGTTTCGAGTGTAGCCAAGCCCTGACAAACAGCAGCTACTATGCGCACCTTTTAGCAACACGGCTGTGGCAGCACAGCCAGGTCGCTAAAAGCAAGGTAATGTAGACGGAGCCTTACTTTCTTACAGTTTGTGTTTGAAAGGCAATATGCTTGTGCAATCTTAATTCTAGTTAACAAAGATTTTTTTGTTTGTTTTTTGTAGGATTAAATTAATTGTGAACTCTTGTTCTTAGCTGTAAAATTAGGATAATAATTATTTGCCTACCTCTAGTATTTTGAGGATTGATTAGTTACTTTAGACATGTTTATCATAATTTTCTGATATATTTATGTAGAAAACATCAAGAGCTAATGAAACAGGAAATGGAAACCATTTTAATGAGGCAAAAACAACTAGAAGAAACAAATCATCAGTTAAGGGAGCGGGCTGGAGATATCCGTCGCAGCTTGCGTGACTTGGAATTGACAGAAGATTATTATGATAAATTGAAATCTCTTCCTGAAGATGAGCTTTCTATCCCTGAATATGTTTCTGTGAGTACTTTGTGTTCTATACTGCTATTCAGAATATAAATTATCATGGTTTAGTAACCTGTTTGTAAAGGTTTTAATGAGTACCTTGATCTTTCTGACTCAGTGTACCTGTGAAGAAAGAGAGAAGCCTTTAAAACTCAGGTTGTTCCACCCCCACTCCCACCTTTTCCTAATATAATTCAGTCATTAAAAGTGGCATCCAAGTGGAAAGAAGAAGCCTTTAAAACCCAATCTTTAATGCTTAGTAGGTTGAAATGACAAAAACAAGAAGTGGATGAGATTTGTTTTACTTGTATGATAGGCAGCAGGGAGGTGGCAAAGGAAGGAACAGGGTGAGCATATGAGTTTGAAACACACAAATTTCCTGGAACAACAATCCATCTTCTTGTTCAGTTATTCTGCCCTGTTAGAATCTAAACGGTGCAGAGATGAAGGATTTTCCTTGGATCCGTAAGAACATAAGAACTATGGAACTCTGCCAGAGGATGTTGTGAAGGCCAAAACTATAACAGGGTTAAAAAAAGAATTAGATAAGTTCCTGGAGGATAGGTCCATCAATGGCTATTAGCCAAGAGGGGCAGGGATGGAACACCATGCTCAGTGTCCCTAGCCTTTGTTTGCCAGAGGCTCAGAATGGATGACAGGGGATGTATCATTGATGATTGCCCATTCTGTTCATTCCCTCTGAAGCCCCTGGCATTGGCCACAGTCAGAAGGCAGGATACTGGGCTAAATGGACCATTGGTCTGACCCAGTATGGCCGTTCTTATGATATAGTCCTTCATCAGTAAATTTTCTATACCAGGCTTACAGCAGAAAGTATCTTTTAGTTAAGTTTATTCTATCTAGATTTTGAACTAAAGGATATCACAAGTTTAAATTCTAGTATTTTATAGGTTAATATAGATAGCAGACATTAGCTCAGGGGTTCTCAAACTGGTGGTCAGGGTCACATGGTGGTTACATGGGGGGTCATGAGCTATCAGCTCTGTGGGGCTGACAGCTCCCATTAAATTACCCCCCACCCCCATTTTTAATGTATAAGGGGGGGGGGTTCATGCTTAGGGGCTTGCTGTGTGAAAGGGGTCACCAATACAAATAGTCTGAAAACCACTGCTTTAGCTAGTAAGTTGAATGTTTTGTTTTGGTTAGTGTTAACATTTTTTCCACAAGGTGGTGCTACAGTGATATTTTGCTGTTGCACAGAGCATGTAACCAACATTTTAAATTTTCAAATACACCTCTACCTGAATATAACGCTGTCCTTGGGAGCCAAAAAATCTTACCGTGTTATAGGTGAAACCACGTTATATCGAACTTGCTTTGATCCACCGGCGTGTGCAGCCCCGCCCCCCTGGAGCACTGCTTTACCGCGTTATATCTGAATTAGTGTTATACCGGGTCACATTATATCGAGGTAGAGGTGTAGTTCTAAAAGAATTCAGGAACTTTACAATTATGTGCTCTCCTTACTATAGGTTCTACAGGTCAGGCAAGTCCTATTTATTCATGACATTGCATAGAAGTTTCTAATGTTTTCTAAAGGTAATAGACACCTGTTGTGGATCAAGTACAGATAGGACAGAAGTACCAGCAGAGCTGTATTTCCAGACACATAATGTCAACAAGGAGAAAAAACCCCATAAACCTTAAATTACATTTTTCTTCTGAAAAGTGTCTATGTATAAATTACATCGGTGTGCTCAAAAATTTGTGTGTACTGAGTATTATGTGCTTGCTTTAGTGACTAAAATATAAATTTTGCTATTCTTGTCATCTCCGCATACTTCTGTTTCTTATGCACAGTCAACAAAATTATTTCCTCACTTTCACCTGTGAAATCTCATTGTCTTCAGTGTGTTTGCACAGAACTTGAATAAACTAAGGGTAGAACTTGTCATGTAGAATTTTTATTATATGAACAGGAAAAATGCAGTCTTAACTGGCATCCCACAGCTTGTGGCAGCTTGAGTTTCTAGGACTGCAGCTAGTGAAACCATCTTTATACTTGTAAAATGAGGAAATTTAATGTAGAAGGAACTGAAACACAGTAAATGTGGAACCCCACAATACTGTATTAGTTTTTTCAGAGACTAACTGAAGTTTAAGAGAATCTTGTAGCTTTTCCAACACAGAGACTAGCCTGGACATTCAGAATTTTATGTTGGCTTTCCCCTGCCCTAACCCTGCAAAATAAATTTTGGAAAGTAGTATATAAATGCCGGGGACATCGAGAAACACAGACTTTCAGCCCAATGGTTAGTGTACTCACACAGGGTGTGGGAGACAGCTGGTTCAAGTCCCCCTCTGCCTGATGAGGAGAAGAGATTTGAACAGTGTTCTGCTTCCTGTCACATGAGTTCCCTAATGACTGGGCTATGGAATATTCTGATGTGAGGCTCCCTCAGTCTCTCCATTTTGGATAGATAAATAAATAAATACACGTTGGAGCAGGGGGACTAATCCTGAGTTTCCCACCTCCCAGGTGAGTGCCCTTTCTACCAGTCTAAAGTCATTCTCTCACACTCTCCCTCAATGATTAAGTAGTTATTCAGAGTGGAACAGTTTCAAGAGTAGCGATTAAGGGAGCCTCACATGAGAAGATCTCATAACCCAGTGGTTAGCGCACTCACCTGAGAAGTGGCAGACTCTTGTTCAAATCCGTTTTCCTCATCAGCAGGGGCTGGCCTGAACCACATCCTGGGTGAGTACCCTAACCACTAGGCTAAAAGTTAAGAGGGAGTGCCTCCTCCTTTTCCTCTTGTTACATGTGGAGCGAGACTGCCTCTGAGCATGCCCACTGGATTGAGTCCTACATGCAAGTTAGGTGTTCTTCGGCTTATCTTCCCCCAGTTTGTGACTTGCTTTGGGGCTTAGGCAGCCGGCCACCTGAAGCGAGACTGCAATGTGCATGCCTAAAGGCAGAAACATTGGTACCTACGGAACTTTTTTTGCAAAAATTTAGGCACCAAACAAGTTTAGGCACCTGTGGGGTTAGGAGGCATTTGAGCAGGAATTTTGTGAATATCAGTAGCTGCCTAAGGCTTTGTCTACACTATGCAGCTTTTAGCGACATGGCTGAGTCTCGGATTTAGGTGCCAAACTGGCAGTTAAGTGCCTGAGTTCCTTTTTGGATTTAGCCTTGTTTACCTTCATGAGGTAAAAGGAATATAATAAATACATGTGACTTGACCTAAGGAGGCTAGTTCTAGTCTGCAGCAGGTCTCTAGAATGGCTCTAATGACACGATATGTACCAGCAGCAAAGAGTCTTGTGGCACCTTATAGACTAATAGACGTTTTGGAGCATGAGCTTTCGTGGGTGAATACCCACTTCGTCGGATGTATGTCCATATGTACCATCACATGGAGGACTTAAATAAAAATACAGGCATGTTTTAATCCCCACTTGTTTGTTGATAATTAGACATAATTCCGAAGTTGGACTTGCTTAAAAAAAAAAAAACTATTCACAGATTTTATATATATTCACATATAAAAACTGTGTGTGTATGCATAATATATAAAGAATTTCAGGACTTCGAAGGTGATAGATGAAATGATCTGTTTCAAAGCATTCAAAATGTAGGGAAGAAATAAAGTTTGACTGAAGGTGGATAGTTAAATAACCTTGATGCCAACCTGTGTGTGGGCATGTACATGTATGGTGTGCCACTGCATAAGCAAATAGTGCATTCCACCATTCTCTGTATTTAATTTGTAGCTTTTACAAACCACATAGTTACAATCCCAGGAGTATTGATATAGAAAAACAGATATATTTATATATAGTTATATATTGATATATACACATACACACAGATTTGTGCATTTTTTAAAATATATTTTGGATGATTTTTAAAAGGCCTAGTTGACTTAGGCTAAAGCCCTTTCACTAAGCCCTTTCACTAAGCCCTTTCACCTGCTATAAGAAATCTTTGAAAATAAATTTTATAACGGGATCACTGGTAAGGCCATTTACCATAGAAGCGGGTGTTTGTCTAATTACACCCTGTAGTTTGTATTCTATCTTGTACCTGTTATAAATGAGAAGCTGGAAAAAAGAGATCTCATCACGATGATTGGAAAAATTACTTATAAATGCTTGACAATGCTCATTCTAAAGTAGAGACCATTGGAATTCTTATTTCTTTGGAAGCTGAATTTCCCTTTTTCTTTCTTTTCTCAAATTTAAATAGGTAAGCATCAACATTTTGGAAGTCAATATTTTACTTTGGAGTTTCTTTCAATAAACATCCCAGTGACTGGTCGCCCTCCTCTTTCTTTCTCTCACACTTGCTGCAGAAGGAAATGGAGGATAATTCATATCCCATCTGTATCTACAAAGTAGTGCTTTTAGCAGTGTTGGCGATTATGTGTGACTGACAAGGATTATGATTTTGATCCTCATTGGCTTCACCTGGCATGATGAATAAAAATATTTCTGTTCAGAAATGGTGAAGGGAGAAGGGATAATGTTGATTTTAAACTTGGTGAGATAATTTTTAGAAGAATATCTGAGGATCATGAGCCACATCAACTGCCTTATGTTAGTTGCGTGTTTAATGGTTGAATGAACATAAAATGGAGTAAGAGAAGCTGCTATTGTGGTACTCTACTCTGTTGCATCTACACCTCTACCCCCGATATAATGCTGTCCTTGGGAGCGAAAAAATCTTACCGTGTTATAGGTGAAACCGTGTTATATCGAACTTGCTTTGATCTGCCAGAGTGCGCAACCCCGCCCCCCTGGAGCACTGCTTTATTGCGTTATATTCAAATTCGTGTTATATCAGGTCGCGTTATATCGGGGTAGAGGTGTAATTAGTATGAATGCTTAGTGTGGAAAGAATAAAAACAAGGAACAAAAAATTGAGTCTGAAAGACATTGAATGCAAACAGTGACCATGTCGACAATGCGATCAATGCAGCAGCATTGATTTAGTGGGCCTGGTGATCATACGCTAAGTTGATGGGAGAGTACTCTCTCATTGAAGTCTGTACTCCACGTCCCCCGAGAGGCGAAAGCTATGTCAACAGGAGAGCGTCTCCCGTCGATATAGGTTGACTTAAAGTGGTGTCTACACTGTGCTACACTGTAACTGAAGTTACAGTGACTTCAGTTACATAACTTATGTAACTAAAATAGCATAACTTAGATTGACTTACAGCATTAGTGTAGATCAGCCCAGTGTAATAGAGTAGTACATGTAAAAAGTTGTGTAGTAAGTAATGTATGCGTTAATAGAAAGTATTAACTTTTCTGTAAAACAAATATGAGATTTTTAAGTTAGTGGCATAAAGTGTTTTAATTGTTCTCTTACTAGAATTTATTTGCGTTTTTTGCTAATTTCGAGGGCGTTTTAATATCTGCATTTTTGAGGAGTGACAGTGTTGTTTTTCTTTTCTAGATTCGATTCTATGAAGTAGTGCATCCATTAAGAAAAGAAGTAAATGAACTACAGACGAAAAAAGACAGCCTATCCGAAGACCTAAGTTATCACAAGTCGCAGTTGAAGTGTGTGATGGAGGTTTGTATGCTTTAGTAACCCAGCTATGAAAATGAGTAGAAAAATAACCCTGTTCTGTCAAATGGGTACATTTCCATTCCAGATATCTTTCAGATCAGGTAAGAGACTAGAGGTTTAATAGTGGGGCATTAATTTCTTTAATACTTGCAAAGCATCTGTTTTCTCACAATTTTAATTTGCTTAATATTTGTACTAATAATGAAAAATTTGTATCTCTGTCATCGGGTGCATATTTAATAAAAATTTAGAAAACTTTGACAGATATTGTTTGGAAACACATCTGCTGTACTGTCACATTTACCTCTTTTTTTTTTTTTTTTTTTAATTTCCTTGATTTTATTCTTTCCCTATTTTTATTTATTGCTAAAGACTTGAAAATAGGATTGCGGTGCTTTGATGTTCACCTGCTCTTGCTATTTGTTCCTCCACTGAAATAATAATCTTTATGATCTCAAACTGGACCCATAGCAATTAATTGTGATGCCACAAATAAAAGACTGACTACAATTAAGGAATAAGTTATTCAAATTTACTTTAAATCATGTTGGCCTTCTTCTAGTAAAGAAGGGGAAGAGACACAAAAAAAGCAGAAATGTCTTTTTTTTCCCCCAAAGTATATTGAAACATTGGCTGCGCTCAATATCATAAAATTTCTTTTTAAAGAATACATCTAAGATTTACACTGTTGTGCACAAAGTTGGAATTAAGATAATTGCATCGCCGTAGTTAAGGTTGCGACAACACATTTTCTTTTCCAAATCCTTGATAATAGTTGCTTAGGCTGACTCATTTTACCATTCCCCCCTGAAACTTTTCATGGCTGGCTCAGCCTTTAAGTGTGTATTTTGGGAAAATTAAAGCACTGTATGTTCTTGAGTTATCACAATGTCTTATTTTATTTTAGAAATGGACATTAAAATGGCTTTTGTACTTGGCTAACTTGTAAATGATTGATTTTAAAATTTCAGACGTGAACCAGTGTTTTTTTTTACCTTGTTTAAAGAAATTTGTGTTTTAAATTACACTAAAGAGATTGGAAAATAACAATGTATTGTGCATGCACAGCATTTCTCTACCCCCTCTTACTTCACCTTCCCCTCCCCTTCAGAAAATGCAACCGCCTGCTTTTCTCCTTAAAGAACATCCATCACCGTGTACTTAATACATTCCCATTCAAATAATTATAGGTGTAGGTACCTAAATGTAGTAGTGTTTTAAAATACCCTTGAGACAAGGGAGAGACTAAAACTTTTATAATGATATCCAATTAAGGGCCTTATCCAGTGAAATGCTGAACACCCTGATCTCACTCCTTTGACTTAATTCTATTTCGTTAGTGAATGTTTAACTTAAAACAAAAGTGAAATAATGCTTTTCTTGATCATTTAGTATTGCTTCCATAGTTTAACTTTCTCCTGTCTTTAGATACTATACCTATGCAAATGAAAAATGTCTCTTAAGGTTCTGCTGTCTGTAAAATATTTTCTCTCCTAGTTTAACTAGGCACATTATAAACCAGCAGTTCAATCTTCGTTTAAATTATGGAGGAAATTTAGCAGTTACGGAATTGGAGTTAATTTCATACATTTAACCTCAGTCATGATCTGTATGAATCATACTGTTTCAGTCCAAGGCCTGACTTGAACAGACACTGCCACTTATGGGGGAAAATTCAACTGTGAATTAAATGTTGCCATAAAGGGATAAGAATGATAAAGTTAAAAGTTTAAGTTGTATCCCCCTGTTACTTAGTTTTTCCTTTCCTACATCCTTATACTCATTTTATGTGCAGTAAATGCCAGATAGGTTCAGATTTCACAATCTCTTGTTTTCTGACCACCTTAAGTCTGACCTGAATATACATCACCCATGAATTTGGAATTTACATCCCTTTTCAGGTCTAAGAGTGATGGTTTTATGATAGAGACAAATGTTAGCTGGATAAGAGGTGTGACAACCAAACATGTTATATACTGCTATAGACTAGGGACCGAATGGCAGGGCAGCAGTTCTGCAGAACCAGTTACAGTGGACGAAAAGCTGAATATGAGTCAACAGTGTGCCTTTGTTGCCAAGAAGGCTAATGGCATTTTGGGTTGTATAAGTAGGGGCATTTCCAGCAGATCGAGGGATGTGATCATTCCCCTCTATTCAGCACTGGTGAGGCCTCATTTGGAGTACTGTGTCCAGTTTTGGGCCCCACACTACAAGAAGGATGTGGATAAATTGGAGGGAGTTCAGCGGAGGGCAACAAAAATGATTAGAGGGCTGGAGCACATGACTTATGAGGAGAGGCTGAGGGAACTGAGATTGTTTAGCCTGCAGAAGAGAAGAATGAGGGGGGATTTGATAGCTGCTTTCAACTACCTGAAAGGGGGTTCCAAAGAGGATGGATCTAGACTGTTCTGAGTGGTAGAAGATGACAGAACAAGGAGTAATGGTCTCAAGTTGCAGTGGAGGAGGTTTAGGTTGGACATTAGGAAAAACTTTTTCACTAGTAGGGTGGTGAAGCACTGGAATGGGTTACCTAGGGAGGTGATTGAATCTCCTTCCTTAGAGGTTTCTAAGGTCAGGCTTGACAAAGCCCTGGCTGGGATGATTTAGTTGGGTTTGGTCCTGCTTTGAGCAGGGGGTTGGACTAGATGACCTCCTGAGGTCCCTTCCAACCCTGAGATTCTATGATTCTATGTTTTGTTTGTGCTGGAATCATAATTTGAAAGTTCTTCACCAATATGTTAACCCATTCTGCTACTTAGCAATAAATCAGGGGTTGGCAGCCTCTGGCACGCAGCTCGCCAGGGTAAGTACTCTGGTGGGCCGGGCCAGTTTGTTTACCTGCTGCGTCGGCAGGTTCGGCCTATCGCACCTCCCACTGGCCATGGTTCACTGTCCCAGGTCAATGGGGGCGGCGGAAAGTGGCACGGAGGAGGGATGTGCTGGCCACGGCTTCCCGACGCCCCCATTGTCCTGGGGCGGTGAACCATGGCCAGTGGGAGCTGCAATCGTCTGAACCTGCCGACGTGCCAGATAAACAAACTGGTCCAGTCTGCCAGGGTACTTACCCTGGTGAGCCGTGTGCCAGAGGTTGCCGACCCCTGCAATAAATTATCCCTTTTTTTTTTTAATACAGTTAAAATTCTGAAAGGTAATCCAATTTCAGAAGAATGCTACTAAAAATGGGATATGTTACAATAACTGCAGTAATATTAAAACAGATGTAATCAGTTTAAGCTTATCTTCTTAGATTTGTTTTCCCCTCACCACATGGTGGCAGCATCTATCTATTGACTGACCATGCCAGGGATTTGAAATCTATTGTTTTTCCTTTTATGCCAGTAATTAGAAAGCAGCATCCTGTCTATGTTGAATCAGGAATGTTGTATTTTACTGCCTGTACCCACATCACCATATTTAAATTGTAAGGCAGCTTGCTGGTGAGATTGAATGCTAAATAAGTTAAATATTGACAGGACAAAAGATCAAACAGTGGAATGTCACAAGAAAAAGGATTTCCCCCTGAGCAACTCTGATATGGCTAGCTATAAGTATTGAATGTTCTTAGGTTTGGTAGCTGTCTATAATTAAGGTTAGATAATAATCTGAAGCATGTATTCTGTATGCATGCTTTCCTATAAATGAAGCAAGTTCCACAAAAACATGTTATGAATCGTGATATAATGCAATAGGTGGCTTAATGAAGCTAGGGCTGACATGCACTATTTGATTCATGGAAACATTTAGGATCTACATATTGAGCTTCAGGCAAGACGTTTAAGATTAATTTAGTGATCTGCTGACTATCAATGTGTTACCATATATCATATTCTAAAATGCTAAGAAAAAACAAGATCAGGAAAAATGCAGAATGAATATTGACAAAAGGATTAAGAGGAATAAAGGCTCTTAGAAATACCATTCAGGAAGTTATGCTTTAGGCAGACCAAGTTATTGGAGTGAAATGTAATGGCCTGTGATACACAGGAGGTCAGACTAGATGATTTAAAGGTCCCTCTGACTTTAAACGCTATGAATCTACAAAACCTACCAGAGAAGAATGTGAGTGAGAAAGTAGCCACGTTAATCAACTAATTAAAATAAGAAGAGGAAAAAAGTAGGTCAAATATATATAGCTCAATATTTCTTGACAGTGAAAGATCTATTAGGTTGTGATGTAGTCTGCCAAGAGAAGAGGTGGAAGCCCCATCATTCAGACACGCAAAGCTAGACTACACATAATGCAACAAGTCTTTTTTGTTTTTATTCTCACAGTTACCACATCATTAAGTCAAGAAAATATCAATGGAGCTTTGATTATTTTAAAACGTGTTTTTACTTACAGAGCTATGAAGATGAGCGAAGAAGTCGTTCAGAGCTAGAAGTTAGATGTCAACGTTTGACACTGGAGCTAGCAGATACCAAACAAATGATTCAGCAAGGTGACTACAGGCAGGAGAACTATGATAAAGTAAAACGGTCAGTGCATCTCCAGAGTACTATGCTCAGTGATATTAATAGAAAATTATGTCAATATTTTTGTTAATGTGAACTCCATTTTGTTTTTTGACTCGTGCCTGCTCACAAATATTTGTGGATAAATTATTCCTCAACTTGATAAGTAAATTATTCAGCTTATGTTGATGTCTGATTCCGCAAGAAACACTGAACAACATTTTCAAACCTGGTTGCCTGAAGCTAGGTGCCTGAAGTTGAAGTGACCTGATTTTTTCAGGAGCGCTAAGCAATCCATTCCCAGTGACGAAAAGAGCTGCAGATGCTGAATGTTTTGGAAAATTAGACTGCTTAAACAGAAATGGTTTGTTTATTCAAGTGTTCTGACTTTTCCAAAATATTCAGCATGTGCAGCTCTTGTCATCTTCATTGGGATCTAGGGTTGCCTGGCCCTCCCTGTAAAAATCGGTCTGCTTCTACTCAGGTACCTAAATATGATTTTTTTAGGAGCCTAGCTTTAGGCATCTGGGTTAGAAAATTTTGGCCCATGATTCTTTCCTATTTATTGAAGAACATGATAGAACCCTTCATAATTTCCTTTAATTAATATAGTTAGTGTTGCATAGCATACTGGGTTCGTTTTATTTGCATTTCAGCTAAACAAATATTAATATTAGTTTAATAAAATACAGCTGTGTCCCAGAATGCATCACAGAGTTAAGTAATAAAGGGCTTTGTGCTCCCCTTCATGCTGCGAGAGGGAGAGATGCCCGCAAAGCAATGCAAAGGGGCAGGCCTGGGGATCCACAGATTTGGAAACAGAGTTCCCCTGTGGGTTCCAGTGTGAGCACAGATTTAAAAGGTTCTTTGTGAAGGGATTCTTATAGTTACCTCAGGAAGCTATTTTTTCCCTTATCTCTAAAATGTAACTACTGGTGTTTGTTTATTTTATGCTGTGAGTGCCTATCCTGTAAATTACAATTGCAAAATAATGCAAAAATATATGTATTTCAGCCCAGCCCACAGATGAGCTTTGCTGTGTCCAGAAGGTTAATAAATCTGGCCTCTGGCAGATCACTGGGGGGGCTTAAGTTCCAACACTGAGGACTCCATACAGAAAAAACAACTTGCCATCAACCCCCCCTCTTGTCTTGTTTACATTGAGCAAGATCAGGCACCTCTGCTAATCTTAAGTGTGGCAATATGTCATTGAGAGAGTTGATCTTTCCAATAGCCAGGTCTTGAACCATTTGTGGCTTAAAAGTTAAAAATAAGCAGTTTGCAGTCTACCTGAAAGTTCATTGGAAACCAATATATATCATGGATCACTGATCTAATGTGCTTCCAATATGCAACTCCATTTAATAAGCAAGTCACATCATTTTTCACTAGCTTCAGCTTCTGAAAAAGTTTAAGTGTTGATCTATGCAGAGTACATTATAGCAATCTAATCTCAAGGTGACAAAGGTGTAAATAATTGTGGCAAAGTTTCAGTTATCTTGCTAAGTGCAGATGGTAAAGAAAAGCACTCTTGGGCCTGGGTACTCCCCGGGAATCCAGGAGTAGCACATGATCTAACTGTGTGTCCACATTGAACATCAGTTTTACAAAGTGGTCACACTCCCTCGGAGTTTTGCCAAGTCTTCTGGCTCCTTACCCTATTTGCCAACATTATGTCAGTCTTGTTTGGGTTACATTACAGTTGGCTAGTTTTATCCCAGCCCCAAGCTAGCACTGAATAACTTGTTCCACTGCTCTGACTGGGTCAGATAGTATAGAGATGTAGACCTGGAGAATCATAGGCATGCTGAATTTATTATAACCCACTAACTTTCCCAGCAATATCATACATATGTTGAACAAGAGGATGATCTAGCTCAGGGATCGGCAGCCTTTGGCACGCAGCAAATCCCTTGGCCTGTGCCGCTTCCTGCAGCCCCCATTGGCCTGGAGCGGTGAACTGCGGCCAGTGGGAGCCGTGATTGGCCGAATCTCTGGATGCGGCAGGTAAACAAACTGGCTCAGCCTGCCAGGGTGCTTACCCTGGCGAGCTGTGTGCCAAAGGTTGCTGATCCCTGATATAGCTCCATGTACCACTTTAGAAGAGTGAACCTTCAAGACAGAGGAACAATTATTCACAACAATCCTTTGGGTTCTCTCAGAAAGATGGGGATGAAGTCACTCAAGCATTTTCATTCACTCCTGCAACTGTCTGCAAAAGAGTCAACCAAATGTCGTGGTCAGTATTATCAAAGTCTTTTGACAGATTTAAAGAATAGGCATAGACACTTTATTATTGTCCATTGTTAAAGGGAGACAGTAATATGGCTCAAAGTTAAATTTGAGAAATACAAAAGCAGAGTGAGAAGAGAAATCTAGTGTAGACCAGCTAGATATGTTTTCAGATGAGAAATATGAAAATAGTTGAAAGTTGAATAGTAATAAGGTGAAATGGCACAAGAAAGCGGTTCCAGATAACAGGAAATGAAGAAGTGAAGGATTTGCACTAATAGTGGCTACATTGAATGAAGGGAAAGAGATGCTATTGTTAGATGAACACAGAGGATGGATGAAATTAAAGAGAGACATGAGGTTTGAGGACTTATTTTCATTTCATTGAATGAATTTCATAATATTCTGCTTTTGTTTTTAATAGTGAACGAGATGCATTTGAACATGAATTGTCAGAGCTCAGAAGAAAATATGAAATATTAGAAGTGTCGCACAAAGCACAAGCCAAAGAAAGAAATGACTTATCAAAAGAGGTAAACTTGTATTTCTTTGAGTGATTGTCTGCATGGATTCTATTTCTGGTGTGTGAGTAGGATTATTTTTAAAAGCAGTGTCCATTGGGCCCACACCTGCACACTATGTACTGTGATGGAGCAAGGCCGGATGGCTACAGGAAAGTACTGAGGAACAGGTACGTTAGCCCCAGGCTAAGCAAATCCCTAGTACCATGGGAACCAAAATGGCAGTTGCTCCAGGATAATCAAGGCACCTGGGGCCAATTAAGAACTTTCTAGAAGGCACAGTAGAGAGCTACAATGATTAGAGCATCTGCAGCCAATCAGGGCAGGCTAATCAAGGCACCTGGGAACAATTAAGAACTTTCTAGAAGGCACCGGAGAGAGCTACATTGATTGGAGCACCTGCAGCCAATCAGGGCAGGCTAATCAGGGCACCTGGTATAAAAAGGGGAGCTCACTCCAGTCAAGGAGGAGGAGCCAGAGGAAGGAAGTGCGTATGAGGAGCTGGGAGCCAGAGACACAGGGAGCTGAGAACTGAGAGGGTGTGCTACTGGAGGATTGAGGAAACACCATACAATCAGGCAGTATCAGACACCAGGAGGATCCTATGGTGAGGATAAAGAAGGTGTTTGAAGGAGGCTATGGGGAAGTAGCCGAGGGAGCTGTAGCGGTCAAGCAGCGGTTACAAGTAGCACTATAGAGACTGCTGCAATTCACAGGGCCCTGGGCTGGAACCCGGAGTAGAGGGCGGGCCCGGGTTCCCCCCAAGCCTCGCTACTCCTAATCAGACATAGGAGGAGTTGATCCAGACTGTGGGTTTCATCCAAGGGGAAGACCACTGAGGGGAGGAAATCCGCCAATAAGCGCAGGACCTACTAGAGGAGAGGAGGTACTTTGCCACAACTGGTGTCAGGAGTGGGATCTTTGGTGTGCACAGTGCGGCGGAAGAAGGAGGGTGATTTAAAAACACACCAAAAAAAAAGGGGGGGGGTTTACAATTTGTTACCACAGTGGATGATGTAGTACGGGCACTGATACAAGCCATGGCGGCCCAGCAGGAGGTTACCTATGATGAGATGATCACGTTGGTAGATAGACTCATGACAGCCAGAGAATTGACCCAACTACGCAAGGAAAGCCCCTTCCGTAGCAAACCCCCAACCCCAACCCAGGAAGGAGGGACAGCCAAACTCCTGGGGAGTCCTAGGTGGAGGAAGAGGGGGGCTGAAAACCCACAGAGACTCCAGAAGGAAGGGATTGGCCTGAGTGGAGGGAACCCCGGGACTAAACCCCCTAGTCCACATGATGGGAGACTGACTAGAAACAGTTATAGATGTTATGCATATGGGGAGTGGGGACACATAGCAGCACGGTGTCCCAGCACCGAAGAACCTATGCAATGCAACTTGGGGGATTGGGAGGTCGCGTGCTCCCTTATCCACCTTGCGGGCGTTGCATTAGCCCCACATAACTACACCAGGCCAGTGAAGATAAATGGAACAGAGACTACAGCAGTAGTGGACTCAGGGAGTGCTATCACCCTTATATCGGGTAAGCTGGTAAAAAGTAGCCAGCTGCTACAAGCCAAACGTGTAGCAGTGACATGTGTGCATGGGGCCATGAGCCAATACCCCACCATCCCAGTGGAGATAGAGGTTCAGGGGAACCCCATTGAGGTGACAGTGGGCGTTGTTCCTAAACTCCCATATCCTGTAGTTATTGGGAGAGACTATCCAGGGTTTGATAATTTACTTCCCCCTGAGAGGCTGCAGGGAAGTGGAGACCCTGTTGGCAGCGACTCATCATTGGGGGAATGTCAACCTCCCATGTTTTCTGAGTTTTCTCAAGATCTATTCTCAGCCCCCCCAAAAGGCCCAGAAGACAAAAAAAAGAAAGGAAGGCCGCGAAGGCTTTGGGAACCCAGATCCTGACCCAGGGCCAGAAGACTGCGCTAGTAGGCAGAAGGGCACGAGCAGCCAACAGAGAAACTACCAACACGGAAGGTGAGCCAGAGGCTGGCCCCAGCCATGATGGCGACAGGCCATTGGAAGAAGCAGAAGCCGGCCCCTGGGAGCTCAGGCAGGGTAGTCCTGGGAGAGAGACATTCGGACGGGACCAGGCAGAGGACCCCAGATATGATAATGTCAGGAAAGAGGTGGCAGAGATAGATGGGATAGCAGTGGAAGGGAAGGTCCGAGGTCCAGTACCTTACTTTATAGTGAAGAAAGATCTCCTGTACCGTGTGGTGCAAATGCAGGAGCAGGAGATACATCAACTTCTGGTGCCCCGAAAACATCAAAAAGCCATATTGAGCCTCGCCCACAGTCACCTGTTTGGAGGACACTTAGGGGTAGAGAAAACCCAGGCCAGGATCCTGCGGAGGTTCTTCTGGCCAGGAGTACATGAAGATGTCAGGCGATACTGCACCTCTTGTCCAGAGTGTCAGCTACTTAGCCCTCGCCCACACTTACGGGCCCCTTTGATACCTCTTCCAATAATAGAGGTACCATTTGAACGCATAGCCATGGATCTGATTGGGCCCCTAGAGAAGACAGCTCGGGGCCACCAACATGTGCTGGTTGTACTAGACTATGCAACCCGATACCCGGAAGCTGTCCCCCTACGCAATACAGCTTCCAAGACAATAGCTAAGGAGCTAGCACAGATATTTTCCCGGGTTGGGCTACCCAAGGAGATGCTGACTGATCAAGGGACACCTTTCGTGTCTAAGTTGATGAAAGATCTCTGTTCGTTGCTCCATGTACAAGCCCTACGGACCTCTGTATACCACCCACAAACAGACGGCCTTGTGGAAAGGTTCAATAGGACCCTCAAGGCCATAATCAGAAAAGTGGTGAGCCGGGATGGGAAAGACTGGGATACCCTATTGCCTTACCTCATGTTTGCCATCCGGGAAGTTCCACAAGCCTCCACAGGCTTCTCTCCATTCGAACTACTATATGGGCGCCACCCCCGAGGCATATTGGATATAGCCAGAGAAGCCTGGGAAGAGGAGCCAAATCCCGGAAGGAACATAGTTGAGCACGTACTACAGATGAGGGATCGGATAGACCAAGTTACACCCATTGTACGAGAACACTTGGAAAAAGCACAGGAGACCCAACGGACCCATTATAACCACCAAGCAAAGCTTCGACGGTTCCAACCAGGGGATCGAGTAATGGTCCTTGTGCCCACAGCAGAAAGCAAGCTGTTGGCCCAGTGGCAGGGACCCTATGAAGTGATTGAAGCCGTGGGAGAGGTAAACTATAAGGTACGGCAGCCAGGCCGCAGGAAACCGGAGCAAATTTACCACATCAATCTTCTAAAACTGTGGCATGATCGAGAGGCATGCTTAGTCACCCGGGAGACTCTTGCCCAGGAGGATAACGTACATGATCAAGTGAAGATATCACCCGACTTGACGCCAATCCAAAAGATCGAGGCAGCTGACATGATTAATCGTAACCGAGATGTATTCTCTACAAAACCGGGGCGGACGACTGAGACCTATCACCATATCTGCACGATCCCCGGAGCCAAAATAACACTGAGACCCTACCGAATCCCAGCAGCCAAAAGAGAAGAAATCAAGGCCGAAGTAAAGAAAATGTTAGAATTAGGCGTTATTGAAGAATCCTACAGTCAGTGGTGCAGTCCAATTGTTCTAGTGCCCAAACCTGATGGTACCATGAGATTCTGTAATGACTTTCGCCGACTGAATGAAGTATCCCAGTTTGATGCATACCCCATACCACGCATCGACGAACTGGTTGACCGACTGGGTACCGCCCGTTTCTTGACTACACTGGATCTGACAAAAGGGTATTGGCAGATTCCCCTGACCAAAGAAGCGAAAGAAAAAACAGTGTTCTCCACCCCTGACGGGCTATTCCAGTACATTGTTACATGGGGCCCCAGCCACATTCCAGCGCCTCATGGATAAGCTGCTGCGCCCCCATACTAGTTATGCAGCTGCATACCTAGATGATGTCATCATCCATACGCCAGACTGGGGAACCCACTTGGAGAAAGTTGAGGCAGTACTACGCACCTTGAGGCGGGCTGGCCTCACCGCTAATCCTGCTAAGTGTGCCATAGGACTAGCAGAGGCTAGGTACCTGGGATATATTGTAGGAAGGGGTATAGTGAGGCCCCAAACTAATAAACTAGAAGCGATTCAAAACTGGCCCCGGCCGACCCGAAAGAAGCAGGTCCGTGCATTCCTAGGCGTGGTAGGCTACTACCGACGGTTTATTCCCCAATTCGCCAGTAGGGCAAGTCCTCTAACGGATCTGGTGAAGGCTAGAGGTCCGGACATGGTGAAATGGTCCGACGCTGCAGAAGGGGCGTTTGTAGACCTTCGGACAGTCCTCTGTAATGACCCCGTACTCATAGCCCCGGACTTTACCAAGGAGTTTATTTTACAGACAGATGCCTCTGAGGTGGGGTTGGGGGCAGTTCTGTCCCAAATGATTGGAGATGAGGAACACCCGATTCTCTACCTAAGCAGAAAGCTGCTCCCACGGGAACAGAAGTATGCAGTAGTCGAGAGAGAATGCCTTGCTGTCAAATGGGCCATGGAGACACTGCGTTATTACCTCTTAGGCCGACGGTTTACTCTTGTGACGGACCATGCACCCCTTCAATGGATGCAGAGGAATAAGGAAAAGAATGCAAGGGTCACCAGGTGGTTCTTATCCCTCCAACCGTTCCAGTTCCGCATAGGGCTGGATGCCACCACGGCAACGCTGATGCTCTTTCCCGAGCACACTGCCTGGCGTCCCAAGTTGCCCAACCCTATGTTGTTGAGCGGGGGGGGGGAAGGATATGTGATGGAGCAAGGCCGGATGGCTACAGGAAAGTACTGAGGAACAGGTATGTTAGCCCCAGGCTAAGCAAATCCCTAGTACCATGGGGACCAAAATGGCAGTTGCTCCAGGATAATCAAGGCACCTGGGGCCAATTAAGAACTTTCTAGAAGGCACCGGAGAGAGCTACATTGATTGGAGCACCTGCAGCCAATCAGGGCAGGCTAATCAGGGCACCTGGTATAAAAAGGGGAGCTCACTCCAGTCAAGGAGGAGGAGCCAGAGGAAGGAAGTGCGTATGAGGAGCTGGGAGCCAGAGACACAGGGAGCTGAGAACTGAGAGGGTGTGCTACTGGAGGATTGAGGAAACACCATACCAATCAGGCAGTATCAGACACCAGGAGGATCCTATGGTGAGGATAAAGAAGGTGTTTGAAGGAGGCTATGGGGAAGTAGCCGAGGGAGCTGTAGCGATCAAGCAGCGGTTACAAGTAGTACTATAGAGACTGCTGCAATTCACAGGGCCCTGGGCTGGAACCCGGAGTAGAGGGCGGGCCCGGGTTCCCCCCAAGCCTCGCTACTCCTAATCAGACATAGGAGGAGTTGATCCAGACTGTGGGTTTCATCCAAGGGGAAGACCACTGAGGGGAGGAAATCCGCCAATAAGCGCAGGACCTACTAGAGGAGAGGAGGTACTTTGCCACAGTACCTTTATGCTCTCCCACCTGAGGACATAAAGGGTGGAGTGGGCCTAAACGCTCCTCAGTTCCTACCAGTTACAGCCAATGACAGTGAAAGGGAACCCTGTGCAGTGTCCATTTAATCAGTGAAATTTTCCTTAGCCTTGTGTATATTATTTAGTATAGCTATCATTGCTAGTATTGTTAATATAGTTGTTTCTTTTTTATTCTCCTGGCAAATAGATAAAGATATAATTAAGTTTCAGTTAGCCTAGAAATCCCACCCACCCCTTTGTATAGGGGATGCTAGCATTATAGTAGAAGCCATGTCACTGGGGTTTAAGACATGTTCCTCATATGATTCTGTGATGTTTTTTAACAACAGACACTCACAGTGCTCGCTCTGTCTTGGAGAAGGACATGTCTTTGAGCAATGTCCTATCTCGTTCATTCTCCAAATACGCTCAGAGCGAGGGAGGTGTGTCTGGAAATATTCCTACTGTGGCAATCAGTGCAAGCATCCTCTTATACTGAGCAGAGCTACAGCCAGGCCTTTAGACATCAGATCTCCCCCTCTCTGTTAATGTCCCATTGAGCCATGATTCCACTACTAGCTCCCAAGCCATGTTCACTCAGAGGCCTGTTCCAAAGATAAGCCCAGATTCAGGTCACCATCCCTGGCACATGACAGATTGAGACCGAAGGATCACCATCTTCCACGTCAGCACATACAATACCCTCTGAATAAGTAGAGCATGCTAACCTGGGTACCTCGATACTTGTCACACAATGATTCTGTGAAAATAGCCACAGCACTTTCCATTTGGTACTGACTATCTTTGTGATACCCGCTACCTTGGCACTGTCTGTCTTTGCACCTAAGCCATTCACTGTGACTTGGTAGAGGTCCCAATAACATAGTCACCTGTCTTGGAAAGAGTAAGGCTGGTGGTAGCCAAACCACCAACTTCAGAATCAACTCAGAGGAGGTGGACTTTTCCTCCATTGCTATATCCTTTCACTCCAAAGAGCCTTGCCCTGCATATTAATGATGGTCTACTGGAGCCTACAAAAGACTGTCTTGCACAAACCTCCATTCAGCTTGGCCACATCAAAAAAAGAACTAAGGAGATATCAGGTCTTTGCTAAGGGATTTGACTGTTAATTTTTATTTGCATCTGACACGGGGTTCTTTTGTAATGGCAGCAGTTCAGGAAAGATCAAAACATTGGGAACCTCATAAATTCACACTGAGAGAAAAACACTCAAAGGAATTGGGTCTCTTTAGCTAGTGAATACACTATGCTTCCTTTCTTAATATAATTTCTTAAACTGAACCATGTTGTCTCAATTTAAGAACACCAGAAGGAGATTCCTTCTGCCATGACAGATTTATAGTTTATTTTCTGCAAATCACTACAGGTGATGCTGGATTCATTTAAAACTACATTGTACACAGTGGCCACTGCAGTAGTCATGAGGTTAAATAAAATAAATATATGGCGATATACCCATCTCATACAGCTGGAAGGGACCCTGAAAGGTCATCAAGTCCAGCCCCCTGCCTTCACTAGCAGGACCAAGTACTGATTTTGCCCTAGATCCCTAAGTGGCCCCCTCAAGGATTGAACTCACAACTCTGGGTTTAGCAGGCTAATGCTCAAACCATTGAGCTATGCCTCCCTCCCTCAAAGTAAGGTTGACTCTTACCCATGTTTTGTATTTTCAAACAAGCACTTTTGTGCTTTCTCCCAAGTTGCACCTCAGTGCTTGAAATAATTTCTCTGCAAACACTCACAAGGCCTTTTGGTTGTTCTCCTTCAAAGCCCTCTTCAAACGTTGTCCTTTGCTGGTATGCCTACAAAAAACTAGACAACAATTAGGCTGCTTGTGTACTTAAACCTCTGTCAATCGTGCTGACCAATATTGTCTCTTTTTTTTCTTTGTACTCCTCCATCTCTCTGTATCCATCTGTTGTTTCTTGGCCCCACCTGTGCCATAATTAATTAGCTTGGATTTAGAGACACGGGAAACAAACAAGCTCTTTTGGAAGGCTCTGAACTAGGGTCTGCAGGAGGCCAGGTACTCCAGGGGAATCAGCCTGGGGTCGAATGGGCTATACCAGAGCAGGAAAAAGACTCAAACATATCCCAGAAAGTGGCTGAGAAACAGGGTCCAGAGGGAGGGCTGAAGAGAAGCCTATGAAGGATGGAAGAATCTTTGTTTGCTGGGACTTTTAATTGTTCTCTTGTTACTCCCAGAAAGAATTAGGTTGTTTGTGACTTGGCTGGAGGACCAAACTGTATGTACAGAACTAATCTGTATGTGGAAAGCCAAGGTTATCCACCTCAGGGAAGAAAACTGAAGCAAGAAGCATCACTGTGGCCACACTTGAACAGAAAGGGGCAGCCACATCCTATGACAAACATGTTCAAATGGAGGGACTGTGCTCCCCACAGGAAGCTTGTCTCCATATAAAGGTTCAAGAGCTCAGAGCCATCTGTCTGGCATACAGAGTGAGTCTGCCTCTTATTCAGGGATCCACAATACAAGTGGTGACAGACGACAATACTCCTGTGCATTATGTCAATGTGCAAGGAGAAGGAAGGCCATCCCCACTTAGTCAAGGAGCCATACCACTGTGGAATTGGTACATTCTGAACTAAATGGTACTGGTGGCTCTGTATCTTCCTTGCCTTTAGAACACCTTGGCAGATCAATCAGTAGGCAATTCTCCAACAACCACAAGTGGTCTGTCAAAGATTCAATCCTACAGACATCTTTTGCAAGTGGGGATGTCTTGGAATAGATATGCTTGTTAAAGACCAGAACAAGCATCAGACTTTATGTTCCAGAGAGGATTCAAGCCCATGTTCCCTATCAGCTGACAGGGTGGATTGATTTAAATCAGTCCGATTTTAATCTTGTTTTAGAGCAGCAAGCCAGGAACCTTTGTTTTAAATATTAATTTCAGTCATGTGCATTTGTACTTTTTCATTATTTTCCCAAAGAAAGGTTGATTCTCACCGCTTGGTAACTGTGCGAATCAACATATGTTAAACTAAATATAGCCTTTACATAAAATTCGAGTGATTCCTTTCGCTAACCAGGAGGATACACTATATCTTTATATATTTATTTAAGCAATTACATAGCATAACTTTTTGGTAGATGTTTAAATTTTTGCTTACAGTTGGTGTCAAGCTGTATTTGAGTGAAATTTGATTAAAAATGCACAAAAACATTATTTTAAACTTTGTTAGTAAATAAAACTACCTTATGTGCTGGTTACATAGGAAAAAAGTTCATCTATACATGTTTTGCATTTAAAACTAATTTATTAAACAAAGAAGTATTATCTATAGCAGTGGTCTCCAACCTTTTTAAGCACAAGATCACTTTTTGAATCTACCCT
This sequence comes from Mauremys mutica, assembly GCF_020497125.1. Lineage (NCBI taxonomy): Eukaryota > Metazoa > Chordata > Testudines > Geoemydidae > Mauremys > Mauremys mutica. Next base: position 286,761,726 of record NC_059072.1, on the reverse strand, counting down.
GCCCCATTCACTCCATCCCTCCTCCCTCCATCGCTCGCTCTCGCTCAGCCTCACACACTTTCACTGGGCTGGGGCAGGGAGTTGGGGTGTGGGCTCTGGGCTGGGGCTGAGGGGTTCGGAGTGTGGAAGGGGGCTGAGCCTGGGCAGGGGTTTGGGATGCAGGAGTGTGTGCAAGCTCCGGGAGGGAGTTTAGGTGCAGGAGGGGGCTCAGGGCAGGGGGTTGGGGTGCTGGTGGAGGTTTGGGGTGCTGGCTCCGGAAGGGAGCTAAGGGCTGGGGCAGGAGGTTGGGGTGCAGCAGGGGTGCAGGTTCCCACTGGGCGGTGTTTACCTTGGGTGGAGGTGTAGCAGGGTTAAGGCAGGTTCTCTGCCTGCCCCGGTCTCGCACCACTCCCGGAAGCTGCAGGCACGTCCCTGTGGCCCCTTGCGGGGGGGGGCACGTGGCTCTGTGCATTGCCCCCACAGCTTCCATTGGCCGCAGTTCCCCATTCCTGACCAATGGGAGCTGTGGGGGCAGTGCCTACTGGAGACCTTCATGGAGCAGCGCATGGAGACCTTCATCCCCCTCCCTCCCCCCATTCAGGGATATGCCGGCTGCTTCCGGGAGCGAGGCCAGGGCAGGCCGGGAGCCTGCCTTAGCCCCGCTGCGCCGTCGGACTTTTAGCAGCCAGAGACTGTGATCAACTGGCAGAGGCTCTGCGATTGACTGATAGATCACGATCCACCGGTTGGTGACCACTGATCTATAGTCAGTGAACTGAACTCATTGTTTTTGATCACCGTGTCCTTCAAGATTTTAGAACTAGAAGATCTTGCACCTAGTTTTTGTTTAGAGATTTGGTAGACAAAAATAAGCTTCAATGCTTTTTCAATTCCTGGTTTCTTAATGTTGAGCAGATCTCGTTGAATAAACTGTAAAGAAGAAAATATCGTCTCTGCAGCTACAAAAGAGGCTCCTGTTCAAAGCTGGTTTAGCACTTCAGTAATCTCAGGTTCCAGTTACTTAGCCAGTAACTTCCACCAGTTCAGTGACTTTGACTTTTTTTTTAAATTTGGCAGCAAACATGTACTGCTTAATATTTTTTGTGTTTTAATTTAAATTATTTTAATAGATTATTATAAGTGTAGACCTCAATGTCAAATGTAATTTAATAGATTTATTTTAAAAATAAAAACTGTAATACATTTAAATTTAAAAAGTCAATAAATCTAATTTTTTTTAAATCACCATTTGTTGACAGATGAGCCAACTCTACGGAGGTTATGAGGCAAGCTTAATTTATTTGCTGCTAGCTAAATTGCTTTATTAAAAGTGAGATTAATGCAAGTAGGGAAGCATATGAAATGAGGAATATTATTCAGGTAGGCTTAGCAAGAGGCAGCATAAAATTTAGGATGAGGACTTGACCCAAGGTCAGGAGATTTAGAAAGATGCAGCTTGTGACAAACAACTAAATCTCAAAGAAGTAAAAAGTTAGAGTAGCAATTTTGGTGGGAAACTTGGGGGTACATGTATCCATGGAGCTAAGTGCATTGATGTATCTGAAGTATTGGGAAAGGGGTGAACGTTAATGACTTATGCCAACCTTGGAAGTTTAATAATGGTTAGCTGGAATACCAAACAAGGTTCTCTGAAATACCACACACAGACAGGAGAGCTGAAATCTCATTAAATATGGTCCTGGACATATGTGGGTAGAATGGGAAAAGGGTATATAAAGAAGTTGCGTACCCAACCCTAGGGGGCATGTTAGGCTTGACAGGACATGTAAGCTGGTGTGTCACATCCCACTTTTTGTGTACCCCACTGGCTACCTTTATCTGTGTTTTCAATGGTCTCTGGAAGTTTGTGAGTATAACAACTTTAGGGACTTTGATGTTGTATGTATGTATCTTTTGTGGAACTACATTAGTTTTTTTCAATAATTGGGGCTTTTAATAGTCTTTTTGTCCTTATGGATATGATTTACCAATTTCATCTATTAAAGATATGCTGAGCAAAGTATCTGTTTGTGGTAAGTGCAATTTGCACCCTCAAATTAATCCAGGCTGCATATATTTATCCTCCCTGTCAGATGCCGTTTTCACCCTGTGGACAATTGGAACTGATGTATGCCTTTCCAACAATTCCCATGATATTAAGGGTACTGAAGAAAGTGAGGCAAGACACAGAACTGATCATTCTGATAGCCCTAGCATGGGCCAGGCGGTTCTGGTATTTGGTCCTCACAGCCACTTCCCCCAATCACTTTACCTGTTCTGCCTGATGTATTCTCACAGAACAATGGTAGGATCCTACATTTGGATCCAGCATCCTTACTTCTGACAGCTGGGATACTGGCTACATGATGTCCACTGAAAGAAGGTGAACAAAGCAGGAAACCTTCAGACAGACTTATTTTCAGCATTACGTGGAAGAGGCTTTCTCTCTGGTTATTTTGGCATCAACTTTCTCCCTTCACGTCACCCATTTCAGCAATGTTGAACTGTTTGCTAGCTCTGAAACAATCTGGGTTTTCCATCGACTCCATAAGGGTTCAAGTAGCAGCAATATCTGTATATCACCATCTTACCCAGGTCTGTACTGTAGTTTTGAACCCTAAAGTGGCAAGATTCCTGAAGAGCCTTTTTCTTCCAGTGTGGGAACCCACTCGTAGGACCTCAGTATTAGTATTAGCAGGATTGATGGCTTCCCCCTTTGAGCCCTTAGCAGCCTTATCTATCTTATCCCTCTCCTTCTTATCTATGAAGACTGCTATTACATCAGCTTGAAGTGTAGAACAGATTCTGGCACTTATACCGTGTTTAAGGAGAACAGAGTCACACTCAGACCTTATCCCAAGTTCCCTGTCCAAAGTTTTTCCAGTGTTTCATACTAACCAATCCAGTCACCTCCCTGTTTTCTTTCTCAAGCCTCATTGCAAGCCGAGGAAGCTACACTTCACACACTTTATTATATGGGCACAGTCTCTTTACTTAAAACAGAATCAATCATCCAGACTTTTTGTGGCCTTTACTGATAGAGTTAAAGTGCAACCTGTATCCTCTCAGAGGTTACCAAATCGGACCTCCACCTATATAAGAACATGTTATGAGTTTGGCAGGTTAGACCCACCTCATCACATCAGAGTTTATTTCCACTAGAGCGCAGGCTGTCTCTGCTGCCTGTTGAAGAATGTCCCTATACCAGAAAATTTGTAGACCCACTATGTGAAGCTTGATCCACATGTTTACATGATGCTGTTCTTTAATAGAGGTTTCTAGGATGCCTATTTTATTTGTGCTGTCTTGCAGTCATTGTTTAAGTAGGATTCCTGTTACTGACCTTCAAGCAAAAACAAACAACTGTGTGTTTAGTCACCCAGGGCAGAATCTGGGTGGACAATTACTTGAAGAAATAATGTTCATGCAGGGCCGGCACCAGCTCAGCAAGCAGGTGCTTGGGCGGCCAAGGGGAAGGGGCAGCACGTCGGGCTCTTTGTTGGCAATTTGGCGGTGGGTCCTTCGGTCCCTCTCGGAGGGAAGGACCCTATGCCGAAGAAGAAAGTGGCATGGTGGAGCTGCCGCCGATCACAATAGCGGCTTGTTTTGTTTTTTTCCCCTTCTTCCGCCACTTGGAGCAGCAAAAACCCTGGAGCTGGCCCTGTGTTTATGTACCCTACAGGAACTCCTTCCTGGCTACTATGGAGTTGTTCTCCTCTGGGATTCTGTATTGACTGAGGAACAGTTTGGTCCAGTTTTGCACTATATGGCCTAAGGTGGGGAAGGTAGCGTGTGAGGGCACTTAGGGAGCACGTACAGTCCCCAACAGACTCTGCTGGCTAAAAGAATCTGATCTTGCATGTGTAGGGTGCATGTACATCAAAAGTGGAATCCATGGGGAAAGCACATTTTGAAGAATCAGTTACTATAGGATGAGTAATCATTCTTATCTTTGTTTTCTATCCCAAATATTAATTTGTGAAATAACAAAGGCCAAAAACTTGTTCTTGTTTTGCTCATCAAATTGGGCACGTGGTTTTCATTGCTATGTTTTCACTTAGATGCATCAACATGGTTCAAGGCCCCATTGTGCTAGGTCTTTTACCGATACATAGTAGAAGATGCTTCCTGATCAGAAGAACTTAGTCTAAAGTGTTTACACATACTTTGTGTTAAGATGGCAAAGCTTTGAAATGAGAGCTTAAAAAAAATAGGCACCTGATAAAGAACAAGAATAAAGTGCCTAGGGTCAGTGGGAAGGGTTCACCTATTTAAGATGCAGTTCGACTCTGAAAAATTACTATATAAAAATTGCTTCTTGCTGAGAAGAACCTATTCTTTGTGGTGTTCAGAAATGTATCTGCTTAGTGATTACAATAACTTTTTTCTACTTTTTATTCCCGTTTGTACTGCAGAAAGACCTGAATTCCTTCTTGTGCATCATCCAAATAAAATTGTTTTACTGAATTTCACTTACATCTGTACAATCTCATTAAAGGCATTGTGGTTGCATAGATGGAATGAGGGCACAATTTGGCCTGAAGAATCTAACTGTTTATGATGCAATGAAGTAAAAGAATTGAGGTTGATTTTTCAGATCTCAGGTTGAGCTTCCAGGGTTGGTAGTTAGGTTACAAATGAAAGCAAATCTGAGCAGGAAATTAAGCCACCATAGATGTGAAACACCAGTTCCATTTTTAGAGTCCCTTCTTAAAGTAGAATTGCGTTTCAAGTTTGAAAGTCCACATTAAGCTTAAATGTGAAATTAGTGTTTTAAATTTTGGCAAGTTTAAAAGGGAAAAAGTAATATTTACTTTTTATAATGGAAATATGTGTATATGTGATTAAATCTAAAAAATAACTTGAAATTCAAGACAAAATGTCTATTATATCGGTCTTATTTTTCTTTATAGGTGGCAACTTTACAGCAGTCTGTTAATTTACTGCAAAAGGATAAAGATTATCTTAATCGTCAGAACATGGAGCTCAGTGTTCGCTGTGCCCATGAAGAAGATCGCCTTGAAAGACTTCAGATTCAATTGGAGGATGCCAAAAAAGCTAGAGAGGAAATGTATGAAAAATATGTCACATCCAGGTAAGTTCTTATATTCTTCTATCTTTATGAAGCAGACAAATGAAATGGATTTTCCTCTGAAATAATTTATTAAATGAATTCCAATATAATAAATGTGTATGGTCAGTTTCAGAGGAATTTGTCCAGATCTGCGTGCTGAAATCAGAATTTAATTTAGTATCTTCATTTGCCATTGTAATACATTAGAAAAAATGTTTTAAAAATTAAGATTAAGACAAACCTGTAGACATAACCCTTCCCTGTGGATTTCTTTATGGCAACTGTTCTCTTACCTGTGTACAGAGAATTTACTCTAAAAATGCCAGTTAATGCAAAAATAAATTGAGCATGTAAATTGCTACCACCCTGCCCAAATGACTTCAGTATGAAAAACATAGTTTTAGTTTGAAGCTTTTTTTTTAACTGTTTATTTAGGAAGTACTAACAGATTTGTAAATTGATGCCAAGTAAATATCAAAACCAAACAATAAACATTATAACAGTGAGCTTTTGTTTAGAGGTACCACACAGTAATAGTCATCAGATCTCTCTATTTAACATGGTGTTACTAAATGACAGAGCAAGCATCATGACAATATCCATGACACACAATTTCTAGCGATTTATGGGAAATTGTGAGAAATCTTAGATCAGACATTTAATATATCAGGCATTTCTATCAAATGTTAATAGTCAAAAAGATTAGACAGGTATATTGGTTTTTGCTGGTGAATGTACATTGAGTATTGAGTACATGGTAACCAAATTTATGAGTATGTATTTGTCCTCTGTTTCTGGGTCTGTAACTGGTACCTTTAATTTTAGTATGAAAAGTGTAACTTGTCCTACTATTTCCAAAATTTGGATTTAAAAACTAACCTTTTTTGAGTTTTAAGAGCACAAAACCAAAAAGAGTAAGAGTTAGGCAATTTTTCTTAATACAAGTTACTTAAAATGACCAAATTTTAGAGCTGAGATGAGGTGAACTGGTAGACTTTGTGCAGTTGCATACTCGGTTCTTTCATTCTCTATGCTTGCTTGTAAGCAGTAATGCCTATTTGCTTTTATAGGCACAAAACTCAAAGAATATAAACAAAAGAACAGACCGTTCTTTCATAGTAGAAATGTGACTGAAATAAGTGGCTGTGAAACAGAAACAGTTTTGAAAATGTACATAAAATTAATTTAGGGTCAAATTATATCCTTTGACACCTCAGAAAGAAGTTGGGACAGGGAGGTGGGCACTCCAGAAAGGTTGCAGTTACCTTGAAATGCTCCCTGTAGGTGGGACAGCTTTGAGGGTGAATGTGGCCCTTCTAAATCTGCAGATCCAGGGGACGGCAATCTATGCTCCTCTTCCCTCTTTTGAACTGACAGCGCGGCTCCTGTAAAATCCATACAACTGATAGGCTATGAGCATCTCTACAAAATCCCCATCACAGAAATGGAGTCAGGCATGGATCTTGAGCTGCTGCTGGTTTAGACAGTAGCAATTTATGTGCAGCATCCACTACCTAGGGAGAGGAGAGTGACTCTTCTCCTTCCTTACATCAAAACTTAACAGACTTCCAACCCTGCAGAACTTCAGACAATGCCACAGAGCTGGCATTATGCCCTCTTCTATGCATCATCTATCATCCTCCTCCTTTTCAGAATCCAGAGTTCTGCTGCCTTCAGCTTTGAAAAATAGAGTACAGACCTTTAATATTTAGAGCATTTTGGCAGATTAGTCTTTGTTCAGTAACAGTAACCCTATTTTTGTATGCTAATGGAACTGTGCATTATAAATATACATGCAAAACAATCAGCCAAAATAACCCCTCCTATCTTTTTTTAGTTTTTAATTAGGTCATTAACGTTCTGCAACCTAAGATTTTCCCACTGAAATGTACTCCTTCGTAAGAGTGCTTTGAGATCTATGAATGACAAGTGTTATGTAAATGACATGTTTTGTTGTTTATATCCTAAATATTTCTGAAAGTCCTGAAGACTGTTTTAAAAACTGAAAAAACATATCAGGCACCACTTATACAGAGTGAAACATGTTAGCTTAATATCTCATTTAAATTTCAGAAGTAAGCAAAAGAGGACATAGTATAGTGCTGTAATTTGTGGATTAGCTAATATCTATGTTTCATATATGATGTTTGGGTGACCTAGCTCTTGAGGGTAGCCACTAGAAATAAGCTGCTCCTACAGTCATACCCACAGTGCTAGGTTGTTTTGAATGCTTATCACTTTTAAGTCTGCACAGGTATATTAAAAGTTCAAATGAAAAATCCTCCTTAGTTTGACTGGATAATCTCCATACATATCATGCTGTACTATGGAACATCACCTGCCCAAACATGTTTTTTTAATCAGGGTCGCAACCATACATATTGGATATCCCAGCACCTAGATTCTAAAGACAATAATTTTCAAAAGCACTCAGCATCTACAGTTCTTCAGGTGTTTACCCGTGTGTATTCCACTCTTGGTGCACTCAAGCTCAGAATCTTTTTGCCAGCAGTGTTTGTTGGGGCTGCACTCGCGCACAGAGCACCCATGTGCCCCATCTTCTGAGGGCATAAAGGGCTGACTGGGGCCAGCCATCTTTCTGTTCCTTTCTAATATCTGTATCTGTGATATGAAACTGCAAGTAGCATCTCTATCTCTTACACACTTGCGTACCTACAACAAAGGTTATTGTATATAGTTATTCTTTAGTGTAGTTTTAGTAGTTAGTGTAGGTTTATTGTGTTTCACTAGGGTACTTTTTTTTTCTTGGTGTTTGTTTGTTTGTTTGATTGTTTTTTGGTTACCTGGTACCAGGCTTCAGCACCTTATGGCTGAGCAAAAATCTCCAGGATTTAAATATTGAGGCTACTGTGCTCCTTGGTGATGATCATTCTGGTTGTTTATTTTGCTTTGGTGAGAGGTATATCCTGGAGAAATGTTCTGTTTTTCATTTATTTTCTCAATGGACACGATGCAAGAGAGGTTACCTGGAACTTTTTTTCTTTTGGACAAAGTCCTGAGACTTGGTTCTGATTAGGATAAACAAGACACATCCAGATCTGTGCAGTCTTCCTCCAGAAGTGCCCCAGTGAGCACTAGCTTTGTGGCTGGTTCCCAGTCTCCTGCTTTCCCAAAGCACTCCTCAGCTGTTCATGCTCTCAAGTCCTCATCATCAGCTGATGGGACATCGCTCTTCTAATGAGCACAAACAGAGGTCATAGTCTGAGGAACCTAGTAAGAAGAATGGGCAGAGGTTGCTTCACTTTACCTCAGCTTATGCTAGCACAAAGCCTGGCACCCTAAAAGATTCATGTCTCCATACTTTGGTACCTACTAAACTGTAGCATCATGCTGTCTCCAGTGCTTACTCTGCTGTACTACCTTCAGGACTCTACCTTCAGGCTTCAGCCCAGCGTTGGGACTCTCTGTACCAGTACCTACTCTATCGATACAAACATCATCAGTGCCAACTATTCCAGTGCCGACTATTGCTCATGGTTTTGAGACTTACTGTACTGGGAGACCTAATGGTATCCACCCTCCCTGAGTCACTGATTTTATGTTCTGTAGATACACCCAGTGGCACCAACCACCACCATATCCTCTGTATCGGTTACATATTTGGTGCCAGCAAGGGATCTATTCAGATCATGCCCTGAGACTCCTGCCAAGTCTGCTCCTCCACTGGAAGAGGAATATTCCTTTTCCTCATCGGCTTTAGACTATAGCAGGAAAGGGTCACCTCCTTATTGTATTAATTTAGGTGGAATATGTGGACCTAGTGAGTCAAACATGACCCTGAACCTGTTCAACATTAAATGGTTTTTAAAAAGGTTGGGGATTTGTATACAGAGACTTCAGCTTTCTTTGTATTTTGTCAAACACCCGTTAAAAATCGTTTTAGTAAAAGGGTCATGGATACAGGGGGGAAAAGGAAAAATTTAAAGCATTTGATATGTCAAGTATTAAGTAATGCTTTCATGTTGGCCGTATCTCAATGTTCCCCTTCCCTTGGGTGGAAAAGAGTTTTAGAAGGAAAAATTCCTTGTCTGACAGCCTTTTAGGTGGTATTAAAGCTGGTAGTTGTCCTTTTGGGGAAAAGAGAAGTAAGATGAGATGGGCTGGAGCTGTCACTGCTGTGGTTAAAGTCTGATCCCGTTTCATAGAAACCAAGAAAGGCAAATACACACAAAGGTGGAGAGAAAAGAACAGCAAAGACCGGGGGGAAAAATGCAGCTTCTGTCTCAGGTGTTGACTCTCACTTGCAGTTTCACTTCTGGAACAACACAGACACAGTGCATCGTTTTATCAGCCACTCTGAGACCTGGCAAACTTGTACCAGCATTGGGCTGTTTAAGGCATTTCATTTAGCAGCCTTTCTAGTCAGAGGCTTACAGCGTTGTTGTGAAACATACAGTCTTGGCAGGATAAGCTAGACTCTTATTGGACGGAAGGAAAAAGGAGAGGGATAGGAAAGAGAAAAAATAAGGTGGGAAAGGAAAAGGACACATGAGGGAGGGGACAGGGACAAAAATCTTACCGGTTACGTCTAAATCCCAACCACCACCTGAAATGTATTAGTGTCAGCTGGTCCCTCTCTCAGTTCCGATCTGGTCAGGACATAATTCAAGATCGGGAAAACAAAGGCACAATAGTGTTAGCTTGGGTGCCAGGAGATGATGGAGGTGGCAACCATGATGGTGAAGCTGGTTCCTTCCCCTTCTTTCAGTCAGCAATTGTTGCGCTCAATTCCATCCTTCCATATTTCCCACTTCCCCAAGTCCCTTTAATAAAAAGGACCACAAATGGGAATGATGGGTGACATAGCCCATCCTGTCCTTATTTTTTCACCAATTCCTTCTTTATAGCCTGTGATAGTTGTTGGAGCTGTCATCTTGCTATTGCAAGTTTTCCCTAGTTATATTCTGCATATAGTTGGTACTCTTTTAACAACTTTAGTAGTTTTAAAAGTTAGAGACGTAGGTTTTCTTTTATAAGTGTTTTGAACACTTTGGTTTCCCATTGCTGGGTACTGGTACTGGTGTCAGGACATGCTTGGTCACTGGGTTTCCAACCCAATCACTCCTGCAAAAAGCCGATACCGGTGAGTGACCCATAGTTCATTTGCCTGAAGTGCCTCAGAGAGATTCACATTCAGGATTGGTGCCAAATTTGCCAGGACTTTAAGCCCACAATCAAGAATACAGGGCAACCAGGCTTATGTTTCTGCTGATGGAGGCAGCTCTGTGTCCATCTGCGGAACCTGCCTGCTCAGAGCAGGTACTGAGTGCATCTGCATCAGAGAGAAGTGCTTCACCAGGTCCGGCTGAGCCTCAGGGCCGATTGCCCTCCCATGTACCGAGGAAGAGGCATTGAAAAGTGAGGTCTAAGGACTCAGGATCTGGGAGGTTGAGAACTTCAGGCACCAAAGTCCAGCAAGCCTGCAGATGAAGATAGAGGGCACTAGAGTTTGAGGCTTTCTCTAAGACACTCCTCTTCTCATGTGGGGCCATTAATGCTGGTGCCAGCATCAACACTGTTGCGACCAGACTGAAGTGGCTACATCTAGTTGATTGCATCAGGATGCTGTCCTGATGCCACCAACCCTGGAGACTTATGTGGCAGCGTGTGATCTCCAGGAGTCTTTTTGCCCAGTACTGATAGTTGCTGTTGTTACCTTACCATCAGCTTTGTCCCAGAATGCGGTACCATGAGTGCTTCTGGATACTGACATGCCCCCCACCTCCCGATGCAGCATTATCCAGAGGGAAGCCTGCCCTGATTTCAGTGATACTGATTTGGTTAAGCGCCACACCTCAGTCCTCCTTACTGACAGGAACAGCCCCCCTTTGTCACAGGAGGTTGATTCGTGTTTGGACTCAGAGGTTTGCACACATGGGTTGTAGCTGAGGCACTTTCCTCACCTTCCCCTTCCACCTTCTGCCACCATTGGTACTCTCCATAGGCTCCATCTTGTCCATCAAGCAGGGACCTGTGACTGAGTAGGAGTTGGGCTCTGGACTCATACCAGTGGCCATTCTGGAACCTGTAGTCATTCCCACCAGCCCACAGGTCATCTCCATGCCCATCTCATTCTATCTCATCCAGTAGTGCTGAAATCTATAATGACAAGGATAGCAGGAATCCACTTGTGCTACCAGGCTCAGTGTGGAGAATGAGGAAATGGATCCAGTGGACCCCCTGGGAAAGAATTGTGGGGAGCTCCACTGCAGCTCGTTTTAGTTTGATCTTTGTCATCTCCTGATGAGGCAATAGTACTAAAGCGTTCCTCTCCTTCCCCTGATGATTACAGAGCGCATCAAGACCTTTTAAAGAAGGTCGCTTCCACCCTGGGTATCCAGGTAGTGGACGTTCAAGAGAGGTCTTGCAGACTGGTTGACATCTTAGCATCTGTAGGACCAGTTTGAGTGGTGTTTTGAATTAATGAAGTGATCCTGGAGGTCAGTAAAGTGCTGTGGCAAAACCTATCTTCATTCTTCCCATAGGAAAAAGGTCTGAATGAAGATATTATGTCCCCTCACAGGGGTTTGAACATTTCTACAGTCACCCCTCTCCAGGGTCTCTTGGTAGTTTCAGTTGAAAATGAGGGAGTGTCAGGGTGAGCAGGCATCTACACTGAAAGGAAAAGATGAAAAGAAGTTTTATTTCTTTGACAGAAAGCTTTGTTCGACTACAGGTCTGCAGTTTAAGATTTCTAATGAGCAGGCATTGTTGGGGCATTACGACTTTGGTCTCTGGGACCGTATATTAAATTTTAAAGACAGACTGCCAGATAACTCAAGGCAGAAATTTCTTGCACTGGTAAACAAGGATGAATTACTAGCCAGGACCTCCCCTCAGGTGGGCTTGAATGCTGCCAGCTCTGCAGCTAGAGCCATGGTGGCAGTCATTACCATGCACAGGTGTTCGTGACTCCAGGCATTGGGTGTCCCTCAAGAGGTCCAACAGACCATATAGGACCTCCCTTTTGAGGGGCCATCATTCTGTGAAAAGGTGGATGACAAGTTGCATAGTCTAAAAGACTCTAGGGTAACACTCAGATCTTTGGACATTTATACACCTGCCCTAAAGAAAAAGCAGTTTTGACTGCAACAGCCTCACCGCTATCCATGTCTTGCCACCAGGATCTAGCTAGGGAAAAAAGGCAGCAGAGGTTCTAGAAGATGTCCCCTCCCTTTTTCTTCTGCAATAGCTCCTAGTTTGTCCAGGCAGCCTGGGAGTTGTAAGCAAACATCTTGATGTGTTTGTCTCAGAGCCATCCTGGACCTGTAAGATCTCAACAGAAACCTAAAGAAAATAGTTTCATATGGTCACTCTGGCTTCCATGATTCCATCCCTGCATTCTGGCAACTGCTACGCTGCCCTCAACTTAAAGAATGGATATTTTCATATGGCAATACATCCAAGCCCAAGAAATTCCTCAGGTTTGTGAACCTACAGTCTGGAGTCCTATCATTTGGCCTATCAGCAGCCCCATGTGTATTCACAACACATATGGCAATGGTGGCAGCCATCCTCAGGAAATCAGGAATTCAGAGGTTTCCCTACCTTGATGACTGGCTGGTCTGAGGCTCAGGTGCTGTCCAGCATGACTGTCATGCAGTCCACCTTTGATGCGCTAGGGTTGCTCATTGATGCAGAAAAGTCAATCCTGTCTCATGTACAAAAGATAGTTTATAGGAACAGTCTGGACTCTGTGGAAGCCAAGGTCTTCAATTCCCACTTACGATGCCAGTATCATCTGGGAAAAGCTTTTTAGACCTGAAGGCCAATCCTACCATGACAATACAAAATTGCTTCAAGCTTCTGAGGCATATGGCCTCTTGCACTTACATAATTGAACATGCCAAGCTCTGTTGCAGGAAGCTGCATGCTTGGACAGCTTCAGTGTACTTGCTGATTCATCATCCTATACGCATGGTGGTTTGCATGCCCCCCCCATACATCTTAGTTTCTCTACACTGGTGGACAGGCTCTTTAAACATATGTGTGTGGGGGTTCCATTTGCTCCTCCTCAGCCAACTTTTACCCTAGTTGTGGATGCTTCTGCCCTTGATTGGAGAGCTCTCCTGGAGTCCTGCAAAACACAAGTCTTATGGTCCGCCCAGGATTTAATTCTGCATACAATCATGAAAAAATTGTGGACCATCAAATGAGCTTGTCAAGTCTTCCAGCCTCAGATCAAATGATGAAATCTACTCATATTTTCAGATAATATAGCGACCAGTTCTATTTGAACTGACAAGGAGGGGCCTGGTCGTCTGCTCTGCCAAAAGGCGATGAGGCTCTGGGATTTTTGCATTGCCAACTCAATCTGTTTCAAAGCCTCTCACCTTCTAAGTGTTCAGAACAAACTGGCAGAGCCATCAAGTGGCTCTTTTTCCAGTCACCACAAGTGTTGTCTCTGCCCAGATGTGGCCAGATTCATTTTCTAACAGTGGGAGATTCTCCAAATACAACAAAAGTCAACAGGAAGTGTCATCAGTTTTGCTCTTGGGCAGGTCATAGCCCAGGGTTTCTCCTGTTGCCATGAGCAGACAAGCACCTGTATGCATTTCCTCCAGTTCCACTCCTTCCATGAGTGTTGGTGAAAATCAAGGAAGACCATGATTGAGTCATACTCATAGCTCCAGTCTGGCCTTGACAGCATTCGTTTTACACTCTGCTGAACCTTTTGAACTCAGCTCCGCAGACACTATCGTTGGAACCAGACCTAATCTCTAAGAATCATGGTCATCTCCTCCACCCCAAATGGCGGGTCCTCCCCCTGACAGCCTGAATATTCTGTGCCTAACTTCTCAGGAGGAAATTTGTTCAAAAGGGGTTCAAGAGTAGAAAACCTTTAATTGGGTATACTTTAATTAGTAGAAAACCTTTTATTGGGTATACTTCCCTGGTGAAATGTCAGAGGTTCTACATCTGGTCCCAGCAGAAAGCCATTTACCTGGGCTAGGGTCCAATCCACCCTGTGTTTAGACTATCTGGTCTATCTAAAGCAACAGGATCTTGCTATTAGTTCTGTCAAGATCCACCTGACAGCTAACTCAGCTTTCCACCTGCCAGTTGAAAACTGTTCCCTTTTCTCCAACCCTGTGATGATCAGATTTCTAAAGGTTTAGATCAGTTATATCTGCAAGTAGCGGTTCCAATTCCCCATTGGGATTTAAACCTGGTGTTAGCAAAGCTAATGGGTCATCCATTTGAGCTGCTGGCTGCCTGTTTGTTAGTCCATCTTTCCATGAAGGTAATCTGTTAGTTGCAGTCATCTTGGCCAGAAGAGTGGATGAGGTATGAGCTCTAGTTTCAAGGCCACTATATATGGTATTCTACAAAGACAAGGCTTACCTAAGTCCACCCGAAGTACCTTACTAAGGTGGTATCTTATTTTCACATTGATCAGGCTATATTTATCAACTTTCTTTTCTAAGCCTCATAATCATAGGGATGAGGAAACACTACATACATTGAACGTTAGAATGGCTTGAGCTTTTTACCTAGACACAACTAACTGTTTAGGTCTTTGTCACAGCTTTTCCTGGCAATTGCAGACAGAATAAAGGGCCTTTGAGTCTTTTCTCATAAGATCTTATTGCTGGATCTCATCTTGTATTTATTTATGCTATGATTTAGCAGCTGTGATGCTGCCAAATAGAGTGCTTGCACATTCAACCACATCTCAGGCAGCCTCTGCAGCCTTTCTGTCTCAAGTGCCTATTCTGGACATTTGCAAAGTGGCAACTTGGGCTTCAGTCCATAGCCTTGTGTCTCATGCCATTTCTCAACAATCTAGAGCTAACACCATATTTGGATGTGTGGTCCTTTAGACTTTATCCACCTCCAGATCAAACTGCTTGTGAGTCACTTGAAGTGGAATGAACATGTGCAGCCACTTGAAGAAGAGGAAATGGTTACTAACCTGTTCAGTAATTGTTGTTCTTTGAGATGTGTTACACATGTCCATTCTATAACCCCCTCTCCTTCCTCTGTCTCTATCAAAGTGTATCTGGTAAGAAGAAACAGAGGAAGGCTAGGGGTGGCTCTGCCCTTTGTATCACCATGCAGCTGTGTGAGGCAGCAGAGGGCAGATGCACTGCCCCAATGGGTACCACTGAGGGGAAAAACCTCCAACAACAGTGCACTTAGCACACCTGAAATGGAATTGATACGTGCAACACATCTCAAAGAACAACAGTTACAGGACAAGTTAGTAACTGTTCCTTGTTGCACTTTATAAACTTTTATCCACTTTTCCACAGTTAGGCTCCAAAGTGGGGCAAATCTGTAGGCTCAATTATTGCAGCAGACCCCACCTATATGATATCTGACTTTTTTAACCAATGAGCTACCAAAGCACACACATTACTAACAATTTAGTTTTAAGTGAGTCACTAATAACTGAGGCCAGTACTTCTGTCAAGAAAGGAGCAGATGCTACTCTTAAGTAAGCTGCATAGATCACACATTTTAAAGAAAGAAACCCACAGTTGTACTGATACAGAGTAAGAGCTCCTTGGAGATTTATGGCAAAGCAAATAATAATGTGATCCAGAAGGTGTAGCTATTTCTCTATTAAATTCTTGTAAATTATGATGATTTGTTTAATTTTCAGAGACCATTATAAAACAGAATATGAAAACAAATTGCGTGATGAATTGGAACAAATTAGATTGAAAACAAATCAAGAAATTGAACAGCTTCGAAGCACCTCAAAGGAGATGTATGAACGTGAAAACAGGTAGGTAAACATTATTTAAAAAAAAAAAAACACTTCAGGCATAATGTAATTAAGGTATACATTATCATGTCATATTTGTGTTTGTGTTCTTGTTATTTGTGACTCGTTGTCACTTTTATGGGGGGAATGGTCACAGTGCAGAAAATTAGACTTAATGTTAAGCCATTATTGAATAAACTTAGACATTACAAGAAAGTTTTTCATATGAAATTACATCCTTACAATAAAAGTGCAGTTTTATTTTTTGCTTTCTCTTAAAATAACTGCTGACAATTGTTAGTATTGAGAAGAGTAATTGTTAGCAAAAGCAAAAGTTTGCTTCTACTTTAGCATTAGTGGTTTGTGTTTTGTGCTGCTGTCATTTATATTATAGTGAAATTAATATGTATAAAGTACATACGTGTCAGGTAGTCTCTTTATATATGATGCTTTGTAGCTGTTCTGGAGACAAGCTTTGGTATCTGAGAGTAGGAGGGACTGAATTGAGAGGAATGAGGAAGCTGGGAAATGAGTCATGGGCTTTTTTTTTTTTAATTTTAAGAGACCAAGTTTGATATGGTTTAAAACTTATGATCTAAGAGAAGTGTAGATCTCCAATTCATTATACTATTATGTTTTCACCAGAACAGTCTCTAAGGAAAAGGATAAATGGACACAAATCAGACATTAGGAATGGCAATATACAAAAACCTGTAGGAGAACACTTCAACCTCCCTGGCCACACAATAGCAGATCTTAAGGTGGCCATCCTACAGCAAAAAAACTTTAGGACCAGACTTCAAAGAGAAACTGCTGAGCTCCAGTTCATCTGCAAATTTGACACCATCAGCTCAGAACTAAACAAAGACTGTGAATGGCTTGCCAATTACAGAACCAGTTTCTCCTCCCTTGGTTTTCACACTTCAGCTGCTAGAAGTGGCCTCATCCTCCCTGATTGATCTAACCTCGTTATCTCTAGCTTGCTTCTTGCTTGCTTATATATACCTGCCCCAGGAAATTTCCACCACTTGCATCCGAAGAAGTGGGTATTCACCCACGAAAGCTCATGCTGCAAAACGTCTGTTAGTCTATAAGGTGCCACAGGATTCTTTGCTGCTTTTCCAGAACATACTGTGACCCCAATCTTACAAAGGCTGATATTCTTGCTTGACATACCTTGCATGTTGGTAGTCCCATTTGAATTCAGTGGAACTCCTCATGTGCATAATGTTAAGCACTTATCTAAGTCTTTAGGCATTTAAAGGTTGGGACCTATGACACTAGGATTTTTGGCACTGTTTCTCTCTGCCAAAGTGATCAGCCAATAGTAAGAGGTCATAGTAATAGTAATTACTGCACAAACCTATCCAGTCTTATATGACTATAATCTATGATCAGGAGGACTGGTAAGTGTATTTGCAGGTACAAGCTAAGATTCTGTCCATTACTAGTACAAATAATTTGTAATCAGTTTCTGACACTGACACAGTTACAACAAAGCGACCACCATATTTTTACATATATCACACTGTTGTTGTTTTTATCAGTGCAAACAAATATATAATAAAAAATGTTTATGTATGTTATATTTTTATTTTAAATAAACATCAACTGCTATTACTGGTCCACTACCTAGCCATTATTAATTGGTAGTCTCTTATAGGTCTCCCCCTATGATTGGTTCTTTAGGAGGGTACCACTTACACTTCAGAAACAGTGTACTAAATCAGTTGCTGGAAGACAGCCCTGTTCCACCCTAGGCAGTGGTTTGGGCAAAATAGTTTTAACCGTGTGTACACACAGCCTGTGTTTGGATCCAACCATCTCACTTTCTAACTGGATACAAACTCAGTTAGAAGAAGTTGTTCTAGGCAGTGCAGGTGGTGACACTTGCAGTTAAAATAGACACTTTCCATTATTAGGACCATTTTCAGTTACTTATAACGTTGCCATGCTTGAACCATTTGGTGTAGTCTTCAGATTGAATTTTTGTTTGTTTGTTTCCAAAAACAAGATTAGGAAAAAAATGTTGTTTTGCCCACATTATAAAAATCCTTTGATGGCTACTGTGCATTCCCACTTATGGGAAATCTACAGCCTTTAGTATTGAACTGTGGAACTATATTAAAAAAGCCCAACGTTTGCCGCTGGGGGAGCAGGAATATGCAGGAGTACTCTCATGCTAGGATGACAACATAAGTCCAGTTTACACAAAGAAGTACTCTCTCACTACCACCTCTATTCCTTCATCATTATCACAGAGAGCTAACTGGAACTTTTTTCTTGTGTCCACTAGCTAGTTAGCCTGTCCTCTTCTTAATGTTACTATAGTTCTGTACAGTTAAAGTAGTTGGGGGCACTTGCCTTGGGTTATTGCCAAGGCTGTGTTGGGTCCCGAACACCACAGAGGGTTCAAAAGGTTTGTGACCTGTTCAGCTATCTTTACTGAGACCCACACACTGGCAGAGGCTTGTGTAGTGTGCCTGGGAGAAGCTCACCTAATTCAGTGCACAATTTGTCATATCTTCACTCCTTGAACGACAAAGGACAAACAGTTAAGACTGCAGGGGCACTTGGCTTTTCTAAGCCTTCAACCAGATTGTCCTAATGCACTTTCAGGAGTTTTGAGATCTGCCTCTGTGCTGACAACTTTTTTAAAGAGACCTGAGGAATGAACACTGCCACCTCAGCCTCGAAACCAGCCTGAAATCAATTAGCCTGAGACAAACATCTACTGGGATTGTTCTGCCATTGAGCACCACAGGCTTCATCAAAATAGAGGGCTCTGGCACCACAGTCTAGATTGGCATTGTTGTCAGCACTGAAAATTACCCTTGTGCTATTACAATTGATGCTGTTTCCAGATCTGCTTGTGAACTTGTTCCAGGGAAGAGGAAGGAAAAAAGAAAGCATTCTGCTTTACAAGAGGAGCCCAAGGAGAAAAAAGAGGAGGCTTTGTTCTCCTACTCCACTGACATATCACCTCTTGAACTCCTTACCCATGTCAGTGAGGCCCTTGGCATGCACCTCTTGTCGATATAACATTCTGGTGACAAATGATTTTGACACCTCACTGGTGTGCATATCTCAGACTGTGTAATTCCCCTCATGATTGGAGGACTGCCATCTGTGGTTTTGGCTATGACTCTGTAGCTTGACTCTGTGCAGCAGTATTTGTCACTGATACCGATCCAGAACATGTTTGAGGTGCATGGGATCCCCTCAGAACCAACAACATAACTCTTGTGGTTTGCTGCAGAGAACCTAGCGGGCTTCCTTTGCCAAAATCTCCACCTGCCTGGAAATACCTTACGTAGGAACACCTTCAACTATTGTGTCCTATGTTCAGGAATCAGTGAAGGCTTTTCCCAGTGAAGACGTTGCTGCCAAAACCAGCATGTCACTAGTTTTGGCTCTGTTAATAACACTAACACTGTTGCACCTCATGGTACAAGAGGCACCTCCACCAGCACTGAGAGCTTTCCCAGGACTGGCCTCATGTCAGGCATTGCTGCCCTCCAGAGCCACCCATGTAGAGATGACTGGCACTGCTGACACCATTGCCTCCTCAAGAATAGTAGCACATGCATGACAACTAAGAGGTGATTCCTTCAGCAGAAATGGAGCAGTCACCCTTCAAGGAAAATACTGATGGAATGTCCTTTGAGGATCAGATTGGTACTTTGTTCATCTCTCCTGGTAAACAGAAACATGCTTCTTTGAGTGCTTGCTCATGTTGATTCCAAGTAGGTGTGTGCGTGCTGCATGCAAAGTTGCTGGAAGGTTTTCCCCCTAGCGGTACCTGTGGGGTCAGCTCAGGTGCCCCCTGGAGTCGCGCCTTCATGGCGCTGCATATAGGGCCTGCTGACCTGCCGTCTCTCCAGTTCTTCTTACCGCCATTGATGGTCGTTGGAGCATTCTCTTCTTTCACTCGTTCTCGAACGATCCCCTAGTGGACTCTTAATTTTTACCTGTGAATAGTTTTAAATAGTTAATAGTTCTTAGTGTAGTGTAGTTTTTGAACCCCCTTGTTTGCCTGGGTTCTCTTCCCCGTTTCCTTCCCCTTCCTGGGGCCAGGGCATGCCTCAGTCCCAGGGGTTTTAAGCAGTGCAGGGTCTGCCAAAAGCTGATGCCAAGTTGACCCACACACATCCTGCTTGAAGTGTCTTGGGGGCATCTCGCCAGACTGACAAGTGCAGAATCTGCAGAGGATTCCACCCAGGACCGAGAAGGAAAGGGACCACAGGTTGAAACTTCTACTCATCGAGGCAGGCCTGCAGCAACAATCGGAGTAGATTCCCATGGATCCGGCACGGGGTACTTCAGCATCAGTGTGTAGCGCACTGGCTTCAATCAGGGAGGTCCTGGCACAGAGGAAGGACTCAGAGGTCAGAGATCCTCGGCATTGTCACTCTCCAGCACTGAAGACTTCCTCATGTGTAGAGACCCGGAACCGCTCGCAGTCGCTGGTGCCTCGCAAAAAGCACAGGAAGACGTACAGAGGGCGATTGCCTGCTCATATGACTGAGCATGAGCCTGCTAGTGGAGTGCAACATGTGAGGGACCGCTCCGCCTCTTCCAGGCCTTAGGTGGTGCAGTTGACTCTGGGCCCGCAGAGGTCGGGTTTCAGTTTCGGGGGGGTCTATTTTGGGGGTGGGAGGATATAGGTATTAGAGTATTGTTAATTTGTACTTTCACAGCTTCTTTTTAGACTTTGTCCTGCTATATTATTCCCTGCATTCTTTGACTCTTGTTGCTGTTCTGTTGTAGACAGGTATGAGGTATAAACTCATTAATTTTATTTCATATCAGTACCAGGGTGGATTTGATTTAAATCAAATTGATTTAATCATGGATTTCTACATAAAAGTGCATTCTTGTTGGTTGTTATAACATTAATACATATTCTTCACAAATCAGAGATAGATGTAAGTTTCATTTTTAGAAGGTACACACTATACATTTTTAAGTGACTTATTTTGAAAACTTTTCAGATTAGTTTTACAGCTATATCAGAAAACGAATGATTGGTTATTTCATTTACCAAAGGTAATTGAAGCAGATATTTATGAAGTCATTGGGAGGTGAACTATCTCCAATTCAACAGGTTAATCATTAATATCTGGAGGATTTTCTTGCCATGCTGTATTAGTTGGAGAACATCACCAAACAGACATTTAAATTTTTATTTAATTAAAACAACAACGTTATATATTCTGGATTTTTTTTCTTCAACAGCAAACATATAATAGTTTAACAAAACAAGCATATGAATTTAGTTAAACGTTCAAGTTTTTTAAAATCAGATTTGTTTTTGTTAAAATTGTTTTTAACTAAAATAGTTAAAAGAAATATTTAAAAAAAAATTAAATCAACTATGTCAGCCAGGTCAACATGAGAAACTTAAAATATTGGCTTCTGCAGCTAATTCAGTCACCTTTATTTTCCTGTTTGTTCCTAAAATGGAAAAGAAAAATAAGCTTTCCTGCTTTTTTGGGTCCCAAACGATTTCTCAATTTTGAATGAATTAGTCCAAAGGAAGAAAATATTCTTTCTGCACTGGCAGAAGAAGCTACTGCGGTTAAAAGTGAGATTACTTCAACAATCGCTGAATCCAAGTGATTAAGTGACTTCCACCCGTTCACTGGTGTGACTTTCTTTAAAACATCAGAAAACCTATATTCTTGAATGGTTCTTATTCCCAAACGGGCTCTCTTTTACAGCCTGCTGCCATTATAGGTTTGCCCTTCTAGTGAGAGAGAATGGTATGGTAGCTCTCAAATCAATGACGGCTACACTCAGAAAGACCTCAAGACTTCTGGAATATGCTGCTCAAACAGTTTCACTGTTGTTTCTACTGCCTGTCCCTCCGTTCTCATATTTATCACCAGACTTCTTTTCCTTATCCAGATCTATTCCACCCCCAACAATCTTCTATTCATTGAACTTTTGGAAACTTTGCACTTTTAGAGGGATTGACTCTGTGTACACAAATTTGCAGAGGGACAAAAGGGTTGAGGTCTGTTATTTCTCACCTCTATATATTATTTATTTATTTTAAAACATTGTTGTTAACAAGCATGTTATCTCTGGAGACACAAATCCACAGTTTGAGAACTGCAAAACTAAGCATCTCTGATGGTATCTTCTAGATTGAGCACAGAAAGATTAACCTAAATAATCCATACAGGAGTCCCTGGAGCCCCATAAAATTAGGTTGCTAATCCATGAACTATTGGAACTCATTTACAAAACTTTTCTTAACCATTACATGAATAATATTGTCCCATACTATAGAATTAGAATGTATAATTCCTATACCATAATGAGATCTCTTTGAGCTATAATAGTTTTAATTAAGATATATCTTTGGATAGCTTTTTTCCTCAAAAAGCATTTTATCAAAAAAAATCCAATTTAAAAAAAAAACATTTTTTTTTTAAATCATTGATTTTTATCCACCCTGATCAGTACCATGACTGTTGCCAGCAAAACCAACTTTAAGATGTATGGATAGTGTGACACTACATAGTCAGATGCTGATGACCATGTGCTATGCCTCAGGTGATTAGGTATGGGGGGCACAGTCCAGGCTGATAGTAAGTCTACATTACTTTGATCCTTGGGACTCTGAGATGGGGGAAGGGCTTCTTAAAACTCTGTGTGGGAGGAGCACTTAAGGAACTTCTGGCCTAGTCCAAAGCAGAAGTTCCATCAAGATTAGTACTGAGGGACTCTTTAACTGCCCCAACATCAAAATCTCATAGTAGGAAGGTCTTTTTTTTCCACATCTTTTTTTTAGCACGTTATGCTAAGAAGGGTTGAAGTTCCAATTCCACTTGGCTTCAAAGATCCAAGAAGCACAGCTCAGGAACTGTGTTGGTGCTGAGCAGATTCTCTATGTAGAAGGAAGCTGGTGACAGTGAGTTCATTGGTACTAAGCTTTACCAGAGCTGGCAGCCGATTCAAATCTAGATGCTTATCTCAATGTCTAGGGGAGCCTGTGGTGTCATTGCTGTTTCAAGTACTACTTAGGTTCTTTCTGTCTTCCTTCTCTATCTTTCTCAGCAGTAAACCTTTCCCTATTTATAGTGTCTCAGGCTTTGGTGTTACATCTCTTGTTTGAGTTAGTCAGCCCTCAGAACCAAGGGTTCATAGAATTGGCCCCAATGCATCTGAGGGCCACTAAAGTTTTTGTGTGTCATTTTGTCCTTCTGAGTCTAAGGAATTTGAACCTTAACAATGTCCTTTTTTTCAGACATAGGATTGGTGTTTGAGCTCCTCTTTGAGGTTTATTCTATCCTTTGGGTATCTTTTGGTCTGCCTTAACCTTATGCAATACTAGCTCCTTGTTCTCATTCTTCCATTTTGGTCTCTTATCTTTCGGAACAGAATTGTAAGGGGTCTAAGAAGTAACTTGGAATGGGAAGGGGGAAAGAAGGATGATTCCTGGTTGGTGGACAAATAAGGCTCAGTGCATTCCTGAGGCTATTCTAAACTACTGCAGGGACAGAAACAAACTTAGAGCCAGATTGAATGAGAATCCCAGGGATGGATGGAACTGGCTGGGCAAGGAGTCTGAGAGTGGGGAGAGGAGTCCAGGGTAGGGTGGGGATGCTAGTCAAGTCACATAAACTAAACTTTTCACCGATGGTCACTAATTGTGTTCCTTATTTTATGGGTACCCAATCTAAGATACCTGCTTCTGATTGCCAGAACACCTACAGTTGCAACTGAAGTCAATGGGGAGTTGTTCTTTGAACATATAAAGTACTGTATAATGCTACGTGCTCTGAAAATCAGGTCCTAGGCTACTCAAATTGGGCACCCAAAATTAACGTAGACTTTTTATCTTAATCTCTCTGTGCTTCTGTTCCCTAGGTATAAAATTGGGATAATATCACCCAACCTCAGAGACTCAGGCAACCTTAATTCTTTTCCAAACTTTGAATTCTTGACTTTGCAATCTTAACATTCTTTAACATAATTGTTGTGTGTCATTTCTATACATGAATGAAAATCTAATCCTGCAGTGGGAATTCAGATAATCATCTCCTTACAGGATTAGGTTCTAAATGTGAATTATATAAAGTACATTGGCATTACAATATGTACAAAGTAATATTCCTAGGTCTTAAAAGTGGAGATCTGCTGTGTTCAATTCAGTTTTTAGGGCTGGATTTTCTTAAATAAAATCTGTCTGTTTCCTGTACAAACATTGGAGCATGTCAGACAAATTTTGTGTTCTGTTGGCCCGAAAGTGAGGTACGTTGGGTTGTCTTAATTATTAAAATTTGTAACTCAGAAAATTAGTTTGGTAAAATTTCTAAAGCAGATGACCAGCATAAAAGTAAAAAAAGATTAGATGGAATAATATAATTGCAGAAAAGAGTTTGTTTTTCAAAGAGGTAGTAAATGCATTTTGAGAAAAGGAGATATATAATCAGTGGCCATGATGTAGACTATTTGAGACCTGTAAGTCACAACTGGTAAAATGTATATGAAATTGGAGATGGGAAAATTATTGCAATTGTTAAGACTTGTGTAAAAAAACAAAATAGTCAACTATTCAGTATCAGAAGCTACTCACAAAATAAGTTAGCACTGCCATATGCCTCTTGTGAGCCAGTCCATCATGACTAAAAAAGAGATGTAGATATAAATCAATATTGTTTAATTATGAAAATTCTTGTTCATATATATCAGATTGCTGACAGAATAATTGTATTTTTTACTTCAGAAATTTGAGAGAAGCAAGAGATAATGCTGTGGCTGAAAAAGAAAGAGCAGTTGTGGCTGAAAAGGATGCTTTAGGAAAATATGAGCATCTCTTAGAACAGTAAGTATATTTTAAAATGCATACACACAAATGGAACTAAAGAGATACTAGTATATGTAAAAAGAACAGGAGTACTTGTGGCACCTTAAAGACTAACAAATTTATTTTAGCATGAGCTTTCGTGAGCTACAGCTCACTTCTTCGGATGCATAGAATGGAACACTTCTTCGGATGCATAGAATGGAACACACAAACAAGGGATATTTATACATACAGAGAACATGAAAAGGTGGAAGTATGCATAACAACAGGAAAAGTCTAATCAATTGAGATGAGCTATCATCAGCAGGAGGAAAAAAAAACTTTTTGAAGTGATAATTAAGATGGTCCATAGAAGGTGTGAGGAGAACTTAACATAGGGAAATAGATTCAGTTAGTGTAATGACCCAACCATTCCCCGTCTCTGTTTAGGCCAGTGTTAATTGTATCTAATTTGCATATTAATTCGAGTTCAGCAGTTTCTCTTTGGAGTCTGTCTTTGAAGTGTTTTTGTTGCAAAATTGCCACCTTCAAGTCTGTCACTGAGTGGTTAGAGAGGTTGAAGTGTTCTCCCACTGGTTTTTGAATGTTATGATTCCTGATGTCAGATTTGTGTCCATTTATTCTTTTGCGTAGAGACTGTCCGGTTTGGCCAATGTACATGGCAGAGGGGCACTGCTGGCACATGATGGCATATATCACGTTGGTAGATGTGCAGGTGTACATCAGCCACGCCATCAGGGGCACAAATCTGACATCAGGAATCATAACATTCAAAAACCAGTGGGAGAACACTTCAACCTCTCTAACCACTCAGTGACAGACTTGAAGGTGGCAATTTTGCAACAAAAAAACTTCAAAAACAGACTCCAAAGAGAAACTGCTGAACTCGAATTAATATGCAAATTAGATACAATTAACACTGGCCTAAACAGAGACTGGGAATGGTTGGGTCATTACACTAACTGAATCTATTTCCCTATGTTAAGTTCTCCTCACACCTTCTATGGGCCATCTTAATTATCACTTCAAAAAGTTTTTTTTTCCTCCTGCTGATGATAGCTCATCTCAATTGATTAGACTTTTCCTGTTGTTATGCATACTTCCACCTTTTCATGTTCTCTGTATGTATAAATATCTCTTGTCTGTGTGTTCCATTCTATGCATCCGAAGAAGTGAGCTGTAGCTCACGAAAGCTCATGCTAAAATAAATTTGTTAGTCTTTAAGGTGCCACAAGTACTCCTGTTCTTTTTGCGGATACAGACTAACACAGCTGCTACTCTGAAAACTAGTATATGTGTATCATTAAATTTGAGAATCTTTTTTACTGGATATAAAGGGAATACTGTGAACAATTCTGGTCAACCTACTAGTTTTAAAATGGATCTTGATAAATTTATGAACGTGATTATATGACATTATTTCCTGTGACAGCCGGGAATTGGACTCACTGACTGAAGAGGTTCCTTATGTTTCTGTTCTGTGTTTTCATCATTTCTCTAAGTGGACAAGATTAGTTTTTAACAAAATGCATTTTCACCCATGAGCAACCAGTGGAATTTCAGAATGTTTGAGCACCAACCCAGATTGTCTCAAGATTCTTCTGTCCTTCGAGCAAGTGATGTCCCTCTGGGTGCTCCACTTTAGGTGTTGGTGCGCTCCTGCGCCTGTAGCCGGAGATTTAAGAAATCAATGCCCAGTTGGGTCACACATGCGTGGTCCCCATCTTGCACCTCTTCAGGCGGTTAACAGGTGCTATGCGACCAACACCCCCCCCCCCACCCCCGTTCCTTTTCTACAGCCTTTGGCTCTAGTCAGAGCACTTAGCAGCACCTTGCAGCTTAGCAAGACCTTATCTTTTCTCTAGTTTTTAGTTTTCAGTTAGAATAGTTAGCCTTCCTATTTTATCCCCATCTTTTGCTTCTTCCAAAAAAAAAAAAAAGTTATTTACATTTTTCTCATAGGGCATGTAGGTTTCCGTTTCTAGGTGGTTATTGTACCTCCCCCGCCCTTTGTTTTTTTATGGGAAGAGTACACTCATTGAGGGGCATGCCTGGTTCCCCAGGGTTCAAACACTGCACTATCTGCAGGATTTCTGTATCTCTTGCTGAGTGACACATATACCGCAGACATGTTTGCACTGTCACAATCTGAAAGCTCTCACCAGAAAGGCAAGAGATCTCCAACTGAAACTACTTCTCATGGAAGAATCTCTCCACCTGGCATCTGACATTAGATCGCACCCAGCCAGAAATTGCCATCGGCAGCCTCTGATAAGGGCCCTTCATCCGTGGCACGGGCTCCTGATCAACCCGCCAAAAAGGCAGCAAAAAAATGGGGTACCACGTTCCCAAGTTTGGAATTGGCCAAGAAAAGGGGCTCTGCTCACAAGCAAACACTCCCAGTACCAACTGCACCGGCCATGTCAATGGCCGAAACAGCGGGTCCCTCCGGCACCATCGGTACCAAGAAACTGAAAGCTCCCAAGCAGCCGAGCTCGGTCATAAGCACCAAGGGGAAAATGAAACCCCATGCCGCGGTACCGTCAGACATGAACAAGCAATTGGTACTGAGCACCTCAATAACTCCAATGCTAATGCTGCCACCTAGTACGTCCATCACGCACACCAGTCACACACCGGTGCCGACAAGCAGTTTCCCACATGCGGACCCGTTTCCTACGACACCAACGGTACTGATACCGGGCGCATTGCAGAAATTCCTCCACCACAAAGACATCTCCGTTTCATCAGTACTGGAGTCTCCCATCCTCGGCACCGATGGTACCTTGATACCCACAGCACTTAGTCAACCCAGTTCTCCGCTTCTGTCCACTCTACAGTTATCCAGTGAGGATGGAGATGGGGATGCTGGGCGTGCTCCACCACATTCCTCCCCTGTGGCTGCTCCTACCATGCACGCCTCTCCATACATGGGCTACCCGGCAAACCTTCTGAACCAACCTTGGTACAGGCAACCCTGGATGCCCACTATGCCCTTCCAACCACAGTGGCCTTTTTGGAACCCGTGGGCTACATACCAACAGCAACAACAGGGCATACCTGTCAGCCTTCCCACAGCTGACACACTTCAAGCATTTTTACTGATCCCACCAGGCACCTCTGAACAGGGGGCTCAGGAGGAAGAGGAGGAATTCTCTGATCAAGACAATCCACCAGAAGTCCACTTCTCCTCATCCTCACCAGACAACACTATTATGCCCCCACCTACCATTGCACGTGATGATTTGTAGAGGTCTTGAAATTGTTTAGGGAGAGTTGCCACTTCACTGGACATCTCCCTGGAAGAGGTCCAGGAATCTTGACACAAGCTAGTTGACATACTGCACCCATCGACCTCATCTAAAATCACCCTCCTCATGAATGATGCGATTATAGATGCTGTGAAGTTGCTCTGGCAAACCACTGCAGTGATTCCACCTACCTGTAAGAGGTCTGATTAAAAAATACCATATTCCTGCAAAAGGCTCTGAATTCCTTTTTTTGCATCCAACATCGAACTCATTGGTGATTGACACTGGCAGTGAACCAGGTAGGCAACAATACTACAGAAACACTCCATATGATAAAGACTGGAAATGCCTTGACCTTTTTGGTTGCAAAGCATATTCTGCGACTTCACAATTGAGAATTGCCAACTACGATGCCTTGTTAGCAAAGTATGACCACAATAACTGTGCAAGTCTCTCTGAATTTACTGCCTTTATTCCAGTGACAAACAAGAACAATAGAAATCATTCATCACAGAAGGTCAACTCATAACCAGAACAGCATTACAAGCTGCCCTTTATTTAGCAGATTCAGCTGCGAGATCCTTAGCAACCACAGTTGTTATGAGACGAGCCTCCTGGCTCCACCTATCTGGATTCCCAAAGCCAGTACTGTTGACTGTGGAGGACTTAAGAACATAAGAGAGGCCGTACCGGGTCAGACCAAAGGTCCATCTAGCCCAGTATCTGTCTACCAACAGTGGCCAATGCCAGGTGCCCCAGAGGGAGTGAACCTAACAGGCAATGATCAAGTGATCTCTCTCCTGCCATCCATCTCCATCCTCTGACGAACAGAGGCTAGGGACACCATTCTTACCCATTCTGGCTAATAGCCATTTATGGACTTAGCCACCATGAATTTATCCAGTCCCCTTTTAAACATTGTTATAGTCCTAGCCTTCACAACCTCCTCAGGTAAGGAGTTCCACAAGTTGACTGTGTGCTGCGTGAAGAAGAACTTCCTTTTATTTGTTTTAAACCTGCTGCCTATTAATTTCATTTGGTGACCCCTAGTTCTTGTATTATGGGAATAAGTAAATAACTTTTCCTTATCCACTTTCTCGACATCATTCGTGATTTTATATACCTCTATCATGTCCCCCCTTAGTCTTCTCTTTTCCAAGCTGAAGAGTCCTAGCCTCTTTAATCTTTCCTCGTATGGGACCCTCTCCAAACACCTAATCATTTTAGTTGCCCTTTTCTGAACCTTTTCTAGTGCTAGAATATCTTTTTTGAGGTGAGGAGACCACATCTGTACACAGTATTCGAGATGTGGGCGTACCATGGATTTATATAAGGGCAATAATATGTTCTCAGTCTTATTCTCTATCCCCGTTTTAATGAGTCCTAACATCCTGTTTGCTTTTTTGACCGCCTCTGCACACTGTGTGGACATCTTCAGAGAACTATCCACGATGACGCCAAGATCTTTTTCCTGACTCATTGTAGCTAAATTAGCCCCCTCATGTTGTATGTATAGTTGAGGTTATTTTTTCCAATGTGCATTACTTTACATTTATCCACATTAAATTTCATTTGCCATTTTGTTGCCCAATCACTTAGTTTTGTGAGATCTTTTTGAAGTTCTTCACAATCTGCTTTGGTCTTAACTATCTTGAGAAGTTTAGTATCATCTGCAAACTTGGCCACCTCACTGTTTACCCCTTTCTCCAGATCATTTATGAATAAATTGAATAGGATTGGTCCGAGGACTGACCCTTGGGGAACACCACTAGTTACCCCTCTCCATTCTGAGAATTTACCATTAATTCCTACCCTTTGTTCCCTGTCCTTTAACCAGTTCTCAATCCATGAAAGGACCTTTCCTTTTATCCCATGACAGCTTAATTTACGTAAGAGCCTTTGGTGAGGGACCTTGTCAAAGGCTTTCTGGAAATCCAAGTACACTATGTCTACTGGATCCCCCTTGTCCACATGTTTGTTGACCCCTTCAAAGAACTCTAATAGATTAGTAAGACACGATTTCCCTTTACAGAAACCATGTTGACTATTGCTCAAGAGTTTGTTTTTCTATGTGTCTGACAATTTTATTCTTTACTATTGTTTCAACTAATTTGCCCGGTACCGACGTTAGACTTACGTAATTGCCGGGATCACCCCTAGAGCCCTTTTTAAATATTGGCGTTACATTAGCTAACTTCCAGTCATTGGGTACCGAAGCCGATTTAAAGGACAGGTTACAAACCTTAGTTAATAGTTCCGCAACTTCACATTTGAGTTCTTTCAGAACTCTTGGGTGAATGCCATCTGGTCCCGGTGACTTGTTAATGTTGAGTTTATCAATTAATTCCAAAACCTCCTCTAGTGACACTTCAATCTGTGACAGTTCCTCAGATTTGTCACCTACAAAAGCCAGCTCAGGTTTGGGAATCTCCCTAACATCCTCAGCCGTGAAGACTGAAGCAAAGAATCCATTTAGTTTCTCCGCAATGACTTTATCATCTTTAAGCGCTCCTTTTGTATTTTGATCATCAAGGGGCCCCACTGGTTGTTTAGCAGGCTTCCTGCTTCTGATGTACTTAAAAAACATTTTGTTATTACCTTTGGAGTTTTTGGCTAGCCATTCTTCAAACTCCTCTTTGGCTTTTCTTATTACACTCTTGCACTTAAGTTGGCAGTGTTTGTGCTCCTTTCTATTTGCCTCACTAGGGTTTGACTTCCACTTTTTAAAGGAAGTCTTTTTATCTCTCACTGCTTCTTTTACCATTCGAAGGATCCGAACTTTTCGTGAACAAAACAGACGAGTCATTGCACACTCTTAAGGACTCAAGGGTGACATTTCGATCTCTGGGCATCCACACACCTAAGATCAAAAGGCGACAGGGCAGTGATCAAACCCCTCAACGATTCCCACGCCCTCCGTATGCACAACACAGTAGATACTATGAATGTCAGGGCTGGAAGTAGAAAACCTTGAGAAGACAGCAATCCGGTCCCTCGAATACTATTTCTCAACCATCAACTTCCAGACAACAAATTTGAAGCCTTGGTCGAGGGTCTGAGAACCCCGTCTCTTTCAATGCTGGAACTATCTACAACTATCAAGACATTTGGAGATCGCCTGACCCCATTTTACCTGATATGGCACAGTATTACAACAGAGAGATGGGTATTAGAAATTATCAAAACTGGTTACTCCATCCCCCTTACCTCCAAACCCCCTACCTATCTCCCTTCCCTATCTCTCTTCAGGGACTCCTCTCACGAGTATCTACTGCAGTGGTGGCCAGCCTGTGCTGCTTCCCGCAGCTCCCATTGGCCGCGAAAGGTGAACCGCAGCCATTGGGAGCTGCAAGCTGTGCCTGTGTATGGTCAATGTAAACAAACTGTCTCGCGGCCCACCAGCGGATTACCCTGATGGGCTGCATGCGGCCTGCAGGTTGCTCACCACTGGTCTACTGTGAGAAGAGGTAACCCACCTCATGTCTCTAGAAGCAGTAAAACCCGTACCATGTGAGTACGGTGGGAAGGGGTTCTATTCCCACTAATTTCTCTCACAGAAAAAAACAGGAGGTTGGAGGCCTATCCTCTGCCTATGATGACTCAACAAATTTGTGAAAACACAGCAGTTCAAAATGGTCACACTAAGCACCATAATCCCAGCATTAGAAAGAGGGGACTGGTTCTCAGCCCTTGAACTCCAGGACGCATATTTTTCATATATCCATCCATCCCTCACATCGAAAATTCCTACGATTTGCAATAGGACATGATCATTTCCAATACAAAGTGCTATCCTTTGGCCTTTCTACTGTGCCTTGGGTATTCTCAAAGGTACTAGCCATAATAGCTGCCTATCTACGCAGAGAGGGAATCATGATTTTTCCCTACCTGGACGACTGTCTGTTCAAAGCACCCACAAGACAGGCAGTCATAAAGTCCACCGAAGACACAATAACTCTGTTTACCAGGTTAGGCCTTCTGATAAACATGCAAAAATCCACTCTAACATCAGTTCAATACCTGGAATTTATTGGAGCAGACCTCCACTCCCTCGAGGCAACAGCCTCCCGACCAACAAAACAATTTCTGACTCTAACCAATTTGATCTCCACAGCAGAAAATAGCCTGCAAGTGTCTGCCAGAACTTGCCTACAAATTCTACGCCACACGGCTGCCGTCACCTTTATTGTCTGACACACAAAATTACATATACGGTGCCTCCAACCCTGGCTCCGAACAAATTATGTCCCACACAAGCACAGTATAAACAAGCGCCTCACCATGCCAGAGAGAATCAAAGACTCTCTTTTTGTGGTGGACCAACCTGGACAATGTCTGTGGGGGGGTGCCCTTCCTAGAGAACCCACTGTTGGTCACCATCACCACAGATGCTTCCCTTCTAGGATGGGGAGCACATCTGCAACCACATTTAGGCCGATGCTCCGTGACGGAGTCCCATCGTCACATAAACTTACTAGAACTGTGAGTGGTTCAGAACACTTGTTCCCATTCCTACTGCTAATCAGAGACAAGATGGTACAGATTCTCACGGACAGTGTAATTTGTATGTTCTACATAAACAGACAAGGGGGAGCGCAATCACACTCTCTCTGTGTGGAAGCCATGCACGTTTGGCAATGGTGCATCAAGCACAATGCTATGGCAGATACCCTAAGCAGGAAGTTTTATCAGGACCACAAGTGGGAGCTGAACACACCAGTAATCCTAGATATTTTTTCGGATGTGGGGGTTTCCAATGATAGATCTTTTTGCAACTGCACAAAATCCCAAATGCCCCCAATTCTGCTCCAGAGCCTTCCTCATCAAGTGGAACACTTCCCTACTATACACCTTCCCCTCCACCCCCCTTCTTAGCCCACGTGCTTCACAAGATCAGAGAAGACAGATCCAGAGTGATCCTAATAGCCCCCAAACCACAACAAACATGATACCCTTACCTTCTCCACATGGCGGTCTACACACCACACACACTGCCACTTCTGCCTCGCCTGCTATCGTAGGATGCAGGTTGCATCATCCATCTGGATCCCCAATGACTTCATCTCAAAACTTGGTTACTGCATGGTTCTCAGACTCTGAAATGACATGTTCTACAGATGTACAAAACATCTTATTAAACAGTCATAGGACAACTACCCGACTGACTGACTTACATACATACATAAGTGGAGGTGATTCTACTCATGGTGCCGACACAAACAGACTGCACCTCTCTCAGCCCCTTTACCTCTCATTCTAGACTCAGACGGGCATCTCCATGAGTTCCATATGTGTGCATCTATCAGCCATCATGGCATTTCATCATAAAGTAGACGGATTCTCTACCTTTACTCATCCACTCACTAAACATTTTCTTAAGGGCCTCTCCAATTCCTACTCAGAAGTTCAGAATCCCACCCCACCATGGGACCTCAACTTAATCCTCCACGCCCTCACTGGCCCTCCCTTTGAGCCTAGGGCTGCAAGCCCCTTGTTCCATCTTTCCATGAAGGTTTCATTCCTAGTGGACATTACATCTGCCAGAAGGGTGGGATAACTTACACAGAACCCACCTTACACACAGTGTTTTTCAAAGATAAAGTATCCCTCAGACCATTTTTTGTCTAAAAATAGTCAGTCCTGCCTAGAATATGGGGCAAGTGTAGTAGAGAACCAGAGAGCACAGCCGCTCTGTGTCAGAGCCCCAGAGATCCCGCAGAAATGATGAGCTGCATGCCATTCTAGGGGGTGCCCCTGCAACAACCCCACCCGTTGCTTCCCTCCTCCGCCAACCCTCCTGGGCTACCGCGGCAGTGTCCCTCCATTTGTGTGATGAAGTAATAAAGAATGCAGGAATAAGAAACACTGACTTCTTAGTGAGATAAAATGAGGAGGAGGCAGCCTCCAGCTGCTATGATAGTCCAGGCAGGACATTAAAGGGTGGGGGGGAGAGGAGCCCAGCATCCCACTGCTATGATAGTCCAGGCAGTACAGAATCTTTTCTTTAGACATGAAGGGGAGGGGGGCTGATGGAGCTCAGCCCCCAGTTGCCATGATGAAGACGGTTACCAGCCATTCTGTACCATCTATTGGGAATGACCGGGAGTCATTCCTATTTTTACCTAGGCGCCCCCGGCCGACCTCACCTGAGGCCAGCCAGAGCACTCACGGGTTGATGATGACGATGGATAGCAGTCATATTATACCATCTGCCACCGGGGAGGGGAGGGGAGAGGATGCTGTTGTTCACTGCTGCAGCATTGCGTCTACCAGAAGCATTCAGTAGACATAGGGTGACATTGAAAAAAAGTCAAGAAACGATTTTCTTCCCTTTTCTTTCATGGGGGGGAGGGTAAATTGACGAGCTATACCCTGAACCACCCCGGATAATGTGTTAGACCCTACAGGCATTGGGAGCTCAGCCAAGAATGCAAATACTTTTCGGAGACTGCGGGGACTGTGGGATAGCTGGAGTCCTCAGTACCCCCTCCCTCCCTCCATGAGCATCCATTTGATTCTTTGGCTTTCCGTTACACTTCTCACGCAGCACTGTGCTGAGTCCCTGCTGTGGCCTCTGTCTGGAGATTTTTTCAAATGCTTTGGCATTTCATCT
Source organism: Mauremys mutica (assembly GCF_020497125.1). Taxonomy (NCBI): domain Eukaryota; kingdom Metazoa; phylum Chordata; order Testudines; family Geoemydidae; genus Mauremys; species Mauremys mutica. Next base: position 286,727,253 of record NC_059072.1, on the reverse strand, counting down.
TCTGTAACAGAGCTGTGATGGAACAGATTTGCCTCCCCATACAGTGATCAGATCCAGTATCTCCCATACGGTCCATGCTGGAGCTCTTTTTGGATTTGGGACTGCATCACCACCCGTGCTGATCAGAGCTCCACGCTGGGCAAACAGGAAATGAAATTCAAAAGTTCGCGGAGCTTTTCCTGTCTACCTGGCCAGTGCATCCGAGTTCAGATTGCTGTCCAGAGCAGTCACAATGGTGCACTGTGGGATACCGCCCAGAGGCCAATACCGTCGATTTGCGGCCACACTAACCCTAAACCGATATGGTAATACCGATTTCAGCGCTACTCCTCTCGTCGGGGAGGAGTACAGAAACTGGTTTAAAGAGCCCTTTATATCGATATAAAGGGCCTCGTTGTGTGGACGGGTGCAGCGTTAAATCGGTTTAAACGCGTAGTGTAGACCAGGCCAAAGAGTAGACCGTGCGAATATTTTTCTCACTGTTGTTTCAAGAATGTCATAGATTTAAAAAAAACTAAGTTAGGCCTCTCACCTATGAGGGCAGTATTTAAAATAACTAGCGGACAAAACAAGTGCTTCTCTTGTGGTGAAGTTGTGCAACTCACACTGACAGGATAGCTTCATATTATGTGAAGAACCTCTTTCATCAGACTCTGAGCTCTCTGATTCTCTGTTACTCCTGGGGGGATTCTGTGTGACTGTGCACCTGCAGAAAAAGCCCCTCCTCCTCCTCGCTGCAGAGTTCTTGTGCTTCCCTGCAGAAAATGGCAGGGAAGTCTCACTGGGGTGTGTGTGGGAAGAGAGGACACGGCCACAGGTGCAGTTTTTTGGGGGGATTGCTCCCCTCCAAACAGAGGTGAGGCATGGGGGGGACACACGGGGTTGTGTCTCTGCCTCCCCTCATTTCTGCAAGTGCAGAGCTGCCCAGCTGAAGGAGGCTGTTTTGGCTCTGCTGACTCTGCAGCTGAATGCCACCTCCTACATCCTAGTGTTAATCATGCTCCCCTTCTGTGTGTGGGAGCCTTCCTGTTTTCTGTGGAACAGTGAATGCCTGCGGTGGGGCTGGGTAAGGAGGGGTGGGGGAAATGAGGGAAGGGAGGGTGATGGGACGGGGGTAAGAGGCAGTGGGGAAAGAAGGGGGTGGAATAGTGCAGAAGGAGGGAAAGGTGGGAGTGAGAGGACAGGGGTAGAGAAGAAAAGGGGATAGGGGAATCGCAAGCCCGGCATTCGGTGTCCCCTCAGCAGCAGCTGGGACTCCCCTGTTAAGCAGGCTCATTGAACTCTCACCCTGAAAAGCCCTACCCTCCTACACCTGGACTCGTCCAATTATTCCACTCATACCTAGACCCTCACCCCACTGATCCCCAGCGAGCTGCACCTGGAACCCCACCCCATCAAGCTCCACTCCCCCTGCACCCAGACCCCCCACTGAGTCCCCCACCCCAGAAACCCTGCCGAGTCCCATCTCCCCACACCCAGACCCCTCCCAGCTGAATCCCAACCACCTTCACCTGGATCGCCTGCAGAGTCCCATAGCCCCTGCACCTGGAACCCCCCAACAAGCCCTTGTGCATCCAGATCTCCCACAGTGCCCCACACAGAAACCTATTTCCCCCCCTTCCCCCAGTAAGCCACTCCACGCTTGGATCCTGCTGGGCGGAACCTGCCCTCCTACACCTGGTGCAGAGGGGCAGGGCCCCAGGGTGTTTCTGGGGCAGGTCCAGCCCTTGCATTGTGTCAGGTTCAGGTGCAGCCTTACTGCCGAGTCCCTGTACTGAGGGAGATGGGGTCTTCAGGGTGACCTCCCATCTCAGTGCAGCCACTGGCCTGTGCTCCCCACTGCTATGCTGGAGCCACATTTGTTTATTGACAAATAAAATTTGCAGAATTTTAAATTTTTTGGCACATGATTTACTCAGGAGTACTCTGTGGACCAGTGCTGTGTTTCATTAGTTCAAAATAGGAAGCATTTTTATAATGTTTTCAACTAACAGTTTAGCTATAATTTGTATGGTGCATAATAGTAATTGAATATTATACTTACCTTTGTGATAGCCCTTTTGTTCCTTTCCTGCTGCCTCCACCAGTTTTCTCACTTCCATATGTCCCAAATGATGGTGTAGAATGGCTGTAATATACTTCCCATGCCAATTTATTAATATATTTTAGTATGGGGAGGAGTTGTGAATAATTCTCTGTACTGTTTCACAATAGCTCCAGTCTCCTGCTCTGCAGCACCTTGGTTATTTAAATGCTTAGTTCTTCCTAAATGATAACTAGTAGCCATGCTAATTATATGGTGATTTTGAGCTATAGATAATATCCAAATAAGGATTTGAATGAGGCCACTACATTCATTTCATTTGTGACTTAATCCATGTTTAAATTCAGGTATTTAGGAACTGAAAGACTAATGCATTAACCAACTGTGCCACCTGGCTGTCTACTTGGAATGAACGTTTAAGTGACATTTTGCTTGAACTAGGTTTTAAAGGTGTGCTGTAAATAGGAATTGTTAAGATTTTTGTTAACTTAAGCAATATGTGCTTCACACTCCAGTAACCAAGATACTGCTATTGGGGCATTTAGCACATTGCCCAAACCTGTAAACACTCTTTATTATTCAGTATTTTGTCCCCTGTGGGATTAAAGGTAATAGGTAATAATTGGAGATATACCAATCTCCTAGAACTGGAAGGGACCTCAAAAGGTCATTGAGTCCAGCCCCCTGCCTTCACTAGCAGGGCCAATTTTTGCCCCAGATTCCTAAGTGGCCTCCTCAAGGATTGAACTCACAACCCTGGGTTTAGCAGGCCAATGCTCAAACCACTGAGCTATTCCTCCCCCCTCCCAGCTCTCACTGCAATGTAACATTCCAGCATGCACTGTGCTGTAAGCGAATTCATATCAAATGTGGAACCCTGCTGGAAAATAAATTCAGCCCATAAAGAATGAGATAAGTGCCATTTTTTTTCTCCTTTTACTGTATAGTGTTTTATTAAAACAAAAATTCTATCTTATATTTTGGGCATATAATTTTTTTTTTTTAAATTTCAAAACCATGCAACAGACGTCTTTTAAAAAAAAAGCAGTTTCTTGACCTCTTGAATGCTGGCTTCCTGGTTCACTGAGGTAGTCTGATTGGTGTGATTTCAATGGCATTATTTATTAGAGCTGTCGATTAATCTCAGTTAACTCGTGATTAACTCAAAAAAATTCATCGCAGTTAAAAAAATTCATCGCAATTCATCACAGTTTTAATCACACTGTTAAACAGTAGAATACCAGTTGAAATTTATTAAATATTTTTGGATACTTTTCCACTTTCTATATATTCATTTCAATTACAACACCGAATACAAAGTGTACAGTGCTCACTTTCTCTTATTACAAATATTTGCGCTGTAAAAATGATAAACAAAAGAAATAGTATTTTTCAATTCACCTCATACAAGTACTGTAATGCAGTCTCTTTCTTGTGAAAGTGCAACTTACAAATGTAGAATTTTTTGGTTACATAACTGAACTCAAAAATAAAACAACGACAAACTTTACAGCCTACAAGTCCACTCAGTCCTACTTCTTATTCAGCTACGCTAAAAGAAAGAAGTTTGTTTACGTTCACGGGATATAATGCTGCCAGCTTCTTATTTACAATGTCACCTGAAAGTGAGAACAGGTATTTGCATGGCACTTTTGTAGCTGGCATTGCAAGGTATTTACCTGCCAGATATGCTAATCATTCGTATACCTCTTCATGCGTCGGCCACCATTCCAGAGGACATTCGTCCATGCTGATGATGCTCATTAAAAAAAAACACGTTAATTAAATTTGTGACTGAACTCCTTGGGGGAGATGTGTATGTCTCCTTCTCTGTTTTACCTGCATTCTGCCATATATTTCATGTTATAGAAGTGTCAGATGATGACCCAGCCCATGTTGTTCGTTTTAAGAACACTTTCACTGCAGATTTGACAAAACGCAAAGAAGGTACCAATGTGAGATTTCTAAGATAGCTACAGTACTCGAACCAAGGTTTAAGAATCTGAAGTGCATTCCAATATCTGAGGGATGAGGTGTTGAGCATGCTTTCAGAAGTCTTAAAAGAGCAATACTTGGATGCAGAAACTAAAGAACCTGAAGCACCAAAAAAGAAAATCAACCTTCTGTAGGTGTGTAACAGGGTTGGCACCCACCTCTCACTAGTGCCCCCTTCTGGCTGGGTGTGTTTGCATTATTTAGTTCTAGTGACTCCTTTTGCTGGTTCTCAGGTGGACTTGTCAGTGACACAGCACTCCAGCCAAGTCAAACTGTCTGCATGTTAACCAGCACAAACCCTTTCCTGGTATACGGTCCCCCGGGGCCTATCTTAGTACTCCTCAGGTGGTGTCTTTCTCTAGCCCGCACTCGGCTGTGGTGTTTAAGTAGTTCAGCCCTGGTATGGCTTCCTCCCTGGATACACTATCTTCAGGTTGCCCTACCCGGGCTCAGTCCCTACTCAGCCCTAGGAACCAGCCAGTAGCTCCCTCAGTGCTCCCCCCCATCCCTCCTAGCAAACTGTCCGTCGCCCTGCTGCTCTTCCAGGCAGCCAGGCCTGCTGTCCTTTCTTCTTATGCTCCAAGCAGCAACTAACTACTGCTCTGCATCTCCTTTTATATGGCCCTCCTGGGCCCTGATTGGCTGCTTCCCCTGCAGCCACTGTAGCCTGCTTGGAGGACCTCTCCACTGCTCCTTCCCTGGGATGAGTGTGGCAGAACTCTAAGGCCTCCAGCCAGGAGCCTTTGGGCATAGTCCACCCCATCACAAGGTGGCATCTGACTCAGATGATGAAAATGAACATGTGTCAATCTGCACTGCTTTGGATCATTATCAAGCAGAACTCATCATCAGCATGGATGCCTATCCTCTGGAATGGTGGTTGAAACATGAAGGAACATATAAATCTTTTTAGTGCATTTGGCATGTAAATATCTCGCAACATCAGCTACAACAATGCCATGCAAACGCCTGCTCTGACTTTCAGGTGACATTGTAAACAAGACGTGGGCAGCGTTGTCTTCCGCAAATGTAAACAAACTTCTTTGTCTGAGCGATCGGCTGAACAAGAAGTAGGACTAAGTGGGCTTGTAGGCTCTAAAGTTTTACATTGTTTTGTTTTTGAATGCAGTTATTTTTTGTACATAATTCTACATTTGTAAGTTCAACTTTCATGATAAAGAGATTGCACTACAGTACTTGTATTAGGTGAATTGAAAAATACAATTTCTTCTGTTTTTTACAGTGCAAATATTTGTAATAAAAATAAATATAAAGTGAGCACTGTACACTTTGTTTTCTGTGTTGTAATTGAAATCAATATATTTGAAAATGTAGAAAACAAAAAAAATTAAATGTTATTTTATTATTGTTTAACAGTGCGTTTAATTTTTTTAATCATGCGAGACAGCCCTATTATTTATGCTTTGGTGGTGTTGGATCACAACAAGAGACAACAGTCTAAATAAAATTGAAATATGCAGCAACTAAAAAGAAGAGAAAAAGTGAAGTTTTAGATAACTGTACTGAAGGCTTGTTACTGATGACAGTCATATGTTGCTTAAGTTAACAGACTTTTGGCAAAAAGAACAGGAGTACCTGTGGCACCTTAGAGACTAACAAATTTATTTGAGCATAAGCTTTCGTGGGCTACAGCCCACTTCATTGGATGCATGCAGTGGAAAATACAGTAGGAAGATATATATATACACACACACAGAGAACATGAAACAATGGGTGTTACCATACACACTCTTAACGAGAGTGATCAGTTAAGGTGAGCTATTACCAGCAGGAGAGAAAAAAACTTTTTGTAGTGGTAATCAAAATGGTCCATTTGCAGCAGTTGACAAGAAGGTGTGAGGAACACTGTGGGGGGAATAAACATGGGGAAATCGTTTTACTTTGTGTAATGACCCATCCACTCCCAGTCTTTATTCAAACCTAATTTAATGGTGTCCATTTTGTAAATTAATTCCAATTCAGCAGTCTCTAGTTGGAGTCTGTTTTTGAAGTTTTGTTGTTGTAATATTGAGACTTTTAGGCAGGGGGCGGTTCACGGGGCTCCGTGCACTGTCCCTGCCTCAAGCACCGGCTCCTCACTCCCATTGGCTGGGAACTATGGCCAGTGGGAGCTGAGGGGAGCAGTGCCTGCGGGCAAGAGCAGCGCACGCAGTCTCTTGGCCCCTCCGCCTAGGAGCCAGACCTGCTGGCCGCTTCTGGGGTGCAGCACGGAGTCAGGACAGGCAGGGAGTCTGCCTTAGCCCCGCTGCGCCTCTGACTGGGAGCCGCCTGAGGTAAGCCTGTGCCCCAAGCCCCTGGCTCAGCCCTGAGCCCCCCCAAACCTGGAGCCCCCTCCTGCACCCCAAACCCCTCATCCCTGGCCCCACCCCAGAGACCATAACCTTCCACACACCCCAACTACCTGCCTCAACCCGCAGATCCCTCACGCACTCCGAATCCCTCGGCCCCACCCCCTAGCCTGGAGCCCCCTCCTGCATCCCAGAGCCCACATCTACAGCTAGAGCCCTCACCCCCTGCTGCACCCCAATTCCCTGCCCCAACCCGGCGCCCCCTCCTGCATGAACCCCTCATTTCTGGCCCCACCCCAGAGCCTGCACCCCCAGTTAGAGCCCTCAACCCCTCCCACACCCCAACCCCCTGCGCCAGCCCAGTGAAAGTGAGTGAGGGTGGGGGAGAGTGAGCCAACAAGGGAGGGGGAATGTAGTGAGCAAGGGGCATGGCCTTGGGGATGGAGAGGGGCCTCAGGGAAGGGGCAGGGCTAGGGTGTTCAGTTTTGTGCAATTAGAAAGTTGGCAACCCGAAGTATTATATGTATTTTAGTTTTAAGTCTGAATCATTTAGATGTTGATTTAAAAGTCAACAGAATTTTTTTTTCTTGGCTACTGTCCTGCTTGTTAATTTGGAAGGTGTCTGCTGCCTTAGGGGAAACAAATACAGATCTGCATTAACTAGTCCTTTTGAAAATGTTGCTGTGTTTACTGTAACTTATATTTGATCTCTGAAAAACTTCTCTTTTAATTAAACCAGGGAAATAATAAATAAAAATTCCAGTTGTGGCAAAGTAGACACTTTTCTGTCTTTTCTTGCTATTCTTTTTCCAGTGCCTAGGGATTCACAAATTTATTAGAATAGTATATAGGAGAGAATGAATATTTTTAAAAGCTTATTTTGATTGTTGTTGTCTCGGACACCACAGGAAGAATGACAAGATACAAGGCATATGATTTAACTATGCCACAATCACTTGTCCAGCACAGATCATCCTTCCTTTGTAATCCATACTACTTGGCGGAGGGCTGTCATCAGCCCCCCCACCCGCTGCACCTTCAGAAGGGCTTGTCCCAGTAAGAGTGGAAATACAGTAGCAAAACCTGTCACCTTGTTCTCTATTTCCATTCCATCAGGGAACCTTTGTTGGATGGTCTTTTGACAAGGCAGGGGCTGGCAACCTTTCGGAAGTGGTGTGCCGAGTCTTCATTTATTCAGTCTAATTTAAGGTTTTGCATGCCAGTAATACATTTTAACGTTTTTAGAAGGTCTCTTCCTATAAGTCTATAACATATAACTAAACTATTGTTGTGTGTGAAGTAAATAAGGTTTTTAAAATGTTTAGGGGAGAGGGATAGCTCAGTGGTTTGAGCATTGGCCTGCTAAACCCAGGGTTGTGAGTCCATCCTTGAGGGGGCCACTTAGAGATCTGGGGCAAAAATTGGTCCTGCTAGTGAAGGCAGGGGACTGGACTCAATGACCTTTCAAGGTCCCTTCCAGTTCTAGATTGGTATATCTCCAATTATTACCTAGGAAGTTTCATTTAAAATTAAATTAAAATGCAGATCCCCCCAGACCAGTGGCCAGGACCCAGGCAGTGTGAGTGCCACTGAAAATCAGCTCGTGTGCTGCCTTCGGCACGCGTGCCATAGGTTGCCTACCCCTGATCTGGAGGATGGCGTGGATTGCACCCTCAGCAAGTTTTCAGATGACACTAAACTGGGAGGAGTGGTAGATACGCTGGAGGATAGGGATAGGATACAGAGGGACTTAGACAAATTAGAGGGCCAAAAGAAATCTGATGAGGTTCAACAAGGACAAGTGCAGAGTCCTGCACTTAGGATGGAAGAATCCCATGCACTGCTACAGACTAGGGACCGAATGGCTAGGCAGTAGTTCTGCAGAAAAGGACCTACGGGTTACAGTGGACGAGAAGCTGGATATGAGCCAACAGTGTGCCTTTGTTGCCAAGAAGGCTAACAGCATTTTGGGCTGTATAAGTAGGGGCATTGCCAGCAGATCGAGGGACGTGATCATTCCCCTCTATTCAACATTGATGAGACCTCATCTGGAGTTCTGTGTCCAGTTTTGGGCCCCACAGTACAAGAAAGATGTGGAAAAATTGGTAAGAGTCCAGCGGAGGGCAACAAAAATGATTAGGGGGCTGGAGCTCATGACTTATGAGGAGAGGCTGAGGGAACTGGGGTATTTAGTCTGCAGAGGAGAAGAATAAGGAGGGATTTGATAGCTGCTTTCAACTACCTGAAAGGGGGTTCCAAAGAGGATGGATCTAGATTGTTCTCAGTGGTATCGAATGACAGAACAAGGATTAATGGTCTCAAGTTGCAGTGGAGGAGGTTTAGGTTGGATATTAGGAAAAACTATTGCACTAGGAGGGTGGTGAAGCACTGGAATGGGTTACCTAGGGAGGTGGTGGAATCTCCTTCCTTAGAGGTTTTTAAGGTCAGGTTCGGCAAAGTCCTGGCTGGGATGATTTAGTTGGGGATTGGTCCTGCTTGTGCAGGGGGTTGGACTAGATGACCTCCTGAGGTCCCTTCCAACCCTGATATTTTATGATTCTATGAAAGTAAACATTTTTGTTGCCCTTGATAATGACATTCCATGCCCCCAAGCTTGTGATCTCAAGTTCTAATTTCTAACTTTTGCAAAAATCCGGCAACAATTTCCGTTTTTTGGGGTTTTTTTCATTTCACGCTGAATCAATCATACATTTTTCCCTTCAGTGGCTGAAACAAAAATACTGAAAAACAAAACTAAAAAGTTTTCTTTTGAACCGAAACTATATTTCTTTCAGAAACAGAGTATTTTTCCAGCTGAACAAAATGTTTTGAATGTTGGTTCAGAACAACATTTCTGAAATTGTTTTGTTTCAACAATTTTTTTTAGGTTTTTTCCAGCCGAAACTATTCACCAAATTCTATTAGAATTCATGAATAGTTTTGGTGGCCTCAAAAATACATTTTACTATTCTCCACAAAGATTTCTCCAAGCTCTAGTTGTATCTAATATAGATACAATGATTGAAAATACTATAGATACAATAATAGAAGGTCCATACTAGAGGCGCTTTTTAATTCTTGCATAGAATTTTTCCAAGCATTATATATATATATTGGTAGAATAAACAACTAAAGCTTTAGCTTCTTGGGACTAGGCATCTACATTCTGAAGAATGTAAGCTTTTTCCTTCAAGCATTTGATTATTTCCTGTTGATCTCAAGAGGGATAATTAACCAAAGCAGGGAAGTCCAAAAAATATTGAGGGTTAAGTTAGCAGTCTGATAACTAAACATGGTCCAGTGGCATAGAAGGCACTGAAAAGATGTCTTGCCAAAATATGTACATGTATATTCCCATTTTGTTGTGCTTTATAAACAATGATGCTCCTAAGCCATTCAGAAGCTTTTGAAAACTTTACCCTTAGTCTCAAATGGCTATCTGTTATATTCATGTTTATGTGAACCGTATGATAGAGTTCAAGTTTATCCCTCAAATTAAAAAAAATGCCAGTTATAACGGTTTTCTACTCATAAAATGGTAGTGTTTAGCAAAATTTGTTAGTAAAGCTTCTTTTTCTTTAAAGACAGACTTATAAAGATAAATATAAAAAATATTTAGTAATGCCAACTATCTAAATCGACTTATAAAAACTTCAGGTTAAAGAAACTTAGTTTCCATATTTATTTTAAAATATGACATTTACTGGAAGGGAAGTCCAGTGAATTCCCACCGATGAAGTGTGAGTGCATTTCTCCCACTTGTAAATGAGCTCCTGTTTCCAATATTATATATTCCGGTACCACAATGAGCCATTTTCAACATGTTTTACTTTAGCTCCTAAAACAGTTTAAAACTTGGCACACATAGGTAAATGAATGTTACCTCCAGTTTTAGAAACTGTTTTTTGTTTAAGTGTTGTAGTGACTGTAAATAGGACTTTCAGAATGAAAAAAACGAGGTCTTGATTAGAAATAGTTTTGGCAGTAATATTAAAGGTGTTTGCAAATGTCTTTTTGACAATCAACCTCTGTCTGCTTCAGTTTACTCATCTTGTAATTAGGGGGATAATAATGTTTGCTTACTTTTGTAAAGTGCTCTGAGATCAATGCACAAAAAGTTTTATATAAGTGGCCTATGATGACTAAGTAATTGTTTTTGTTTTTAGTATATGAGCTCAGTTTTGCAGACTTTCACCTTATTTATATGTGTACCAATACTAATATTTGGGGAAAAAAATCCCTCCATATTTTAATATGATACCACTTATATTATGCCTCCCACTCCATAGGTTGGGACTATATTCCAATGAGATTTCCTGAGAGTTGAGACAGTCCAGCATGGTGTATGCAGGGACATTACAGAAGAACATGAGATAAGATAGTTGGTATGGCTTGAAGGGTTTAAAATGAGGAATGGGAAAAAAAGGCTGGGTATATTTAGAACTTTTTATGTTCACAAACCATCCCTGTTGCTTTTGTTGTTAGGGACATTCATTATATTATAGCAGTTATTCCATTAAAAAAAAACTTTAAGTCTCAACACATTCAACAACTTGGTTGAAGTACATGGCAGGATTTGCGACAGAAACGTACTGCTGGCTGGTTTGGTTTTATAGAATGCGAGCATAAGTGTAGCACAGGGATCAATTTTTTGTTATATATGTACAGTACCTAGCACAATGGAGCCCCTGTCTTTAATTAGTGGTGTAGGTGCTACCATAATACACATAATAAATAATTATCTCTTATCCCTGGGTTCTCTCCAAACACACCAGCTATTGCCGCTAGTAAATATTTACTGCTAGTAGTGCTGGGAGGGGATAGCATGAGGAAGTGAGTGTTGAAAAGTAGAGGTTATGGGGCAGTCTTGTATGTATCACAGGTGGTAGTCTGGAAAACATAATGCTAGAAGACTGGCTTAGGTAGGCAGGCAGAGGTAAAGTTCTGGTGTGTAGTTTGTGGTTTTATAGTTCTTGTGGTAGTGGTAAGATGTGTGCCCTTTAGTGGAGAAGAAGATGGTATGTTGTGTGTGTTGGTTTAACTTTTCATTTTCTTGCTTTTGTAGTTTTGTAGTGTACAGTAATCCTACCTGATTCACAACTAAATTTGATTGTCTATTAATATGTAAATAGGCTTAGAAGGATTGGATTTTTATCCATAAATGACAGTAAATGTTGATTTCACTGAACACAAACCAACCAACGAAAAAATATTTTTATCTATAATGACTGAAATTTACAGCTAGGCAAAATAAGTGAAATGCTGCTCAATAAGTTAGTTTAATTTAAGGATATTTACTTTATATAGTTTAATGTGATGTTGAGTTTGTGTTTTTAGCAGTTAAAGATTTATAACTTTTTACATCTTTCTACTATCTTTAAATAATTATTGTCTGCCCCCATAACTTCATTTAAATGTGAACATTTACATTGATAAAAATAAAAAAATGCTTAAAACACAATTTTTGTGTAACTGAAAATTTAAATTGATTATTTTAAGCATTTTTTTCAGTTATAAACAAAATTATCTGTTGAATTTATTTAAAAAAAAATCCTGCTAAGCCTTTATATAAAGCTTTATGCCTTTCATGGAATATTTCATAATTGCAGCCCCTCAAGTAGGAAAACCTACTCAAGAGATATTTCACATGATATGCACCATTGTGCAGTTTCCAAAATATTTTGTGTTGAACTGTCACTTTCAAACAAAAGGCAATAATTTTGCTGATTTAGAGGAGGAGAAGAAAAGGAACACTTCACAAAACAAAAATTCTAAACTCTATTGAATATGTTTGCAGTTTGTTCATAGTTCAAGTAAGTTTGTTACTTCTAGCTTTCTAATGTCATATCATATCACACAGCGTGGAAAGCTTTCTGAGGGTCATTATATGAAGGGAGCGAAGCTCTTTTGTGCCATTACATTGTTCAAAGTTTTTTTTCTTTTTGAACAAAGAAAATTGGATAGAGCATTGAAGAGTTGTTGCGCAATAAAAATATGGTGATAGATAGTCTTACATATGAATGAAGATAACAGTGAAAAGCTTAAAATTGACTTCAATCACCAGTATATTTTTTATTTGTTTATTTTAAGATTACCCATCTTAAGCCATACAAGAAGCTCCATTTGGAAGCTGATTTTTTTTTTCCGGACAAGAAAACATTTGCTCTGTGCTTTTGTTTTTATTATTTAACATGTTTATTATAGTAGTGTTGAAGGGCCACACAAAAATGGAAACCAATTGTGCTAAGCACGTACAAACAAAGTAGTTGATGGTCCCTGCCCTGAAGAATTTACAATCTAAATCAGTAGTTCTCAACCAGGGGTACGTAGAGGTCTTCCAGGGGTTACATCAGGGGTTCTCAAATTGGGGGTCAGGACTCCTCAGGGGGTCGTGAGGTTATTACATGGGTGGTCGCGAGCTGTCAGCCTCCATCCCCAAGCCCCGCTTTGAACACCATTATAAATGCTGGAGGCAATATATTTAAAAGTGTTTTTAATTTATAAGGGGGGGGTGTTGCACTCAGAGGCTTGCTATGTGAAAGGGGTCACCAGTACAAAAGTTTGAGAATCACTGGGTTACATCAGCTCATCTAGATATTTGCCTAGTTGTACAACAGGCTACATAAAAAGCACTAGCAAAGTCAGTACAAACTGAAATTTCATCCAGACAACTTGTTTATACACCTCTACCTTGATAGAACGCTGTCCTCGGGAGCCAAAAAATCTTACTGCGTTATAGGTGAAACCATGTTATATCGAACTTGGTTTGATCTGCCGGAGTGCACAGCCCCGCCCCCCTGGAGCGCTGCTTTACCGTGTTATATCTGAATTTGTGTGATATCGGGTTGCGTTATATCGGGGTAGAGGTGTACTGATCTATATAACTATACACTGAAATGTAACTACAATATTTATATTCCAATTGATTTATTTTATAATTATGTGGTAAAAATCAGAAAGTAAGCAATTTTTCAGTAATAGTATCTTGTATTTTTAGGTCTATTTTTTAAGCAAGTAGATTTTAAGTGAAGTGAAACTTGGGGGTACGCAAGACAAATCAGACTCCTGAAAGGGGTACATTAGTCTGGAAAGCTTGAGTGTCAGTGATCTAAATAGACAAGATAGACACATGGTGAGGGGGAGGATATAATACACAAGCAGAGTGGATAATGTGATGGCAGCAAAGTCATGTTAGTTCCATAATATTTTGAGGGCATGGAGGTGTGGTAAGTTAGGAGCATATAAGCTAAATGGAAAGAAAAGAGAGCAGATGGTGGGTGAGGGGGACAGAGTGAGGGAGAAGAGAGGAAGAGGGGCAGGTGTTGAGTGAAGTTGAGGAGAATATATTTAGCCAGATTACTAGCTTTGTGATGAGCTGATGTCTGCAAATAATTCAGTGATTTACTTAGCATAATAAAAGAAGATATAAGTAGCTGTATGGAATGGAATTAATAAAAGGAAAATGTAAGCTGAAAATCAGGGAAATCCTCCTGAGAGGAATGGAATAGTCTCACAAGGGAAGCCGTGGAATTCCAATTGCTTGAGCACTTTCAATGTAGGCTGGACAAAACATTAGTAAATGTACAACAGGGACCAATCTTGCATTAGCAAAGTGGACCACTAGGCAGGCTAATAGGTTTTTCCATCTCTAGATTCTGAAACTTGATGTGCTGTTTATAGTAAGATACTATTATCAACAATTTTTAAAAAAAGCAAAACTCTAGCAAATATGTAATTTTCCGATTTAAATTTGAAAGCAAAAATAGCAATGTGATTTTCTATCTAGTTGCTCCGATATGATAAAAATATGCGTAAATATCTAAGAGAGAACTTTTATGTGAGAGCTTTCTTGATTGACTTCAGCAAAGAGGTTTCAAAATGCTTACATGGCTTTTGGAACACCATTCTCTTCTTTCACATTGTCTTGAACATATTCTCTAATCCAATACTTGTTTGAAGCAACATGCATAAAAGTAGCTAAAGGCAGAGTGGAATAAGAATTGTAGGAGCCATTGGAATCTTAGAAACTTGTGTATTTGGAACTTTAAATGAGTTTGTAGAAAGCATGTTTAGGGTGGATTGTTAACTGTTAGTTATTTTTCATTTAATTTATTTAAAGCATAAAATGTACACCAAAATATTTGCAATCACAGTAGATTTTACATAGATTATATTAAGTCCATAAAAAGAAATGAAAGCCCCAGTTACAGCATTCTTTCTGCTATATCTGTTTTATTAAAATAACAACTTCTTTTATCTCCACATAATTGATACGTCATTATTATGTGTCTTAACAAGACAACCAAATGCTGCAAAGTACTGTTTGTTTATTAATCACATTGGATGCCTTATTTGATCATGATATGAGAGATGCATTGAATTACTTTAAATGCATGTTTTGGATTCCTATAGATCCATAGTACAGTTGTTGAACATACCCTGCGGTTTTAACCCAGCAAAAGATTACTCACATTCATACAAGAATCTGCTTCCAAGCCAAGATGACAGTTGCTGCTACAGCTGAGAGGTGAAATAATTTAGGAAATCATTCAAACAAAAGTTAACTTAGGTCAAAGCAGAAAAAGTGCATTTCAGATTCCTTTATCAAGTCGGGAGGTAAAGTTATTTGAGGTGTTAATGATGGTTATATAAACTGTCAAGAAGAATATTCCAGTTCAGTAAATTTGTAAAGCCTAATGAAAGATGAGGTGGATCAGAGTTTCTGCCTCTGTTATTTTCACATGCTTCTATTTCTTATATTCCCAAATTTTTAAAATAAATGTAGTTGGAGAGGATTTTTTCTTTGTTTGTATCTTTAAATCCTTCAGTATGTGTAAGTGATAGTATACTAAGGAGTGGAGGAGAGGGGAGTTGGCTGCATTATAATCCAAACTTTGTGGCAATGGTTTGACTATACTGTGCCAAAACAGCATATTTGGCCTATTTTAATGTTGACACGAGCACCAAGAGTCTTCAGATTCATTCCATGTGATGTAGAGGATTACTCAGACATAAGGGATCGACCATCTTTTTTAGCAAGAATGAAAGATATATACTATAAATGGAAACTTTTAAATAAAAGGGGGAGAAATTAAATGTTTTCAAAAGAAAAATCAATGAATGTTTAAAAACATTAAAATGAAGTACTGTATTTCTATGGCACAATGTGCTGTATACCGTAATAATGGAATGTACAGTACAGTGCACATACCAGGTTTGCATTATTGAGTCTATACCAGTGTTTCCCAAACTTGGGATGCCGCTTGTGTAGGGAATGCCCCTGGCAGGCCGAGCCGGTTTGTTTACATGCCACATCCGCAAGTCCGGCCGATCGCGGAGCCCATTGGCTGTGTTTAGCTGTTCCAGGCCAATGGGGGCTGCTGGAAGTGGCACGGGCCAAGGGACGTACTGGCCGCTGCTTCCAGCAGCTCCCATTGGCCTGAAGCAGCAAACCGTGGCCAGTGGGAGCCGCGATTGGCCGAACCTGCAGACATGGCAGGTAAACAAACTGGCCCAGCCCCCCACGGGCTTTCCCTACACAAGGGGCGTCCCAAGTTTGGGAAACACTGGTGTATACCTGTATAGCCCTTAATATACCATATATACATTTTAAAATCTTATATCCCAGAGCACATTATCACACTTGTAAAGTGACATTTTTGTAGTTCCTAAAACAAGTTAAAGATGACCTGAAAAAATAACTGTCCTAAAAATGGTGTCTGAAGTTGGAATGAAAATAATTACAGTTTAAAGGAAATAATAAAATCTTTGTCTATGAAATAGTCTGAGCTGTAGACTGTCCTATTTAGTCTATCAGAGTTAGTGTCCTCACAAACCTTGTAAATGTAGCGGGAATTCTGGAATATTCAGCAGAAAGAAATTGAGGAAAGGCATTTATTTTTATTAATAACTTGTTTAAAAGATTATAGTAGATGGAGAAAAATAATATTTTGAAAAAATCTTGAGTGACAACACTTTGTTCTTTAAAAAAAACACAGAAAATATTGACACTGCTTTTATTTTTAAAAATGTTAACAATTTTTAAAAGGAAGCCACTGTTATAATTTAGAGGGTTAGGCCTGTTGAAACGTGCTGCCATCAGTGGCTGGGGGGGTAGAGGCTCATAAGGAACATCTTTCTCCTTTTTAAACAGCATTAGATCTGGTAAGAAGAAACCAACATTGGCCCTGGTCTTTCCATAGATATTGTTGCAGACAGTTTCCATTATAAACTCTGTATTCAGCCTTGCTATAACTCTTGCTTTTATTATTGAGTTAGTCTGAAATTTGCCAGGTTTATTGTTAAGGTAGGAATTTTCTTTAAGAGGTGGAAGAAAATTGGTCAAACTATTTTTATGTCCAAGGCCACTAAGAAATTATTCTGATTTGGGATCTGACTTATGTCTAATACTGTTCTGTGTACTTCTGTGTTGGAATGTCTAATTACTACCACGTCAGGCTTTCCAACTAGTAAAATATTTTTTGAAAAATATAACAAAGGCTATATTTCAAGAAAACCGGGTGTAGCTAAGCAGCAATAACAAGTCTTGTGTTTAACTATTCTGGAAATAATGAATACAATGAGTAGTTTGCCCTCTGGTGTCTGGTTGTAGTTTAGAGAGAACATCTGATCCCTCTACACTTCATCACTGTAACAAAAGTTTCCGCTTAGCTGAAGTGGTAGTCTTGTGGTTTTTGGAGCTGAAGATCCAAGATTCTAGTCCCCACATATATGTTTGATTTATCTAGAAATTTTGTTCTTACTAATAGTGGAATAATTACAAACTTGCACCCAATTTTGGGTTTTTGTTACTATAAATAAAATTAGGCTGTTTTTGAGTTACAGGTAATTAAATATTATTCTGAATATGGGGCACTCTGATATTAGCTCTGTAATTAAGAATGCAACCACAGTCCTCTTATAAGCTACTTCTTCACTCCCCTTATAATTTTGTAGAAAATCTTAGGGCAGCCTGTAAGTAGTTCCAGACTTTAAGTTTGAAGGCAGTAGATGAAATATCTTTTTATTTTTAAAGTAACAGAGTTAAAATTCAAACCTTTAAAGTTTTAGTTGGTCTTTGGGTTTTGGGGGTTAATCTAGCTGAATATCGGCTTTAAACTTTGCATACAATTAATGAGGCAGAGTGGGGGAGGTGTGAAGTCAGAAGGGCTCGACTAAATGCATCCTAGAATACTTAAGGAAGTGGCTGAAGAGATCTCTGAGCCATTATCTTTGAGAACTCTTGGAGGATGGGAGAGATCCCAAAGGACTGGGAAAGGGCAAATATAGTACCTATCTATGAAAAAGGAAAATAAGGGCAACCCAGGGAATTAGAGACCAGTCAGCTTAACTTCGATACCCAGAAACATAGTGTAGCCAATAATTAATTTATAAGCATCTAGAACAATGTTTCTCAATCTGTGGCCCAGTTAGCACAATGCTGTGGCCCATGTGACATCCTCAGGGCCATATAGGTAGTATTGGATGTGGCCACATAACACATTGTGGTGGCCCACAATATTAATTAAGTTGAGAACCACTGATTTAGAAGCTAATAAGGTGATAAGTACCAGTCAACATGGATTTCTCAAGAACAAATCATGTCAAACCAACCTAATATCCTTCTTGGAGAGGGTAACAAGCCTTGTAGATAGGGTGAAGCAGTAAATGTCATCTATAGTCGGGCCTCGATTTACATAGTATTTTTTTTGCACAGTTTCAGTTATGCATGGTCAATTAATTGTGACCCTTTATTTTTGTACATGGTATGAATTCACTTTTACGTGGTGCAGCGTGGTCACCAAGATGCGCAGATGCGTCTAGAATCAGCTGGTCGCTTCCTGCCTCCCCTCCACCACGCTGCTCTGTGTGATCAGATATTGTCTCGTAAACACTATGTTGTTCACTTGCCTTTACCTGCTATTTATCGCCCTTAATACGAGAAAATTGAGAGAAAGTGGATCAGAAAGTAATACATCATGTGTGAAGAAGCAGAAAAAAGTGTTGACTTTAGTACAGAAATGGAAATGTTGGATAGGCTCGCTAAGGGTGAAGGTTAATCATCTGTGACTAGGGCTTATGGCCTTAATGAGTAGACTATGTGTACAGTGAAGAAAAATGAGCCAAAATTAGAGCAAATGTTGCTTCAAGTACACCTAAAGGTGCTAAAATGTCATTCTATACTCATGATACTACCATACAAAAGATGGAGAAAGCGCTGAACATATGGATTGAGGACTAAACACAGAAACGAGTTCCATTGGTTGGGCCAGTGATTCGAGAAAAAGCTAAGAGATTTTATGATCACTTAAAACAGGATGCTGCCTCAACTTCGGGGGAGAGCAGTGTAGCCAAGGAATCTACTTTTATGGCCAGCAAGGGATGGTTTGAAAAGTTCAAAAGGAGATATGGGCTGCGTAATGTTAAATTGGTCGGTGAAGCTGCATCTGCAGACCATGAAGCAACAGCAAGGTTTCCACCGAGCTGTCCAAACTCTTTGAGGAGAAAGTTTACAAACCAAAGCAAGTTATTAATGCAGATGAGACTGACTTATTTTGGAAACGGACGCCAAAGAGAACCTTTCTTTCAAAAGATGAGAAATCAGCTCCGGGTATCCAGGCTGCGAAAGACTGACAGACCCTTCTCATCTGTGGATATGCAATGGGGGATTTTATGTTAAAGCCAATGCTCCTTCACCGAGCCCTGAACCCCCGTGCGCTCACGGGCAAAGATAAATATCAGCTACTCGTGTTTTGGAGGTCTAATTAGCGTGCCTGGGTCACTTCAGTGCTTTTTATGAACTGGTTTCATAATTGTTTAGTGCAGGGGTCAGCAATCTCTGGCACTTGGCTCACCCAGGTAAGCACCCTGGCGGGCCGGGCCAGTCTGTTTACCTACCACGTTGGCAGATTCAGCGGACCGCGGCTCCCACAGGCCGCGGTTCGCTGTCCCAGGCCAATGGGGGCAGTGGGAAGCGGCACGGGCGAGGGATGTGCCTTTTGCAGCTTCCCACCACCCGCATTGGCCTGGAACGGTGAACCGCAGCCAGTGGGAGCTGCAGTCCACCGAACCTGCCAACACGGCAAGTAAACAAACTGGCCCGGTCCGCCAGGGTGCTTACCCTGGCGAGCTGCGTGCCAGAGATTGCCAACCCCTGGTTTAGTGCATGAAGTGGAATGCTACCTGGCATCAAATAACCTGGCATTTAAGGTCCTACTGATGCTTGATAATGCTCCGGGCCATCCTGCAAGCCTTCAGGCAGCGCAGTCCAAAGAGGAGGTGGTTTTTCTGCTTCCAAACACCACATCACTCCTCCAGCCCCTTGACTAAGATGTCATCACAACTTTTAAAGTTTATTACACTCGTCTCACCTTTCACCACATTCTAGATGCTATGGATAGTGATCCAAGTTTAATAGTGACCCAGTGCTGGAAGGATTAAACCATAGCACAGTGTATTAAAATTTTAAAAAGTCTCTAGATGAAATAAAGCCTTCCACCATCAACGCATGATGGAAAAACTTGTGATGAAAGGCAGTGAATGATTTTTGTGCCTTCCCCCAAATGCAATATGAGGTGGAGGAAATTACAAAGCTGGGTTGTCATGTTGATGGGGAGGGATTTGACAATCTCCAGGCAACAGAGATAGAGGAGCTGCTCGAGTCCCACGCCACTGAGATCAGTGAGGAAGAGCTGATTCAGTCAAGCACTAGTGATGAGGAAAGCGAGTAGGTGGAGGTGGCACTGAAGCTGCAGCTGACAATGAAGAGTCTGGATAAGGCTTTTTGATGGGCCAAGAAATTTGGAGACCTTTTTTCTGCTAAGGATCCATTCATGGAACGTAGTTGAAATTCAAGAGAGAGCTTGAGGGTGCACTGGCTCCTTACAGGGAAATTTACAAAGACATGCAGAACAACTGACTATCACCAGTTTTTTTCACACGTCTTCCACCACCAACTCCACTCCGTAGCCACAGGTGGGCCTTGGTGGGATGCGGCCCGCACACTTTGCGTCCCCCTCTCTCTCCAACCCGGGCTCTGCTCCAGCCCTAGCACTTTCCCCACCCTGCCCGCCCGCCCTGTGCTCCAGCCGGGCAGTGGGGTCAAGTGCTTGACCCATACTGCCTGCTCAGCTTTCCAGCCAGGGAGGAGGTTAGGGTGCGGGGACTTGCTCCACTCCACCTGCCGAGCATTCCAGCCGGGGAGCGGGCAAGCTCCCGTGCCCCTACCCTGCTCCCTGGCTGGCACGCCTGGGGCCGGGCGGGGGGGGGAGGGGTTGGCCAGAATGTGCATCGCCCCCCACGATGCTGGCTGGAGACGGTGAGGGGAGGTGGTAGTGATCCCTCCTGCCCCATCACTCTTGCCTTTCTGCCTCTGCCCACCCACCTGAAGTGGGGGCCCACCCAAGTGTCCCGTCCAGGCTACGCCACTGCTCCAAACTCCCAGGCCTCCCCAGATTAGCCCTCAGAGCTCTGACTTCACAACATCAGCATTACCATCAATTAAATTTGTTCTCAACATCAGTAAAGGTTAGTAGCAAGTTTAAATTTCATTAAATTTTTTTAATAAAACCTGTATTGGATAAATTAGGAAGGTCATCTTGTGAGCCTGGAACCTAAACCCTTATTTGCCATAGACCCTTGGTATATTTTTATGTGATTTCTATTTGCATGGTGTGTTTTCAAGAATGTAACCACCGTGTAAATTGAGGCCCGACTGTATCTCAACTTTAGTAAGGCTTTTGATACTGTCTCACATGATCTTCTCATAAGCAAACTTGAGAAATATAACCTAGACAAACCCACTATAATAGGTGGGTGCACAACTGGTTAGAAAAGCGTACTCAGATAGTAGTTATCCATAAAAAGAACAGGAGTACTTGTGGCACCTTAAAGACTAACAAATTTATTTTAGCATGAGCTTTTGTGAGCTGCAGCTCACTTCTTCGGATGCATAGAATGGAACACACAGACAGGGGATATTTATCCATAGTTCACAGTCAAGCTGGAAGGGCGTATTGAATGGAGTCCCACAGGATCTGTCCTGGTTCAGTTCTATTCCATATCTTCATTAATGATTTGGATAATGGCATAGAGAGTACACATATAAAAATTGTGGGAAGTACCAACCTGGGAGAGGTTGCAAGTACTTTGGAGGATAGGGCTTAGAATTCAAAATGACTTTGACAAACTGAAAAAATGTTCTGAAATAAATAGGGTGAAATTCAATATGGACAAATGCCAAGTACTTCACTTAAGATGGAATAATCAATTGCACAAAGACAAAATGGGAAATGACTGCCTAGGAAGGAGTATTGCAGTAAAGAATCTGGGGGTTATAGTGGATCACAGACTAAATGAGTCAATATAATACTGTTACCAAAACCAGAAAAGTAAACATCATTTTGGGATGTATTATCAGGAGTGTTGTAAACAAGACACGAGAAGTAATTCTTCCACTCTGCTCAGGACTGATAGACCTCAACTGGACTTGTGTGTCCAGTTCTGGGCACCACTCTTTGGGAAAGATTTGGACAAATTGGAGAAAGTTCAGAGGACAGCAACAAAATTGATTAGAAGTCTAGAAAACACGACCTATGAGGAAAGATTGAAAAAAAGTGGCTTTGTTTAATCTAGAGGAGAGGAGACTGAGGGGGGACATAAGTCTTCAAATATGTAGTAAGTTGTTCTAAAGAGGAGGGTGATAAATTGTTCTCCTTAACCACTGAGGACAGGATAAGAAGTAATGGGCTCAAATTGCAGCAAGGGAGATTTAAGTAAGATAGGAAAACCTTCCTAACTATAAGGATTTGTTAAGCACTGGAACAAATTAACTAGGGAGGTTAAAGAAACTGCACCATCTACTCAGGACACTCCCTACACTAACACCGGAACAAATCAACATACCCTTAAAGCCCCGACCAGGGTTATTCTATCTACTACCCAAGATCCACAAATCCAGAAATCCTGGACGCCCCATCATCTCGGGCATTGGAACTCTCACTGAAGGACTGTCTGGATATGTAGACTCTCTACTCAGACCCTATGTTACCAGCACTCCCAGCTATCTCCGTGATACCACTGATTTCCTGAGGAAACTACAATGCATTAGTGACCTTCCAGAAAACACCATCCTAGCCACCATGGATGTAGAGGCTCTCTACACAAACATCCCACACACTGATGGAATACAAGCTGTCAGGAACAGTATCCCTGATGATGCCACAGCACAACTGGTTGCTGAGCTCTGTGCCTTTATCCTCACACACAACTATTTCAAATTTAATGACAATATATATCTCCAGATCAGTGGCACCGCTATGGGCACCCGCATGGCCCCACAATATGCCAATATTTTTATGGCCGACCTGGAACAACGCTTCCTCAGCTCCCGTCCACTCACGCCCCTTCTCTACCTACGCTACATTGATGACATCTTCATCATCTGGACCCATGGGAAGGAGACTCTGGAAAAATTCCACCACGATTTCAACAGCTTCCACCCCTCCATCAACCTCAGCCTGGACC
Source organism: Mauremys mutica (assembly GCF_020497125.1). Lineage (NCBI taxonomy): Eukaryota > Metazoa > Chordata > Testudines > Geoemydidae > Mauremys > Mauremys mutica. Next base: position 286,704,381 of record NC_059072.1, on the reverse strand, counting down.
AATCTACACGGGAGGTCCACTTCCTAGACACCACGGTGCAAATAAGTGATGGTCACATTAACACCACCCTATACCGAAAACCTACCGACCGCTATGCCTACCTTCATGCCTCCAGCTTCCATCCCGGACACACCACAAGATCCATTGTCTACAGCCAAGCACTGAGGTACAACCGTATCTGCTCTAACCCCGCAGACAGAGACCAACACCTAGAAAATCTCCACCAAGCATTCTCAAGACTACAGTATCCACACGAGGAAATAAGGAAACAGATCAGCAGAGCCAGACGTGTACCCAGAAGCCTCCTACTGCAAGACAAACCCAAGAAAGAAACCAACAGGACTCCACTGGCCATCACATACAGTCCCCAGCTAAAACCTCTCCAACGCATCATCAGGGATCTACAACCCATCCTGGACAATGATCCCACACTTTCACAGGCCTTGGGTGGCAGGCCAGTCCTCGCCCACAGACAACCTGCCAACCTGAAGCATATTCTCACCAGCAACTGCACACCGCACCATAGTAACTCTCTAGCTCAGGAACCAATCCATGCAACAAACCTCAATGCCAACTCTGCCCACATATCTACACCAGCAACACCATCACAGGACCTAACCAGATCAGCCACACCATCACCGGTTCATTCACCTGCACGTCCACCAATGTAATATATGCCATCATATGCCAGCAATGCCCCTCTGCTATGTACATTGGCCAAACTGGACAGTCTCTAAGGAAAAGGATAAATGGACACAAATCAGACATTAGGAATGGCAATATACAAAAACCTGTAGGAGAACACTTCAACCTCCCTGGCCACACAATAGCAGATCTTAAGGTGGCCATCCTGCAGCAAAAAAACTTTAGGACCAGACTTCAAAGAGAAACTGCTGAGCTCCAGTTCATCTGCAAATTTGACACCATCAGCTCAGGATTAAACAAAGACTGTGAATGGCTTGCCAATTACAGAACCAGTTTCTCCTCCCTTGGTTTTCACACCTCAACTGCTAGAACAGGGCCTCATCCTCCCTGATTGATCTAACCTCGTTATCTCTAGCTTGCTTCTTGCTTGCTTATATATACCTGCCCCTGGAAATTTCCACTACTTGCATCCGAAGAAGTGGGTATTCACCCACGAAAGCTCATGCTGCAAAACGTCTGTTAGCCTATAAGGTGCCACAGGATTCTTTGCTGCTTCTATAGACTCTCTGTCACTGGAGTTTTTTTAAGAACAGGTTAGATAAACATCTGTCATGGATGGTCGCAATAATGCTTAATCCTGCCTCAGAGCAGGGGACTGGACTAGATGACTTCTCGAGATGACTTCCAGTCCTACATTTCTGATTCTTTAAAAAAAAGAAGGCCTTACTGTTTGGCATAGTAACAGGTTCTTTATAAAGTTTCACATGGCTCAACTGCGCTTTATAAAGTCTGTGCAGGGCAAGGCGAAATGGAGGCGAAATTGAATGACTGTGTTGATCATTCCACATGAAACTGGGAATCCAGTGGAGCTCATAAGCTCTGTAGGAGAGTCAGAGCTAGAAGAAGCTGATGTTCCTGCTCTGCATGCAAAGGATTAGAGAAATGCTCTTGAGCTCCACAAGATGTTGCTATCTTGAGCTGTCTGTCTTCCAGAGGTTTGAGAGCTGGGATAGTCAGGGGCCCTGCTTAGCTCCTAAATTTCATATTATTTTATTTAAGAGATTGTATGAACTCTGAGTGTATTTGAATATTTATGTTCTGTCCTTTACTATTAATTTTCATATTTTAAATGTGTAGGTGATTTTAATATACCTTAGTTTACATATTAGAATAATATATTTATAGTTAACGTTCCATTACAGATTTCAGTTGCATAGGAGTTTTAAACCTTTATTTTATTTAAAAAAACAAAAACAAAACACACACCCCCGTATTAAGTTTAGAAGTGTGAGCAACAAGGGTGATGTCGTGGTGGGAGTCTGCTATAGACAACCAGACCAGGAGGATGAGGTGGATGAGGCTTTCTTCCGGCAACTAGCAGAAGTTACTAGATCGCAGGCCCTGGTTCTCATGGGAGACTTTAATCACCCTGATATCTGCTGGCAGAGCAATACAGCAGTGCACAGACAATCTAGGAAGTTTTTGGAAAGTGTAGGGGACAATTTCCTGGTGCAAGTACTGAAGGAACCAACTAGGGGAGTGGATGGGAACCTGGGATGCAGTGATCATGAGATTGTCGAGTTCAGGATCCTGACACAAGGAAGAAAGGAGAGCAGCAGAATACGGACCCTGGACTTCAGAAAAGCAGACTTTGACTCCCTCAGGGAACTGATGGGCAGGATCCCCTGGGAGAATAACATGAGGGGGAAAGGAGTCCAGGAGAGCTGGCTGTATTTTGAAGAATCCTTATTGAGGTTGCATGAAAAAAAATCCTGATGTGTAGAAAAAGTAGTAAATATGGCAGGAGACCAGTTTGGCTTAACAATGAAATCCTTGCTGATCTTAAATGCAAAAAAGAAGCTTACAAGAAGTGGAAGATTGGACAAATGACCAGGGAGCAGTATAAAAATATTGCTCAGGCATGCAGGAGTGAAATCAGGAAGGCCAAATCATACTTGGAGTTGCAGCTAGCAAGAGATGTTAAGAGTAACAAGAAGGGTTTCTTCAGGTATGTTATCAACAAGAAGAAAGTCAAGGAAAGGGTGGGGCCCTTACTGAATGAAGGAGGCAGCCTAGTGACAGAGGATGTGGAAAAAGCTAATGTACTCCATGCTTTTTTTACCTCTGTCTTCACGAACAAGGTCAGCTCCCAGACTGCTGCACTGGGCAGCACAGTATGGGGAGGAGGTGACCAGCCCTCTGTGGAGAAAGAAGTGGTTCGGGACTGTTTAGAAAAACTGGATGAGAACTAGTCCATGGGGCCGGATGCACTGCATCCGAGGATGCTAAAGGAGTTGGTGGATGTGATTGCAGAGCCATTCACCATTATCTTTGAAAACTCATGGCGATTGGGTGAGGTCCCGGATGACTGGAAAAAGGTTAATGTAGTGCCCATCTTTAAAAAAGGGATGGAGGAGCATCTGGGGAACTACAGGCCAGTCAGCCTCACCTCAGTCCCTGGAAAAATCATGGAGCAGGTCCTCAAGGAATCAATTGTGAAGCACTTTGAGGAGAGGAAAGCAATCAGAAACAGTCAGCATGGATTCACCAAGGGCAAGTCATGCCTGACTAACCTAATTGCCTTCTATGAGGAGATAACTGGGTCTGTAGATGAGGTGAAAGCAGTGGATGTGTTAATCTTTGACTTTAGCAAAGCTTTTGATACGGTCTCCCACAGTATTCTTTCCGGCAAGTTAAAGAAGTATGGGCTGGATGATTGGACTATAAGGTGGATAGAAAGCTGGCTAGATCATCGGGCTCAAGGGGTAGTGATCAACGGCTCCATCTCTAGTTGGCAGCCGGTTTCAAACGGAGTGCCCCAAGGGTCGGTCCTGGGGCCGGTTTTATTCAATATCTTCATTAATGATCTGGAGGATGGCGTGGACTGCACCCTCAGCAAGTTTGCAGATGACACTAAACTGGGAGGAGTGGTAGATACGCTGGAGGGTAGGGATAGGATAAAGAGCGACCTAGACAAATTAGAGGATTGGGCCAAAAGAAATCTGAGGAGGTTCAACAAGGACAAGTGCAGAGTCCTGCATTTAGGATGGAAGAATCCCATTCACTGTTTGTTACAGACTAGGGACCGAATGGCTAGGAAGCAGTTCTGCAGAAAAGGACCTCCAGGTTACAGTGGAAGAGAAGCTGGATATGAGTCAACATTGCGCTCTTGTTGCCAAGAAGGCTAATGGCATTTTGGGCTGTATAAGTAGGGGCATTGCCAGCAGATCGAGGGACGTGATCATTCTCTATTCCTCTATTCGACATTGGTGAGGCCTCATCTGGAGTACTATGTCCAGTTTTGGACTCCACACTACAATAAGGATGTGGATAAATTGGAGAGAGTCCAGCGGAGGGCAACAAAAATGATTAGGGGGCTGGAGCACTTGACTTATGAGGAGAGGCTGAGGGAACTGGGATTGTTTAGTCTGCAGAAGAGAAGAATGAGGGGGAATTTGATAGCTGCTTTCAACTAGAGGATGGATCTAGACTGTTCTTAGTGGTACCAGATGACAGAGCAAGGAGTAATGGTCTCAAGTTGCAGTGGGGGAGGTTTAGGTTGGATATTAGGACAAACTTTTTCACTAGGAGGATGGTGAAGCACTGGAATGGGTTACCTAGGGAGGTGGTGGAATCTTCTTCCTTAGAGGTTTTTAAGGTCAGGCTTGACAAAGCCCTGGCTGGGATGATTTAGTTGGGAATTGGTCCTGGTTTGAGCAGGGGGTTGGACTAGATGACCTCCTGAGGTCCCTTCCAATCCTGATATTCTATGATTCTAATTGAAATAGCCAAAAAATAAATAAATAATAAATAAATCATAGAATTTAAACTTTGAGTAATATTTCATTTTTTTGATTGTGGTTTGATAAAAAATTACACAGAAATCACTCTTTTGGCCTTTTTTCACATGATAGCCTCACTTTTCTTTATACCCTTTTGCAAGAAACCAAAAAGACTCTGGGATCTCCACTGGCACACTGTGGTGGGATGCATGAGCCCCACGCTGGTGAACTAAGCTGCTCTGGGGCCTTCCATGCTGGACATGCTCACAGTGGAAACTGATCTCAAAAGGAAGCCGCTTAGTCTCTAGGCAGACAGAGCAGGGGAGTAGTCGTTTGTCGCAAGCTCCCTCAGAGAAGATGTTGGGGCTCCACATGGCCAGGACCAGGCCCTGCTGCCAAACCACTGCAGGGTCTTCACGTGCGGGTGCTGGGAACAATGGTCCTCAACTGATAGAGGAAAGCCCTCTGGAGTGCGATCAGAGAGGACTCCAGGGGTAATTCAGATGCAGACCAGTGGTGCCAGGGGAAGAACTGAAGCTGGGGTAGGAAGTGGCCCAGGGAGTAGTCATAGGTGTCCACCCCTTGGCTGCACAGTTAAACTTTTACTCACAGGGCCCTGGGTCAGAGCCCGGTGGAGCAGGGAGAGCTAGGCTCCCCTACCCCTGGTTGCTGACTCTCACCACTGGGCGACGTGGCTCAGAGTACCACCACTAAGTCGTATTACTGGGGTCTGACTCCAACCCTGCCCCAACACACACTCGCACCCTGATTTTTTTAAATACAGTAACTTCTTCAAGCTTACATTCTAACACAAAACCTTAACTGCAAACTCAGCAATGTTAAGGCAGAATAACTTACCAAATGTATGGAATGAGTGACAGTCAGGTGTGCTGATATTGATTAGCCATATGAGATCATAGTAAAGGTTTTGTGCTAGCAGGCATGCAAGTTTGAAATTTGTGTGTGTTGCTTTTTGGCATCTGTTGGAGATGACATGTTGGGGTGCATTATTGACAACATTTGCGGTCACGGTGTAAAGGTGCAAAGGAATGCAGAAGTCTTTCCCCTTAACTTATTTATATGCTTAAAGATTTTGGCTATATGGGATGTGTCCAGATGCAAGCTTACTTGTCACTGAATATAGTTTTTCTTTGTTGATGCTAGCAAACTTACCTTAGAATTAACGATCCTTTTTTGTCCGGTAGGGAGTTTTCTAGTCTGAGAAAGAATGGCCTGGAGGTTAAACTACAGGCCTGAGAATCAGATCTGGTACTAAAGCTTACCCTGCCACAGACTTGGGGTGTGACTTTGGTAAAGTCACTAAACCACTTTGAGCCTAAGTTTCCCAGTCTCTGTAAAACTGGTACAATTCCTGTATTATGGAACTATTGTGAAGCTTTAATTTGTAATTTTGTGATTCTTGTGTGGAAGCCCAGTATAAAAATACAGAACATTAGCAGCTATAGGGATCAGGTTGAGGAAAGCAAGTGAAAATGCCACTTTTCAACTAAGATATCTTCTTTGTCCTGGAGAGGAGATTATTCCCATTAGGGGTCAGAAAATGCATATAGATAAGATCATCAGTCCCTACTGGAGCCTAATGCCTCAGGAACCTAACATCCCATGTCTATTTGAGGTGCAATCACTTATTGACAGAACTCTTGGAAGCTTCTGTAGATCAGGAAAAACTCAGTCTTTTCAGGAAAGCTGTTATGCCCAAAAGAGAGTACCAAAACCTAGCATTAGTCAAAAAGTAAGAGCTTTATAGGGGAATACTAACTTTTCTTAGCTGTGGCAAGTTTAACTATACTCCTGATGAGTGACTTTCAGGTCAAGATAAAGTGTCTGATTTCAACCTGGTTCAGGCTTTAGTAATAATAATGGAGTACTGAGAATGGAATAATGGAAAAAGTAGTATGGGGAAACTGTTAAACACCTTCCTCTGTTTAAACTGGTTTTAAAGTACCTATGCAACAAAAAAGACAAAATAATTGCACATACCACAGAACAAAGTTAACTAGAGAACAGTAGTAACTAGAATACTCTTTTAATCAAATCCTAGGTATAAAGTCCAAACTGGCTGGTCTCAACTGAGAAAAAGGCCCCTTAGCAAAGAGTCCACTGCTCTGTGCAGAGCAACTTTTATCTCAGGCCCGACAAACTCTTTACACCACTCAAGTGTCTTGAAGGGTATTTATTTGTAAAGGGTAAATGTAAGGTATCTAGATAAAGCTCATAACTTATTAAGACTTATAATCATTGCAAGATATACGTACAGATAATATTTAAGCAATAATGTAACAGTATTGGAAGTATACTTTATGGTTTTGGAAGAAAAGTATCTTTTCACTTTGGAGACTTCTTGTTGAACAGGGATGTTTTTCATGAAAGACTAGATCCTTGTTCCTGTGAAGCCAGCCAGTGCTGGAACAGATTGAACTTGCGGGGCGGGAGGGACCTACTTTATTACACAGTAAAAGTAACTATTAATAAGTTTAGATCCTAGTGTGCATTTTATGACTTAGTTTTGCATTGTAACCATTTGTTTCCATCATTCTCTTTTTTTTCTAGCGGAATCTCCATTTTTTCTTAATTAAACCTTCTATTATTTTATTAAAAGTGCTGTGGATTATACAGGAGCAGGGGCTTAAGGTAAAAATAGTAAACTGGGGTTCACTGCTCCTTTGATGGCAGAGGAGCTGGGATTTCTCTGAGTTGCCAGTGCCAAGGGCTGCATATCACAGGGTGAGCACTTCAAAGGGACTCAGGGACTGGTGTGCACCCATTGTTAATCTGCCAGGCAGAGACAGGACTGGCATAGCCCGGCGTAGAGTGCTTGAGTGGCTAGCAGGCTTCTGGTGTTGGTGGCTGGGTGTTAGCCCCCCACAAGCAAATCTATCTCTCGCTAGAGCCAGGGGGCAGCAAGGTGACTCATAATCATGGGTACCCTGAGAACCGTCACATCTCACTCGGCTTACATGCAATAGTTCATTCTTCTAAATTAAATTTAAAGGAAAACAATTTCTTTATATGTACACCTAGGTTCTAGTTAAGGAAAAGTCTTCATGATGATAACCTCAAAATGTAGGGGGGAAAATGCTACGCTGTAACAAATTATACAATGAAGGGATCATAGAATCATAGAATCATAGAATTCAAGATCAGAAGGGACCATTATGATCATCTAGTCTGACCTCCTGCAAGATGCAGGCCACGTAAGCCGATCCACCCACTCCTTAAGCAAGCGACCCCTGCCCCATGCTTCGGAGGAAGGCGAAAAACCTCCAGGGCCACTGCCAATCTACCCTGGAGGAAAATTCCTTCCCAACCCCAAATATGGCGGTCAGCTGAACCCCGAGCATGCGGGCAAGACTCTCCAGCCATACCCTCTGGAAAAAGGCTAACAATATCCTATCATTGACCCATTGTACTAATTACCAGTGTGGCACTTAATTGACCTATTGACTAAGCCCGTTATCCTATCATACCATCTCCTCCATAAACTTATCTAGCTTAATCTTAAAGTCATGGAGGCCCTTCGCCCCCACTGTTTCCTTCGGTAGTCTATTCCAGAATTGCACTCCTCTGATGGTTAGAAACCTTCGTCTAATTTCAAGCCTAAATTTCCTGACTGACAATTTATATCCGTTTGTCCTCGTGTCCACATTAGCACTGAGCTGAAATAATTCCTCTCCTTCCCTGGTATTTATCCCTCTGATATATTTAAAGAGTGCAATCATATCTCCTCTTATCCTTCTTTTGGTTAAGGAAAACAAACCGAGCTCCTCAAGTCTCTTTTCATACAACAGGCTTTCCATTCCTTGGATCATTCTAGTGGCCCTTCTTTGTACCCGTTCCAGTTTGAATTCATCCTTCTTAAACATGGGAGACCAAAACTGCACACAATACTCCAAATGAGGTCTCACCAACGCCTTATATAACGGGACTAGCACCTCCTTTTCCCTACTAGAAATACCTCGCCTAATGCATCCCAAGACCGCATTAGCTTTTTTAACGGCCACATCACATTGCCTACTCATAGTCATCCTACGATCAACCAAGACTCCTAGGTCCTTCTCCTCTTCCGTTACTTCCAACTGGTGCGTCCCCAGCTTATAACTAAAGTTCTTGTTAGTCATCCCTAAATGCATAACCTTACACTTCTCACTATTGAATTTCATCCTGTTACTAATACTCCAGTTTACAAGGTCATCCAAATCTCCCTGGAGGATATCCCGATCCTTTTCCGAATTTGCAATACCTCCCAACTTGGTGTCATCCGCAAACTTTATCAGCCCACTCCTACTCTTGGTTCCCAGGTCAGCAATAAATAGATTGAATAAAATTGGACCCAAAACCGAACCTTGAGGAACTCCACTGGTAACCCCCCTCCAACCCGACAGTTCCCCCTTCAATACGACCCTCTGCAGTCTCCCCTTTAACCAGCTCCTTATCCACCTCTGGATTTTCATTTCAATCCCCATCTTTTCCAATTTAACCAGTAATTCCTCGTGCGGTACCGTATCAAACGCCTTACTGAAATCAAGATATATTAGATCCACCGCATTTCCCTTATCTAAAAAATCTGTTACTTTCTCAAAGAAGGAGATCAGGTTGGTTTGGCACGATCTACCTTTCGTAAATCCATGCTGTAATTTGTCCTAGTTGCCATCGGCCTCAAGCTCCATAATCACTCTCTCCTTTAAAATTTTTTCCATGACTTTGCATACTACAGATGTTAAACTAACAGGCCTGTAGTTACCCGGGTCACTTTTTTTCCCCTTCTTGAATATAGGAACTATATTAGCTAATCTCCAGTCAAACGGTACAACCCCCGAGTTTAGAGATTTATTAAAAATTAAAATGCAGAATCTGTCTTCATTAAAAATAAATAAATAAATAAAAGCCCACCTAAAAGATCTCAAAGCAGTTCTTAAAGTATATATTTAGAGGGACACTGGCAAATTAATTTTAACAGTGCAATTAAAAGTAGCAGCAACACCACCATTCTGACTGCTTTCCTCCACACTGGGGAAAAAAGACTGCTTCTTCCATTGCTCCACATAGTGACCTGCCCAGTACATGTCACCAAGTGACAGATGCTATCACAGGGGTAGGCAAAAGGCGGCACACGCTGATTTTCAGTGGCACTCAGAGTGCCTGGGTCCTGACCACCGGTCCGGGGAGCTCTGCATTTTAATTTAATTTTAAATGAAGCTTCTTAAACATTTTTAAAACCTTTTACTTTACATACAACAATAGTTTAGTTATACATTGTAGACTTATAGAAAGAAAAACATTAAAATGTATTACTGGCACGTGAAACCTTAAATTAGAGTGAATAAATGAAGACTCGGCACACCACTTCTGAAAGGTTGCCGACCCCTGTGCTATCATAAAGAGCAATTAATGTGTAACACATTAGTGCACATGAGAAATCACACTCCGGAGGGTGCATTATCCCACTGTGTAGACAAGCCCATAGTCGAAGTGTTTGGAGAAAAGAGTTGACTTGTTTGTCTCGTGTACTGAAGTAGAGTAGAGAATACTTGCGGGATAAGGTTTTGCTCTCCAATCCCAACAGGAATGAACAGAGAGGTGTTCAAGTCCTCTTAAAGAAGGAGAAGGAAAGAGAAAGTTTTGCAGAGATTGCTGTTGAGATCCATTTCTTCTGCTCAAAATGACAATGGAAGAATAGCTGAGAGAGACTGGAAGAGATGAGAGAGGTACACAAACTTGAGAGGCCAGGGGAAGAGAGGGTGGAAAAAAATAAAAGTAATCATAAGTGAAGAAAACTGGTTTGGATATGCAGTTGGGCCTTGATTTACACAGTGGTTACATTCTTGAAAAAACACTGTGCAAATAGAAATTAAGTAAAAAGATACTATGGGTCTATGGGGGGAAAAGGGTTTAGGTTCCAGGCTCACAAGATGACCTCCCTAATTTATCCAATAAGGTTTTATTAAAAAAAAATTAATAAAATTTAAACTTGCTACTAAACTTTACTGATGTTGAGGATGAACTTGATATGATGATAATGCTGATGTTGTTGAAGTCAGAACTCCGAGGGTTCATCTCAGGTGGCTGGGGAGTGTGGAGCAGTGGCGTGGCCAGCATGGGACACTTGAGTGGGCCCAGGCTTCAGGTGGGTGGCCAATGACGGGGGTGGGGAAGGGAGGCAGGAGTGATGGGGTACAAAGGATCTGGGCCCCCTCCTCTTACCCTCTGGAGCCGGCCTTGCGGGGGACGATGGACATTCTCGCCAGGGGCTCTCCTGGCCCCAGGCGCACATCCGGGGAGCGGAGTGGAGTTCGCGCCGGAAGACATGAAAAAAATCTGGTAATGGTCAGTTCAGCTTTCATCTGCATATCTTTGTAAACTTCCCTGTAAGGAGCCAGTGTACCCTCAAGCTCTCTCTTGAATTTCAAGCTATGTTCCATGAATGGATCCTTAGCAAAAAAAAAAAAAAAGGTCTGAGTTTCTTGGCCAATCGAAAACCCTTATCTTCATTGTCAGCTGCAGATTCAGTGCCACCTCCACCTCCTCACTGTCCTGGTCACTGGTGCTTGACTGACTCAGCTCTTCATCATTGATCTCGGTGGTGTGGGACTCAAGTGGTTGCCTGGAGATTGTCAAATTGCTCCCCTCCAGCACGACAACCCAGCTCTGTAATTTCCTCCACCTCATGTTGCATTTCAGGGAAGCCATGAAAATCATTCACTGCCTTTCGCCACAAGTTTTTCCATCATGCATTGATGGTGGAAGGCCTTATTTCATCCAGAGACTCTTTTATATTTCTAATACACTGTGCTATGGTTTAATCCTTCCAGCACTGGGTCACTGTTAAACTTGGATCACTATCCATAGCATCTAGGATGCAGCGAAAGGTGCGGTGAATGTAATAAACTTTAAAAGTTGTGATGACACCTTGGTCAAGGGGCTGGAGGAGTGATGTAGTGTTTTGAGGCAGAAAAAACACTTCCACTGTGGGCTGCGCAGCCTGAAGGCTTGCAGGGTGGCCCGGAGTGTTGTCAAGGATCAGTAGGACCAGCCAGGTTCTTTGATGCCAGGTAGCGTTTCACTTCATGCACAAAACAATTATGAAACCAGTCCATAAAAAGCACTGAAGTGACCCACACACGCTCGTTAGACCTTCAAAACACTGTTAGCTGATATTTATCTTTTCACTTGAGCACACGGGGGTTCTGGGCTCGGTAAAGTAGCATTGGCTTCACCACAAAATCCCCCATTGCATTTCCACAGATGAGAAGGGTCATTCGGTCTTTCGCAACCTTGAAACTGGGAGCAGATTTCTCATTTTTTGAAAGACAAATTCTGTTTGGCATCTGTCTCCAAAATAAGCCTGTCTCATCTGTGTTAGGTTACAAACTGAAGCAAGCTTTTTTCTCCTCAGTGAGTTCAGCCAGCTCAGATGGAAACCTTGCTGCTGCTTCATGGTCTGCAGACCAATTTAACATTATGCAGCCATATCTCCTTTTGAACTTCTCAAACCATTCTTTGCTGGCTATAAAGGTAGATTCCTTGGCGCAGCGTCCTGTTTTAAGTGATTGTACAATCTCTTGAATCACTGGCTCATTCAACGAAATTCTTTTCTGTGCTTGTCCTCAATCCGCATGTTCAGTGCTTTCTCCATATTTTGTATGGTAGTATCACAAGTACAGAATGACACTTTAGCATCCCTCGCCCGCGCCGCTTCCCACAGCCCCCATTGGCCTGGGACAGCGAACCACGGCCAGTGGGAGCCGCGATCGGCCAAACCTGCCGACGCGGCAGGTAAACAAACTGGCCCGGCCCGCCAGGGTAAGCACTTGCCAGAGGTTGCCGACCTCCGTCATAAGCCCTAGCCACGGATGATGAGCCTTCACCCTTAGCAAGCCTATCCAACATTTCCATTTCTGTACTAACGTCAGCACTTGTTTCTGCTTCTTCACACATGATGCATAACTTTTTGAGCCACTTTCTCTCAATTTCTTCTTTGAGCTCATGGTAAACACTTATTAAGGGTGATAAATAGCGGGTAAAGGCAAAACAGACAACATGATGTTTAAGAGACAATATCCGATCAGACTGAGAGCAATGTGGTGGAGGGGGAGGTGGGAAGCGACCAGCTGATTCTAGGTGCATCTGCACATTTTGGCAACCGCACTACACCGTGTAAAAGCGAATCCATACCGTCTACAAAAATAAAGGGTTGCAATTAATTGACCGTGCATAACTGAAACCGTCCAAAAAAATACTGTCTAAATCAAGGCCCATCTGTAGAGGGAGAGGAAGGAAAGAAAATGAAGAAATAGGAAACTGAGTGAATCTAAAAGCCATAAACAACAAGATAAGTAATTCAGGCCTCCTTATTGTGGTTCCCTTGTAGAAATGAGGATCACAAAGGGCAGGAGTGACTGGTTGAGGCCCCAAGAGACAAAGATTTCCATGAACTATTTTGTTAGGTATTCCTACAACTCTTATCCCAAAGCTTATAGGTATTGCCAAGACTTAGATTTTTATTTCTTCTTTTTTACCCCCACCAGTATTGTTATAAGCTTACTTTTTAAAAAAAATCCTCCCTACAATTATTTTATTTTCCTCAGAAGAAATTTCTTACAATAAAACATCATCAACCAAGATTGATAGGTTTGTAGTAATGTGTAAACATTGTTTTAACTTTTTGGATGTCTGATAAAATGTAAATAATAGTATAACAATTTAAAATGTAAAACCGCTCAGTACATTTCTGGAAAGAACAGAGAAATGACATTTTTAATTTAAAATAAATAGCCTGATTTTTCAAAAGTTGAGAGCACTGAGCAGCTTCTGTTGACGTTATTTATATTTAGAGTTTTTATACTTCTGGATGATAATTTTGATAATCATTGAAGATTCTGTTTACCATGATAGCCCATAATCTAGCACTCTGGTATTAATGTTAATTGGCACTAGGTTTTTTGTTTGCAGAGAAACAAGTTCTGTTCTACTGGTGTCAAGACTGCTTTCACAGACATTTTCATGTAGTCTCCCTACCATGCAGCTTAAAACTGTAAGGAATGGCCCAAGGTTGTATACCTGTGACAGTCTCCATGGCTTCTCTTGGAATGGGATAGTGATTTCCTTGATGTCTGCGTAGTCTCATCTACCAAACTAGTGGTATCAAAACAGTTCTCGTTCTTTCCTGGATGATATACCATTAAAAGACGTTCTGATGCACATTTGATTTAAATACGGGTGATGTGTTTGAAAAAAGTAATATTTACAACCAGTCTGTGCTTCATTATGATATGTAACACACATGCTTATCCACAGTCTACTGTGAGGCTAGAAATAAACCAACTGGTTGTGGTAGTTTTCTCTGAAACTCAAGTATAGTTTAGGAAAGCACTGACTCATCAAAGTCGAGATAGCTGAAGGAGAGCTAGCTACCTTGTCTACACTGTCCCTGCCACTGATATTATGGAAGCACATTACACATATCTTAGTTTCAGTTCAGATGTCACTAATGAACTACATTTGTATTTGTGTGTGTGTGTTTTACAAGAATATAAACATCTGAATGTTCACATGTCTTTTACCTGATAATTTGGGGGAGTATTTTAAGCATGAGTATGTATTTCTGAATATTCTTTCTGTTTGTAACTGTGTCCAAAATTTAATTGCTTTTTATATCTTATTTTTTGGAAGAGGGACAGAGGAAATATGTTACATAAAGCACAACAAAAGCAACAGATATTTTACCATTTTTGGTACTTAGGTTTTAGATTAATTTAAAGTAAGGTGTATTTAGTATTCATTGCTTTAAAAGATAATTTGCTATATGATTTTTAAAGTTTATATTGTGTATATTTTTCCATCTCGTATTACTGAGACATAGAAATAAGTTGTTAATTTGAGGAAAAGAAACAGAAACACACTGAAATTTAAAGACAAAAGATTCTCTCTCAACTTTGGGGCGGGGGTTGGTTTTTTTTCATATTATGGAACTTTTTAGTGCCTGGACATTTAGTGTGCAGCAGGAAAAAGCTTAGTAAATTTAAACCCCAGCTTGTCACAAACTTAAGTATTCATGTAGACAAGCCCTAAGAAACAGCCATTCTTTTTCATCCACATGGCTAAAATTTTCATCCAGGTTCTCAGCATCATGTGTCTTGATTACTGCAACATCCCTCTTTCTGGCCTTGACAAATACAATCTTATCCTGCCCACACCCATTCATAATACTGCTGCAAAGATCATGTTCCTAGCCTGTGACTTTGCCTGTCTACTGTAATGCTGACAAAGATCTTGACAATAGGTAGGCTGCTGGTTTGCTGAGTGTGACAGAATCCATATCCACACCCTGCACATTATTGTAATAATTTTTGTACAAAGTATGCCTTGTGGGATATCATTTGAAAACCCATAATTTGCTGGTCAATATTATACTGATAAAATGTGTGGCAATATTGTATGTGAAATTGTATAGTTCCATTGCATGGAGATCTTAACACATGTTCCAAACTGAAATTGGCAGACAGGCCTGTCTCAAACAAAGGAATGTGTGCTCTGCTTAATTTTCATTTAGGCAGTAAACCAAGTCAGCAAGCAGGAAGGGAAACAAAAGAACCTCCAACATGTGAGGAAGAGCATCAGGGGACATCCTTTACCGGGGTGGGCAAACTATGGCCGACAGACCAGATCCGGACCACCAGGGCTTTGAATCTGGCCCACGGGATTGCCACCCCTGTGGCACCACGGGCCCCATGCTGCTCCCAGAAGTGGCCGGCACCATGTCCCTGCAGCCCCTGGGGGAGAAGGGGCAGAGGGCTCCGCGTGCTGCCCTCGCCTGTGGGCACCACCCCCAACAGCTCCCATTGGCTGGGAACAGGGAATCGCGGCCAATGGGAGCTTCAGGGAAAGTACCCATAGGCGAGGGCAGCGCGCAGAGCCCTCTGCCCCTTCTCCCCCAGGGGCTGCAGGTATGTGGTGCCGGCCGCTTCTGGGAGCCGCGTGGGGCCAGGGCAGGCAGGGAGCCTGCCCTGGCCCCATTGCATGCCACTGCCACCCCAGAGACACTCCAGGTAAGTGGCACCAAGCAGTAGCCTGCACTCCGAACCCCTCCTGTCCCCTGCCCCCCAATCCCATGCTCTGAGCCCCCTGCCTCACTCCGCACCCCTCCCTGCACCCCAACCCCCTTCCCTGAGCCCCCTCGTACATCCGCACCCCTCCTCTGCCCCAACCCTTTGTCCTGAGCCCCTTCCTACACACCGCACTCCCTCCTGCACCCCAATCCCCTTCCCCAGCCCTACATTCATGTCTCTGCATGCTATTTCCCCACCCAGATGTGGCCCTCGGGCCAAAATGTTTGCCCATTCCTGTCCTTTACTATAGACTCTCTCTCTCTCTTTTAATGTATCTCAGATGGAAATCCTTTCCAAGGGGGAGGGGGACTGACACTATAAAAAGGGGGACAAACACCCCAAGAGACCTCTTTTTCTCTCTGTCCATTGGTTCACTACACCAGATAGGACAAAGGAGACATTGAACTGGAGAAGGGGTCCCCACCTAAGGTGGTTAGTAAGACAGCTGAGAACATGTGGTGAGAAAAACTTGCTTTGAATTTAACATGGTTTACTAAATTAGGCACCAGTTACATTTTCTTTATTTTTCTTGTAACCATTTCTGACTTTTATACCTCATTACTTGTACTCACTTAAATCTATCTCTTTGTAATGAATAAACTTGTTTTATTGTTTAATCGAGTGTTTAAATTGAAGTGTTTGGGAAACTCCATTTAGGGTAGCAAGATGTGTGCATATCATTTCTATTAATAAAATGACAGACTTTATATAAGCTTGTACTGTCCAGGAGAGGGGCTGGGCAGTATAGAACATACATTTCTGGGGGGAAATCTTAGATTGGGTATGTTGAGGTCACCCTGCAATATAACTAAGGCTGGTGAGAGCCAAGTATGGCTGGCTGGCTGGCTGCAGCACACACACACATATAGCTGGGAATGACTTGCATGCTGGAGGCTGTTTATAAGCAGTCCAGGCTGGAGACTACAGCAGCAAACAGCAATGTAAAGGGCATCTCAGGTTAGAGGGTAGGGTTGACACTGCTAATCATTAATCTGGATTGTATCTTGGGTATATCACGCTGAGATCATTGCCTGTTATACTGATCAATATTTTCTCATTGTTTCCTTTGACACTACCCCATCTGTTTGTCTGTATCCATATATTGTCTCTTGTCTTCTACTTAGATTGTAAGCTGTTTGGAGCACAGGTTGACTTTTTGTTAGGTTTGTACAGCACCTAGCACAATGATCCATGACTGGAAATTCTGTGTGCAACAATAATATAAATAATTATATGTATGCCCCAATTCTTTGCAACAGCATAGACAATGGTGCAGGGGGAGATAGCATGTCCCCATTTGATATAGGGACCCAGTTTATGATTACTGTGTCAGCATGGCCTGAAAAGACAAATATGGCTCAGTGTTTACAAGTTTTTGTCTAAGTGGATCTCGCTCCAGATGTGAGATTGGAATCTTTGAATAGGAGTTGGTTTTGCTGTGCCATGCATGTCCTTGGGTCCCCCACACTTGAGGGCATAATGTGTAGGTCAGCCATAACCTTTTCTTTCCCTCTTACCGCCCATAGCAGTGAGATGGAACAAGCAGCGTGTACCCTTGAGTATAGTTACTGTCTCGATAGCTCAAAGGACCACTAGTTGCCTATCTGCATCTTTAGTACCTAAATACATTTAAAAATCTGGGCCAAGCTGTTTAAAAAAGTCTTTTTTTTTTCCCTCATAAGTATCAGTAATAAGGGACAGGCAACTTCTTCTCAAGGAATGTCTAAATGCCTGTTATATTTCGATCTGCTCTCACATTGCTAGTACCCTTCTTCCTCCAAACATCAAATCGCATAGCGCTCAGGCTGCCTCCTTTGCCTGGTATAGAAACATTCTCATATCTGAAATCTGCAAGCCAGCTACTTGGAGTAGTTCCCTTTGTTTTAAACCATGTCTTCTAACTG
The DNA here is from genome assembly GCF_020497125.1 of Mauremys mutica. Classification (NCBI taxonomy): domain Eukaryota; kingdom Metazoa; phylum Chordata; order Testudines; family Geoemydidae; genus Mauremys; species Mauremys mutica. The sequence goes on along the minus strand of NC_059072.1, from coordinate 286,686,924 downwards.
GCTCCAAGATCAGATGCCAAATTTGGTAGAGAAGTGTTAGGGGCACTATTTAGTTAGTGTCAGTCAATCCCATCTTCCAGGTGGGGCACTAAATTCCAGTCACCTAGAGTGGGAGCCACATAGGCACATTGTCAAAGAAGCAAAAAAGGTTATTTCTTCGAATAGCCACTGCATATTCCCACTTTTAGGATCAAAGTCCCTGCGCTATTTGTTTATATAATTAGTTGGTCATTCCTGTTTTTTTTCTTTTAAAAGAAAAGAGGAGATGCCCATCTGGCATGGGTTTTGTCTGCACACACAGGAGTGGAAGGATGGCTCATGCACTCCTGCTCATGGGGGAAGCTCTACAGGCCTAGTCAATTAAACTGGCACTGAGTAAATCCAGCATCAGCTCTGAAGCATGTCCCTCAGGAGCCAGGTTGACTGCCTCTTCTCCCATGGGAGAAGTATATCCATTTGGTCACTGTCAAGATCAGGTTGGCCTAGGAGACCTAACAGTGTGCCTAAAGTGGCTTTCTGGCCATTGGATGCAGTTTCCAAAGGAGCTGGATCCTAAAACATCTCTGGCAGCCAATTATAGATCAAGATCTGGATCTGCAACGGAGCACAGATCTGGAGCTTCCAACAAAAAAAAAAATGCTGCGTACAGGTCTGAGGGCTGACATATATGGATCCAGATTCAGGGTCATATCCTGGATCCAAATTTGACAGCCAAACATGCAAGCCTGCCAAATATGGTTGCCAAGAACATCCTATTACCTGGGTTCCAGCCGGCATGAAGAGCTGACATCTTTGATTGTTGAGAATCACTTGTCTAGTGGTTCTATACCAGGGATCAGCAACCTTTGGCACATGGCTCGCCACATGTTCAGTTGATTGCGGCTCCCACTGGCCGTGGTTCACCATCCCAGGCCAATGGGGGCTGCGGGAAGCAGCGAACCGTGGCCGTTGGGAGCCATGATCGGCTGAACCTGCCGATGTGGCAGGTAAACAAACCGGCCCAGCCCGCCAGGGTGCTTATCCTGGTGGGACGTGTGCCGAAGGTTGCCGATCCCTGTTCTATACCAGTGAGGCCTCAGATCCACACAGGTCGGGGAGTTCCATTCTGCATTTCCAAAACCATGATCTTTGAGAACTGCTTACAATAGTGACATGAGCAAGCAGATCTAGTATGGAGTCCTTACAATACTGGAAAGGAGAAATGCATTACAAGCTTCTGATCAGATCAAAGGATGATGGGTCTCTATAGGACAGTGTTTTCACATCATGCTTCCCATTTGGTCATATTCAGATGCACACACTCAATGCTCTGCTTTGTTTGAAAGTGTGTTTGCCCCTTATGATAATTGTATATCAAACTCTCGTTCTGTAGCTGTGAAGAGAGGGACTGAGTCTTACGCTCATATATTATCATAAATCTTAGATTCCAATTTGCTTCTTTCTACAGCTGTCAGTTCCAATAGTTCTTCATAGGAACTGTTGAAGTTCTCTTGGGTATCCCTAAAGGCCAATTCACACCCCTCCCCAGGACTAGGTTTAGAAGACTGTAGCTGTTGAACAGCTGACAGGCTAAGAACTAATGCCTGGATCAGAAACTCCTTTACAATGTGAATGTACTATATCTATCTCAGTTCTATTGATTCTGAGATGTCACAATCTGAAGATTTCTCTGCTATGCAGTCTCTGCAGGAGAAACAGGTTGTGGTGTCCCTAGATCTGTCCAGAAAGAACTGCCCATTGGCTTCAGAGCATCTCTATAGCCCTCGAAGGGGAAGGCAAAAAAGAGACCTATCTTCTTCAGGAAATTAAAAGGTGCATTGCCAAGGTTCTGTGGAGAAGTTACAGAGTTCTGTAAATCCCTGTTTAGATTTAAAGCTGTATATGAGAAGCTAAGAGAACCACTGATTAGTCCTTGGATACATCATCATAAATATTGATGGTCCATGTATCTGATAGCTCATAGAAGGAAATTTTATTAGAACAATATTGAGCTCTGGGCTACTTATCTTCAGTTATAACTAGCTCCTCATTCTAAGCTAGGAACAGGTCTGGGACTGACTCCACCATGAAGGATGCAGTGTCTAGGATTGGATCACCCCCCTGTCAGGGTAGTAGAAACATCAAGGCACACCTTGGGGGGGAGGGATAGCTCAGTGATTTGACCATTGGCCTGCTAAGCCCAGGGTTGTGAGTTCAATCCTTGAGGAGGCTACTTAGGGATCTGGGGCAAAAAATTGGTCCTGCTAGTGAAGGCAGGGGGCTGGACTCAATGACCTTTCAAGGTCCCTTCCAGTTCTAGATTGGTATATCTCCAATTATTACCTTAACCAAGTCTTTCTTTGATCTAATAGATGAGTTTTTTCCAATGGAGCATTTCAGAATGTTTCAGCAAACCTAGCTTCAGTCCCTCTCATCTTGGAATAAACAGTCGCATATAATGGTCAAGACATCCATCACCTACACATAATGGGGTGTGAGGTTTATTTCCTGGCTACAGTGTTAAGTGCAAATTGTCATATATCATACAATTTGGATAATAGGACTGTATGGCTTGGGGTAAAATGCTGTCTGGTTGTGCTAATCCCCTGACAGAACTCTTTCTGATTTCTAGTGTTCCAATTGTACCTTACCTTTTGGCCTTTTTAATGGCAGTAAGTTTTCCATTACATACCTTCTCCAGATGGAGCCAAAGCTTATCTACAGGTTCCCCAAACCCTTGGTGATATGGAACTGACACAAGAGGAGTCAGTCTGTCATGGTTTAAAGGTTATCCATGTAGTGCACAGTGTTTCAGAATTCATCCAGGACAAAGGCAGTGTCTGTGGCATGCCCTAATGCTGTGTCTATCACACCATATTGTATGGCTGATACCGCAGCTATATATGTGGCTTTTAGCAAAAAAAAAAAATCTTTTTTGGGGGGGGGAGCAGGGAGGATGTCTTGGGAGAGCAAAAAGATAGAAGTGACTTACTTACTGTTTTGGCAGTTCTGCTGTCCTTGTTTAGCTAGTACTCCTAGTGTCAGCCCACGTTCCTGGAGGCCAGTTGAAGAAGAAATAAAGGTTACTTTCCTGTAACCATAGTTCTGCAAGATGAGCCTCTACATATTCACGCTCCATGTCTAATTTCCCCACTTTGGCATCTCATGTTAGGAATTAGTAGGAGGAACTGCGAGGTAGTTGGGGCCATTCCCCCTTTTATCTCCTTGGGAACTCTCCAGGAATCAGGAGAGAAAGAGGGGGCAAGTAGACCCAGTGGACACTGCTTTCCAGAGGTTCTGGAAGCTTGCAACTCAGGTGCCTTCATCCCACAAGTATGAGCATGCAGAATCTTATCTCAAAGAAGAGCTCTGGTTCATTTTTAGGAACTGTGGTTCTTCAAGAGGTTGTCCACGTGGGTCACATGACCAGCCCTCAATCCCTGCTTTTTCAGAGTCATCTTTACCTGGGATTCTAAAATAGCAAGGAAACTAAGGGGTGGTTGTTCTGCCCTTTATTCTCTCATGTGGGTAAGCATGACGACACACATGGAACAGGCATGGGCTAACGGACACTGCTATTGAAAGATTCTGATCTCTTATACATGAGGTTCATACACACCTACAGTGGGATCCACACAAACGACAGCTTGAAGAACTATTACTTCCAAATAGTGATAGTGTATAGTTTAATCTTAACAGTGGTTGTTAAACACTACATTTTTTAACAAAGATTCTCCTCTTTGCTGAAATCTGTGCCATATACTGAAAAGATATACATGTATCTTTTTGCTGTATCTACATGTATCTTTTTTGATCAAACCACACAAATACTTTGATTTTTTTCAGGTATAGACAGCTGCAACTCAGCACAGAAAGCAAGGTGGCTGAACTTCTCCATCAAAGTAAATTAAAGTCCTTTGAGAGTGAACGTGTTCAACTCATGCAAGAAGAAACAGCAAAGAATCTCTCACAATGTCAATTAGAATGTGAGAAATATCAGAGAAAACTGGAGGTACGTTACAAAAGGAATCTGTGACGGGTTCTCTCTGGGGTGCCACCTGGAACTGGGGTACCACTGAGCCCCCCTCGCTCAACAGCCTGGGCTCCCTTTACACTACTGCAGTGACCAGCCTGCCAAACCCTCTCCCAGGCTCCAGCCTGCACTTTTACCAGCACACATACAGGTAGGGATACACATATGGATGCTGTAATTAGTTCTGCATGGAGAGGCTTCAGCTAAGGAACTTCCCAGCTACTCAGGTACACGCGCTCCCTCTGGGTTGTAAACCCAAAATTATACCATCTTGCGCTGCACAGAGAACTGTGCAGCATAAGCGCATGAAATTCAACCCCTCTTTCTATGTGGAGAAGAAATATACAACAGCTTTCTGCTTTGAGTTATGACTTTCACACACAACGGTTTTAGACAAAGCAAAAACAAGTTTATTAATTACAAAAGATAGATTTTAAGTGTTTATAAGGGATAGCAATCAGATCAAAGCACATTACCTAGCAAATAAAGCGTGCAAACTAAGCTTACTATACTACATAGATAGGATATGAATAGCAAATTCTCACCCTAAATGATGATGCAAGCAGGCTATGGATTCTTAAAGGGCAACCTGCACTGGCTTATAGCTTAGAAATCCCAATTGTTCCATTCACAGGCTAAAAATCCCTTTAGCCTGGGTTCAGCACTTTCCCCATTTCTGTCTCTCTATTCCTTCGGTGTTTTCAGGAGTCTTCTTGCACGAAGAGTCAGTGAAGAACCACGATGATGTCACTCCTCTGCCTTATATAGCTTTTGCATATGGCTTGAGCCCTTTGTTTCAAAGCTTGGTTCCCATGCCAGTCAGTGGAAAAACACTAGCATCCCAAGATGGAGTCAAGCACCAGGTGACCTGGTCATATGTCCCTGTAGTGTCACATCAGCCATGATTCAGAGGCTGTTTGTAGCATCCTCAGGAACACCCCCCACACACACACACACACCCTACCTGCTTCTAAGGCCTATTGTTTTCTCCTAATGGCTCATTAACCTGAATGGCCCTTCCGAACCAGCCATCTAGACTGAGTGTCTTTTGCCTAGTGGGCGTTCCCCATGTGTAAACACATTTGTAATGGATACATAGATAGTATTCATAACTTCAGATACAAAAATGATACATGCATACAAGTAGGATAATCATATTCAGTAAATAACCTTTTCAATGATATCTTACATGACCTATCTTGCATAAAATACATCATAGTTATGCCATAATCATATCATATAATCATATTTCTATGCATAATTTGGGGTGCAGTGTTACACAATCTTTTTTTTTTAATAAAAGTTACAAAACTTGCAATGGAGTAAAAATTTCAGATGTTATAAAATACACAAGGAATTGCCATTGAAATGAAGCAAAATTTATTGAAGCTAGTTCTTCCTAACGCACATAAAAAGTGGGATTGTAGGTAGGAAGAGGAACGGAACAGAATGATCCTTCATGAAGAGAGATTGAGACCCCCTTGCATTACTATTTATTGTTAAAAATTAACGTACTTGTTCTGAAAAAAAATTCAACCTGTGTCGTACAATTCTACCTTTCTTCACTAGTTACAGGTGTATGTTCCAAAACTGTGTAACCCATCAAGGAAAGAGGAACATTATATTGCTGGAGAGGGAGTTTCCAGTCCTCAGATGGGGCACAGCACTTGTATCTGGTTGAGCTCAAGGTCATGCCTTCAAGGTTCAATGTTATGTGGAGAACAGATATTTTAGACAATTTTTAGAAGTTTTACAAAGTTTACTTAGGTATAATTTTCGTCTCCTTCCGAATCCCATACAGTTTGTTTCAGGTTACTAAAGCAGTCTAGATTTTCTAGTGGTGGAATATAAAAAGTAGTTCCAATACAATTAAAAAAAACCTTCTCTCTAAAATATCTTTATTTTGAAATATTGCATATACAGAATTACAAATGGTTTGGTGTCATATAAAAGTGTTTGTGTCGCTGGTTGGGATTAACCTTCATATTTCACTTCTAATTTTGCTAGTTGTGAACAATATGACAATCCTAGGTGCTAAGTTAAAACCTTAGATCCTAGGTGCTAAAATAAAACAGATAATCTCAAACGTCTACTGATAAAATCTCTTACACCACACTACACCTCTCAATACATATATATACATGCACTCATTTCTTTTAATTAACTTTTTCTATTTAATCTCTATGTTAAAATGCCCTGTGTAAATATTTGTCAATATCATTAAAGTTCCCCATGACTAGAGGTTACTTGAAATTAAATTGAATATTATTGCTATAAATTCTAACCTAATTTTTTCCAATACAGTATATCATGCTATAATACATATTATTTATAGAATACTTGTCATTTTATTAAATGATGTAGTAACAATCATCTCCATTACATATTGCTTTAGTATTGCAGGTTTTGCTTTGGTACATATTTATATATTTTACATTGAGCACTGCTGACTCTCTTGTTTCACCTATTCAAAAAAAAGTAATATGATTTTAAATAAAAATTTGAAAATTAGAAAAATAAAATCCATACTGTTTTCTTAACTTATTCCTAATTCTCTGGGTATAAATATGAAACAAAGAACATCTTGTTCTTATTTATAGTAAAGTATGCATTATTCTTAAAGTGAAGCTCAATCCTGATGCTGAAGGAGAAGTAGAAGCCATATTATTAGGGCTTGTCTGTGCACAAAAGTTGTACCAGTTTAATGATACTGGTATAGTTAAAATATATCCCTCTCTTGTGGATGCAGTTATACCAACATAAACACCTTTATGCTGGTATAATTTATATCTATATGGGAAGCAATATCAATATAATAGTGTCCACTTTAGAGGTTGTAGCAGCATTTCAATAAAAAACAACAACCTCTAATTGAAATAGTTGGACTTGTACAAAACTATGTACAGCTTGTTTTACGGCTGAAGAAATCAAGGAGAGCTGTGAGTTTATGTACTGTTGTAAATAGCCTTAGCCAATCCCAGTTATATCAAATCTAAAGACTTGGAACCAGGACATCTCTTTGTGGCCAAGCTTAGAATTTAACTGTACTGTACTCACAGGACTCCTGACAGATCAGAGATTTAAATAAGTGCTATCAAAAATTTATCTAGTTCTATTTACTAATATAAGGAGTATTAGAAGGAATACTTGCTTTGAGTTCAAACTTCTTTATTCAGTATCTATCCAAGTTTGGTCTCTGGATCATATCATATTGTACTTTTGACTCGAGGGCCTTCATGAGTAGCTTCCCTTTTTTTTAATCCCACTTTCCAAAATTGAATGGCATTGTACTAGTTTTTGGTTCCTTTCAGTACCTTTCCTCCCTGAAGATGGTGAACTTAAACTATGTTATGATCACCAGTACTTACTGGCTCAACGATAGTTACTTTTTAAACCACTCCTGCTTGTTACTTAGGCCTAAGTGGAGAAAAGCCTCTCGTGTGCTCTAGAACTAGCTTTTCCAAAAATTCATCTTTAAGTTGTTGAGAAATTGCTTTTTTTGGCTTGTCCAGTTGTGACATTTGACCATTTTATGTTGTTGTAATTGAAGTCCCCTGTTTGTTATATTAGACTTTGTTACCTCTTTGATTGCTCTCAACATTGTGTGCACAGTATTCCTTTTCTGATCATTATGCCAGTATTATAACCTTACATGTTACTCATGTATTTCTGTAACCTGGGTTTTATATCCATACAGATTCAACTGAATTGTCCTCTCCACTCACAATTTTTATCTCCATAGATTCTGTGGAATCTTCTAGCCCTTCTTTGAGTGCCCTCTGCATATTCCCACTCTTGGGATATGTGCCAATCAGTGCTGTTGAATGGTGCAGCCTTCTACTAGTAGTGCTATTAGATCACTTACATGCCTCCCCCTTACCCCCAGTATCTGAGCACATTCTGAGGTTGGGGCTATAAAAAGGGGCATGGCAGTGGTTGTCGCTGACCATGGATGGATGTGATCCTCCTTCAGATTAAAGGTCCTTTAGACAGTTAACTAAGTGCCTTGTTCGTTGTTTTAATAATTGGATAGGTAGTAATTAGTGTGATATTCCCCAGGCTACAACCTGGACTGCTGAACTGCTGTGTCCCTTTAACTCTCCAGCCCAGGGTGCCTTTTACATTGCTGTGCTAGTGAACAGCAAGTCCCTCCAGGCTCTCCTCACTCAGAGCCATCCGCATGTAAAGTCACTCCCAGCTGAATATGTGAATGCTATGCCCAGACATCCATGAATAGATACAGGCTGACTCCACCATATCCCTCAGTCCCAGCCTTGTCACCCAAAAATATGCATCTTGTACTGTTCAGTAGCCCACTGGACTGTACAGGCTCATAAATTAGCCTGTCATTCCAACAAAGGATAATGAATGTGCACCAGCGTTATTGTCTCAAGTGGAGGCCTCCCAAATACTTCAACCAAACACACTGGTTTAGATAAAACAATAAACGTGTTTATTGACTAGAGAAAGATAGATTTTAAGTGATTTATAAATGATAAGGCAGAATTGGTTACAAAAGAAATAAAAAGATAAAACCCAATCTAATTCCTAAAATTTACCAAGCTAAATACGATTTGAAACAAACATCATTCTCACCACACCAGATGCTGCAGACAGTTCACAGGCTGAATTTCCTTTCAGACTGGACCACTCCCCTTTGTTCAGTGTTCTTCAGGTATTTCTTGATGTTATGAGCAGAGCAATACAAGGAGGAGAGGTGAGGGAGGAGGCATTTTTCTCCTGTCTTATACTCTGAAAGGAAAAGTCTTTGCTGGGTCATGGGGTGAGGCAGTTACATTGCATACATGCCAACTATCTTTCAGATGAATTATAAATTTCTTGTTTAAAACTTCCCTGCTGGTGAATCTCCAATTAAGCAGGTAATGGCCTTTTAGCACCTCGCTGGCATGTGAGTGTGCCTTTGTCTTTGAGAAATTAGTCTGTGTGTTACCCAGAACTACAGCATATTTCACTAACAATCATATAGAGGAATCTCATAATTTTACACGCAGTGGTGTTACACATATTTTAACAGGACAATGATATTCAGCAGATTATGAGTTTTCAAATGATACCTCACAAAGCATGCTTTGCACAAAATATATCATAACCATATAAAAGGGGTAAACATGGGATACAAGGTGCCACAGTTAGTTTTAGTGTTAGTTACTGTTGTTCATTATGTCGTTCATGGCTCCTGTATCAACAGATCTGATGACAGGAGAGAAGTCTGTTACTCTGATCCAAAATATTCTAGATGATGAACAAGGAGATGTGATACCTCCACATCACGAACAAGAACCTGCAGGCAAATTCTCTGCAGATGAAAACTTCAGAGTAATCTCATCTTCTTCACCATCTGAGGATGCTGTCTGATTTCAAGAGTTAATCAGCAGATTGGTTTCTACTTTAAAATTACCTTTGGTTTCAGTGGAGGAACCTTCTCATCCTATTTTGGATATCCTGGGAAATACCTTTACAAGCAAATTTTCTCATCTCTTGCTGGAGGGTCTCTGGCAGCCATCTAAATCAATATGGACTACTCCATCTTTCTGTCAACCAATTGCTAGAAAGGCAGATGAGCTGTATCACATTCCGTATGAAGGATTTTCTTGTTTCCATGTACATCCTCCTCTTAATTCTCTATTGGTGGCTACAACAATGCAAAGGTCAAGATTGGGATATTTGTGTTCTACTCCCAGTGATAGAAAAGGGAAAAGGCTACATTATTTGGGAAGGAAACTGGGGTCTTCATCTTCCAACATGTGAATAGCTAACTACCTAACTATAATGGCCAGATATCAGTTTTACCTTTGGAACAAAATTTCTCTGTTTATCAAGAATCTTTCCAACAAACCCTGCAGACTGACTCATTAAAGAAGGCCAAAATGTTGCTAAGCATGCACTGAGAGTGTCCTTTGATATCTCAGATATATCCTCAAGATGAGTAGTAACAGCAATAACACTCCAGAGATATGCATGGCTGTGCTCCTCTTCTCCATGAAAGGAAGTCAAAAGTTGAGGAATTTCTGTTTCAGAGGGATGGACTTTTCAGTTGAAAAACAGGTGAAATTTTAGAAAACATGAACGAGACAAGATCAACAGCTTGATCTTAGGATCTCTTGCCACCTTTCAGGAAGAGAATTCCTGTATCTGTTTTCAGATGTCAGAGACAATATTCTCCATCTTATTTTACTTCTTTCTCCTCTTTCAACATAGGCAGATGACACTACCAGCAGCAGCAATAGCAATCATCTATTGAGTGGTATAAAAGATGCCACTTTAAATCCAGGGTGAGACAAAGTAATTAGTCTTCAATTATTTCTTTACCTTCTTTACCATGGGTTTGACATGCAATTGACGAGCAGCACACCAACCTTAAAGTCTGTTTCCTAGACAGTTAGAAACCTTTAAGGCCGATGTTAAATCAACTGGCTAAAGAATACCACAGACTGATGGTATTTGGACACTATAAAGGATGGATATACCATAAAGTTTGACACCTTCCCTCCAAACCAACCTCCCCTCTTCCCCTTTTCAGGGATCCTTCTCATGAATCAGAGTCAATAACAGAAACCAACTCTCTATTAAGGGATGAAGCAATAGGGGAAGTTTCAATAAATCTCAGGAATCTGGGGTTCTTCTCCCATTATTTCCTAATTCCAAAGAAAGAATTGAGGTCTTTGTCTGATCTTGGATCTAAGGAAGCTAAACAAGTACATTCGAAGGACTCGCTTCGGAATGATAACTCTAGGATCCATTATCCCTTCCCTGTCGTATCTAGACTGGTTTACTGCTCTTGATCTCAAAGAAGCTTACCTTTATATTTCAGTGTAAGACTGTCACACAGGAAGTACCTTAATTATGCCATAGGGCAGATCATTTCCAATACAGCGTGCTCCTCTTTAGCTTTTCATTGGCACCCTGAATCTTTACAAAATGCCATTGTATAGTGGTGGCTTTTCTGGGAAGACAAGGGTTTTTTGTTTTTTCTGTTTTTAAACAATTGGCTTCTAAAGCAGCCCCCAAAGATGAACTAAAGGGCATCAACTAATTCACGTGCTCTCTGTTCCAAAGTTTGGGGTTTTTCATGAATAGGAAAAAAAATCCCTATTGACCCCCTCACAAAATTCTGTTCATGGGATAGTTTCTCAACTCCAGAAGGACAAGGGAAATTCCTGAAGATAAAACATGATTCGGTCTCTATTTTAGAGTCTAAAGTTTTTTCTCTCCTACTGTGTCTTAAGGCATCAATCACCTATGTCATGTCTTATGCAAAACAAAGGATGAGACCTCTTCAACATTGTTTGGCAAAGAACTTCAGGCAGGCAGTAGGCAACATGGACTTACCATTTCAGAGAAATCCAAAAATGTATGGATCAGAGTCATGTACTAAGAAGAATGATGTTCAATCCTTCCTCCCTGTCCATAATGGTTACAACAGGCACCTCAAAAACAGGCCAGAGTGCACACCCACCTCAACACAGTTTTAACAAGGGTCTCTGGAATCAACAGGAATGTCATCTTCATATCAGCATTCTAGAGTTAAGAGCAATTCAGTTGACTTTCAGATAATTCCTTCCTCAGATACAAGGATCTGTGGTTCAAGTGACCATGGACAATATGGTAGAGATATACTATGTAAATAAACAGGGTGGAGGAGTCTGGTCCTGGCAGCTTTGCAGGGAGGCAATGAAGCTCTGGGATAGATGTATACTGAACAAGATTTTATCCAGTTGCTCTGCGTCTGGCAGGATCCCTCAACCAGTTAGCAGACCAACTAATCAGAGACTCTTCCCAGTTGCATGAATTATCCATGAAAGATTCTGAGTCAATATATATTTGCTCTTTGGGGTACTCCAAAAATAGATTTATTTGCCACAAGGATCAACACACAAAGGACCATTATTTTTGTTCAAGAGTGGACATGGATACACAGTCTCTAACAGATGCATTTCTCCTCCATTGGAGCACAGAGCTAATGTATGCTTCCCCACTATTTCCTTTAATGTTGAAGGTTGTGAAAAAGATCAGACAGGACTCAGCCAAGATCATGCTTGTCACCCTAGCATGGCCAGAGGCAACAGTGGTGTAAACAGGCTTGCTCCTTTTTTCCAAGGAATACTACAGAAGCTTCACTGGACCTTCTGTCACAGCATCCAGGGAAATGCCATTTGGATCTGCTTTCCTTGCATCTGACAGCATGAGTGTGTTGTTTTATATTGAAGTAATCCACTAGCTTAATAATAATTCATTGCTAGTAACTTAACAACAGTCTTTATTAGATCATAATTAACATATTTAATCTTGCATCTTAACTCAGATCAGTCAGTCTAACCTAAAACCAACTGCCTCCTCCAACTGTCAGCTCCCATACCCTGAAGATGCTATTAATTCTCTTAAAGCCACAGTAACACTACAGTGGGCAATAGGGCTCTGACAAAATGAGAGAAATCTTACTCTGTAGATATATACATGTTTTACTTAATGCTAGAAGACAGTCAACTACAAAATGTTATGATTTTAAATAGAAAAGATTTTCACTATGTATCTGATTAGGGTATTGATTCTGTGTCAGCTCCTATTCAATCAATACTGGAGTATTTGCTGTTTCTGGAAGATAAGGATTTATCTGTTGCATCACTATGGGTGCATTTCATATGCAAATAGATGGTAATACTATATTCTTGCATGATATTAAGAATTTTTTCCCCCAAAGGTTTACTAAATTTGAATTACCTGCTGAGAGAACTTATTACTCCGTGGGTTTTGAACTTAGTACAATACTATCATAGCTTATGTCTTCACACTTCAAGCCTTTATCTTCTTGTTCTCTGCTTAATCTGTCAATTAAGCCTGTATATAACCAAGAACATCAGCCAGGAGAGGTAGTGAACTTCATGTCTTAATGGCTGACCCTCCATTTCTGAATTTTTATAAAAATAAAGTACCATATATACTCATTCATAAGCTGATTTTTTTTAGTAAAAAAAGGAAGCACCAGAGAAGGGGGTCAGCTTATGAATGAGTATAAAGAGGGAGAAGTGGGACACAGTCCCTCCCCGCAACAGAGGGAGCAAGGAGAGGCAGCACAGCCAGCAGAGCCAGAAGGGAAGAGGCAGGGCCAGAGTCTCTCCGCTTCTGGCCACGTTGCTCTCCCCCCTGCCTCCGAAGCAGCTGCAGCTCCAGGGCTGGCAGGCTGAAGCCCTGCCGCTCAGCCCCGCCCCACAGAGCAGGCTGTGGTCGCGCCACCCAGCCACCGGAGCACGCTGCAGTTGTGCCGCCCGGCCCAGCCCACTGGAACATGCTGCGGCCACACCACCCGGTTTGGCCCACCAGAGCAGGCTGCAGCTGCGCTGCCCAGCCTGCCGGAGCAGCTCCAACCAGGTCAGAGACATCCTCCCCTGGCCCTCTCCAGATAAGGTGGGAACGGATGGGATGGGGAGAGTGTGGGGGTCCCGGGTTAGGGGTGGGGTCATGTGGGGGGGGGATGACAGGGGTTACTCCCCTGACTCCCAGCTTCTCCCCCCCCACCAAAAAAAATTTCCCCACCAGTTGCTGTCCCGGCCTGTCAGGATAAGCAGCTGGAGCGCTGGGACACTTAGGTTTACCTTCGTGCCTGCGGATGCTCGCGGTAAACAAACCATCTCAGCCCACCAGCAGCTTATCCTGATGGCCCGGGAGCCAAAGTTTGCTGACCCCTGAATTATAGAGTTGGCTTATGAATGGATTATAAAATTTTTCCATTTTTACTTATCCATCTTGGGGGTGGGGTCGGCTTATAAACAAACCGGCTTATGATCGAGTATATACATTATAGAGTATATAGTTCTTCCCCCACATCCAAGATTCATTCCAAAAATAATTTCCAATTTCCATGTCAATTAATCTGTTACTCTTTCAGCGTTTTTTTCCCAGATGTCATTCAAATAAGAGCGAATCAAAGTTCCACTGTTTGGATGAAAAAAGATTGTTATATTTAGATAGGACCAAGGATTTTAGATTTTCACACAAATTTTGATTCATATGTGGGTAACTGGGAACCCCATTTCCACGCAGATATTATCTAGATGGGTGAGGCAGTGCAAGACAGGTCCTGCTAATTGAAATTTGTAACGCAGCCATGGGGAGTTCAATACATATGATTAAACATTCATTAGATAACATGGTTAAATTGGGTGCCCAGTTTGGTAGATTGGTTCTACGTGCTTGGACATTGAGAGGAGGGATGGGAAGGGGGCACATAAGCTATCTATTAGGCACTACTAGTAGAAGGTTGCACTGTTCACTGGCACCTGTTGACACGTGCCAAGATATGAATATGCAGAGTCCATCTTGAAGGACTTTGGTTACAAGTAAGTAATCTCCATATCCTGTGTACATCCCCACTTATTCCATCTATTTTCTCCTTACTGTATAGTATATAGCTAGATATTAAAGAATTACACTGGTTTTTGTCATTCCACTTTGTTTTAGTAACGTTTCTTTTGTCATGGTCTTTTTCCATTTCCAGGCATTCTAGCTCACCTGTTTTTGCTTTTAAGATTCTCACATTTGCATTTACAGCTTCTACTTTGAATTGAGTATGTGCTTATTTTTATTTAAGTCCTCAGCCTATTGTGTTAATTATTTTTGCTAGTCTTGAATGTTGTTAATGTATTAATATTTAGTTCTCTATATTTATAGGAAATAAGTGCATCATAAACATCAAATTGTGATAATTATGCATTTATCCTTTTATTAAAGAAGTCCCTTGAACTAATCAAAGTAAACAACAAAACAAATACCTTCCATTATTTAAAATCCTATGTACAGTATTAAACACTCCCCCCACCCCTTATCCTTTTTTCTTGATTCTCCTCCCATGAGGATTTTGGTTGTGTCCTCAAGTAGAGGCTCATGAAATCACTAGAGCTTTAAAGAGCTGTCAGATGTCTTGTCGCATGGCACATAACTCAAGAGAGTAGATCTGTCCAAGATAGTATATTTAGAGAATATCTGCTGTTAAAAAGATTTTTTCCCTTTTCTGAATGACACATTAAATTGGACTTTTCAACAAACACTGAAAATCTGTTATCTTTAAATATTAGACTACTGAATCTTTCACATACGTGTTTTCGCCTCCCTCAAAAATATTTTATAATCCCAATCTTTGCATTTGTTTTGTTGTTCATTCTCTCAGGTTCTCACTAAGGAGTTTTATAGCCTTCAAGCATCTAGTGAGACACGCATTACTGAACTTCAGGCACAGAATTCTGAGCATCAGGCAAGGCTGGACACTTATGAAAAACTGGAAAAAGAACTTGATGAGATAATAATGCAAACTGCAGAAAGTAAGTTTGGACCCAAATTATACTGTTTTTTCTGGTGGTACTGGTGTTCTTATAAAAGATTCATTGTTTGTGATGATATATAATATTTAGCACAAGCCTTTTTAGGTAGAGATTCAAGGTGCAATAAATCCTTTCGGTACAAATTACATAGTGTGTATTGAAAAAATTATTGCATTTTATATTAAAAATATTTATTGCATCTTAAACATCTGTACTAAATATTATAAATTTATATACTTATATACTTGTGCTAAATGTTAAGCACTCCTTATTATACCAAACAATCATCCCACTGTTACCATGTTACTCTCTCCACCTCTTGTTTCTTATTGTACTCTTTGATCGTTAGGTGTATGGGACATGCACTGTCTTTTTTTATTACATATTATATAGCATCTAACACAGACGTGGGCAAACTATGGCCCACGAGCCACATCCAGCCTGTGTGGCCGTCCTGCCCTGCCCCTCCCCCGCAGCCACACCGCTGCACAGGCCACGTTCTCGCCCTCCGCTCCCGCTGGGCAGTGTGTGGAGCGCAGCTGGCTCTGCCCGAGTGTCGCGGCTGCAAGCTCCTGCTGCTGGTAAGGGGGCGGGGAGTCCTGGGGGGCTGTCAGGGAGGAGGGGGCGGTTGGATGGGGCAGAGGTTCTGGGGGGCGCAGTCAGAGGATGGGGAACAGGGAGGGTTGGGAGTGGGAATCCTGGGGAGCCTGTCGGGGGCGGGGATGTGGATAGGGGTCGGGAGGTCAGTCAGGGGACAGGGAGCGGGGGGGGTTCGATAAGGGGGTGGGATCCTGGGGGGGGCAGTTAGGGGTGAGGGGTTCCAGCAGGGGGTGGTCAGGGGACGAGGAGCAGAGGGTGGTTGGATAGGGGGTGGGAGTCCCGGGGGGGCTGTCGGGGGCGAGGGTGTGGATAGGAGTTGGGGCAGTCAGGGGACTGGGAGCAGGGGGGTTGGATAGGGGTCGAGGGTCCAGGGAAGGGGCAGTCAGGGAACAAGAAGCGGGGGGTGGATGGGTTGGGGGTTCTGAGAGGGCAGTTGGGCGGGGAGAAGTGGGAGGGGGCGGATAGCGGGTAGGGGCCAGGCTGTTTGGGGAGGCACAGCCTTCCCTACTTGGCCCTCCATACAGTTGCGTAACCCCGATGTGGCCCTTGGGCCAAAAAGTTTGCCCACCCCGATCTAACATGATAAAGCCCAATCCTTGGTTCTCCAATACAATACATAAATATAATTTGGCTTTAATTCAATGAATGGTTAATATTAATTAGGTATGGTCCAGGAAAGCTAGAGCCAGATATGTATTAGGTACTGATGAGGATTCAAAATTTTGGTTCAAGATAAAACCATGACTAGAGTTCAGGTTTGACAGTGTAGAAATCTTATAAGCTATTTTTGAAAGATGTTTGCCCAAAGTGGCAAAAATAACAAGATCTCCCGTTTTACCTGATGAAATCCTGGTGAGGTCATTTCTTTTCATGAGATTTCAACTATCTTGGTTCATATCCAGACTGGATCCAGAAAACAGGCCCCTTTCAGTTGCAGGATCAAGGTCTTAGTTCCTGTTTCCACCTGAAACTCACTGTGTTTTAAGTACACCATGGAGTCCATGTGGTGCCCTGAAATGCACTTGTTGAAGGATCAGCCCTAAGGTTGAAAGGCATATTCAAGGATTCTGATCCATCTCCCACCTTCTACCTGCCTTCCTTTCACCCAGAAAAATCCAGAACAAGGATTCTATTTGAGGTTCCATTTAGGGACTACATGTCATTAAAATGAGATAGACCAATGATATATTCACTTAAGTACAACAAAGGAATTTTGCAAAAGGATGTTACATTTTATGTGTAAATAACAGCTCACAAAAGAGTGTGAGGTTATAAAGATGCCTTGGATTGGGCTGAGGTGCTTTCAGCAACTAAGATATGGATATTGTAGAAACTTTACAAGTAGCTGTACCTGGAAGCTGGCATGGCTGTCTAATTTTGACCCAGTATAACTTTTATTAATGTATATTTGATATATGCTACTGACAGTAATATAAACACATGCTGTTGGAAATGCATGTGTTATTCTTCCAGAGGGATATTTATGTGTCAACATCAGATACATTTAGAATTGTTTAGACTTCCATCCTCATTAGGATAATGAAGAATTTTCCCAAAGAGAGAATCATAGTTTGGAATGGTTTCTTCCTTATGCCTGCAAACTTTCTTATTTCATCTGGTGTTTAGCAGGTAAAAGATCTGTTGCTGGAATTGAAAGTATTAGCTACTTGATAAATATTTAATGAGTTATAATTAAACCTTAAAATTGTATGCTTGCAATACAAGACTTTTTGAAAAAATTGGTTTACTATTGAACTGTTGTTCAGTTTTTAAAAAGGAAAGAATTGTAATACAAATTATTATTTTACCATGCCTATTTTTACTGTTACTTAATATCTACCATTGTTTTTTATTTTTTAAAAAAAAAGATTTGAGTGAATCTAATGATGATGAGAATGAGGACATTGCATTCTTTTGAAATTAATCATTGGTATTTTTTACTGTTATAGCTTCTGAGGTAGTGGAAGCTATAATTATAGTTGTATTCATTTTAACCCAACCTCCTCCAGTTGATTGTAAGTTTTTTAAATAGATCTCTTTATGGCTGAAATCTTCCATGCTTGGTCTCAACAAAATGGTGATCTTTTGGGGAAAATTAAAGGGGACAAAATTGAGCCTGCTATTGTTTAAAAACATGTGAGGAGGAGGAAGGACAAACGTTCCCTGTATATTACAACTGAAATCTTGGCATTTTAATTCAAATAACCAAAGAAGCAAAAACAACCCATTTGAAGAAAATATGTTCATTATTTTTAAATTTCTGAACATTTATATTTGGATCATTCATTTGTGTGCCATAGAAATCTTGTAATCTGCTTCCCAGAGCAATATGAAACAAAAGATTTAGAATTAAATCCTGGCTCCATTGAAATGGGATTTTACCATTAACTTCAGTGGGGCCAAGATTTCATCCTTTGAATTCTGGGGCCACTCTGAATCTCTTTACCTTGAAAAGCTATACTTTTCGGGGCGGGGGGTGAGGAGGGGGGGTTGACTGATAAGGCCTTTACTCTTGTATGCTATCTTTGTCCTTGTAAGAAATGATATATTTACGCAAGTGAAATGGCTTGTATCAAATAATGTTGACATTTTTTCTCTGCATAGCATGTGCATGTGGAAGAGACTTTGAAATGTGATTATTACTATCACTTCACTGACTCCTCATTATGTTTCACTTATTAATACTACAATAGTCTGTAATGGCCTAGTCAGGGATCTGTCTGTTTTAGGCATTTGTACTATTTGTCGTAATAACTGAGTGCCTTCCACATAAATAGCAGTGGTGAAATCACTTGGAATCTCTGGGTCATCTTCTTTTTTGGGGTTAACACTATACTGGGATATTTTTGGTTTTAGATTGTTTGGATGATTGGGGGGGAGTGGACTTTTGAGTGGATGAGATATCAGTGTTGTGAATGTCATTCTTATGATGGGGCCATTTTGTGCTAAGCATAGTACAAACATTAATTTAAAAGACTGTCCCTACCCCAGTGAGCTTACTGTGTCCAATACAATTGATCACAACAGGGGCAAAAACAGTATGGGGGATGGAGGACGGGGATAAGATAACAGTAAAACAAGCATGTTTTAGCTCAATGAGCATTAGTCTTGGCTCATTGCCTTCGTGTCTTTGCCTGCCAGGCCCTACATTTAGATAGCCTGTGCCTACATATCTGAACAAATAGGGTAAGATTCTGTGCTGATCCTCTAAGGGTATGTCTACACAATAACTAGACACCCTTGGCTGGCCTGTGCTAGCTGACTCGGGCTTGCAGGGTTCGGGCTTCTGGGCTGTTTTATTGCTGTGTAGACTTTCAGGCTAGAGCTTGGGCTCTAGGACCCTGTGTGGTGGGAGGGTCCCAGTGCTTGGGCTCCACACCGAGTCCGAAGTCTACACAGAAATGAAACAGCCCTGCAAGCCCGAGTTGGCTGGCACAGTCCAACCATGGATTTTTCTTTGCTGTGTAGACATAGGCTAAGAGGCCCAGCACAGAACTTGCAGTCCAGTGGGAGGAGAGGGTTTAAGGTGGCTTTAAGCCATCTTTGCATCCTCCTGATCCTGTGGTATCTGGGAGTTGGAGAGGTCCCTAGTATAATTAGACAGCCCTGGAGGTTTGTCTAAGTTATGATGTTCTCCCCAAGCTACTCCTTTTAATAGCATTGTATCAAATACAAATAATATGGAAGAGCAGGGTGAGACACAAGGTGGCTGTGATAACAACAGTCTTGCTGCTTACACAATAGGTATATGTTAGTAGCAGTGGGATTTCCTAGTACCTAACAACTGTGGATATATTTCAGAGTAGCAGCCGTGTTAGTCTGTATCCGCAAAATATAGTTACTCCCATATTTAGATGTAACCCCAGTCCCATGTTGTTTGTATTTGTCACAATGCTATTGAAAGGAGTAACCTGCTCTAGAAAAATTTACATTTGTAGTGTGTCAGGGAGCATGCCCTATGTTAACCCGATTTTAATTTTTGTAGGTGCGTAAATCTTGTACCCTTGGACTATAAAAAAATCCAGCTTTTTAAAGCAATTTTCATTTGGTTTTAAATCCTTAGAAATATGTTTTCAGATTGCTGAGTTATCTAACTCTAAATAGATTGCTTTAGCTTTATTTTCTTTGCTTTTAAAAAGTTAAAATTCAATGTAATATTGTTTCTGTTATAATTTAGTTTACTAATAAAAGTATTGGTGTAGGTATAATTTATATCATCATATGTTTAAGGGAAAGCTTTATATGTTCTTAGTTTGTCAATAATAGCCAAGCCTTGAGATAATAGATTAGATCTTTTTTTTTTCCTGCATTCAGATCTGAGATGCTGTTGCCAATATTTTGTCCTGTACATTCTGTGCACATAGTTCTACTTAGAGTGTATAATTATGCTATTGCATGTTGCAGCAATGGTATTCTGCCAGAGAAATAAGAAACGCTCACTCTTGGAGCTAAAATTACTTATTTTCTATTTTATGTCACAAATGAGATGGTGAAAGAGGAATAATTAACTATTTTTATGTGAAATCATTTAAATTAATGAACTACACAATATAAAATAACCCAAAAGATAATACTTTGAGACTTCTGAAACTAGATTGGACAATGCATTAGTAAAAATATATTTCAGAGAATAATCATGCACTTATAGGAGGATGGACTGAATAGGTCTTTCTCTCTCTGTGAATTTTATAATTAGTAGGGCATGTATGTTTTATTTTCGAAGCTGAGAAAGAGAGAAAATGAGTTTTTTTGTTTCTTACCCCAAAATATCCATTTTCAAAATACGTAATCTGTGACAAACTATATCTTCAAAAGCACTAACATCAAAGTCTTAATTAGTATACTTGTTGGCAGTTTCAGGGGAGAGTCAAAGAATCATATTTGCATGGAGATTGCACCCTTCAGAAAAAGTTAAGGCATGTTGGCCCAGTAGTGTGTGAAGGAAGTTAGCATTATGAGTGCATTTGTGGCTAAAGTGTTGACTTCAGCCCTCAAGGACATCAATTCTTTTTCATTTCCTCTTTGTTTCATAAGCACTACATTCACTTCAGATTTAAAAAGTGAAGAGTGTGTGTGTGTATGAGAGAGAGGGAGATTATAAACATAATTGCTTAAAGGTTTAATCAGTTCTTCTTTGGTTGCAGACTTGTGTGTGACCAGTGCACTGAAGTCAGAGAACGTTGCCTAGAAATACCTGTAGGAGCACTGCATGCCCTCTGGCCCTTGTAGCCTCTCTTAGGACTATTTAAGCGTAGCGCTGCCCTGACCCCTTCAGTTCCTTCTCACTGCCCACAGCTTGACTCGGATCATTCCATGTGGTACCTTAACTTACAGTTTTGTTGTTCTCTCAGCTAGTTTTCTCTTGATATTTTGTCTCTGTTAGTAGTAGTGCCCTTGGCTCAGGGAGATTCTTCCTCTTCTTCTAAAAGGTGTGCTGGGTGGCACTGGGGTTCCTGGAGTGCTCAGGATAGAGCTGGGCCATCTACATGCTCTCCTATAGAGAAGCAAGATCATTCAAGCACTGTACCATCAACTCTGGTACTGTATGTTGGGCGGCCATTGAGTCTAGGACCAGCAACATCAGCCTCAGCACTGATCGTATCGATCCCACAGGTTTATCAAACAGCAGCAGATTTACTCTTCCTCTTTGTTGTGGACTCACTATTTGATATAGGCCACATGCATTTGAGATTGCACCTTCATCCTCTTCAAACTTTGTTGAAGTTGGTCTGTCTCTCATTGGATGGATTGTCCAAGTGCCACTGTCGATTCTGGAATCCCTAGCATGGTGGGCAGATCAGAACAATATATGTGAAGGTGTCTCCTTTTCCTGTCCTCCACCGACCAGGACTATAGTTACCCATGGCTCCACACTAGGGCGGTTATGGGGCAGGGAGAGGAACGCATCTAAGTACATAGAAAATTCAGATTTGTGGACAGAACGGGAACCCTCCTTTCACATCAACATCGTGGAGCTTTGAGTGATTTGCAATGCATGCTGGGACTTTTGGGTCAGATCAAGGGCACAGAGATTCACATACTTACTGACAGTACTACTGCAGTGTATTATGTGTACAAGCAGGGTAAAATCTGCCCCAACCAGCTCTGTCAGGAAGCAGTAAAGTTTTAGCTCTTCTGAGGATGCCCTCATTCATATAGCTGCACACTTCCTGGGTGCTCCAAATTAGTTGGCTGATAACCTCAGCAGGAATTTCTCCCAGAATCACGAGTGGTCTGTGAAGAACAGCGTTCTGAGGTCCAGCTCCAGAGAATGGGGCATTCCAACTATCAAACTGTTTGTAATGAAATGACAAAAAAAAATATTATCAGTTTTGCTCTTGAGCGAGTCTCTTTAACTGACATTTGAATTGGGGATCAATGCTCATGTATGCCTTTCCCCGGATCCCACTCATCCATGATGTTGTTCACAAATTGAAGATGGATCTTGCCAGACTGATCATCATTGTGCCAGCTTGGCTAAGACAGTGTTGGTTCTCTGATCTTTCCAGTCTGCCTGTTCAACCTCTGAGACCCCCACCTTCCCAAGCTACTTACATAACACCACAGTCAGAGTTGGCATCCAGCAGTGAGCAGTCTTCATCTCACAGTGTAGATGCTGCACAATTAGATGAAGAGGAAAGACGATGTTCAGAAGCAGTTCAAGAAGTCCTACTTAATAATAGAAAATCCTCTACTAGGTCTGCCTATTTGGCCAAGTTGAAACATTTTTTGGTTTGGTCACTGGCTGGAGGAATTCAGCTGTGCTGGCCTGCATTTAGGACATTTTGGATACATATTAGTAATCTTCAGGTCTCTCTCTCAGCTCATTGAGAGTCCACTTGGGGACAATCTCGTCATTCCATCCTCCAGTCCAAGGAAAGTCAGATTTCTCTAACTCCATGGTAGTAAGATTTCTTAAAGGCATTGTCTGTCCTCTTTACATCTGTAAAACTAGCAGTTACTTTGTGGGACCTTAATACTGTGCTGGCTGTCCTTATGGGACCTTCTTTTGAGCCCCTAGCAACTCATTCTCTGTCCCTCCTTTGCCAAAAAACAGCCTTCACGATGGCCACAATATCCACAAGGAGAGTAAGTAAACTGAATGCCCTAATGATGGGGCCTCCATATAGTCAGTTTTTCAAAGACAAGGTGACCTGAAGGCCATACCTTAAATTGTTGTCTAAATTAACCAAACAATATATTTACCTGTATTTTTTTCCTAAGCCTCACTCAAATGCAGATGAGCAACCCCTTCATTCATTAAATGTGAGATGATCCTTGGTATTCTGTCTGGAAAGGACTGAACCATTTCGTGCATCACCTTGGCTTTTTGTCTCCTATGTGGATCAAATAAGGACCAGTCAGTTTCTGCACAGAAGATGTCCAAATGGATTACTTCCTACATTGCGATGGCATATAGGGTAGCTCAGGCCACACTTCCCCGGAGACTGGTGGCTCACTCGATGAGGACCCAGGCAGCTTTGGTCACTTTTCTCAGTGAGGTGTCAGTATTGAACATTTGCAGGGCCATTATCTGGTCTTTCATGCATGACTTTTGCCAGACACTACCCTATTAGGTGCTATGTCTAGATCAGATGCAAATTTTGGAAAGGCAGTTCTGCAGTCGCTGTTTAAGTACTCTGCGTCCCACCTCCTTCTGTTATGGCTTGTGAGTTACCTGAGTGGAATACATGTCTAACCACTCAAAGAAGAAAAAATGGTTACTGGACTGTTGTTCTTTTGAGATGTAGGTGCAGACATGGATTCCACCCTCTGCCCCCTCTGTATTAGAGTCTCCACTCAGGATTCTAGTACAAAGGAACTTGGGGGGCCAGAGCAGTGACGCTCTTAAATAGTCCTAGGAAGGAATTTGAGGGCCAGAGGGCACATGCGTAACCCACTGGGTACTGCTAGGCAACATTCTCCATCCTTTTCACACTGGGCACATGCACTCCTGAGTGTAATACACATCTGCACCCATATCTCAAAGAACAGCAGTTGCAGAATAGGTAAATAACTTTTTTTTCCTCTTTTACTATAATTATGTTCTTTTGAGGATCAGTATTTTTAAAATATTGGATACATCTTTTTGTTTTTTTTCAGTGGAAAATGAAGATGAAGCAGAAAGGATTCTCTTTTCCTATGGATATGGTGCTAATGTTCCTACAACAGCCAAAAGGCGGCTAAAACAAAGGTGAAAATTATGTCTCCCTGGTTTACGTCTAAACTAAACACAAATAGATTCGGAATATCATCAATTTTGGAAACCAGCCAATTTGAATGATGCAGAGTAATTACATAACTATCCAATATGCAGAAATAATCTTTAAAACAGTGGTTTTTTGCTTTGTGTGTATAAATGGGTACATGGATATTTTTCTGGGTTATTAAAGCTTCATGTTTTTTCCTTTATCTTTCAGAAAGATAGGTATCTGGATGCCTTGAGTATGCAAAACTCAAATTGCTGTAAAATCTAACTAGTTAAAATAAATTTTAAGCTAATTTAACATACAAATAGTGAACTCGGAAGCACAGCTGTCAGGAAAGGGAAAAAGTCCAAAGTTTCAGAGCATCATTATCTCATCTGAATTGTGTGTATACAAGGCCTGATTCACCTGTGTCTCTCTCCAGTTTACTCTGGTTTAACTTCACTGAAATCCGTGAAGTAACATCTGTGTAAAACTGAAAAAAAACCAGTGGTGAATCAGGCCCATAGTATTTTCTGAATGTTAGCATGTTAAATATGTACCTAAATATATACAATGTGGGCAAATTGATGTTTCTGCTAGAGTCATAAGTTTTTTATTTCATTTGGGTGTTTAAATAATTAATTTTAATATTGTGTTAGGCAAGGGGGATGAGGTAATATCCTTACTTGAGCCAACTTCTGAGGGTGAAAGCTTGTAGTTTTTCTTTGAGTGATTGCTCAAGTGCAGTGTTTCTCACACTGGGATCGCCACTTGTGTAGGGAAAGCCCCTGGCGGGCCGGGCCAGTTTGTTTACCTCGGGGCCGAGGGACTTACTGGCCGCTGCTTCCAGCAGCCCCCATTGGCCCGGAGCAGCGAACCCTGGCCAGTGAGAGCCGCGATCGGCCAAACCTGCAGATGGGGCAGATAAACAAACCAGCCCGGCCCGCCAGGGGCTTTCCCTACACAAGCGGCGACCCCAGTTTGAGAAACACTGCTCAAGTACATTCCACAGTAGGTGTGCATGCTCACCATGTGCAACGGTGCCGGAAGTTTTTTCCCTTAGCAGTACCTATAGGGGAGCGCTCCTAGCGACCCCTAGAGTGGCGCCTCCATGGCACAGTATAAGGGGCGCTATGCATTCCCCCCCCACCCTCAGTACCTTCTTGCCGCCAGTGAAGGTGGTTTGGAACTGCTGTGCTCCAGCTCTCTGCTGTAGCTTTCCCTGTTTGGACTGTCATTTAGTCGTAGATAGTTAGTACATGTAGTTTAAAAAAAAAATTATATCGCTAGAGTAGAAGAACCATGCCCAGGTCGGGGCATGGCCCGCGCCCTGGGCTTTAAGTTGTACAACACTTGTAAAATGCCTATGCCCATAAGTGACCCGCACACTAGCTGCTTACGCTGTCTTGGGGAGACCCACGTCAGCGACCGCTGCAAAATTTGCAGATCATTTAAGCCCCATACTAAAGAGGAACGCAATATACAGCTCCGAGTCATATTGATGGAGTCAGCTGTGACCCCCAACACTGCTACGCCACTCCAAGTCGGCACCAAGCACTGTAGCATCTGTGCGCGGCGACCCAGCGGTGCCTTCCACCAGCCAGCACCGCTCCACATCCACGGGATACTCTAAGATGAAGAAGCTATCTTCTCCGTCAAGGCACCTGGGCAACGCTGGGGCAAGACTAGACCCGCGCTGGGCAGCTCTCGATCCCCCTCGACCTTGTGGCCTCCGACTCAAGAAGAGCGGAGTAGCCCAAACCCACTCTGAGCCGACCTCCCCGGATGACAGTGGCCACATATGGGTGCCCTCCATGCCGGAGGCCCTGCAGGCGGCTTGAGACGTAATGTCTCTCCTGGTACTGGCTGCACCAACCCCAGCAGCTCCCCGATCCAGAGGCAAGCCAGTGCTTGGATTGCCACAGTCGCCACCCAAGTGGTACCGTTCATGGTCGGGGGAAGGTTCCCGAAGCCGCTTTCCGCAGAGTGACCACCCCGCTCGCAGCCCGCACTGGTCCCCATCGACCCCCATTCAATTGTCTGGCTGGGTGCCGAGCAGCAGGGAATCGAGGCACCACTCCGCATTGAGGGAGCGCAGGCCTCGAGGTCAGAGCATGCCCCGCTGGGACTGGGACGAACGGCACTGGAGGTTGCCAACACCGAGAAACCACCATAGCCACTCACGATATTGATGTCAAAGCCGCTCATGCTCTTCGCCCAGGTCAAGGTCCCCAGCATGGCACCAGGCATAGATCGCTGGCAACCAGCCATCGCAGATCCACCCGACGGAGCCGTTCGCAGAGCAGCAGTTACAGGCGGTACTCCCGCTCCTCTACACAGGACTCAAGGTCTCAAGCCCGGCACCACTCACAACGATGCTACTCATCCCCATCCCGGGATAGCAGTTGTTCGTATACCAGCCCAGCCTCCCCTCGGAGCCAGCAGTCAGCGGACCAGACAAGTCCAGCAGGGCAGCTCGCCCTGACAATGCCACAGCATGTGCAGTGGCCCCAGGCTCCCTGGCCAGGGCCCTGGTACCAATGGAACCTATGGGCCCCGACGCAGCCCCCGGTGGTGGCCTGCTCGGTAGCTAGGGCCTCAGACAGACCGTTGGCCTCCCTCTCTCAACCCCCCAGGAAGGGGTCAGCAGAGTGCTCGTCCCAGCCCCGCACTCAGAAGGGAACCAAGCGCTGGGAACTGCGGCACTGGTGGGAACGCAGAGTACCACGCCTCCATCCTCATCCTCCACTGATGAGGCTATCACAGCGCCTCCTCCTCCTGTTCCCCAGGAGGACACAAAAGCCCACCAAGAGCTTCTGAAAAGGGTGGCCTCAAGCCTCAATTAACAGGCTTAAGAGGTGGAGGAGCCTTCAGACTCCCTCTTTGATGTCCATTCAGCCACAGTGCCGGCTAGGGTGGCCCTCCCTCTCCATGAAGGGGTGGTGAAAATTTCCACTGCCCTGTGGCAGACCCCGTGTTCCTTGCCCCCCATATCTAAGAGAGCAGAGCAGAAGTATTTTGTGCCTGCCAAGGGGCACAAATATCTCTATACCCACCCTGCCCCCAACTCCCTGGTGGTCAAAGCGATCAACCATAAGGAGCATCAAGGCCCACCTGCTCCCACCCTTAAGAATAAGGACTCAAGGAGGCTGGACTTGTTTGGTAGAAAGCTTTATTCTTCTTCAAGCTTCCAGCTGAGGATGGTGAACCACCACGCCCTGCTGGGCAGATACGATTTTAACTTGTGGGGCTCAATGCCAAAGTTTACAGACTTCCTCTAGGAGCGTGATAGGAAGGAGTATAAGGCCCTGATGGAGGAGGGCACCGCTGCTGCCAGAGCAGCCCTTCAGGCAGCCTTGGACGCAGCGGACACCGTAGCAAGAACTATGGCCTCTGCGGTGTCCATGTGGAGGGTGTCGTGGCTCCTCTTGTCCGGGTTGTCCAATGAGGCACAGAGCTCCCTGCAAGACCTCCCATTCGATGGCAAGGCCCTGTTCGCGGAGCAAACAGATGTGAAATTACACAGTCTCAAGAACTCTTGCACAGCCTTAAAGACTCTTGGTCTCTCTGTCTCGGCCCCAGCAGGACCAAGTTCAAGCCCTAGCAGACCCCCAGTCAAGCCACCCACTCCTGATACGAACCTTCTTATAAAAAATCCAGAGACTATAAGATGTGTCCACAGTGGCAGTCTCGGCCTGCCCCTCAGCCTGACCCCTCTAAAGGCAAGCAGGCGGATAAGTACCAATTTTGATGGGATGCCCAAGGACAATTTACTAGTCTGCACCAGGGATCCGCCTTACCAGTTCACCGTCCTCCCGTTTAGCCTCTTGACGGCATGCAGAGTCTTCACAAAATGTCTGTCTGTGGTGGCAGCCTACCCCAGGCGTCCGGAGGTCCAGATCTTCCCTTACCTCGACAACTGGCTGGTCAAAGATTCGAAACCTTGAGGGATCTCATCAGGGCGATCACGAGGTTTCCCATGACAACTGTCAGGGTGTGCCTGCAACTCCTGGGTCACATGGCAACATGCACATACGTGGTACACCATGCCAGATTCAGGATGCGGCCCCTTCAGCTCTGGCTGACCTCGACATTCTCCCAGTCCAAAGACAGGTTGGACAAAGTCCTCACCATGCCCAAGTCCATACTAGCCTCCCTCCTTTGGTGGTCCACCCCGGAGAACATGCTCCAAGAGGTCCCGTTCAGGACCTGCTCCCCAACTGTATAGTGTGTGTATCCAGTGCTTCGGACTTGGGATGGGGAGCCAATGTGGGAGACCTACAGACCCAAGGCCTATGGTCCGCGCAGGAACTAGACCTGCACATAAACATCAAAGAACTCCAAGTGGTCCGTCTGCCCTGCCTGGCCTTTCGCTCATGTCTTATGGGCAGGGTAATCAGAGTTCTCACGGACAACACGGCCTCAATGTTCTTCATCAACAGGCAAGGTGGGGCCCGCTCTTCAGCCCTCTGCCAGGAAGCCTTCCAGCTGTGGGACTTCTGCACCGCCCACAATATCAACTTGGAAGCCCACCACTTAGTGGATCTGGAACTCTCGAGCGGATCGCCTGAGCCTGGACTTCTCCTCCCAGCACAAGTGGTCACTGCACCTGGAGGTGGATCACATGATCTTCCGAACGTGGGGCACTCCCCAAGTGGACCTTTTCGCAACAAGGCAGAACCGCCGGTGCCCCCGGTTCTGTTCCAGGAGAGGCCTGGGCAAGGGTGCGATTTCCGACACCTTCCTTCTGTCCTGATCAGGTCAGCTGCTAAGTGCTTTTCCCCCAATTCCGGTGATCAGCAAGGTCCTGAAAAAAATCAAGATGGACAAGGCTCGTGTCCTCATGATTGCCCTGGCATTGCCCAGGCAACACTGGTATGGGACTCTTACAAACCTGTCCATTGCCGCCCCTCCCCCCCGGGCCGCTACCAACCCGCCTAGACTTTCTCTCTCAGGACCAAGGTTGCCTCCTCCACCCCAGCCTTGCAGCCCTCCACCTCACCGCATGGTTGCTCAGTGGTTAGGCTAAGAGGAAAGGACCTGCTCGGAGGGTGTCCAGCGAGGCCTCCTGGAAAGCAGGAGGCCCGCCACGCGTCAGGCCTACCTGGCAAAATGGTCAAGGTTCTCTCGTGGGCAGACTGTTAAAACCCCATAGTGTGGTACCTTTGGAGAAAACAAATTACTTACTTGAACTTTTTGTTCTCTGCAATGTTTTGTTAAATTTTAAAGTCATTCCATTTTATTCTATTCCATTTGAATTAATTCATCTTCCACATGCCTCTAACTAGTCCTTTGTGCTCCTATCTCAAGGCATGTCTCACACTTTGGAAAACACTGCTCTAGCTACAGGTACTATTTTTTTCAGTGAATATAGGTATACATTTTCAGGAAAAGATTCAATTTCTTTTTTATTGCACTGCAGTGTTGTGCAGGACTTGCCTAGTACTTGTATAACTAAAGCACAACTTGATTAAATTTGATTAAAATAAAAGCATTACTTCATATTTTTAATTTTGTTTTGAAAACAGCAAATAGGACTTTCTTGTTTTACGTTTTTGGTATAGTACATAACTTTCAGTTGAAGAAATGGTTAGAGCACAAACAAATGATGCTCTTATTTTGAAATTAGCTTTTCATACTATTTTGTAGATTCTGGATATGCAGTATGATCAATTTTTTGAAAACACTGTTCTAATAGGCATAAGTATTTTAACATTTGTGACATTTGATGTATTTGCTTTAAAAAGAGACTTGCACATTAGAACAGACTTTTAAAATGCAACACTCACTCAGATCTTTCTACTTAATGTGGTATTTCACATCTACTTGTACTGAATAAAAGCTTATTTCCACAGTCGATCTCTCCATTTGAACCTGCACTGAACTCTTAAGCCTGTGTTTTTGATGACATAGTCTGTTTCATTGGTCATAAATTCAGTATTATGACTTCACAGCAAGGTCAAGAAGGAAGAGAAAAATAGTTGCAAAAGATCCAAAGCCATATGTAGTTAACTAGTAAATGAGGCAAACACATCAAAAACAAGAGGAGAGTAAATATTTAAATCAGGATTTATGTTAAAAATCGTCCTGGAAGGGCTTAAAAATCGTCCTGGAAACCCCCCAGGCTGCAGCCTAGTGGAAGGCCAATTAGGTACTGGGGTTGCAGGAGGTAGCCCACGGGTAGGCAGGGGCAACAGGTCCAAACCCCCCTTGCCTGTGATGAGTGGCTTTTACACTGCAGTCTGCCCCAGTGAGCAGGGACTAGATGGTGACTGGCAGTAGCCCACGACTGAGGCAAGGAGGGGATAGAGGGTTGGGGGTTCCCCTGGGTGGGGAGACCCTGAGACTGTGGGGGTATTGCCAGGGGGCAACACCGGGTCCTGGGAGGGACACAGGGACCAGTGGCAGCGGGACACCAGCCTGCAGAGGCGCTCCGGAGGCTGGAAACGCTAATTCCCTGAGACGACCAGCAGGAGGCACCACAGGGGTGAGATGCGTAGCTCCACAGTTCCCAATATAAATCCAACTGTAAATATTCCTTAAGTGATTGTCCACATGTATCTCAATTCTGGTGCTCATGTATCCCATGTGTGCAAGATCAGAATCTTTTGAATAGCCTTGTCCATTGGGGCAAGCTAGCACCTTGTAGCCAAGGTAGGATGGCCACAACCACTCTCCAGTTTACCACCTGTGGCTGCAAGACAGAGTACCTGCAGTATCCATGTCTCTTTACACTGCTCAGTTTAGCTTTTCACTTAATTATAGTTTTAGTTAGTTTTATCCTATTGGCCTGTTGGCATTTTAAAAAAAGATTTTAGGGTTTTTGAGCCCCCATGCAATCTCCAACACCAGGACCACACTGCACATAGCAGAGTCCAAATCCCCAGGTTTCAAGACCTGCTACTCTTGCGAGGGAGCAATACCCATCACTTATGGACCCTTTAAGTGCCTCTTTGGTCTGGAGAAATGCATATACTATAAAAGTGCTTTATATTTTGTTCCTTCTCTAAAATGGCGCGGAAGTCCAGGGAGTCTCAAATTAAGCTCGTTCTCCTTCAGAGCCCCATGAAATCAAGAAGACTTCCTACAGGTCAGACCACCTCTCAGTGCTCCCTGGTAAGCCACCGGTTCACTCCAGTCTCCAGATTCCATGTGATGCCGATGAAATCCCATTCCACCATGGAGTTAGCCAGAGTTCCTTCACCTCTTCAGCCCAATCCTCTGAAGAGTGAGGACAGAAGGAGCAACATTTTCACGGTATGCGGAGATTGTAGAGCTTCTGTCTGGCCCCAAGCAGATCTAGCCTATGACACAGTTTAAGGCCGAGATCAGATTCTGCTAAGTCCTTGGCACCGATTGGCCACTGACCAGCCTCAACATACTCCCCAGCCATCAATGTGCCTGGTACCAGCAGCTGTGGATTAAAGCATCCAGCACCAAAACAGCACACACCAAGGCAGTGAGCACTGGAGTACACAGTGTAAGAACACTCGTTGAACTTTCTGGCATTGATGCTGAAAAATCGAGCACTGAAAGAGCACTGTCTGACTGAGACTCTGCCTTTGTACCAAATACCTTAACCCCAACTGCATCCATACCAGTCATCCTTTCTTCTGTGTCTTCACTTGTGGAGCCTCTCTTCATGGTACCTATGCCATTCACGGTACCAGTTGACGGTACTGGACAAGCCTGAGTCTCTGTTTGCTGTCTTCTGCTAAAAAAGTCTCTGCTGTGGTACTGGTACTGCCTCCACATGAGCTGCCCATCCATCCTGAATATTCGAGAGATTGGTCCACCCATGGAGGAGGTATGTTCTTTCGCCTCATTGGACTTGAAGGACTGGGGTGATATGTCACCTAGCTATGTGCCTCAGTCCCCGGTCCCTACACCATCTGAAAAGAGAAACTACAGGACAGTTGTGAGCAGTACACTGCATGGTACCTGTCATGGCCCATAGCCCCATTCTAGAATCCCATGAAGTCATGGCCTTCTGGGGCCCACAGGGGATGCACTTTAGTCACAGGGTTTCGACTGCCTCTCAGGTGACTAGAACAAAGTCACCCTCTCCTTGTAGACTTCAAGAGGGTCCCTGCGCTCAGCAGGCACCTCCTGCGCCCTGGGCAGAGTGATCAGGAGAACTTACAGCAGATAGAAGCCCAAAGTGTCCCAACATTGATCTCATCCTTTTCACCTGCCAAGACTGTGACCCCAGTTGTTCCAACCCCACCTGATAACTACTGGAACTTCTAGGAACTTCCCAGGAGGATAGACAACACATTGGAATTCCTGGTCAAGAGAGCACATGAAAAGTTGGACAAACTACTCAGTATCCTGCAGTTGTTGTTCTCTGGTAGACTGACAGTACCAATAAGTGAGGGCTTATTGGAACCAGCCAGGCATTTCTGGAAGATTCCTGTTCCCATGGAACCTACATCTAAGAAAGCAGACATGTCCCTTCTGAGGGCTTCGAATATTTCTTCAACCTCCAGACACCAGGCTCTCTGGTCATACCCATGGTCCACAAGAGGTACAAGCAAACAGGGGTACACTGAAGTGACTCCTAGGGATAAGGCCCTAAAAAGTTGTCCAAAGGTTGAAACTCATTAGCCAGTCTATAAATATGCATTGTGAACTAACAAGTGATCCTGGCCAAATACAACTACCTGAATTGGGCCTGGTATCCCAATTAAAGGATTAATGCTCAAGGCATCCTGGCTGCAGTCTTTGGGAATACTGAATGAGGTTCAAACAACCATCGAGGACCTCTCCACACAACAGTGACACATGGCTGTGCCAAACCCCCAACTGCCTCCCACTTGTCCCTTGAGACCTCCTGCCTGCATCTGAGCTGTGATCTGCAAAAAAGGTCTGTGGATACCCGCAAATTTGCAGGGCTCTGTTGACTTCCAATTTTGACTATTTATAACATTTTACTGTGTATTTTTACCTGTTAACATTTTAGCATTAGTGAAAAATTAAAGCAAGCAAGTTCTCAAGTATTAGTGCTAGAATGCATTTTGCATGTTTTGGAAAACATTCCACTTGAACTTTATTTATTTATTTTTTGGCACAGTGTTCACTTGGCAAGAAGGTTACTGCAGCTAGAAAAGCAAAACTCGTTGCTTGTAAAAGATCTGGAACATCAGAAAGAACAAGTCACACAGATTTCACAAGAGGTAAATTACTTCCACAAAAGAAAAAAATATATAACGAGACTATAAATATTGCAGAGCAGTCCTTTACAGAATAGTTAATTTTCTAAACAAAGTTTATTATGTATTTGCTTGCTGTCTCAAAATGACCTTACAATTAACAAAAATACATTTATGCTAAACCTTTTCAAAGCAATTTATAGTGTATTGTAAAACAGAGATCAAAAGGAGAGATTACTTTACAGACTAAACAAAATTGTAGGCTAGACAAAGCTCTAATTTCTGAGCAGATGACTAACTAGCAAAACTAGTTTGGTATTTTCTATGATGGTTAATTTTTTAACTAGTACCTCATTACTTCTGACCCAGGTCTGCTTTTTTAAATCACTTTTTAAGATATTACTAATCTGTAAAAGCTCCCTACTTTTGTTATATTTGTTCAGGCCCTTTAGTCTTTGAACATACAAATCTAGGTTATATCTGGGTGATAGCTGATAATATCATTATGCTAATAACTTTAAGGAAAGTTTTATATTCTGTTTTTTAAAAAATGTTCTCTAAATTAATGTTTAATGATTGATAAATACCTATATATTTAAAGTACATTATTTTAATCACTTTACTAGCTAAAGTCATATTACTTGATCTGGAGAGTGAATAATGAAAACAGAGTGAAATCCTATGGACTCAAATTCAGTAACGACGAGAAATGTTTACATTCTCCTTCATACTCTCATTTTAAGAATGAAAGAGCTTCATTAGTCTTAAATTATCAGAGGTGACATTACCACCTTATTGAAGTCCCAGGAAGATTATGCTTTAGTTGTGAGGTTTAATAGTTTGATTTTAAGATTATTGTACCACTTAATTTGAATAATAGAATTATATTATTCCCTTACAAATATCCCTTTAATTTGGAACAACTCTGACTGACATTTCTAGGTGACAAGTTATGAGGCCTGTCAATCATGAAACTTTTAGCACTTTAAAAGCTGTTTTAATTATGTTGAAGGTAAATTTGTAGTAATTTTACACTGCCAGCCACAGTTTGAACTGGGAGGGCGAGCAGAGGAACAGCGTACCCCTACCTCTCTTTTATTGGTCCAAACACCTTAGTGAATGAAAGCAGACAGAGATTCTGATTAAAGCCAAGGATACAACTTTTCAATCTACACCAGAGAGGTAGGGAAAGGTTATCTGGCAGTTACTTCCAAGAAGACCACTGGGCTGATTGTGCCAACAGAAGATCCTATACACAGCTGTAAAGACAGAGCAGTCCCCATCCTGAAAAATCTCCCCTAGGATCAGGACCAACCACTTTCAGATTATCTCACCCTCTTTGTGCATGGAACTAGGGTTTAAACAAGGAGTGCCTCAGCACCAGACAATGAAGCAATCATTTGCCATACAATGCACAAGGGACCAGCCCATGCCATGTCTACACCAGCAACTCTTATCCCCCTACTACCTGGGCAGGACACTTGTATACAGTTGCAACAAATGGCTTTCAATATCACAATACCATCCCCCACCTCCCTAGCCAAGTCCTGTGTGCTGTGAAGAAAAAGAAGAACCCATATCATTAGCTGCCACTTTGCAATTTAGGAAAAGTTTTTCCTAGCCCCCTAATAGAGCCCTGGCAAAAATCCAGAGGTGGGAAATCTAGCTATAATAACAGGAAAGGGGAAAAAATAAACCCAATGGAAGAGTGTTTGAGTTCAGCAGTCCATCCCTGTGAGGAGCAATATAAATTGTCCACTCCTCTGTGCCTTTGGACCAGTCAGATGTCCCTGCAGCCCACTAATGGGTCAGTCAGGCTTCTGGGGTGGGAAATAATGGCCTTCAAGCTCTTCTGAAGACCTCCCCACGCATGAGGTTGCCAAGGGGGAGTTTGAGGAGCAGCACTTTTTCCTTTGCCTTGCTGGTCGAGATCCCAGGAATGTCTTTTTTTCATGCTGATCTTCCCAAACTAGGCATCACTTTTTAGTAAATCCCTTGCGATTGCAAAAAAACCTGTCAAAATGTGAATGGAGTGTAAAAATGTAACAAATGTACCCAAGTTTGTAGAGAGCCTGAAATAGTCATAATTCTTGAGAGGTCTGAGCTGATCCTGTTCATTTCAGTGAGTTATTCATTCAGATATCTATTGATAATTATTTAAGTGTCAAAATTAACTATTTCACTTTTGTACAAAGCCTGTAGGAAAAGAGAGGGGGATGATCTTTATAGTAAGGTCCATGCAATCTATTTAGGCTCTACAAGTGTCTATTGCTTGGGAGAGTACAACCCCTTGCCCCCACCCCCCCCCCATCATGAATGAACCAAACCTAGTGTTTCTATCAGAGCTTCACAGAGCATCTGAGCCCAAAGGAGAGGGACTCAAGCCCCTCAGAGGACACATGATTATATTTTTAATATATATCTTATCTACTATGAATGGCATCTCATATTGGTATCTCAGACTGGGAGAGGCTTACTTTTTCACTGTAGCTTGGAAGGTTGCCATTACCTTTTGATTTCCAATTAGATTCCTTTTGTGTCTTCACTAAAAACGGGGGTGAGGGGAAGGTGGGGAAGCTGATATTCTCTTAAATGTGAATTGAGAAAATTATTTTGAGATCAAATGAAGAGAATGTGAAATTCCAAGAGACCCCTTAAGCATTGACCACTATGGTGATAGTTCTATATTATCTAGGCTTCAGTGATATCCTTCTTTCACACAAGTATGACTGTGGCTATGGCAGGTGTTCATGGCTTATTCTGGGCATGTTATGGTTTTGAGACATAGGGTAAGTGATCATAAACCAAGGAAAAATCTTTTCTGTTACTGGTGAAGACTGTGAAGAAAATAAAAATTGTTTCGAAACTGAAACAATGATAATTTATTAAAAACAAAAAATTTGGTTTGGTTTGGTTTTGATTTTTTTGTAATTTCATGCTGAAGAATTTGCCTGAAAGTTTGGGTTTAAAATAGCACCATCATGTAAAAAATTTTTTTTAAAAGTCATCTGATTTGCACTTTTGAAATTATTGTTAAATTAGTATTATATCACAAGCAAATAGGGACATCTTAGTGATTCTGTTCACCTGATATATTAAGCCACCTTCTATCTTTTCATAGGCTCTTAAGCAGATGAGTACTTAGGGCTTGATCCACAGCCTACTGACTTCAACTAGTTTTAAACTTTTTTTTTTTAAGTTCCTGCACAAGGCTAAAACATTGTGTTTAAATACTACACAAAAAGCTCCTCTGATTATCAAGTAGCATGGAAGCTAGCTTCTCAAGGACAGAAGGCTCCTACTCTGCTGGTGTTACATATGGTATCTTTCTTCAGAAAGATGGCCACCATTAGCAGGAGGTTTAGAAATATACATTCTATTTAGTAAAATTGTATTCAGTGTTCTTGTTGCTGTTTTGGACCTGAAGAAGAACTCTGTGCAGGCTCAAAAGCTTTTTTCTCTCTTATCTACAGAAGTTGGTCCAGTAAAGATATAACCTCACCCACCTTGCCTCTTTCATTCAGTAAAATTAACAGTTACTATACAATGAGAAATTCTTTTCTTACATTAGAAATTTATTGAAGGCTACAAAGAGGCAGGCGGGGTTGGCGATTCTAAAAAATCAAATAGAGCAGTGGAAACCATTGAAAAAAGATTAGTAGTCTTTTTTTTTTTTTAACAAGGACTAGCACTGAGAAATTATTGACCGAATATATGCTTTTCATAATACTTTGTAACTTGATACATTCATATTTACCTCTGCAGTGTTTGTTTCCAAGAAACCAGTAGTAAATGAGTGGCAGCATCATAAAGAAATGAGAAACTAGTTAAGCCCTCTATGTCTTAATCTGTAACCAGAAAAAATATTTTGAATTTTTTTATTGTTAATCTGTTTTTTTCTGATTCACATTCACCCTTTCATATGTTAAAAAGAACACTTAAAATTCGCAGTTTTCGATTTAATGAAGTATAGCCCCAATCTTGCAAAGACTAGTTAACTTTAAGCATATTAGTAGTACTGTTGAACTCATTGAGACTACTTACATGTTTAAAGTTAAACGTGTGTAAGATTTTTCTAGATCAGGGCCGGTGTGCAGTAATTAAAACATATGGTTGCCATTCTTGCTCAAGTGAAATGGAACCAGTATTGGAGCTCTCAGTCTTGGAGTTGAGGATTGTTATGCACAGGGCCGGCTCTAGGCACCAGCGTTCAAAGCATATGCTTGGTGCGGCACTTTTCAAGAGGTAGCACTCCTTTTATTTGTTTTTGTTTTGTTTGGTTTTTTTGCTTGTGGCGGCAAAAAACCTGGAGCTGTCCCTGGTTATGCACACCTGAGCCTGTAAGTCCCCATGCTTTTTCTTCCGACATGTAGGCAAAAGCAGAGCTCCCACATAAAAAGTTTACTTCTCAACCTTCCTTAGGATCTCCAGTATTCTTTACTTTGACCACATTTAAATGTAATATTTCTGGTCCTTCCTTTTTTTGGTTTATTTTCTGGTGTTCCTCACTGTATGTTCCCTTGCCAGGTAAGTCTTCTGCTTCCACATCTACCACTCATCAAAATACAGTTCTCACACATCCCTCTGTTCTAGTGGACAAACCTCAGTGATAGTTCCTCAGTTGTTGATAATAGTTAGGTCTAGAGATGATTCTGACAAATGGAGCAAAAATAAGCAGCTCAGCAACATGAAGGCAGATGAAACGAAATGTTGACAAGGGCAAGGTAATGCATATTGAAAGTAACAATCTGAACTACAATTATAGCATATAATTAAACTTTAGAAATCTTTATTTAAGGCAGGAGTGTAGCTGAATTCAAAGAAGGATTAGACATTTTCATGATCGCTGAGATCATCAGATGCAACGTGAAAATGTGAGGAATATCAACCTTTATTTTGGGGGCAAAAACTACTGATTGTGTGGAGTTAGAGAGAAACTAGCCTATACGTTTATTAATGAATAATTCTTCATTATGTTGTTTTACACCTTCTGAAACTTCCTGTGCTGGACTCTGTCAGGGACTGAATACTGAACAAAATGGGGCTGGATTAGATTGGTTTAATTTGATATGGCAGTTCCTGTGTTCTGTATTCCATTTGACAGGCCGCTCTGCAAGTTAAGATTAATATTCCAAGCTTTAAATGGATCTCTATTGCAGCTGTTATATGAAGACTCATTTTGTCATCTTAATAAAAAGACTCTTTAACAGTTCTTAGGCTTCGAAAGAGGCTAGTGGATATCAAGCTTTATTTCTGATTCCTCATCAATTGATTAAAGGTATTTGATCTCTCTCTTTTTTTCCCTCTAAAGTGAACTTGGAATTTCTCTACAGAGTGGAAATAGCTATTCCCCCGCCTCGTTGGTTTTTGTTTTGTTTTTTTTCCAAAATGGGAATGAGAGAAGATTACTGTGCATTCCCTAGATCTTAGGAAAGTCGTAAAATATTATTTAAGTATGACTAGTTTCTTAAGGAAATAAGGTTTGGGGGTGGGGGGTTAAGCAGAAAAAAAATGAGACAGCTGGCCTCTGTCATCTTTGGCAAATGTGGATTGTTTCATCTATCCAAGAATTTTATAAACTAACTAGAAACACTTCTCCTTCTTCAGTTAAAGTTCATTCTGTTAGAACAGTCTGTATCTGGGCATTAAGAGGTATTCTTTGGCTCTCAAAAAATGGTCAGGCAACAGCCTATATGTCTACACACACCAAGAGTTGACAGTAGAAGTAGCTGGTGTTTGGTATTCAGTCCACACTTCTTTTGGAGAATGATTTTGTAATCACTTGTAATGCAAGTCATGTCATGTAACATTTAGCACTGTCTTTAGTTCCAATAATCCTTCATTTTTTTCAGGGACTAAAGCAGGAATGGTTTGTTTCCTACCTGGTAAAAGGTTCTGAGAGTT
The DNA here is from genome assembly GCF_020497125.1 of Mauremys mutica. Lineage (NCBI taxonomy): Eukaryota > Metazoa > Chordata > Testudines > Geoemydidae > Mauremys > Mauremys mutica. The sequence goes on along the minus strand of NC_059072.1, from coordinate 286,647,734 downwards.
AGAATCATAGAATCTCAGGGTTGGAAGGGACCTCAGGAGGTCATCTAGTCCAACCCCCTGCTCAAAGCAGGACCAAACCCAACTAAATCATCCCAGCCAGGGCTTTGTCAAGCCTGACCTTAAAAACCTCTAAGGAAGGAGATTCCACTACCTCCCTAGGTAACCCATTCCAGTTCTTCACCACCCTACTAGTGAAAAAGTTTTTCCTAATATCCAACCTAAACCTCCCCCTCTGCAACTTGAGACCATTACTCCTTGTTCTGTCATCTTCTACCACTGAGAACAGTCTAGATCCATCCTCTTTGGAACCCCCTTTCAGGTAGTTGAAAGCAGCTATCAAATCCCCCCTCATTCTTCTCTTCTGCAGACTAAACAATCCCAGTTCCCTCAGCCTCTCCTCATAAGTTCCTTTATACTATTCTGGGAACCATGCTATTGCATTTGTTAGTCTAGTTCATGTACATTAATTGTTTTTTTTTTCTCATTAGTTCTTCCAGAGATTTTCAGAGTTTCAAGTTCACCTAGATAGTTTTAGTATTATACTTTTTAAAAATAAATATACTAAGTCAGTTCCTTTCAATGAGATGAACAAACTGAGATTTTTTTTTGCACAATGTAGCTACACCAGTGCAGCTGGATGGGTGCCAATTGTTACTGTTGATGTGCTGCACCAATATAAAAATGTAAAAAGTAACTTGCACTGGAGTGTTGCCAACTATTGCAACTTTATCATGAGTCTTGCAATAAATAGTGTTTTTCTTAAAGCCACAGGTGCAGGAATCTGATTATTTCCTGTGAAACTCAGCTTTCATATTTTTTTAAAAAGTACAGTTTTAGCCCTCAAGGTTGTTGAGGAAGGCTTGATAATATGAACCCTAAATGCTTCAATGCCAGAAGGCAAATAAAAACTCAGTGTGTTAATTTTCAGATCTCATTAATTTTAAGCCATTCAAGATTTTTGGGAGCATGACCCATGATTGTGAATATTTAGATTGGTACTACTGTGTGCTGTTTACCTATGTTTCTTTCCAAAGGTCTGGCTTACTCTGCGTGTGTGAGTTGCACTAGTGGAACAACACTGATATAAACACACCGGTGAAAATAAAAAGGCTAGCATTTTCTCTGGGTTCTGACCCTTGCCTGTGTGCTAGGTAAAGGGGCTGATGTGGTATAAAGGGGTTCTAAAAGCTCCTGAGCTAGCCAAATTCCTTCAGCGCAGGAACTGAGGGAGACAGCAGCAGGCTACATTCCAGGACTACCTCGCTAGCTCTGATGTGGGGAATGAGGCTGCAATATACAGTGTTGCAGAAAATGTGGACAACATGACTGGGGACAGGCTCTACCGTAGACAGCCCTGGAGGGCTACTTGTGGTGCATTGGAGATTGCACTGGTCTCCAGAACAGCTCAGAATCAGAAAGGCACAAATGTTGCTTAAAAATACCTTTCTCTTATTTCTTCTTAGTCTGTGAATTCTGTGCTGTGCCTCTTAGGGTATGTCTACACTGCAGCAGGGAGTGTGGTTGGAAAGGTTCTTGTAATAGATACTTGAAAGATAACCTATAACAAAAAAAGGAAAGTATTTGATTGTTAACTGACATGAGACAGTATGAAATTAAAAACTATTTTATTTTATTTGTTTAAAACAATATTATGCTTGTTTAAATTTGCGCTGTGTTTGCACTCCTATTAAGTAATGGTTGTAGAGTAAGAACAAAGGCTGATGTCATTTTTACTAAATTAGCAAAAATGTAATGATCAGAAGAAAATTTTAATATTCAGTGTAATGGATCATAAAAAATTGTACTGTTGCACTTAAGTTATATTTGAGTATTATTTTTGTTGCATTTTTCTGTTACATCACAATCATTATTAAAGTATGTGCACTTTTTTAGTATATGGATAAGTCTAAAAATAAAACCATAACAATGCTGTTTGCCTTTCAAAGGTGAAGAATGGCAGGCTAATGTAAATGGGATCATTTTTTTCTTAGCATTGTTACAATATATATTTTTCGGAATACCATATTGATGAAATAACTTTTATTGCTGACTGACATTTTTTACTTATGTATTTTCATATCTATTAGGAAGCACAGCTACAGCATTTAAAGATAACTGAAGGGAAAAGCAATTGGAAACTTGTTTGACTTTGTGGGAGATAAAATGGAAACGTATATAGCAATACATGATAACTTTTAACAGATTTGAGGCTTAACAATGGTAGGTTTAAAATATGCAGCAATTACCTGAAACATTGGCTAAATTAATAAATTACAAAAATATCTAAAATATCATCTGGAGTACATAAAAGCTGTTGCGCAGTCAAACAAAATCAGATGATATTTTGAATGTGTGCTAATTTTAGTAAATGTGAGAAGAGAGTAGTATGTTATTACAACTTGATTTTAATATTGGGAATTTGATTTAACATTCAAAAACTATGGAGGAATTTTAAAAAAGTTTGAGGGATAATTTGTTTATTACACGTCTGTCAAAAACTATAAAAGTTAATACAGTAAACCAAAGAATAGCAGCAAGGATAAACAGTAAACAGGGAAACCACAAAGGATCTGAAAAGGGAAGGACTAATAGGAGTACAACCGAAAGATAAAACCATAGATTAGGGGCCAAAAATGAGTTAAGATCAAATGATATAGTCTATATCTCAGAAATTAAATACTTTTCACTTGTGTCTGTGGCAGTAAATTAAAACAATTCCCTTAAAATTAATGAGCCAGATCTTGACCCATGATATGGTCCCTTTGCGTTGCTCCTGCAGCATACAAGGACTACACAGGTGTGTTAAATGAGCATTCCCTCTGTGTGTGAGACTCTTCCATAGAATAACTGTGTTGGCTAGGGGATGTGGCAGAAGTTAGAGGTGGCAATGGCCAGTGAATACTCTGCTCTAACAATCTCCATTTGGCATAATGCTTCCTACACCAGGGCGGGGACTAGAAGGAGTTGGGTAGTGGATTAACTTTAATGGGAGTGGTGGGTACTTATGACCTCTGACAATCAGGCTTCTAATTCAGCTGACTAGATATGGATTTAGGTTTTTACCTTTAGACTTAAAAATTTAGGCCTTTCATCTTTCTAACAATATCTTATAATGGGGAATTTGAAGGCTGTACTTGACATCGTACATGAAAAAAATGAAATGAATTTTCTACATTGGAAGCTGATACATAGAAGTTGAAAGAAAGACTAGTCACACAGAAAAAAGTTGGTAAATGCAATATTTTTACATTTGAAAGAAGTGTGGGAATGCACTTCAGTTAATGTTTGAATGCTACTTTGAAAATGTAATACACTGTATAAAGAGCTAAGTGTTATTTTAGCAAATCAATTTCATAAGATGGCAAAAGGAAAACATACTTGTAAGTGATCACCCTGTAATAAATCCATACTTAGTATCTCTTCCTCCAAGTTATATGTCTTTAGAAATTAATTTAAAATTTACAACCATTTTAAATTAACCTACAAAGGATTTACTTTTTGTGTTTATTCACAAAAGTGTAATCAGAAATGAAAAGTCACTTAATGGATTCTTTGCACATTTAAGAGATGTTAAGACTTATAGGCCTCTCTGCTCTGGCAAATTTAGGACCTGCAATTTACCACCAGTACAGCTCAAAACCATTGCCACCTCCTGTCATCTGCTCCATTGGTGAATTATGGGTCCCTCATTTGCCAAAGCAAATTGAGACACAAGGGGCTTGTCTTAATTAAAATATGTATCATGTCTAAACATGATAGTGGAGAGTTATCTGACAGTACTGGCTATGAATGGCCAGTCAGAGTAAACCAGGGCATGTTAATGTTCAAACATGATTCAATTGTCTAGTGAAGGCAAGGCGGTATTATGGGGTAGGAAACTCTGATAACTACAGTATTATTGGAGACTTTTCTAGTACTGAACGCTGAATTATCATGATTCATCATTAAAATGTAAAGTGGGTCTGATTTTCAATTGCCTTGCACTTTGTGCAGTTATTCGCGCTCATGCAAAGTTGGTGTAAAATGCTACCAAATCAGAGTAGTAATGTTTTGTACTTTGTTTGCATGTTGAATGACTATCCAAGGTGCAAAGGCAATATAGAGTTATGCCCAGAATCTCTACTAGATGCTACCAAGGACTAGCGAAATATTCTAGTATCACTTTTATAAAGGTATCTCACATGATTTTTCCTATAGTATTGATTGTAGTGCTTTTCCAAATAGACTATATGAATTAACTTACATTTTACTACTATATTGTGATTATAAATCACGGCTATAGGTGAACTATTGCAGTATAATAAAGATCCAGTCGTATAACCAGCTATTGGACCATATTAATAAAAAAAGACTATTCATGCAGGTATATGGTACAAAAACTTTATTGTAATGATATACTTTTAATAAATTGTATTGAAAGCCTGCAGATGGGCTTTTCTCCCATCATCTTCTGCTTAAGAAGTCTTAAAATATTTGAATATTGTGGGATTCAGAAATTTAGTGTGTAAATATTTAGAATGAAAGACTGTTCATCAATTATAGTTTCTAATTTAGCATGTTAGTTACAAACAGAAAATCTGTTTGCTGTAATATACACTACAATTTATTAAACTAAACTAGAAAAATTAACTTTGTGAAACAGGGATTTTGTTTTTATAAAATGTATTAACTATAAAGAAGAAAACCACAAGTTGTAGGTGTTAGCATTTTGTGGACTAACCTGAAATGCAACCATTGGAAAAATATAGATGGACTGATGTGTGATTCTTGAATACTTTCTTATGCTAATTTTCCACTTGAGGCACACCTATCACCAACAACTTGCTTGGAATTTTTGACTAATTGTGTGTGACATGATTTATTATATTATTTATTTGTATTGAGGTAGCATCTTGAAGCCCTAATCAAGAATTATGTCCTTGTGCTAGGTGCTGTACACATGCATTTAATAAAAAGCATTACCCATCCCAAAAAGTTTTGCAATCTTAGAAGATAAGAAAAGCACAACAGATGGATAAAACAAATGGGGAGGGAAGAGAGGAGTCATCAATATAAATATGATAGTTGAAGCCATGTTTGCAGATAAGATCACGCAAAGATAGGGCTTAGAGAGAGAAAAGGAAAGGAAAAAAGAGCTCTTGAGGACCCCACCAAATGAGACTGAATACAGACAATGGAGTCATGAAAGCCAGGGCAGACAAGTGCTCAAGAAGAGGAGTGTGTCAATGGTGTCGAAGACAGCCAAGATATTTAGGAAGATGAAGTGGAGAAAAGACCCTGAGATTTGAACAGTAGGAGGCCATTAAAAATTCTGGCAACAACACTTTCAGTGGAGTATAGAGTTCAGAAGCCAGATTCAAATGGATCTAGAATCGAATTAGAGGAGAGGAGCAGTTGTCGATTAAAGGGAATTGTCACCATGGTTTGAGGGAGTTGCATGTTTTTACTGTCAGATTATCCCTTTTCTATGATCATAATGTGTTGTACTACTTCATCATTTTTAAATAAATACATTTTTTTTCTTTTGTCAGCTTCACAGAGCCAATTCTTTGTTGAGTCAAGTACAACAGCCATACAAGTACCTCATTGAGTCTGTACAACAGAGAGATTCTCAGATAAGTTTACAGAAAGAACATATTACACAACTTGAGAAAGATGTCAGGTAAATACCAAAACATTTTGTGTATATCATTTTTATATTTATCTGCATCCCAACTTAGAAAATAGTATTAGTGTCATAACATTTGAGACTTTGCCACTGCATCATTTTCTAAATCAGTTTTATATGCTGCAGTTCTCGCATCCAGGTTTTCCCGCAGTCTCATAGAGCTGGAGAGAGGCAATAGGGAAAGAGTTGGATTTAAAGAGGAGTTTGGAGTTGGGGAGAGATGGTGGGAAGAAGAGGAAGGTCATGGGAGCAGAGAGGAACAAACCAGACTTCATATGGAATCAGGGAAATAGTTTGTAGCCAGAGAGAGATTATGTTATGGAGCTGTTGTTTGAGCTGGGAGAGGTACAATCTGAGGCATAAATAAAAGACAAGTCCCAGAATTCATTTCTGAACCAAAGTTAAAATGTTAACTATTCAGTCGTTATATAGTAACTACTTAAGAGATACATACATTCACACCACTGTGAAACAACCACTGTCAATAAAAGTCTTCCCCTTCAGACTATACAGCACTGGGAGTACAGAACTGGTACTTGGCTATAGTGGCAGCATACCACTTTACATGACAGGGAATGAATATGTATCCACACATGGATAGTTGTTTGATTTGGAGGAATCTCTGGAAAGAAAGTACAGTTGAGTGGAATGCACGTCTATAACCACATGAAGAGGAACCATCTGTTTCAAACTCTAGATGTGCAGATAAACTGGAGAGAAAACCTTCCCAGATATCCCCAGTGAAAGGTGATATCCCACATCTTTCATTGGAGATATCTTTGACTCAATAGAAGTCAATATTTTCCTTCCAGGGGAAAGTTTTTTTTGACATTTTCCCAAGCCCTTCATGAAACAGAAACCTCAAAAATGAATGTGCTTTTTTCTCATACTGATGACAAGCCTCGTGGCCTCTTTCACGTATGTGACATTTATGCACAAATGTGGATGAAACCATTAAAATCTGGGTGTGACTGTATGCACAGCATGATTGCATTTTTTACTCTTATCCTGAAAGTCCAAAAGTCTCTCAAGTGGTGGATATAAAAGGGCAATTTACTTAAGGGAGTCTTTTTCAATCTGCATCTCTATCACCAGTAGTTATCACAAATGCCTCCAATCTTGGTTGAGGAGCTCATTTCTGAGAGCAGACAGTTCGTGGTCATTGGAACATGGGAAAGCCAAATGCAATATAAACTTTAGAGACTACCTAATAGCTTGTGTCCCATGAAAATCTTTTTTGGCTCAACACGAACCACATAGAGTAAGTGCTTACAGACAACATAACAGCACTGTTCTACCTCAACAAGCAGGAATGATGCTCACTCCCAGTCAGTCTGACACAGATTTGAGAGGTTTGGGACAGGAAGCCTGGAAAAACTGATTTTTGATCTTGCATGGTTTTATCTGTAAAATGAAAATAATATTTACCTAATTAAATTATCACATTTTGGCTAAAAGCTTTTCCCATGTCTCAGAAAGCTGTAGTGATTACCAGTGAAATAATTAATATTGACATTTAAATTATAATAACTAGACTTCAGGCTTAATAACCCATTGGAATGATTGGGAAAGAAATTATACTCTTCTTAGAGTTTTTGAGCCAGATCATTGACTCCCCCCCCCCTTATGTCTACTTTGCACAACTCTAACTGCAAAGCAGACCTAAAGGATGAAGGCTCATCATTGGCATTTCAACATCACCAATGGTTATTTTGCAGTCTGGAAACAAAGTCTCTGCTTGCAGCTTTCAGAACAGACCTATGTTCCTAAAGATGCCCGCGTCATGCACCTTTCCCGACCTGTGATCCACCAGTGCTTGCAACACCATTGAGAAGTACCCCCTTTCAGTTTATGTACTCTTTCACAAGGTGATCTGGTGCCAAGATAGGGATTTGTGTTCCGGCTATTGCCCCACCACAGTTAGGGAACTCCATCACGGCAAAACCATCCACTATTTCCTGCATGTTCCCCAGAGTCACTACCCTTCTTAGCAGAAGTCTGTTGATGGCCCTGCAAACTTGGATCACAACAGATCCCAGGGTAGATTTACTCACTCCAAATTGACGCTCCACTGACTGGTAGCAGTCTGGCATTGCAAGCTTCCACAGACGACTCGCCACTTGCTTCTCCACTGTCAGAGCGGCTCTCATTTTAATATTGCTACACATCATGGCTGGGGAAAACTCTTCACACAGTTCCTGGAAAGTGGCCGTATACATTCAAAAGTTCTTCAGCCACTGCTTGTCATCCCATAGCTGCATAACGGTGTGGTCCCACCAGTCAGTGCTTGTTTCCTGGGCCCAGAAACAGCGCTCAGCCATGTCAAGGTGATGTGTGACTGTTGCCAGCAACTGCAAATTGCTCAGCTCTGTGTCTTCCAGCAGGGCTGCTTGCATGCCATCACATTTTTCCACACGGCACCATGGCTACCATATCCACTATTTCCTGGGACACCCAGATCTTCTTTGTTCCACTCCTGAGAGATGTTTTGACCAGACCGGGCCAGAGAGGGGGACTCAGATGATACTTCCACTGGCCTTGGCTAAATCCCAGTCACCACTTGGGATGTGAAACTTCCACTCTCACCCACTCCCCATATGTCCTTTTTCCTTACCCACCTTATTTCTTTTCTTTCCTGTCGCTCTACTTTTGCCTTTTGTCTAATAAGAGTCTTGCGTAGCCAGCTAAGATTGTATATTTTGCAACACTTCAGTGAGCCTGTGACCAGAGAGGCAACTAAAGGCAATGTCCTAAACAGCCTAATGCTGGTACAAGTTTGCCAGGTCTCAGAGTGGCTGGGCCTGTGTTTTTCCAGCAGTGAGGTTGCAAGTGAAAGTCAACACCAGAGACAGGAGCTGCAATTTCTATCTTTACTGTCCTTTTCTCTCTCCTTTTGTGTGTGTGTTTCTCGGTTTCCGCTCCTCCCCCGCCCCCCCTTAGCAAATGGGCTTGGATTTAACAACAGCAATAACAATAGCTCCAGCCCATCTCAGCTAACTTCTTTTATTTTCCCCAAAAAGGAGCATTATTACCATCTTTAATATCATCTAAGTGACTGTCAAACAATGGTTCTTCTTTGAGTGCTTGTTGATGTCCATTCCAATCAGGTGTATGCGCACTGCGTGCACACCAGCCGCAAGATTTTTCTCTTAGCAGCATCCGTAGGGTCGGCCTGGACAGCTCCTGGAGTAGCGCCTTCATGGCGCCCAGTATAGGGCCCTGCTGCCCCCTCACTCCCTCAGTTCCTTTTTACCGCCAATGACAGCTAGCTGGAACAACTGTTGCTGTTGCATTGCAAGTGCTTTTGGCAGTGTCCACTTCAGTCTTCATTGTTAAATAGCTGTAAATAGTTTGTTAGTTATTAGTCATGGTCAGTTGTTGTGATTCTTGGGGGTTCCCCCCCCCCCCAACAACGTTTTCCCTGGCTCTGGGGTAGGCCCCGATCCCCAGGCTTCAAACTCTGCGAGGACTGTGGCAAGTTCTTCTTGTCTATGGTGCCTTGGGGAGAGCCACCAAAAGGACAAGTGCAGGATCTGCAAGGGATTTTGCCCTAGGACCCTTAAAGATTGGGATCAAAGGTTCAAGATCCTGATAACGGAAGCAGCACTCCGACCACAATCCGACCTGGGGTCTGCAGAACCCATGCCGAGCACTTGTCAGTCCGCAGTGCTCCAGCACTGACGGTGCACAAGCTGGCACCAAGGAAGGACCCTAAGGACTCACGGTACTGCCACGGCTCCGCCCATAAGAAACCCTCTTCTGTCTCGCACCGTTCTCAGTCCCTGGTGCCACAGAAGAAGAAAAGGCCGGATAGGGGTCGCTCTCCCCCTCTAAAAACCAGGGGACCTGCGGCATCGAACACATTTCGAGCCAGGCCACCTCGTCTCTCCAGCCTTCCAGAGTCTTGTTGACTCCTGCCCTGTCTGGGGCTCAGTTCACTCCAAACCCTCAATGGTCCCTGGACCTCCAAGGTGATCATCTCCCACTCTCCTTGATGCCAGAGGCATTCGAAGCAGCCAAGGACCTTATACGCCTCATGGTGCCATCCTCCCCGCAGAGGAGAGACAAGTCGCCAGTGACTGCGTGGCCCCAGTTTCAATCAAGGGGCAAACCCAGTGATGATGGCGCGCCGATCCCCATCTCCGGCACACCTCTCCCCAGCACAGCCCACCTACGCAGGGGAGCCACACCAGTCCCCAACCTCTCCGCATCGCTCTCCAGCAGTCCAGAGTACCACTCCTCCGTGGTACTCCTACTCAGAGTTGGAGGCAGAAACCTATCGTTCCAATAGGATCAGGAGCAGGAGGTCCAGATCCCGCCACGACCACCAACCCTACCCAGCACCATGGGCTCCACAGTGGCAGCCTTCGATACAGTGGCCCTTTTGGACAGCCTGGGCATATCATCAGAGCCAGGGACAGATCCAGGGCCTAAGGCCCAGGTCGGCATCAGAGTTCTTGGCATCCTTTGTCCCCCCCACAGGCGCCACCAATCGCTGTTGTCCCCTACAGCTCCGCGGCACCAACCCTCCCATCAACAGCACATCCGATGGCTGCAGGATCAGTACCACCAGCATGGACTTGAGGGATACGTACTTTCACATAGTGATAATCCCACCTCACAGAAGATATCTCGGGTTTGTTGTGAACAACAGCCACTGTCAGTTTACTGTTTTTCGATTTGGCCTGTCAGCAGCACCTTGGGTGTTCACCAAGTGCATGGCAGTCGTGGCGGCATTCCTGCACAAGCAGCAGGTAGAGGTGTTCCCATATCTCCACGACTGGCTGATCAAAGGCCACTCCAGATCTCAAGTGGAAGCGCAGGTCAGCTTCATAAGAAGGACGTTCAACGAACTGGGTCTCCTTCTAAATGAGGCCACATCAATACTGTCCCCGGTGCAGAGAATAGAGTTCATAGAGGCAGTGCTAGACTCAACTCAAGCCAGGGCATACCTCCCAGAAGCCAGATTTTGGTCACTGGGCAACGTCATACGGGGTCTCAGGCAGTTCCACACCACTACAGCAAGGAATTGCCTGAAGCTTCTGGGGCACATGGCCACTTTTATCTATGTAGTACAGCACACCAGACTCAGGCTTTGCCCACTCCAGTCATGGCTAGCGTCAATATATCGACCAGCTCTGGATGCTTTGGAGAGCGTCGTAACCCTGCCTTGTCCGATACTAGACTCCCTCCTGTGGTCACTTGACCCACAGGTAGTTTGTGCAAGAGTCCCCTTCACCAGCCCCCAGCCATCCCTCTCATTAGTGACAGATGCATCAGATCTGGGATGATGTGCACATTTGGGAGACCTCAGGACACAAGGCCTCTTGTCTCAGGCAGAGCTCACTCTGCATATCAGTGTCAGAGAACTGAGAGTGGTGCTTCTGGCATGCCAGGCTTTTGGAGTCCATATATCAGGGAGAAGTATATCAGTCCTCATGGACAACACCTCGGCAGTGTTTTATATCGATAAACAGGGATGCATGTTCCTCTCCCCTGTGCCGGGAAGCCCTCATGCCATGGGACTTGTGTAAAGCACTCGATACACCAGCAGGCATCATACTTCCCTGGGATACAGAACGAGCTGGCGGACAGTCTCAGCAGGTCTTTTCATGGCCATGAGTGGTCTCTGTGGCCAGACATAGGGAGCTCAATCTTCCAACACTGGGGCTTTCCCCAAATAGACATTTGCCACACGCCGCAACAAGAAGTGTCACCTATTCTGTTCCTTCCTGAGTCACAACCCAGGATCCATAGTGGATGTGTTCCTATTTCCATGGGGAAGCCGCCTCCTATACGCATTCCTGCTGGTTCCTCTTGTTCACAAGGTGCTCCTCAAGATCCGCAGGGACCTAGTGTAACAATGCGACCTTTGGAGGGACACCACGGAGAGTATCAATTCAGGACAAATTGCTTAGAGCAGGGCAGAAACAGCCCAAGACTGGGGGTCCTTCACTACTAAGGCATACTTGTCATAAATAAACAGATCAGGGTTAAGGTCTCTTTTCCCTGGAAAGGGTTAACATGTAGTACCTGGTGACCACCTGACCAGAGGACCAATCAGAGATAAGATTTTTTCAAATCTCTGTGGAGATATTACTGTTTGCTGATATTGCTTTTACTAAGAAAAGGGGGAGGGGGAATTCTCTCCACAGAGATTTAAAAAAATCTTATCTCTGATTGGTCCTCTGGTCAGGTGGTCACCAGGTACTACATGTTAACCCTTTCCAGGGAAAAGAGACCTTAACCCTGATCTGTTTATTTATGACAATACTAAACCAGCCAAACAGAGAGGACTTCGGTTTTACCCCACTGGCTAACCAGAAGTCATACAAGCAATTCCGTCAGACACTCCAGTTTCCCAGTATCACCACCAGCACCACTCCTTATGGGGATGAATGGTTATTAAAATCAATACCCCAGTAAAAGAAAAAAAACAGTTCTCCCAATCCCAAAGGACCAACCCCAGACCCAGGTCAATATACAAGTCCGATCTTACCCACAAATCACTCTGTTGCCAATCCTTTAGAACCTGAAATCTAAAGGTTTATTCATAAAAAGAGAGAAATATAGATGAGAATTAAAATTGGTTAAATCGACTCAAATACGTACAACAATTGCAAAGTTCTTAGTTCAGGCTTGTTTAAGGCTTGATGGGATTACTGCTGATTTAAACCAATCAAGTCTCTGGAGTACAAACATCCCAGCTTGGATGGGTCGTTCAGTCCTTTGTTCAGAGCTTTGGCCACACCGAGCCCTAATGATATTGATAGCTCCAGCCTGGCCACACCAGCACTGGTACACATCACTCCTAGAAATGTCCATGGCAACTCTGGTCATCCCACCACTCGTCCTGGACCTAATCACACAGGATCACAGCTGCCTCCAACATCCGAATTTGAGTTGCTACATCTCACAGCATGGAAGCTGTATGGCTGAATGCTGTGGAGCTGTCCTGCTCTGATCAAGTCAGACAAGCCCTCCACAAGGGAGATGTACCTGGCCAAGTAGATCTGGTTGGAGCAGCACCATCAGTCTCCGATGCTTGCCTTGGTGCAATATATACTGGACTATCTCCTCCATCTTAAGCAACAAGCACTGTCCGTGTCGTCAATAAGAGTTCACTCGGCAGCCATCTCCACCTTCCATCCAGGCGCAGGGGGCTACTCAGTCTTCGCGAATCCAATGGTCAGCCATTTCCTTAAAGGTCTCGACAGACTATACCCACAAATACAACAGCGTATCCCAGCTTGAGACCTCAATCTAGTCCTTTCCAGACTTACGGGACCACCATTTGAACCACTGGCGACGTTCTCCCTGCTTTATCTCTCTTACATGGTGGTGTTTCTGGTGGCAATAACCTCAGCTAGGAGAGTGTCGGAGCTCAGGGCCCTTACAGCAGAGCCTTCTTACACAGTATTCCATAATGACAAGGTTCAGCTCAGACCTCACCTGGCCTTTCTCCCAAAGGTCATCTCCCAGTTTCACGTCAACCAGGACATCTTCCTCCCAGTGTTCTATCCTAAGCCGCATTCCAGTGGAAGGGAGCAGAGGCTTCACTCATTGGACGTCCGCAGAGCGCTAGCCTTCTACATCGAAAGGTCGAAGCTGTTCTGAAAGTCCATCCAGTTATTCGTGGTGGTGGCTGATAGAGTGAAAGGCCTCCCTATGTCATCGCAGCATATCTTATCATGGATCACGTCATACATTCGGGAGTGCTACACTTGGCGAAGGTGCCCACTCCACCAGGGCTCAGGCCACCTCAGCAGCATTCCTGGCACAGGTCTCCACACAGGAATTCTGCAGGGCAGCAATGTGGTTCTCTATACATACTTTCACCATGCACTGTGCGATCACTCAGCAGGCCAGAGATGATGTGGCCTTTGGACGAGCTGCACTCCAGTCAGTGGATGACTCTGACCCCACCTCCTGAACTTTGGCTTGTGAGTCACCTGATTGGAATGGACATGAACAAGCACTTGAAGAAGAAAAAACGATTACTCCCCTTCTCGTAACTGCTGTTCTTCGAGATGTGTTGTTCATGTCCATTCCAATACTCACCCTCCTACCCCTCTGTCAGAGCAGCCAGCAAGAAGGAACTGAGGGGATGGGGGGTTGGCAGGGCTCTATATTGGGCACCATGACAGCGCAGCTCTAGGGGGCGCCCAGGCCGACCCTATGGACGCTGCTAGGGGAAAATCTTCCAGCTGGTATGCATGCGGCGCACACACACCTGATTGGAATGGACATGAACAACACATCTCGAAGAACAGTTATGAGAAGGTGAATAACCGTTTTTTATTTTCCTTCTGAGGATATTATTAAAATGAAAGCCTGATTTAATACTTTACATTCCAATGCTTTCATTGTTTTTCCTTTTTGTTTTCTGTACTTCTAGTAAAAGGTTAGAAAACTTTTTAACAGTGGGTTTGCCATGGTGCTAAATAGACATTTCTGTATACCAAACTCCAACTATTGTTTAAAACTTTAATGTTGGACAGTTTCAGGGTTATGTTAACACCTTTGACTCTTTGGGCCTATTTATTCCATCTAAATTAATAAAACAGTTTCACCCAGGGATTCATGGTAATAACCATCAAATAAATGATTGGTTGTTGAGACTGCTAAGGGTTAGTGTGCTCCTTTCTGACATCAGAGTTGATGTCTTTCTCATGGACATGCACTCTTATCTCAGATTGGGATTTTTGGTATTTACAGTGGGGATGCATTGAAACCTTTTCCTAGTGTCTATTAGTGGCAGATATTCCTTGACAGAAGACTAAATAAATATGTATCAGAGGGGTAGCCGTGTTAGTCTGGTTCTGTAAAAGCAGCAAAGAATCCTGTGGCACCTTATAGACTAACAGACGTTTTGCAGCATGAGCTTTCGTGGGTGAATACCCACTTCTTGCATCCGAAGAAGTGGGTATTCACCCACGAAAGCTCATGCTGCAAAACGTCTGTTAGTCTATAAGGTGCCACAGGATTCTTTGCTGCTTTTAAATAAATATGTTAAAACTTAATTCATTGGCTGATGGGGGTTTGTGGCCTCCCAATTCTAGGGGATTTGGGAGCTAAAGTAATTGTCCTCAAGCAGATTAGAAAGAAACCACTAGCACTGATGAAAGTTTGGCCATGTGAGATCTTGGTCTCTGAGCCCAAGATTTAGAGCCTTTTCCAACTGGGATGCAGAAATTATTGGCATGTTGTGTGCTGTGATTTGGAGTGCCAAGTCAGGACCTTTGTTAATGGTAATGAAGAAAGATAAGCTCCTTCCCAAAATTGACTTTGGAAGGACTTCCTGCTCTCTGATATTATTTGGTAGTTACTAGTATGCATGTTAATAAAGTTATCTGTGATAGCTCCACTTTTCCACTAATTTGTGTGTATCTTATCTGCTATATTTGCAGTAGCATACACATTTTTTTTCCTTTACTCCAACAATGGATGAACACCAAGAACAAAGCTGTTCTAAATCTGGAAAACTGGCACTTTCTGATAATTCTGTATTCACAGTAATGACTGAAGACTGAGGCCAAGTCTACACTAGAGTTAGGTCAACGTAACCATAAGGCAGTTTACGTCAACGTAACTATGGCCTGGTCTACACTAGGGGGAGTATCAATGTAAGGTACGCAACTTCAGCTATGGGAATACCGTAGCTGAAGTCAACGTATCTTATTCCGACTTACCTCCCGTCCTCACGGCGCGGGATCGACGTCTGCAGCTCCCCCGTCGACTCCACTACTGCCACTTGCTCCAGTGGAGTTCCGGAGTCGATGAGGAGCACGTTCGGGGATCGATATATCACGTCTAGATGAGATGCGATATATCGATCCCTGATAAATCGATCGCTACCTGCCGATATGGCGGGTAGTCTGGACGTACCCTATGTAAGTGTCTACACTAGAATGGTACTCCCACCGATGGAGGTCATAGAATCGTAGAAGATTAGGATTGGAAGAGACTTCAGCAGGTCATCTAGTCCAGCCACCTGTTCAAAGCAGGACCAACCCCAACTAAATCATCCCAGCCAGGGCTTTGTCAAGCCAGGCCTTAAAAACCTCCAAGAATGGAGACTCCATCATCTCTCTAGGTAACCCATTCGAGTGCTTCACCACCCTCCTAGTGAAATAGTTTTTCCTAATATCCAACCTAGACCTCCCCCACTGCAACTTGAGACCATTGTTCTGTCATCTGCCACCACTGAGAACAGCCTAGCTCCATAACAGCTAGTTATCTTATCATAGAAGGCAATCAGTTTGGTCAGGCATGACTTGCCCTTTGTGAATCCATGTTGACTGTTCCTGATCACCTCTCTCTCCTCCAAGTGCTTCAAAACAGATTCCTTGAGGACCTGCTCCATGATTTTTCCAGGGACTGAGGTTAGGCTGACTGGTCTATAGTTCCCCAGATTCTCCTTCTTCCCTTTTTAAAGATAGGCACTATATCTACCTTTTTCCAGTCATCTGGGACTATACAAGTTGCCCACTACATCAACCTAATAACTCCATCTCTTCAAAAGGTGTAACGCTTAGGTCGATGTAGTTAGGGAAATGCATTAGTTACATCACCTGTTGGCTGTCAGCCTTGCACAGGGCTCACAACCTGGAGCCCCACCACTGGGATTGACAGCCTGGATCCCCACTGCCACCTCCCAGTTAGGGATTGGGCAGGGGCGAAGGGACAGCCTGAGCCTGGCTGCCTCCCGGTGAGGGATTGAGGAGCTGGGTAAGAGGAGCCCGAGCCCAGCCACCTCCTGGTTGCTGTAGGTTGACCTAACTTATGTCAACGTAATTTGGTAGTGTAGACAAGCCCTGAGTTAATAAAACTAAAGAAACAGCACAGTTTCATCCTTAAATTTGCTCATAAGCAAAAATTAGAAAATGTTATAGCTTCACTTTATGGAGTAATCATGGTGTGTTGATTCAAAAGGGAAAGAAGCAGTATAACTGGAATATATTTAATTCAGCAGATGAAACTGAACTTCAGACATGAGCTTCTGACTAATAATTAACAGTGAAGTATACTCTTGTGCAATATACTGTATAAGGTATACAAGGAACTTTATGTTGTGGTTTCTTTAAGTTTGTGAGTCATGCATAAGAACTCCAACTTTGAAAGCTTGGTTTCTGCTGTTTATAAAATACGTAAGTCCAAGAAAAACTAAAGTATCACTGAGTAACAAGACATGCATATAGAAAGAACACTGAGTTTGGCAGCTTCAGTATGTGTTAAAAATGACAGAGGATAAAAGTACTGCCTAAATTAAAAATATATAATTAAAATAGTTTAAAATGTAGTGAGGCTTTGAAAATATAGCTTAAGCAGTATGAATCAAATTGCAGGACACTTCCTGGGAAAGTAATGACTGCCTGGAAGGAGCTGGTGGCTCTAAAGCTCAATCAAGGGCTATTTACTTGAACAGGTTGTTAATTCCCAGGAAGTACCCAAATCCAGAATCGATGTTGCTTCTAAAATGGAAAAAGCCATAAGTATATGGCCATTTTAAAAAAATGTATGATGCAGTTGATTGATCATTTCTATAAAATTTATACCCTGAACATTAAACATTTGATGTGCTTGAATCATATCTAAATATTCCATTCAGTTTATTATGTGTTTCCTTCTTAGACTGCTTCTGAGTTTCATAACCTGTTTTTACTGCTATATGACTAATCATTCTACTGTGGTGTTGATTTCAAGTTTAACCTGTTGTGAAGATTATTTGGTTTGGTCATGTGATGCTGACATCGGTCCCCTTTTTCTGAATTCTTGGGACTATGGAAACAAAATTGGGCAACAGCATATACAAATCTTACGAGTCTGACAATCTGGCATTTATTCTTGGAGTCTGACGCTAAAGCTGAATATGAAAATACATTTAATTATACTAGAAGAGTAGCTGCCTAGAATCAGAATTTGGAGAGAAAAATTGTTTTACAAGTTAATACAATGATGTAAGATGACAAAAGGAAGGACAATTAAAATTAAGCATGACACTGGGTCTTTAATACATCCCATTGTTCCTAAGTTATATGTGTGTTCAAGATAAACCTGAGATTGTGGGTGCTACTATAGTAGTAAATAATATGTGGCAAAAATAATTTTGTTACTACTTCTGCGGAGACCATAAAGCTAGGAGAGTGCAAGTTGGACTCTATTCCTTCTTATGCGTCATCAACAGAATTATTTGTGAAAATGCAATTACATAGCCGTCAGTTACACCAGCACAAATCCAGTGGAGGCAAAAAATTATACAGCAGAGAGTGAGGGTTTAATATGGTTTGCCAAACCTTTACTACTGGTGATGATACATAAGAATGAGAGAATACCTCAGGTTCTGGTTCGAGGACTAGGAGTAAACAAATCTATTTTTGCTTGTAAAATGGAGAAAATTGTATCTAGAAGTAACTGACACAATAAAAATAGAATTCTGTGATGCCACTTCTAAAGAGAAGAATCACACTTTAAATCAAATCAGTTTTGTTTTACTGTGGTGTTGTATGTAAATGAATCAGTGATCTTCAATTCTGTTATTTGATTAAAGCAAGCATTCACATATACCCATCTTTTCAGATGCATTAACAACCTACAATTTTTGAATAAAGGATTATTTTATACAATTGCTTGAGCACATTCATTGTTTCCAGTATTTAGCCTTAAAAATGCATGTTTCAACCAGACAAGATTAGAAGAGATTATCCATTGCTATTACTGTATTTCCTATCCTCTTTTCTACCAGCCTTTTAAATAAAGAAAAGACAGCTTTGCTGCGTGTCAAGAATCAAATGGCAGCAGATTTGGAAAGACTTCTAAATCATCGTGAGGTAATCTTCCTATTTTAGCATAACTTTATCATAGATGTTTTTCTGCAATTAAAACTTGGGAAAGTTATATTTTATATTTTATAGATTTTAGAAATATATAGGTAGTGTGTCAGCTGGGCACTTAGAAAAGGGAGTTCTGTCATCTTACTCATTGTGTGATGCTGGGCAATATACTTACCCTTTCTGTCCCTGAGTTTCCTCACCTGTAAAGTAGTTATTTTATTACTTTCCTGCCTGTTGTTAGTTTAACTGTTGATAAAGTGTTTTGGGTTCTTTGATGAAAGATGGTATACAATGCAAAATATTATTTTATACTGTATTTAAGAGTCCATTGTACATTAGCTCTCAAAAATGCTGTTAGATCACTCTTAGTAAATTTATTGGAAGCATTCTTTTAGGATGCATAATTTTTCTTGGTAAAGATTGCAAAATTGTGATGCATATGCAATAAAAATGTGCAAATAGAAATCCTCTAACTATAAAGCAGAAAGTAACTGTGTGTGCTTCCCAATACTACACCAGCAGAAATGTGCCTCTTCTTTGATCTTGTGGGATGCTGTGTAGGTGTGTCAGACATGTATTCACTCTGCCTGTTGCTTCTGATTTTTGCTAACCCAAATTCAGATTTCACAATTATGATTAGACTTGGGGAAAATGCCTGATACCTTTCAACTTGTTTGAGTTGGTATTTATGTTTAGCGTAATTTCATCAAGTAGAAAAAATAATCAACCACAACATTAAAATGATCAACTTATATCAAACCCAACTCACTCTTCCCTTCCACCGAAATTTAAATTATAACTATTATAAAATAAGATTGTTTCAGTAGACAAAATCAATATTGCATTATTTCATCTAATTTTGTTTGTTGAATGCAGTCTTAATAAAAAAACAAATATTTGAAAAATAAAATGACCAGGTTTTGAACCAGATGTTTAGTAGTGGAGCTTATATTTTCATTTTTTTGAATCTAGCAAGGAATTTTTTTTTTATGTAACTTTCAGGTAAGCATGTTTTGAGGGTAAATTCATATGTATTGTCTCAATTCTAATCTGAAATACAGAGCTACAGACCTTTGAAAATTCATTACTGTGCACAGAAAATACTGCATTACCTAAGAAACAAAATGTGAACCAAGGTATATGAAGTTAAATTTGAGACAGGTGTCTGTCATGTTTATATAGTAAATATAAAGGCAAAAATTAATTTTCTTAAATGCTGTTTTTAGTGTTCATATTTCATGAACCATTGAGCAAATGTTGAAATATCAGTTTCTCTAGCAAGGTAATCCTCTGCCCTACCCTCCCTTGCTTTGCAGAGCAGTAGGGTTTTTTTAAAACAGTTTGCTTTAAACAAGTTAATTCTAATTATTTTGGTAACTTGATGTGACCACTCTGATATGACTATGAAATTCTATGTTCTGTTGTGAGACAGATATAGAGTTCCAAACTATAGTTAGCCTTCTCTTTTTTATTTCTGTTTCACTTCCTGGAAAAGTTTTGTCTGTGATAATTCTGTAGTTATAAATTAATCTATAAAAATATAGAGATTTAGTTATTACCAAACTGTAGTTCAGTCACTGTAACTTAAAAGAACAATCACAGAAAAGCCCCATTATCTAGGATAAATGTATGGCATAGTTTAACAAGGGGAGAAAATTGCTTTCATGGATTTCTATGGATGCTTTTAAGAATTCATTATTGCAGTTTGAGATATACTGTCACTTCCTTATAATAACTGTGTAAAACAATTTTGTCAATCTTTTCTACTAAATTATATGAAAAGGGGATTATTTGAGACATTGCTTCTTTTTCTGCCAACGAGAATTGTAATTGTGCATTCTTATGTCTGGATTAGATTTTAGAATGTTTTGCATATTAATTCTTTAGTGTCTAACTTTGTGCGTAGGTTGGGGATAGGAGGTTGGGGTTGTTTGTTATAACCTGCATTGTGTCAATTTCACACACAATTATATTCTCTAATCTGACAATTATTGTTAATTTAAGATCTGGCCCAAATCAAACTCCAGATACAAACTCACCCTGATTTTTGAAAAAATTGTTTCTGAAACTGAATTTTATGGATTGTCCTCTATCCTTTTAGGGACCAAGCCAAAACCCTGAAATTGGGAAAAGTTATTTTCCAAACTTTGTAGTTTAAACCCATCAATACTGGTAATACTAAAAAAAAAAGTTTTTAAAAGGATTATCTGACGAATGGCCTGAAATGGAGTCTAATGAAGTAAGTTTTAGAAATGTGTATTAAATGGTCTGAATTGCCAGTTTGAGAAGTAGTCAGCAGATTATTAATTCAAAATTAATTTCTTCCTTTTGCACTTCTCAGAACTTCCAGCCCCACTCATATTGCTAGCGTGCAATTAGGTATGCCCCATCATGCAGCATTCTAGTGATACCAAATCAGCCATTGTATCCTGCAGTTGACTAGAGCCAGCCTCTAGGAGTATGTCTACATAGCCTGTGGGAGTGAGCCTCCCAGCCCAGATTGACAGAGTTGGGCTAGCGGGGTTTGCCCTAGCACTCTAAAAATAGCTGAAGTTGTGGCTCAGGATGGAGTTTGGGCTCTGAAGCCCACCCTCCTCCCTAGTGTGTCAGGTAAGTGAGAGAAGGGTTTCAGTGTTGTGGAGTTTTGCAAGGAGTCTAGTAATGTTTCCACCATGAGGTGTAAAATAATAGTGTGTTGCCAAAACTATGCAACATTGGTTAATAAAAATAAAAAAAATAAAAAACTGTTGATCCACATAGGCTGTCTCTCATCTGAAGTAGTTTGCTGGTTAATATGATTTCATCACTATAATGTATACTAAGATGTCACTCACAGTGACAGCCAGCAATGCAAGAAGGGCTGGATAGCATGGAACCTAAACAACAACACCACGGCTTAGGCAAGTTTGAATCTGATTGCATGCTGAATGCCCTTTTCACCATGGGTATTAAGGGAAATCAGCAAATATTTCCCAAATTGATGTTGTTTTGTCAAATTCCTTTGCAGATCACTTTTAAAAAACAGATAAAAATAAAATTATTGATGATGTTTTTACAATAGAATCTTTTAACTGGGCCCTCTATAAAGGATAAAGTTTATTCACTGAAAAGAGAGACAGAAATAGGGTGCATATTTGGGGGAAGTGGAAAAGGGTTAAAAAATGCAGCTACTGTTCAAAGAATAAAAAAGGGAAGGCAGAGAAACCAAGAAAAACTAAGGCAAAAAGGATCATTGTATGCATAAGAGCTACAAAACGTCTTTATTGTATTCATTTGTTTTCTTTGTTTTTTTTCCTCTACCTTTCATCACCTTGTTTCTATTCCTAAAGCAACCATTTTTTTGTACTTTTAAGGCAGATCTCCTCCACTGGTTATATTGTGTTTTGAATTCCACCAAACAGCACTTTAGTATTTGATTTATTGAAATCTTTTTACACGATGGCTCTATTTAGCTGATCTCAGCTAGTTTATAGTTTATCGGCGATCTACCAGAAAACACCATCCTGGCCACTATGGATGTAGAAGCCCTCTACACCAACATTCCACACAAAGATGGACTACAAGCCATCAGGAACAGTATCCCCGATAATGTCACAGCTAGCCTGGTGGCTGAATTTTGCGACTTTGTCCTCACCCACAACTATTTCACATTTGGGGACAATATATACCTTCAAGTCAGCGGCACTGCTATGGGTACCTGCATGGCCCCACAGTATGCCAACATTTTTATGGCTGACTTAGAACAATGCTTCCTTAGCTCTCGTCCCCTAATGCCCCTACTCTACTTGCTCTACATAGATGACATCTTCATCATCTGGACTCATAGACTTTAAGGTCAGAAGGGACCATTATGATCATCTAGTCCGACCTCCTGCACAAAACAGGCCACAGAATCCTACCCATCCACTTCTATAACAAACCCCTAACCTATGTCTGAGTTATTGAAGTCTTCAAATTGTGGTTTGAAGACCTCAAGCTGCAGAGAATCCTCCAGCAAGTGACCCGTGACGCATGCTGCAGAGGAAGGCGAAAAACCTCCAGGGCCCCTGCCAATCTGCCCCGGAGGAAAATTCCTTCCCAACCCCAAATATGGCGATCAGTTAAACCCTGAGCATGTGGGCAAGACTCACCTGCCAGCACCCAGGAAAGAATTCTCTGCAGTAACTCAGATCCCATCCCATCTAACACCCCATCACAGACCACTGGGCATACTTACCTGCTGATAATCAAAGATCAATTGCCAAAATTAATTGCCAAAATTAGGCTATCCCATCATACCATCCCTTCCATAAACTTATCAAGCTTAGTCTTAAAGCCAGATATGTCTTTTGCCCCCACTACTCTCCTTGGAAGGCTGTTCCAGAACTTCACTCCTCTAATAGTTAGAAACCTTCGTCTAATTTCAAGTCTAAACTTCCTAGTGTCCAGTTTATACCCATTTGTTCTTGTGTCCACATTGGTACTAAGCTTAAATAATTCCTCTCCCTCCCTAATATTAATCCCTCTGATATATTTATAAAGAGCAAGCATAGGGTGGCCAAGTCGGTCCAGAAATGGGTTGCTATAACTATCTGGAAGCTGGCTATCCCAGATTGCTATAGGTTGCCAACCAGTTTCGTGCTGGAAAGTTGACTGTGGGTAAAGTGGTGGTGGAAGTTTCTGAGGCAGTCAGGCATGTGATTTACTGTAAACTGGTGGGCATAAAAGATATTCCTGAAGTAATTGCTGGCTTTGAGAGAATGGGGTTTCCAAACTGCACCAGGGCCATTGACCCAGATTGCTATGTGCAGGAGCACAGAAAAACTCCTTGTGGAATTTCAAGGGCATAAAATTGTTACTTTTTTTAACTTCAGTATACTGTGAGAGGGATACTTCAGACCATGGACACTCACAAAGAAAAATTGATTCATCCACCTTTCCTACACTGAGTTTGCGTATAACAACACCAATCATGCCTCCATTGGCCGAAGCCCCTCCTTCACCAGCTGTGGCTTTCATCCCTGTTTCCACTCTGCACTGCCAACAGCTTCCAAAAATCCTGGACTTACCAGTATGGATTGGCAGATCCACTGCATCCAGGAAGAGCAAAAGCATCACCTCGAAGACACTAAGGAGGCCTATAAATAACATGCAGACCTCCAGAGATGAGAGGGTCTGGTCTTAACTAAGGATCAGAAGGAATGGCTATCTACCAAGAACCTCCACACAAGCAGGCCATCTCACAAACCGGACCAACAAATTAACCCTCATCACTTTTAAGCTCCACTTGCCTAAATCTCTCAGAATACATCCCATTTTCCATGTCTCACCCTTGAAAGGGTTAATGGAAAACTTGTTCCCTGACCAGATGCAGTCACTGCCTCCACCTGTTCAGGTCCAAGGTATTGAGGAATACTTAGTCCATGCCACCCTGTACGCTAAGCTGAGGTGAGGAAAATTATGGTACCTTGTGGATGGTGAAGGTTATGGCCCTGAGAAGCAGTCTGGAGAACCTGCCAGTCATGTACATGCCCCTGAACTGGTGGAGAGGCTTTCCACAGGAGCCACCTAGACAAGCCCAGTCTAGTGACACCTTGGTGTCGTCCCTGAGGGGGACTGATGTAAGGATCTGCAGAGCTATAACCTACGGTCTGCTGATCACTGACCAGCTGCAGTCAATGGGCTTTGAGCCTGGTGGGGCCCAGCACTACAGGATGTGCCGCTCACAGAGGGCCTGATTGACAGGGCTCCCAGGGCCCCAGTTGGTCTGGGTGCCCTACTTAAGCCTGAAGGGGACACCAAGAAGCGGTCTGTACAACTAGGAGGATCCCCAGCCCAGACAGCTTCTACCACAGACCCTCCTCCTTTGCCTTGTTCCTGGCTCTGACTTCAGCTCTGCTCCTCTGTTGTGGTTTCTGGCTTCCAACTCTGGCTCTGTCCCTCAGCTCTAGCACCATTTTCTAGGCCTGATCACCCACATCCTGGCCATGAAAGTCTGTGGTAGAGGTGGGAGTTGAACGAGGAGCTCTTGAATCCTTCTCCAGTTCTCAATCATAACCATTCTTCCTCCCTTAGTTATGTTTTTCTCCAATTTAAGACTTTGGGAAGAAAATATTGTCAGTTTTTTCTACTTTACTTAAAATAATGATAAAAATTAATATTTGTTAGACACTTTCTTTCCACTGTTTATTAACTTGTTTTACTACTTATGAAATGGGTTTTTTTTAACTTGGAAGTAATATAATTAATCCACTTGCCTAATTGATTTTGACAGACTAATTAGACTTTTGTTCTGTATTGTCCTGAGAATTTAGGGCCAGATTCAGTTTTTAAAAATCTGCCCTTGAGAGGAAAGGAGGCCACACAAAGGCTCTGAAAAATCATTTTTCAAAGACATTTCTTTTACAGCATGGAAATCAAACATTTCTTTTTTAACTGAACTCTTGAAAGGATACTTTGTATATATTTCTCATAATTGAACCTGCTACACATACACACACTACTTTATAAAAGCTGTTCTCAAACTGTGGTCCTTGGGGCACTTTCTGATGGACCTAGAAAGCTGGACCACTTGCATCCGACGAAGTGGGTATTCACCCACGAAAGCTCATGCTGCAAAACGTCTGTTAGTCTATAAGGTGCCACAAGACTCTTTGCTGCTTTTACAGAACCAGACTAACACAGCTACCCCTCTGATACTAGAAAGCTGGCAAGTCATATAGTGCTGGCTCCTCATTCACTTCAGCCACTTTTATAGGCATATGGGCTCTTGTAGAAGCAGCTAGAAATAAAGAGGAGTCATCATCCAAGCTCACTTTCCTAGAAGCCATTACTACTTAGCTAGAAGAGAAGAAAAGGGAGCTTCCCTGAGGGTCTAGAACTGGTAGCAGAGTTCGTAAAAAAAATTGGTAGCTGTGTTTTGGCCAGAGAAGCACAGGACCAGGCAGCTGGGCAACATGTGCCAAGGAGAGGACCAAGTATCAGAGGGGTAGTCTGTATCCACAAAAACAACAAGGAGTCCAGTGGCACCTTAAAGACTAACAGATTCATGGAGTGAAAATTACAGATGCAGGCATAAATATACTCACACATGAAGAGAAGGGGGTTACCTTACAAGTGGAGAACCGGTGTTAACAAGGCCAATTCAGTCAGAGTGGACGTGGTCCACTCCCAATAACTGATGAGGAGGTGTCAGTACCAAGAGAGGGAAAAATTGCTTTTGTAGTGAGCCAGCCACTCCCAGTCCCTATTCAAGCCCAAATTAATGGTGTTAAATTGGCAAATGAATCGTAGCTCTGCAGTTTCTCTTTGAAGTCTGTTTTTGACTTTTTTTTTCTTGAAGTATAGCTACTTTTAAATATGTTATAGAATGTCCAGGGAGATTGAAGTGTTCTCCTACTGGCTTTTGTATGTCACCATTCCTGATGTCTGATTTGTCTCCATTTATTCTTTTATCCATAATTCATTTATTCTTCTGGTATGTGGGTCATAATAGCATCCAGAAGTTTCTATGCTTATGGAGCTTATGCACCTATGGAGCCCAGAGAGCCACCCTCCCAAGTAACCACTTTCCTCACTGTGTTCCTCTGCCTGCAGTTGATTAAGTTCCAGAGGCCTGTTAGCCTTCTATATCCCATGCCAGCATCCTAGGGGAGAGCAGCAACCCTGTTTCCTCCTCATTATGCTTCCCCTGTAGTCTGGGCCATAAGGTTTCTCTTCACTGGATAGAAGAAAGTGCTAGGGGCTTTTACCCTTCTTTATCCCTTTGAGATTTGGGGTTTCACCAAGTGTCTATGCCCCATAATTCAGTCCCATTAACCTGTTACCCTCATCTCTACATGTCCTCCTTTTATCTCGATGTATCCCTTTTTCCCCTACTGTGCCTCTTGTTGGATCCTCTGATCCCACATTATCTCATTTCCTCTCATCTTTGACATTGGTGCAACAGAACGGGTGGCGAAATGGGCCACTTGCACAAATCTCTCTCTCTCTCTCCTTCATTACACACTAGTCACACAATTGAAGTGCGGCCTGCTCTGGTTTGAACTATAACTGAATTGTGCTGAGGGACAGTGGCTGGTGGCAACTTAGGTCAGAGAGCCACTGCACTGGAGGGACGCTATGGAACCATTGACTGTAGCAGCAGCCGGAGGTGGATTAGGGTTTTGTGGGGCCCTGGGCCAAAGCAGTCGCACCCCTCCTCCCCCCGCCCTGCCCCATACTTCCGCTGGGAAAATGGGGTTGGGGCACGGAAGCAGGGAAAGCTCCCACGTCCTGACCCCGCTCCGCAGTAGAAGCGCCAGGCGGGCGGGAAGAGTAGGGCAAGCCCCCATGCCCCGACTCCGCTGCTGGGCAGAGTGGGCCCGGTTTGCACAGTGGCTAATCTGCCACTGGCAGCAGCTTCCATATGCAAAAAAGGACATAGAGAGAAGTTGTGACAGGAGGGCTCATAAAAGCATTAGAGCTAGAAGGAGAAGGCACTAAGCACATGAGCAGGGGCAAGAGAACAGAGAATCTCAGGAAAGGGAAACCGCTAGATGGCGGGGAGAGAGAGAGCTGGAGAGGTATCTGAAGGGGGCTGGAAGGAAAGGATTGGGAACAGGTACCTCAAATAAATTATGTCCAGCCCTGCTCCTTTCCTTTTTTTTTTTTTTTATTTAAAAGATTGTACGTGGTTATTTCAAAATTATTTGTGTTTCCAAAGTGAATTCCTCCTCATCTATGTGCTGTAACTTGTTTAATCTTTAAAAACAAAATCTGACGTACAGTGCTTGGTGCTCTTTTTAAATGTTAAGCTACAGGGTAATTATCATATTTCTTATGCTACATTTATGTTTTGAGATTCTAGTTCCTATTAATGTTCTGCATGTTTTCTGAGTAGAATACAGGGACATTTCTGCATTACAAGTAAGCCCTGGAGCTATTCTCATCTTAAAACTTAGAGAAACAAGTGACATTTACATTGCTAAATGATTGTAGAGAAGTTTCCAGTTTATATTTTGCAGGGGAAAATATGCTCTTAAGCAGCAGTATTTGTCATTTTCTTATCTATTTAGTGATGTCAGGCTTTAATTAAACTTGGCAATACAAAATGCTACTGAATTTCGGCAGATGAAGGATTTAACAGATGGATACATTCATTCATTTCTTGGTGTTGTACATTTCTGAATAGCAGTTTTCATACAAATTTTTCAAGAATTATCTTTCCATTTGATGTGTTATATGCTAAATAATTGCATTCTGAATATTGCTTGCTACCTAGCAATTACTGTTTTTAAGATCCTAAAAAGGGCAGCAAGGTTTATAATAATGTCACTTCATATAAATACAATATAAATACAATATAACTTCTTTTTTTGTATCATTAAAATATTTTTTCACAAAATACAGGCAAAGTTCAACTCACTGATTTGAATTAAAAGAGCAAACTGGCATGAACATTTGAAGTAATGTACTTTTTTCAGGGACAGGTTAAATTAAAAAAAAAGTGGAATTTAGGAATTTAAGCAAGAAATTGTTGGCAGAAAGGCCTTCCAAATATTTAAATATTTATTTAAATAAATAAATATAATGATTAGGAACTAAGGTAACATACAGCAGAAGAAGTCAGAGTACATGCTGTGGCATTCTGCACATGCCTGAGGGAAATAAAGGGGGGAATGGGCTCAGCTATCACTTACTTGAGTCTTACTGTCTGCAGCAGTGAAATGGAACCTTCCAGTGTCCACCTGCATCTCTGCACACTGTCCTTAGTGTTAGTTATTAATATTGTTAATTAATTTTGTTAGTAGTGTGTGTTTAGTCTTTTTGCCAGTTGATTGACAAACAAAAAACCCAACACCTTTTTAGTCAGATGCTTAGCTTATAGGCTAGCTACTTCTCCTTCTCCCATACAGGGGCCTTAGCAGTATGGCAGAAATGAAATCTCTGAGGTTCAAACTCTGCTCTTCATGTGAAGCTTCCATGCCGCTTAGCAGCGGGCACTCCACTTGCCTTTTTTGTTTAGGAGAGGGAATACTCCTTTGCTATGTTCCATGTGTTGCTCCTTCCGTCCATGGATTCAAAAAGCTAGAGAGATCCATCTAAAATTGTTCCTCATGGAACAGTCTGTTCATGCTTCCACAGATGCCGAAAGGAAGTATGTACCTAGATCTCAATCCTTTGGTCAGACCCTTTCCACAAACACCTCGTGAGCTGAGATTCCACCCCAGGCTCTCTAAGTCATCCGTCTCCATTCTGACAACTTTGACCTCTGGCAGGGGTAGGAAGGGGCACTGTTTCAGAGATAAGCCAAGGCATATGTCATCCTTGGGGCCTACCAAGTCAAGACACATGTGTCAGCAGGTGCCTAACTGGTCTTGGGCTCAGCAGTTGAAGGACAGCCAAAGGTCTCACAAAAGTCCCTTTGGCATCTTGGTACCAACTGTTAAATATGAGCCTGTGTTACCCAGTAAACCTGTAGACTGCCCTTTGGTTTCCTGGGCCTCTACATCCCAGCCCCTAGGAGGAAGCAAGCTAGATCTCAAAGCTCCTTCAGGCAGCATCCTTCTGCTCAATATTACTAGAACACTTAGAGCCACTGAGAAAGAAGCAACGACTGTTCACCTCTTCCTCCACTTAAACACAGTCTGTGTCTTCCACCAGATGAGTGAACTGCTTGAGGATCCCTCTCCTTGCGCACTCTTCCTTCCCCCTTTGGCAACTTCTTCTTTTACTTTCAAGATGTCTGGACTCGGATCACATTGGACCAGGGATTCTGGAAATTCTCAGCAAGGGGTATTCTATTGAACTCTAGTCACTCCCTACCCTCTTCACCATCCCTTTTCAGGGACCTTTCTCATAAGATACTATTAAAACAAGAAGGGGACTTCCTTCTACAACTTTGAGCAATTTGGAGTGGAAGAGATGCCCTTAGAGTTCAGGAGCAGGGGGGTTTATTCCCACTATTTCTTATCCCCAAAAAAGAAATGGGGGTTGTTGTCTTATTCTAAACTTTTGATGTGTAGGTTATAGTTACATGACACAGATGTAAGAACAAAGGTAATTATAGCTGTCTCAGGTCTGTTGAAAACCTGTTCAATTGTCACCTTGAAAATTGTCCATTATGTTTATTGTGAACAAATTTTCACACTTTTTAGCAGTTATTTATTTGATAGGGCAACATTCCTTTTTACCACCCTAATCGTATTTCCACATCTGGAAATTCTTTTTAATTTTGTTTCAGTCATATGAACATCAGATTTTAATATCCTACTAACCTTGAATGTCCATAGCTACTTAATTTGGGAACTGTAAGAAGCATATTTGATATGTGTATGTGCAAGTTATGTCAAGGACACACAGAGCACATTGATAGTCATCCTTTTATAGTGTCCATAAATACAAAAAAAAATTATTAAATGAAGTCATATTTTACATTTTAAAAATGTAATGCCACTGTTTCATTTTTGCATCTGTTCTTTTCTCTGCCATAATTGCACTCAAACATCTATAAATGACCCACCATAATTGAAGATAGTTTATTTAGTTGGGGGGAATCAGATTTTATCCTCTATAATCAATTGTCTGGACTGTACATATCCATTCTCCATACTTTAATGTACTGTGTCAGTTATCCATGATAAACATTTTGTGTTTTTTAAGAATTAAATATTTTGCATCTTATTTTCACTTGTCAAGATCAGAATTTATCGTTACTATAATTTCAAATGCTACTGAAATCTGAGTATACAAATAGCGTTATTTTATTTTACCTTTTAAAAATCATGGACCTTTTTTCACTTTTGCCAGCTCATGATTGTTTTAGAACCTGATATTTTAGTCACTACATACACAGAATACCTGTTGAAGATAATGGGAGTTACTCACATACACACAGCAGCTGCAGCATCAGGCCATAATTAAATACTAGAATAAAATTTTCAGAAACTAGGAATTATTTAAATTATAGGCGTGCATAATGCCAGTAACCTAATGATGTAAAAAGAAAAATATGCTTTTTCCTAATCTAGCTACACACCTAATTATTTAAAAAAACCTACATCTTTATGTGTTTCCACACAAAAATACCTTGGTTATTTTTGAACTAAGGCTGCTGGACTGCATATGCATAGACCACCAATATAAAGCATGAACTGCAAGGAAATAAGCAGATAGTCATTCAACCCTTACATGCTTCCTGCAAAATTTAACTCCCTTTGTTTCCCTACCATATTCAGCTCTTAAAAATCCATTCACCTCTCCCACTCAATACAACCTTAGGACAAATCCCAGTTGTCTCTACCGCCGCCTACAACCCTAATCAGTTCTGCTTCCCTATGTCTCCTCCCACCATATACCTACTCCTCCTCCCTCAGTGCTGCTACCTGGTGCAGTGGGGGAGACAATAGAGGAATTAACAGGGAGCGATGTGTGGGGAGCCAGAGGCAGAGTGGGGATGGGGTTGGTAAGTGGGGGATGATTGTGCATGTCAGAGGATTGGGTGAGGAGAGGGTTGTATGCAGGATTCTTGGGTGGTGGGATTGGAGCTGTGCAGGCAGTGTGAGGTGGGGAGGAATCATAGAATCTCAGGGTTGGAAGAGACCTCAGAAGGTCATTTAGTCCAACCCCCTGCTCAAAGCAGGACCAACCCCAACTAAATCATCCCAGCCAGAGCTTTGTCAAGCTGGGCCTTAAAAACCTCCAAGGATGGAGACTCCACCACCTGCCTAGGTAACCCATTCCAGTTCTTCACCACCCTCCTAGTGAAATAGTTTTCCTAATATCCAACCTAGACCACCCCCACTGCAACTTGAGACCATTGCTCCTTGTTCTGTCATCTGCCACCACTGAGAACAGCCTAGATCCATCCTCTTTGGAACCCCCCTTCAGGTAGATGAAGGCTGCTATCAAATCCCTCCTCACTCTTTTCTCTTCTGGAGACTAAATAAGCCCAGTTCCCTCAGCCTCTCCTCATAAGTCATGTGCCCCAGCCCCCTAATCATTTTCATTGCTTTCCGCTGGACTCTCTCCAGTTTGTCCACATCCTTTCTGTAATGAGGGGCCCGAAACTGGATGCAATACTCCAGATATGGCCTCACCAGTGCCGAATAGAGGGGAATAATCACTTCCCTTGATCTGCTGGTGAAGCTCCTATTAATGCAGACCAATATGCCAATAGCTTTCTTGGCAACAAGGGCACACTGTTGAATCTGCTTTGAGGCATACGCACTCTAAGTTCTCCCCATGGAATTGCTGTCTTGGCTCCCCAGTGTACCAATGCAGAAATATCGGGTGAAGCCCTTCAGGCATCAGTGCCTCAACAGAGAGACACTCAACTTACCCAGCATTGTCTTCTCAGTGTGTCCAAGAGCCAGTGCTGCAATGCTGGAGGAGCCTAGCATCTCCACAGAGGAATCAGTGCTTTTAGGGTTTTACACTGCACTGCTTCCTCAGTGCAGTGAGGAGCTGAGGCAGCAACAGTGAGGGAGTAATTCGAGCACTGATACCATCTCGCAGAGGCATTTGACTTCCCACCCCAGGAACAATTTATTTCCCCAACTTACATTACCCATAACCCTTCCTTTACCCACCAATGCACAAGCCTTTTCCCTCCCAGTCCAATTCGTGTTCCTGCTAATGCCCCCTTCTTTCTCCCCAAGGCCCTACTTTTCACATCCCACACATTCCTGCTCTGTTCCACCATTATTGGCCTGCAGAGCCCCGTCTTTCGCCCTCTGCTGCCTTTCCTGGCTTCCTAGGATCTATATGCTGAGCAGGGGTCTTGGAAGCAGGCTAACAGAATCAGATAATGGAAACAGGTGATAAATCTGAGCAATTCAGTTATCTAATCATTACATAATTTGTATCGGTCATTGCTAATTTGGGGAATAACTCTTTAAATTCAAAATTCACAGGTGGCATGTGATATCAGAATGTGTTTGTGGATTGTGGCATTTGCTGGAACTGTCGTTAGCTAGAGAAATCCAAAAAAAGTGAGAAGGGAACTGCCACATTTCAGAATCAGGACATTTTCAAATGTATCCTCATCAAAAGTTAGTAAATCTGAAATTTATAAACCACAAATAAATAAATAAACAAACAATAGTAATTAGGGTAACCAGATGAGAGGAAGAAAATATCGGGACACATGGCAGGGGCCCCGCCGGCGGAACAAAAAAGAAAAGAAATAGCCGAATGCGGCTGGAGGAGCAAAAAAAAAAAAAGTGCTGCCGATGGAGCGAAATATTGGGACAAGGACCTAAATTTTGGGACGGTCCTGATTTTATCAGGACGTCTGGTCACCCTAGTAGTAATTCCACTGAAGTTAACAGGGTTACTGTGGAATAACTATGGTGTAATGGAGAGAGAAGCTTTGCACATTGTGCTGAATTAGGGCCTTTCAAACTAAAATTAATCATTAAAGTTTAAAACGGGGATTTTAGTCCTGCTTTAAATGCAAATGTTAATGCAACCTTAACAATGCCCCATAACAAACGTAGACACTGTTTTAGGTTAATATATACATTATGGGGCAAATTCTCATCTCCAATCTCTTCTGGTTCCTTTATGTCACTTGGGAGTGTAAAGGAGGCAAGACTCCTGGTATAAGTGTCCAGCTGAGAATTCCTTTGGCAGGGTGGAAGCTGTTAGCTGATGGAAAGCCAGCGCACACTGCTCCCTAGCCAGCCACTCCATGCCCCAAATCTGGGGGATATGGCAGACCTCTGTGCTGCAAATTCTCAGGTGGATTATAGTGCTTCCCAGTAAGGACCCCCACAAAGACTTTAGGCTGCTCTAGTTTACCCCAGCGATTGCACAGACAGGCCCACAGCATTAGGGAGCTGTAATGGGCTCACTAACGAGCCATTCTTCTACCTTCATGACCTGAGAGAATTTGGTACCATAACTGCAGGATTGGGCCTCCTTTATGTATCTGAAACTAACCTCTTTTTCAAATCAGTATGAGAATTCTTGGTCTTTGCCTTGTTTTTTGAGTGCAGCTTCAAACTCATAATTACAACTTTTTTTGGTCCATATAGTCTGATGCAAGATTTAGCTCCATAAAGATATATTATAGCACCACTTACTAATGTCAAAACATTGCTTACATGTGACTTAATCTCCAGTCATGGAGCATGTATTTGTAATATACTTGTCTGAGTTATTTTCATCAAGAAATTCTGTCTATGTATCTTTGGCAGCATCTTTGCACAGTTTACAACTTTCGGTAACATGTTGGCATCAACTAAGCAGTCCTTTTAAACAGCTGCTCTGCAGTTGAGCTGTTTTAACATGCCACCACACACAGCTGAATTATGCAAATATTAAATGACTGAGACCCAAGAACAATTTGTACACTCAATAAAGTTGTTGGGTGTATTTAGTGTTGGGGTTCCAGTCATATAACTGTATTATTGTGGTTATTATTATTAACTATATTCTCTACAACAAAGCATGCCTATTTTTAATTTTTTCAAAAATATTTATATCGTGTGTATTGTTACGGAGCTATTAAAAGCAACTATGTATCAGAAGTTAGATGACAAGACTTTAAGCGTCTGTTTTTACATTATGCTAATTTTGAATACTGTGATGAAAATAGAGTATGAATCACTGTAATTTTCTGGTTAATATTAAGAAATAGATAATAAGTAGTGTACAATAACTATAATGTCCATTTGTTGTGTTTGGCATTAAACTATTATAAACATTAGTTATACTGTTGTTTTGGTTAAAGAGCTAAGATAAGATTGCATGAATTAATGCTGAATTATTATTGAAGACAGTCAAAACTGTATGGTTTTGAACTGCTATTTGAATGAAGATTGCACTCACTTGGCTGTTTTGTCAGCCATAGTAATTCACAAATTGTTACAAGATACAGCTGGAAGCACCAGTGTGAGGGGTGGGGGGAAATTATGTAACATATTTTGTAATAATTGCATCCATTAAAAATGAAGAAAATAATGACAGCAGCATGGAGATGCAGTGACATTAGAAGACCATAGCAGATTAAAGTCAGAGAGGAATTATGGTTTTGTTTTTGTCACTTTACTAATGATCTTGAACCAATCTGTTGTGGGCGGGAAGGGGTTAAAATCTATCAAATTGTTTATTTAGCAAATTATTAACATTTCCAAGTCAGCGAGAACCCTTCTGGCCACCAGATCCCTTTCTTTCCTTTTCAGTAGTTGCTTTTTCATTCCATAGTTCAGATCATGATCCTTTTCCTCCTTTTTGCTGTAGTGTCTCCTAGGCCTCTCTTATCAATTGATTGATTTTTCTAGGGGTAAAGACATATATTTGTTTTTTATATCTGCATTTATAAGGCACATACCCAAACCCTAACCCTCGGAGTACTATTTATCATAGCCACTCAAATTGGATTCTGTAAGCTATCTTGTATCAAAATAGATCTTAAAATAATTGTTTAAAATAAATGGCCGTTTAAATGGAAGAAAGGGATAGTGGGATCCTTAATGCACTTTAAATGCTTTTTCTGTTACAGCATTTGGACATTATGAGGTTTTATTTGTATAACTCTTCTGTGCCTTTTTATTTTATTACTCCGTTTAGTAAAGTAGTTTCTAACTAGTACTCAGACTAATAAATGCAAGTAAATAATCAGACTTCCTATAGGATTATTGATCTGCCTATATATCTATTTAGATATTTTGATTTGGTGAACAGAAATGCATTATTAACAGATAATAGTGGGTTTTACTATTTTTAGTTTTATTGAAAATTTAGCATTGTTCTTATTTATTTTTATTATATTTTTTGTTTTTACAGGAACTGGCAGTAATGAAACAAATTCTTATCAGTCTTCATGGTAAACGCTATGGGGAAAATTTACCTCAGTCTCATAGTGACGTAAGAAGCTTAACTGCAAAACACAAATCAAACCCTTCTGTAAAGCTGCCAGCGGAACACGAAGAAGAAAATGTATTTATACCCAAACCAACATTATTTGTAAGTACAGTAATTAAAATAAGTGACCTAAGGTCTTTGTTTAGGGTACTATTGCTCGCATTTCAAAAACCAAAAAAAGTGTCTATTTGTGGGTGTGTATGTCAAAACAAAAAAATTATTCTAGAAGTCTGCTTCTTTGAAGAGATGATTTCACAGGATTTGTATTCATCTTGTGGTGTTAATGCAAGACAGTGCAACATCCCTGCTGAAAGCTTTTCTCTCTGTGGTAGTGGAATGCTACAGGAAGCTATATCCCTATACTGGTCACACACTACCACTGACTCCAGCCCTCTAGATGCTTCTAGATCTTAAAGTGCACAGGAAACAAATCTCCCAAAAAATTCAATTAGTAAAGTTGTATTAAAAATGGATAACAAAACAGAATTCTTACATATCCAATACATTAACATCCCAATGGATATAAGAAAATATATATATTGACATAGATATTTACATAATACTTATACACAGGCTGGTCGCACTGCCTAATACTAAGGTGGCCCGACACTTCCCATTATACGACCTTATTTTCAGTTGCTTTATAACTTGAAATGTATTCCTTTAGGGGCTGAAATATTCAGTGCTGGGGGTCTACGTCAGGCTAAGTTTTTTGGAAAGTTTTATGCTAAACGGTTCAGAAGTTTCTGAGAATGAGGCTAGGCAATATATTTTGTCATTTTAAAAATTTCTGGCAACCTTTTCTTTGAGAAGCTATAGTGCCCCCAAACTTTGGAGCAGGGACTTAAAAGTTGGCAAGGGGGAGATATGGGCTTTGTATTAGGGTCGTATCTTTTGCTGTCCCTGTGAAAATCCACCCAAATTTGGCCAAGATGCAAGACTTTGAAAGATCTGTTTGCACAAGCTCAATAGAGATCTCTTAGTTTTTTAGCTAAAATCTCTGAAGATTCCATGCGTGCTGAGCATGCTCCCCTAAACTGATCTTGGCGCTTACAGGGTCAAAGATAGTTATCCCTGAATTTGCAGCTCCCAGCTGCTTTTGGCTCTGGAACTTAGAGTAGGGAGCCTTGTCTCTCCTGTGCTCTTAGTGACTTCCCTGCTGCTGCCTAGGCAATGTGGATGAGGAAGACACTTGACATGAACGCAGAGGGGAACAAGGCCCAGACTGTGAGGGGAGGGGAAGGACTAGACTGGAGCAAGAAGCCTGATGAGACTAGAACTGGAGGCTGGGAGGGAGAGAGACCCTGACTGAGAGAATTGGGGGAGCAGGACTGGAAACCAGTAAGATGTTGGGGAAACTGGGACTAATTGTGCAGGGAGATTGGAACTAGGATCAAGTGGGGGGGATTGGGACTGGGAGCTGATAAGAAAAACCTGCAGTTGGATGGAACTGGGAGCCAGTTGGGGGTGGAACACTGGGATCAGACGAGGAAAGCGGGAGAGACTGGAAGTGGCTGGACAAAGGGCCTAGGCTGGAAACCAGTGGCGGGGCAATGAAGATGGCGGTAGGAGAGACAGATCTGACAAGGAGCTGGGGTGCAGAGAGAGAACTGGTACTAGCTTAGCAAAGAGACTGAGACAAGGAGCCAGTTATGGAGGAGATTGGAGTCAAGGAGATGAGGTGGAGTGGGGGGATGAAGGCAAGATGGAACTTGGCGGAGAAGCCCGGGGAAGGAAGACAGACTTGGATGGGGAGAGTAGGATGAGAAGACTGAGGAGTGAAGACAAGGACTGGGTAGGGAAGGAGAGTGGGACTGGGACAAGGAGCCAAGAGTAAGGAACAGACAGGAGTGAGACAGGGACAGGTTGGCTGTGATGGAGAAGAAGGGATGAAGCTTGGGTGTAACTGGCAGAAGTGTCCATGACCAATGGAATACACTCCTCTTTAGAGCCTGGAATGGAAGCCCAAATTCCTGAGTTTTTTCATTCCTCTGCTGTCTGCAAATATCTGTGTAACCTACTGATAAAGTGTGTGTCTCATCCCACCTCTAATGCTGGTCCACACAGGATAACAACCTACTGTTGCTATCAGTTACTGTTAGCTCAAATGGCAGAGAGCTTAGTGGTTCCAACCCTGCTGATGAATGATATTGGTGTCAATATGAAGCCACATTATGGAATTTCTATTTTTTCAGTTCACTTTCTTAAAAAGCTAGGAAAATATGCACTAAAAAATCAGGGAAAGCCAGAATTAAGGTTGTCTGTGCAACCTTAATTTGACATCTAGGTGCATATGTATTAGGATACCGTCTTTAATTAAGTAGTGGGTAATTATTTCCATAGGACCCTGGCTCATTCAGTGCTTAGGATTGTGCTCATGTAATAAGCAATATTTTGTGTTATCCTTATTAATCAATGTTTAGCCTTATTTACTGCACACTATTTAATCCCTGTTCTGAATACAGAATTATTAATTACCTTATGGGCTTCTCATGGCACTCATTACTGAGTACTATAAAAATATTAATTATCTTCACAATACCCCTGTGAGGTGCACGGTTGGTATTATCACCATCTCTGGAATAGGGATGCTAAAGAACAGAGAATAATGTCAAAAGTGTACAGTAATATTGGTTGCCCAATTTGAGAGGCCTAGGACCTGATTTTTCAGAATATTTAGCATTGTATCACACTTCATATGTTCAAAGCACAGTTCCCCATTGACTTCACTTGCAGTTGTGAGTGCTCAGCATTTCTGCTAAACTGACCCCAGGGTCTCAGTTTGGGCACTCATAGAATGAGGAACACACAGTTAGTCACCTCCTTTGAAAAGTTTGGCTTAAGTGACCTGCCCAGAATCATACAACAACTCTGTGGCAGAGGTAGGGATAGAATCCAGCTCTCCAAAGCAACATTCAGTTGACTTAACCATGAGACCATTCTTTCTGTACATGCAACGCCCTGCCTCAGTCACTAGACACCTTCCAACTTCCTAACAGAAGAGGCAGGGGTGCTACAGACAACAGCCCCCTTTCATTACACAGTCTTGATTATTTGCCAGAGCAGGTCCATTCTGTGCACTGAATGAGGCAGGGGTTCTTTGGAAAGTGATCATGTAATTAATTGTAGTGTCATTAAGTCTCAAGGGACTGAATTGGGGTTGCAAAAGGAGCCTTAATTCTGGCATTTCCTAACTTTTGAGTGCTTATCTTTGCAGCCTCAGTGTCCTTTTAATATACGTATGTACACGTGTGTGTGTGTGTGTGTGTGTATAATATATATATATATAAAAAAAATTTAAAAAGGGTGCTTGCACGTGTATATAAAATCATATATATCATGTGTATGGATATGTATGTATATACGTAGAAAGTAGAATACCTCCCTCAAAAACAAGAACCATGGAGGAGCAGGATGGCTGACCCTGTTATGAACATGAGTCTCCAATTTTCTTTTATGTTTCCATGCAGAGATGTTTCTGGAGGCTTTGGTTCATGGCTAATTGGAGTCAATAACTTCAGCAGGGATGTGTCAATCAGAGGCGGATTAGGGTTTATGGGGCTCTGGACCAGAGCAAGTGGGGGCCCCTCCCTACCCCTGCTACCTGCAGTAGACACACACACCCAGCGCTCCTGCCAGGGAATGGGGTGGAGCACGGGGGCTTGCCCCACTCCACCCGGCATTCCTGCCAGTCAGAGCGTGGGGGCACCCCAATTGGCCAGGGCCCCTTTGGCTGAGTGGCTAATCCACCACTGATGTCAATGCTGCAGATAAGAACCCCACATCAACAAGTCTCAGAGCCTGAGTCAACTGACATGGGCTCGCGCTATGGGTCTTGCAATAGCAGGGTAGATGCTCCCGCTCAGGCTGGAGCCTGGGCTCTGAGACCTGGTGAGGGGGATGAGTCTCAGAGCTCAGGCTCCAGCATGAGCGGCAACGCCTACACTGCTATTTTGAGACCCGAGAGGTGACTTGCCACTGTGATGTAGTTTGTTTTTGGTTTTGCTGCGCAGATGTTTCCAGTATGTTACTGACTTTGTACTTGCCGCTTAAGGTGAAGTTGATACCTTGTGCAGTAAGAAAGAGCTCAGTACCACTCCCCACCAAGGGTGTTATATTGTGAGTACACCCTTGCACAAAAGAATTTAGCTTGTAAATGGATTATAGATTAAGGTGACGAGTGAGGTGGGCCTAGAAGGGTGCTGGGTCTGTCTTAATTAGGGCAGCAGGCAGTGAGTCACAGTACCCGGAGTTACTCAGTGCAAGCTTCTGCTTCAGAGACAGACTTAGGGCTTGGCTACACTTGAAAGTTGCAGCGCTGGGAGTTACAACGCTGGTCGTGCAGCTGTGCAGGAACAGCGCTGGTGTGTGGCCACACTCACAGCTACCAGCGGTGGTGTGTGGCCACGTTTGCAGCATTTGCAGCGCTGTTGGGAGTGAT
Organism: Mauremys mutica; assembly: GCF_020497125.1. Taxonomy (NCBI): domain Eukaryota; kingdom Metazoa; phylum Chordata; order Testudines; family Geoemydidae; genus Mauremys; species Mauremys mutica. The sequence goes on along the minus strand of NC_059072.1, from coordinate 286,607,962 downwards.
GCATTATGGGCAGCTATCCCAGCGTTCAAGTGGCAACAACGTGCTTTTCAAAAGAGGGGGGTGGAGTGGGGTCTAGTGTGACAGGGAGCAGGGGGAGAGAGAGAGAGTGGATTTTTGGAGCCAACACTGTGTGTTTAGCTTCCTGCCTTGAAAAAATCAGAAAATGTTTCCAACCCCTTAGTCTTAACTCTTAATTGCAAACAGCCTGCCTCCAACACGACTCCCCGCTGTTTCACTCACTCCCTGCCTGCCTCTCATTTGATTGTTTACAGCCAGGTACAGATTGATCAAAGCAAACAGGAGCTATGTTTGTTTTTTTAGATAAGCAGCACTGGCAACGGAGCTCCGCGCGGAGCTCGTTCACAACAAAACAAAGAGAGGCTGCATAACAAAACAAAGAGAGTAATTTAGTTAAAAGCATTCTGGGATATCTCCTAATACCCTGGAGGCCAATTAAAGCGCTGGTGTGTGGCCACACTTGACGAGAGCGCTGGATCACCAGTGCTGCAATGCTTATTCCCGAAGCAGACCAGGTGTTCAGCCAGCGCTGCAGCCAGGGAGTTGCAGCGCTGGATGTGCCTTGCAGGTGTGGACAGTTACTAATTGCAGCGCTGGAAAGCCTCCACCAGCGCTGCAACTTGCAAGTGTAGCCAAGCCCTTAGGCAGTCTCTTGGTTGTATCTCTGAGAGGGATTCAGGCATCCCTGTTGAAGATAGCCTAGACTCCCAAGCACAAAAGTGACTGTGGCGTACTTTAACTTTCATCTTTTGGTGGCTTTCACAAAGATTTACAATCTCATTTGATAGTAAGAGTCAAAAAGGAAGTAGTTCCAGAGAAGGAAAGCAAAGGAAAATGAACTGTAGCTTCAAGTTTCATTTGCAGTTACTAAGAGAACAAATGGAAAAACGATACAACAGCCAACCATAGGTAGATGTCATAGTAAATAATAAATACTTGCATTTCTGTAGTGCCTTTCACCCAAGATACTGAAAGCACGTCACATACACAAAGCCTAACATCAGTCCTTAGGCACAGAAGTTAAGTGTTTTGTACAAATTTTGCTGCATTTCCTTGAGGAAGCTGGCACTATAACTCAGAAGTCTTACTTCGCAGTCCACTGCTCGAACTACTAAGTATCCTCTGATTTTTCTGACAAGTATGGGACAAATTTAGAAAATATATGTTTGGAGAGGTTTCCTAAATCAAGTGACAGCTGTAATAATTGGGCTTTTTTTCCTCTCAAGTTTGGTGTTTGTTTGCTGTTGAACAATTCGTGTTTGATTAAATTTGTGAGCCAGACTTAATAGTCAAATAATGTAATGGTTAGAATGAAAATAATGCCTTATTCACCATTTCTTTGGCTGGAATGATTAATGATTCACTTATGACACAAAATTCGTTTGAATGTCTGAAATAACAAATGCACTATGTAAGAAACAGAGCGCATGCATTTATATCTTTTTGAGGCCATTAAACTTGATTTGATTTCAATATAGGATTTTAACAGTAATAATTACACTTATCACTTGTTCAAAAAGTACTGCCATGGAGCCTGGGGAATTGGGAGGCAGTGAGCAGGACATTTCCATCCTGTGAAAGGTCTGTACTTCTCATGGCTCTCCTAGAACTTTGTTTTTAGGGGTGAATTCCCTGCCAATTCCATTGAGTCTGAAGATGACTCATCCGCTTCCTTCCCCCACTTACTATTACTTTTCCATGTGAAAGGTTGCTGTAATTGCTACAAGAATTTTATGCAGTCATGAATGTAAGTAGCCTACAAGACTGTGAATGTAAGGAAAGGTGATCCAGAGGCAGTGTCCCACAATTAAATTATGGAGAACCCGTGTTCTTACATGTAACTTTTTGTATTATGCTTAAAATGTTGGCATATTGTAGCTCACCTCTTTGTCCTAGGTTCCCACCTCCTTTTTTAACAGAAATATACGTAACATAATTTACAATGATCGTCCTTTAGCTAAGCAGTTCATGGTTTGTTTTAACCTTGGTAAACATTTTTAATCATAATTTGGTTAATAATATGATGTTTGGTTTATTTTATTATCTTAGACACAGAGAACTTTAATGTATTTTTGTGTAATGTAAACCTTTCACATTTTAATTGATTTTAGTTTAAGCAGAGCAATCAATTGCCACTGTGAATGGCAGAGAGAGAGAGGAAGGCAGAGTTGTGTGGATTGCATATTTCTCCTGCCTTTCAATTTACGCATAACCAAAGCATTCTTTCTTTCACAGACAAATAGAGAGGCACCTGATTGGTACAGGAAGCTGAAGCAGAAAAAAGCACCATGATATTTTTCCAGGGATTTTCAATATAAACAATCTGTTTGGGAGTTTATTCTGTGAAGAAAGAAATTGTATTCATAATCATGTTCTTAGTACCACACAAATAAACAACTGGTTTGTTTAATTTTATACCTATAATATGTTTATACATTGTAACATTACCATTAAACAGCTAATGAAAAAATGTGTGGCAGTACTTGATGTGATGATTTTACCATCAATATGTTCTAATTCAAAATACTAAATACAAACATACTCTGTGTGTGTTTATAATTTTAGCTAATAAAGGACATCTTATTCACAATGCTTATTAATGTGAATTTCAGCTTTTTCATATCGTTTTTCTTGGATCCTGTGTTTCATGCTACATTCTTGTAACTGTTCTGGCTTCTAGAAACTTATATACTTAAGAAACATACTAAGAAAACAGCATCAGATGGCAAAAAAAAATAAGTTTCTTATTAGCCCTGATTGCATGGGGCTCTTAAGCTAGGCTCTGCTCATGCCCTTTGTTTCACATAAAAATTCAATAAAAATATCTGGCTGAGAAATCTCAAAAAAAAAAAATCATCAATGGGGAATCATCAAGTGGTGGGGAGGTATGTCTAGTGGGGTTCTGGAGGGATCAGTACTAGGCCTGGTGCTATTCAACATTTTTATCAATGATTTGGAAGTAAATATAAAATTGCTACTGATAAAATTTACGGATAGCATGAAGATTGACAGAATGAGAAAATACTGGGTACTAAAGGACTTTTTAATTTTGTGGAGAAAGGTATGGCAAGAAATAATGGCTGGAAGCTGAAGCCAGACAAATTCAAATTGGAAATGTCACAAATTTTTAATAGTGACGGTGACTAACCATTAGAACAAGCTACCAAGAGAAGTGGTGGATTCTTCATTACTTGTGGCCTTCAAATAAGGACTAGATTCCTTTCTGGAAGATATAGTTTAGTCAAACACAAGTTATTGGGTTCAATAACGGATAAATGGGTGAAATTTATACAGGAAATGAGACCAGATTATGTTATGGTCCCATCTGGCCTTAAACTCCATGAATCTATAAATAAACAAGAACTGAAAATCAGTTTCATTAAGAAATCATCAAACATCTTGATAGCATAGACCCTGTTTACATTAGAGAAATGTGCAAACCCCTGATGTAGATGTTCTGCACCAATATAAAGCCGTGTTTATTCCAATGATTTACCTTATTAAATTAGACCCAAATTAATCCCTACTTTACATCAACACAGCACATATGGAGTAGGGGAGTGCACCATGCAGTTACACCATCGCAGTTTTCTCCAATGTCAACATGGACATAAATTGTTATGTAAATCAGGAACTGCTGTGTATATTATAAATTTTTTATATGACACAAATATTTCACATGAAGCATAGTGGCATCCTTTATTTGAGATGACTGTCCATTGAAAATGTGACTCAGATTATATTTTAAGATGAAGCTCCACTATGATTATATATTTAGGTATTGAACATCAAACAGTTACTACTTGCTTTGCCAAAGTGTTGAGCTGCAGCAGGCTGCTGACTTTGTTCACCTACCCTTTGCAGCTCTTCCTGCATTTTCCACACACCCATTTGAGGCAAAGCCAGTTCCCCTTATTTCTGCTTCATGTGGGTCTCAATTTCTTCGTCCGTTTCTCCTAATTAGTAATAGAATCATGTTCAAGTTCCTTATTGCTTTGTTACTGTCTCTTTGGGACACAGAATAATAACCCATATACTGCATATTGCACACCTGAAATTATGCCCTTAATTAAAATTAATAAAAGTGTTTCCCAGGGAGAGAATAAATTTTAATATACTTCAAAAATATGAGCAGACGTAAAAACATTAGTTTGTCCAAAAATGTAAATATCCAGAAAGTTATATCAGAAAACTATTTCGATGACATTTGATAGGAACTATTTTTCATCCTTGAGTCTGCACAAAAGGTGGAGGAAGCTTGTTTTATTCTACCTCGTCTTTATTACATAGGTCATTGGTAGGGTCCTACCAAATTTATGGCTATGAAAAATGCGTCACGGACCATGAACTCTGGTCTCCCCCCATGAAATCTGGTCTTTTGTGTGCTTTTACCCTATACTATACAGATTTCACTGGGGAAACCGGAGTGTCTCAAATTGGGGGTCCTGACCCAAAAGGGAGTTGCAGGGGGGTTGCAAGGTTATTTCGGAGGGAGAAGGGGGGGGTCATGGTATTGTCATGCTTACTTCTGCACTATCTTCCGAGCTGGGTGAGCAGAAAGCAGCGGCTTTTGGCCAGGCACCCAGCTCTGAAGGCAGCGCCACTGCCTGCAGCAGCATAGAAGTAAAAGTAGCAGCACCACAAACCCCGATTACAATAACCTTGTGACCATCCCCAATTCCTTTTTGGGTCAGGACGCTTACAATTACAACACTGTGAAATTTCAGATTTAAATAGCTGAAATCATGAAATTTACAATTTTTAAAACCCTATGACCGTGAAATCGATGAAAATGGACCATGAATTTGGTAAGGTCCTAGTCACTGGGTACATACAGGAGAAAAATACTGCTTGTGTGATACATATTTTGAAGGTCAGACAGTAGGTTTATGAAAGGTTTAAGCACATGCCAGGATTAGAACTTTGCTGTTATGAATGAGAGGTAGAATACAAATGGCAGTTTCTCATGCCAGTAAGCTTGCATCTTCTTATGTTAATTGTATGCCATTGAACTTTTTTGTGAGAAGGAATAACTTAATGTTCACAGTGACTATAGTACAGGGTTATGTATTTCTAAATTATCACCTGGCAGACTAAGAATTATATTATCTAAGGGTATGAGTGAGTTTATTGGGAAACTTCTCAGTTGGTTTCTACTATTTCCATAATATTTCTAAGTATACTTTAAGATTGTAGCATATTTTCCCTAGTCACAGCCAGTGCACACAAGAAATTCATTCTTTTACAAAAATTTAGTATAGTTTTACCCATTCTCTCATATTACAAGACATAACCAGCTCTATGGTTGTAGGAGTATATTTTTTTGGACAGTTATACATTTTAAAAGTTACCTCTGCTCTACTTTTTAATCTTGATAGTTTCACCTTGCTTACTATTAGACCTCGTTAGGGAACAGACTTCCTGTTCTGAGAAAAGTTATGGTTTTTTTGAAAATCCAAAAACAAATAATTTTTCATTGAACTGGCTGTCTGAAATATTTTATTTCTGAAACACCAAAATGTTCCTGCTTTGGGAACATTTCAGTGGAGCCTGAATCCAGACACTCCGAGAGGCTCAGCTCCATGGCAGACTGCCAGGTAAGTGAGCAATTTGGCTGGTTTCTGTTGAAATTTCAACAGAATTGACACATTCCCATGATACATTTTGATTTAGAAAAATCAGCGTTTTCCAATGGAAAAATGTATCATTGGAAAATTTCCAACCAGCTCTTTGTCTGTGTCTTGAAGTTTGGAAGCATCAATATTAATGCTTAGAATATACAGATAATGCACACTTCTGTTTATAGGTTTTCCTGGCTCAGGTGGCTTATTCGTACATTTTTCAGTTGAAGAGACTTCTAGAAATACACTTTGCATTTCTCATGTCTAATTAAGAGACATGAAGATTTAAGTTAATTATCTAGGAGGAGACCATCCTAGCTTTTCATGTGAAAGCTAGAATGTCACTTGAATACAACAAATCAAATATGAAATGCCCTCCAGCAAAAATTAATGAACTCTTTTGCCCTTTAAATAATTATAAGGTTCAGTTGTATTACCTGTATGCTATTTTCAGTGACATTATTTCTCACAAACATAATTATCAGGTAACTCACCCCACGATTCTTCCTAATGAAATTGTCTCTGCATTTCCCCACTGTAGGTGGTCTTGTCATGGAACTATTCAAACCAGTGAAACCTGTAGAGGTCTGGCATGCATCTGAACATTCCATACCAAATAACCCCCTACCCATCTTCAGTTCTTCTTTTCTACCAGGAAAGAGAGAGAAAAAAGATCCCCATTGTCCCATTTTATGTTTGCTAACTGCTATCTTGAGTTGTTAGTTTAATTTTCAGAATTAGCAGTTTGTAGGTTTGACAGTTCTGTAGGAAATTTGAAGAGAGGAAAGAGGTGAAGTTTGGAGCAGGCTGTGATTTCTCTTTATAGTGCAAGTGTGCTCTCACTTTTCCACCTTTTGCCAGAGGCTAATGAGCTAAGATGAAATCAGTCATCAGGAAAGGACAAGACCTGGGCCAAGAACACGTTTGAAAATAGGAATATGCTTCTTATAAGGTGCTGAACTCTAAGGTTTATTTATTGAAACAACAAAGAGTCCTGTGGCACCTTATAGACTAACAGACGTATTGGAGCATGAGCTTTCATGGGTGAATACCCACTTCGTCGGATGCACCCACGAAAGCCCATGCTCCAATACGTCTGTTAGTCTATAAGGTGCCACAGGACTCTTTGCTGCTTTTGCAGATGCAAACTAACACGGCCACCCCTCTGATTATTGAATACAGTAGTCATTCTTCACAGGCATTCCATGTTGTTCCAAGAAGTGCATTTGAAAGTCCTCAATCTGAGGGCCCCGATCCATTCAGTAGTAAACACTGATGAAACCTTGGAGAAAATGAATAACACTAACTACTAGGTGACTGAACATTTACCAGTATCTTTCTTTCAGTCTTCCAAAGACAACTACCCTGTGTTGGTACAGTGCCTAGCAGAGTGGGACCTCACTCATGGTTTGGTTAGGGCAGGGGCGGGCAAACTTTTGGCCTGAGGGCTGCATCGGGTTTTGGAAATTGTATGGAGGGCCGGTTAGGTGAGGGGGTCGTAGCCCGGCCCCCACCCCCTATCTGCCTCCCCCCCTCGGAGCTCCTGCCCCATCCAACTCCTCTGTTCCCTGATGGGGCCCCCGGGACCCCTGCTCCATCCACACATTCCCCCTCACTCCCTGTCCCCTCACCGCCCCTGAAACTCCCGCTCTTGATTGCCCCCTGCTGCCCCATCCAACTTCTATCATTCCTGATGGCTCCCCCAGAACCCCTGCCCCATCCAACCACCCCTTTTCCCTGTCCCTTGACTGCCCCCGGAACCCCTGCCCCTGACAGCCCTCTGCTGCTCCATCCACCCCCCTTCCTTCCTGACTGCCCCCCCAGGACCCATGCCCTCATTCAACCCCCCTGTTCCCTGCCCTCTGAACTCTCCTGCCCTCTATCCAAGTCCCCTGCTCCCTGCCCCCTTACCGCGCTGCCTGGAGCAATGGTGGCTGGCAGAACTACAGCTGTACCGCCCGGCTGGAGCCAGCCGAGCCATTGCCACCATGCAGCATAGAGCACTTGGTCAGGCCAGGCTCTGCAGCTGCGCTGCCCCAGGAGCTCACAGCCCCGCCACCCAGAACATTGGGCTGGCAGTGCAGTGAGCTGAGGCTGCGGGGGAGCGGCTGGGGGCTAGCCTCGTGGGGCAGAAGCTCGGGCCAGGCAGGAGGGTCCTGCGGCTGAATGTGGCCTGTGGGCTGAAGTTTGCCCACCTCTGGGTTAGGCGCTTCTGTGATAAATACAATTTCAGATAACAGTTGCTATCTTACCATTCTCAGAGGATTTTTCAGTATCTGTGACCTTTTCATACAGTCTCTAATGCCAGCAAAAAAAAAAAAAAGAGAAGGTGAGTGAGGTAATATCTTTTATTGGACCAACTTTTAAGCTACATAGAGCTCTGTGTAGCTCGAAAGCTTGTCTCTCACCAACAGAAGTTGGTCCAATAAAATACATTACCTCACACACCTTGTCTTTCTAACATCCTGGGATCAACATGGCTACAGCTACACCACATAGAGCAAAAAAGGCCATTTCACTACTACGCCTTTCCAACCCCAGCAAAACAGACAGCTAGGTAGCCTTCACTTGCTTCCTCAGCTGTTGCACCTTTGTAGGAGTGATGATGATGGCACCAGAGAGAGCTTGGAAACAGTACTATCCCTTTCTGCAAACTCTTTTCTGTCCTTTGCGGAACTATTTGTTCCATTTCCAGGCCTGAAAATCAATCACCGGTCAGGCGGGTTTTAGAAACTGGGAGAAGCAATACTCTTCAGTTTGAGCACATGACCCCCTCCCACACTCTTTGGGTATTATTCTTATAAGAGGGGGAATCTACTGAGGGAAGAATGTCTCCCTGTAAATGTACCAGTCAATAGCATGGTGGCTAGAACTGTACAGTGTCTTAGGACAGTGGGCTCCAAGCTTTTTTGATGGCGCACCCCTATCAGTAAAACAATGTTGAGCACGCACCCCCTGCCATGCTGGCTCTACTGTTTTTGCCGAAGCAAAAAAACAAGATAAAAAAACCCGCTCGGACCCCCGCCCGAACTGCCGAAGCAAAAAAAAAAAAAATTAAAATTAAAAGAGCCGCTCGGACTTCCATCTGACAGAGGGGAAAAAAAAAAGCACTCCTCCTGCCGCGCACCCCCAAGGATCCTTTTGCGAACCCCTTAGGGTGCGCACACCCCACTTTGGAGACCACTGTTTTCGGAATTTAATCCCAGTATTTGCTTATACCAAAGAATAAAGAGGATGTGTGTCTCATCCTTGATCTTTGAAAATAAAACAAATACCTTAGGAAGAGTTAGTTTTGCTTGGTATTTTTGGGCAATGTTATCCCCTTCTTAAATTGCCAAGATTGATTGGAAACTCTTGACCTTTAAAATGCATACTGCCACAGCTCAATAAGGCGATTGCACAGGAGGTATTTCAGACTGAAGCTGGAAAGCAATCAGTAAAAGTACAAATAACTCTGAAGGAACAGTGGTGCCAGAGGAGATGGATGGTGCCATAAGTTCCGATTCCATGGGTGCTCCGGGGCTCAAGCACCCACTGAAAAAAAATCAGGGGTGCTCAGCACACGCAGGGCTCGATTAATCTTTTGTGGGCCACGGTGCCTGGACTGTGACCCTGACCCTGAAGGAACAGTGGTGCCAGAGGAGATGGATGGTGCCATAAGTTCCGATTCCATGGGTGCTCCGGGGCTCAAGCACCCACTGAAAAAAAATCAGGGGTGCTCAGCACACGCAGGGCTCGATTAATCTTTTGTGGGCCACGGTGCCTGGACTGTGACCCTGACCACCACTCCACCGCAAGGCCCTGCCCATCGCTCACATGGGGAGGAGAGGGCAGAGAGGAGCACCCACCGACAAAAACAAAAGTCAGCACCTATGGATGGTAGTGGAGATTTATAGCAGGGCAGTAGCAACAGGGAATAATGGAGGCTCTCGTGATGAGAATAGGGGCAAAGTTCTTAGTGGATCCTTGGACTCAATGAGTCTGCAGGCCAACGTCATTTGTCTGCGTCAGAGCCCCCTTAAATCCTCAGCTGGAAGTGTGAGAAGGCAACTCCACAAGATTCACTCTGCAGACTTCCCTGGGTTTGCTTTCTTCTCCCCAAAAGGTTTTTCACAGATTATCATATAGCCTTAAATACCTGCAAGTTCCTTTTGAACTTTTGCTCAAGAAATTCCCACATAAAAAGTTGCAGAAATTGGATCTACATGTTCCTGAAACTGTTAATTTAACCAAGTTGCTTTTTGTGAGGAAGGAGCAAAGTGGAAAGAATCCCAAGTTTCATCACCATACAGTTTAGAATGGCTGAAGTATTAAATACAGGAAATTAGGATTTATTATGGAAATTCCAATTTACTTAGAGCCTTTACATGTTTGCATAGATTGTGTTCTTTTTGAAGATACTACAGAAATAACCACTGTAAAAGAGAATACTGCTTTGACTGAAGCAATAGAATCAACTTTGTTTGACCATGAATAATTGAAGTCTTTGAGTTAATGCTGCTTTTAAGGAGTTTGGGGTCAGTAAATGTAACTTAATTGCAGGAAAAGTCTTTTGGGTGGAATTTGTGACCATATTTCAAAGAAGCTCTTTTCATTTTTCCCTTCTGGGTTAAATAGTAGAAGGGTCGCTTAGATTATTCAGCATAGCAGTTGTAATTACTAGTCCTAATACTCCATTTTTATCTTGAGCTCAGAGATGTATATTGCAGCACACAAGTTACCTCTTTATACTTTGTTTCCTTATTCATTTTGCTGGAAGGATTTGTTACTCTGTGGGATGTTATTGGGTGGAATGTTGCAATATGTTTGACTCCTGTGGGGATTTTGAACTTTACATTTTATGTATCTAGTTAGAATTACCCCCTGAAGGAGTCTGTCTTGAGAAAAGGTCCTGAGGGAACAAAAGTTTAAAGCACTCCTTACTGAGTTCTCTCTGCCCTGAAAGAAACCGTGGTTCCTGTGTTCAAACTGTATGCATTCCCCAAAAAATCCACCATGGACACAGGGCCATCCATACTGGGGTCCTATGTCTCTGCATTAGCTTCAGAGTCCCCTGACATGCTCCGATGGAATCGGGCTGCTGGGGAATCTTGCACATGTAGCTATCTCTGGAACTACCTTTTAAAGGGGGTTCTCCAGGGTGCAGGAGCATCACACAAAAAGTTGTACAGCCTTAATCTATAAAACCTCCAGTGTCGTATGGGGGTGAACAATGCTCGGCCCTGATTCACGTGAATCCATGGGTCAAATTTTAGAGAGGCCCTTTTGAGGGTGAGGAGAGCCTTCCTGAGATCAATATCTCCTTTCTAATGGTAACAATTCTCACAGAATTAACTTTCAGGAAGTGAATTGGGCCTCAGATGTACATGTAGGCCAATGTACTGCTGTGGTGCCTTGTGAGGATAGCAGAGGACCTTGTGGTACTGTGATCCTTGTAGGCAAAGAAAAATTTAAATAATCTATGGAGCCAACACCTTATATCAGGGGTTCTCAAACTGGGGGTCAGGACCCCTCAGGGGGTCATGAGGTTATTACATGGGGGAGTCGCAAGCTGTCAGCCTCCACCCCAAACCCTGCTTTGCATCCAGCATTTATAACGGTGTTAAATATATTAAAAAGTGTTTTTCATTGATAAGGGGGGGAGTCACACTCAGAGGCTTGCTATGTGAAAGGGTCACCAGTACAAATGTTTGAGAACTACTGCCTTATATCTCTCACTTCTGATCCAAGTACTGCAGAGACAGCTGACGCCTCTCCTCCCAAGTAAATCTGTGGAACTCTGCAGGTAGTTATTGTCTCTTAAGGCACTGGGAGATCTTCAGGCACTGTTGTCTATACATTGACATTTACTTTATTAATTTATTCTTTATATGCCAAATCTAATAGAGTGGGACATGACTGTAAGTAAGTAGCAGCAAGTACTAAAGGAAATGATACACAGGTGATTTAATCCTTACTGAATTAATGCATTCTATGTCATTTTGTGCTGTTTCTTTCATTATTGTAGTAATTAGCTTTGCAGAATAGCATTCATTCCAGTCAGCAGGAGATGGAGAACAATAACAGAGTTTACCAGCAGCAGGGGGGAGCTTACCTTGCTTTGTTACCTCAGTAAATTCTCTGCAGGCTAATCTAAATGGATGGCCAGGGTGCCCACCCCCACAATGGGGACTGACTGAAACTTCCCTAGGGGAAAAACCTCAATCACCTGATTAGATCTGTTGTCAATGAAAACAAAATATCCAAGGCCCATGAAATATAACAGTTTTAATCCTAACATGCCATTTCAAACCTTCACTGGCTACAACCTTTGTAGTTTTAGCGAATGGTGACAATTGTGAGACAATTAAATGGCTTTAAAACAAATAAACAAAAAATGGTTTTAATTCATTAGAATTTCGAGAAATTGTACAGCAGCAAAAATATAAAGTTCTTGTGGTTCCAGGTGTAGTATTACCAATAAACTACACAGGAAAATTTTATATAAGTAGCTTTTTTTGTAGTTATGAAATGAAATATTAAATGGCCAAGATATTGAAATTTAAAAACAATAAGATTAACTAGGAAATGTGATGTAGTTTTCTAACACAACAATAATATCGTTTGACAAGTAGCTTGTATGCAACAATGGTGATAACTAATATTTAAGTGAAGATTTGATGCTGTCATTCACTTGCATAAAACTTCATCAATTTCTTTTTTATGGTAATTGTCTGAAAATATAGGATTTTGTGGTCCATCTAGTTCAATATCCTGTCTCTGACACTGGTCAACACCAGGTGCTTCAGAAGACAATGCAAGAAACCTTACAGTAGGCAGTTGTGGATTTATTTTTCTCCCATGAAAATCTCCCAACTTCTAATAGTTAGAGATTGGCTTAAGACTTGAAGCTTGGAATTTTATAACCCTTCTAAAACTTTTTTTTAATTTACTGGATATTCTTCATATCCATATAAATGCCCAATTGTTCTTGGTCTAAATGACATACTGTGGAAATGAGTTCCACAGTCTAATTATGTATAATATGAAAAATATTTTCTTTTTTTTAATTTGACTTCTTTCATTTTCATTGACCAGACCATTCCCTTTTGTTGTATTATGAGATAGAAAATAGAATGGTTTGGTTCATCTTCTTTGAACTATTCACCATTCTGTATACTTCTATCATGTTCCCTTTTATTCAGCTCTTCGAAAATAAATAATCTGTCTTTTCAGGCTCTTCATATGAGAACTTTTCTATGCCCCTTTATCTTTCTTGTCACTCATCTCTGAACTCTGGGAAGAGGGTGGTGTAACACATATACCACACTACTTGGAGATGATAGGCCAAATTCTGTTCTCAAAGTAGTCTAAATCCAGAGTAATTCAACAGAGGTCAATGGAATTACTCTGGACTTACTGACACACTGGTGTGAGAGCAGAATTTGGTCCACCGTAGTCTCCCATAGCAGGCTTTTGAGATAGTATTTAAACTACATAATGCATGTATGCTTAGCAAAATTTGGAATTTTTGTGGAGGGGAATTTCACAAATTACACAATCTGCAGTGAAGGGTCAATTCTTGTGGCAAATACAGGTAACATCAGCAACACCACTTCTCTGTTACTACATTCAGCAGGAGAGATATGAGCCTTGCTTCATAGTGCCTCTCAATGGCACAGCAATCTTTTGAAGGAAAAACTGACGTGGGGCTGGTTTAACAGCACCACATTGCCCTTGAGTTGAAGAACACAGAGCTTTTTTTGTTCTTCTTTTACTAGTATCTAATTTAAACTTATTGAGTTTCCACTCAACCACTGCTTCATACTTTAAATAGCTTCACCCGTGCAGAGCAGGGACTGGAAATGGAGCAAGAGTGGGTTTGTTGCTAAATGCTTCTGCTGCTAAGCACGCAGTGGGCCAAATTCACCCCTGGTGTAACTCCACTCACGATAATGCAGTTACATCAGGGATTAAATTGTCTTTTATGTTCAAATAATTGTTTCTCAGCTAATATTAGATACAATTTAAATAGCTGCATGGTTAAGCACTCAAAATCAGGAAATGATAAGATTCAAAGGCACCCTTTACTCTGCCCCGCCAGTATATGAATTATGATTGTTGTTTATGCTATTTCTCATATGCAATAGTCTATAAATTTTTCTATTATTTTAGATGTAAATATGTAGTATCTTGTGGCACTAGGCACCACTCTGTGTATGGCAGAGTTCATGAAAGTCATTAAGTCTCATTCCCTGAATTACTTATAGGAAAGATTTGCTGCTAACTGAAAAGAAAATGTGTTTGGTTCCCTACAAAATTACTAAAATAAATACCTGAGAGAGAGAGGAAACTTTATTCAATAAAAAGACTGGGATTGAGATATGGGTTGTTATGGTCTTGCCTCAGCCAACTTGAACCTTCAGCAAACTATTCTGTGCACCACTTTTGTTTGTTATGTGTTCAGGTGTCTACTATTGAGCTGTGTGCTTTCTGAATGTAACAAGTAATCCCCATTCAAAATGTGCTATAGGTGTATGAAGTGCAATTTTCCATAAACTCGATTAAATCAAACTCAGTTTTCACTGGAACACTCAAACATACTTTCCTTCAAAGAGGATGATTACCTGCCAAATTTGAACTTTCTAAATTTAGCTGTTTTGACTTGAGATGTTAAAATAAATAGTTGCAAGAATATTTTTGTAATGGGAAAAGTAGTGAGTGTTTGCCATGCTCCGCATTCTCAAAAACAGATGATTTATTTTTTATTCAAATGCTCAAAAATATTTAAGTTTCGTGCAGAGACTAAGGTTGGAAAAGTGAACATTTCTTAAAGGTATAAGTAAATGAAAAAATTTGTGCAACCCTAGATATATCCATCACAGTCCATACATAATAGTGATTTCAGATACTGTATTTCAAGAGCAAATACCTAAACCATATCTAACATAGCTGAGGTGTTTCCTACTAACTATTAATATCACACACTAGGGTTCACAGAGATTCAGCTAGAGCAGATCACACTTTATCAACATTTCTAGTATAAAATTCATTTATCAGTAATTTATATAAATGTCATAAAAATAAGCTCCAGGTGGAATCTAGATATAGTATTTATACTAAAGAGTGATGTTTTACTACATAATTTGAAGTCAATATAAAAACAATCTGACTACAGCTTGACTCTGCAAGTGCTAAGAAGTGGAATGCGGAAGCCAGGACACTGCCACACAGAGCCCTAATATCTACGCAACAAAACCCATAAAACCAGATTTTCAAATTCTTGTTTCATTACATTCTTTAATTCTTGTTTGCGTTACATACAATGGTTTGGTTTGATGAATAATTATATGGTCTGTGTGTTAGTGTAGCATGGCTTTTTTACCATTATGGGGAATCAAATCACTGCATCTTTTTATGTTCATAGCCTTTTGAAATAAACATGTCTATCTAAGATCAAGAGGGAGATGGTGCCACACATCTAGTGCACAAAGCAAATAATAGTAGTAATATATATAAGTATTGCCCTTCTATTTGAGCAAGATCTGTGTTCCAGTGACAGCAAATGCATTGCATAGATGTTAAACCACTCAGGTACTAGAGTGATGGCGCATTATAAATGCATAGATAGATAGATTCAATAAGAAAGCATTCTAAAGACATGACATTCCCAGTCTCAGTAGAGACCACATGAGAGCAAGCATTTCTGGGCATTTTAAATTTACTTTTTCATGTCACAAAGCTATAGCCATTTTTAATGTTAATGCATAGGCACAACACTCAATTTTACCGCAGAGAAGAGAACCATTTGCACCTGCTGATCAGGTTCTGAAGACGGAAGATTTTGAGACAGGAGGGAAACCAGGGAAAAAAGCAAGAGGGAAATATGTAAGAGATTTGGTTTTATACAGTATTTTACGTAATCCTCCTTACAAACTGAAATGAAAATAAAGGCAGTGTACAGTAAGAAAACTTTCAGTTAAATGCCTACACGCCTGGTAGAAATAATATAGTTGACTAAATTAAGCAGTGTCTGTCGGGGTCCTAAATATACTAGACTTTTTACTTTTTGTAAAGTATGAATTGAGAAATTTTTCAGATGGCCTCAGTATTAATGTTGTATGTTTGCAAGGTGTGTGTATGTGTGAATATGCACACACGTGTGTGTATAATGGTTCATAAGCCACACTTATCCTAGGAAATTGAGCTAAGATTGATGGTACCAGTGAGCTTCCAAGAAGCTTCCAAACTAACTGACCATTCTTTCAGTAATCTGGTAGGACTTTAAAATCTTTTCTATGCCACTGGTCTTCATGAATAGTGAGGGAGGTTATAGGTCCAATCTTGGGGGAGATTTTCCATTTCTCCCTACTGGGGGTCATTTCCACTTATTCTCAAGGCTAATGGTCAAAAACCAACAGTTGATTGTGGCAATCCTGAAACCTATTGTCTTGTTCCTAACATCCCTTTTTGGGGAAAGATTATTCAGAAGTGTGTAGCAGGGCAACTCGGGTAGCTTCTTGTGTCTTTATTCTTCCTGGGTCCTGGTCAATGAGACGAAGGATGGGTATGTGAAAGAAACTGCACTGATTTAGTTAGTTGATTATCTTCTTCTGGCAGTGGTATCTATACTGATTATTTTAGATCTGCCAGCAGCTTTTGATATTTAACAATGAGGTTCTGTTGACTCACCAGCAGATCTTAGCATGAGCAGACAGTGTTGCTCATGAATGGCTCTTCTCCTAGCTTTCTGAGAGGCCTAGAGTGTAGTGGTGGGCAAACTGTTCCTCCATCCTGAGGCCTCTCTTGGGCAGACTACCCCAGGAGATCTATTATGTGTCTCAATTTGTTCAGTGTATATCTGACTTAATGAAAATCAACATGAACAGTCCAGAGAGCTCTCAGTTAGCAATTCTAAAACGTTTGGATGCACATTTTCTGGGCATGCTTATTTAAAAATATCTAACTTCAGTATCTCCTGTTTAACATCCTCCTGAGTTACTGCTGGAATAGAAAAGTATATCATCATGATATGCATATATCTGTTTTTTCCCCAAATACAGAACAGAAATATTTATTTACCACTTCTGCCTTTTCTCCAGTATCATTAACAATTCTACCTGTAAGCAGGGTATGAATGAGCTCTCCACATCATAGAGGCAGCAGCAAGCAGCTGCAGAGATAGCAACAGTGGTGAGCAGCGGTAAAGGCAGCAGTGAGCAACAAGTGGCAGCAGGGACAGCGGGCAGCAGCAGAAGTATTGCTTAATGCCCACCCCCCATTTCGGGGTGGGAGGTGAACCACATGGATGCATCCCTCAATTCTGGGACTTCACGGACTTTGGACACCCAACTGTGAGTGAGGTGCAGTGGACAGAAAGGGGAGTGGTGTGTTAAAGGGACATTCGTTCATCAGATTGTCACACCACAAGGTGGGAAACTGAGACAAAGGACACTGCCCAACACAGCTGTGGTGCAGGTGTCTATTTATGGTTTGCATGCTTTTCAATCATTGTTGCAGTGTTTCCCCAAAATTAATGTTGAGCTCCCGCTCTCTTTTAATAAAAATGTTCTTTTGTTATACACAGACTCAGCACTTGTGAATGGGGAAGTGCTGACTCTCAGAGGAGAGTTAGTGTTTTGTTTTCCCAGATTACTGGGTGGGGGCTTGAGCTGGTTTTGTTTTGAAATGTTAAGAGGAACCCCTAGATATTGAATTTGGCCCTTGTTGCAGCTGACACGACGTGGCAGAAGGGTTACAGACTATTTATATCTATTAATGGAACAAACCCATTGTAAGGATTCCTTTAGTTCTTAAATACTTTTAAAAACTCCTTATTGTCCTTAATTCCATGGGCCACTGATTTCTTCTTGTGTCCTTTTGCTTCCTTTATCAATTTTTACAATTCTTATTTTCTAATTTATATTAATTGCTGTCAACTCCCCCTTTTTCCATTTGTTATATGTTGTGGGTTTTTTGCTTTGCTTTATTATTTTTGTATTTTTTTGTTTGAATAACTGCCTTCATGTCCCCTATAAACCAGGCTGTTTTCCTAACCAGCTTAGTCCTTATTCTTGACTGTGGATTTTGGGGCATTGAGTAAGATATTTTTAAATAGTTACCAATTATAATTCACGGTTTTTTTCTGTTCAAATTCTTTTTCATAGCTGATTTGGCTGATAATTGTTTTCAGCTTTGTGGAATTGGCTCTTTTTAAAGCAGGAAGTATCTACATTATTGGTTTAGAATTTATTGTGTTTGCACACAATAAAAGTGATCAAGTCATGATCACTTGCATCAAAGAAACCACTACTTTTTAGTTCTGTGATCAATTAATTGTTATCCAGCGAGATGAGGTCTAACATGAAACTCTCTGCTTTTTGAGTTAAGAAATTATCATCTGTAATTGTCAGAAATTCTGATGTCTTTGTATTGGCAGCATGAGACCTTCAGCATGTTTCACTCAAATTGAAATCCCCCATGTTATCGCACCTTTCCCTCCCTACGCGTTATAGATAGTGTTTAAGGAGCCAGTCATTCTGTTCTCTTGTGTGACTAGGTGATCTGTAACAGACACCAGGCAGTGCGGCGTGCCTCATCTTGTGCTATATCTGTTAGAACATTGCATTTAAGATCATTTTATTCTGAGTTGTCAGTGACTCGGAAATAGGTAATGCCATTTTTTACATGGAGTGCCACTTCCCCTCCCCTTGTGCCCACTGAAGCCTTCCAGGTTATAACCATCGATTTTAACATTCCAATCATGCAAGTCTTTCCACCAGGTTTCAGTAATAACAACTAGGTCAAAATTATGCCCATAAATGAGCAATTCCAATTCCTTTTGTTTATTATCCAGGGTTCTAGCCTTGGTGTAGGCAATTAAAGAATTTCTCCTCTTCACGTCACTTGGTTCTTTGATTATTTTTGTTCTCAACATCATGAATTAGTTCTAAATGAGTGCGCATTTGTTTCCCCTTTACCCTCTCCTGTGGTTATTACTTTAATGTTCTCCTGACTAATCTAGCCTGCCTGCCTCCCAAAAGTTTGGTTCCTCTTCAACTGAGATATGGAGGCCAATGTTCCCCCAAATTTAAAACCTTCTACCTTACACAACTCACCTAGCCAATGGTTCACTTCCAATTAAATCATGTAAGTGTTCCTACTGTATAATGTGGGCACTTGTTTATGTTTTATAAATATAAATACTTGGGACCAAATCTCTGTAACACTTTCTCTGGTAGTGCAGAATACAGATTTGCCTCATCTACACAAGCAGTGAAATACCAATTCAGGGGGACCCTCTGACAGTGGTTGCCAGCAGCAATGAATTTCCTAAAATACATGGGTCTGTACAGTCTTCTGTAAGTGAAGCAGAAAAGAGTGGTGGTGGCTTCTCCTTAAATTCCAGGTGACAGCCAGTGTGGGTGAGATAATATCCTTTATTGGACCAACTTCTGTTGGTGAGAGAGACAAGCTTTCCCACTTACAAAGAGAGCTGTACATAAAATATATCACTTCATCCACCTTGTCTTTCTAATATCCTGGGACCGACACAGTTACAACAACACAGCAGGGGACAGCTGTACTCTTTTCCGATACTAATGATAAACCATACCTGTTATACTTTCTAATTATGTATTATAAATTAATCTTGTAAAATCAGATAGTGTAGAGTATTCCATATGTACCCAAACCACAAATTGTTTCAATTTTCTCTGATAGACAAGAAGAAATACTCCCTTGTAGATACTGATTCTACTACACAACTAAACTATTCAAAGCAGCGATGCTCCATGAGGCTAGATGAAAATGCAGTATTGTATCTCCTAAATCTGAATCAGTGATCTGTTAATCTCCAAATGGCCTGTTCTGATCAACACCCAAAAAGTTCAGAGGCTTATTTTACTCATTTGGGTCAGTAAAGTTGGAGTAGAAATGTCAGTTTGACAATGTCTATTGACATTTCCAGTATTTTCTTTCCCCAGATGGGCTGAAAATACCACAAGAGCAGTCTTTTGCATGTTATGTAAGCACTTCCAGTCCCAACTGAAATCCAAAAGCACAAAGGCTTCTGGGAAAATAACAAATAACTGGAACAAAAAGTTATTCAGACTTCTTCAGACCTGATTAAAGGTTTAGTTTGGGTGCTGAGTGAGATGTCTTATTCTGTCTAAACTGGTTTGATCATCTTTAATCTGAATATTCAAATAGTGAGTGCTTGAATTTTTTATTTACTATTTCACCATGTTAGCACTGCCTTTGAGTCACAGAAAACCAGAATGTACACACATATGCTCAGGTTAAACTTATGAAATCAGGAAAAATACATGCACAGAGCTTTGCAGAGACACGTTTATAATTGGATTGTGTACAGTGCAGATTGTACCTTCTGTGTTTTGACTTGACTCAGACTCAGTGTGATCTTTACCTGTTGCTGAAAAGGCATATTCAGAGCTTATTTCTGGATAAGTTTACACACCCACCTTCAGGTGTCACAAGTCTTCACTGCTGTTCTGACCTTCCCCTCCCCCACTCCCCATGTGGCTATGCTTTCCAAAATTAATGTATTAGCTACAGGGTTAAAAGCAAAACACAAATGTACAATTGTATCTGGCTGCTCACACTTAGTGAATTTCAAACACAGTCTAAAGGTTTTCCCCTACTTTTAATCATATGAAGGAGAAGCACTATTCATTCAACACCTGCTTTGTTCTTGTCTTTATTATGCTCACCAACAAAGAGCTGTTCTCCTTTGGTCGATAGTAGAAAGGAACTAGTTGTTTTCATCATACAGTGTACAGCTCACCTCACTTTGCTCATTTTGGTAATTATAATGTAGTCATTTTTATAGTCTACAGGCTGTCATCTTCAGTTCTGTGATGTTGGTGTCACTGTACCCGTTGGTCTTCATCTATGGGCTTAATCTGTAGCAAGGGAGATTTAGATTTGATTCTAGGAAAAGCTTTCTTAGGCCTGGTCCACACTAGGAGGTTATGTCGAATTTAGCAGCGTTAAATCGAATTAACCCTGCACCCGTCCACATAACGAAGCTATTTAGTTCGACATACAGGTCTCTTTAGTTCGATTTCTGTACTCCTCCCCGACGAGGGGAGTAGCGCTAAATTCGACATGGCCATGTCGAATTAGGCTAGGTGTGGATGGAATTCGACGCTAATAGCTCCGGGAGCTATCCCACAGTGCACCACTCTGTTGACGCTCTGGACGGCAGTCTGAGCTCGGATGCTCTGACCAGCCACACAGGAAATGCCCCGGGAAAATTTGAATTCCTTTTCCTGTCTGGCCAGTTTGAATCTCATTTCCTGTTTGGACATCGTGGCGAGCTCAGCAGCACTGGCAGCGATGCAGAGCTCTCCAGCAGAGGTGTCCATGCAATCTCAGAATAGAAAGAGGGCCCCAGCATGGACTGACCGGGAAGTCTTGGATCTGATCGCTGTGTGGGGCAATGAGTCTGTGCTTTCGGAGCTGTGCTCCAAAAAACAGAATGCAAAGACCTACGAGAAGGTCTCCAAAGCCATGACAGACAGAGGATACAGCCGGGATACAACGCAGTGCCGCGTGAAAAATCAAGGACCTGAGACAAGGCTACCAAAAGATCAAAGCGGCAAACGGACGCTCCGGATCCCAGCCCCAGACATGCCGCTTCTACGAGGCACTGCATTCCATTCTAGGTGCGGCCGCCACCACTACCCCACCACTAACCGTGGACTCTGACGATGGGATAGTGTCGACGGCCGGTTCCTCGGAGATGTTCGCGGACGGGGAAGATGAGGAAGCAGATGAGGAGGACGAGGCAGTCGACAGCGCTTACAACGCTGATTTCCCCGACAGCCAGGATCTCTTCATCACCCTCACTGAGATCCCCTACCAACCCTCCCCAGCCGTTAACCCGGACCCTGAATCAGGGGAAGGAAGGATCAGTCGGTACGTGCTTTAAACATGTAAACATTTATTTTTAACAGAGCAGGAATATTAACTATGTGAAAAGAAGGTCAATATATATGGGGATAGAACAGAAATCCTCTTGGGAGATCTCCACGAAGCTCTCCTGGAGGTAATCGAAAAGCCTCCGCAGGAGGTTCCTGGGGAGAGCGGCCTTATTGGGTCCTCCGTGGTAGGACACTTTTCTGCGCCAGGCTATCAGCAGGTACTCTGGGAGCATTGCCTCGACGAGCATGGCGGCATAGGCCCCTGGTTTGTGCTGGCTTTCACGCAGCATGCGGTCTCTATCTCTGTCAGTGATTCTCCTCAGGGTGATCTCGCTCAGGGCGTCCTGCTTTGAATTAGGGGAATGTTAGTATTGGGAATGCTTGACTGTTCCTTTACATTACAATAAGCATCGGTTTACAGCCACGTGGTGGAGGCGGTAGAGGGGCAACATACAGGGATCTTTCCCGGGAACAGCCGTGAGGGGGTGGAACAGGGGCAGAGTTCATGCTTTCCGGATTGCCGGCAGCAGGAACTTGCAAATGCTATGACCATTGCTTTGAGCATGAAAGGAGGGCACTGCTATACATTAAGGTTTAAGCAGCCAAAAGTCTACGGCTTACCATGTGTGCCTGCTCCACGAATTCTGCTGTCCTGCCCCGCTTGTCTGATCTCCAGTGCAAGACCCCAGGCAATGAATGCGAAGGCCGAAAATTCGAACTTGTCCTGAGTGCGCATGAGATAGGTGCTGTGCATGGTCTTGTTCACAGAGACAGACTAGACTATGTTCATTGTTCGCAAAAATGTATCTTTGTAAGGAATTCACTCCCTTTTTCCCATCACACAGCTGCGACTGTTTCCCGACCTGCCCCGGCATCCCCCTCACAGAGGCTGGCGCAGATTAGGCGGCGAAAGAAAATGACACGGGACAAGATGTTCTCTGAACTTATGGGCTGCTCCCGAGCTGAGGCGGCACAGCAGACCCAGTGGAGGGAGAACATGTCTCAGTACCAGCACTCACACAGTGAACAGGAGGACAGGTGGCGGCAGGAGGACCAGCAGGCGACTCAAACGCTGCTTGGACTAATGAGGGAGCAAACGGACACGCTCCGGCGCCTTGTGGATGTTCTGCAGGACCGCAGGCAGGAGGACAGAGCCCCACTGCAGTGTATCTGTAACCGCCCTCCCCCGCCACAAAGTCCCATACCCCCCTCACCCAAAGTAACAAGAAGGAGGGGCGCCAGGGGCCGTGAAAACTGTCACTCCACCCCTGCACAGTGCTCAATTACAGGAAGGCTCTTATTCCCTAAATTTTGAGAAGTCCTTTCCTTCCTGCCTCACCCAAGCCCCCGTCCCAGTTTCATCCCCTAACTGTCTACGTGATAATAAAAAAGACTTTTCTGTTAATTACTGTTTCTGTCATGTTCTTTTAGAGGAGACTGTGTTTCAAGGGGGGAAAGGGGTTGGTAATTGGACAGGTCAGTCACCTTTACCAGGGTACAGACACGGGGGCAGGTTCAGCAGCAGGTCACACACACAGTGCAGTCTCTAGGCACCCTGGTCAGTCTGGGAGGTTGTTTTCATGTTCTGTTTTGGGGGTGCTATGTGACTTTGTGGCGGTGGAGGGTGGTTAGAGATCTTATGCAGCGGTCCTTATCCTGGATCACAGAGCCACGCAGCAGCTGATCTGTAACTCTCCTCCGCTGCCACAAAGTCACATAGACCCCCACACAGAGTCCCGAGAAGGAGGGGTGGCAGGCTCCGTTGAAACAACCAGTCCGCCACCGCGCACCGCTATAGGAGCAGGAGCCTGTCATTCCTCGAGTTTAGAAGCGGTCTTTGCAGCACTACACACCCTACCCACCACAGTCTGCATCACAGTTTTAACCCTTTACCGCGAAATCAGTACTAAAAAAAACATTGTTTATTAACAAAGTTCCATGTATTTTATTTTTAAACGTGTGTTGGAAGGGGGGAACGGGGTGAACAGGGTATGTAACTGCAGAGGATAGTCAACATTAACTGGGTAAAGAAACGGGGGCAGGTTCAGCTTCTCTGTAAACAAACTTAATAGTCACAGGTTACCCTGCTCACTGAGGAACCTAGCTTTCAAAGCCTCCCGGATGCACAGCGCTTCCCGCTGGGCTCTTCTAATTGCACGGCTGTCTGGCTGGGCGTAATCAGCAGCCAGGCGATTTGCCTCAAGCTCCCATCCCGCCATAAAGGTCTCCCCCTTGCTCTCACAGAGATTGTGGAGCACACAGCAAGCTGCAATAACAATGGGGATATTGGTTTCGCTGAGATCCGAGCGAGTCAGTAAGCTTCGCCATCTCCCCTTGAGACGTCCGAAAGCACACTCCACCACCATTCTGCACTTGCTCAGCTGGTAGTTGAAGAGTTCTTTGTCACTGTCCAGGGCGCCTGTACAGGGCTTCATGAGCCAGGGCATTAGCGGGTAGGCTGGGTCCCCGAGGATCACTGTAGGCATCTCCACATCCCCAACAGTTATTTTGTGGTCCGGGAAGAAAGTACCTTCCTGCAGGCGTCTAAACAGACCAGAGTTCCTGATAACACGCGCGTCATGAACCTTGCCCGGCCATCCGACGTTGATGTTGGTAAAACGTCCCCTATGGTCCACCAGTGCTTGCAGCACCATTGAAAAGTAGTCCTTTCGGTTAATATACTGGCTGGCCTGGTGGGCCGGTCCCAGGATAGGGATGTGAGTTCCATCTATAGCCCCACCGCAGTTTGGGAATCCCATCGCGGCGAAGCCATCTATGATGACCTGAACGTTTCCCAGGGTCACTACCTTTGAGAGCAGTAGCTCAACGATTGTGTTGGCAACTTGCATCACAGCAACCCCTACGGTAGATTTGCCCATGCCAAAGTGGTTCGCTACTGACCGGTAGCTGTCTGGCGTTGCAAGTTTCCAGAGGGCTGTGGCCACTCGCTTCTGCACAGTCAGGGCTGCTCGCATCCGGGTGTCCTTGCGCTTCAGGGCAGGGGACAGCAAGTCACACAGTTCAAGGAAAGTGCCCTTACGCATGCGAAAGTTTCGCAGCCACTGTGATTCATCCCAGACCTGCAGCACTATGCGGTCCCACCAGTCCGTGCTTGTTTCCCGGGCCCAGAATCGCCGTTCCATGCATGAACATGACCCATTGCCACCATGATGTCCACGGCGCGGGGTCCCGTGTTTTGTGAGAGGTCTGTGCCACTCTCACACTTCATGTCCTCACCGCGCTGCCGGAGCCTCCTCGCCCGATTTCTCAGCATCTGACTGTGAAAAAGGTGGACGATAAGGTACGAGGAGTTGACAACAGCCATAACTGCAGCGATGATTGCAGCGGGCTCCATGCTCGCAGTGCTGTGGCGTCCGCACTATCACTGACCAGAAAAGTGCGCGAACAGATTTCCCGCCGGCGCTTTCATGGAGGGAGGGCGGGAGTGACAGTTGAATGACGACAGTCGACACATATTTTCCCCCAGCAGGCATTGGGGGCTCGACCCAGAATTTGAATGGGCAGCGGGGACTGCGGGAACTGTGGGATAACTACCCACAGTGCACTGCTTCCAATGTCAACGCTTGCCCTGTTAGTGTGGACTCACAAAGTCGAATTACTGTCCTTAGTGTGGATACACACGTTCGACTTTGTAAGGTCGGTTCCACAAATTCGAGTTAAGTAAAATCGAACTACTCTGGTAGTGTAGACATACCCTTACTATAAAGACAGTTGAGCTCTGGAATAGGCTTCCAGGGAAGGTTGTGGAATCCTCATCATTGGAGGTTTTTAAGAACAGATTGGACAAAGTACACTCTGTCTGGGTGTACTTGGTCCTGCCTCAGGCAGAGGGCTGGACTCGATCATCTCTTGTGGTCCCTTCCAGCCCTACAGGTCTATGATTCTATGATGTCAGAATTCAATTTTGATGGCAAAAAAAAGATCACAGAGAAGGGGGTGATCCTTACTTGTTGCTGTATGGCACTGGATTCCTGGAGAGAGCATGCTCTTTGGGAACAAGATCCTAGAAGATATGAGGGACACTGGAGAAGTCAAAGACTGATTTTCTGTGTATTCTCCACAATAAATGTTTGTTCAAGGGGAAACAGATTTGGAAGAATGAATACGTTCCTGATTAAAAGACGTTGTTTTAATTTGCATACTACAACCATAGAGTGGGAATTATGGGTCATACACTTGCTAAAAGGAGGACAAATATCAAAAGATTAGGGTATTTCTATGTAACACTCCATAAAGTAGGTTAGTTAGACTTACCAAAGGTTCAAGTAACAGCCAGTTAGGTTATTAACGCTTCTATTGGCCAAGTTTTCTTAGAGAGCACTAGCTTATACTGAACTCCTTCTTGTACTAAGAACTATCCTGAATAATGTACCTCTCCTCTGGACAGGGCTGGTGCAAGGATGTTTCGCACCCTAGGCGAAACTTCCACCTTGCGCCCTCCCCCCCCGCCCCTGCCCTGAGATGCCCCCCCGTGGCAGCTCCCCCCCTCCGCCCTGAGGCACCCCCCTTGCGGCAGCTCCCCATCCCCCACCCTTCGCCCTGAGGCACCACCCCTGCCCCAGCTCACCCCTGCCCCGCCTCCTCCCCGAGCATGCCGTGGCCGCTTTACTTATCCCGCCTCCCAGGCTTGTGGCACCTAAGCTGATTGGTGCCGCAAGCCTGGGAGGTGGGAGAAGTGAAGCAGCTCACCCCTGCCCCGCCTCCTTCCCAAGCACGCCGTGGCTGCTTCACTTCTCCTGCCTCCCAGGCTTGCAATGCCAATCAGCTTAGGTGCCACAAGCCTGGGAGGCGGGATAAGTGAAGCGGCCATGGCGTTCTCGAGGAGGAGGCGGGGCAGGGGTGAGCTGGGGCGGGGAGTTCCCCTGCCTGCCACCCCCCCCTTTACTTGCTGCAGGTGGCCCTCCCCGTGCTCCCCTGCCCCAGCTCCCTCCGCCTAAATGCCGGTGCCGACTGGGGTGGCCGAAGATCCGGCCGCCGCGGTTGCTGCCAAAGAAAATGGCGCCCCCCAAATACCAGCGCCCTAGGCGACCGCCTAGGTCACCTAAATGGTTGCACTGGCCCTGCCTCTTGAGACTAACTTTATAGTCCCTTGGCTCTACCCATTGTTTGGTTTCAGCCAAAAATCCCTTTTCACCTTAAATGCTGGATCTTCCCCAGGATTTTTTTTTTTTTTTTTTAGTATTTTTCTTTTAATACTTCAAAACAATTTGCCCCCCTATCGTCCCTGAGCCAGGAGGAAGGAGTTCACCAGGCATCCATGAACTGCAAAGGATAAGGAACAAAACCATAGACTAATATTTTGTAACTTTCCAGATTGACCTCACTGGATAGCTGCCTTGCTACATTCCTGTCCCCTGCTTGTGCTGTGGGAAGCTGTACATAAGCAGCACACCCAAAACCTGCCACATGATCTACGATGGTGACTTCTAGCAAGTACTGCTGCTACCTTTTATTTTCAAAGGAAATTTGGAATGATAAGAAGTACTCCCCTTAGGTCTGAGTGCTGGCTCTCTTTTGCAATACAGGGCAGGAGAAATGAAAATAAGATCTCTGTATATTCCATTCTGTATTGGTTTTTATACCATGCTTATCACTGTAGTATCTGAATGCCTTCCAGTAGTGCATTAAGCAATGTGACTACACATCTGTCACGTTTGTTTTCTCTTCCTCTCCCCAGAGGGAGAAGCATCTGCAGTGGAGTGTCTTGCTTTGGTAGGGTGTGTTTTTTTGAGGATTCTAATATAAATATACCTGTTGCTATGTTTTTATGTAAGACAAGGCAGGTCAAAGGGCTTGGCTACACTTACGGTTTGCAGCGCTGGTAGTTTGCAGCGCTGGTCATCCAGCTGTGTAGGAGCAGCGCTGGTGTGTGGCCACACTCACAGCTACCAGCGCTGGTGTGTGGCCACATTTGCAACATTTGCAGCGCTGTTGGGAGTGCTGCATTATGGGCAGCTATCCCAGCATTCAAGTGGCAACAACGTGCTTTTCAAAAGAGGGGGGTGGAGGGTGGTGTACTGTGACAGGGAGCGGGGAAGAGAGAGAGAGAGAGTGGATTTTTGGAGCCAACACTGTGTGTTAGTTTCCTGGATTGAAAAATCACAAAATGTTCGCGAGCCCTTAGTCTTAACTCTTAATTGCAAACAGCCTGCCTCCAACACGGACTCCCCGCTGTTTCACTCACTCCCTGTGGTGTACTGTGACAGGGAGCGGGGAAGAGAGAGAGAGTGGATTTTTGGAGCCAACAGTTTAGCTTCCTGGATTGAAAAATCACAAAATGTTCGCGAACCTTGGTCTTAATTGCAAACAGCCTACCTCCAACGCTGTTTCTCTGTCAAGCAAACATTCACTCCCTGCCTCTCATTTGATCGTTCACAGCCAGGTACAGATAGCTCCTGTTTGCTGTGATCAGTGTTTGTTTTTTAGATAAGCAGTTCAACGGAGCTCCGATCGGAGTTCACAACAAAACAAAGAGAGGCTGCATAACAAAACAAAGAGAGTAATTTAGTTAAAAGCTTTCTGGGATATCTCCTTATTCCCTGGAGGCCAATAAAAGCGCTGGTGTGTGTCCACACTTGATGAGCAGCGTTGAATCACCAGCGCTGCAATCGCTACACCCCAACCTGGCCAGGTGTACAGCCAGCGCTGCAGCCAGGGAGTTGCAGCGCTGGATGTGCCTTGCAGGTGTGGACGGTTACTAATTGCAGCGCTGGAAAGCCTCTACCAGTGCTGCAACTTGCAAGTGTAGCCAAGCCCGAAGAAATGTACCTTGCACTTGAAGTGGAAAGTGGTGAGGTTTGTGATGGTCCTTATTCCTCAGGGAGTTTGTTCCATAGTCTTGGACCACCCCCAGAGACATTTCTGTCTCCTGCATGGACAAGCTTTACTCTGATTGCTGAGAGTGCCATTGTGACAGAGGAGCAGAGTTGTCAACCACAGTCTTTGTCCCAGGACTTTAGACGGTCTTTTAGATATCCTGGGCCCAGGCCATGGAGCACTTTGACAATAAGGACTGAGACCTTGAACTTGGTTTGAAATTCTATGGGAAGCCAGCAAAGAGAGCAGAGGACAACTTGATATGTTGGCAGTAGCCTGTGTTGCTGAGGAGTTGCACTGCAGTATTCTGAACTAGTTGGAGTTGCCTAAATGCTGAAAGCTTTGTGCCCAGCTATATTGCACTGATGTAATCCAACCCAGAGGTGATGAAGGCATGAATAACTGAGACCAGGTCTTCATCCACCAGGATGGGATGGAATCTCCTAGCCAAGTGGAGATGGTAGAAAGCATTACTTGTGGATGCTGCTATGCCAGAACTCAGATTCAGCGAGGAATCTACAACTACTCTTAGACCATGGACTGAACTGACCAATTGTAGGTGTGTATCTTCAACCAACAGACACTGCACTGTGGCTGCAAGCTCTTCAAAAGGCTTTCCTCTGGCCACCATCATCACCTCTGTCTTGCTTGGGTTCAGCTTCAGCCAGCTGTTCTTCATCCAAGAGCTGATCTCATGCATGCACTAGGCCATCTTGGTGGTGTGGTCTTATGTGGTGAAGGAGAGGTAGTGTTGTGTGTCATCTGCATATTAATGGCACTTGAGTCCCTGTCAACTGACCAGTTCATTTAGTGGCTGCAAGTAAATGTTGAAAAGGGCTGGAGAGAGAACTGATCCTTGTAGAACTCCACAAGTGAGGGGTCTAGTGGTGGAGGTGCAGTTCCTCATCACTCATTGGGTGTGTCCTTCCAAGAAGGACTCAAATCTTTTTAGCACATTACCCTGGACCCCTGCCACCTCTCTCAGGTGAGACAGAAGACTATCATAATCAACAATGTTGAATGGTGCAGAGAGGTCCAGGAGGATCAGGATGAGAGCATGGATGTCTATTACAGGAGGTGGTTTGAGTTGTGTCCTGGTTTGGGTCTAGAATGTTGGCTTCAGTTAAATGAGCTTGTAGTTAGCCTTTTCCTAGCTTGCTCAGACGTGGGAGGTGACTAGGACTGAAGTATCCTGAAGTACCCAGGGTGGATTTCTTCATTGTTGGTAGGACTATTGCATGTTTGAAGGAGGAAGGGACGATTTCGTCTCTGAATGAGGCATTGGCTGTTTCTGTAAGGAATGGCTCCAGTTGTTCATGACTTTCTTTCACAAGCTAGGAAGGGCATGAATCAGATTCATAAGTCTTGGGTTGAGACTCCTTTCAGGTGTTCAGAACTTCTTGTGAGCCCTGCCTTTTTTTCTTATCTATCCCATTGGGGTTTCATATAAGGTCTTAAAGGAAACATTTTTAAACAACAGAGGGTTCTTTTGTGTTAACCCTTTCATAATTCTTCCCCTTTGGCTTCCTTATGGTAGATTGCTCTGCTGCATGACCAACTCATTCTAAAAAGCTGATGAAGGGCAGGTCACCTTTATGTAAAGAGTTCCCTTTATGTGTCCCTTTCCAGGTGGTCTGCGAACTCTCTAGGTCAGAGGTAAGCAAACTACAGACCACGGGCCATATCCAGCCCGTGGAACCGTCCTGCCCGGCGCCTGAGCTCCTGGCCTGGGATGCTGGCCCCGGCCCCTCCCATGCTGTCCCCCTCCCCTGCAGCCTTGCCTCACTTTACCTCGCCGTGCAGCCAGCATTCTGGGCGGTGTGGCTGGCTCTGGCCAGGCCACGTGGCTGCGAGCTCCTGCTGCTCTGAGTGGCCTGGTAAAGGGGGGGGAGGTTGGATATGGGGCACAGGGAGGTTGGATATGGGGCAGTCAGGGGACAGGGAGCAGGGGATGGTTGGATGGGGCGGAGATTCTGGGGTGGTGGTCAGGGGATGGGGAACGGGGGGGGGGGGTAGTTGGATAAGGGGTGGGGTCCTGGGGGGGTAGTTAGGGGCGGGGAGTCCCAGAAGGGGGTGGTCAGGGGACAAGGAGCAGGGGGGTTTGGATGGGTCGGGGTAGTGAGGGGGGCAGTCAGGGGGCGGATGGGGCAGGTGCCAGGCTGTTTGGAGAGGCACAGCCTTCCCTACCCAGCCCTCCATATAGTTTCACAACCCCGATGTGGCCCTCGGGCCAAAAAGTTTGCCCACCCCTGTTCTAGGAGTTTGTTCCATTAGGGACTTCTGATAAAGGGTCATGTCAGTTTGCACATCTGTGTATTTCTAAAATCATATTTATCTTTATGACTTCATAGACTATGTGGGTCAGGTCTTCTGCTATGTTTCTTCACCTTTTGCAGCTGTACACCTCCCTGTACATCACCCTTCCCGAGTGCACAGTGGATATGGATTCAAATGGGTGGCCAAAAATCCAGCTGACTACTAATTTTGCATAAGGGAGAAATATATTTTCCACTTTTGCAACTACATTACATGAAAACTTCATTTAGCTGGCTATAAATTAATACAGAGTAGCTCCCTGAAAGAGCTAACAGCCCTTGAAATTATCATACATCTGAGTGTGGCTGAAAGTCTGGATCAGTTTAGTTGAAGTCCTCAGATTTCCCTCACTTCATCATTATGGAGCAATTTATCCATGTCTTTTCACTCATTCCCTCATTCTCCCAACAATGCACATGCAGCTCCCACACATTCTGGCATCTTTCCTCTAGCAAGGATAGCGAAACGTGTGGCCTACTCTCAGATTACATCTGTGGTGCTCTATGAATTAGGAAGGAAGATTAGTCTGCACATTTCTCTTCCCCCATTCCACCCATCCTAAACTCCCCTGCTCCCTAACTATTCTCCAACAGAGAAGTGTTGCTTGGTCCCACAAGTGCATTACTGCCAAGGTTCCAACTGCCTGGACCTTGACATTTGCTCTTGTTTTCTCCAGTCTCTCCTAATGGGCATAGCCGTACCAAGCAAAGAAGAATGCAAAGAACAAGAAAATTCAACGTAATTGAGTCTACATCCATTCACAATGTCTGGATCGATGCCTGCTCATAACCTGAAGCATTTGAATAGCCTCAAAAGTTTTAACCCCTTTTTATTAAATCTGGAAATGGTTTTTCAAGTGTAGAGCATTGTGCCTCTCTTATCAGTAACTAAACACGTTGGAAGGTGTTCTTCACATATTCATATCTGTACAGTTACCATTGTGGTAAACAGTTATTTTCTACTTTTGTTCTGTTGTAGAGTATGTTAAACCTAGTTACATTCAGTGAGATACTCAGAGATCTAATTCTTGAATGCTTATGCCAAAATTCTTATTTAAATATCTGAAATTATGTTCAGTTTAAAAGGACCTCATTCAGATTTTCCACTGTCAATTTGTTTGTTAAGCATAAACTTATTTCTAACTTCTATATGCATAATGAAAGAGATGGAAATATTCTCAGTAATTATGAAAGGTTTGTTTTCCTGATGTTTAGTTGACTATCAATAAATACTTGATTTCATAAAACTTTTATTAAAGGGACACTGCCAATTGTCAATTTATTACTGATATTGTTTGTCTTATACATTAAAACATACATATAGCCATTGTATAAAACCTAATAATAATGGAGGGTTTAATTTATCTTTTTTATATAAATGAAATCAGTTGCTTGTTTGGAATTAAACAACCCCCTGCACTGTCTGCCATCTAAACCTTGCATCTGTGGGCCAGTCAGATTAAGAACAAGAAACTAACTAGAAATAAACATGAAATTGACTAGCCTATTTAATCGCCAGTGGTGAGTGAAGTGCCAAAAAGAAAATGTTAATTTTTAAAAGTATTCACTTGTGCTTGAGTAAGGACTGTAGCACTGGGCCAATTTCTAGTAACACAGATAGAGGGTGGGCTTTTGTTTGTTTGTTTGTTTGTTTGAGGGTAGGCCTGATATTGTGTTTTTAAATTTAACATATTGAGGTCCTTTTCTTGTAAGCATTTAAGTATAGACATAACTTTCCTACTGCCAGCACTTAAGTTAGGTACCAGCCTAATAAGTGTTTGTTGGCAGGACTTTTTATTAATCATGAGGGAGAAACATATATTAAGTATCTATATTATATTTTAAATTAAGTTACATATATTGAAAAAGGCTCAGAAACATTTCAAGTTGCACAAACATTTGATTTACATAATAAATGTGTGTAGGTCGGTAATATATTATAATGTGTATACTACATCTATAATGCCAGGAGCCTATGTTCCAACTGGTTTTTAACCTCGATCAGATCTCTGAGAGTCTAAGGAGACTGAAGTATTAGCCAGTGTGTTGGGAGGTTATCAGTTTTGTTTAAAGCTGCTGCTGACTGTAATTTATATTTAATTTGTAATTTTAAAAAATTGAAAGGGTGTTCAAGGCTCCTACGAGAGCACATCTTATGGTTCAAAGTCAAAATAAATTGGATTTAAATGAACAGAATGGTTAATATGGGGTACATGAAGGGCACTACAGTTTAAAACAACCAAGGAAAAATAAACGATATATTCTTATTTATAAGACTTGAAAAGCCTTCTATTAAACGAACTATTTTAAAAATAGACTGGATAATTACATTGAATTCAAGATACTTTGGAGAAGGATGCTAAAATTAGATTGTGTGTGATCCTTGGCTATATGTGTAGGTTTGGGATTGAAATTAGTCTGCATTATTCTGAATGCTACAGATTGACGGGAGTAGCCGGCTCTACTTTAGTAACGACAAACATCAAGTGGCTGAACATTCCTAAAGAGACAGTTTGTGTAAAGAAATGTTATGCTAAACTCTTTCCAGGTTCTGTAATTAACTTTCTGCATTCAGACTTAGCAACACCTTGCTTGCTGTGGAGAAACTGTGCCTGAAAGAAAGGGGGAGGAGAGTGCGAGGTTGACCAGAGAAATATTTTTGAAATTTAGCAAACGTCTGTCTGTAAATCCAGGAGTGGGTGGATGCCATTAACATTTCCCAGGGATTAGTGATTATCACTACATCAACTGTGGAATACAGGATTGGTTTGGGAGAAGAGAAGGCGGAAATAGGATTTATTTCCAGTATCTCTCATCTTGTATTTTCATATACAGTATGAGACATTTAACTTCGATTGCAGGTATTAAGCCATTCTTTCCTCCCCTTTCCGTTCATTGTGCGACATCTATAGCAGGGGCTTTAAACCTTTTTTCATTTGCAGACCCCTCCCTACACATTTTCCAGTGGAGGGGCGGACCCCTTTGGAAATCTTAGCCATAGTCGGCAGACCCTTAGGGGTTGGTGGACCACAGGTTGAAAACGACTGGTCTATAGTAGAGCATGCTTTGTGTCTCACACATAAAAACAAAAAACATAGACTGGCACTTTCTTCCTAGGGGAGGAAAAGAAGGCATCATTATTTCTATTTCTCCTATCTTTTTTCCTCTCTCCTTCCTCCTTCTCTTTTGATCTATTTTTATAATAGCACTTTCCTGGCATATTGCTGAGATGTGCAGCCTGATGCTGGCTATGCCTGAAATGTCTTAGCACAAACTTTGGAGTATGAACTGCTTTCAGGACCAAAAAACCCCAACGAAGTGAGAGAGGAGAATGAATGTTTCTAAAGCCCTTTGAAGATGAGACGGTCCTGAGGATGGTTATTTTAAAATGTCTGCTGGAGAAATGCTTCCCAGGGCGACTATAAATAATGTGCAAGTCTGCAATGGGCCCCACAGAGCGCTTCCTAGCACTTGTTCAGAGCCACTTCCACTTGGCGCCCCAACCTTCCTCTTTCTGGCTGAATATTCACGGCTGCACAAAGCAGCCCCAGCCCCAGGCGCACCGGGCTTTAGGCGTTGCAGTGTGCGGCGGGTACCTGTTTCCCGGAGGTGCTTAGCGCGGAATGCGGGGCTGTCATCCCACATGCCCTGGCTGGCTTCTGTCAGCAGTGGAGCCGCTCCCCGCCAGCTGCCTCCCCAAAGCGGGGGGGGGGGGGGGGCGTGACCTCAGCTTTGAGCCCGGACTCCTGGGCACAACACCTAAAACGTGCAGGGCGCCTCGTTTCCACAGGCCCCCGCCCCCTGGCCGGCTCCGGCTGTCAGGAGCGGGGGACACGCTCCCGGCCCCGGGGAGGCGGGAGGAGGGCGGGCAGCTCGCTTCCCATAGGCAGCCCGGCCCCGCAGGGCCGGCCCCCTTGTGCCTGGCCAGGGTGGGGTCGGCTGAAATAGAGGCGGGCATGTGGCAGTAGTAGCGCTAGCCCGGGCCAGGTAGAGCGGCGGGAGCCTGCGCTGAAGGCAGCGGAGTGGTCGCCGGGCGTGTGGGCTGGGTGCGAGCGCCAGGGCAGCGAGCCCCTCGCCCCAGGCAGCGGCAGGAGGTTGCGGGCCCGCTCCGGAGGGATCCCACTCGGCCATGGCCACTCAGGTGCTGCCCATGAGCGCCCGCCTGGGTCCCATGCAGCAGCCCGACGAGCCGGTGTTCGCCCAGCTCAAGCCCGTGCTGGGCGCCCGGGAGGCGGCGATGTTCACGGGGGAGGATCTGAAGCAGCAGCAGCCGCAGCCGGGCGGCAGGGCCAGGATCCCGGCGGAGGAGATGGTGCAGGTAAGGCAGGAGAAGGGGCTTGGGCGGGCCCCCCTCCTGGCCGTGCCCCTAGACGCTGGGCTGGGGCCGGGGCCGGGGCCCGGTGCAGCCCGCACGGGCAGCGCTCACTGGGTGGGGCTGGGGCGGTGGCGGGGGAATCAGGGCGGCGCCCTGCAGCGGGGAGCCAGCGCGTGGCGGGGAGCCCCACCTGGGGAGTGGGGCTGGGGCCCGAAGTCCCCGCTCGCCCCCCTCGCTCCGCCCTGCGTGGGGATGCGCCTGGTCCGCGTCTCCCCGGCTCGGCTGCGCCTCCCAGGGAGTCAGCCGCTCCGCTCCTCCTGCTGCGGGCGGGGACCCAGCCGGGCGCTGCCGCCCTCCGGCCAGGGAGCTGCTCGAAATCGAGGGGTGCCCGGATCGGGGCGCCGGGGACTCGAACTTCCAAACCGCTCAAGGCGGGTTCGAGCGGGCAGGGGCAGAGACGCCCCGCGAGGGTGTTGAAAGCTACAGCTGCTGCCTTTGCACTTGCCCAGCAGCAGAATTAGCGCAGCCGCCTGTCTCTCTCGCCCACGCACGGTCATGTTAGACTGGGGCGGGGGGGGAGGCTTGTCGGGACTTTCTGCGTGTCCCAGAAACTGTTTGGCAACAGATCCACAGGCAAACAGCTGGAAGAGCTAAAATCAGCCAGCGCCAACCGCAACCTGATTTTAGCTCAGGAACGGGCTTCGTTTGAGGCTATTTCCAGCCCTTGACTCTTTCATTGAATAGTTTCGTGTGCGGTTTATTATAGTGAGTAGCCTTGTGTGGCACAAGAGGCATTGTATAAACGGAGCAGACAAGCCTGTGAGATCCTGAGCAGTGACAAACCTCTGCTGAGGCACCTTCCAAAGCGTATTTATAAGGGGGGCCCTACCCTGGGATCTCAGTCGGAGTCACTCAGTCCCTATCTCCAATGTAACTAAGATTAAGGAGGAACTCTCCTCCCGAGAATTGATAAGCAAGGCAGTGAATATTAGTGGGACATATTTCAGTCTCTGTGGCTCAGCGATATCTTTTCAAAGAATACATGTTTCTGCCTTCAAAGCAAGCTGGCCTTGGCTTGTAAACAAGAGCTGGAAAAAGTAGCCTGGCACGTTAAGGACGGGTTTAGATCAAAGACAAGCGTTTTGTGTGTGTGTGGTTTTTTGTTTTTTGTTTTTCTTTGAGACAGGCTCTTGAAATACACTTTTAAGTAGACTTTTTTGTTAGCTGCTTTCTGTTTTTAGGGGTGCTAAAGGGATTTGGTATGACTGGACTTTTTACAGGGT
This sequence comes from Mauremys mutica, assembly GCF_020497125.1. Classification (NCBI taxonomy): domain Eukaryota; kingdom Metazoa; phylum Chordata; order Testudines; family Geoemydidae; genus Mauremys; species Mauremys mutica. The sequence goes on along the minus strand of NC_059072.1, from coordinate 286,571,647 downwards.
AAGGGGGAATGTAACATTTGCCCATTGGAGAGTACATGATAAATGTTTTACTGATGACTGTACCAGTAATGTATCAGGCTTTCACCACCCACGGATTCCCTACTACCACTGCACTAAGGGACTGATTTCATTGTAGGAATTAGAGTTTAGAGTGTGACCATGAGTAGAAACATGGTTATCACATTCTTAACAAATTATAGACTCTGTAGATTTAAAAATATTGTTACTCCAGTCCAAAGGACTCTTTACACCAAATATATAGTAACTTAAAGTCACGGTCCTGCCTCCTTGTTATTCTATATTGTTTATAAGTTTACACCTGTTTTGGGTTTTATTTCAAGTAGATAACTTTCATTTATGTTCTAAATCTGTTCTGAAGTATGAATATATATTTGAAATGTTAGCCTTCAAATAGTCAGATGAGGGCATGGTTTTTACAGTTAGCAATTCAAAGAGAAGTGTATGAACTTCCTGTAAAAGAATGTCAATACGCTTCTTAGAATAATGGTGAAATAGTAGAGTACAGGAATTGTAGAAATGAATTAGATGACTTTTTTGTTACATTATCCTATTGCAAATATTATGATACACTTTAAAATATTTTTACTCTTGTTCTGCATAAACATTGTTCAGTCTAACTTGTTCTTGGAGTTGTTGATTAGCATATCAACTATAAAAGGCAGGGTTGTTTTACTATGTCTCATTATTCTGACTATTTAAAACTTCCCCTGTGGAAGACATTGGATTTGTTTAGTTCTTCTAGTAAAAGAGTACTCATAAGAGGGTGGTGGTGGTTTATTATTATTATTATGTTCATTTTTGATGTCCTGTCTCATCTATGGTTTGGTAACAAATCATGTGGATTATGTTTTTGTTTTCATTTAGACAAGATGTGAAATGGAGAAATATCTGGCACCTCAGCTTCCACCAGTTCCTGTCATCCCTGAACATAAAAAATACAGAAGAGACAGTGCCTCAGTTGTAGACCAGTTCTTCACTGACAGTGAAGGGTTGCCTTATAGTATCAACATGAATGTCTTCTTTCCTGACATTACTCACCTGAGAACTGGCCTATACAAATCCCAGAGACCATGTGTTACCCACATCAAGACAGAACCAGTTACCATCTTCAGTCATCAGAGTGAAACTACTGCCCCTACCCCCACCCCCACTCAGGCTCTCCCAGAGTTTACCAGCATCTTCAGCTCTCACCAAACTCCCGACGTGAACAACATTTTCATCAAGCAGGAGCTTCCTACTCCAGATATTCATCTTTCTCTCACACCACAGCAGGGCCAGTTATATCAGCTCTTGAGTTCACCGGATTTAGATATGCCCAATTCTACTGCTCAGGCAGCAGTAATGGACTCTCTTAACAATGTTTCCATGTCATCAGCCATGGCAGGCCTTAACACTCTCTCCTCAGCTATTCCACAGACTACAATGAAACAATTCCAGGGTATCCCCCAATGCACATACACAATGCCAAATCAGTTTCTTCAACCACAGGCCACTTACTTCCCTCCTTCACCCCCAAGTTCAGAGCCCGGAAGTCCTGATAGACAAGCAGAAATGCTACAAAATTTAACTCCTCCTCCATCCTATGCTGCGACTATAGCTTCCAAGCTGGCAATCCAGAATCCAAATTTACCGGTGGCCATGCCAATAAATCCACAGAACATCCAGACAGTCAGATACAATAGAAGGAGTAACCCAGATCTGGAGAAGAGACGTATCCACTACTGTGATTATCCTGGTAAGCCATCTATCCTAATGGAGAATAAATCACCCAAATGTTTTCTTTAATCTTGCAAAAAATCAGACACTGATGATCACAATATTGGTTGAAGTGACTGTCTTTGGTGGTGGTCCAGCTACAGTGAGACCCAAATCAACTTTTCTTCTTCTCCAAAGCCTTATTGTTCTGTGCCATCTTTTCTTACAATTATTAAATAATTGTCGCTAACTTTTCTGGAAGATAATACATCAGTTCTTACTGTTTTTAAATACATGTATGTGGATCCCTGCATCACAAAACTTGTAGCTCTGGGGGAAAAAAGAAGGCTGGGACGGCTAATGTTGAACAATTTTGGTACCTGGCTCATGCTTTGTTCTAGTAAACTTCTTCAATGTGCAATGGGCCAGATGCTCAACAGGTGTAAATTGGCATATTGAAGTCCATTGACGCAAGGCCATATCCTTTGTCCAGCTTACAGTAGCTATCTTGATATGAACAGAAAATTCAGTGTGTAAACTTGTTCCTCGGTTGTCAACTATAATTGTCCAACCTCCCCCCAAAACCCCAAATATGTACCCCTCCTGAAGTCCATCCATTTTGTATGCTAGACTAAAAGATGAATCTAGCAGCAAATGTTAATCATTCATTAATGAAATATGTGATCCCAAATATAAAATGTCAACACTGTGCTGAATAGAAACTAGTTTCCTCTCAAATATAATACAGGATATAGTATCTTGAATGTAGTAAATGTTATAGTACAACAAATGCTGAATTAAAAAAAAATCAGTGTAGAACTATGGTAAATAACAGTGATATTGAGTAATACCCTGGAAAGATCAGACAGAGTCCTTTAGGAACATTTAAAAAATAAAGTTCATCAGTGACATTCATATATCATTGAGTAACAGGTGTGGCTTCTTCATGTAGCAGATGTAATTTAAATGTGAACTCTCAGTTGTATTTAGCTTGTAGCTGCTATCCTTTTGTATAACATCATAAGTAATTAAGGATCCCAGGATCTTAAGTATTGCCTTTTCTCTTGATTATGTAAAGCAACCCATTCATAACTACTTTCTGTAGTAAATCATGTGAAACTTCAAATGATTGTGCTGCCACAAAGTAGTAAGGTTTTTTGTTTTGTTTTTCAATATTTTCAGAATAATGTGAGTGACTTTATAAACAAACCTAGAGCATTATAATCTCCCTGCTGATGTGCTTTCTTTTCTTTTCTTTTTTATTTTTAGGCTGCACAAAAGTTTATACAAAGTCTTCCCACTTAAAAGCTCACCTGAGAACTCATACTGGTATGTACTTTCCTTGGTTATGAATCTTTTAAAAAAGCAAACATGTTTGATTTGTCATCTTTTCTTTTTTTTGATTTTGCAGAATGGGCTAGGTTCAAGATAGTTCAGTTAAATCAACCAACTTTTATTGATAAAAGTTGAAGTTACCTATTTATTTTTAAGACATTTTGTTTAGTTATTTTGAATTCCTTATAGTAAATATTTAAGAACTGAAAACAAGCAAAATATTCCCTTTGAAATCCTCAATTTTTCTCTCAAATGCTTTTTAAAAAAAATATTATTTATATTTTTTTTAAAGGAAAAATTTTGATTTGGGATTTTTTTCCCTACGTCTTGAATTAAGCACAATAAATATATGATTTATTTCTGTTTATTTAATTAAATAAACTCTCATTTCTTTTGGCTTTAGTACTTTAAATACTAGTGCTGACAGAACTATTTTTTAAGATTTTTTCTCCTCAGATTTCAGTGTAGCGCCATAATTCTTCTCCATTTGCTCTTTCTCCAGCATTAAACTTTCATGTTTAAAAACCAAATACTTTTTCTTTTCTTCTTAAAAAATACAAATCTATCCCATTTTTATTTCTCGGTGAAGAATTACTGAAGTGGTAAGAAAATTAAAAACAGCGTTGAGATGTGAAACCTATATAGTCGTACAATAGACCAAATCCTGTCGGAAGCTATATGCATGCAGTCTCAGTTAATGGACCTGCACAGGTATAAACTGAAGAGTGAATTTTGATTCACTGACTCTAGTGTGAACTAAGGGTTCTCTTCTCTACTCGACATGCATGGGTGTTACAGACACATATTGGAAAGAGTGGAACCATTCTGTCCAGACCATAGCTCAGTTTAGATACGTGGTTTTTTTTTTGTGTGTGTGTTAGGTGTCTGACATCACAACAGAACTGTTTTAACAGTTCAGGATAATTCTTGTGCAGGGGACTTGGATACAAAATTGTTTTTGCAGTTTAGCTGAACCTTTGAAATGAAAATTAGTTTTTTTTTCCAAAGAAACCTAGGCTAAGAAGCCACTGTCTTCTTTTAAATCTAGTTGCAATATCTGTACTCCAATATGAATACTTACACATGGGTATGTGATCCTCAAATCAGAGTAATTTATGGTTCTAATTGAAGCAAAAGGCTTACTGTAGTAGGCCTGTCAACATTAAATTTGTACTGTTTGAATAACATGGTTTCATCTTAGTTTAAAAACACAACTTATTTCCTCTCTATGGAAAAAGATCTTGTATTCAACAGTTACTATGAGTGGATTGTTGGATTACTGTAAAGAAACTGAATATCTCCAGGCTAAATGTTACTATGGAAATCCAGTTTTCATAAATGAAGCAGTTATCTGTATTACGGCCACAGTAAAAATGAAAAGCAATTTTGCAAAGGTCAAGTGCTCTCCACTAGCAATAGACTAAACAAGAATATTGTTACAAACATTTTGTGATACATACTCATTACTAGCTAGCTTAATGAGAGAGTAATTTAATTTTTTTTAATGAGGATGTAAACTTGACTAATATAATAGAATGCGACATTCATCTTACTTTACAGATTTAGTAAGGAAAGAGTGGGTGCCACTGCCCTATTACATTTAAACCAACATTAGATTGAAAATGTGTAACTTGTCATTATACAGTGACTGTAGGAACAGATCAAAAAATAAAGCTGAACTTAAAATGTAATTTTACCAAGTAATTGTAAAAATGAAAATCACTCTTAAAATTTTCAGAAGTATGTGTAATTATTTTCATATCTTCAAATAGTACTGATTAAGGAATTCTAAAATTAACGTATTCTTGTACATATAGAGAAATATTTACCAAAGTTGTGATCACTAGTACCTGTTGCTATGGATGAGTAAAAGTTAATGTTGCTTTCCACTTTTTTACCTGTAGACATTTGACCTCAGCAGTGTGGCTAAGTGTACAAAGGTCAGGGAAGCTGATCTATTCATAGAAACAAGAATGCTGCTTCAGATAAAATCTAGTGAATTTAAGTAAGCCTTTAATACAAAGGGTCTTTTAGGGAGAGGAATGAAGGGATAAATTGTCCAAAGAGTAAAAATACAAACATATTAGTCCATTTCCTGTTACCTACCTTTTATTGTAGAGTATGAATAAGTCTGACACTTTCTCAATATTCATTTGAAAATCCAAGGTTTTTAAATTAAACCATCCTTGTGTGCAAGGTTTCTGAACGCAAGCACACCATTTGATATTCCCAGTACTGTATAAATTAATGAACTGAAAGATTAAGGGCTAAATTCTGCCTTGGTAAAAGTGGATGTAACCTCAGGGAACTCCATGGAGCTATACTACGTGCCCAATTCTCCCAGAAGTCCATGAGAATTTTCTCTTTGACTTAAAAAGGGAGGTATCAGCCCCGTTGGGCTAAATTTGGCTATGCGTATGCGTTTGTCTGTATAAATTCCACCCTTACTTTGTGTGCCCCCTTAAACCAATTGGATTTATGCAGCACTATTAAACGTTTCTCTTTTAATCTTAAAAATACCTGTACTTTTTATGGAGTAATTACCTTCAAAGTTTTTAAATTTTAATAGGTGAGTCTCACCTAATCCAGTTTAATAAAGTTTTGTGTGATATTCTTTCAAAACCCTTAAGGGTGTAGCAGGCCTGTTTATCTGGCTAAACCCGTTCTTTAGTAATCATGGACCACAGAAACTGTTTTCTCTTTATTCTTAGTTTCTTGACAATACCTTTTAAATTGGCTGCAATCTCTCTCTTCCCAAACAGCCTCCACCCTCTTCAGCAATCTGTCATTTTAAAATCAAAAGTGCCTGCAGCAAAGTTTGTCTGCCATTAAAAGTCAAAACAGACCTTATGCTTTTCCTTTGTATTGGAAAATCTCAGCCTTTCACAGTATTTATTTAGGAGTCTCTCCCTCCTGAATGGCTTTCAATGAGTTTAATAGACATTCTTTGAGAACAAACTTAAGGGAAATGTTATTTCTGAAAGAAGGAATGTGAGCCATAGTCTGTTTCCTCATTCAAATATGAACTAATTGGCAGGTTCATAAGTCACATTTAAATGAGGTCATAAGAAATGGCTGAGAGTTGAAAGTTTTCCCCCTTGCCCTTTTTTAAGAATAAAAATATAAGTCAAATCCAGCCCTGGTTTAAGAAGGTAAAGCTCCCTTAATTTTAATACAGTTGTTACAGGGACCTGTTTTCATTTAAAAAAAATATATATATCTTTAATCCTTTAGGTGAAAATTGTATTCCAAAATAAAGTTACTGTGTGTGTTTGTTTGTAGTTCCTGAAATAGGTATGTCTCTCCACAGTTGTGTTAAAATTTATGGAGGGATTTCTAATTGGTGATAAGTTGGTAGCTTCAAAATTGAACACAGGCAAACAAGCTGCTGTTGCCAAGTTACAAAGGTACAGAATGTATTTTTGTATCCTTCTCTGAACGGTTTTGGATCAGGTGTCAAGTTCTCTTAGGTAACATCTTAAAAGCACTACAGTGCATTATTTTACTAGCATGGATTAGCATTTGATCCTCACTCATTTTAATCAGCTAAAGATGATGTGCTAGTGTACATGTAGGAGCATCTTTCAGTATAGATGGGTTTCTTCAACCTCTTTATATTAGGGATTTTTCTTCTAAAATACATTAACCTATTAGTCATAGGACAAGTTTAGTTTCATAACTTGTATTGTGCAACCAGCATATAATGTGTGTTGCTGTTTTTTGTTTTTTTAAAACACATCTATTATAGGCTACACTATAGTAAAATTAGTTGTTCATGCTAGTGCCTTAAGGTATGTGCCCAACTTGAAAAACTTGTCAAATGTCAAACAAAAGCAGATCATTGTGCATTATTAATACAGCCTATTAACTTTATTTCATGTTGCTTGAACATACTTCAACAGCTCCCCCATTAACAACTCTGTTTCCCCACCCTTTCCTCCCCCCAGTGATATGCTTGAGTCTTTTTAAACACTGAAGTCTGAGTTATCTCACCTGTAACAGTGCACTACAGTTGTAGACTCGCAGCTGTTCACAGAAATGAAGCACTGATGTTTCAGAGATGTATTCTCTTCTGTTTAGAGGAAACGCCATCATTGTTTTGTACACGTCAGGGTACACACACTGAGGATGTTTTTTCAGCTGCATATTGGTTTTCTGTATACAGTCTTTGTACAGGCATGTTCTCTGATCACATGGTGGGTTTGCCATTAATAGAGAGATGAAATAGTTTTGCAGTTAATGTTAGAAACTATCTATAGATCTAGCTTGTATGTGGTGATGGGAAGTGAAAGCCTAGATACCTCAAGAGCAATAGCATTCCTTAAATGAGATCAAGTCAAAATACTTCAACATCCCTAGTTATGTCAAATGTTTATATAGGCTTAGGATAACTGTTAATTTATTCAATGCCTCAAGATGTTAAACTTGCTTTTAATATATGGCTTCATGTCAGTAGATCCAAAATTGGACTGTGATGGTCAGTCATAGTCAGAACCAGTGGTGGACAACAGGCTTTGAGCAGCCTATAGGAATCTCTATCTTCCATTGACCAGAGCTATACACATCTGCGTATATTTGACCTGGTACTGTTTATAAAAACACAAATGTTGCTGTTGAACTGTGGGGAAATCAAATCGTGTGATAATTTTGTGGAGGTGTAATTTTAGTCAGTGTGTATGTGAGAGCCACATAGTCACTCGTTAATATTTTGATATTAATTTCAAATATTACTTTTGAGTCTCTTGCTTTTGTCCTTCACTCTTTGCTTTTTCTCTGCTTTACTACATTTTCTCCCTTTGCTGTTTTTTCTTTTTCATCATTTTAATCTTTCTTTATTGTTTAGTGATTGACATTCTCTTCCCTCCACCCTCACCTTTCCTATTTCTTTCTCTTCCTCCTTTCCCAAGTATCCTCTTTCTATCTTATCTATATCCCTCCCTCTGCAAAACATGCCCAGCTCTCCTGCCTTTCCCTAGATACATTCACAAAAAGGGTTGCAAGAGGTGTCTGACAGGAGGGTCACAACTGCCAGTGGCTTTACTGCCTTCCTATTAGAGGAGCCAGTTTTGTTTTTCCTCCTCTTCAGCTTAGGCAGGTCAAGGATTTTGTCACAGAGAAGGCTAGTAAGAGGGAGCAGGATGGTAGTTGGAAGTCTTCTTTCATTCTCCCCACTCAAGGGGAAAAGGCTTATGAGGTTCAACCTTCCAAGACACAGTGAGCATTGTGATAGGCCAGGGGTCAGCAACCTATGGCACACATGCCAAACACGGCATGCCAGACAATTTTTAATGGCACGCTGATGCCTGCTGGTGTCCTGGCCGCTGGCCCCACTCAGCCCGCTGTCAAACCCAGGCTGGCAGCGGGCTGGGCGGGGCCGGCAGCCAGGACCCCGGCAGGCAGCAACGTGCCACTAAAAATCCTGCCTGGCCCAGCCTGCTCTTCTCCGCCTCCCCGTCCACTGCTCTCTCCTGCGGGGGCAGAAGCTTGGTCCTCCACCAGCAGCCAAGCTCCCCAGCCTCTGCCCCCATGCTGGGTTCCTGCCCGTCCTCCTCCCTCCCTGCGGCCGAACAGCTGATGGCCTCTGAGGAGGGAGGGGGAGGAGCTGTGCTCACTGCTCCGGAGAAGAGGCAGGGATGGGGCCTTGGGGAAGGAGGGTAGAATCAGGGCATAACCCCTGCCGTGAGCCGCTCAGGACAGGGGACTGGGAGCATCCCATGACTCCAGCCCACACCCCCAGTCTCCTGCCCTGACTCCTGAACCCCCCCCCCCCGAACTCCAGCCCTGACTCTGGCACCCCCTACACATACCCAGCTCCCTCATACTTCATGCCCTGACTCCTGCACCCGCTCACATGCCCCAGCCCTCTTCTGTTGCACCCCCACACACCCCCAGCCCCACCTTGAGCACCAAACGAAAGCTCCTGCAACCCGCTTTCCCCCCCACATTCCCACCTAGACCCCTCGCATCAAATGGGAGCTGCCCAGGTAAGCGCTCCACACCCAAACCTCCTGCCCCAACCCTGAGCCCCCTCCCTCGTTCTAGCTCCTGGCCAGACCCTGCGCCCCAACCCCCAGCCCTGTTCTCGGTGCACTCCCACCCTCAGCTCAGTGCAGAGAGAGAGAGGAAGAGAATGGGCTAAAACCAGGGAGAAGGTAGGTACCCACTGTATGTGGGCAGGGCTGGGACCCCAGACCGGCAGCGGGCTGAGAAGGGGCGGCAGCCAGGACCCTGGCTGGCAGGAGCCAGTGGACAGAACCCCAGTCCAGCAGCAGGCTGAGCTGCTCAGTCCACTGCTGGTCTGGGGTCCCGGCTGCTGGTTCCGCTCAGCCCGCTGCTGGTCTGGGGTTCTGGCTGCTGGACCCTTGCAAGCCAGAGTCCTGGCCGCAAGCCCCGCTCAGCCCAGGTGAATGGAACCCCAGGCCGACAGCAGGCTGAGTGGGCTGGTGGTGTAAGATCAGCATTTTAATTTAAGCATTTTGAAAACCTTGTTTACTTTACTTAGACAATAGTTTAAGTATATAATATATAGACTTATAGAGAGACCTTCTAAAAACATTAAAATGTGTTACTGGCACGTGAAAACTTAAATTAAAGTGAATAAATGAAGACTCAGCACACCGCTTCTGAAAGGTTGCTGACCCCTGTGATAGGCATTCAGCTTGCTCTGCTTGATCCTAGAAACAAAGACAATGGAGAACGTTGGAGGACTGTGAGGTAGGGAAGTGCAATCCCAGATGGGAAATTGAGAAACAGAGCAAAAGAGTGACAAGCCCAATGTCACACAGGAAGTCTGAGTTTCATTGAACCCAAATCTTTTGTGCCTTAACCCACAATACTGTCCTACCAATATGCTGATTTCATTTGTAACATCTTGGAAAGTAGCACCCTGGAGGCACTGGAGCCACAAAGCAGGAGAGGCTAATCTCACAGACATTAATACTCCTTATGTGCTTGACTCTTGTAATTATCAGCACTTGATTTTTTTCAAAGAAAATTACTTAATGTGTGAAATATGGTAATTCTTATCATGGAGATCTTTTGGGGCCTGCCTCTTGGAAATGGCAGTAATAAGTTTTTTCATTTTTATTCATATACTTTACAAGGAAAGATTTTGTTTTTGTTTTTACCTGTTGGAGATCACTTTACTTTAAGGTTGATTTATGTAAACCAGGGGTCTCAAACTCAAATGACCACGAGGGCCACATGAGGACTAGTAGATTGGCCCAAGGGCCACATTACTGGCCCCTCCCCCACTCCACCCCTTCCATGAAGCCCCACCTCTTCCCTGCCCCCATTCCAACCCCTTCTCCGAAATCCCCACCCCAACTCCACCTCCTCCCTGCCCCCAGGGGGAGCAGGAGGGATGATGGGTGTGGCAGGGGGTCAGGGCAGGGGGTCAGGGCAGGGGATTGGGGTGCAGGGTGTGGCAGGGGGTCAGGGCAGGGGATTGGGGTGCAGGGTGTGGCAGGGGGTCAGGGCAGGGGATTGGGGTGCAAAGTGTGGCAGGGGTTCAGGGCAGGGGGTCAGGTGCAGGGTGCGGCAGGCAGCTCAGGGCAGGGGGTTGGGGTTGCAGGAGGGGTGCAGGGTGCAGCAGGGGGCTCAGGGAAGGGGGTCAAGGTGCAGGGTGCAGCAGGGGGTTGGGGTGCGGCAGGGGGATCAGGGTAGGGGCTTGGGGTGCAGGAGGGGTGTGGCAGGGGCTCAGGGCAGGAGGTTCAACTGCAGGAGGGTTTCGGGCTCTGGCCTGGTATGCACCTTGTCAGTAATAGACTAGAATAATGAAAAGTGAAGCAAAGCAAACTTTTAAAATACTGTCGAAAGTGATCAGCAGATGTTAAGGCAGAAATAACTTGCTCAAAAGAGGAGTTGGGTAGTAATGGAGAGTAATTGGTATCTTTTATGAGTTTTGCATAAATCCATTAGTTGCTTGTGGGAGAAATGGAAAAGCATCACCATCCTGTGAAAACCAGAGTGTTGGGGAAAGTAACATGTTTTTTCAGACTTTTCATTGAATGATTGTAGGCCATGAGGGCTAATTGATTTGGTTCTTTATCTCCAATTATGGCTTTAGTGAAATATGTTTTAACATTGTGCTTTTTTGAGGCAAAGTCTTACCAACATAGGCCTGACTCTGATATGACTGAATGACCCAGAACTGTAATAAATCTCCCACTGTCCAGGCACAATTTTATAAAAATTAATTCAAGGAAGTGTCAGGTGAAGAGCAGTCATGTTAGATATTTAGATTTTCTTTTTTTTAGTCCAACAATTTCTCTTCTTGATTAAAAGCCTAAAAAGTCTCTCTAAGCATGAAAGCTTAAAAACTGTTTCTGTCAATTGCTCCCTGAGAGGATTAAACTTCTTTTCCAGGATATTTGATTCCTGATAAGGCAACTGTTGACCTAAGAGACTGGCTTTAAATATAGTTCAGTTTTGAGACTGACCCACACATGCTAATACAGTCCAAGATTCACAGCAATTACCAGTGATTAAAACTTTCCATTATTTGATTAGATATTCCATATTGTAATTTAATGTCTGAGCTTGCCTTGGACAATTGAATCTCCTCTAGTTCCATGGAATATATTCTGGGGTGAATGTTGTTGGTTGTTTACTAGCTGACATGAACCTCCCATTGGTGAAAGATTAGAAACATTTAAGTAATGTCCTAGTTTAGTCTGAGTATCTTGGTAGCAGCATTCCTGTCCTGTCAGACTGCATTATTTATATTCAGTGATCTCTAACAACTCTGATTAAGGACATATTAAAACTTTTCATTTGGCAAGTATACAGTACTTTGCCTTCAGTTAAAGAAGGCTTTAACTTACTGCTTTGGTAATTTTTTTTATATATGTATAGTTGGTGGAGATCTTAAGGATTATAGTATAAACTTATTACATTCCATTAAGGGGAACCTCTTACCCTACAAGTGCCAGCGCTGTAGGTGTGAAAACTCCAAAGCAGTTCTGGCAGCCATGCCATGCATGAGGAAACCCTCTTCTCCCATATATGACATGTAAATACACACACATAGCAGATGGCATGGATTTATTATGAATCAACTTTTTAAAAATTAGCATTCCCTGATTTTTGTTTGCATATATTCTTGAGGAGAGACCACCTCTGCTATAACAGAATGTTATACCGGAGAGAAAATAAACAACTTCACAAGCCAGTCAAGATTCCTCAGTAATCCTAGAGCTGCATGAGACAACTCTTAACAAAATAAGAGTGCTTCAGAGCATTGGGGAATTCTGAATGTTTATTGGCTGATGAGGAGATAATGTCTTCTCTATGTCTGTAGTCACAAAAAGAATGAAAACTAGGATTTGGTGATTAACTTTTGACGTGCATATCCACCTCCTTCAGTTACCTAATACTAATGTTTTCTTGTCTCCACACATTTGTGGTAGAAAGAGCTCAAAATATTGGTTAATTAACCAGCAATTGGATCTCCCTCTCCCATCAGTGAGACTAATGCTTCCTGTCACATGGCTCTAAAAGATTGTATTTCTGATACAATACTTTATGATTAACACCTTTTCAAGTAGTGTTATACTGTACATTAAAAGGAAACTTAAAAGTGCGTGTGTGTATATTTTGTATCTGGTAAATTGTCAAGGCTGGAAACCTGTGCTGTATTCCATAGGTGAGCTGGGATACACACAAATACACCAGCAACTACTTCTAGTCCAGTCAGAGAGGAAGGGGGGGATAGGCTTAAAATCATGACACTATATTCTACAGAAAAGCTATTTCAGGTAAACTTGAAAAAGATTAGTTCTAACCTTTCTGTCAAGTTACAGGCCTCAACATATCTGGTAACTAAAGCAAACTGGCTCTAGCAGTGGAAGGATATGAAAACTAGTATCCTAGAAAAGTTCTAAAACGCACACACACAATCTAGTTCCTCTTAAAATTAATGAGTAACTAGGTAATTTTATTGTTTTACGGCTGTTTTTCCTTGAACATACTTACTATATTGTTTATCCATTGTCCCCTCCCCCACCATTCTGTCTTGTCTGAAACTAGCTTGGAGCAGGACCCAGGATGAAGTCCTGGCCTCCTTTTGAAGTCACTGGGAGTCTTTAATGGGGTCAAGATTTCACCTTAGGTGCCTCTCAGTACAGATGAGAAGACATACCACACTTTTTGGGAATTGTCAGATATAAATAATGGACAATTCTTTGACCAGTATAATTCACTCATAATGTGATTGTTCCAAACATGTGGTGGTAAGTCACTTATACCACATCATTGTGTGCTCTGCGTGCAACAAAACACAGGACAGTGGGGTAACATTTCAGACCCTTCTCACCCCACAACAGTCTGTCTTCATGTACACTTGTAGGCTACAGCCAACATTTTCAAACTTGATTACCTGAAGTTAACCTGTGTGATTTGATGTGTGGTGTTTTTAATTTTATTTTCTTCCCCGAAGGTACTCAGCACTAGAACTGGTTGGGAACTTTTTGATTAATTGGTTTTTTTTTTTGTCGAGAAATCTCATTTGTTGAAACCAAAACTGTTTGCAAAACAGGATCTGGTTAGATTTCCCAACTTGAAAAAATGTTGGGGGTGGGAGGGGAAGAATTGAAATTGTCAATGTTTTCTTTGACGTTTTCTATAGAAAAATTTCTTTTCCAGTTTGAAATGACTTGTTTGGAAACTTAAGCTAATTTGATTTAAAAAAAAATCCTTTTAAACTTTTCAAAGTTTGAAATGAGATGTTTTGAAATTATCAAAACAAAATGTTTCAACTGTCCTGAAATGGGATTTCAGGCAGAGAAAGGGAATTAGTTTTTCTATTTATGAATGATTTTGACTCTTCATCCCAATTTACAGTGGGGCAGAAAATGTTCTAACTCTCGAAAATGTGTGTGAGACGAGAACCATTTTCCACCCAACTCTACTCAGTGTCCACAGTTCATGTGGAAACTAACAGCAATTATTGAATGATCAGTGTCTTGGGAAAATATAAATTTAGTTACCTGACTGTAAGCAGCAAAGTGAAAAACTTGCCCTGTAATTTTTAGCTTTATTTTTAAAGATAAACCCAGCTATAGAAAAATTCATTGATTAAATATCAGAGGGGTAGCCGTGTTAGTCTGGATCTGTAAAAGCATTAAAGTGATTAAATAGTCACTAATTTTTTTTTTTTAAACAGAAGCATATTTTCTTGTATTGTCACTGGGAATTTCATTAATTATTTGGGGCTTTTTAAATGGTGTTTTGCTGAGAGAGATTTTAATAGAGCAGGGCTTCTCCTCTCCCACCGGTGACTGAATAACATCCAGGTGGCATCTACAGCAGTAGCTTATGTGGTGAAGTAGTATTAGGATAATATTCAATGTATTTTTTTAGTTTTATTTTAATGTGATTTAGCATCTTAAATTAAGGAGGGCCACCTCCCTGTGACCAAACAGCTCTCTGCAGTGACCAGCAAGGATTTTGTTGGCCAAAGTTTGGGAACCACTTGGGCAATGGGGGTGTTAGTGAAGTAACAGAGAAAGCTTGCATACTCAGTAGCATTCCTCCTTTGGCAACTCTCTAACCTTTACACCATTAATATTTGCTTTTAAAGACAAGTGAGTTACAAGAAAGTTTTCAAGTTACATTTTCCTTATCACTTGCTAAGTGCTTTCTCCTAAAGAGATTCCAAACTAGTTTAGTGCAAGTGTTTAAAAAACTTTGTTGAACACTAAAGTACAAGGTTGTTTCACATGCTATACAAATACGTTTGTTTATTTATTTTGCTAGAGAATGGATACATATTAATGGCTGAGGAACTTAAAATACATTTTGTGATGTGACAGCCTAACAAAATACTTAAAATCAGCGATACTGGAAAGAGATGATGCAAAAATCCAATTAAATGTATGAAACCTCTATCCTGTTGAAATATAATTCAACAGAAAGCAGTTCTGTTTCCCAGAAGAGCTGTGTATAATATTTCTGGCTTTGGAAGAAAGGCCTGGAGTGTGCTATTTGGCTAGAACTCGGTACCAGCTTCCTCCATGGTGTTTTACTTGAACAGTGTTGACATTTTAACAAATCCCATGGAAGCTCCCGTGAAGTGGAGGAGTTCACTTTTTTTTGCTTTTACAGTGAAATATTTGTTTGATACAGTGATCATGTTCCAGTAACTGAACTATAGTACATTAGTATTTGATGACCAATGGCATTCTATAGGCTGTTAAACCAAGAAGTTCTAAACTGCTGGAGGAAACCAAATATTTCTGAAACTGTACAGCTACTGTATTTCACACAATTGTTAAAGTAAACAAATCTTACATTACTATGTAGCTAATGAAAATAGTGGATAAAGCATTCAATGTTCCTTGGCTTTATAATTTTTTTTAACTGATTCCTCTGCTCATTTAAAATCAGTATGGCAAAGAACAAGAATCACACTTTAAAAAAAAAAAAAGTGTAACGTGAAGAACCTTTTGGTTGGCTTTTTTTTTTCCCCTTGCCACAAACTTAAATCAAATTCTTCTTCCCACTAAATATGACACAAACATGTGTATGGGTTGGGAAAGATTAAACAGTACTGGGGTTAGTTGTTCTTTTGCTCTCCTTTTTAAACAAGTTTTTAATCTCTATCTTCACTTGCCTCTCCCTCCCCACACCCAAAAGAAAAACATTTCAAATTGATTCCCTTCAAGAACTTTCCAACAGAAACTAGCATCACAAACATAGATTATTTTTTTCTTTCAGTATTTCACCTCTTAGATTTCTCCAAAATAAGCTGGGCCTTTATACTGGAGCTAAAAAAAAAATTAAAGTTCAGTTCCCACACTGCTAGCCCTAGTAGGGGTGAAGGGCAGTGTTATGGCTTTAATTTCTAGTACATGAAAGTAGTAGTGTTCAAAACAAACTGCATGAGGTGCTTATGAAATGCTAATAGACCCTGGTCACTGGCAGGCAGGATCGAACTGGGGACCTCTGGAGTTTAATGCATGAGCTGCTACAGCATGAGCTAACAGCCCCCTGCTTGTTAGCAAAGGCTGTAAGGAAGACTCATTTTATCTCTCTACGAGATCTCGGTGCCACTAGATAGGACACAACACCACAGCCAGGAAGTGTGTGGGTTACACTTACTCAATACCCTCCATGCATACTCTCAAATTCTTCACAGCTCAAGTTTGGAGAAGCCAGGGTGGGCCTATGACAGCATGGGGCGGAGCAGCAGCACCTAGCTGTCTAGGCTGCCATCGCCATAACCTGCTATATTATGAATCTTCCCACAGTCTTGTGACATAAAATGGCATAACCAGCAGCAATCAGGGTAGGCACTGGGAACAGCTGATGTTCCCCTGGAAATCTGAGGTAAAATCCAAGACTTGCTGAAGTCAATGAGAAGTGTGTTTGGTTTTTTTTGCCATCAATATCAGCGGAATCAGGATTTCACAGCGATATTTAGTAATTTATGCCCAACAAGGCCACATAAGTTACTGCTGTCCAGAATATCAGTAACTTAAGCATACAAGTCTGCATACTACTATTTCATCCCACCAGCAGTACATTTTGGGGTTGGTGGTATACACAGTAGACACTAGCTACACAAGGCGGTTTTGTGGATGTGTTCAGTGCGCTGCAGTGCAGGCATTCATAAAACTGATACTCCACCCCACCTCTGCAGGAATAGCAGCAGCATTGTAAACCGTGGCCACTTTTAAAACCAAGCCCACTTTGCCTGCTGGGAACTAGAGCTCATTGACATTGAAATTTTGATGAAAAATATTGTTGACATTTCTGTGGAGGGAAAATTGAGGGGAAAGAGGGACTGGCTAAAGGGTCATATCCGATTAAGGGAAAGAAACAGGAATTTTTCTGCAAATCAAAAGTTTCTCTTCTGTTTTCTGGCCTGCTGTTCTGTGTACATAGAACAGCTAGCAGGGTCCAGAGCTATCCCTTACATCTCTTCCAACTAGTGGAGTCCTTCTGAACTTATTTTACCGCCAAGTGGCAAGCAACATAGCTCTTAAAACTGAACTGAAAACAGAAGTGACTTATATTATAAATATCAAATTTAGGAACTGTGGAGAAATTTTTGCTGCATCTTCACCCCACTCCCCCAAAATCTATGTAGATATCCACAGCCTCCCTTACAGCTAGGTATCAGAGGGGTAGCCATGTTAGTCTGGTTCTGTAGAAGCAGCAAAGAATCCTGTGGCACCTTATAGACTAACAGACGTTTTGCAGCATGAGCTTTCGTGGGTGAATACCCACTTCTTGCATCCGAAGAAGTGGGTATTCACCCACGAAAGCTCATGCTGCAAAACGTCTGTTAGTCTATAAGGTGCCACAGGATTCTTTGCTGCCTTACAGCTAGAATAACTTTCCCTTTTTTTTCCAAATCAGCCCCATCCCACCCCCAAAACAAAATTAACTCTAAAAAGTCCTTCTTGATGAGGTGTCTCCCACTCCTTCCTCCTCTCTCTGCTGCTATCTATGGGACAAGGTTGCAACAACTGAGGTGCTGAGTACAAGAAGGCAGCCTTTAATACAAGACTATATTAAAAGAACACGTGTATCTACCATTAGCACATTATCTACGCTGCTATTTGGGTTTTTTTAAAATTAGTCATAAGCAACATAAAACATCTGTTTAAAAAGTGTTTGAAGTCAGATTCCCCAAAAAACTTTATAATGTTCTTAAAGAAAACACATCTGCTGTTGAGTTCCACAAAAGAGGTATGCTTATGTTTCTGTTTTACCACAAAGCAGACCTACAAGTGGCCTCTTCTTCTGTGTCCGTGTCATGTGCAATGTAATGTTCTAAAGACTGCATTAATAACCATGGCGCAAGTTATAGGAAGACCCAGTTTAGATATTGGACGGATGTTTACTGTACTGCAAGAGATCCTGTACTGGACTTCTGCCATTATACCGCTGGGATTCTACTACATTAACTCAACTGGCTTTTCTGGTAATGGTAGTGCTTCACTTGTCAGGTTTACACAACATCCTTGTTTTCATCTACAGTATGTCTTGTCTGGGACATAGGTGCGATCACAAATGATGCCTTACCATGTTCATTGGTCACAGTCATGCAGAGCAAATACTGAGCTATAACTGGTTGCAGCCTAAATCATCTTCCATTGGAATGGGATGGACATCAATGGAAAGAATCTCATTAGGTTCCTAGGAGGTGGATCAGGCCCTAAATGTGCTTCTCTTAAAGAATGATACACTTCAAGGATGATAGTGATATCAATAAATCTTGGTTGTCTTGTGCACCAAGAAATTGCTGGTTTTTTTGATGTAGACTCCGTTCAGTGCGAATGTGCTGCCAATGTGGAGTTACTTCCTATTCATGAAGATGGGGGGTGGGGGTAGTCTCTCCTTTTGCAGTAGGTGAAGTGTTGAGCATAAAAGGCATCATAAACTCTACAAGGAGGATGGATTTTATAATTTTGATTGTTTTAAAAGAGATTTAGCCCTTCTGCTGTCAAGCAACAGAACCTTAATTTTTGCTAAATTCTTAATCTTCTGACATGGGGGGGGGGTGTGTGTCTCACACGGTGTTCTCTGGGCTGTTGATGGTGCAAAACAAGCTGTCTGGTCAAGTGGTGCTGGCTTTCTTCCTTGTTTCCACCTGCTAAACCTACATTAAAATACTTTCCAAGTAGCTGTATTTGGTTTGTGAGGATTGTTATTGAATGTGAATGGGAGTGGCGAAAGCTCCATGTGATGAAAACTAGGAGGAAGGTGATTCACAACATACTCTGGATGGGATTTTCCAAAGCACTTGGCACTGACCTAACTCTGCTCCCATTTGTCAATGCAAGTTTTACCATTCACTTCAATGGCAGCACAGTTAAGTCAAAGCTGAGTGCTTTAATAAATTCCACCTTCTCTCTCTGTTAACATGTGGGTTACTCGTAACACTTTTTTTTAAAAATTAGAATTCGAGAGCCCTGATCTAAAGACACTTTGAAATGAATGTAGAGTAGTTCAGTGTATATCACTCTAGCAGTGATCCTATAAATAGGCAATCCTAGCTCTCCATTTATATTAAAAAAAAAATAAATGTTTTGTCTGTCTTTTTAGGGTGACATCACATACATGACCGCTTCAAAGCAGATGAGTGTTTTGTTTAAATAACTGGTTCCCTGTTGTAGAGAAAGAAATCACCTTGACTTTCTGACTTGGTATTTCCCCAGTATTTCAACAAACATAACTACAAATTATAGGTGTGCTTAAAATGTCCCATTTTCAATCCTGAAATGGATTAATGCAAATACCTGAGGTAGTTTGGCCAACATGTTCAAATCTAGCTGCCTAAAACTGGGCACTTCAATCTATATTAGGCGCCTCTATAAATGTGGTCAGATTTTTTTCAGAGGTGCTGTGCACTCTCCACATCCATGTAAGTTAATAGGAACAGCAGGGGCTTGACACCTCTGAAAAATCTGGCCATGTAAGCACCTAATTCTAGACATCCAATTTTGAAAACTTGGGCCTGAGTCTTTTAGATGTTTTTCTCTATATACAGCTGTCCTGAGCCAGAAGGCCACAAAATTTTATTGCAGTTATTAGTTGACCTTTTCATTTTATTTTAGAAAATATTATCCCAGTTGTATTTGTTACATACTGCATAAAGAAATTCGTTTTACTTACACATCAGAAGCTCTTAAATCTCTATATTATAAATCTTATAGTAACCTTTCTCCACATTTAAACTAGAACTTAGAAATATATTTAATGTATGACTCTTGTCACTTTTTTAAAAATAATTTGTATATTAAGTCGGAGCAGATTGTAGTATGATGCTCTCTACCGCCTCTCATTGTGAGGAGGTGTGTGTATTTTTCAATTCCATGTAATTATTTCTAGGTGTATATTTTTACTTTTTGTAATAGGTATATAATTAGCTTATGTTTACACGTCTCTGCAGTGGCGTCTGTTTACCACAAATTTCAAGAACAAAATTCTGTGAACTTGTAGCAAAGATTAACTTGAGAGTATTAAATATATCTGCGAATCATAAAGAACCATGAGCACTCTTCTCTTCCCCCCCCTTTAAAGTGCAAACTATTGGCATTTAGTATGAATTCTCGTTAATTGTTCTTCTGTGGAGTCACAGCTAACCATCTGTTTCTGTGTGTTCCAAATGTTTCAGGGGAGAAGCCATACAAATGCACTTGGGATGGCTGCGACTGGAGATTTGCTCGTTCCGATGAGTTAACACGCCACTACAGGAAGCACACAGGGGCCAAACCTTTCCAGTGTGCTGTGTGCAATCGTAGCTTCTCTCGCTCTGACCACCTGGCTCTGCACATGAAGAGACATCAGAACTAAACGCTGGGTTCGACGTGGAGGCTGTCTGTATCTATGCAATTTCCAAGTGACTCTCAACATGTGGTTAGAATTTAGTTTTAATTTTTGACTATTGACTATCCATAAAGTCTCCAAAGAAACTGGAAATGTATATTTTGTATATTTATGAGGAAACAGGAAAGACACTGTACCACAGTACCAGAGTGTTCAGTCATTTATTTTGTTTGCTCTGATCATGTATATGGCTTTAGTCAGCAGGTTTCATCTCAAGTATTATGTTTCAGCACATTGCATCATTATAGATTATTTTCTTACGGTGTTTTGACCAAAGCACTGTCATTATTGTGGCAATGTTTAGTAAATGAATTAATGGGAGGGCATAGACAAATGAACACAGAGGACAAGCCATGAATTGTAGTCTGTCAGGTTTTTACTGGACATATTTAGTACTTGTGTGGGTTTTTTTAAAATGTTGTCTTTCTGTGCAGATAAAATATATAGAAAAATTCATAAACAGCCATAGAACAAACTTTTTGTTCTGTATGTTGCATGTTTGCTATGACAACGATTTTGTAAATATGCAAATCAGCTTTTAAGGTTTATTACAAAAGTTTTCTAGGAATCCTCTGAAAATTCAGACGTACATTTGATAATATGGCACATTTTCAATTAAATTTATTTAAATACCTCTCAAAACATTACCAACTTAGTTTCATTTTCTGAAGAAAAGTGAACTAGCCATTCAAACATTTTGTACCTGTTAACATAAATGTTGTGCACTGAATATTCAAAACAGGATTGAGTCTTCAAAATGCTTAAAAGGGCAAAACATTTAGAATGAACTGCAAATGTTGGAAGCTTAAATAATGAGGATAGTTACAATATACAGAATGTTAAACCTCTTACTATAAGCTAAACTTAGTATCACTTTAAAAAGAAGGATTTAGGATGCAATTTTCATAGACTGACATGTTAAGCTGGTTTAGCACCAGTATGATCTAGTTTCATGTGGATGTTGCATGTAATGTACCAGAAGGTAAAGGATACAGTAATTTTATTTAAAATTACAGTGCAGTTTAGTTAATCCACTGTTAACATTGACACACACCGGACAAAAGTCACTGCTGACATAAATAGATGCAACTGAAGTCAAAGGAGTTCTGCCCTTTTATGCCAACAGTGAATTTAGTTGACAGCGTTCTGTCTGGAAATAGGAAATGAAGGCCAAAAAATGAGGTTACACTTTGTAGGACTTGGCCAAAATATCTACAACAGAAAGGAAACAACTAATACACATATGCAATTCACAAACTGTGATTTCATGATGTCAACCAATAGGTGGAATGAACAACCAAAAAGCCAAAAAAGGGTCTCAAAGGAAACCATAGCTTTGTTAAAACTATTGTTTGTCTTTTTATTTATTTTGTGGTATATGGTAGACATTTTTTAAGACCATTTTACATACACTTGATAAATTATAGTTTTTGTTTGTTATAGTTAGAAACATTGCTCTTAATTGTAAATAGTTGACAAATGATGTAAATAATTTTGTAAGGCTTCAAATGTTTATACATGGAAACACATGCATAAATTGGTTACTGTTTTGCTTCTTTTTCCCTTTCCCTTCCCCCCATATTTTTGTATTTGTGGTATTTCCTATGCAAATGATGGAGCAAACAGCTGTATAGTTGTAGAATGTTTTTGAGAGAGAATGAAATGGTTTATATATAAAGACAATTTTTTGGAAAATAAAACAAAGTGCCTAAAATTAATATTCATGAGTGTTCTCTGTGTAGCTCCTTACCAGTGACTTTGCATATTGATTTTTCAAATCAATGTTGCCTTTAAGAATTCTATGTCCTTCATTGCAAGGACCATCATTTTCTGCTTGGAAAGTACCTAGCACTTCTTGGGCACCACTACAATTAAAATAGTAAATATACAGTGATAAGAGCTAGCTTTATGGTGCTATTACTTTATTTACATCTGTTCTGCAGCTCTGTCACTTTATGTGAAAGGTGTATATACTATTATCCACTATCTTCTTTCCATTTCAGGATCTTTTCTATTGAAGGAGAGAGGCTTAGTCACTTTTAAAAATATATAAACAAATGTGTACACGCAACTACTGGGTTACACCCATTTTCTGTGCTCCTACAAACTTGAAGAAAACCAGTACTTCCTGGAAGGAACAGAAACTACAGTAGAGCTGACCCTGTAGAATTTTACACTTACAGCACCTTGATGCAAAGATCTCAAGTGACTCAATCCTCTCACACTATTCTATCCCATAGGGGTATTGTTATGTAGATTACAGATGAGCAAACTAAGACACAGCAGCCAGGGAGTTCTTTCCAAGGTTATGGAAGGATGAGAAATTGAATCCTGACATCTAAGTCTTTGCTCCAATCACTGAAGACACAGCTACATGTGAGAGTTTACAGCAGTGCAGCTGCATGGTCTTTAATATAGCTACCCTAAGCCAGTGGGGGAGAGCTCTCCCGTCGGCTTACCTACTCCAGCCCCTGTGAGCAGGAGATGCTCTCCCACCAACATAGCACTGTCCACACCAGCGCTAATGTCAGTGTAATTTGTCGTTCGGGGGGTGATTTATTCACATCCATGAATGACAAACTGTAGTGTAGATTGAGGGCTTGTCTCCACTTACTGGGAGATTGACGCACAGTGATCGATCTACCTGGGGTTGATTTAGCAGGTCTAGTGAAGACCCACTAAACCATCCACTGAGTGCTCTCCTGTCAACTCGGTACTCCATTGGAACTAGTAACATAAGGTAAGTCGATGGGAGAGTTTCTCGTTGACGCAGCGCAGGGTAGATACCGGAAGACATCGATCTAAGGTACGTTGACTCCAGCTATGATGTTCATGTACCTGGAGTTGCGTAACTTAGGTTGACTTAGCCCTGTAGTGTAGACCTGCCCATAGCCTTTGTCATACTCTATATATCCTAATCCTTTCCCCCCGCACTGATGCCTTCCACATTACATAATCACAGGCTTGTTTATGCCACAAATCAAAACCCTATCTTACAATAGAAAAATGCCAATGAAATTATTAATTAGTGGAGAAATTGTCTATAATAATGGCTATTTTATACACACAATTCTGTGTAACTACAGTGACCAACTATCAGAGATTCATGTTAGAGAATAAAACTTAGTGTGGTTTCAGAACATATCTACATAATGAGAGATGCACATGATGTAGCCATGCACCATAACATGATGCATACCAGAATTAAACCATGAAGCTTTCTTTACTGAAATACATAATTCTGTGTCCAGAATGCATGGTTTTAAGGCAATTATCAAATGATATTTTGCTGACTCAATTTTTTTTAAGTTGTAAAAATGATCTTCACAAATAAGAGTGGCTGATTTGCTCCCAAAATTCATAAAAAGGGCTTGTGTGACAGTAACTATCATGTGGTAGCTTTGAAGCAAAGGCAGTGAAGTACTCCAACACATTGACAATGTCCACTCACACACATTATACCTCTGCCTAATAAGGTAAAGGCTGCTCCCAATGATATTGAGATGTGTGCACTGGCTTCCTGTGTGACCACATGATTTTGTTGTTCTCTTTCGTTCTCCACACAGTGCAGTTTCTTCCTCTTGCTTTCACCTCAGCTGGGCAGTAGGACCTCTGTGCCCAGTGAGTTCTCATTCTTGAATTGGGGTCTTTATACGTTCTTAATGGCAAGGAGTACCTCTTTAATCTGTTTTGTAAAGTGCCAGGAGCATCTACTGTGCTGTGTAGCCCTAGCAATGGGAAGTTTTACCTCCTTTTATCTGTTTGAATTTGCCACCTTTCAATTTCATTCCCCCCCATCACTTCTATGCTTCCACACAACCCTGCTCTCAACATGCATTTCCCCAGCTCCTCCTCAAGGCCTCCTGCACATCAAGTACATTCAGCCTCTAAACAGTGATTTGTATCAACATTTAAAAGGGGAATTGGAATGTGGTAGGGGAAGTATAGTAGGAATTGTGAATGCAGAGATGCGGGGAGTGGGCATCCCAGCAGTGGGCATCCCAGCAGTGGCAGGGGAAACTAGACTGGAAAAAAGTAGCATGGCTTTTTTGGTTAGTTTTGAATAACTGTCTGTTTGTTTGCTGTTCTCTGTGTGACTTGTTCTAACCAGTTAGGACCTCGGGCCATACGGGGTGGTTGAAGGATGACACAGTGTCACAGGAACCAAGTATGAACGTGGAAAGAGACTTTTTCCTCTCTGTTCACTTATCTTTAGGACACAAAATCACAGCACTGACTCTATGCTCATATACTCACAGCTTTTTCTCCCTGTGCCATACTGTATAAATTGGTCAAACTTCCTTTTTTCTCTGCGTGCAATGCTTGGTCGCTACATATGACATGGTTTCACTATGCACATAATTATAGTTGCACTCAATTTAATTTTTTGAGCATGAGTCCCAGACATCTGAATAGAGGCTTCTCTTTTCCATGCGACTGACCAAAGACGTGTGATGCCAAGGGGGGATTCTCATACTAGTTCTGAGGAAACAACTCAAAAATGTTCAGCTGTTCGCTGTGGAGTCATGGGGTTTTCAACCATCCTTTTTATTCTGAGCTGCCCATTTTCCCATCTAACTCCCTTTTTGACTGTTGCATCAGTTTAATAGCTTTGGCTGCAGGAATTTCTAGGGTAATGTAGTGTACTCTTTTACAGCGACGGAGAGAATCACACTGGTAGATTTGCCACGTTTCCTGCCTGAGAAATGAGAATTCTGAGATCCTCTCTCTAAATGGTTCCCCCAATGGCCGCTTTTCTTCCCAGCTTCATTACAATTATAGTCTAGGGTTTGGAGCTTGTTGTTGTTGGTTCTTTTTATACTTGTTTAGCTTTCCTCGTCATTGTGGTCGGTCATTATTTAAGAACTGACCCAGTATTAAGCCATACTGGGTCAGACCAACGTTTCATCCCAGTATCCTATCTTCTGACAGTGGCTGCTGCCAGAGGCTTCAGAGAGAATATACAGAACAGGGCAATTACTGAATGATCCATCCCTTGTCATAAAGCCTGATTCAATGTCAATCAATGTCCAGATTCTTCATCTCACAGGACACAGGACTCCACCAAAAATCTGTTTCTGTGGATTTCCATGGCACACAAACCAGCCTTTGGACTTGATCCTATGAAGTGCTGATCATCCTAAATTTGCATCAATGTTGATGATAAGTGAGGAGTCTATCAACACCATACAGCATTGTGCCCATAGTTCATGCTGAATTGGGTCTTTCACTCCTGCTGTCTTTCAGAGAGTAGAATGATGCAACTCAATATGAAAAGTCTTCAGTTTTCTTTGGCCTTCTGAAGTTTTGATTGTCAGTGACAGCAGCAAACTTTTATGATAAAGAACTATTTAATTTGTACTGGTACTTTCAAAATGGACGTTAGAGATAGACTAGAACCTGAATGCAAACTCTATAGAACAATAATTTTGTGAGAGTCTGGCTTTGAATCCAAATCAACCCCTTGGATCAGATTCAGAGTGGAACTATTTTCCAGTTCTGTTCAGGAGCAGAAGGATGATTTTGGTCCAACAGAACAAAAATCTCACAAGAACCACCAATATTATAAGATTTCTCCCTTGCAAGGTGCCAGAAATCTTGCAAGATTTTGATATCAACTCTAAATCTGAATCCTAATCCTGACTGAACTCTGATCACCTGTGGAATCTTAAGCTGATCCAAAGCTACTTTACTAGCCCGTCTGTAACGGAGACTTGATATAAATAAATGAATTTACAGAAAGCAGGTGAGAAGCAGTAGCAGTAATAGGGGAAAAATACAATTTCAGTTGAAGCTGATTTGGGGATGGCTTTTTGTTCTTCTCATCATCAGCTTATAGCTGTTGTGAAATAGTAGCAGTTTCCTTTAAAAATAATTGTGTGATTTTATTAAAATTACCATGCCTTTTTTTCATTCAATAATTGTTTTCCTAACATTGCATTTGCTTTTTTTCTCTTTTGCTGTTATCAAGATATAACTAAGAATTTTTCCTCCTTTGAAGAAGCTTAGACAAATGGGTAAACCATGCTGAATATCCCCTGGGGAAAACTTACTTCATTTCTGAAACATTAACAGCAGCAATCAAATGAAATGTGAGCATTTTCAGAGTACATACCATGCCTTAGGACATTTAAGCTAATTTCTTGTGTAAAGGAACTTTTCAGTAATCTTGAAGAAGCTAAAGTATAAAAAAAAAAGACAGTTTTGCCTATCAACTAATTCTAGCATGTATCATCTGCAAATAAATTAGTCACAGTGAGCGCACATGCTAAACTTTTGTCTACATTATAACATGCTTTGCATATTTATATTGCTTAGGTTACATATTTTAATTGGTAGATGTTCCCTAACTTGTTCATGATTGTTCTGATATTGATGTTTTGAGGCAGTCCCCTAGAGAGCACCCCATGTTCCTTCTGTGAGTGTAATTCACTCTGCATGCTGAATTGGAAAGCAGCAGAGTTCAGGGTGTTAAATGAAGTTTGCTGATCTGAAGCAAAGATGTATATGATACATTTACCAGTCTGCAAATCATTTACAATGTGCAAATGTTATAACGCTATAATCAGAACACACCTAGATCTGTGAACCCCACATAGACGAAGTGAAGACTGAGACTAGAGCAGTTATTGTAATAGGAGTTTTTCTCCTGGTCACATTGATCAGGTTCCGAACTGTTGGTGCTGTCTCTGAAGTGGAATAGAAATTTGATTTTATTAGCCAAATTCCACAGCCCAGAAATTTCCCTCTTGTCTCGATAACTCCAATAAGAAAAATTTGATGTCTGCTCTGAAAATATATTGGGTGAGATGGACAAATGTGCTTTATTTTTGTACTTTATTTTTGGCATTGAGAGTAAATATTTTAAATACAGCATTAACATTTCATAGAAAAAGACTGATCTTACAGCAAAGTCAAGGTATGAAATAGATCTGCAAGCAGCTAAATATACAGGCCTACATTATTCAATCAGCTTCCTGGTGGGCGTAGCTTAGTGATATAAACATTAGGTTTGAAAAACCAAAAGTTCAAAATCCAGCAGATTCATCTCCATCCTTTACCCTTCTGGGGAAGAGAACCAGATCACCATCTAGTTGACTATATTGGGATCTTTTAGACCAAGGGTTTGTATGCTCTATGGGAGTGTGAACTAGCACTTGTGCTGGTATGTTGGCCAAACTTTTTCCTCCCTTAACTATTGAGCTGTGTGCGCACATCTGCCTAATGTAATAAAGAAGGAAAAAGGGGCATACACCTATTAGTGCCATCTCAAGAGGCCAACAAAAATCATTTGCTTATTGAAGATGGCATTCTAATGTAGGTAGCACAGAATTGTACCCATTGTAGAAGTACTAAGTATGTACAGGCTGGTCTCTTAACACAGGTTGTTGCTAATAAGTGGAGGTATGTGTCTCTTGTTTGGTTTCACTGTGTTTTAGTAGGTTGCTATAAAGCCTCAAAGGATAAAAATTTCAAAGATCCCATTTTCAAAAGTGACTTAGGCACTTAGGATCCTAAATCTCATAGGAAATCAATTGGTCTTAGGGCCCAGATCTTCACAGGTATTTAGGTGCCTAACTTCCAACGTCTGAAAATGGGTCATAGGCACCTAGGACACTCTTGAAAATTTTGTCCATTGTCTTTTTATAAATAAAATCACATGTAAAATAAACTGTAGAATAAATCATTAAAAAAAGTTGAAAAATATTTGAAAGACAAAAGAATGCAAGGGACTGGCCAGCTGAGGTGGGTTAAAGGTGCCATACTGGATTCCTACAGTTTGTCTACACTGGCACCTCATTGGCAAAACTTTTGTCATTCAGGGGTGTTAAAAAAACACACCCCGAACAACAAAAGTTTTACTGATCAAAAGTGCCGGCGTGAACAGCGTTCTTGGTCACTCTCCTGCTGACAAAGCCACTGCCGCTCGTGGGGACTGGAAGTTTTTGTCGGCAGGAGAGCTTTCTCCTGCTGACAAACAGCAGCTACGCTGCATGCCTTTTAGCAGTACAGCTGTACTGGCACAGCCGTTTCGCTAAAAGCCTCGTAGTGAAGCCATAGCCCTAGTCTCACATTTAAGTGAGATGGAGCAGGATTAACTAAATTTGCATTCCTCTGCAGGGTGACCAGATGTCCCGATTTTATAGGGACAGTCCCGATATTCGGGGCTTTTTCTTATATGGGCATCTATTACCCCCCACCTCTGTCCCGATTTTTCATACTTTCTGTCTGGTCACCCTATTCCTCTGCCACCTCAAAAAATGCACAGAGAAACAACAGACACAAAAGAGCCCAAGTGACAGAGGTGCTTGGTAAATTGTCTGACAATCT
The DNA here is from genome assembly GCF_020497125.1 of Mauremys mutica. Classification (NCBI taxonomy): domain Eukaryota; kingdom Metazoa; phylum Chordata; order Testudines; family Geoemydidae; genus Mauremys; species Mauremys mutica. The sequence goes on along the minus strand of NC_059072.1, from coordinate 286,542,925 downwards.
GGAGTTAAAAGGCCTAATGTGACAACCTATTACCTCTTTGTAGATGCCCCAGCAACTCCATTGATTTGGATGGAATTGCTCTTCATTTAGCATAGAGTAAAAGAACAGCATTTACCCCAGAGATCTGCCACAAAAAGGAGAAAGGAAGAGGAATACCTTCTTAACTGCCCTGGCTGGATGAAGGCTGACACACGGGGCTTGAGAAGGTAGGTTTAAATGGGGGATAAATTGAGGAGGCTCCTCAGGGTCCCATGTGGAACATGGAGGAGTTTTCTTTAACCAGAAAAAAAAATAGAAAGAAAGAAAAAGAAAAGAAGAGGCATAATCTCTTTGAAGCTTGCAGTTTTATGAGGGCCTTGTCCTTGGGAGCTGTACACTAAAGATGACTAGAGCCGCTTCAGGCTTTGCAAAATTACTACAAACATAAGTTGAGTGGCTTTATCATAAAATTGGAGTGGCCATTAAAACTTCAAAGGACCTGAGTTTTACCTGTCACAATGTGAGTATTTATTATAGGAAGATTTGATTCTTTAGTTAACGGGCTGGTACTCATGTGAAGTTCTGGGTTTGATTATAGTTTTCAGAAGTGGTTTGATAGATTCGATGTTAATATTTTATTACTCATCATGACCTTGGGAATCCATAAAAACAACAAACAGGTAAGAATTCCAAAAAATCTGGCTCCTTAAGGAGAGAGAGGGAGAACGCGAGCGAACACATATTTCTAATACCTGAACATGGTCTTGATGCTACCTTTCCTTTGATTAATATACTTGGCTATAATTTTTAGGAATTCTAAGAGATACCAGCCTCAAGGGATGCTGGGAGTTGTAGTCCCATTTGGAATGAGGTCAGATCACATACCACTTAATCACAACTGCCAAACTGTGAGATATAGAGCCCCCAAATCAGGCACAATGACACATGAAGAAAAATTTTGAGACACAGTATGGCATGTCATTTCTCTCCAGTTGACTGTGTACTTTCCCAGCCTTTGTCCTCTCTTCTTAGTGTCTGCTCCTTGTCCCTTCCTGCTCCCACCCTTGGTACCCTTCTGATTGTCATTTCATTGCCCCCAAACCATCTCTTTTCCCAACTCTAACTCCACTGCTGCCAAATCTCTCTCTCTCTTAGTTTCCCTGTCCAGTGCCTTAGCCACAAAATTGTTCTTTCCTGATTTGTATCATCTGTATTTTCTTATCTCTCTCTCCTTTTTTCTTTGCCATTTTCTCTCTTTGCCACCACCTGGACTATTTTAACTACTGTGGGGAGCTAAAGAAAATTGCCTGCTGTGGTCTGACTACCATACTCCTACTCCTGAGGTGCTTGATTCTGAGCTGCCCACTTGACCCACAGATGGACTGTGGCTGCTGTTTCCTCAGGAACCATTGCCTAGTTAGTTAGGTTCAGAGAATCCTCAGGGGTAAGACAGCCTGAGTGTTGCATTTTTTGATCATAAAGGAGTCAAATGCCCTGATTGCTGTGTGTGTGGGGCTGTGTGTGGGACTGTGTGCTTATGAGTGGCACTCAGCTTGCTGTTACCCTTAAGTCTGGATTCCTGCAGTTGTTTAAGGCTATTCCTTAACTCTTGATTGCACCTTCCATCTATGGCCTCTACCAGCAGGGGGCCTGGAGAGGGATAGAGCTCTCAGTTGTGCATGCAAGTTCTAGTATGACCACTAGGGTCACATTCAGCAACCTGGCCAATGGCTTGTTAGGGATGTGGGAAGAGTTCACTGGTCAATTGATTGATATTGTGTTTGCTTTACAGAGCGTTCCTGTTTCCCTTTTTTAATTTTGCCCTTTCCCCAATACATTTCTCTCCCTTAGTTCCTTGCATTAGGAGTTCTTACTGCTTGTATTCTGACTGGTTCTCTGATTCCTTTGATCACGCTGTATATCAAAATTCCTCTCACCGGCAGGTTGACGCCCATTGTGTTCATGTCCCCATGAGAGCTAGAGGCACTGCTTTTACACCGATTGTGTCAGTTCCAGTTGCCATTAAACAGGCCATGTTACAAACTAGATCCTCATCATCCCAACCTATAAACTGAGGCCTCATAGTCTCTGGGTAGCAATGCCAAGTAGAATAGGGGGTTATGTATAAATATTCCTTATTATAATAATAATAATAATAATAATCAGTTCTCAGACTGTTTGTTTCCATGACCTTATCAGTTCTAATCTGACTTGAATGGGCGAGGTATCATTTGAACTGCATTTATTTATTGTTTTTTCAGATGTGCATGCCATAAAAATTGGATTAAAGGTTGGATTTTGTCACGACCGTCTCCTGAAAGTACTGTTTCTGTCTACAAGAAGTGGTTTCTGGAAGGTTTATTTTATTAATTATATGCTGCCACCCATTCATTTATCTCCTCAGGGCAGAGTTTCCCTCTCTGGTTTCACTGCAAAGCCTCTTTGTTTTAAGGTAGTATGCCTCAAAAGTGGACAGAGTTAAAGTAGAGGACAGCCTATTACATTCAATCTACTCCCCATTGTTCTTTCTTCCACAACATGGAAGAAGGGAAGGTGCATGATTGTTGTGTTGGACATGGAATATAGGCCCTATCCCTAGGACCATAGTTGACGTGAAAAATTACCACATGTGATCACAGGAAGACAATTCTGTTTCAGACCCTAGTGCTGCAAACATTTATGCACCTGCTTCACTTTACATATGTGAGCAGGGGCGGTGTCTAAAGTTAAGCAGGTGCAGAAGTGTTTGCTGGACTGGAGCCTTATTTTACATAGTGTCTTTTATACAAGTTAGTCTTTTGGACTGTGTCTCTGTGATCACATAGTGGATAGGAATTGTCTCTTGGAAGGGATGATTCCCACATACCATTTCCACTTATTTACATGGGGGAAAATAGGAAGTCCCAAAGTTGCTTGTACCTATGATTGATTGATGGTAGACACACCCAGGTATTGGCCACAGGCCATTTAGGGCCCACTCTGAAAACACAAGCATCAGTAACTTCACACAAGAGACTAGTCCGCTTCAGAGGGACTATTCCTGTGTATAAAGTTGCTTGGATGTGTGTTTGCAGGGTTAGGCCATAAATGATCTGAATATAGGGTTTAGTACAAACCACTAGAAAAGTGGTGTTTATTCATTTTATCCTCTTAGCACTCCTTAGGGGATAGAGAACTATGTTCTAACCACTCCTTCCCTTCCCCCCCGCAAATTGCTTGAAATCTAGAGAAACTAAATATACGTATTTACTTATTTGTATTTAAAAAGTCAGATATCGGTAAACACAACTCCTCCCATACATTGACAGAATATCAAGGACCATTAAATTAATTCATTTGGAAATGTGCAACCATTAAACATACAGCTGAATATTTTTATTACTTTGATTTTGATTCATATTTCTACAGCACTTTGAAAATATAGTGCTAGATTCTCAGGTCATGTAGCTCTGTTGGAGTCAATGAAGTTATGTTGATTTTCACCAGCTGAGGATCTGGCTCGTAAAGTGCTATGTAACTGTAAGTACTCTAAACACTATTATAATATTTTGCTCATTTTATGGCTTAAAAATCAAAATACACCTTGTAATGCTAAAAACTCTATTGTGCTATTAGAGGGACAGAATTATAAAGGTAGATCTTTCTAGCAGAATTTATAGAGCTAAGTTCTCTATCACTCTCCCCTTCTCTTTTCTAGATCTGACAAGAAATTGGGAATATAAGAACCTAAAATCGGCCATACTGGGCCAGAGCAAGGGTCCATCTAGCCCAGTATCCTTTCTTCCAACAGTGGCCAGTGCCAGGTGCCTCAGAGGGAATGAATGGAAGAGGTAATCATCAAGTGATCCATACCCTGTCGCCCATTCCCTGCTTCTGGCAAACAGAAGCTAGGGACACTTCAGAGCATGGTTTTGCATTCCTACCCATCCTGGCTAATAGTGATTGATGGACCTAGCCTTCATGAACTTTTCTAGTTCTTTTTTTAACCTTGTTATAGTCTTGGCTTTCACAACATCCTCTGGCAAAGAGTTCCACAAGTTGACTGTGTGTTGTGCAAAGAAATATTTCCTTTTGTTTGTTCTAAACCTGCTGCCTATAAATTTCATTTGATGACTCCTAGTTCTTGTGTTATGAGAAGGAGTAAATAACACTTCCTTGTTTACTTTATCTACACTAATCATGATTTTATAGACCTCTATCATACCCCACCCTTAAACATCTCTTTTCCAAGCTGAAAAGTCCCAGTCTTATTAATCTCTCCTCTTGGGGAAGCAGTTCCATACCTATAATAATTTTTCTTGCCCTTTCCTGTACCTTTTCCAATTCCAATATATCTTTTTTGAGATGGAGCGATCAGATCTGCACGCATTGTTCAAGATGTGGGCGTACCATGGATTTATATAGAGGCACTATGATATTTTCTGTCTTATTATTTATCCCTTTCCTAATGATTCCCAACATCCTGTTCACTTTTTTTGACTGCTGTTGTACACTGAGTGGATGTTTTCAGAGAACTATCCACAGTGACTCCAAGATCTCTTCCTTGAGTGGTAACAGCTAATTTAGACCCCATAATTTTATATGTATAGCTTGGATTATGTTTTCCAAAAATGTGGTTTTAAAAATGGAGAGGGAAATATTCTGCTTTGGCAAAATGGATGTCAGCCAATGAGTTTGGGAGTATGTTTAGAAATAAAGCTCAGGAACAGATACATGCACTTATACCGGTAAATACTACAACTTTTCTTGAGCAACCACTCAAGTGACTGAAAAACCTGGTTGCATAACAGAGAATAAAGATAGCCCTGTAGCAGGTTTGTAGTATATTTGGGGAGTGTTAATACAGGAAGTTGCCTGCCTGTTGTACAGGTTTCACTAGATTACTAAACAGTAGTGATCTAAATTTGCAGTAGCTGGCCTTTCTTTTTGCATGCATGAGATTTTACAGGCACATACTTAGATTTTGCAGATTCAAACGTCACTCTGAATGGTACTGTAATTGTAATGGCTGCCCAGTACAACAAACCCCTACGGGGCCTGTAGTGAGACAGGTGCACCGTGTCTCAGAGACAAGCACTGCAGGTGCTTCAGCAACTAGGCATCTAAGCACTAGGCCTGGTGGGTCCCAAGAACCACTCAGACACGTTACTAAGTGAAAGTGTATTTCACTAGGGCTGGCCGGAAAGGGAAAGGTTGCAAATACGCTAGGTACAGAGGCTTACACAGTTACAGCTCAACGTGAGGAAGAGTTTTTTGTTTGGCCCTTAGGGCAGTGCAATTGAGATTCAGGGATCTTCAGGCCTCATCTCTGGGGTGCACACTCCAGTCCAGTCTCTATTCCAGCAAAGAGGTGCTAGCGTGTCTCCAGGCCAGACTCAGTTAGAGTCTCTTATTGGGACCCCTTTGCAGTGGCTCCCTGCCCTGCCACTGTTGCTCCCCCTTAAGTCCCACACAGACCTGCACCCAGCTGTATTGTCTGGCACTCACAGCCTGTTCCACAGGTGGCTCTGTCCACAGTTCCTGGGGCTTCTGTCCAGCTCCCTGCTGCTATGTGGCTCCCACTCTCCAAGTACAGCCCAGTTACTTCCTAGTTCGGCATCTTTCCCCTTACCTGCCAGGGGAAAGGGAAGTTTAGTGGGGAGGGGGCTGATAAGAGATATAGTCCCATGCTTTACAGATCCATCACAACATTTCTAAAATCATTAACACCTATGTGAGCACTTTAATGAGTCTAATACTCACACATGTGGGCATGTACAATCACAAAACGCATTGCTACAATTTTTGTAGAGCAAAGTGCATGCAGAAGTGTGGGGATAAACAGTTTTGTGTTCCGCACTGATTGAAGATAGAGACCCAATCGAAAGTTATCATGTAACAAGTTTCCCAGACCTCCTAAGCACATTAACATGAGAATCTAATTTGCCAACAAAATCCAAAAGCTCGTTAAATAAAACTGAAAGGAAGCTGTAGAACCACCGCTTAACAATTGCAAACAGAGAGCAGTAAGAGCACTTGAAGTTGAAAATTTAATTTTAGTCACCATGGTCTTATCTGAGCTGATTCCCACTCTTAGCTGATAAGGAATAACTGATCATGATTTAAGCATTTCTTTAAACCTAGCAACCTGTTGAACAGCTTCTTAATGTGCCTATCAATCACTTGGAGATAAGAATAGTTTGCACTCATAATAGCTAGTTGTAAAAATAAATAGAAGTTACTATAACTAGTTCAATCGACAATAGGATTTTTAAGTTCAGAGTGGAAATAATCAAACAGTAACTATGAATAGGCTGTAATTTTTCTGATTAACAAATGTTTTGCTTGTCATGTGATCTTGAGAGCTGCTCTTTGTTTTTAAAGGACTAAAATACATTTTAGATTGTATGTATCTACATTGGAGGGTTAAATATACACACACTCACATGCGTAATTATTACCTTCTAAAGCTATACATGTACATCAAGGGGACATTTTCTTTTAATTTTCTTCATACTGTGTTTTTTTAGCATGAAGGTTTACAAACCATGTAGGGAAAAGAGTACATTCAACGGTTCATATGAAGATATGAGCAATGCAAAATACAATTATTATTCACGCTCCCCTGCTACAACTGAAAACCCAACAGCAAAAAATAACGTTACTTCCCAAAATAATAGGTGCCACCCACAAACGCTCCTTGTATATCTGGTAGTTTGGTGAAAAAAGTAACAGAACTATATACAGATGTCCAGATGCTGAAGTGTACAAATCAGCATGTGTGTAAATCAGGGGTCGGCAACCTTTCAGAAGTGGTGTGCCGAGTCTCCATTTATTCACTTTAACTTAAGGTTTCATGTGCCGGTAATACATTTTCATGTTTTCAGAAGGTCTCTCTCTATAAGTCTATATATTATATAACTAAACTAGTGTTGTTTTGTAAAATAAACAAGGTTTTCAAAATGTTTAAGAAGCTTCATTTAAAATTAAAATTAAAATGTTGATCTTACGCCACCGGCCCGCTCAGCCCGCTGCTGGTCTGGGGTTCTGTTCACCTAGGCCGGCAGCGGGCTGAGCGGGGCCTGTGGCCGGGACCCCGGCTGGCAAGGGGCCGGCAGCCAGAACCCCAGACCAGCAGCGGGCTGAGTGGGGCCGGTGGCGGAGGGCTGAACAGCTCAGCCTGCAGCTGGTCTGGGGTTTCATCTGCTGGCTCCTGCCAGCCAGGGTCCTGGCTGCTGGCCCCGCTCAGGCCGCTGCCGGTCTGGGGTCCTGGCCTTGCCCACATACAGTGGGTACCTACCTTCTCCCTGGTTCTGGCCCATTCTCTTCCTCTCTCTCTGCACTGAGCTGAGGGTGGGGGTGCAGTGAGCACAGGGCTGGGAGTGAAGGAGCAGGCTGGGGGTTGGGGTGCAGGGTCTGGTCAGGAACTGGAATGAGGGAGGGGTCTCAGGGTTGGGGCAGGAGGTCTGGGTGTGGAGCGCTTACCTGGGCAGCTCCCTTTTGATGCGAGGGGTGCAGGTGGGAATGTGTGTGTGGGGGGGTGCAGGAACTCCCGTTTGGTGCTCAGGGTGGGGGGTGGGGATGTGTGGGCAGTGCAGGAGTCAGGGCATAGGGTGTGGGGAGCTGGGTATGTGTGGGGAGTGCAGGAGTCTGGGCAGGGGGCGTGGGGGGGCTGGGTATGTGTGGAGGGTGCAGGAGTCAGGGCAGAGGACTAGGGTTGTGTGCGGGGGTGCAGGAGTCAGAGCAGAGGGCTTGGGGCATGTGAGGGGGTGCAGGAGTCAGAGCAGGGTGTGTGTGGGGGCTGGGTATGTATGGGGAGTGCAGGAATCAGGGATGGGGTCATGGGGGGATGCAGAGAGCTGGGGTGCAAGGGGGTGCAGGGGTCAGGGCAGAGGGCTGGGGTGGATGGGCTGGGATCAAGGGGGTGCTCCCAGCCCCCTGCCCTGAGCAGCTCAAGGCAGGGGGCTGGAGGAATATGCCCTGATTCCACCCCCCTTCCCCAAGGCCCCGCTCCTGCCTCTTCTCCGCCTCCTTCCCGGTCTGAGCACTGAGGGCGCTGGGGCTCCTCTTCTCCCCTCACTTGCAAGGGCCATCGGCGGCAGGGAGGGAGAGGAGGCGGGGCTCGACGCAGCATGCTGGAGGAAGAAGCAGGGGAGGGGGAAGCTCGGCTGCCGGTGGAGCCTGCCCTACAGCAGCAGCCGGCAGGACCAAGCTTGCTTCTGCCCCCTGCCCCCGCCAGAGAGAGTGGTAGGCGGGGAGCAGAGAAGAGCAGGCTGGGCCGGGCAGGATTTTTAATGGCACACTGCTGCCTGTCGGGGTCCTGGCCGTCAGCCCCGCTCAGCCCGCTGCTGAACCCCGGCATTAAAAATTGGCTCGCGTGCCATCTTTGGCATGCGTGCCACAGGTTGCCGACCCCTGGTGTAAATGTTTGCAGGATTGGGGCATGAGAAGGGATATGATAGATTAGAAATATTTAAAGGGTGCAAACACTAAGAATAACGAGGGGTACGGGTGATAAAAAAAAGGACATAACCAGGAGTGGGGCTGGGTGGACTGTTCATAGGTTTTAAGACCAGAAGGAATTGCTATGAACATCTAGCCTGACACAGGCCATAATATTTCACCAGAATTTCATTGAGCTAGAGCAAATATTTTAGAAAGACATCCAATCTATATTTAAAGGCTAAAGCCTTCAAGTGATTGAGAATCCATCACATCCCTTAATAAGTTGTTCCAATGTTTAATTGCCCGAACAGTTAAAAACTTGCATCTATTTTCCAAGTTTAGCCCTTTTTTCTGATCATAAATTGTCTGTGAACAAACATATGACAATTTCTATGAATTTGTCCAAATTGTTCATTGTTTTATGCAAACTTTTTTCCCCCCTATGGATTGTTTAGATCTTTATTGCAAGAATTACCATCTTTTGAATGTTTGTGGTTTACATTTCACTCCACCACTGTAGCCCCTCCACCTTTTGTCATATATAAATATTATGTTTTGCAACTTGAGGAAGACCCTGAATGAAACATCATGATGGAGAATGTGGTGAGGCTGTAACTGAAAGCACACATACATCTGAAGTTTTAGTCCTAAAATTTTAGCTCCTTGGAGAAGTTACCAGCTTCTGCATAAAGTCCTCAGCTGATGTAAATCACCATAGTTCCATGGACATAGGATTTTAAACCCCAGAAACCTAAATATGCTATTTTGCACTATTTCAACTGATTTTTTAAAAAGTCTGAATCCTAAACAAAGGCAACCACAATAATACTGTCCCTGGTTGTGCATTAACAGTTCTGATTTCTATGGGATGTCCATGACATTTGAATTACAAGTTTAGAATAGTGTTCTCATAAATACTGATAGAGGGGGAAATGGATTTGAGAAATAAAGTATAAAACTTGTTGAGCTTGTCTGTATTTTAAACTCTAGGCATTATCTGTCAAAGGTTTTTGTTTTAAAGTAACCATCACAACAGCAGTGACTAGTATCAGGTTCCTTAAAGAGCCACTGACACATGAAAAATTTCAAAAAAATCTTTTGTAGCGAAAGTATTCTGCCTGTACCTGATATTTTCTGTGCATGAAAAGAGAAGCTGTACTTCTTCAGATGTCATGTCCTCCTGTGGTTCATTCCTCACCTGACATCATAACACTCTGATCAGATTGCCGTCTCTAGCCTACCATAGCCAAGCAGGGCAGGAAAGAGAAATAAATCCTCCCACCCATGTGCACCTGCCATAGCACTGCCCAGATTGCAGCTGGAGTGGGTAGGTAGGAGGGGAAAGCAGGGCTGTACACCTAGTACTCTCCCCTGACCAGGTGGATGGGAAGTAGGTGGTGGGCTCAGTCCTCCCAAGGCACTGGTCATTGGAGGAGGGAAGTTAGCTGCACCCTCTAAATGGCTTGCAGTAAATTAGTTCCTCCTGGGAGCAAGAAGCTATGAGGTGTGTGGGGGGAAATGAACTATACATTTCATTTGCCCTTATTTTAAAAAAAAATCCCCCTCCACTCTTAAATGGTGGAAAAATGTAAACCAATCATAGGGTCCATCACACAGATATGTATTGTTATTTTCTAGTATAAACTTCCCACGGTGTGATACTTTCTTCATTTCATGCAGATTCCAAACTTTAACTGCTAAACACTGAATACTGGATGCCATTTTACAACAGTCTCCACCTAGATGCCGCATGTGATCGGCTTCTACAATTACTCTAAATAAATCTATTTGATTGTCTTATAACCAACAGTAAGATTGCCCGATTGATAGATTCTAAGCCCAGAAGGGACCACTGTGATCATTCTGTGTGACATCCTGTATAACGCAGGCCATGGAATTTCCCTAAAATAATTCCTGCTTGAACTAGAGCAGATCATCTAAAAAAAAATAATTAAAAAAAAATTCTAGTATTGATTTAAATATTGCCAGTGATGGAGAATCCACCACAACCCTAGATAAATTGTTCCAGTGCTTAATTACCCTCACTGTTAAAAAATTTCACCTTATTTGTAGTCCGAATTTGTCTAGCTTCAACTTCCAGCTATATTTGTCTGATGGATTGAAGAGTCTGTTTTCAAATATTTCTTTCCCATATAGGTGGTACTTATAAACTGTGATCAAGTCATCCCTTAACCTTCTCTTTGTTAAGCTAAATAGATTGAACTCCTTGAGTCTATCACTCTGACATGTTTTCCAATCTTTTAATAATTTGTGTTCTGCAGTCACTTTTAATAAATGTATTTAGATAAAGAAAGATGTCATTTCCCTTTTCAAAAGTTAAAAGCAGAGAATACTGTGAGATCAGGCTAAAAACCTTAGTCAAATTTCTACCTTAATGTTAATTTGTATCACTTTTATATTTAAAGTTATATTATAATTTTACCAAAATGCAGCTGTGATTAAGTTTCTTCTCTTATGTTTTTTCCCTATTTAAAGCAAAGAAAAAGTATAGAATGTTTCAAAACTTCCTAATTAAATATGTATCTGTTATAGACTGTCAGAAAATTGGTTTGATCTTGCACGCATCTAAATCAATATCAAAACTCTTAATGAGTTCAGTATATTAAGGATTGAGTCCAAAGTAGTATATTTAGGAAGTTTTTAAAACACGGAAACTTGGCACAAGGTACCATAACATCTCTGACGGTGTATTGTGTTAGAAAGGCCTTTTTAGCAGGGGCAGTTCTAGGAATTTTGTCGCCCCAAGCATGGCAGCACGCCGCGGGGGGCGCTCAGGCGGTGGCCGGTCCCGTGGCTCCGGTGGACCTCCTGCAGATGTGCCTGCGGAGGGTCCCCCGGAGCCGCCTGCCGCCCTCCCGGCGACCGGCAGAGCGCCCCCCTGCGGCGTGCCGCCCCAAGCGCGCGCTTGGCGTGCTGGGGTCTGGAGCCGGCCCTGCTTTTTAGTAGGCAAGGCAGTGAAATCCTTTGGAGTCATTACAGCTTACAGTGTGGATACATGTCTGACAAGCGGGCATTATGTTGGTATGTTAAAAATGCCCCTGAAATGTTCTGGGATAAAAATTACAAGTGCTGTAGCCTGTTTAAAAATGAAATAAGTCTCTGTGTGGGCAAACTGACATTCCCTTCCCTCGTTTCCCACACAAGAAAAGAAAAGAAAAAAAGTTTGAAATAATACCCCACTGTGTTTTTCCTAAATCAAACTAATGGAATGGCTTTTGCTATAGGAAAATACATCCCTTACCTGTAGGTCAGTGGCTCAAATTGGGGGGAGGGATAGCTCAGTGGTTTGAGCATTGGCCTGCTAAACCCAGGATTGTGAGTTCAATCCTTGAGGGAGCTATTTGGGGATTGGTCCTGCTTTGAGCAGGGGGTTGGAGTAGATGATCTCTTGAGGTCTCTTCCAACCCTAATATCCTATGAAATTGTTTCAGTAAAATCAGAAGTTCCAACATGTGTTCAGTAGCCTGTGTGAAATAAATTGGTAATCTCAGCTCAGTCCTGTTCTTGCTAGGCTAGTGTTCACCTTACAAAAATACCTCCAAAGCTGGTGCTAAGTGGCACCCTTTGTGGCACTCTCAGTAGAGAGGAGGAAGTTTGAATTGGAGACACTTATTTCCTAAGCACTATATGAGGCCGTATAACTGGTTAGTGTGCCATGCAGATAAGTTAGGGATCCTGCAAGGGGCTTGGGCCTAGAACCTCCAAAGATATTTAGGCACCTAAGACCCCCATTTAGGTGCCACTGACATTTTCAAAACCATAGCTCTGTTGCAACCTAACCCTATGGCACCTAAGTTTCCTCTGGTCAGCATTCACAAAGTTCCCTAAACTCTGACACTGCCCCACAGCTATTGAGGTGTTTGGAACCCTAGCGGGATTTGCAGACTAGGCTGAAGAATGCCTATCTTGCCAGCAGGGCCTGATCCAGTATGTGTGCTCTAAGCATGCCTAAGACTTGATACGGGTCAGACCCCACAATAAAAAGAGTCAGATGCAGGTCACCGATACGTGTGGGGCAACACAGCTCATGAAGAAATGAGAGCTGGGGATATAGGAACACACAGGGTGAGTGTGAAAGAGGTGTCAGAAATGAGCAGGAGGCAAGAGAAAGAGAGATAGTTTTGGCTGCTAGAGCAGGGATGGGCAAACTACAGCCCGCGGGCCGGATCTGGCCCCTCAGAGCTTTGGATCTGGCCTGCAGCACCACCGGCACCACGTCCCTGAGGCCCTTGGGCGGGGGGCACAGGGCTCCATGCGTTGCCTCCAGGCACAGCCCCCTGCAGCTCCCATTGGCCGAGGACAGGGAACCGTGGCCAATGGGAGCTTTAGGGGAGGTACCTGGAGGCATGGCAAGGGCAGCGCACGCCAAGCCCCTCTTCCCCCCCCCAGGGGTCGCAGCACTTCTGGGAGTGGCGCGGGGCTGGGGACAGGGCAGGCATGCAGGGACCCTGCTCTGGCCCTGGTGTGTGCCGCTGCCACCCAGGAGCCGCTTTAGGTAAGTGGCGTGGGCCAAAGCCTGAACTCCTCCTGCACCCCTGCCCCCCAACTCCCTGCCCTAAGCCCCCTGCCTGCACCTCACACCCCTCCTGCACCCAACCCCCTGCTCTGAGCCCCCTCGTTTACCCCGCACCCCTCCTGCACCCCAACCCCCTTCCCTGAGCTCCCTACTGCACCCTGTACCCCTGTGCACCCCAACCCCCTGCCCTGAGTCCCCTGTCACACCCCGCACCCTTCCTGCACCCAACTCCCTGCCCTGAGCCCCCTTGTACATCCCACACCCCTCCTGCACCCAACTCCCTGCCCTGAGCTTCCTCATATACCCTACACCCCTCCTGTGCCCCAATCCCTTGCCCTGAGCCCCTTCCTGCACACCCGCACCCCCTCCCACACCCCACACTCTCTCACATGCCCCAACCCCTTGCCCTGGCCCTGCATACAATTTCCCCACCCAGATGTGGCCCTTGGCCCAAAAAGTTTGCCCACCCCTGTGCTAGAGCATTGGCTACTTAGGTGGCTGACCGGGCTTAGGTGCCTAACTCCAGGAAAGGATTCATTGTTCAGAATCCTGAGTAGAGGGAGGCGCTTACCTCTGGCCTGTCAGCCACCTAAGTAGCTGAAAGGGGCTCTGCATCCTAAGCTCCCACTGACTTCGGAAATCCATGGCATTTGGTGCTGCAGTACACCCACAAAAGGCAGCATCACCGTGCTGCGGTGAAGCAATTCAACTAAGGCATTCAGCAGGTATCTGATCTGTGCTCACTTTGTCTAATTTACATGGTGAGCTCCTTGGGGCAAGGGCATTCTTTTTTTCTATGGGTCAGATTCCCTGAGGTGCCACGTGCCTTCTGTCATGCGCTGAGCACCCTCATTTTTCATTCACATCAGAAGAACAAAGCACCTCTCAGGAAGGGTTTGAGACCATAATGTCTGGCTGAAGGAGCTCCCAGACAAATAGCATCCATGAGTTTTAGTACAACACGCTGCAGTGTAAACAGTGCTACAATTGTAGAATCATTCATTGTTGCTGAAATGCTTTCTGGAGTAGGTGGGTTACAGGAGCTACTAAAATCAGAAGGGTCAGAGGCTTGTATAGTAATTCGAAGACTGTACCAGGTATAAAGAGCAACATGAAATAAAGCATGAGGATGACAGTGGGCAAATAAGACAAAGGGACCTACCAGGAGAGAGTTTTGGATGGTCTGAGATAGCTGGAGGGGATATAAGAAGAGTAAATGATGATTTGTGCTCTAGAATAGAGTTTCTTGAGGGCAAAAGGACTAACCTTTCATCCTGACAGATATGGTCTCTCCAGGGAAGCAACGAGGGATATCTCCAGGGCATTGTGGGGAGGTTTGCATTGCCATCACTTGTGCTGTATTTGTTCTGTGAATAAATAATCTCCAGGGCCATCAGTACTAAATCAACTTCTTGTAGATTTCTTTGGAAAAGAAATGGAAACAACAACAACCCATCTCTCTGGATAAAAATTTATCAACCTTATGATAATACGCAGCTGCCATAACTCCCACTGAAGGAAAGTTGTATTATACTTAGAAATAATAAGACCTTATAATAAGGCAGCCAGGCAGGGAAACACTTAAGCTAATCTGGAACTGTGTTTCATGTCTCAGATTGGGAAAAGCAGCTGAGTGACGATCTTAGAGCTTTCCTTGGAGAAAACTCCCATTGCAAACTTTGCCTAAGAAAGGAGTGTAGGACTGGGCCTTTAATGAGGGCAAGGCCCAGATTTTGCATAATTCACTCTCCAATTTATCTCAGGATATCAAAATACTTTCCAAAGTCTGGTTCCAATACAGTGATTAGCCAAAATATGTGTTAGTATGCAATTGGTGCATGCCTCAGGTACATTGGCCTTGTGTCTTCATCACCCAAAAAGTGCACTAAGGTGATACAGAGCCCATTAAAATCAATGGAATTCTTTCTGTTGACTTCAGTGGGCTTTGAATCACCTCCCAATAGTTTACTAGCAAACAGCTCAGTGTGGCTTTATATTAGAGTGGGGCTATGTAATTATATATTTTTAAAATTTGTTTTAAAAACAAATTTTTGGTGGGTTTATGTAACATATGTTTCCACTATGGAAAATAGTTCATAGTAGAAGAGAACTGCATTGTGCAGGAGGTCAGACTAGATGATCATAATGATCCTTTCTGACCTTAAAGTCTATGAGTCTATGAGATTAAAAATAGGAGAGGGAAGGGTATAAACGCCCTTTCATACAAGAGAAATGATTTTTTTCAACTTTTTTTTCAGGTTCCCTGCAATCCTGGGATCCCTTCTACTACACCATCATCTGAGGCTTAGCTAGCGCCTCACAATATTTTCCACTCCCTACCAGAATTACTTTTCTCTTTCCTGGATTGAGCTTCAGCCAGCAGTTTCCTATCTCTTGCAGAGTGGTAACCTGAGCAATGGGGTTATTCAGACAGCCACGTTGGGAATGTACATGTATATCCAAAAAAGGAGAATGGGCAAGATTGATTCTTGTTTCACTGTATATGTGAGAGTTCTTGAGGAACCAGAGTAGCTGTACATCATCACTCATTTCAGGGTGCTCAGCACAGTACAAACCTGGGGCCCTATCCAGTGAGCTGTAAACTAACTTAAGGCTTTGTGCTAGTGCCCATCACCATAATATCTGAGTATCTGAGTGCAAATTACTATTCTGATTTCCTTAATCTCCCGCAATTGAAGAGAACTGGAGATGAGGGGACTCAGCACATCACAGAATTTGGTCCAGTATTACATAAAAGCTCCCTGCCCCAAGGAGCTTGCAATGTGTGTCAGGCACTATCAGTGCTATTCAGATACCACTCTGGCACCTTCACTAATTGTTTGATCATGGCACAAGGGCTTTTTGTGGGTAGGACGCGGCAGCCAGTGCTTCTAAAGTCAGAGAGATGGGCTGTAAGATCTGAGGAGATGGGGACTGCCATATGGTTGCCCTCCTGAAGAGCCCCCTGCTGGCATGGGGTGACCTTGCAGGCACCTCACCTTCTGTTTCCCCTCCTCAAGAATACTTCTTCAGCTCATTCTGAGGCTACCACCATCCTGTCACACAGGGGTAATTTATCAGTATGGGCAGCTCACTTCACAAAATAAAGTCCAATACTATAACTGGAAAGGTTCAGGCTCCATTGCCTCCACGTGACTTCAGGCTCTTCATCAGCCTCAATCACCTTTCAGACTGGAGGGCTCTGGGCTTAACGCTGGAGTCCTCTTCTAGAGTTCAAAAGAAGCAATCACATAATGCCCACCCACTTTGAGCTTAATAAAAGTCTCATGTGAGACCTGGGCCTTTCCCAGCTCCCTCCCCCTTGTGCAGGACAGTGGCCACAGGGGGCTTTGCTTTTGCTCTGAGTCTCCTCCTTCCAGCCTGTCTACCTGCAGAGCTCTCTGCAGCCTCTCTCTCAGGCAGTGAGAGCCCCAAATCTGCTCTTGCTGCCCCTGCCCGGAATGAATTTCAGTCCTGTTTCAGTGCCATCTCCCTACCTGTAAGGTCCAGGTGTCTTCTCTTAAGCCCAACTGGGATCAGCTGACCAGTCACAGGTGCACTGGCCTCTTCCCTGTTAAAGGGCCAATGCCACCCTGTGACAGGGATATTGCTGCCTTCCAGTAGCCATTCAGTGACCACAGGGATGGAGCTATGATAAGGGATTTGGAAGAAGATGAAGAGGCATAAGAATCCCTGTGGAGTAAGGCGTTAAAGTGCTGAGGTTTTTTAAATACGTGAAATATTAGTGGTCTGTGATTTTTTTAGTAGTGATCCTTTCCTTTAATTTGTATAATTTGAACAATGATAATTTAGTACACCTTGATTTCTATCAGTGTTTCCAAATAAATTATATAGTTTTATTTATGATTATGTTAAAACATTCATTTTGATAAATATATGAATGATATCCATTCATTTAATGTATATTATTTAGCTTGATATGTAGAGGCAGTGTGGCCTAGCCGATAGCTGGACTGGGACTTTTGGGAGACCTGGGTTCTAGTCCTTGCTCTGTTGCTGGGTGAAATTAGGTAAGTCATGTCACCACCCTGTGCCTCAGTTTCCCCACCTGTAAAATGAAGAGTGATACTGACTTCCTTTGTAAAGCTCCGTGACAGCTATGAATGCAATGTGCTATATAAGATCTAGATGTTGTTGTTATTCTATTTTTAAGGAAATGGTAACATGTTTTCTCAATGCTAAAATTATTGTATCAGAATATTACAGTGTGGGCAGTGATGCCAATGATGGGCTAGATTCTGATCCCCTGGCTTGCATCATGTAGTACCTGGCTCCACCTTATGAGGTCCTTATGCATGAATAAAGGTATCAGAATCTGGTCTGATGGAAGTGCTGTGCCCTGGTCTGTTCTTCCCCACATAAAAAATGAAAAATCTGCATTTACCGATATGCCCACTCCAAAGTGATTGAATATAAAACCCATACACCATAACCCTGAATGTCTGGGTTATCACCATTTGCCATCTGCACATCTGATTTCTCACAGGGCCTCAGAAACTTAATGGTCCTAGGCCCGGCTCTTGCAAAGAATTATGAACATACATGCATGAGTAGTCCCAATCCCTTCAAAGGGAGTACTCGTATGTATAAAGTTACTCATGTGTGTAACTCTGCAGAATCAAGGCTTAGTCTACAAAACCAATTATTAGAGAGACAAGGTGAGTGAGGTAATGTCTTTTGCTGAACCAACTTCTGTTGATGAGTGAGACGAGCTTTTGAGCTTACACACAGCTCTTCCTTGTCTCTTTAATATCCTGGGACCTACATGGCTACAACAATACTGCATACAAAACCAAATCTTGTCTGTTACTTTAGCACAAAAATTTTGCTGACATGTAACAATTGTTGATGAATCCAGTTCTGGTGTTGTAGGTAAAAATGAATGTGAGTGGTTAATCAGTTGTTGCATTTGATTATTTTTGACAGGATAGTTTTCTATAGGTTGAAGAAGTTTACTTTTAATAAGAAGTAGAAAGTTGATAGATACAGCGGATAATTCTGTTATGCCTACTTAGTAATGATTAATGCTCAACTTTTGAACAGGTCTGTGCTGAAAAGGAAATGTCACCTGTTCAAACACAGGTTTGTATTGTCCTGTGCTAATGTATTCAGAACTTATCAATGCACTGATCTGGTGGGAGTTTCAGGGAGTACATTTAAGTTTCAGCAAATGAAGCCTGCTCTTGCAGACCCTTGCTCACCAAAACTGCCATTAGTTTCAATGAGAACTTTGACTGAGTCAGAAATGCAGGATCAACCCAAGCAAGAGAATAAATGGAATATATGCGCAAAAGAGTGTATTTTTTATTACTCAGGGCATACCAGTGTGCCTAGCTACACCTAGAAATTCTTGGAGTTTCTTTGACTTTTTAGTACAATTACTGAGCAACATTTTTTCTATTTCTTATAGAACATTTTTCTTTCTTCCCTTCGCTCAGTCTAATGAAGACTTTCCAGGCTTCTGTACTCTGGTTTGAGAAACAAAGCAAAGAGCTACTATTTTAGGTCCCAACCCAGCAAAGCACTTAAGTACATGAATAACGTTAAGCAAGTAAGCAATCCCATTGAATTCAGTGGAACTGTTAATGTGCTTAAGTCATGTAAGAGCTTAAGGGCCAGATTTTCAAAGGCATTTAGTTGCCTAAAGATGCAGATAAGTGCCTAATGGGATTTTCAAATGCACCTAAGCAGGTTAGATGCCTAACTCCCATTAAAATCAATTCATTAGTGCTTCTTGCAATAACTAAAAAATAGCCAACTTGCTGCCCAGATGTACAGTAATGTCTCCTTTAGAAAATGGCTCAACCAGTGCTTATGGTAGGGAGAGTAGGAGAGGGCAGATCAATGTCCATGAGAAAGCCTGAGATAACAAGTGGCTAGGAGAGACTCAAAGAGATCACTATGATTTCTCCTTTAGTGTTAGATGAGCATTCACAAGTAATAAGCTATCTGCAGAATTTAGCCCTTTTTTCTGTTTGTGAGTGGTCTGTGAGCAGATCAAGATTCCCATGAATTTGTCCATTGTTCAAAATGATATGACATGTTTTCTGTGAACACATTTGAGCTTATTGTTTAATCAGAGCAGGAGCCAAAGGTTGAGGCCAAAGGCCAGATTTTCAAGCACAAACCAGGGATGATTATGTTTATACATATTTTATGGAAGGGGTTATAATTTCATAAATCATTGTGGTGAATTGGAATTTGAAAATGCTGTGAGTGGATATTGTTACATATTTAAAGTTTTTAAAGTAACTAACATTCAAACAACATTATTGTTCATTCATTATCTGAACTTCTTTTGAAAATTCATTAGAATGTTATTTGACAAATATCAGAACCATGGAAACTGTAATATTAGTGTGTCACGGAGCTGATACACCCTGTTACCCTCTGGGGGGTGGGAAAGAGGTGTGTCACACCCCTGAGGTCAAGTTTGAAGGGGTGACCTGGGTCTTGGGGCTACGCAGCTCAGGTGCCTCAGTCCTTACTTCAGGGCGGTGCAGCCTATCAGCCAAAATCAATACCCCAGCCCTTACTATCAGGGCAGGGCAGCCCAGTGGCCAGAGTCAGTACTACTGGCGAGCTGGCCCACCACCCTGGGGCAGGTGGTGGCCAGGATAGGGGGACCTGGGCCCGCCCTCTTCACTGTGTCCCTACCCAGGGCCCTGTCCATGGTGGGTTTGCCCGCACCAGCTCAGTGGGGGTCTGATTGAAACACGCCAAGCCTTGGTCTGGTTTTGTCACTGTTTCCCTGCAAAACCTCCCTGGGTCACTTTCTACCCCAATCACTGGCGTCCTCCATCTCTGGGGCTCTCTGTTATCTCCACTGTCCCCGACATGCCCCGTCTGTGTGTCAGGATCTGTCTCCATCCGGCTGGCCTCCGCATCTTGGAGTGCAGGCGGTCCTTTCTCAGGCACTATCAACGCACCTCCTTCCCCCTCGGTGGTCAGCCCAGACTGAGCTGCTTTGCTGCCTTGTATATCCTGGCTCCAGATGAAGCATGTGCAGCAGAGCTGGGGGACGCGTGGCCTTCTTGGCCAAGAGAGAAGGGTTAACCCCTGCTATACCAGTGCGGGCCTGTTACACCCCATCACACACCCTCCCGCTTAAGTTGGTGACCGGGGCCAGAGTCCCCTCTCCTTCTCCCATTCCTGCCCGGGAGAAGAAGTCCACGTTCTCATGGGCCTACCCTGATCAGTATAGCACATGGAAGGAGTAGGGCTAAAGCAACAGGTACCAGCGCATGATTCGTGTGTTAGTTTCCTTCGTGCTATTAATCCATTGGAGGGGTGCATGGTTGGTGACCAAGGAAAAAGGGTTCCCCAAGAGGTATTAACTTAAGGTGTCAACTGCCCACTTAATAGTGAGGGCTTCCCGTTCTATTGTGGAGAAGCGGGTCTCCTGGGGGAACAGCTTGTGGCTGAGGTACAGGATGGTATGCTCCTCCCGCTCTAACTCTTGCAACAACATTGCTCCCAGCCCTACCTCTGAAGCATCCGTCTGGAGGGTGAAGGGTTTTGTGAAATTGGGTTGGGCCAGTAGTGGCTCCTAGGTTAGTTGCTCTCATAGGTCCTGGAAGGTGACCTCACGGTCCTTTGACCACTGGACTTTCTGTGGCCGGGAGCTCTTCGTCAAGTCCATCAGTGGGGCGGTGAATGTGGCAAAGTTGGGCACAAATTGGCAGTAATACCCTGCCAGCCCTGAGAATTGCTGTACTTTCCTCTTTGTCATGGGGGTAGGGTAGTCCTGTAAGGCCTGCACCTTGTCCACTAAGGGGCATAGTTTCCCCCTACCCATGGTGTAGCCCAGGTAAGTCACCTCTCACTGACCCAAGTGACACTTGCCCGGGTTTGCAGTGGAGCTCATGTCTCCCAGGGCTTGCAACATGCTGGTGAGGTGCTGGAGATGTTCCTCCCAGCCAGTGCTATAGATGACGATATCATCAATGTATGCAGCGGTGTATGAATTATGAGGACTCAATATTTGGTGCAAACCAAAGGACATCATGATAAATTGGTAGAGGCCAAAGGGTGTAGGAAAGGCCATCTTCTCCTGAGAGGCTGGTGTCAAAGGGATCTGCCAAAATCCCTTGGCTAGGTCTAAGGTGGAGATAAATTCTCTGTCACCCAGCCGCTCAAGCAGTTTGTCCACTTGGGGCATGGGGTATGCGTTGAACTGGGAGATGGCATTCACCTTTCTGAAGTCAATGCAGAACCTGACCACTCTATCAGGCGTGCGTGGGGACCAGTATTATGGGGCTCCACCACTCACTCCTAGACTCCTCAACCATTCCCAGGGCTAGCATTATCTCTAGTTCCTTCTGCACAACTCCCCACATCTTCTTGGGGAGCGGTCAGTGGTTATCTTTCATCTTCTGGCCGGGGATGGTAGCAATGTGATGGCTGGTCACATTTGTTTTCCCTAGCCGGGCCAACAAGACGGTGGGGAAAACAGATACTAACCGCTGTACCTGTTCCTGCTGATTGGGATTGAGCTCCTGGACGATTGCCACTGGCCCTGGCTCCACGGGTTTCTTGGCCAGTGGCCCCAACTTAGGCTCTGGGGGGTACAGGGCAATCATCAGGCCCTCACGTTCTTTCCAGGCCTTGAGGAAGTTCATGTGATAGACCCTGTGCATCTCTCTGATGCCCTGGCATCCAAATCTCATAGTCGATGGGTCCTATCCATCTGGTCACCTCAAAGGGGCCCTGCCACTTGGCCAGCAGCTTAGACTCTTAGGAGGGTAATAACAATAGGACCCGGGTCTCTGGGCTCAGAGACCCTCATTTTTTTCCCTGGTTCTCTTGAGTGCATTGGGCTCACAATAGGTTCTCCTGCACCATGTTGCCCAGCTCTTGGAGCCATTCCCGCAACCGTAGTATGTACATAAGAACGGCCGTACCAGGTCAGACCAAAGGTCCATCTAGCCCAGTATCTGTCTACCGACAGTGGCCAATGCCAGGTGCCCCAGAGGGAGTGAACCTAACAGGCAATGATCAAGTGATCTCTCTCCTGCCATCCATCTCTATCCTCTGACGAACAGAGGCTAGGGACACCATTCTTACCCATCCTGGCTAATAGCCATTTATGGACTTAGCCACCATGAATTTATCCAGTTCCCTTTTAAACATTGTTATAGTCCTAGCCTTCACAACATCCTCAGGTAAGGAGTTCCACAAGTTGACTGTGTGCTGCGTGAAGAAGAACTTCCTTTTATTTGTTTTAAACCTGCTGCCTATCTGTACTGGACAGATCCCCTGACCCGAGTTTCCTGCTCTTCCCATGTCTCTCTCAGTAAGTCTAGGATTCCCCTGGGCTGCCTCCCATAAAGAAGTTAGAATGGGGAGAACCCAGTGGAGGCCTGTGGAACCTCTTGCATGGTAAAGAGGAATGTGGGGAGCAACTTGTCCCAGTGCCAGAGATCGTCCTCCACGAACTTTCTCAGCATCGACTTCAGGGTCCTGTTAAATTGCTCCACTAACCCATCCATCTGGGGACGGTAGAGCGAGGTCTTGAGGGCATGGATATTTAGCAGGTGGCACAGATCTGCCATCAAGCTGGATATTACATTAGTCCCTTGGTCTGTTAGTATCTTGTGTTGTAGTCCCACTCTGGCAAAGATCTGCAGGAGTTCGTTAGCAGTGGTGGCCCGCAGAGGGACAGCCTCCGGGTACCGTGTTGCCACAATGAGGATATACTTGTGGACCATGCTGCTCTTCTCCAGGGGCCCCACCAAGTCCAGGCCGATATGCTCAAAGGGGATCCCTACCACGGGTAAGGGCACAAGGGGGGCCCTTGGTACTCCCTTCGGGATGGTCTTCTGACACTCAGGGCTAGAGGCACAGTAATCCCACACTTCTTGGTGTATACCAGGCCAAAAGAATCTTTGGGCTACCCGCTGCAGTGTTTTCTCCCTCCTCAGGTGCCCGGCCCAGGGTACTGAGTGGGCCAGGCAAAGCAAGCCTCACTGGAACTGCCGCAGGACCCAGCTGGCACAGGTCTTCCTTCGTCTGCGGGTCCTGGACCAACTGGTAGAGAAGGTTGTTGTGGATCTCAAGCCAGGGTCCTTGGGGAAGGCCCTGCTGTTGATCCTCCTCCTGGGTGGGGCCCGCTGCCTGCTCCCGGGCCTGGCTGAGGATTGGATCTCCCCTTTGCTCTTTTAGGATGTCCAGCCATCCTTGCCCCTCCCTGGTCAGGGTTTCAGCCAGGGGGCGGCCTGCCTCTGGCATCCCAGGGTTGCAGTCCATATAAAGGCATTCTCTCTGGAAGTGCCCTTCCTGTCCACACTTGTAACACCAGTCATGATTTCCCGCTGTGGGGGTAGCCTGGGGTGTGCTCCGTCCACTCAGTGGGTCATCTCTGTCCTGCTTCGATCCCTTGTACTGGGCGCTGTCCCCCATCTGACACACGTCCCCCATCTGTGTGTCAGCGTCCATCTCTGTCTAGCTGATCTCTGCATCTTGGAGTGCAGGAGATAAATTGGTAAATTGTCCAGATTTCTTAAGTCTGGCCAGATTGTTGCAAATTTTGGGTCTATCCAATTTTCTGTTGAATTTGCACATATCTTGAATATGAAATCTATTCAACGACTCTTGTGAAGAATTTGAAGTTTGCTTCAGGCAATTAGGCTGTTCCTATTGTTTTCTTTCACTGAACATAGTAAGAGACATAGAGGTAGAAGGAAAGATGGATATTGACAGTCTAAGTTAATTGTATGGGATGTGATTAGGGAGACAAAGTAAGACGTGATTGAAATATAAACTTTGTTATCCATTTCTTAGTTAGATAAGCTGATGGTTAATCAATAGGTAAGGAGTGCTAGTTTGGTTAAACAATTGATAGCCCAAGCTAAATGACTCTGTATGGCTTACATGATTAAAATGTTAATTTTAGAATAGGAAACACAATCTTTTAGGAGCTGTGAGTTCAGTTGTTTTGATTGCAATAAATATCAAAATAGTATATTTCTGTTGGAAACACACCAGTTCTCTATATTAGCTGACTCACATGGTTTCAAACATCTCCTGTGAGTAATTTGTTTAATGTGAATATATTTTATATGTAGATAATAGTTCCCACTGGCCAAAATCATCTTGTCAGAGGCCAGCCAGAATAACTTGTTCAGGGGCTAGTAGACCTCCTGGAGGGGAGGAGAGGAGGACTCCTTCTCCCTTAGGATGCAGAGTGGGAGTGGAATTGACTCTACAACTACTACTTCAGCTTAGTGGGTGGAATGACCACCATAGTCCTAGCACTTCCCAATCTCCAGAGAAGCTAAATGAAGAACTGAAGGACCTGTGAAGGGGCAGATCCTTTGGTCCCACTCCCACTCCAGTCCCCCTAATAGCAATATAAGGAAAGGTAGGCCTCACAGCATTGAAGGAGTATGCACTCCTTACACAAGCTCCCTATATCCTGCTCTGTAGTACAATGGCACTAGTACAGCTATGAGAGGATCCTCTATATCATGGGTAGGCAACCTATGGCACGGGTGCCAAAGGCAGCACGCAAGCTGATTTTCAGTGGCACTCACGCTGCCCAGGTCCTGGCCACGGGTCTGGGGGGCTCTGCATTTTAATTTAATTTTAAATGAAGCTTTTAAAACATTTTTAAAGCCTTACTTTATATACAACAATAGTTTAGTTATATATTATAGACTTATAGAAAGAGACCTTCTAAAAAGTTTAAAATGTGTTACTGGCACATGAAACCTTAAATTAGAGTGAATAAATGAAGACTCGGCACACCACTTCTGAAAGGTTGCCGACCCCTGCTCTATATCTATATAGGAGGGTCCTAAAGATTGTCAGATCTGTTAGGCAATAACAACACATGGGGCCTAATTCTCTTCTCATACCAGTGTAAATCTGGAGTAGATCCATGGCACTTGTGTTGTATTGTATTGGTGTAAATGAGATCAGGTTTGGGCCCATGAGGTACAAATTAAAAATGATCATTCTTTCCTCTTTCTTTCCGAAGTTCAAATATGCAGACTTTCCTAGGTTTTCACTGCCCCATTAGAGCAGTTATTGTACATTGCAGAGAATCCCTGAGAAAGTGCCTTGAATGTGCTAAGAAGCAGATGTTGAAGTGTAATTCCAGACACTGATTAGAGTCCAAACAAGAAAGTAGTGGCTGTTTGACTATAATTTTTACAATGCTGCCTAGACTTTTGTTTCCTCTTTAGTTCTGTTTACCAATACAGACCTAGAATAAACAGAAACATTAGATTTCATTAACTTGTTTTAGACCAGCTGCAATAAAAACTGCTAATGGAAGTGGAAGAGAGACGAGGGGAAAGATCAAATGCTGCTAAAAGATATTTATACAATCTAGGAGTGTTGTGACCCTAAGATATCATTTTGGAGCCGTTAACAGGAGTGAAGAAAGAAACTGCAGTTTCAGAAGACCTTGTGACGAGAGTCGGTGGGAGAATAATTATACTGTATGCCAAACCTTACCTTTGTACAGGAGAATTATATGACAAATGCCAGAGCAAACAGCCTGTAAGTGAAGCATAATTTTCATTCCCGTATACATATTTCTCGTGTGAGTCCCTGTGTTTTGCAGGTGTTTTTTTTAAAGTGAGAGATAATGTATGTGCGTTTGGTTATTTTAGTATTTATTTTGTTTTAGAATTTTATTTTATTCCCTTACAATATTTAGAGTATCACAATTGTTACATGATGCAGTAGAAAAATGTTACATTTGTGACTTGCAAATCAATTGCTTTTATAGACAGACTTCTACTGCACTGTTAAGAGACATCTACATTTTTCTGGTATTTTTTTTTTTAGTTTCTCAAACCACATTTATTTCCCACAAGCAGGGTTTTATCTGCTCCTCAGGTCAATTTTTCCATCATATTTTACTCTTTTTGTCGATAGGTAGATTACTATTTTAGCAAATCTAGTCCTAAACCACAGCCACATTGCAAAGGGCTTTACTATATTTTGACAGGTATTTGTTGCATGGATAATTGTTATTTTAGTAGGTTTATTTTCTTACAATTAATTTCAGCAAGTGCCACAGTCTTAGAGTTTCTACTGAAATGGGCCAATAATAGTAAAATTACATGATACTAAGCACTTATCCCCTTCAGTTTTCAGGATTTAGTTCAAAGTATTTTTTCCAGCTATGCCTTCCTGGGAATGAAAGAAAATCTGTGATGGTGACAACTTTGCTGATTTTGTCACTTATTATTTTAGAATGTTTTTGTTTCAAAGCACCTGCCTTATAAAAATATACTAAAGTAATCTACTGATAATGGCCCAAAGCACTACATCTTACAATGTTATCAATATAGTATTTGGGACTATCACTTTAGTGTAAAATGTTTTTGAAAGGTTGCAGAGGGATTTCTCACCACTGATTCTGAAGCCTGACTTCTGTGGACTCTCTACTTGCTGGATAGAGACTTAGAAAAAGTGGGGAATTGATTGTTATACAGAAAGTTGCTGGGTTTATGCCTGTTGCTTTATTCTAGAGTAGAGTACCTTTCAAATAACTTGGACACAGGTCACCACAACAGCTTACTACAATCAGAAAGGCAAGTTGTCTGACTTTTTTAGAAGTCAGAGGCAGCAACAGGTTCTTACTAAGAGGCTATAAACTCACAAAGACACCAATATGTTTCCTCTGTAATGTGCTTCTATGCGCTGAATCTACTCTCCAGGGGCCTCTTGATTCTGCCCTACGTGAGATCCACAGCCATGCATGACAGAAGAGATACACAGACGTTCCTCAGTGAATGAGTGCAGAACTCACTCAGCATGCTGTCCAGGGATATGCTCATCACAATAACGTGTCTAATGTGTCATGCATGGAGCCAGGCACAGATCACCCAAACACCAGTATGCAAAGTGATAAAGGATTGATTGCTAGACCTGGTGGAATTCTAATACACCATGCAGGGCCAGGGCAGATAGCAGAGCAGTCTACGAGTGGAGGGACGGAAATAGTGGAGAAAATGTTGCTGCCTTGGGCAATAAACAGTACGGGTAGTTCAGCAACACAGTTCAGCAGAGCCCCGGGGAGATGTGGTGCTTGTATGCAAAGCCACATGTCGCAGCTATTGAGCTGTCGATTATGTACCTTTTGCTTTCTATGACTGATTATTTGTTTGTGTTTGCTGCTTTGCTCCTCAGTCTGGTGCTTTACACTGTACTACGCACAATTAAACTCCACCTGTTTTAATGTGGAGTGCCTGACTCTCTTTGTGGGGTTGTATTTCATACGTTCTTTATACATATGCAGGGATTTCACTAAGGTTTTCCCAGATATGTCACCAATCCCATACTTGAAGTGTACTGTGCTCATTCGAGGCTTTGAGGTTGGGGACATGAATTAGTTTGATATGTAATTTGTGCCTCTTGGGAATGGCAGCACACATGGAGCTCTTTGTTGCCAGATGACACTCCTCTTTTCCCAACTACAGTGGAACGCTGTGTATCTGATATAATTGGGACCGGGACCAGATTGGATAATCAAAAATTTGAAAATTCAGAGAATGGACAAAGAGCTTCAGCCCCAGGCAGCGGGGTCCTGCGATCAGCCCTGCATGACAGGAGTCCCACCTGGGACTGACAGTTGTAGCCCCGCCATCTGGGGCTGACAGCCCAAGCCCTGCTGTTTGGGACTGACAGCCATTTTCCCACTGCCCAGGGCAGAAAGCCAGAACTCCGCCTGGGGCTCAGTCAATACGGAAAGCTGGATAATGGACACTCGGATAAATCGGGTTCTACTATATTGGCTCCCCTTTTAGAAGATCCTTGGTGTGTTATGTGTAATGCAGGCACAGCACCTCTTATGCATGCATAGAGCCTTAAAAGCACCGTAGTGCACCTTCCTTTTTAAGGGCTCATCCTGTTCCCATTTAAATCAATGGGAGCAGTATTGGATCTTGAATGCACATAGAATCATAGAATATCAGGGTTGGAAGAGACCTCAGGAGGTCTTCTAGTCCAACCCCCTGCTCAATGCAGGACCAACACCAAGTAAATCATCCCAGCCAAGGCTTTGTCAAATAAACACATAGGTGTTTATGATGTGGTGTGAAGCAGTTTTGTAGATTACAGTACAGTCAGGATCAGGCTCAAAGAAACCATTAATTGTTTCCATTAAGCCGACAAGAGGCCTTTTCCTCTTTTATTTAATTGATTTTCTTCTCACCCACTCATGTCATTCTAGAGACTGCCAGTTCCAAAATGGATCCCAGCTAGTGTTCTGGAGTCATGAAACCCTTGTCAGAGGGCTAATGTGGGTGAAATGGAAAAATATATATATTTGATCATATCTGCATGAAGATCAACACAGATTCTTCTGATATCTTTAGTACTAGTGAATGTTTTTCTGACCCACCCAGAAAAGGACAACAAAAATGATTAGGGCTATGGAATAGCTGCCATATGAGGAGAGATTAATAAGACTTGGACTTTCCAGCTTGGAAAAGAGATGGCTAAGGTGGGATATGATACTGGTCTATAAAATCATGACTGTTATGGAGAAAATAAGGAAGTGTTATTTACTCCTTCTCATAACATGAGAACTAGGGGTCACCAAATTAAATTAATAGGCAGCAGGTTTAAAACAAACAAAAGGCAGTATTTTTTCACACAATGCACAATCAACCTGTGGAACTTCTTGCCAAAATATGTTGTTAAAGTCAAGTCTATAACATGGTTCAAAAAAGAACTAGATAAGTTCATGGAGGATAGGTCCATCAACAGCTATTAGCCAGGATGGACAGGGATGATGTCCCTAGCCTCTGTTTTCCAGAAGCTGGGAATGGGTGACAGGGGATGGATCACTTGATGATAACTTGTTCTGTTCATTCCCTCTGGGGCACCTGGCATTGGCCACTGTCTGAAGACAGGATACTAGGCTAGATGGACTTTTGGTCTGACCCAGTATGGCTGTTTTTTTGTTCATGCTGATTATTGCATTCACTGTTAAGGTGCACAAGTTACATGGAAAATACTTGCACTGTGACTATGTGTCCTACATAAGTGATAAATTATTGATGTTTCATTGACAATAATCACCAGGCAGTGGAACACTCTTATTGTGAAAGAGGCACGCAAGCCTGAAAAAGGGGATAAAGAAGATGGTAAAATAAAAGCAAGGATCCAGAAGAAAGAAACTCCAAAAAGCTCCAATACATTAAGGCAAAAGCTGATACAATTTAAAAGAAAATGTCCTTGGCTCAAAATAAAACACTATACTTGAGACAACAAATTGACGTGACAGGCACTTGGAATACAACAGACAGCCCATGCACAGCATTGTGAGACTGTATAATATTTTAACAAGGATCATCTGTTCTTGAAAAGTTTCTGACACCCAAAAAGGCTTCCCTGCATTGTCGCCAGGCATGCATGCAATCTCACCCCTCAGCTGATGTATTTAACATACCGTCTTCACTGTGGCAACTGCCAGTCATGTCTCATTCTGCATTCCTTTTTTGTGTTCCCTTATGGCACTCTTACAGTTATCTTCTCAATAGCATTATATTTTCTGCCCTGCCTTTGTCATATTTTTACTGATGCTGAAAATGTTTATTTAGCTCTGACCTGTGGCTCTAAACTACTCTCTGCTTGGTGTCTCTGTGTTGTGCTGAATGGCAAATCCCATGGTGCTGGCATGCCTCCATAAATATCTCTCTAGATTCATTCTGTGAGTCTTTTACCACTATAAACAGCATGAACTTTGGTTCTGTGGCTTGTGTCATCAACAAGACCGTTCAAGTAAACCTTTGTAACGCACTAAAGTTTAGTAATCTCTTAAATTACATGCTCATTATACTAAGGTGGTACAGATAGTCAGAAGGGCCCCAGGAGCCTGAGCCTGTGGGTGCTACAGTTTTTGGGGCCCTTTAAATATCAGGGATAATTTTTGTTTTAATTTTTTTTAGCTTTCTTCATTGAAGAGGCACCCTTCAAAATGTATAATGATCATTATAACTGAAAGTTTGTTCTGGCGATTTTTCCAGAATATACACAGTTACCCAGACCTAGCCTTATAGGAGCTCTTTGGCTTTGGCTCTTCTGTTTTGATATATTTTTGGATCTGTGTTTGTAGGAGGGGGCGACCCAAGTTACAACAGATTGCGTAGGAGCGGCTGTAAGTTTCTTCTATCATGCCGTCTGGCTGCCATTGCATATCTGCTGAGCTGCCAACATGTCTCTCTCACCAACAGAGGTTGGTACAATAAAAGATATTACCTCACCCACCTTGTCTCTCTAATATCCTGGGACTGACATGGCTACAACTACACTGCATACGATATGGCCTCCAGTCACAAGGGGGACCGCACAGTAAAAGAGCTGGCTCAGCTGCTGGCAACAGGCACAAGGTGGTCGAGATAAGAGGTGTCTTGGCCCAATCACACGCTCAACAGCAGAAGCAATAGTCCCTACAGGGGAGATAGAGTGGTGGCAACATAGGAGCAAAGCAGCCACACCACATGTGATGGGGGGGAAGGAGGGAGAGCTGTATGAATAACTGATTTGTTTGATTCATTGGTAGTTTTGAAAAAAGAAAAGTTTGAGGCCAAATCATTTTTTTTTTAACTTTTGGGTGAACTGCAAAGTTAAATAAATAAATAAACATTTCAGGTCAAACAAACCATTTTGTTCGATCAGAAAGAAAATGTTTTATTTTGATTTGGGTTTGTTTACATTTAAAAAGACTGAAGGACATTTCTAAACAAAAAGTAATTCAAATACAAAAATTGAAATGTTTTGCTTCAAAAATGTCAAAATGAAATGTTTTGACTTTTTATTTTACTTTTTTCCAATACAGACAATTTGATGAAACCAACATGAATTTGCAGAATGCTTTAGTGTTGCCAAATCTGCATTTTTTGCAGAAAAAAGTTTTGGATGAAAAATGTCACCCAATTCTAGGAGGAGGGCACTGTAGGGAAGGAGAAGAGAAACTTTTAGTGAGGGGAGACAGAAAGAGAAGGGAGACAGGAAGAGAGGGGTAAGATCTCAGGGAAGAAAAGGAGAGATGATAAAACACTATTGAGGATTTGGCCCAAAATCTCCAGAAGGGAGAGGGGAAAGAGATAGAGGAGTGGAGAAAGACTGGGAAGAAACAAGGATATTCTAGAGCAGGGGTCGTCAACCTTTCAGAAGTGCTGTGCCGAGTCTTCATTTATTCACTCTAATTTAAGGTTTCACGTGCCAGTAATACATTTTAACATTTTTAGAAGGTCTCTTTCTAGAAGTCTATAATATATAATTAAACTATTGTTGTATGTAAAGTAAATAAGATTTTTAAAATGTTTAAGAAGCGTCACTTAAAATTAAATTAAAAAGCAGAGCCCCCCAGATTGGTGACCAAGACCTGGGCAGTGTGAGTGCCACTGTAAAGTAGCTCGTGTGCCACCTTTGGCACCCGTGCCATAGGTTGCCTACCCCTGTTCTAGAAACGGGTACAAACTGAAATTAATAATATTTAGCATGGAGGAAATGGGACAAAGACCAAAATACATAAATCAAAGGAAGAGGCAGAACTAAATGCACAAAAATAAATTAATGAAAGCTAAGTCATAAAAGCATAAGAAGTCAGGATGGAAAAAGGCTGTTTCACTATCAGTGTTTCTCATTCTGCAATGCAGTACAGAAAAGCACTCAGGGCTCCCCTTCACTCTTCTGCCTTAACAGAACTGAAGCTGTGGTTGATGGACAGTCAGCAGACTTGCTGGTGATTTGCAGAAAGCTGAATGAATACATGATGATAGCTTGTCACATGATGCTGGCTCCTCTTCTTTGCTACTTGCTAAAATGCAGTACAAGAAAGCTTAAAAAAGGAACAAAACTTTCCTAACATAAGCAATTGCTGAAGTTGTCACAGGGATTTTGAATGGGAGGAAATGAGATTAGTGTCATCACAAACAGTGGGTCTGGCACTCCATAAGGCAACCTATATATCTAAATGGAGCCCACACACTGAAACAGCTTGAAAACATTGTCAAGTGTCAGGGGGTAGCTGTGTTAGTCTGTATCCACAAAAACAATGGGGAGGTGTCAATACCAAGAGAGGGAAAATTGCTTTTGTAGTGAGCCAGCCACTCCCAGTCCCTATTCAAGCCCAAATTAATGGTGTTAAATTGGCAAATGAATCGTAGCTCTGCAGTTTCTCTTTGAAATCTGTTTTTGAAGTTTTTTTGTTGAAGTATAGCTACTTTGAAATCTGTTATAGAATGTCCAGGGAGATTGAAGTGTTCTCCTACTGGCTTTTGTATGTTACCGTTCCTGATGTTTGATTTATGTCCATTTATTCTTTTATCTATAATTCGTTTATTCTTCTGGTATTGACACCTCCTCATCAATTATTGGGAGTGGACCACATCCACCCTGATTGAATTGGCCCTGTCAGCACTGGTTCTCCACTTGTAAGGTAACTCCCTTCTCTTCATGTGTCAGTATATTTATGCCTGCATCTGTAATTTTCACTCCATGCATCTGAAGAAGTGGGTTTTTCCCCATGAAAGCTTATGCCCAAATAAATCTTTTAGTCTTTAAGGTGCCACCGGACTCCTCATTGTTCTTGAAAACACTATAACTATTTCTTTTGGTCTGACTTGGTTTTACTTTAGCTCCCTGCAATTCTTTGTAATTATGCAGTGTTTTCATTAATATATTGGTTTTAGATTACTGGCAAAGTAGACCATCTCTTTTACTTTAATTAGCATTGATGTGCCTGTGTAAACCACACACATTCTGGATGTGGTGTTCTGTCCCATCTAGCAGCACTGAGACCAGTTTGAGAGCGATAAAATGAGCCTGCTTTACAGCCTTAGCTAACAGACAGTTGGCTTTTAGCTCATGCGGTAGAGGCTCATGCACTAAGCTCCAGAAACCCCAGGTTTGATCCTGCCCACCAACAACCAGGGTCTGTCGGTGCTACACCCGCAGGTCTCACTCATGGTTTGGACAGTAACAGTTAAAACATCTGTCATGTTTACAGGGTGCACTGCTTTTTAGACCTCTTTACAGACCCTCTTGAGTGAAACCTTTAGATGCCATGGTTGGCTTCCTTCCTTTCACCACTCTCAAGGGTGGAACACCGAAGTCCAGCCACTCTTGGGCTGGATCTCTGGGTTGCAGCCCTCCTCTTTCCCAACCATGTAAACAAGACCAACCCTGTACCTGGCACATGCAAGAAAATTTGTCTCCAGGAGTCTTTAACTAGAGGCTGATTAAAGACACACACCAGATTTTTATTGAAAAATACATCATTTATTCACCCAAAGATACATAACCACCAGAGAAAATGTTTAAAACAACAAAAGGCCTACATACCTGGTCTTACATTATTTACCTTACATCCTTCTCACACAAATATTGGTGCACAAGATGGAATCCAGTCTCTTCCATTGTTCTCTGTCATTTGCTACTGCTTATATTTGCATTATGCTGTTGAGATCAATCATTCTGCCCTTCCTGCTTAGGGTTCTTTTTAAAGTTTCTCTTGGGTGCTCTCATTTCTTCACATCAGTTGGTTTCCACTTGACAGCTTCATGTGGGAATCTGTGTTGGTATCTAGAGTACATGCCCCAAATATTTCTAACACTTCCTTCTGATTCTGGTGGAGATTAATTTCTGGCTGGTGATTTCTCATATTTCTTTACTGGTGAACCTTATCTTTTACTTCCAGTTTTTGCTAAGTTCCACTCAGCCCAGCCTCGCTATGTCTGGGCTGGGAGACAGAGGTTGTGCTGCTGCATTCTCCCAGTGTCTCTCTGCCAGAGACTTACCTCCAGCAGTAATTATTGCCCATTCCCTCTCTTCTTCCTCTCTAGGCAGGGGATTTAACAGTTTCGTGTTCTTTTGATCCTCTCCTATGGCCTTGGGAGAACATATCTGTTAACTTGGCTGGAGCCAAGTATCTATTGGGTTTCCGGGAAACGGGGCGGGCAAAGCCCGCCCCATACTAACGGAACCCCCCCCCCCAGCCTAAGGGGAGCTTCCACAGGGCCTCAGAAACCCACTAATTGCGGGGGACAACTAATAAAAGAACAGGGACAGGAGTGTGGTCAAAGGGTCATAAGAAGGGAGCCTGACAGGGACACCGAGCAGAGAACCCCGGACAGCGCCCACTGCTCCTCGAAGGCGTCAAGGGAGCCAGCAGACGCCGCCCAGAGGAACTCTGCCCGGAGACGTGAACGGACTAAGGATCGGAAACAGGCCCCACAGTCGCAGGAGTTTCCATTGGCCAACCGCCTCTCCCTGGTCACGTAGATGGCCATTTTCGCCAGGGCGAGGAGGAGGTTGACCAGGAGGTCCCGCGACTTCGTGGGGCCACGGATAGGGAGTGCATGGAGAAGCAGGTGGGGGGAAAAGTGCAGCCAGAAACGCAAGAGAATATTAGTGAGGAGCCGGTATAGGGGCTGCAGCCTGGCGCACTCAACGTAAATGTGCGCCAGGGTCTCCCTCATGCCGCAGAAGGGGCAGGTGTCTGGGACAGCCAGGTAGGCATTTCCCACTTAAGCAACCCCTCCATTGTTCTCTTAAGGACTCTTGGTATTCTCTCTGGAGGCATCTTGTCTTTGTGTTGTTTTGTTTCCTGCTTGTTCTCCCTAGCCTCATCCTTTGATTTAACTCAGTGTAATCACACAGAATAATATCAAGCAGATATATTGAGGAACATACAAGATTCTTAAAAATAATACAGCTATCTCTCTCAATCTCCACAACATCAAAATAAATGCTGCATATTCTACACACTGCAACCTTTCAGTCTGGCAATTGCCCAAGTAAAAATAAATGCACATATCCATGAAAACTAGAAAAACTGGCTGTTGCAACTGCACATAATTCCTTATGTTCATTAGAAAGTCTACCTTTATTGAGTTTATCTTGATTGGCATGCAGAACAAAGTAAAAGAGTAATAAATAAAAGAATACCTACAACGGAATCTGCAGAAATAAGCCATTTGGTAGATAATTTCATTCAGTAAATTGCATTAGAGGATTAAAAGAAAAAAATATTTAAAACATAACTCATAGTGTATAGTTGAAGAGTTTGCTCCTGATGCCATTACTCATTTGTATATGCCCTTTGACTTCAAAAGGCCTAATTGGTGTTATTATAGATTGTAGGATTGGGTCTAAACATTTAGTGTCTTAACAATTTGGAGCAACAGTGTAACTAAATAGTTGCATTATGTAAATGAGGTCCCTCCAATAGCGCATAATTTAACTCACAATGGCATAGGTGATTAGAACTGTGTGAATAACCAATTTTGTTTTATTCAGTGCCTGACCCGAAACATCCCCCCCCCAAGAAAATGGGGAAAGAAAAGAAAATGCAGAAGAAACAATACAAAAGGACACTTTAGAGAAACTGAGGGGAACGTTAGTTATTTAAAATCATCCACCCCATTCTTTAGAATTAAGAATGTCTATGATGGCAACTTCTAACTCAAATCCTGCCCAAATTGTTGCTATTACATATCAGTGCTGGTGTTTGTACATGGGTACAAACAGAAAAATCTGGGCATGCTTGCCTGTGCTTTGCAGGAAAATAAAATAGAAAAAAATCCCCCTTTCATCCTTTTTATGTGTGGGTGTCCTGATTGTCTAGCAAGCATTACCAAGACTTAGCCAGATTGCTTTTCCATGATGATGATGCTTCAACAAGGTGAAACATGTCTGTGGTTCCAGACTGGGCCTGGGAAAACTGGTTATAGCAGTAAGTACTGCACATTCTAAAAGTAAAGAATGAGGCTAAGTTTACTCTTTTGCATGCCACTGCCTAAAGTGCATTTTCAATTCTTGGCTATTTTATAACATTTAGTACTGGGAGCCATGTGGAAATGTTTGCAACCAGTCTACTGAATTTTTGGCAGCTACTGCTGATTTACATAAGACAAATTTCACACAAACTTTGGAGTAGCAGAATTCAGTTTTCTCAAAAAATAGGTATTAGCTATTTTGAGCCTGCTTCATCACTGTGTTATTCTGGTTTTATGTTAGTGTCACTTCATTGATTTCAGTAAAACACAGTGGTGAATCAGGGCCTTTAGCTTTTCTTCTTATATTTTCCTTCTCTCAAAGTTCACAGCCTGCCACAAAAGGAGATTTTCAGAAATTTTCCACACCCAACAGTTTGTTAGATCTCTTTCTGAGTAGACAATGGGAAACCAATGGTACCAATGAGTGACTGAGAAGCATCCTGGATATGGCAGGTTGAAAACTATGTTTAAAATTGTAAACTGCTACTTTCAATTTTAGGATATTTTCCTGATCCTGCTTGCAGGCTAGAGGCTCTGTAAGGATGCTTACGAGCTGTGCATTCAGAGAGACACCTTAGAGTAAAGTGGGGATGAGTTGTTCCTCTCTGATTAAGGGAGCAGCCTGCTTTGTCTCTCTTGGTTTCTGGGTTCCTATGTGGTGTTGTTCTCAATTCTAAGAAATGGAGTATTGTTATGTAGCAATTTTCCACAAGATTATTTTATGTTTTGTGTCTGACTTCTTTGTGTGTATGCTGTGAACGTAACACTGGAGATTATGCTTTATAAAGTATATAGAACCCGAAAATGCCACCCATGTTATTTGAATGAATTTTTATCTTATTTGTATATTATGAGCAAAAATAAACCCAGCTCCAATGGCTCAGCTGAGCCATCTTTTCAAATGAAAGCTTCTCCTCCCAGCTCTTTAAGACTCTTTAAGACCCAGCAGACACGGAAGTAGGTTTTCATGAATCTGTGGGCTTCAGGCCATTCTCAACACATTCAGTGTTGATCATGCCCAGGCAGGTTGGGATTTATGAACAGGTTGTTCAGCCCTACATTCAATGCTTAATTGCCCAAAGACTTATTTTAAAAAAATGACTAAGTGGTCGCACTTATAAAAGTCTCTTCTGTTTTGAAAGATTCTGCCATTTCAAGAGATGTTCCCTATTCTCAAATTGGGGAATGCAGCTGGAACTGGTAATAGCTCTACACAATGGAGGAGACATAAGTTCTGAAGGAGAGGGAGTAGCTGGCAGGGTGTTCTCTGTGGATATGTCTACACTGCAATTAAAAATCCACGACTTGCCCATGCCAGCTGACTTTGGCTTGTGGGGAGTAGGCTAAGGGGCTGTTGAATTGCAGTGTCGATGTTCAGGCTCAGGCTGGAGCCCAGGCTCTTGGACCCTGTGAGGTGGGAAAGTCCCAGAACTTGGGCTGCAGCCTGAACCCAAATGTATACACTGCAATTAAACAGCCCTGTAGCCTAAGCCCCAGCAAGCCTGAGTCAGCTGGCATGGGCCAGCCACGGGTGCGTAATTCCAATGTAGACATACCCTGTGAAACTTTTGCTTCCTGGTTGGTCTGAAATAGCCTGAAGGTGATGACCTTCCAGGCATGCTACAGAAGGTATCTATCTGTCTGATGGGGTTTTTTAAAGAGGGCTGAGGGCACTAACTAGGGTATGCTTCCGTTAACGACTGAGGGGCACCAAATGCAATAAATACATAAATAAACAAAAAGAAGTTGAGACTGTGTATCTAAAATCACATGATAAAAAGCTGAGCTTTTGGCAGCAGTGCCTTCATTGCTCATCCTGTATGCATTGTAATATGTTTTTTATAATATAATCAATAATGTTAAGCAACGCATTTTACCGTCGACATGCATCCGACGAAGTGGGTATTCACCCACGAAAGCTCATGCTCCAATACGTCTGTTAGTCTATAAGGTGCCACAGGGCTCTTTGCTTCCTTTACAGATCCAGACTAACATGGCTACCTCTCTGATACATTTTACCAGAAGATTAGATAGAAAACATAGCACAGACATTCAATGTAGCAGTTTATTTTGCTGTTGGATCCTGAACATTGCATTTCTTGACTTTTTTTGACATTCTCAACGATGTTACCTTCATGTTGCATTTTCAGGTTTTACATTTTTTACTTATTTTTTAAAAGGAAGTAAAAACAATCAGGAGGTTTTAGACTGTGTGGCGCTTACAGACTTTGTCAGAAGAGCTTACAAGCTTTGCCAGAGGAGCCTGTAAGTTCCCAACTTTGACTCTATTCAGCTTGCTGTGCTCTTCAAATGTGAACATTGCATGAATTTCAAGGGCTGTGTCTACACTAAACTTTTTTCACAGTAAAGCCTACAGGCCTCAAACAAGACTGGTGTGACATTGTGTTAGCACTGCAAAAACCACATAGTAAGAGACAGTCCCTGTCCAAAAGAGTTTGCAATCCTACAAAGATGTGAGTAAAGAAGCATCATTATCCCCATTTTACCAATGAAGAAATTGAGACACAGAGAAATTAAGATTCCCATTGACTTTGATAGGTGTAGTATCAAGCCCTATAGTGGTATGAAACTTGGCTCCTTGTTACATCAAGCCCACGTCAACTGCTTCAGCCCACAGTTCATTTTTATCACCAAGTCATTAACTTTTGACAACATTGGTATTTCAAATGCTGAAAGATGCTTAACTTGTGATCTTTGGCTCCCAGGATGCTTGTGTAAGTGAAACCCATGTCCAGTCACGTTTGGTATAGCATTGCCTTTATACTCCAAGAGTTGGCTTCCAGTGATGGCTTGGGATGGCCTGTTTTCTGCAGATTGAGATATGATACACAAGCTTGTCTCACTCACTTCAAAGTGTGAAACATGGTGAGTCATCCACCTCTACATTTAAAACCTGTGCTGAGCTTCCTTTTTTCTTTCTTGTCATAGATACACAATATTCTTTTGCCTATTTGTTCTGAGGAATTTTGAATCTAATCTGGTAATGAGATTGAATTTTTTTAACGCTGAGTTTAGTTTTCCATGTTCTTTCTCAGTCCATCCAAGCAAGCGGTAATTGTATTTAATTTTCTCAGTACTCTGTGTATTACATAACATGAACACCCTGCACAAAAGAAAGAAAACATGTATTTAAACTTTAGTATTGCTCTTTTGTGCTAACAGATAACTGGTATAATTGTTTGCTCTTCTTAGTGGAAATGGATATACAATGGGAGAAATTAAGCCCAGGCATACCTCAATAGACTGCAGTGGTAATGGCACCTGCTTACATTCATTCTGAACTTGACCTATTGTGCTGAAATATCACTTCAGAGAACAAGGAAGGAACTCTGTTGTGCACAAAAGAAGTAGATGGTTTTTCTGATTCTCCTAATGAGGCCACCCTCTGTCTGTGGAAGGAGTTGGTCTATTCAGGAGATCAACTGTGACATGAAGAACTTACAGACAACAATGCCATGTGTCATCAGACATAATATTAATAAAAATAATTAACAATTGATAATCACATTAATTTATCATTTCGCACAGTATTATGCAC
The DNA here is from genome assembly GCF_020497125.1 of Mauremys mutica. Taxonomy (NCBI): domain Eukaryota; kingdom Metazoa; phylum Chordata; order Testudines; family Geoemydidae; genus Mauremys; species Mauremys mutica. The sequence continues at coordinate 286,503,657 of NC_059072.1, read as the reverse complement.
AACAAATTAACAGGAAAGGCTATACTGTTTTCTTGGTTGTACTCTAATGCTATAATCTAGTTAAGATAGTGGTCTTGAGACCAGCTATGTGCTGCTATCAGGCTGGTCAGGAAACATTTTCACATCTCACAGTTGCAAAGCGTCAGGCTGGCTTGCTTATCTACACTGAGTTTACTACACTGTCATAGTTAGCAAATGCCTGTGTTTGCAGCAAACAAATGAGCAGTAGCAGCAATACTTCTTTTCCCAGCTCAGCTCCACAGTGACCTACACGGACTCTCCATTCTTCTGCATGATGACTCTGCTCATAGGCATCACTACCCACATCCTGTTACGCAACTATCCATCCATGGTGCAAGGCTGAGTTATTTAACTTTCTGGTTTTAATGTGACTGCACCTTGACAACATAAAGTAATACAGCACTAATCCCTGGGGCCTGACACCTTTCCTCCATCTAATGGGGCTAATCTGGGGAGTTTGGGAAAATCTGTGATTCTGTCATTGATACTGTTATCATTGTGGAGACATGCAAACCTGGAATTGTTGCTAAACCTCCTTGATATCAACTCTCAGTGCAAGCAACATTGATTGCTTCTCAGACATGCAAAATCACCATCAGTCTAGTGCAGAGCACTGGTGTCGCTATGATTGCAGATACGTGCATGGAGAAATGTTGATGTGAAATACAAAGGTTTTACAGGGCATTTGCCAAACAAGATGACAAAACCTACAAGTTCAGGTCAACCTTTTCACTTTTTTCCACTAATTCTGGGTGCCTCAGTTTTTAGGTGCCCAATTTGAGACACCTTGGGCCTAATTTTAAGGCCTGCTGAACACCCACAGCTTCTATGGAGATCAGTTACAGTTGATGGCATTCAAATTAGTGGGTGCTTTTGAAAACTTGGGCTTCTGTCTTCTTATGTGTTTTCATAGGTTTATAGTTTTTAAGGCCAGACAGGACAACTATGGCTATTTTGTCTAACCTCCTGCATAACACAGGCCAAAGAATTTCACCCACTGATTCCTTCATCAAGTCTGTAAATTCTGGATGAGCTAGAACATATCTTATAGATAGACATTCAGTCTTAATATCAAGATTTCAAGTGGTGGGGTATCCACCAATGGTTAATTCCCCTTACTTTGTGTGCCTTATTTGCAGTCTACATTTGCGTTCCCTTTCTGACTCCTTACCCTTTCATGCATTGTCCTATTTGATTTTATTTATTAAGTGGATCAAATCCATATCCAATAACAAAAGTTTCTTTCCCCTACATTATGTTACCAGAGCTTTTCAAGATAAAAGACTGAGGCTGAGATGTGCTCATCAATAAACATCTTTCTTAACAGTGTTGATTCTGAAGTGGTCAATTCTGCAGTCAGCCCACAATCCCTGTTTTAATTATTTTTAAACAATAGATGTGAGCCCAGTTTTCTATCTCTCTGGGTACTTATATAGCCCATATCACCCTAGTATCTAAGGGCTTTGTAGTATCTGATTATCTTACCTTGTGCCTTCCCCACGTTAGACAATTGCAGTTAGTCATTTAGTGCTGCAATTTTATAGTTTTGAGTCTCAACTTTGTTTCCAGAGCTTGAAATTTCTCATCTCAGATCAATTGTACTTTATCTGTTTTATTGTAAGGATTTCTAATAGTTCATGAATGGCAGTTCAATCATCCCAGAGATACTCTACTGCATGCAAAGTGGGAGTGTGAATGTAAAAAGAACTAATGTTTTTAGACATGTCCGTATCCTCTGTCTTGTTGTGCTCCTGTTTACTGAAGGCCCAGTCATTAATACTGATCAGACATCTATTACTGGTAAGTTAGCTTATCTTGTACATCAAAATGGGATACCATACGGTACACCAGTGTAGCTCCGGTGATGTGTATATGCATAGAGGTCAAACTACACCCCAAAGAAATGCAGGAGTTTAGTTTTATTCAGCAACTTCATTATTGACTCTCTTTTATTCGTCTTTCTTTTTTCACCTGCTTCAATGAAAATTTAACCATTTACTTCATCCTAAGATAGTACATTATCATAACAGCATCATCACATGACTTGACACTCCTACGGATTTCTGATTATATATTCTGAGTCAAACCCTTGTGTAACAGGAAAATGTTTTAATGTTATAAGTATCTAAAAAAAGCAGTCACTATGATCTGGACCCTGAACTTTCCTGAATTCCTCTTAGAGTTAGGGTGACCTCCAAACTGCCCCAAAAAATCCCTCAGAGGTCTCACTGCTCAAAGAGAGATGGAACTAGCTTCCTTACAGAGCCTATTAAGGCCATTCCTTGAGTCCTGTAGATGTTTTACTGAAGAATAAAGCACTCCCTTTCTTGCTCTTATGAACTGTGAATTTTCCCCCTTTTGCAGTGCTTGCAGCCTCTTCTGGCCCAGTAGCAAGAGGTCCAGTCAGATCCCCTACATGGTGGGAGTGAATGAAGTAATAGAAAATGAAGAGAAAATCCATGGACCTACACATTTGTTAGCAGTGGGGGGTGTACAGTGGTAAGACAAAGTCAGTGCATGAACTGCAACACATTTGATCTTTAGATGCGGAAGTAAACTGAAGCGTTAAATAAGTGCAGTGAACCAGCTTTGGAAAAGTTCTAAATCATCATAGTCAAAGTGGCAACATATTTCAACCTACTGGGGCTATTTTCCAAAGGATTTACTGACCACTGTAGATATCTTCAGTTACCGGTATGATGAACTGATTCAGTTTACAGTTAAAAAAAAATCTTAGAGCATTTGTTCCCCTCAGAGCAGGTACTGCTCTAATGCAGCAGCCCAAGAGAATAATCCAGTCCCAGTAATGTGTGACCTGGTAGTGTCTAACTAAAATGTTTTGTATGTGTGGTGTTACAGAGTATCTACTATTAAACGAAATGAAAACATGTCATGACTTGATTAACCTTTTGATAAGTATGTGCCAATCCATTTTAACTGATTTACAGTTTGGGAATGCATCTCAGAGAACCCTATATGTGTATTCACTGTGGTTTGTTTTTCCAAGGTAATCAGTCATACTTTTGAATAGTTTTTTTATGTAGAACTAAAGAGAATAATTTACACACGATATTCCTCAGCAGAAAGATCCTCATGAGAGGCCCTTTTGCTGCTACTGTACCTATAGAGCCTGATCCCATGATCAATGGAGCTATTAGAAAGTGCCAATTTATTTGACCAGGAATGGACCCATAGGTTGTATAAGGGAGAAATATTTTTTGTGATAACATTTAGGTAGACACGGTGAGCACCAGATTAACATGGACTGTGCTGAAACCATCCAGACGAGGTATTTTTGAACTAAGAAGCAGCCCAACCTGTTTTATGCAGTGTCAAGAACTTGACATTTGGCAAGGATGGCCATTCTGTAACTGTCATATGCAAGTCAGAGTTCATCATGCAGAATGATGTCTTCCTGCATGCTCAAAATGTCTGATTATATTATTCTGTATTGATTGTTTCTAGTCATGCATGCTTATTTTATTGTACACGGCTAGATATACAGTCGATGGCATTAGAAAGTAAATATTTGCTAATGGGGATATTTGAATACCATGCTCTCCCTCTATACATGATAATTAAAAAAACAACTACTTATTTCATATGTTGAGGTGTAACAACAGTTGATAAATGTTGACTTTTCAAGAGTGGTCACTGTTGGAGTGAAAGAATGGAAAGTGATGAGGCAGTCTTGGTCCTGCTCATTTGTCTGTGATGGAAAGGGAAGAGGAGCAAAATGCCATTACAGGATTTTTCAGTAATTGTTCAAGATATTCAGTGAAAGGCCTTCATTCAAGTCAAATGGATAATAATAATACTAGGCATCTACATAGGACTTTGCATCTAAAGATCTAAAAGTGCTCTAAACACTGCACATCTATTTTAGTAAATTTATTAATCTGGTATAATTAGTTAGTTTCCAGTAATCATAAGAAATTCCCAGTTTGCAATCTTTAAGCAACTGCCTTAAAAAACACTCACATTTTTTCAAAATGCAAGACAAAGGAAAGTTTAGAAAGACAAATATATTTGTCTGCAGTCTCCAGGGAATTAATTTTATATTGAGTTAGAATGTAGCGATGAGAAGTAAGTCACTTTGCTTGTTTGGGGTAAAAGTTTAGACAGAATCTGAAAGAGAATTAGAAACAATTGTTTACTAAGAGAGATTAATTCAACGGCATGAGCAGGAGACCTGGAAAGATCTCCAAACTGGGGAGACCAGTTCAAACCAATTTTCACAGAATTCCTCCCACAAACGCTAGTAATGATATCACTGTAAATTACAAACATTACATCATCGGAACAAATTCTTATTGGTTAATGTGTGATTCAGAAGTCAAGACACTGCTAGCGAGTGCCTTCTGAGAGCTGATAACTCTTCCAGGGTTGTCACACATACCTATGCCATCTAGATTTGAGGGAGTGGGACAGCTATGAATGGAAGACGTTGAGAGACTTGAACATTAATTTAACAAAATATACATTTATAACATTTAAACTGATAGCTTTTGAAAGACGCCAGACCTGATAAATGAAGTCCTCTGCTTATCCACCAAACAAGCACAGTGATTGTTGAGCATGCATATTAACGCTGCAGCCATAGAACAGCACACAGAAGCTGAGATTCTGTAAGCAGCAGAGAATGAGGTGAATCGGGTAAACAAGAAAGGATAGAAACCATGTTTTCAGTTCTAGAGTCAGAGGATGGCAAAGCAAATGCAAAGAGGGAAGTAAAGAAGCACGAGCATCATGAAGAACAGCTTGATTCAGAAGGAAAAAAGGAGAACTGGGTATTGATAGTGTCACGTAATAGAGGAAAAGAACTTATTTACATGTGTTGACAGGGTTCTGTCCAGTTAGTCAGGAACCTGGATCTTGCCTAGTTTGTTACCTCCCAGGTATGATAGTGGGAAACAACAAGTCATAGGTAGAAAAACCACTCATGGCTGTTGGGGAGGATCCAATAGAACATAGACTATTACAATGCAAAAACTATAACAGGACTAAGGCACACTATTTCAAAGCATGACTTAAATGCTTATCTGCTCTATGACCTGTACGGTGTGAGCCCTGTTCTCAACCCTTACTTTGCATTGCACTCCTATGTGTCGTCCCACAATGGGACAAGTCATGAGAGTAAGTGTGATTCATCATGAGTAAGTGTTGTGGAATTGAATCCTATCTCTTATTTAACTAAGTGTTAACCAACCTATGACATTGGAACTTTCCCCTCCTCCCTGCCCAAGAACACCATTTTAAAGGCATTTAATGCATTTGAGCCAAATCCTGATTCTCCAGGGAAGGTTTACATTTATCTGGTTTAGTTTAAACTGGCAAAACACTCCTAATGTAGGCACAGTTATATTGCTATAACTTATACCAGTATAGCTCATGCCAGTTTCGGGAATTTTCTGGTACAAACACTTTTATACAGCTATAACTCTGTCTACACTAGGGCTTTTACCTGCCTAGCCATGTCAACAAAAAAAAATCACACCACTAACTGACGTAAGTATGGTGATAAAACTTTTAAGTATAGACCAAGTCTTACTCACACTCAGAGACTCAATGATAACTGTGGGAAACCTCACATGAATAAGATGAGAAAGATTTGGGCTGTGATCAATATGAACAACCCATTTGACAAAAAGTTAAATGTGTCTTGGATATTATATGCATAGCCATGAGCAGATTCAAGCTACAGATGTTTGGGAATGTCTTAGTTAAATTCTTGAAAGAAGCTACGTGTTGATACTTTATATTATCACAGAGCAAGTTGTGCAGTTGGCAGCGAAGAGTGCTTTTCCTTTAGAAAAAAACCCTATATTAATATTTACTTGATTGCTCGATAAAAGCAATACTACAAAAGAATATTGCAAAAGCTCAGAGGCTTGGCATGCTTTCCTATGTGGGTGGAAAAATGTTGTGCTGAAGCCAAGCTGGAATGAATCATGAAACTGTAACATAAAAAATATACTAGATGATTTTTAAAAAAAAGATGACAGCTAGAATAACAAAGCTTGTGAGCCTTTACGAGTATATGCAACATAAACAAGTTGTTAATAATATAGGATACTATATTATGAAAAAGAAGTCTTTAGTAGCAAGGACAGCAAGGGAAAGAGTGGCCTTTTTCTTTCTCTGTATAAAATACAGTATAACCTATAGAGCCTCACAAACACCCAGCATAACTTCCACTGACTTGAATGGAACTTACACCCACATATAAAAGGCCAGATTTCTTTCTTTCTTTCTTTCTTTCTTTCTTTCTTTCTTTCTTTCTTTCTTTCTTTCTTTCTTTGACTTTTCTGTTAGTGAGAGGGCCAAAATGGCAGCACTGGAGAATGAAACCCTCTTTGTATTTATCCACAGAGCCAGCATCGGCAGTGCAAACTTCCACAAATTATACTACTAATGTAGCTCAGCACTAATTTGAGTGGACCACTGTTTGGATGATAGTGCAGTATTTGACTCCTGCACTGTAATTTCTTACGTTTCTTCCGATCAACCTAAAACCATAACCGTCACTTAGGAATAAGAGAACTAACTAATGCCACGTACAAAAAAAAGAGTGTGTAAATATTACATATGATCTTTATTTGTAGAAGTGTATTAGGTATTGTAGCTTATCAAAAGTACAAAATGTTCCATAATATACTCATGCTAATTATTCAGAGTGAAAGATATAAAAGATGTAAGTGTACTGACTACAACTTTATCTAGCATCCCAATATTTTTGTGGTTCCATCTATAGTACAATGCTTAAAATGCTAACATGCATCTGACGAAGTGGGCATTCACCCACGAAAGCTTATGCTCCAATACACCTGTTAGTCTTTAAGGTGCCACAGGACTCATTGTTGCTTTTTACAGATCCAGACTAACACGGCTGCCCCTCTGATGCTTAAAAAGACACTCTCCCAACAATAAACAAGGAAGTACTTCACTTCAAGTTGTTTTTTGCAGACTTTTAAAACTTTTAAAATTCAAACCAGAGTAATTTCAGAATGCTGCTTTGGGTAAACACTCCCTGTTGTGATGTTGGCATCAGTTTAAGAGTTAGAGGAAGCAAAATGCCAGACACTTACAGGAAAACAACATTAAGAGGCCTGTCAACTCAGTTTTGTTCCCAAATTTAGGTTTTAGTTTGTTTTTATTTTAAATAGTGGAGGAGTATTTATAGAACCTAAAAGAACAGAAATGTTTTCATTCATGTTTTTTAAAAAGTATGAAAACATTTTCCTTTCTTTATTTAATTATACCCTTGCAGTGTTGTTAAATCAAACCCACAATGACACTGGACTAGTGGCTGAGAACCAGAAAGCTAAACTGACTAGAAGAAAAGTGGAACTAATCAGCTTTGGTCCCAAACACTTGCACATGTGCCTAACTTTACTTAAATAAGCAGTCCTATTGATGTTAAGTTCCACTGACAAAGCCGTGTGAATACAATAATTAAACACATTAAAAAACCGAGAGAGACAAATTAGATTTTTTTGATCATCTAAGGCAACGTCTACACTACCCGCCGGATCGGCGGGTAGTAATCGATCTATCGGGGATCGATTTATCGCGTCTCATCTAGACGCGATAAATCGATCCCCCAATCGACGCCTGTATTCCACCTCGGCAGGAGAAGTAAGTGGAGTTGACAGGGGAGCTGCAGCAGTCGACTTGCCACCATGGGGACGGCCAGGTAAGTCGAACTAAGATACTTCAACTTCAGCTACGCTATTTGCTATTCTCGTAGCTGAAGTTGAAGTATTTTAGATTGATTTCCCGCCCCCCCAGTATAGACCAGCCCTAAGGGCTAGATTGTGATACCCTAACTTTCATTGAATAGTACCTTAGTCCACAACAAGTTCCATTAATTTCAGTTAAACTACTTGTGGAGTAGTCAGTGTAAGAGTGTTGCAATCTGGTCCTAAATTAGTAACACAGGTAAGGAACTCTTGACAATATACTGGTATTTTTTATTATCGCCACAGAAAATCGCTTTGGATGGAAGTCTTCATGTGTTACTTCTGAGGACTGCATGACTGAAGAGTTCTAGGTGGGAGGGTAGGGCAACTAAATGACCGTTCTCTTAAACGTCTGGGCTTTGTTGTGGAAAGACCTTTACGTCTCTCTAGAATCTTGAACTACAACAGGCCCTGCTCATATCTAATGTGTTTGTCCCAGCATGTGCCCATGCACATCTCTTCTTTCCTTTCACATAAAGTTAGAAGGAAGGATGTTTTCTATCAACAGATATTGACATGAGTAGGGGAAATAATCATTTTAAAAATGAATTTTCATTCTCATAATATTGAGATAAACATATATAAGTAATATAGAGGCTTTGAGAAATATGCCAGAGAAACATGGGCTAAAAAGAAGCTGAGGAAAAACAGAGTATATGGTATGAAATTTTAATAATGTGAACACTGAAGAATTATCATTGAAACTATCTGAGCAGAGAATACCCAAAATGCCAAGTTCCAAGTGTCTGGGTTCCAGAATCCAGAACAATGGCAAAATGGAGGATGAAATTAGACCCAGAATAATAAATGCTTGGTTCTAATAGAGAGAGGTAAGTATTGAATATATGGGACAGGAAGATACCAGTAAGATTACAAATGAAAGTCTATAAAACTGTGGTATATCCAGTTTTAATGTCTGGTGGTGATTGTTGTGCAACAAAGAAGAAACATGAGCAAATGATCTGTTCCACAGAAATGCAAATGTTGAGATGGATGAATGGCATAAGCAGGAAAGACCACATCAAGCATGTGTATATTAGAGACATGCTCAAAGTAACATTCATAAATGAAAAAATGAAGAAATGCAGGCTCAGATGGTTTGGTCATGTAAATCACAATTCTGACAACCGGGGCTTAAATTTATCTGAAGATGTCTGGAGCGGAGCTCTCGTAAATATTTTCAAATCCGTGGGGCAGAAGACTCAAGCCCCAGCGCATCCCATGGGCTGAAACTCCAAGCCCCGGTGTGCTCCATGGGGCTGATGCCCTGAGCCCTGGAGCCTTCTGTGGGGCAGAAGCCTCAAGCCTTAACGCCTCCTGTGGGACAGAAGCCCTGAGCCCTGGCACCTCCACATGGGGCTGAAGCCCTGGTGCCCCCCTGCGGGGCTAAAACCCCAAGACTGCTCCTCCCCACAGCTGAAGCCCAGAGCCCTGCTTCCCTACAGGGCAGAAGCCTCAAGCCCCACCAGCCCATCACAGGGAAGATGTCCTGAGCTCCCCCCTCACCCCATAGCTGAAGCCTGGGCCCTGGTGTTTTTATAGCGTGGTGGGGCTGGGCGTGGCGGGCAGGCTCCAGGAAATAACTGATGAGAATGTAAGCCCTGCTGACAACTATGTGAGTAAGAGAGTCCAATAGATCAAGTTTGAAGGAAAAAGACAAAAGGGCCATCCCAAGAAGTGGTGGGATGTCACAAACACAGACATGTTAGCATGTGGTATGATGAAGGATATGGCACTGAACCAAGCACTTTGGAAGGAGAGGACTGGTAGAATGGATCCCATTTGGTGGGATTAATGCAAGGAAGAAGAGAGAGACTTAGAGAAAATAATTAACTCCAGTGTTTCCATCTATAACCTTTTCATCAGCCATATTCAAATCTATATATAAGTATAAAGCACGAGGAGGCACAATGGCAAATCAGAGGTAGTCATAGAGACAGAATGAACCATGTACAATCTTCATGATAGCATTTGTAACTATACTTACTGTATGGCACATTAATGATCTGCTTCTATGAATGCTAACCATGGACCACATTTCTTCAAAGGAAGCAATGGTGTGATTGCTCTCTCAGGACTTCCTTGTTACCTTTGTACCAGCTAGAAATTCCAATTGTTCTCTTGCCTTCTATTTTGGCAGAATAATTTTGATAATTGTTGAAGCTTGAGGTTCATTTTTTTGAGCATCAGATAAAACCCTGAGCTCTCTGTCCTATCCACAGATAAGTAGCAACAGCATAGACATTAATGTTCTGATTCTGAACATAATAGACATTAATGTTCTGATTCTGAAACCAATATTAATATATTATTGCCTATTTTAAAACTTGGTGACTGACTGCTAGCTCTATTGAGTTCCCAGAGAATATGCCTCATGTCTTGGGAGGAGCTCCCTGTAAACATCTGCATGGCCACTTCATTATTCTCCTTCAAATCTCTCCTAAAACTTGTCTTTGTTGTGAGGCCTACAAAAAACTTGACAATGGCTAAACTTCTAGTATGCTGAGAGCCCCCTACCTATCATGCTGATCAATTGTATCCCACTGTTACCCTGTGTTCCCTTGTTGGTCTGTATCCATCTGTTGTCTCTTTTCTTATACTTTCATGGTAAGCTCTTTGGGGGCAGGAAGTGCCTTTTTCATGTTTATACAGCACCTCGCATGATTAAGGCTCTTAGATCCTATAATAAATAAATAAAATAAATAAATAATTTCAACCTAATGTGCTTTTCACATCTTTTCTGGAAGCCAGTTTATCACCAAGAAGATTTCTTGTTCAGCCATTAGCAGCCTATGTTATAATTTGTATTTAATTATGTTTGAGGAACCAACTTCAAACATACCTGTTACTGTTATGGATGGAACTAGATTAGGAAAAGGTTAGGTTTATGCTATTGGCTACTGGTGTTCCTGCTCTGTGACCCCTTCTGGGAGTTTCCACTTGACCCAGTGAATTGGCAGGAGCAGCTGCAGAAGCAGCCAGAGCAGGGACCTGTATTAATTTAGATGGAATATAGGGATGTGACGTTCAGTATCTCATGGGAATATCCTACACCCCCATGTTCATCCTTATAAAATGATTGTGTGGGATCCAATGCAAAGTTTGTCAGTTGGGTGTCTTTGAAAGCCTCATGATGCACTGAGCATTGTTGTTATAGTGATGTTATAGTAATTCTTGTTAAAGTAATGGTATAGGTTATAATTTCATGTATATAGTTATGAGTCTGAAAATATATCCTCATGGCTTAAAACAAGACCAGGCAAAAACTCTCCAAGAGCAGAGAGGCAGTTCACACTTCATCAGGGCATGTATGGGACAAACCCAGCCCAGCCATACAGGAACAAAGGACGCGGCCTAGGCAACAACAAAAAGATCTGTTGGACTCTCGAGTGAGTCACCCCTATTCCTTTGGTCAGTTTGGGACTGTGATGAGGTAATGCTCACCTGACTCTGAAGGGGAGGGGCAAAGCCAAGAAGGAAGGAAGAACATGATAAAGGGAGAGATGTTTGCCATAGTCTCTCTCTCTCTTTCTTCCACCTGCATCAACAGACACTACATCAAGTGACTGAAGCGCTGATCAAAGGAGAGAGCCTGGCTGAAGAGCAACCAGCCAGCCTGTGGTGAGAAGCATCTAAGTTTGTAAGGGCACTGAAAGTGTTAAGATCAGCTTAGAATGCATTTTGCTTTTATTTCATTTGACCAGATCTGACTTGTTATGCTTTGACTTATAATCACTTAAAATCTATCTTTCATAGTTAATAAATCTGTTTGTTTATTCTACCTGAAGCAGTGAGTTTGGTTTGAAGTGTGTCAGAGACTCCCTTTGGGATAACAAGCCTGTTACATATCAATTTCTTTGTTAAATTGCTGAACTCGTATAAGCTTGCAGCATCCAGCAGGCATAACTGGAGACTGCAAGACACCCAGGTTCCTAGGGCTGTGTCTGGGACCGGAGATATTGGCTAGTGTCATTCGGTTGCACAATCCAAGGAGCAGCTTACATGCTAGAAGCTGTGTGTGAACAGCCCAGAAGTGGGGGTTGTCACAGCAGAGCAGGGTAAGGCTGGCTCCCAGAGTCAAGGATTGGAGTGGCTTAGCAGATCACTGGTCCAGATACCACCAGAGGGTAATGCCACAAGGGGATAAAGGTGTTAACCTAACCCAAGCAGTGTCCAACATTAAACAGTGTTAAACAAGGTCTGGTATTTAGTATACAGAGACCTCAGCCTGCGTAGTACCATGGCAAACACACTGTTTGCGAGAGACAGACCCCTTGGCAAAGGGCTCTTGTTCTTTGCAACATCTCTCACCTCAGTCCTGACAAATTCACTACACCAAACATGTCTTATAGGATATTTACCCATAAAGAATATTATCTAATGTATCTACAGAAACTCGTAACTTGTCAAGACTCATAATCATTGAAAGATGTATATATGGGTAATATTTAAAGAATAATGTATTTATACTGAAATTATGTTTTATGGACTTGGAGTAGAAATTAATCACTAGGAGGCAATGTGGTCTCAGTGATGACCCATTCAATCAAGAGGGAATTGTCACCCCTTCCTAGTCAGCTGCTGAGGTAATGCAAGGTTCTGTTGTCTACCCTTGTCACAACTCAGAACAGCCAATGGAAAATCATCAAAGACAAATGCAAACAATTGAAACCACTTGGAGGTGAAAAAGAACATTATAGCTGGTAGGAGATTGCCCTGGCTATAAATAAAAACAAAAGACTGTTTCAGTATAACAGGCACCCTGTATCCATTCACTGAGGAAACCCTTTAAGGAGTGAGGGGCTTTCATGAATGTTTGGATCCTAGTTCTTGTGAAACCAGCCAGCTCTGCAACAGACTGAACTTTTGGGGGAAAGCCTACTTTATTATATAGGAAAGGTACTACTGATAACTTTCCACAGTTTTGACTGAACTTTCTCTGCTCTGTGCTGATTGGCTGTTTGCTCCGACCCTCTCCCTTCCTCACAGTCTCTTCACCTCAGATTCGCTCTGCACCTGCCCTTCTTATCCTCTTCTCCCCTACCCTGTCCTCCTCACCCAGCTTCAGTTCCCCTTTCTTTCCATTTAGCTTATCCCCCTCACTAAACTCCCCATTCCCCCCAAACATAGCACAAACATGCTATTTGCTGCCATCACACTGTTCACTCTACTTGTGTGTTAGACTCCTTCCCCCACATCTGTGTCTGTCTTGTCTATTTAGAATGTAAGCTGTCTGGGGGCAGGGACTGTCTACTACTTCTGCTGCTCTGTGTCTGTACAGTGCTTAGCAGAATAGGGCCCTCTTCTTGGTTGGTCCTTAGGAACTATAATAATAAACATGATTAATAAAAATGACAATTTCTCAGGTCCTCAAAACCTATCCTTATTGCAATGAGATAAAAGGAAAAGGAGAGCTGTGGTCTACTGGACTGAGCCAGGGTTGGGATTCAGAAGACTAGAATTCTACCCCTCACCCTGCTATTGGATTACTGCATCTTGGTTTCCACATCTGTAAAACTAGGCTAAGAATACTTACCTATCTTTGTACATTTTCTTTACAGCTCCTTTACACTGTGTAAAGGGACCTTAGTGTAAATGCAAATCAGGCTGTGATGTATTTTCCCCCCATAATTTTTCTTTACAAAATATCTAGGTATTCCAACATGAAGTCTGCCTCATTAGGCGCTCGGGAGTCAGGGAATGCCAAATTTATGTTTACACGTACAACCTTAACTCTGGTCCTCTGCATGTGTGTATTTTAGTACAGTCTGTAATGACATGATCACATAATATTTCTTAAAAACTGTAAGATATTATATTGCATTATTGAGAAGTAATATGTGATTGCATCATTAAAGATCATACTTCAGTGAATACAAACTAAGGAGCATTTCCTGACCTGGGATATTTATCCGTGCAACTGTTATGTTCTATTATCCTAGTTTTGTGTATGGAACGTAGAAACAAATGCAGTAACAATACTTATCCATATGTATTTCACCTCTGATGTGTATGTGCCCCATACATGTGAGATCAATTCTTTTGGTCAGCAGTGTCTGCTGGGGCCATGCCTGCACTCTGATTGCCCTCTATTTCTTCTACTGCCCGTGGCGGTGAGATGGAACCCTTCATAATGTCTGCTTCTCTGACCTCTGTGTAAACCAAACATTTTTGTGTAACTATTTAGTTAGGTGTTAGCGATAGCGGTAATCAGTGTAAATAGAATAGGTATAGGTTTGGCTTAAAAAACAAACATGCAAACATATTTTTCTTCTTAGAGTTAGGGAATTTTTTTCCTGGTACTGATATAGTCCTTTGGCTGAAGCGAAGTCTCTGAATTCAAAAGTTTTTCATGTGATGCAGCTATGCTGTTAAATGATGGTCACTTGAGGTATCTTCTTTTATGCCTCTGGGAAGGGCACATCCCAGAGAAATGCCCTGTCTATCATTCCTTCTCAAAAAGGCTGCAGAAGGCTAGAGAGCTTTGCTTCAAACATTTTCTTTTGGACCATTCTATGAGGTCTGTCTCAGATCCAAGGAAATGCCTGGGACTGAAGCGTTTTTGCTTAGGCGCATTCCAGTGAACTCTGGCTGAACCCCGAGTTCCCCAAATCCACAAAATCCCCTAAGAGTGGTAGGAAGGAGAACTGTTCCTCCAGGGACCATAAAGACAGATTGCCCTCCTTGGGTCCTAGCAGGAAGAGGCAAAGATTTCCTCACCTCACTCCCTTAAAGGGTAAATTCCTTTGACATCTGGAATCCCAATGACAGTCTGTTGGAGACCAGTTCTTGACCAATGGTGCCAAGAAACTTCAGGCTGCACTGAGTACTGATTATGCAGTATTGATGTCCAGTAATTTGATACCAGTGACACTAGTGCTGAGAACCTCCATTCTACTCTTCTCAGGAGTGACCTTCTTGGCACTGAGATCCTTTGCAGTACCAAGTGACCTAACAGTGTCTGCTGACCCAGAATCACCTCCGCTCTACTATGTGCTGAGAGTTCCCCATATGGCACTGGCCACTGCCACCATTTGGTACTGAGCACCTTACTGGTACCAACAAGAGCTCGCTCTGTAGTTCAGCCTACCTAGGAACTTTGTTAGGGTAGCTCCACCCCTAGAGAAAGAATATTAATTTTTTCTATCAGTCTCTTAACATAGGCTGAACATAGCCTCTCAACCATTCATCAAGGTCCCACTCTTACACCCCCTATTGGTCTGACAGAAAGTCTTGGATCTGTTATCTCACACACAGACCTAGAGGTTCTAGAGGGGAGCGTTCCCCATGGTACCATGGGGACCCCGGTCTCCTACCCCTTTCCTCTACAATGTCCAGGCCTGGTCCTACTGGATCCCTGGGGTATACAGACTTCCAGAAAGCCATTTATCTACTGCCCCTTCTAGGATTAGATCTACAGAGGTATAAAGCTCAGGTGGCACTCTGTCACACCAAGTGGCAAGATAAACAGGTCTCTGATGAAGAGCATTTACAGCCTCATGAGGATATTATCCTGAAGGCTAACTCCTTGATCTCCCCAGATGAAACTGTAGAATAGAAGAATTACTATTTGTGTCTTGCTTACAACACTTTTGCTAATCTTTGTGTTTTGTGAAGGAGTAAATAACATTTTTTATTAACTTTCTCCACACCAGTCACAATTTTATAGACCTTTATCATATCTCCCCTTAGTTATCTCTTTTCCACACTGAAAAGCCCCAGTCTTTTTAATCACTTCTCATATGGAAGCTGTTCCATACCCCTAATTATTTTTGTTTTTCTTCTCTGTATCTTTTCCAATTCCAATATATCTTTTTTGAGATGTGGTGACCAGATCTACATGCAGTATTCAAGATGTGGGCATATCATGGATTTATATTTTCTGTCTCATCTATCCATTTCCTGATGGTTCCCAACATTCTGTTAACTTTTTTGATTGCCACTGAATATTGGATGGATGTTTTCAGAGAAATATCCATAATGATGTCAATATCTCTTTCTTGAGTGGTAACAGCTAATTTAGATCCTATTATTTTATATGCATAGTTGGGATTATGTTTTCCAATGTGAATTACTTTGCATTTATCAACATTGAATTTCATCTGCCATTTTGTTTCCCAATCACCCAGTTTTGTGAATTCCCTTTGTTAACTCTTCACAGTTTGCTTTAGACTTTACTATTTTGAGTAATATTGTATCTTCTGCAAACGTTGCCACTTCTTGTTAACCGCTGATGAATCACTGATGAATATGTTGAACAGCGCTGTACAGATCCTTGCAGGCACTGCTATTTACCTCACTCCATTCTGAAAACTGACCATTTATTCCTGCCCTTTGTTTCCTGTCTTTTAACCTGTTACTGATCCATGAGAGGACCTTCCCTCTTATCTCATGACAGCTTACTTTGCTTAAAAACCTTTGAGGAACCTTGTACACATCCTTGTTGACCCCCTTTAGCAAAGCCATACTGACTCTTCCCCAACAAATTGTATTCAAATATGTGTATGATAATTCTCTTCCTTACTATAGTTTCAACCAGTTTTCTTGGTACTAAAGTTAGGTTTACTGGCCTGTAATTGCTAGGATTGCCTCTGGAACCTATTAAAAAATTGGCGTCACATTAGCTATCCTCCAGTCATCTGGTGCAGAAGCTGATTTAAGTGGTAGGTTGTATACCACAGTTAATAGTTCTGCAACTTCATATTTGAGTTCCTTCAGAACTCTTGGGTAAATACCATCTGGTCCTGGTGATTTATTACTGTTTAATTTATTAATTTGTTCCAAAAAGCTTTTCTATTGACACCTCAATCTAGGAGAATGGCTCAGGTGTCGGAATCTCCTTCAGAGCCTCTGTAGTGAAGACTGATGCAAGGAATTCAGTTAGCGTCTCCCCAAGGACCTTGTCTTCCCTGAGTGCTCCTTCTGATAATCCAGTGGCCCCACTGGCAGTTTGGCATGTTTCCTTATTCTGATGTACTTTTTTTTTTTTGCTGTTAGTTTTTGAGTCTTTTGTTAGCTGCTTTTCTTTTTTGGCCTGCCTAATTATACTTTTACACTTGACTTGCCAGAATTTATGTTCCTTTCTATTTTCCTCAGTAGGATTTGACTTCCAATTTTTAAAGCATGCCTCTAACCCAGGGGTCGGCAACCTCTGGCACGCGGCCAGTTTGTTTATCTGCCGCGTCGGCAGGTTTGGTGGACCGCAGCTCCCACTTGCTGCGGTTCACCATCCCAGGCCAATGCAGGAGGTGGGAAGCTGCGGCCAGCACAACCCTTGCCTGCGCAGATTTCCGCCGCCCCCATTGGCCTGGGATGGCAAACCATGGCCAGTGATCCGACGTGGCAGGTAAACAAACTGGCCCGGCCTGCCAGGGTGCTTACCCTGGCAAGCCGCATGCCAGAGGTTGCTGACCCCTGCTCTAACCATCTCTTTTACGCTGTTGTTTAGCCATGGTGGCATTTTTGGATCCTCTTGCAATTTTGTTTTTAAATTTGGGGTATACATATACTTTGAGCCTGTATTATGGTGTTTTGAAAAAGGTTTCATGCAGCTTGAAGGCATTTCACTCTTGTGACTGTTCCTTTTAATCTCCATTTAAGTAGCTTCCTCATTTTTGAGTAGTTCCCTTTCTGATGTTAAATGCTATTATGATGGGTTTCTTTGGTATTTCCTCCTGCCCCCAAGGATGTTATATTATTTAATTACATTATGGTTGCTATTACCTAGCAGTTCAGCTTTATTCACTTCTTGAACCAGCTCTTGTGTTCCATTTAGGACTAAATAAAAAATTGCCTTGCACCTTGTGGGTTCTAGGACTTGCTGCTCGAAGAAGCAGTTGTAACATCTGGATTTTATCTTTACCCTCCCCTCATTTTGAAAACCATCTTTGTTATTTTCGGGGGGCCTGGAACTTCACCATATCAGACTTGGGTCTTGGATACCATGGAGGTGAAGTATTCCATACAATTTCAAATTCTTTCAGATGCCTCTTCCCCATTCCTCTTCAGGGAATCCTCTCACAAAAGACTGCTATAGCAAGAGGTGGACTCACTTCCACATCTTGGAGCAGTGGAAGAAGTCCCTCTGATGTACAGGGGTGATGGTGCTCAGTGCCTTCATCTGCTGCTTCAAATTCAGGATGGTAACTCTAGCTTCTGGACCCCATCCTTAGATCCCCAGGTCTTGTTCATGGCTCTCAATGTACTGAATGCATATTTTCAGATAACAATCCACCCAGCACACAGAAAATATCTGAAATTCTAAGTAGGGAATTCCTATTACCAACACATTTGTAGATCTAATCACCACACATAAAAACAGGAAGTATCTCAGGTCTGGGTTGAGTAGATCTAAGCTCAGGTTCTGTCAGATGCCTTCTTCATTCCATACAGGCCAGAGATACTGTATGCCTTCCTGGTGACCCCTTTAATACTCAGGGTCCTAAGGACTCTCTATAAAGATTATAAAGATTATGGTCTGCCAGTCTGGACAAGATAGTTCTGGTATCCAGACCTGATGAACTTCTCCTCACAGCCTGATACCCTTACCACTTCTTCCTGACTTAATTTCCCAGAACAAGGGTAACAATCTGCATTTGGATCCTGCTTTGTTACACTTCACAGTGGATGCTGGCTGGCAAACCACCACTGAAAAGAGCTGCACTATGGAAGTGCTCTAAATATTAGCTCAAAGCAGGAGGGACCAGCCAAGTCAAATAAATTCTCTATTTGGGCAAAGCAACACCACATAACTCCTCTGGACACCCAGATTCTAGCTTTTATGAACTACTTGCTGACATTAAAGAGCCCAGGACTATCCATTAGCTCTATTAGAGTATGCTTGGCAGTAGATCAACTGACCATCTCCTCCCTGCAGGGCGATACCATTTCCTCCCACCCTGTGGTAGCCAGATTTCTTGAGAGTCTCATTCATGTTTCCTCCTAGGCATAACCTCTTCCCTGGGATTTCAGTGCAGTCCTAACGTGGTCAATAGCACCTTCTGTTGAACCACTTTCATTATACTCATGTGATCATTTGTCTGTGAAAATGGCTTTTTAGTGGCAATCACATCAGCCTGGAGAATAACAGGCACTTATGGCTGACCCACATTGTATGCCATAAGGAGAAGCTCACCTTTAGACCCCCATCCTAAATTTTTATCTAAGGTAATCTCAGACATTTGAATCATATGTCTTTTTCCTTAACCCCACTCCCACCACAGAGGTCCCAGATTGCATGACCTGGGTATGCTCAAGGTTCCATCATTTCATCTGGATAGGACTGAATCTTTCAGAGTCTTCCTGAGACTGATTGTAGCTTTTGCAAGTAAGATGAAAGGTCAGGCAGTATCTACCCAGAGGCCATCTAAGTGGGTGTCTACTTGCATTACAATTTGTTATGAGTTAGGCAGATCAAATTCTTCAATGTGAGTTAGAGCTCACTCCACTAGAGCTTAAACAGGTCCTGTGGCTTCCCTGAGAAGTGTACCCATCTCTGAAATCTGCAGGGCAGCTACCTGGGGATCAGTCCATATGTTTCATGACATTATTCCCTAGTTGAGGTGTCAGGATGTGGTACTCATTTTGGCAGAGCTGTCCTGCAGGCCTTACTTAAATAGACTATGAGCATCTGACTCTTACTCATAAGATCACTATTTGTGAGTCACCAGCAACAGAATATATATGGACAATCACAGGAGATATCGGTTACTTACCCCTCAATAAGTGTGATTCCTCAGAATGACCATGCATATTGCATGACCCACCCTCCTTCCCCACTACTATGGAGTCTTGTAACACCTGGATTCTGTATTGGTGAATGAAGTGAGGGATGGATGGGCCTGCTCCATCCTTTATACTTTTGGATGGGGGTGGAGGCAAGGGCACTCAGGGTGCAGGTGTGACTCCAGTAGGCACTGTTGGCCAAAATAATCTGATCTCAAGTGCGTAGGACATGAATACCAAGAGTGGAATACACATGAACAACCCAGCTCAAAAAACTACAGTTATTATAGAGTAAATAACCATTTTATCTTGCCAAAAGGGAAGTCACAATCAAGGAGATTTCCATTGTCTTCATTCTTGCTTCACTCTGAGGGAGCAAAACCTGAAGCCTGTGCCAGCTTTAGTGAATGAAAATTGAAACTTGAGCCTTAGATTTAATGATCTGACATTTACTGTAAGTATATGAAATCTGAGTGTTGCTGAGAATAGTGACACACACTATTCTCAGCCCCCTTGACCAGTCTGCTTTCACTTGTGAACCTGCTTAAGGGAACATCAAGCCCATGTTTTGCAATCTGCATCAGGAACTCAAAAAAGTGAAGTGGAAATCAGCCACTACTTTTTTTTTTCCGAGTAAGATGATATTGGTAGTTAAGATCACTGACAGCAAAAAAATAGTTTTTGCATTTTTCTTAAATGTTGTTTTATTATGGGACATAGTTGCAATGTACGGTATGAAGTAATGCTTAATGTGTCTTAAAAAATGGGCCTGCGGCCCGTTCATAGTTGGCATGATAGGGAACATTTTCTGTTGAAGAGGATGGGGGAGGTGTGCTGATGTGGTACATGATAAGATTGGGGAACAGTACATTTTTCTGCATGTTTAAACTTTAAATTAGAAATGCGATCAAGTTAACAGGATGATTCATTTGGAAAACAGCACTGTGAAGACAGGCCTGATTTATAAATGGACCTGTCTTTCTACTGTAACTCCCAGAAAATTTAGACATACATCACATTCATAGTACATATCTTGTCTGAAAAGAGGTGTTCTTCCTCTCATTATTTTACCTGAAGAAATTTATTTGTATTATATTTCATATGTTGGTTTGCGGCTATTCTGTTGCAGGCCGTGGTCTTGTTAGATTTTGCAAGCAAGCAGAGATGGATGGGATCGGTAATGATGGGAGACTACTGTGAAAAATACATTGTGCAGAAGGTAGTGACGTTGGTGAGTCAATAGGATAGCAGTTTTCCTTCTGATTCTGAACCAAACCAGTGCCCCAGCATTCCGTTGGGGGGCCATTTTCTATTGAACATGCTGCCTTTTGGATGATTGCTAAGTAAAATCCACAACACTTTATAGAAGTGTAAGTGGTATCCCCCAGTTTCAATGGAATATTCTTTGTGCTGCTTCACTTCCTATCTTAAACTGTTGAGTAGTGCTGGTTAGTGCTTTTGAAATGCTCAAAATTATTTTACCTTTTTGTTTCCTATTATCTCTTAACTGTGTTAATTAATTGCTTTTAAGGCATGCCAATTATTTTATCAACACTGGTTTGGTAGAAAACTGGCATTTTATTTCCCTCATGTTCTATTCCACTGTATGGCTCATGAAATGATGGCAGGTCATTCTGTCCTGGGCATGGCTGGTGCAGCTCTATCCCTTCCTTCTGTCTCACTCTTCATTCTGATTTTTCCTCCACTTCTTCTTCTTGTCTCCTTCAGCTTCTCCTCTGTTTCTGCTTTGGCAGCACCTGCTGGGGGAGAGGAGGAGGGTGGGGAGATTTAAAGCCCACTGAAGTCAATGGAAAGACTTTGTCTTTGACTGAATGGCAAAGGAGAGCACCTTTGTCCCCTGATGTCAAGGCTTTGTTTTCCCTCTATGAGAGAATGGCCAGAAGCAAATATCTCAAAATAACAGATTGATTCCAAAATAATCCTAGTTAGACAGAATGCTGCGTTTCTGATTCA
The DNA here is from genome assembly GCF_020497125.1 of Mauremys mutica. NCBI lineage: Eukaryota > Metazoa > Chordata > Testudines > Geoemydidae > Mauremys > Mauremys mutica. The sequence continues at coordinate 286,482,196 of NC_059072.1, read as the reverse complement.
AAGGCTTCACACACCCTCATTTACATAGGATGCTTCTTTCAATCACCATTGATTTAAACAAAAGTGTAAGTCCTACATTCCTAGGGCTTGATTCAAAGCCCATTAAATTCAGTGGAAAGAATCTCACTTACTTCAATGGACTTTGAACCAGGCCCCTAGAGCTTATGTCCAAATACTGAGAGGTCTCCCTTAGCATCTGAGGGCTTGCCTACATGGTGCAGCAGTGAGTACTAATGTGTTGTGCATTGATTGGTCCATGTAGACCCTGGCGGTATGCACTGAAGGTTCTCTAGTGAGCTTTAACGTAGTGGTATCTGAAGCAGTATGCGTTAAAATGCACTTGGGAACCAGGGCCGGATTAACCTTTTGTAGGCCTGGTGCCAAACGTATTTGTGGGCCCCCATGGGGTCAATGGAGCATGGTGCGGGGAGATCGGTACCCGGGGCGAGGAGCTGGCCAGGATCATGGCATGGCAGGGGCAGCCCTGCTCCACCCAGCCCAGTGTGAGGGTACTATTTACAAACCGGCAGTTGCCAGACACACAGTGGCCCGTCTGGCCCTGTGGTGCCAGCATGCCCCTTCCCCTCAGGGGTGGGCCCATCCTGCACCACACAGCCCCCCTGCCCAACACTCCATAGGCGCTGACTCTGTGGGTGCTCCAGGGCTGAGCACCCACTGGCAGCCCTGCTGATCAGCTCCTCTCCCTCACCCCCAGCGCCTCCTGCCCGCTACTGATGAGCTGTTCAGCAGTGGGCAAGAGGCGCTGGATAGAGAGAGGAGCAGGGGCAGGAAGAGGTGAAGTGAGGACGGGAAGTGCTTAGGGAAGGAATGAAACGGGGCAGAGTGGGGGTCAAGCACCTGTGGGGAAATCAGAAAGTCGGCACCTCTGCAACACCTCCCCGATTCCCTATGGCCAGAGCCCCCCTGGACCCACTATGCCCAGTGTCCCCCCAGACCCTCCCACAAATGCACAGCACCTTGCACAACACCACCCCTGTGCCCTCTTCCCACAGCCGCTCCACAACTGCCCAGCACCCCACACAGAATTCCCACTCCCTAGTGCCCCAACACACACAAATCTTCCCTGCCCCCTCACAGCCCAGCACTGCCCCCCCAGGCGTCCCTGAGACCCACATCCCCATGCCCTACCTCCTGGCCGCGTGCATCACCACTGCTAGGAGGCAACTGTGTCTTCCGGGCTGAGCCAGCAGCGCAGCCAGGACTGGTCCCGGGGCAGGGAATCACTCCGGTCCCTCGGGAGTGGCGAAATCAGCCAGGCCAGGGCCTGCCCCAGCTGGGCTCCCTCAGGACATACTTGCCTGGAAGCATGGGCGCCAACTTATATGGGCTCCTGGGGCTAAAGCCCCAGGAATATTCACAGTCAGGTGCTCTGCTCCACCAATATTTGGAGCTAGGTTTCGCCCCTTTAAATCCCAGCAGCAGCCGGGAATTAAAAGGCTCTGGGTTGCCCGCAGCCGCGGGGAGCCCAGAGCCCTTTAAATCCCAGCCGCGGCCGGGAATCAGAGGGCTCTGGGTTGCCCGCAGCTGCGGGGAGCCCAGAGCCCTTTAAATCTCAGCCGCGGCCGGGAATCAGAGGGCTCTGGGTTGCCCGCAGCCGCGGGGAGCCCAGAGCCCTTTAAATCCCAGCCGCGGCCGGGAATTAAAAGGCTCTGGGTTGCCTGCAGCGGCGGGGAGCCCAGAGCCCTTTAAATCCCAGCCGCGGCCGGGAATCAGAGGGCTCTGGGCTGCCCGGAGCGGCGGGGAGCCCAGAGCCCTTAAATCCCAGCCGCGGCCGGGAATTAAAAGGCTCTGGGTTGCCCGCAGCCGCAGGGAGTCCAGAGCCCTTTAAATCCCAGCCGCGGCCGGGAATCAGAGGGCTCTGGGTTGCCCGCAGCTGCGGGGAGCCCAGAGCCCTTTAAATCTCAGCCGCGGCCAGGAATCAGAGGGCTCTGGGTTGCCCGCAGCCGCGGGGAGCCCAGAGCCCTTTAAATCCCAGCCGCGGCCGGGAATCAGAGGGCTCTGGGTTGCCCGCAGCTGCGGGGAGCCCAGAGCCCTTTAAATCTCAGCCGCGGCCGGGAATCAGAGGGCTCTGGGTTGCCCGCAGCCGCGGGGAGCCCAGAGCCCTTTAAATCCCAGCCGCGGCCGGGAATCAGAGGGCTCTGGGCTGCCCGCAGTGGCGGGGAGCCCAGAGCCCTTAAATCCCAGCCGCGGCCGGGAATTAAAAGGCTCTGGGTTGCCCGCAGCCGCAGGGAGTCCAGAGCCCTTTAAATCCCAGCCGTGGCCGGGAATCAGAGGGCTCTGGGTTGCCCGCAGCCGCGGGGAGCCCAGAGCCCTTTAAATCTCAGCCGCGGCCGGGAATTAAAAGGCTCTGGGCTGCCTGCAGCGGTGGGGAGCCCAGAGCCCTTAAATCCCAGCCGCGGCCGGGAATTAAAAGGCTCTGGGTTGCCCGCAGCCGCAGGGAGTCCAGAGCCCTTTAAATCCCAGCCGTGGCCGGGAATCAGAGGGCTCTGGGTTGCCCGCAGCCGCGGGGAGCCCAGAGCCCTTTAAATCTCAGCCGCGGCCGGGAATTAAAAGGCTCTGGGCTGCCTGCAGCGGTGGGGAGCCCAGAGCCCTTTAAATCCCAGCCGCGGCCGGGAATCAGAGGGCTCTGGGTTGCCCACAGCCGTGGGGAGCCCAGAGCCCTTTAAATCTCAGCCGCGGCCAGGAATCAGAGGGCTCTGGGCTGCCCGCAGCTGCGGGGAGCCCAGAGCCCTTTAAATCCCAGCCGCGGCTGGGAATCAGAGGGCTCTGGGTTGGCAGCCCTCCCCTCCCCTGCCCCTACCTGTAGGAGACACGAAGGGGACTTCCGGCCAGGAGATGGACATCACTCACCTTAGCAGCTGCTGGGGCTTCCGTGAGTGTTTGACCCTATGATTCCTCCCCTGCCCCAGCCCCCACTCCTGCCCAATGCTGGGGAAGGGGCAGCCCCATGCCATCCCCTCCCACCATCCCCCAGTGAAGCTATGGTGAGGGGCAGCAGGCTGCACAGGGGAGGCAGGAAGCCACATGTGAAGGCAATGCCCTCTCCCCCAGCACCCACCAACCCACCCGCCACAGGAGGGATGGGAGAGGGAGGTTTCCTAGATCTGAGCAGCTGGGGCTTGGGTGAATTTTATGACACCCTGCTCCCCTGCCCCATAGCCACCACCCTGCAGACCCCACTTCTGCCCCATGCTGGGCAAGGGGCAGCCCCATCCCCCATCCACAGTGAAGTTATGGTGAGGGGCAGGAACACGGAAGGCCACCTGTGATGGCAACCCCCCCCCCCAGTACCCATCATAGGGGAGGGGAGTGAGCTTTCTGGACCTGAGAGGGGCCCTAGGAGCATGTGCAGTGACTGTGGTGCAGAGTGAGTGTGCTGTGGGGGACTGGGGGGGGGGAGAGGAGGGGTCCCTCCCCTGGAGCTTGCTGCTGCCAGTGGTGGTGATGGGGAGTCCTCTCTGGCCCTAGCCCTGGGGCAGCCTGTCTGCACCCCAAGTTCCTCATCCTCAGCTCTGCCCCACCCCAAAGCCTGCACCCCCAGCACCGAGCACGCTCCTGCACTGTGAACCCCTCATCCCCAGCCCCACCCCAGAGCCCTCACCTGAGGGGAAAAACATGCAAATTAAATTTGGTGGTCAGTTTGGAGTATCATTTTGTTTAGCACAATACTTGACTATTTTACACCCCTTTAAAGTATATAACTAGTCGTATACAGGTGTTACAAAGTGGGAATGTTTTCTCTGAATACTGTGCAGGTGCTTCAGTTTCCTCTCTGCATTTCTCAAGGATCTAGATGGTAGGATAAGGGGGTGTGATTGTTGTAGAGCCCTAGAGGGATAGTGTGAGCTGTCTGCACAGAGAATGGCTGAAACCCTGTCTCCTGGTAACTGATGGCCTGGGCCACTCTCCTGCAAGGTGCCAACTGAAAGTGTTGGAGAACAGAGAGATCGGGTGGCCTCCTAATGCCTGGAAAAGAGACCAAGGCAGAGGATCGAGTGTCAGTGCCTGTGCGGACTTCTGGGAAGTGCACGGTGTGGAAGGGGATGCTGTGATGCTTTGGAACAACTCCATACAAAGCCAGTCAGGACTCTGGGGGAGCCTCCTCTCTCTGAGCAGACTGTCTCCAGGGCAAGAAGCTTCATCTTCCTGGGTCTGACCTCGGAGCATTCAGCCCTTCCACATCATGCACTTTCCACAGCGAGTCTGCCCAGGCGGGTCCTGGGGCAACCAGAGGTCCCTGCACCCCAACTCCGCAGTCAGATGTGACTCTCAGCCAGACAGTAAAACAGAAGGTTTATTAGATGACGGGAACACAGTTTAAACAGAGCTTGTTGGTACAAAAAACAGAACCCCTCTGTCAGGTCCATCTTGGGGGGTGGGGAGCCCAGAACCAAGTTCTGGGTCTCTCCCCATTTCCCCAGCCAGCTCCAAACTGACACTCCCTCCTCTGGCCTCTGTGCCTCTTCCAGACAAGGAGGCCACCTGATCTCTTTGTCCCCAACACCTTCAGTTGGCATCTTGCAGGGGAAACTGAGGCACCCACTCAGTATTCAGAGAAAATATTAAGAACATTCCCACTTCATCACAACAGGTGCAACAAAATATAATACTGTATATTGAAGTAGGCAAGTGCTGCTTCTGACTTTCCACTTTTAATTGACCCTTGTAATCTTGTGGCACTGACGCGTTGTAGCTTCATTTTATATCGGCTTACAAGGCGGGAGCGGGGGGGGGGCACCACCATTTTGGGCCCCACCAAAAATTATACAAACCTGCCGCCTATGCCTGGAAGGGCCCAGCCAAGGCCCCAACACTTTCCCCCCCAATTGGCCAGGACTGGCCAGGCTTCTGCACCAGTCCCAGGCGGGATCCCACAGATGGTGGGAAGCAGACGAGCATGGGCCCGGCTCCATGGCACCACTGGCCCCATTGTAAACCTGTCACTGTTGGGAACCTTTTGTGCACACCAGCAAGGTCTACCCGGACCAGTTAATGCACCACACATTAGTGCGCTTTAAAAACTGCACTCCCATAGCGTGCATTACTGCACCATGGAGAAAAGCCCTCAGAGATTGAACCGCACTTCCCGGTGTCAGTGAAGCTCTGCTCCTTTATCTGGTCTTCCTGTGTATTTATACTCTAGATAGTTGTAGAAGTGAAGGTGTGACTATCTTCATTACCCTTCTAGATGTGATTTTATATTAGAACATTATTTCTCCATTTCAACACCTGCAATTACATTTATTACCCCATTGACTTCCTTCCAGTTAATAGATATATTTTGGTAGATTTACGTCACCTTTAAGTTCTCATTTGAATGCCCATTGGTAATACAAAGTGTTCTGGATGAGCTACATTCTATTTGGACTTTGATAGCTTTTCCCAAGGGGTTAATGCGTTGATTCATTACCTGAATACTTAGGTGCTCAAACTAGTTTTTCAGATTATTTTGTACATACTGTACACACTGTATTTATTTATATCAGTGGCTCTCAAACTATGGGGCGGGCCTCCCAAGGGAGGTGCTGGAATCTGTCAAGGGAAGCGCGATCTGTATGCCTTTGTTTTTCTGAGGAGCTCTGGCTGTCAGCTCCGGGTGGCTGGTGCTCATGCAGAAGGGCTGTGCACACCAGGGAGGTGGGGATAAAGGGGATAGCTGGAATCCTGCTGCCCTGGGGCTGATAGCTGGAGCCCCACCACCCGGGCTCAGGCTTTCCTCCTCTCTACCCTTCAATCCCTCATCGGGAGGCAGGCCAGGATCAGGGTCTGCTTCCATGAATCCCTCACTTGGAGGCGGCTGGACTCCGGCTGTCAGCCCTGGAGTGGCAGCAGCAGCACAGAAATAAGGGTGGCAATGGGGCACTAAATCTGCTATGAAAACTGATATTGCTTTTCACATTGCCACCCTTACTTCTGTGCTGCTGCTAGCACAGCGCTGCCTTCAGAGCTGGGCGACCGGCCAGCAACTGCTGCTCTCCACTCTGCCTTCAGAGTTGGGTGGCAGTATATGTACTTGTGGGGTGTGTAAATGACTACAGACACTGAGAAGTGGGGGGCCTGATCAAATAAGTTTGAGAACCACTGATGGATATAAACATGATTTCCCGCTGACGGCATGCAGTCCATCACAGGGAGGATAAGGTAAACCTGGTCCCCCTCAGCTGAGATAACATAGGCATTACTGACTGAGATTACAGTGATACTGATATTGTAACTATCCGTAAAACATTTGAGCCACACAAACAGTGGGCCTTGATTATGTCTGCTTGTAATCCTCATTTTAAGACCAAGGCTGTCTTATTGGCCAGCAGGCACAATCATAAAGAGACTTGAATTGTCCCTGAGGGAAATTTTCCCAGTTTGCTCATAACTGGCACTCAGAACTTTCCGATCTTATTACAATGCCCTATTGTGTGAAGCGGATCCAGTCTTGGATCGGTACATTTCAAAGATGGTGCGGGGTCAATGCCCTGACGCTTACCATTTACACAAAGAAAAACAAATTTTCGGGAAATTTTTTTTTTACGCTTTAGTTCAGAACATAAAACTACAACCAAGGTTTCTCATAGTGTAGGGGAAACAATCTATAGATCTGCTTCAAACCTTGATTTAACCAATACTGTGTTTTCTTGTGTGCAGTAATCAGAATAATATGATACAACCCTTAGACTAAAACAGCCAAATTCAGTGCTGTCTTTCAGCCCCATTGAAGTCAGTAGAGTTACATGGGGAGCAAGGGCTAAATTCACAAAAAAGGACCTAGGCATTGCAATGCTGAATAGTGCAATGACTAAGACCTTGTCTACACTGCCACTTTACAGCACTGCAAACTTCTCGCTTGGGGTGTGAAAAAACACCCCCCGAGCACTGTAAATTTCAGCACTGTAAAGTGGCAGTGTAGACAGTGCACCAGTGCTGGGAGCTACGGCTCTCACGGAGGTGATTTTATTACAGAAACTGGAGAGCTTTCTCCCAGCGTTGGTGCCGTGACTACACATCCTTTATTGCTAGAGCAAACAGACAAGGGACATCCCTCTTTGCATCTTCTTCATAGTTCTGTGGTTAACTGACATTCTCATTAAACTGGCATGCCAAAACAGTGGCTGAATAATGAGATTCTGGCATAAATATACATTTTATATAATTCCAGATGCATGACTCATTCTCTTAGTTCAAAGCTCTTTCTTTCTTTCTTTCTTTCTTTCTTTCTTTCTTTCTTTCTTTCTTTCTTTCTTTAAGTAACCCATCTAATTCTGTTTGAAGCAGGAGCAGTGTTGCTGGGCATAGTAAAACCTGTTCATTGTGCATTGTTTTCCCACGTAACTCTGACATATAAGCCAAGATACAAAAGGACACAATTCTTAAAAGGACAGTGGTAGCAAACATCTCCCCCTTTCTGTGAGACGTCTAATCAGCCTCACCTACTGTTTGTCAGCGTCTTGCAGACTGTTGTGCGATTGACATCCATCCCCCTACACTGCCATGCCAAAACAGTGAATAAACAATGGAATAGACTGGCACGGGGATACATTTTCATAACTGTGAAAAATGAGGATTTCACGGATGGCATGACTCAACCTTCCACTTCAAAGGTTTGTTAACTGAAGTCTTTATTATGCCAGATTGTGCCCAACCCCATGCGGGTGCGAGAGGAGTGGGGGCGCAAGCAGTTTACCCTCCCTTGTGCCTTTGTGTAGGGGCCAGGCACTGTTTCTGTCAGGAGCATTGACACTGTCCCTCACTATCATTGCTGGGGGTGGAGGCAGCCTGTAGGGGGGCCAGCAGATCTGAACTGTACTTGATGTGTAGTGCTAGTCAGGAATTTGGAGGCTGTAAACCTTGGATAATATGCAGTATGTTGTACAAACCAATGCTGCCTGATACCCTCACAAAGTTGACTGCACAATGCCCTTTCAGTGATTTTGAATCCTTGCAAGCATGTGTCTAGTTAGTGCTTGCTCACACAAGCTGGTTGTCTCCCCACTGCTGGCCAGGATGCATGAATTACATCAACTCCACCTGACAGAGTGATAGGAGCTTAACAGCTCTTATAAAATTCTGTTCAATGAGCAACACCATTGGTTAGTGAGACTTGATGTTGCTCTATTGACTTCAGACTGATCCATGCTATCAAATGTAAATAATAAAGTTACTACCGCCATAATGAATTACCTCTATACCATGCTGATGATGCGGTCTGTCACCAGAATCTCAAAGAGAATTTCCTTGTACTTTAGATTGTTGCATATTTGCTGCAGTTTTAGTATATGGTTATAGTTAGAACAGGCATTTATTATCCTAGCTCCTATTTCATCATCCATTGTCCCAGTTCCCTGGATTCTGGAACCTTGATAGTTGAAATTTTGCATTTTCGGCATTGTCTGCCAATATAGTTTCAAGGATAATTCTTCAGTGTTCAAAGTATTAAAATTTCATGCCATATACTCTGTTTTTCCTCTGCTTCTTTTAAGCCTGTGTAGCTCCAACCCATCAAGATCCTTTTCTAGACTAGCTTTCTCCTCAGTGTCTAGAATGATATAATCTACAAACAGCATGCAAACAAAATGTATCCTTCTGTATATTCCTTGTGAAGATATCCAGAATGAGGATAGGTTTCAGAGTGGTAGCTGTGTTAGTCTGTATCAGCAAAAAGAACGAGGAGTACTTGTGGCACCTCAGAGACTAACAAATTTATTTGAGCATAAGCTTTCACGGGCTAAAACCCACTTCATCGGATGCATGCAGTGGAAAATACAGTAGGAAGATATATATACACAGAGGACATGAAAAAATGGGTGTTGCTATACCAGTTGTAACGAGAGTAATAAATTAAGGTGAGCTATTAGGTGACCTATTATCAGCAGGAGAAAAAAAACTTTTGTAGTGATAATCTGGATGGCCCATTTCCAACAGTTGAAAAGAAGGTGTGAGTAACAGTAAGGAGAAAAATTAGCATGGGGAAATAGTTTTTACTTTGTGTAATGACCCATCCACTCCCAGTCTTATTTATGAGCATAAACAAGAAAGGGCTCAGTGCTGATTCCTGATGCACTCCTGTCTTTACTGATAGTTTATCTATTTTACCACTAGAAATTCTATTGATGTTGAATCTACTTACATGGCTTGAAAAAGCCATACCTAAAATTCTGGTACCATTTTCTCCCCCGTACACCACCAGATGACTTCCTTTGGAATTTGGCCAAAGGCTTTTTCCACATCAGTGAACACCATGTGAAGTTTTTCCTTTTCTCTCTAATTTTTTTTTACTAGCTGCCTCAGTACAAAATAGCATCTATTGTCAACCTTACTGGCATGAAGCCATATTAATTTGCACTAATATCTACTTGGCTACTAAATGGCTTTCAAGTATTCTCATAGAACAACATTAAACGTAAACTTAACATAACAGCATATGATATTTGATAGGGCTGATGTCCAATCACAGGTGTCACAATACTTATATCGGGGAAGTCATATCAGTTTAAAGCAGGGGTCGGCCAGTGGGAGCCACGGCAGGTAAACAAACTGGCCCGGCCCGCCAGGGTGCTTACCCTGGTGAGCCGCGTTCCAGAGGTTGCCGACCCCTGGTTTAAAGTATGTTACACTGGGACAGGAGAAGTCATACAAGATATGACAATTTAGAGAATCTGATGTAGCGGTGATGACCATGGACCTTATGAATTCTGTTTGACATTATGAACTCTCCATATATATCTATTTCAAACTACAAACTTCTTTTTGATTGTGCCTTCTCTGCTGTATTTGCATTTTGGGCTGAAATTCCAAGGGGTATTAACACAGGCCTAACAATGATGCTTGTTGAACCTTGATGATCTTCTGTTCAAATAGAGGCACTTTACTTCCAGGTCCGGCCTTATGGTTGGGCGATTAGGAGAGTTGCCCTGAGCTCCAATGGCCAAGGGTGCCAAATGAACGTCTGAGGGAGTGCTAATTACTTGGTCAGCTGCTTTTTTGTTTGTTTGTTCCACAGTTTGAGGGCACTGGAAACTTTTTCTGTGCTGGATGGCAAAATACCTAGTGCTGGCCCTGCCTACTTCAGTGAACTGGCTACCACCCAGAAGAACAAGTCTACTGTGTCAGGCTGGTAAGTAAGTAGCTGATCACCTGAGGTCTTATGACTAAGGAGATGGAAATTTACAAAAGGACCAGTTCTGCTCTGGGCAGTTCTTTCTCTCACTGACCAGAACAAGAAGAGAAGCATGTGCTGGAGGAATGAAGTCCAGAATAGGGGACTCTGACCAAATCCCCAAAAATGCTCAGGAGTAGTGAGCAAACTGAGGCAGAGAAAGTTGTACAGGTATTGTGTTCTCTAAATTAGGGAGTAATTCATTTTAGAAATCCCGCAAAATGTGTCTATTTGCTTTGAGTATCCTATGTCCCTGAAAGGTTAAACTGTAAATCAGGGTTGGAGCTCTGGAAAAGGCATGCTAAAGTTACCTGGGGGCTGGCGGGTTCAGCATTGGTCCTGAGAGCCTAGAGAAGCTGGGTAGCAGGGCCTGACTTCCAGAAGGTGTAACATACAGAGAGTTTGTGCTGAGGAATTGTGCCAGAAAGGTCAAGAAAGAGAGAGTGACTGAAACCTGGCTAGTCAAATGGAACCTTAAAAGCAGATGGGCCCAAACACACCAGGTGGGTGAGTGTCCAGCAGGGGGCGCTTGACCAGTGCTGTGACACAAGGCATGTCAGGGAGAGTAATACAAGTTCAGTATGTAGTCTGTGATGGTATATCCACTCCACACAAAGCCTGAAGAGGTTAAGGTAGTTAGAGGTGGGCCAATTAACTGCCTAGGCTGCACCTGGAGGAGGAGACAGGGAGTAATGAGGTTTAATTAAGAGGAAGCTCAGCTGGACAGGACCATGAGGGGCCTATATAAAGCCCAGTAGCTGAGAATAGAAGGGGGGTGCAGTGAGAGGCTGCAGTCACTGTCAGCAGTGAATGAAGCATCCTGTGACAAGCTCCATCCCCAAAATGTAGTATAAGCCTCCTCCTTTTTCTTCCCCTGGTGTTTGCTATCACCAATATTTGGAATGGGTTCTCCCCTCTCCTTTCTTGGGTTGGGTCCTGGGTTCTTTTCTGGTACTGCCACGTAAGATAACTCCTCACTGTGCCATATACACAGGGGTGCTGTCCCTTGAGAAGATTAATGATAATCCTAGCTTGCAAGGAGTGGAAAGCCTGCTACACAAGGGGACAACAAAGTAAATGAAACAAATTCCAGCAAAGAAATGACACTCCAAAAATAACAGTATACAAAAAGGGGAACTTTATAAACCATTTCCCCACTTCCCACCACTAACAACTCCTCCAACCCCCCATAACTCCCTCCCAGGCACCTTCTCAAGGTGGATGATATGCTGAGATTTCAAGTCCTAAGATGGAGTATTGCAGCGCTGTGGTACTGTCTGACTTATACAAAAATTTCCTTACTTTATCTTCAGCCCCGGGAGGACCAGGGTCCTCTCCTGGCCCCAACCAGGCTTGCTGTTTCCTGATCTGGAATTGGGGGGCTCAGCTGGCTTTTAGTAGCTGGGGGCAGGTTAGATCTCTGTTGGATTCTGGTGACTGCAAGTGCTGAATATGCCTAGTCCACGTAGTTAAAGTCTCATGGCAGTGCAAGAACTCCCTTTGTGGGGCATGAGAGTTTAGCACTGCCTCTCTCTCAGCTTCCAAAACACAATTTGACTGGAGGCTCTTCATCTCTGGCTTGTCATTGGTCCAGTGGACTGCTTATCCAGATCACTCCATGCGAAAGCATCCCTATTGTTCTCAGCAGGGGGTTTCTAGTTCCTTCAGTCCTCATCCCTGACTCCATGCAGGCTGGAAATGAGGTAGAGGCTCTGGTGGCCATTATAATTGTAGTCCTTTTGATAGGGGCTCCGAGAGGCTCAGTTTGGAGCACCAGGAGCTGGTAAACTCCACATGGGGGTTACAAGTTGGTCATACCAGGTCAGGAGGAATTGGTCAAGCTGACTGATGTGACCCAACAACTTAATTTCCTTATGTTGGTGATGGGTGAGGGCTGGGAGTTATGTTGGCAGGACATCTGTTCAGCAGGCCTGGATAGCAGAGAAACCACAACTTCCTGTTTGTCTGTTGGGAAGTAAAGTCATATCCAGTTCTTGGCTGCATCAACACTTCCTTGTCCTTGATGTTCAGAGGAGCACTTCTCAGTGTTGCTTGGGGATAGAAGCAAAGCAGAGTCTGACTTGGCATTTCTTAATTGTATAAGTTCTGTCTCAGGCATCAAGGGCTGGATTCTTAAAAGGACGTAGGTTTCTGTCTACCACTCTAGGCACCTAAATCCCTTAATCAAGCCCCAATGGGATTCACAAATCCCCCACTCAGTTGCTGCCAAACCTGGTAGGTGCCTAAAATTGCTCAGCACCTACATTTTTGCAGTGAAAGTGCCATAGGTGCCTATGGTTCTACCTCTGAGTATGTGCACTGCAGCCTTGCACTAGACATCCAGAGGCTTAAGCCCCAGAACAGTGCACAAACTGGAGGAAGATAGGCATTCCTCCCCCTAACTCACCTGCAGGGCCCAATCTGGTAAGTGTGCTCAGGGCAGTGGTTATTGCGCTCATCTCAGAGGTGAAAGATTGTTGTTCAGCTCTCTTCTTCCACTGAAGTGGAGTGGGGACTTGAAGATCACACCATCTCAGGTGAGTACTCTAACCGCTGGACTAAAAGTTATGAGGGAAGGCTGCCTCCTACAGCCGCTGCCACCTCTGGCAAAAATGGCTTAGGCACCTAACACCAAGAAATGACTTGCAGCTGAGAATTCCAAGCGGGGGAGGTGCCTTCCAGCAACACGCACTTAGGTGCCTATCTCCATGAGAGGGGTGGGGCTCATCATGGAGGTCTTGCCTTGGCATGTCCTATTGGAAACGTTTAGCATGCTGGCTTTTGTGTATCCTGTTCTTAGGTGCCGATATTTCCATAGGGAGCTAAGGCATTGAACTCAGGCTTTGTGACTCCCAATGATTTTCTAGATGTCTAAAAGTTAGGTATGACCACACTGAGAGCTATCATGCCTAGGTTTCTTTGTGAATCTAGCTCTTAAGTTTTGAGGAACAACTTGAGCCCATAATATTTATGGTGACCTCCAAACCTTACCCCACATAAGCACATAATTTAGGGTGGAGGGAGAAGCTCAACATGATGGAGCTGTGTCCCTTGTCTTTAATACTGGTATGACAATAGCTAACAGTACCGAGATGGTGCTACTTATACCACAGTATATAAAGAGACAAGATTTCAGAAATAAATGTTCTACATGCATGTTATGAAAATAACAAACATGCAGAACAGGAAGAACTAGAAATACTAATGAACAATCACAATTATGACATAACTGGCATCACAGAGGCTTGGTGGGATAATTCACATAACTGGAATACTGATATAGAAGGGCACAGCTTATTCAGGAAGGACAGGCAGGAAAAAAAAGGAGGAGATGTTGCCTTGTATATCAAAGATGTATATACACTTGCACTGAGGTCAAGATAGAAGTGGGAAGCAGATCCATTGAAAGTAACTGGGTAAGGATAAAAGGAGTAAAAAACAAGGGTGATGTCATGGTGGGGGTTTACTACAGATCACCTAACCAGGAAGAAAAGGTGGATGAGGCTTTTTTAAAACAACAAAATCATCCAAAGCTCTGGACTTGGTGGTGATGGGGGACTTCAACTACCCAGATATCTGTTGGGAAAATAACACAGCAGGGCACAGATTATCCAGCAAGTTCTTGGAATGCATTGGATACAACTTTTTATTACAGAAGGTGGAGAAAGTGACTAGGAGTGAGGCTGTTCTATATTTGATTCTTATAAATAGGGAGCAACTGGTTGAGAATTTGAAGGTGGAAGGTAGCTTGGGTGAAGGTGATCATGAAATGACAGAATTCATGATTCTAAGGCAGGGGTTGGCGCAGGCTGAGGGATGTGCTGGCCGCAGCTTCCTGCAGCCCCCATTGGCCTGGAGCAGCGAACCGTGGCCAGTGGGAGCTGTGATCGGCCAAACCTGCCGATGCGGCAGGTAAACAAACTGGCCCAGCCTGCCAGGGTGCTTACCAGAGATTGCCAGAGGTTGTTCTAAGGAATGGTAGGAGGGAAAATAGCAGAATAAAAACAGTGGACTTCAAGAAGGCAGATATTAGCAAACTCAGAGAACTGATTGGTGAGATTGTGTGGGAAGCAAGTCTAAGTGAAAAAAGTTCAGGAGAGTTGGCAGTTTTTTAAAGTGACATTATTAATGGCACAAGAGCACCCTACTCCAATGTGTAGGAAAGATAGGAAGTATGGTAAGAGCCAATCTGGGCTTAACCAGGAGATCTTCACTTACCTGAAACACAACAAGAGAGTCATACAAAAACTGGAAACTAGGTAAAATTATGAAGGATGAATTTAAAAATACCCCAACACAAGCACATAGGGACAAAATTAGAAAGGCCAAGGGCCAGCATAAAATGAGATTAAACTAGCTAGGGACATATGGGGTAACAAGAAAGCATTTTATAACTACAATAGAAGCGAGAAGACGACCAAGGACAGAGTAATCCCGTTGCTCAATGAGAAGGGAAAGACAATAGCAGAAAATGCAGCAGTGGCTGAAGCGTTAAATGCCTTTTTGTTTCAGTTTTCACCAAAAAGGATAGCCATGATCACATGGCTAACAAATAAATATCAGTGTAAATGGAATGGGCTCAGGCTTCGGTCCTCCCTTGTGGGGTTGTGTAGTAATTTTTGTTGTCAGAAGGGAGTCACAGTGCAATGAAATTTTAGAACCCCTGCTCTAGATAATACTTAGTCCTGCCTCAGTGCAAGGGACTGAACTAGATGACCTGTTCAGGTTCCTTCCAGCCCTACATTTCTATGATTCTAATACAATGAAATTCATTTTGTAGCTTTGGTAATTAATCATGCTGACTTTGCTCCTAAGATTTATGACATTCCTGGATCTCAAAGAGTGAATTATAGCTTTATAATATATGGGTACTTTTTATAGCCTTGTAAATGAGAAACTTTTATAGTCTTATATTTTGCAATATGGTTTCAGGAAGTGCAATGATGCAACTGTGCCCAAATAATTTTAGAATAATCCATATATGTAATGGTAGAGACTGAAGCTGTGGTTCCAGGCAGCAGCACCAGGACATTGAATATCACAGGTTTGCTTAATGTTCAGTGTGCATATTTTTAAAATTTCACTTCAGTTCTATGCACTGTGCTTATCTTCTTAGGGCCTATAATACTATCTGGTTGTAAAAACCACTGTCAGATTCTGAATGCTTATTTAGAACCAAACTATGGCCCATTTAATGTTTCTCCACAGGTGAGCAAAGTGTTACAGGGTACTCGCCCTGAACTGCAGGGCAGAGCAGGAAGCTGCCTGTGCAGAGCAACTGCTTCTCCTCCTACACGGGTGAGCAGGAGCTGGGAATTGGCCAGCTTGCTGGGGGACACAAACTGAACCAACTATAGGGCTGCTGGCAGGTCTGTCCCACAAGAGCTGGGGGAAAACTGGGAAGCAGATTGTGACTGGGTCACAAGCTGCTTCCTAGTCTGCTCCTGAGGCAACACAGCTTTGTGCTGCTCCGTACATCGGACTTGTGGCAAAGCCACGCGTTAGCCTTTGGAATGGGCCTCAGTTATCTCCCTGCAGCATAATATCTCAAACTCCGGTGGTTTTCTGGATTTTTCTGAGATTTTAGAAGGCTCAGAGACACTAATTCTACAAATGTGTATTCAACAATAGGGCAACATTTAAAAAAAACCAGCCATTGTGCCACTACCATACGCATGAGCAAAAAATATGACTGTACACGAATGTTAGCTGGGCATGGAAACACTAGTTTGCTTGAGCCATTCTGTGTTTGCATACACAATTACCTACCTGTGCCCACACATGCATAACTCTTGATGTCTATTTTTTGAAAATCTAGCCTTAGGTGTCTTTGTTGGTTCTGCAGTATTATTAGAAGAAATAAACCACACCCAAATTGTATATGTTATAATGCCTACAATTGTTTGTTAAGCTTTGATGACACATGTGCTTGTGTAAGGATACTCTGTCACCAGAAAAACTTGAAATATATAAGCACATTTCCTATCCTCGAATTAGCTTTAGTTTATTATATATGTGTTTGATGTCTTTTATGCATGTATACAATATAGTTGCCTATACGATGTGCCTGATTTTCATGGACTCACTCATCACTGCTTGTTCCAGTTGGTCTGTAATGGGGCAACAGAGGATTTCTTGACCCAGGCAAATCCTTGGCTAGTGTAAGCCAGTATAGTCAGCTCCATACCCCGCCTTACTACTTACTCTGCCTAAGGGATACATCAGCGGCAGGACAAAGCACATGTCACTCTACCAGATCTTCAGCTAATGCAGTGTCAGGCTGTAGCCAAAGTATCTTAGAGCAGCTCTGAGACTGCTCTCAGTTATTCCAGATGCTGTTTCGTCTCCCAGACAGCCCAGGATTGGGAGGGTGGAAAGGGCGATTTACCGTAAACTTGACACAGCTAAGGATCGAGCCCCATGAACACAGAAAAAGCTCTATAATTTCCAAACAGGTTAAAATTGGTGTATCATATATATATTGGCTCATTTGGTTGGAACATATGCCAAAATATCTTTGCTTTAATGAGTTTCTGTTTATTTATGATTTTTTTGTACAGAAATTGATTGTGAACAATATGAGTGTAATTAAATGTGGGGTTTCATTTTGTGCTTCAGTCATAAAAGATTACCTGCACATAGGCACTCTTTCTTTTCATGTCACAACATAGACAATACTTATTGCATATATTGGAAATAAAGAACAAGTGGCATAGTAGCTCTGTTTCCCCAGGTTTAATTGCAGGAACTATTGGTCCACTTCTTGTTGAAAACATTCTAAGGACCAAACTTTGCTTTCACTTGTATGTGCCTCTGAAGTCACAGGGAGTTGCATATGTATTTCTGAACATGGAATTTCGACCACTGTAAGCGTAATTTTTTTTCTGCTTAAGTATATCCTCCCTATGGGCCTGATCCAAAGCCATCTGAAATCAGTGGAAAGACTCCTAATCACTACAGTGGGCTTTGGATTAGAGCTGGTCAGGAGTTTAATGAACTGTTTTCTCACCGAAAATGTGGATTCTGCAAAACCAAAACTTTTTTGGGGGAAATGGTTGGGTTCACCAAATTTCTCAACTCAAAACATTTTTTGAAAAAAGCTCTGAAATTGTTCAAGTGAAAAATTCTGCTTTTCTGGTTCAAATAACTTTTGTTTAGAAAAATAAGGTAATTAGAGTAACTTTTTTTTAAAAAAGGGCTTGAAAGGACTTTTTAAAATTATGAAAACAAAACATTTTAATTGACCGAAACAATGTTTTTGAATTTTCAGCGTGTGAAGATTTTTTACTTTTGTCCTGATTTGGGAAGGGAAATTTTCATAATACAGGAAAATCATTTCCAGTCCAGCTATGCTTTGTATCAGGCCTTTAGTGACAGCATAAGTTGGGGAAGTTTTTTAAGAAGCCGATCAGAAATGTCAGAGTTTTATCTCCTGGTCATGTTTCCTGCTTATGTCAGCTGTAATTTCCTTTGCACTTAATTCAGTACGCTCAAGTAGACCACAATTCTTTCTCAACATTGCATGATACCTGTTGTGAAAAACCCCAGCTAGCTGGTTTGCTGTCACCAGAGTAGAGAAGAGTTGATAACACAAATCTGTCAACACCCCCTGCCAGGCTGCTAATGGGTCTTATTAGCATTCAGCTGTTAAGTATGCTTCTGATGGGCAGATGTTTGTGTCCTCACTGCATTGCAGGATAAAGTAGGTGGTCTTCCAGCTATGACTAAATATAACCTGAAATACATCAGCAGACCATCTGATAAAATGATTACTGTAGACTGTCCTTCAAACTTCTATAAAGTATGTGTTGTAGAGGAACTTCCAATTTTCATGGAGCTACTTTTAAAAAACACTGCTACTAAACAAGTTGTTTCATTTTCTCCACCACCGTGAAATATTTCTACATAGATGCTTGATAAATACACCTCAAATTAAATTTAAATTAGAGATGGCATGAGTCACTGAAGTTGGATCCAAGACTGATATCCAAATCTGAACTTTCCCTAAATCCAGGGTGTTTTTGTAATGAAACATTGTAGCAAAGTTGCTGCCCCTACATGCCCCCTTGTGGTCAGATGTGGTACATGTGCCTCAGTTCCCTCCCGCCCCCCCCACTGTCCTTTGGCCTACTCTGGACCTAGGAGTCACCTGGCCATCCAACCAGGCCACTTTATGGAGTCCAGTCCCTTCCAGGGCTACAGAGCCCTTTATCAAAGGACAACAAAAATATATACAAAGCAATGGGCTCAGCAGGCATGCCTGTGTTGTTAGTACTGCTGCTGCTGTTGCTCCTCCTGCTCCTCCCTGGTTTGATCAGTTCCCCCACCTAGGAGCTGCCACACTCCACCCCTTACTCAAGATTTCTGGCAGGCTCCAGCTCATCAGGGCCCCTGTCTGAGCCAGGCTTTCAACTAATCCCTGAAGCTGCCAGTCTGGCCCTTTATTCCCTCCTTATTCCTTCTTAGCCTTCTTTTCAGGCTATTTCCTAGAAAGAGGGCACTTTCCACCTTCTCTCCTCTGCATCTCCTCCACAACTGAGCTCACTCAGCTCTCTCTGGAGACAAACTGTCCTCTCCTCCCAGATGGGCTTTATTTCGATGTAGGCCTGGTTCACCCTCCAGGCACATCCAGACTGGTTAATTGGCCTCTCAGGCCCATATTACCTTTTCACAAGCTGTATGGGGTAAACACCCCATCACCGCCATGGTACACACAGACATCATGGTCTTCAGCATGAACTGAACTTGGGGGATTCTGCACCAAAAAGAAGTCCAGCTGAACAACAGGAGAACTTCTTTAATTGCAAGTAAGTTACAAGCTGTTATTACTGCTGGAGCCAACCACTAGAAGGAGACATGATCACATGCACAAAGCCAGTGTATTATATTCAGATGTGATGCTCTGTTTTGAGCTTGAAATATTATTTTTTTCCTGGATCCATTTTGAAACATTCTCAAAGTCTGGGGGAGACAAAAGGTTGGATTTGGGCCTTCGGTTTAAGTCCGTCTCCATTTTAAATCTATTCAGCAGACAATCTATATAAGAGAATTCAGTTAGAGAGACTGAGTACATTTGTCTATAGCACGTGAAATCAGCTTCCTTTCATTGTTTGTTATTACAACATATGGAAGTTATTCTAACAATATTTTGATGTTATGAGCTAACACTGTGCACCTGCACTTTCTCATGTCTAAGTTTTGGCATTTGTAATTTTTCACATCGCTTTCAAGTCCTGCACTCAGGTACCTACCTGAACTGTGCTGGGAAAAGCTGCACAAAACGTTTCAGAGGCCAGATTGTGGCCTTCTTGAACATATGTCTCTAGAGTTGTATTATCCCTTATGTGGTCTGAAAATAGAGATTTCCAAGAGAGGCCAAGAACTGCCATTGTGGGTAAGCAAGTGTCACAGGTCCCGTGAGTGCCATTCCTGGCCACCCACTAGCAATCCTTTGAGGGGAATCCAAGCCTCTGTGCTCTGGAAACCCAGCGTGCTTCAAGCTCCAGGTGCCTGAGCCCAGCCGCTGCCCCAATTTCAGGGTCCCTCGGCATGCTCTCGGAGTGTTGACCTTCTATCCGGCACACTTCTGCCACCCTCCTCCCTAGCTGCTTCACATCCCGCTGGGGCTTTTCCACCCTTTGCTGGGTATCATAAGAAAATAAGAACTGTTATACTGGGTCAGACCAGTAGGTAATCTAATCCAGGTAACAGCTAATTTGGAACCCACCATTATATATGTGTAGTTGGGATTATTTTTTTCCAGTGTGCATTACTTTGCACTTATCAATGTAGAATTTCTTCTGGCATTTTGTTGCCCAGTCATTCAATTTTGTGAGATCCCATGTAACTCTTCACATAGTCAACTTTGGATTTAATTATCTTGAAGAATTTTGTATCACCTGCAAACTGCCACTTCACTGTTCACTTCCTTTTCCAGATCATTAATGAGTATGTCCCAGTACAGATCCTAGGGGGACCCCACTGTTTACCTCTCTTCATTGTGAAAACTAATAATTTACTCATACCTTTTGTTTCCTATCTTTTAACCACTTACTTCCATAACCTTCCCTGTTATCCCAAGACTACTTACTTTCCTTAAGAGCCTTTGGTGAGTGACCTGGTCAAAGGCTTTCTGAAAATCCAAGTACACTATACTGACTAGATCATCCTAACTCACATACTTGTTGACACCTGAAAGAATTCTAGTGGATTGGTGAGGCACGACTTCCTTTACAAAAGCCATGTTGACCCTTTCCCAACAAATCAAATGTATCTATGTATATGATAATTCTGTTCTTTTCTATAATTTCTACCAATTTGCTTGGTACTTAAATTAGGTTTAGTGGCCTGTAATTGCCAGGATTGCCTCTAGAGACTTTTTAAAAAATCGGCATTACATGGACTATCTGCCAGTCATCTGGTACAGAAGCTGACTTAAGCAATATATACCACAACTAGTAGTTGAATAATTTCATATTTGAATTCCTTCAGAACTCTTGGGTAAATAACATTTGATCCTGGTGACTTATTACTGTTTAATATATTAATTTGTTCTAAAACTTTAACTGTGCTTCAGTTACCCTTTCCCTGCAGGATTTTAAATCATAATGTCTGTTAGTTGTGCCTCGTTTCTCTGTTCACAGTGGAGCCCTGGCCCACAGTATCTACCGCTCCCAGCAGGATTCTGGGCCACAGACACATTCAGCGTTGACTTAATTTCCATGGTCAACTGCTCAGATATCTTCTGATCAGCAGCAGACAAACCTCACTGTGCACACAAGGCCAGCAGGCGCTCTTTCTTGTTCGTAATTCATGCTAACTAACTTTACTCAAGACAAACGAATCGCTCGACCACGTAGACCCCAAACACTGCCATTCTGCCACAGATCCTAGTGAGCACTCCTTCCCCGCCTCCCACTAGGATTGCTGTGAGGGGAATCTAAGCCTCTGAGCTCTGAGTCTCCTTGAAGCCTGATGCAAAGCCTCTGCCCGAGTCTTGTGGCTCTAGGTACACTCTTAGAGCTCTGACATTCTATCTGGCACCCCCCTCCAAATGTTGGAACCCACAGTCCAGCCACCTAGTCCTTCTATGTGCAGCGCTGATCCTTCAGACTCCTGGTACTTAGACACACTCCTCTCCCAGAATCCACAAAAAGTGTGAAGCTTCTGGTTTACAATTTAACGTTCTCAGCGGCATGCAGCAGTTTAAAGCAGCTAACACTCTTTGGCCAGTCTAATTTATGCTCTTTTATATTTAATCATGTAAAGCACAGGAGAATCTGAATCATATAAAACAATAAATATCTGAAACTGCAAATCACCCTCACTTTCTATCTCACCCTTTCTTTGAGAGCCCTTGGGAAACCATCTGGGTCCAAGAAAGCAGGCAGGCCAGGTATCTTCTCCTCATGCAGGTTGTTATATGATAGCTGGTCTTTTCCCTACATGGAACCTCTTCCCAGCTTCTGTGACCTTCTTTACTCTCTTCTACCCCACACTATTTCTTCCTGTCTGGTCCTTGTTCCCATGTGATCCTTTATTTTAAACTCTCCTGGGGCTAAGCTTCACCAGTGATGCTACAGCTGTCAGCCAGTTTATACACACTGCGTAGTATGGCTGATGTGCTTCCCGGTGTCATATCACCTGCTGCAACCAGGAGACTCTAGCTGTTTCAAATCCTGGAAGATGTAGTACTCCCGGCTGCAACTGAAGGATTTCAGGCATCAGAGAGAGAGGAGGCATAGAGCAAGAATATAGGCTTTTGAAAAGCTAATTGAGACCTGCCCCATGGAGGCAGAGTATAAGGGTTTTTGCACATGCTCCCTGAAGTACATGAACTATGGGTAGCAGAAGGAGAAGGCATAAAACAGGAAATGCAAGCTCCTGTGGGGCCATTTTAAAGTAATCACAGTCCTTCACTGCTGCCACTGACCCTGTCTCTTCAGCCTTAGTAGCAAGAATGGGGGAGAATTCTGAAATAGAGGGAAGCTTCTGAGATGAGGGAGAGGGTGCTTTTGAGTGATGGTTGTCAGATGGGTTTTCCGAGTCAGGAGGAGTGAGTGCTTATGTGCACATGAGGATGTTTCTGAGCTGGGAGGTGGGATTGGAAGGCAGGGAGCTCAGGGGGCCTCGGGAATTTCTCAGGCGACAACAGAGAGGATTGAGTAGTCAAGGCTCAGTGCAGGGGGCAATTTAACCAATTGGGAATGAGGTAGTGGGTGAATTAATGGTGTGAGGAAGAGAGTCAGAGAGCAGGGTGGAGATTGTAGAATAACAGCTAGTCTATGGAGGGAGGTTGATGCCATAGTTACAGGGCTGGCTGAACCTCTGGTCCCCCTGAGTGCACCCTCTCAGGTGTCAGCTATTGTGCCTTTATGACTTCTGGGATGAAATTCCACAGATCTCTTACTCCTAGATGGGATGGTGGGCTACAGTAATCTGTATATCAACTGTGCTTACTCTGCAGAGCCAACTGAGTTTGGAACCCGCTGTTCTTCCCTTTATGACCAGTAATGAGTAGAGTGGCCACATAGCCCTCTTAAACCAAAGTATTGTTTAGTCTTAACAGTAGGAACAAAGCATTTAGAGAAAAGGATTCTAAAAGTGCAGTCTATACACATCTTACCTGGAGGCTTACCATCCCCTGATGGAAGCCTAGGAAATCATAATTTCTTCAGACACTCCAGTGGGTCTCTGCGTGTGCCAGTTTCTTCTCTCCAAACAGCTTTCCAACGGACTTCCCTCTACAATCACTTTTTATCCAGCCAGAGTACTTTATTCTCTCAGCTCCTCGGCTTTTTGATCCCACAGTCCAAAACCAGTTGGTAGGCTCAATGGGAGGTTGAGGCAGTCTCCTCGGGGCAGTGTCTCTCCCACTGTCCTATTAAAAACCCTCAAGGGTTTGCTGAAGGGTGTCTTATCTCAAGTCACCATTTTGCCTCATTGATTTTTTCCCCAGTCACTTGTTGATTTAACCCAAAACAATTTGACAGAAAACAACCCAATATTTAACCCAATATAGTCCTACAGTAATAACCAGGTCAATATACAGTATTTATAAATTATTGCAGAGCACCTCTGTGTACGTCACTGTTGGGACTAGGAGAGAACGGTGAAGAGATAGCAGAGGGATTAATAGTAGTTTTCCCACTATGACCTTTTCTGTAAAGTGTCCCACTTTTTCATTTTGAAAGGGGAGGAAAGTGGGAGTGGGACAAGGATTGCCTTTATCTTACTGCTTCTCCACCCACCTCTGTTATCACTCAGTAAAATTCTTCTGAGTGACAACCACCAGCCAGATTATCCCAGTTTTTCCATGAAATTATGATCAGCCTGCAGAGGAGGATAGGAGGTGGTGGGATGGAGGAGGTGCAGCTTTCAACTTGCAGCCATACCAGTTATTCTGGGCACTAGCAACAACTAGGCAGTGCTGTCAGTTTCTAATTTTCCCGAGCAAAATCAGTTCACTAATATTCCCATAATCCTGGGAAAAGAAAAGATGCCCAGCTTTAGGAGTGTAATGACTGCCTGCTATGAATCAGGGAAGAGGCCAGATTAAGAAGATTAAATGCTAGGGGCTAGATTCACAAAGAAACCTAGATGTGGTGAGGCTGAGCATCACTACACCTAACTTTTATGCACCAAGAAAATCATTGGGGTTCACAAAGCCTGAGTTTGGTGCCCAGGCTCCATATACAATGAATGCGGAAAGACAGACACCTCAGAATGGGATTCACAAAACCTCACCTAAATTAGCCAATGAGAGATGCCAAGGCAAGGGGGTGTGCTAAGCCCTGCCCCTTTCAAGGAGTTCAGCACCTAAGTTTGGGCTACAGCAGGGTGTGTGGGGAGAGAGAGGTGTCTCCCTCAGCTTGGCATTCTGAACTGCAAACCCTTTTTTGGTGGTAGGTGCCAACAACATTTATGCAGAAAGCTGCCGCTGGCTGCAAACTTCCCTCATAACCTTTAGCCCAGTCGTTAGAGCACTCACCTAGTGCGTGGAAGACCTCCAGTTTAAGTCCCCTCTCCACCTGGGTGGGAGAAGGGATTTTAATAGGGCTTTGCTCCCTCTCAGCTGAGTTCCCTAATCACTGGGCTATGGGTAGCCTTGGCAGAATTTGATTTTTATATTTTTTATAATTGATGAATAATATTGATGTTTGTTTCAAATACGTTTTATTAGATTAGTATCGATTCACATGTTCACAGTTGTGTGGAATTATGGGGAAGGGTTAGACAATTAATGACAGTAGGCATTGAGATTCAAAAAGTTAAAAGCTTTACAAACTACTAAAATAACTGGTTAAAGGACAGGGAACAAAGGGTAGGAATTAATGGTAAATTCTCAAAATGGAGAGGGGTAACTAGTGGTGTTCCCCAAGGGTCAGTCCTAGGACCAATCCTATTCAATTTATTCATAAATGATCTGGAGAAAGGGGTAAACAGTGAGGTGGCAAAGTTTGCAGATGATACTAAATTACTCAAGATAGTTAAGACCAAAGCAGATTGTGAAGAACTTCAAAAAGATCTCACAAAACTAAGTGATTGGGCAACAAAATGGCAAATGAAATTTAATGTGGATAAATGTAAAGTAATGCACATTGGAAAAAATAACCCCAACTATACATACAACATGATGGGGGCTAATTTAGCTACAACGAGTCAGGAAAAAGATCTTGGAGTTATCGTGGATAGTTCTCTGAAGATGTCCACGCAGTGTGCAGAGGCGGTCAAAAAAGCAAACAGGATGTTAGGAATCATTAAAAAGGGGATAGAGAATAAGACTGAGAATATATTATTGCCCTTATATAAATCCATGGTACGCCCACATCTCGAATACTGTGTACAGATGTGGTCTCCTCACCTCAAAAAAGATATTCTAGCACTAGAAAAGGTTCAGAAAAGAGCAACTAAAATGATTAGGGGTTTAGAGAGGGTCCCATATGAGGAAAGATTAAAGAGGCTAGGACTCTTCAGTTTGGAAAAGAGAAGACTAAGGGGGGACATGATAGAGGTATATAAAATCATGAGTGATGTTGAGAAAGTGGATAAGGAAAAGTTATTTACTTATTCCCATAATACAAGAACTAGGGGTCACCAAATGAAATTAATAGGCAGCAGGTTTAAAACAAATAAAAGGAAGTTCTTCTTCATGCAGCGCACAGTCAACTTGTGGAACTCCTTACCTGAGGAGGTTGTGAAGGCTAGGACTATAACAATGTTTAAAAGGGGACTGGATAAATTCATGGTGGCTAAGTCCATAACTGGCTATTAGCCAGGATGGGTAAGAATGGTGTCCCTAGCCTCTGTTCGTCAGAGGATGGAGATGGATGGCAGGAGAGAGATCACTTGATCATTGCCTGTTAGGTTCACTCCCTCAGGGGCACCTGGCATTGGCCACTGTCGGTAGACAGATACTGGGCTAGATGGACCTTTGGTCTGACCCGGTACGGCCTTTCTTATGTTCTTATGTTCTTATGTTCTTAAGTCTAAATCACTGGATTTTGACTCTGTGTTCTCAATCAGATTTTTTTTTTTTACTTTGGCTATCTGCAAATTTCTATTATGATTGATGGAAATATTTTTTGTTTGTGTATGATGAAATCAATGTTTACTGACATTTACCAGTAAAAATCTAATCCTTTCAAGCTTAGCTATACCATATTCTGAGGAATACCACTATTCATCCTTTTCATTGGTCTTCCACTATTTTCACCTTGTCCTATTAATGGAAGTTATCTGATAAAAGAAAACGATCCGGTAGAACCAACCTCACCAGATGTTGAGCGACTGCTATAGATGTATTAGTCTTTACTAGTTCACTGTAGAATGGCTACCTCCATCAGGATTGTGAAAGATCTTGGTGACACAAAAATCAAGCGGGGAATAAATGGACCCATTAAAAAATATGGAAGACATAAATTCTTGTGTGTGTGTGAAAGCACAAAAGAGCAAAGGAAGTATTTTCATTACATTTTATTATTCAGCAAGGACCTACATCTGTTTCCAGTTTGTGCTGATTATTGACACATCTGGATATTTGGCCTTAGGAACTGCAAGTTGCTGTTATGGCATTATTCTCCAAATCAACTTTTCAGACCACCCAGAAAATAATACAGCAAATGCTGTGAGAAGGTTGTGATATTTGTAATAAGATTGCCTTTTGGCATCAGGAAGTATCGTACAAATGGGATTCTGGCGTCTTGCATTTTATAAATTACAATTTTGCATTTTTTGACACCTGTGGGGAAAGTAAGGCTGTAGCCAAAGGGCTTATTATTTGACCTGATAAATCAGAATGGCCTGATAAAGTCTCGAAGTAGCTGCTATAGATTAGTGCAGTAGGTAAACTACTTGCCTTATGTACAAGCTGGTTCAGGTGGAAGCAAAAGAGAGCATGGCTATACAGCCTATGCTGAGTCAGAAGTTTATTTAGAATGTGGTCAGATGTATTTCTCGCTATGAAAATCTCATTGTTGAAAAGAGAATGTTGCCCAAGTCCCTGACCCTTGAACCTTTTTATTCTGAAATCAAGAGTTAAATTTTCTTCATATGTGGTCTAAGGATGGTAATTTCTTCCTAGGATCTGCATAATAGGTATTGTGAAGTAGGTTTAGAAAACCAAAACATGATGAAACATTTATTTGTTAGAATGCAAATAATTTAAAAATAGAGTAATTTGTTGTTTTTAATGAATAGTTTAGATAATATATGGTCATGTTCATCACTGTCTGTAGTGGGTTACACCAGGAATTTATTTAGCCCTCTGTAGGAAACTGCCAAAAAGCCTTAGAACAAAGATACGCTAGAAATGATTAGCTGCTATTTGATGAACTGCAGGATGGTGGGTGGTTTTGTGCTCTCCCTGAGAAAAAGCTCGGAGACATGAGTTTTGTTGTCTCAACAGATCTTACAGTTCTTTCAGGTCACTGATAAGTTTTCTTTAAACCCCTTCCCCAACCTTTCTTTTTATTGATTTAAAAAAAATACTTTAACAGTAACAGAAAATTAGTAAGTACTAAGTATAAGTTTAATAATAACATTGGTAGGTTTGGGCTGAAAAATGAATTATTGTATAAAGATTCCTCTATTGCCCTTATCACTATAGTATCTGAGTGCTTTCCAGTGGCATATTAAGTGACGTGATTAAATCTATCACGTGTGATACTTCTAATTGAGGGAAGAATCTTCAAAACAAACTTCTGGAGTTCAGACCAATTAGATGTTAATTTCTGTTACAGCAGAGGACCATATTTTGGGCAAGAACCAGTGGTCTGTGCAGGTGCTGGCGGTGAGTTACTGTAATTATCTGGTCGACCTGTAACTAAACGATTTTGTATTTGAAAGAGTATACTGAATTAGGAAATTATTTCATTATTGATTCCTAAATGTTAAATATAGGACAGTGACAGAGGGAAAAACAATATGTAAAAATAAAATTTACTTAGGCTAAAACTTTTGAAAGTGCCTAAATAACTTATGCTCCTAAGTCACATTTTCAAAAGTCATTTTTATACTAGGGCCAGATTTTTAAAGGTGTTTAGTTGCCTAAGATGCTTGTGTAATGTTCCAAAGTACCTAAGCACCTAACTCCCATTGACTTCAATAGAAATTAGGCACCTGAATATCTCTAAAAATCTGGCCCAACAATACTATAAAACATTTTCAGACCCAAGTTTAGAACTGCCCATGATTCTCAGAAATAGGCTCCATCTCTTTCTTCTGAGATTCATCTCCTGCAGTACTCTACAAACTACCTGGCATCTTTCAGAGAAAGAAAAATGTAAGTCTGTCCTCCAACCACCATTTTTAGTTTAACAAGGAATAAAAAGGACATCATCATATCCCACAGAGTACAGACTCATTTTTACACCAGAGAAAGATTTGTGTTTCTTAACCAGCAATGGTGTATAACTCAGAAATGCTCACTGAATTATCTTGGTATGTGATTTTTCCAGTCTGGTAGAGGCAGGAGAATCTGTATGCTTTCACTCACAGAAGTACCAGGCTGGATCTGGCTCTGGGTAACCCTGTGAAGTCATTCAATTGGCTCTAGTGCCTATGATTCAGTGTGCAACTTTCTCCCCCTCACTTTACTTGCTCCATACTACATTGCCATATCAGAGACCTTGTGGCTTTCAGACTGGTAGTACTATTTGAACCAGCTGTGTAGCAGTGAAAAAAGATTAGGAGAGCAAGATGAGCTTGCTGAGCTCTTGTTTTCTTACTGTGTGTGTGTGTGTGTGTGTGTGTGTGTGTGTGTGTGTGTGTGTGTGTGTGTGTGTGTTGGGGGAGATATCTTGGTGGATGTTGGACCCCATTCAATTCCATTCCATTCAACAAAAAGTTCTCCAAGTTCTTTCCAGGAGTCCCACAATCTATTTTTCTCCTCCTGTCTTGTTTTCCAAAGGTCCTTTCTGCATCCTGCACAGAAATTCCTTTTACAAGACCAACTGCCATGTCATATCTTACTGGCAGTAGTGCCACACTGGAAACCTTACCATTCCTTATGATTAATTGTGACTTCAACTGTTTGAGCTTTTGCTTTTCTTCGGAGAATCAACTCTCTGGGACATGAGAAAACTGATTACCTTTAATACAGGGCTGCAAATCCTGCCCATGCCTGGTGTGTCATCCGAGCATGTTAGTAGGCTGTGCCACTCCCCAGCTGAGTTCAGGACCAGTGCAATGAGGGAATCTTTGATCTAATGCTTCTGTCTGTGTTGTCTTTTGTCCAGGGCTCTAACCACTGCTGGAAGTAGCACAGATAGAAGCAAAGGAACTTAGAGCATAACTCCCTCACTGCAATTCCTAAGAGCAACTTCTTCCCACAGAGGAGGAGCAGAGAGAAAAATCTGCAGCCCCCTCCCCTCCTCCTAACCTGGATGTGGCCTCCATGCTCCAGGAGACAGAGACCCTTCTGGTGGCCTTCTACAAAAGCAGACCCATCCATCTGTCTCCCTTTCTCATGCAGTCTGTGGGGAGGGGGAGAGAGGAATTCCTAATCCCTTTGAGGGAACTGGAGAGGGATAACTTTTCTGCTTCTCAAAGGCAGCCAAGAGAGAAACACCTTCCAGACAGCCTAACTTCCTGTGGATGCCCCTGGGTGGGACTGAATAGTGCTAGGTTGGTCGTGGTACAAGGTGGATGTAGGGTGCTAGCAGGGGCAGAAGAGGCCTTCAAGAGGAAGATGCAAACTGTTATGTCCTAGGGGCAGCCGGTGTAGGAAGCAGTCACTTGAGGCCAGAGAGCAGACAGCTAACCAAAACCTCCATTTTATTTACAGAAACAGAGAGCTCACTCAGCCAGTTGAAACCGGCTGAGCTATCCCTTAATAGTCTAACTCAGTTGCCATAGTAACAAAACCCATGACAACCAAATACACAACATATTCCTCCCCCTCTAATAAGAACATCCCCTAAATAAAACACACACTAAACTAGAGAAGGAGGGTAGACTGCCTCCATTCCCAGCTAAACCCTGGGGATTATTTTGCCCCATAACCGTGGGTTCACCCTAACTAAAGATCCAGCCAATGAGGAGGCCTTCTGTCTCTAGGTGGATTACGGCGAACTTCTGGTGTTGTTGCACCCGAAAGTACTAGGGGCTCAGGGTCCGCAGCACGAATAGGTGAGGAGGTGGTATCAGCTCGTGCTGGGCAAAGGGGTATCTCAGCTGCCGGCAGTAATGGAGGAGAACAGTCAGGAACAGGTGATTTGTGATTCGGTGTCTCACCAGGAGGGGTGAAGTCAGACCCCTCAACTGCAGATGGGTCCTGAAGACTGGCATGACCTGGCAACAGCTGATCTACATGTCGCCGCCAGGTAAGATTCTCTGCAGTCCGGACTGTATAGGAAACAGGTCCTGTTTGAGTGATGACTGTGGCCGGGACCCATTTAGCTCTGGAAGTATAATTCCGAGCCAAAACTGGCTGCCCTGGGCTAAAGGTTCGGTCTTTTGCTCTGGGTGCCCATCTGATTACTTGATATTGCTGCTGATGTTGCACAGTTTGTCTGGGTTCAGAAGGTTTCAGCAGATCAAAGCAAGTGCGCAGCTGTCGTCCCATCATTAGAAAGGCTGGGGAAGCCTGGGTCGTAGCATGAGGTGTGTTTCTATAGGAAAGTAAGAAGGTATCCAGATGCTTTTGAATGGAGTGTTGTCCCTTTGCTGATTTCAAAGCGTTTTTCATTGTCTGCACAAATCTTTCAGCTAATCCGTTGGTGGACGGATGATATGGTGCTGACGTGATGTGGTATATCCCATTTGCCTTCATAAAATTTTGAAACTCCTGAGAGACGAACTGCGGTCCGTTGTCGCTCACAAGTTGTTCTGGCAGACCAAAACGACTAAAGAGTCCTCTTAGTTTTTGGATAGTACTCTCTGCAGTAGTGGACTGCATTATAGAGACTTCTGGCCATTTAGAATGGGCATCTACTGCCACCAAGAACATGCTTCCTTCAAGGGGGCCAGCAAAGTCAACGTGAATACGTTGCCACGGGTTTTCAGGCCAGTCCCATGGGTGTAGGGGTGCCCACTGGGGTGCATTTCTTACACTCTGACATGACATACAAGCTTTTGCCTTCTCTTCAATAGCACTGTCCAATCTAGGCCACCAAAAATAGCTTCGTGCAATTTCCTTCATGCGCACTATTCCACAGTGACCGGAATGTAGCTGTTCTAACATCTGTGATCTCAGGGGTAGTGGAATAATGACACGCCTCCCCCACAACAAACAACCAGATTGGACCGATAACTCCGTCCGCCTGGACATGTAGGGAACAAGGTCGGGTGAGACCGGAGAGGTTTGTCGAGATTTTCCATGCATCACCAGGTCCATAACTTGGGATAATACTGGGTCAACGCGGGTTGCCTTCTTTATCTGAGTAGCAGTGATGGGTGTATTCTCTACCTGTTCAAAGTAGAAGATTTCCTTTTGGGCACTATCTTGATGTTTGACCGGTAAAGGCAACCTTGAGAGGCCATCTGCATTGCCGTGCAGAGTGGATTTCCGATATTTGATTTCATATGTGTGTGCAGAAAGTATCAATGCCCAACGTTGCATATGACTAGCAGCTAATGGGGGAATGCCTGTGTAGGGTCCAAAAATTGATGTCAGAGGTCGATGGTCTGTAAGAAGAGTAAACTTTCGCCCAAACAGGTACTGATGAAACTTCCTAATTCCAAAAACAATTCCTAATGCCTCACGTTCGATTTGGGCGTAGTTAGTTTCTGCTTTGCTTAGAGTGCGTGAAGCAAAAGCAATAGGTCTTTCTTCTCCCGAAGGCATAATGTGTGACACGACCACTCCCACTCCATAAGGGGAAGCATCGCAGGCCAATTGCAGGGGTAAGGATGGATCAAAGTGCGTTAGAACTTCAGAATTTAACAATGCATCCTTAGCTTTGTTAAATGCAACATCACAGGCTTCAGTCCATTTCCAGGCCTTGTTCTGCCCAAGGAGCTCATGAAGTGGTTTTAGCAGTGTGGCTAACTGTGAGATGAACTTTCCATAATAGTTCAGTAGTCCTAGAAATGAGCGTAGCTGGCTTACATTTCGAGGTGGGGGAGCCTCCACAATAGCTTTAACTTTTGCAGGGGCCTTATGAAGACCTGCAGAATCGATGATGTGTCCCAAATATTCAACAGAGGGCTTGAAGAATTCACACTTGTCTTTGCGAACTCGTAGGCCATACTCTTCCAGTCTTTGTAGGGTAGCCTCTAAATTCTTTAAGTGATCCTCTTCATTTCTTCCAGTGACCAGGATATCATCCAGATAGCACTGAACTCCTGACAAGCCACACAAGATCTGGTCCATAGCCCTCTGGAACAGGGCGGGAGCCGATGTGATTCCGAAGGGTAGGCGACAGTATCGATAAAGCCCCTTATGAGTCACAATAGTCAACAGCTCTTGGGACTTCTCATCGACGTGCATCTGTAAATATGCTTGACTCAGATCAATCTTACTGAACTTTTGTCCCCCAGCCAGGCCTGCGAAGAGGTCATCGATGCGGGGAAGCGGGTATTGCTCTGCACACAACACTGGGTTGACAGTGACTTTAAAATCACCGCAAATCCGGAGAGAGCCATCTTTCTTCACTATTGGAACGATAGGAGTGGCCCATGAGCTATGGGTAACTGGTATTAGGACTCCATTGGTGACCAGGCGCTCCAGGTCTGCTTCAACTTTTGGCCTGATGGCATATGGCACAGTTCGGGCTTTCAGATATTTTGGTGGACTGCCAGGTTTAATGTTCAATGTCACAGTGATTCCCTTCATACTTCCCAAATCATCTCCAAAAACAGCAGCATGTTTCCTTAGTATAGGGGTTAGACTGGTTTCTTCTTTAGTCATCCGGTGCACTTCTGCCCAGTTCAGCTGAATCTTCCCAAGCCAAGACCTACCCATTAAGGCTGGGTAGTCACCTCTCACCACAAACAGTGGCAATTTAGCCACCTGTCCATTGAGCTCCACCTTAACATCAATGGTGCCCAACATGGGCACAGCTTCACCTGTATACGTCTTCAGAACAGTTTTTGTTGCCTTAAGCGGAAGATGCTGTAGCTTTTCCTTATACACAGTCTCAGGAACCAGCGAGACAGCTGCACCGGTGTCTAGTTCCATGCGTATAGGTTTGCCCTCCAATAAGGGGGTTACCCAGTATTCATGTGAGCCCGCTGCCAAAGACAAAACATGCAGTGGCACTTCCTCTTGTGAGGAGGTGTCACCTTGATCATCCTGGGTCTGCTCTAGGGTATGCAAGGTTCCTCTTTTTGTCGGCCAGACCACAGGCCTCTTTTTCTTTTGTTTACAGGCATACTCAATGTGTCCCTTTTTGCCACAGTGTCGACACACCAGGTCCTTACACCAGCATTCTGATGCCTGGTGACCCAGCTTACCACAGCGGTAACATTCTTGACTCTGCACCGTTTTGTGGGTCAGTTCTTGTGACACTTTTTGCACCCTAGGGGATGCACCGATGTATTGTGCCTCCCTTGTAGCCAGTTCCATGGAGACAGCAATATCAACAGCCTTCTGTAATGTAAGCTAAGCCTCTGTCAGTAGGTGCTTCCGTATAGCTTCACTGCAGAGGCCACACACTAACCTGTCACGCAGGGCATCATTTAACATCTCTTTAAATTCACAGTGTTCTGCTAGCTTTTTTAAAATGGCTACAAATTGTACAACTGTTTCATCTTCCTTTTGGTCTCTTTTGTGGAACCTATATCTTTCAACAATTACCAGTGGTTTTGGGGAGAAATGAGACCCCAGGATTTCCACAATGTCACTGTAAGATTTAGTCTTAGGCTTAACAGGGTGTAGTAAGCTGCATAGCAGAGAGTAGGTTTTAGCCCCTACAACAGTTAAGAATATTGGCACCTTCTTCGCTTCTGTAATGTCATTTGCAATACCAAAAAGCTCAAAACGCTCAGTATACACATGCCACTGCTCTGTATTCTCATCAAAAGGCTCCAGGGGCCTGGTCAGAGTAGCCATGATTTTTAGTTTCACTTTCACAGTCAGTGCAAACAAGCAGCTTTTTTTTCTTTGTTTGGTCTTTACCTTGACTTCTACTTCCTTCTGTTACTGGAGCAGCACCGGAATCCCACCCTCGTCGCCAGTGTTATGTCCTAGGGGCAGCCGGTGTAGGAAGCAATCACTTGAGGCCAGAGAGCAGACAGCTAACCAAAACCTCCATTTTATTTACAGAAACAGAGAGCTCACTCAGCCGGTTGAAACCGGCTGAGCTATCCCTTAATAGTCTAACTCAGTTGCCATAGTAACAAAACCCATGACAACCAAATACACAACACAAACGGTGAGCGTTTCATGTGGATGGGATTGATAATGGAGTGGAGTGAGTGAAAAGACACAATATGGAATGTGGGGAAGAAAGGAAGCAAATTGTGTGCTGGAGGATAGAAGGGTCCTTTTCAAATTTCTGTTTGAGGGACCCATCTATAAATCATTATGCCCCTGCCTTAGTAACCATGTGTAATTCAACACTTACAGTTTGGATCTTCACCAAGTGTTAGAACAGAAGGGCCATTGCTGAAGCATCCTCTGCAGACAATGGCAGTTTAAACTGAAGTGGCTGTTTTAGAACAGGGTTTTAGTCTTTGTGGCTTTATTGGTTATGAGAGGAGATAGTTCTTCACAAAATGCAAGTCTTTTCCTAATCTCTAAAGAAAGGATTTATTACCAATTTGGCCCAGAGCAGTGCTGGAACCTCTTCCCACTTCAGTTCCCTGGACACTGCCCTCCCCCAAATATGGTCTGACTATTCTGAATACTCTTGTGTTGCTGACTTACACATAAGTATCATAGGCATCTGGCTTTAGCATATGGAATACAGATCGTTCTTGATTGCAGAACAGATGTGCTACTTTGAAAGGAAACAATTGCATTTGAAGAACATGGGTTATAACCGTAAGCCCTGTCCTATCCTACACATCTTGCTGACATTTCTTTTTGTACAATACAGATTTGTTTATTAAATTTCCACAATATAAAAATACCAGAATCTATTAGGGAAGAAGTAGATGGTAATATTTTCAGATGTGCCAACAAACCATTCATTGGAAACATATGTTAAGAATCAGTCTCTTACAATTATTCAAGACCCATGCTAGGAGAAGATGAGACTGAATAGGAAGAGGGGAAAAAGACACAGAAAAGCAAAGTCCAAAGCCCATACAGGGAAATATGAGTATGCTCTGAACATGCTCCCATTGAAGTAAATAACAAAACTCCCACAGACTGCCTTGTGAGCAGGATCAGGCCTAGAGTTAACCAAAAGTGTTTTGATGCTGATACCACTCCATTGACAAGAAATCTCAATAACCAGATATTTGGCCCAGTTCAGAAATGACAATATGGTGATTTATGTTGTACTCTGTCAGTTGGTCAGAAAATGGGTGTCAGTGGCAACCAGGTTATTTGAGCCTCTTAACTCCTTACAGGTAAAGGAGGGGTTTTATGCTACCCTTATCTGTATGTTTATGACAGGAATGGTGCAATGTAAGTTAAAGTTTGTGGGTGACATTCTGTTGTTTGTTATACAAGTGCAATCCCACTGAAGAATAGTATTGCATAGGTATGACTGAGATCAGAATTTGGTCTGATGTGCGTGTTTGGGAGTGATTCTAAGATGCTCCTTGTAGTTATAACTTCTGCTACATAACCACTTTCACCACTCCTCACAGAAGTGGCTGAATGTCATAAGGGTGTAAATTACAATATTCTGCTGCTTACACCCATTTTCTGAATAGCTTACATGAGTCATGTACTTTACACTAAATCCTAGACTCATAGACCTTAAAGGCCAGAACAGACTATTATGATCATCTAGGCTGATTTCCGGCATAACACAGGCCAAAGGACCTCCTCCAGTAATTCTGCACCAAGCTCATAGCTTTTGTTTGAACCACAGCATATATTTTTAGAAAGACATCCAGTCCTGATCTGAAGTTATGGAAACTCCACCACATCCCTGGGTAAGTTGTTCCAATGATTAATTACCCTCACTGTTAACAATTTGCACCATATTTCAAGTCTCAATCTGTCTAGTTTTGACTTTCAACCATTGGCCCAGCCTAATGTGGCCCAGAAACTTATGTGGGAGTTATGTCCACTTACTCCAGGTTACACTTGACTCATTTTTTGTATGTAGACAATCATGGTTAGTGTAGAGAATGCCATTGTTTCAAATGTGATGGAATCAAACACAATGGGATCCGATGTCAGTGGAAAATATACAGACTCTGAAGATTTACATACAATAGAAATACATATAATTTATTAGAGCAAAATGGAGACCGGTCCAGGGAAATGTGAGGATGGATCTGAATATTATCTGAGTCTCAAAGATCTGACTTGTTCTAGAGTCACCGAAACATCACAATGGAGTCTGTTACATGGAAATCTGCCTGAAGATATTGTAGGCAATGTACTGAAAAAGAAAAATAAGTGAAATGCTGCAGAATGGTAGGATAGTAATAGAACAGAATCTCATGACAATAACTGAGACGTAGGCAGCACTACGTAGTTAATCATAAATGAATATAGATGTCTTGCAATACAAGAAAATACAGGGACCTTTGAAAAAGAGTAATAACAATGATTCTCCAAAGGAAATTAAATGGTTATTAATCACAAAATTTTGGATAATTTGAAAGAGTCTAAACTCCCGCTCACTCGTTTGGCAGGACCCCATATGACCAAATTCGTTTTACCTAAATAAAAATCTTCTTTAAATTTGTGTGTATGACCAAAACCAAACAGACCATAGTTCCAGGTTATTTATTTAATCTTCTGTATTTTATGGCTCTGTAAATGATTGTCATTATTTGTATCCTCTGTTCACACTAAGTTCATATTGTCAGATATTATTTTCTCTAGTTTTATTCGCTAGTAAAATGTCTTAAATTGTTTTTTACGTTAAGTACAAATAATTTTAGAAGTGTTGTTTCCACAGTCTAAATATACATGACATACCCATTCCAGTATCACCACCTCTTTACTCTCCTCAGGGTGGAGAGGGGCAGGCAGTTTACAGCAAGTGTCACCAGATGTGTCATTCTTGTGGGCAAGAAATGCCATCAAAGGCTTGACCTCCACATACGCAGTGTCATTGGTTGATTTGGCAGATCATCTCCAAGGAATGCCAAATCTATAAATTGCAGGATATCTGTGGCATATGGAATTTTATAAATCTCCCACACAGCCTTCCAAATTCAGTACTGCAGTACACCACAACAAGCAACTGGTGTTCACGTTGCATGAAAGTTTTATTATAGAAACAGAATAATAGATATGAATAAAAAGATACTTCTATCATACACCCAAGGCTCCAGCTTTAAGAACTTATGGAAGTGTTAAGATTTTGAATGAAAGATATACCCATCAGTCTGCCTGATTCATGACTCTTCTCTCTTTTGATACTTGGTTGGCCCATATTAAGATGTTTTAAGGATATACCATGATCTCTCATTTCACTGAAGCATCTTAGTGTAAAAGAGCAAAACGATTGGATATTTGTAATTTAGTAGGGAAATTGTAGTAAATATACTTGAGGCAAAGAATAAATACAAGATTCTGAGAACCAAGAGGAAGAAAACTGTAATAAAATAAAGTTCTTGTGAAAGAAATACAAAAACATGGAGCAAAGAGTGAAGATAAAATCTGTGATTTCACTGGGAACTTGCCACTCAAAGCCCCCTGTGTGCTTTTCTTTGCAGTAAAGATACACTGATAGTTTACTGTTGCCACACACAAGAAGCTACATATTTAGCTATGTAACTTATTTTGTCAAAAAAAAAACAACCCACCGCCATTCTTTCTTCCTCGTCTCATATTAGTTTTCAGGTCTCTCCGTTTAACTACCACTGATTTAATAAGAAAAACTGAGGTGCATAAAAATAAAGATTTCCAAGAAGCAGTTAGAAATTTCTACAAAATGTTTACTAGAAGATAGATTTTTAAATGTATTTAGGCACCTAAAGAAACGCCTATTAGGCACTTATCTGCATCTTTAGGTGCCTCAAAACCCTTAAAAATTATGGCACTGTAAGTTTTTCACATGAATAAGAGAAATTCCATTATACCGTGATCTCTAATACAGCACTGATTGGATGTGATAGTCATCCAGTAAAGTCATTTAGATAAACCAAACATCTTTTAGAGTGAGTGACATGTCTCACTCCCCAAGCAATCATTGAGGTATCATTATAAAATCAATAAGGAATGATCATACAGTTTAAGTTTTATGAGACAATTATGTAAATTTATAGCTTTTCCCTCACTTCAAAAGAGGGGGAAAAAACCTAATTCCAGAGAGCGAAGAGTGTATCAAATAGTAGTGAGACTACACTGAAGTAAACTATTTTGAAGCACTAAAGGGGAACTTATCACTACCCTCCTCCAGTGCAGATTCCCACAGCATCAACCATTCTGAAATCTGAGTGATGGAGTTTGTAGAACTGACCCAAAAATAAAAGAAAGACAGCAACTTTCCATGAATCTAATGTTACATTAGTCATCCTCTTGAGCTCCACTGTTCCAAGAAAAATGGAGAAAATGAAGCATGGACATTCACATATGACTGTTCAAGATCTCAATTAAGTCAATAGTGGCAAAACACTATTGACTTCTATGTTAGTAGGATCATGCCCATAGTTCCAAAATAAAGTCAACTTCAAGGTCTCGCATTCTTTTGGATGCTGATCTGATCTTGTGAAACTTATTCGGGAATGACACAGAAGAGTTAGACCAATGAAGTATGTATACCTCATCATTTTCTTCATGTCTACATTGCCTCTCAAGCATTTTGGGATGCAACTATTAGCATAGACAAAGTCTGTAGCATCTGAAGCTGTGGTAAATGTATATTTCCCACATAAGTGGGTTAGGCTGGTATTTTCAAAGGAGCCTGTGGGAGTTAGTGCCCAACTCCCATTGAAATTCAATAGGCGTTAGGCATTCAATTCCCTTTGCACATCCCTAATACTTTTTGCTAATGAAGGTAAAATCTTAGGCTAGATTTAGAGAATGCATTGAAAATAACTAACTATTGCAGTGTCTACTTTTCAAGGTCAAAGCAGAAGCTATTAAAAAGTAAGAATTTTATGTGTTGAGAGGATGACAATACATTATCAGGCATTAGCCAATAAAATGTTAAATGTGTCCTCTCAGAAATTTTTAAAATGCAGCTATCATTACTCTGGGCTGTGCTGTTCTGTGGTTGCAAGGATTGGTGCCAGAATTTTTTTTATGCTCATGGTAACAAAATCTCTCTCCTTCTCTCTGTCTTTAGCATGCTCCCAGAGGTTACAATTAATTTCAGGGGAAGGTCCTTACACTTTGCATCATCTGTTAATCCAGCACAGTGGAGAAAGTCTCAATGGGTTCTGTTTTCAAGGTCTTCCATTTAGATTCTTCCCTTGAACAAGAACTTCCTCAGAAATTACAGCTCTATATAAAACAGTGAGTTCATCTTGCAAATTGTTTGAGGAAAACCCAGAGAATGCCTTTTACACTGAATCATTTGTGACTCATACAGTGCTCAGCACTCATTCCATGTGTGTAACTTCCACTGCTGTGAATAGAAGCACCACACAAGGAATGCATTTGGAATATGCACATTTGTCATGTTACTTTTAGTTGTTTTCGTTACATAGACTCCAAAGGGCTTGATCCAATACACTGAAGACATTGGAAGGACTCCCATTTACTTCAATGGGCTTTGGATCAGGACCCAATGCTTAGAGATATCAGCTAGGCCAATTAAGAACAGAAATGTTTTTTGGACTTTGGCATTTTTAGACCTTTACCCTATGCCTTATGAATTATATACTTCATGCCCAGTAAACACAGATCTGTTGCACATACCATAATTGGATCAATAATATGATGTAATATTGCCTCGCAATGTAACTAAACAGTAACCTTTGAACAAATTACAAGCAAGATTTATTTCCTTTATCAGTTTGTAGTCATTTTTGACAACGATTGATTTATTACTTAGTCTGAAATGTGGATATCAACACACAGCTTTTTAACCTACAAGAAAATGTCATTTACAGGTCTTCCATGACCTCACACTTCAGATTTATTCTTCCATTACCATTGCATGCAAATATTTCAACAAAAGTTGGGTAAAGTATTTGTAGCACATCTAAATACCTTTGAGGATCTAGGCCATGCAATCTAAATTAAGACAATTGTTTTGGCTAACTCGTCAACTATTCACAGTTTTTGTTATGAGATTAATCGCAGTTGTGTTTCTGCTCTTTGATTGTATAACTGAAACATTTTTAAAGATAAGGCAAATCAGAATGGTTTCAAAATGACTTTGTATAAATATTTCTAGCATGATTCTTTAACAAGTATTTACAAGGAATTTGAAGGAAATGATATCATGTAGACATTGCTACCTATTCAAAGTAATGATCTTAGCAAAAACCATAGAAACATACATTATACTGTAACATATATGTGAACTATGTGAGACTTCTGTGAATAAGAACATAGATTAGTCAGCGATGGAGTGTTACCCTCTGTGAAGGTAATACTACCTAGTATAATGTAAAATTATGGTGGAAATGCGCAATAACAATAAACTCTTTTCGTTAACATTTG
The DNA here is from genome assembly GCF_020497125.1 of Mauremys mutica. NCBI lineage: Eukaryota > Metazoa > Chordata > Testudines > Geoemydidae > Mauremys > Mauremys mutica. Next base: position 286,441,892 of record NC_059072.1, on the reverse strand, counting down.
ATAGCATTTTCTATGATGAAAATTCAAATATACACCTCTACCCCGATATAACGCGACCCAATATAACACAAATTCGGATATAATGCGGTAATGCAGTGCTCTGGGGGGGCAGGGCTGTGTGGTCTGGTGGATCAAAGCAAGTTCGATATAACATGGTTTCACCTATAACGCGGTAAGATTTTATGGCTCCTGAGGACAGCGTTATATCGGGGTAAAGGTGTATCTATATAATGTAGAAAATTGAGTAGTGACGGATTAAGTCACTTAAATAAATCAGTAGTTTGGAGCAGATATAATAAATTAGGATTAAAAAAATCTAGCAATGGAGAGAGGAAAAAATGGCAGAGTGGCTGAAAAAAGAGAGCTGTACCATAACTGTCTACATTCCACTGTGGGTGCGCATGCTCTCCAGTGCCTGAGATGGAAAGATTTTTGCTGGCCATGTCCATTGGTCTGCACCTGCACCTTTCTCCTCATGCTCCAAACAAAGGGCATAAGGGGTTGTGCAGCCCAACTGCCTCTGCAATTCTTTCTCTACCAGAAATCATATCTAAGATCTGAAACAGAAGGGAAGGAGGGTGGGTAGTAGACAGGGACCACACATCTCCAGCTCCAGTGACTGCACAAAGTAAGTAACTTCTCTTCCTTCTTTGGGTATGTCTACACTACCCGCCAGATTGGCAGGCAGCGATCGATCCAACGGGGATCGATTTATCGTGTCTAGTCTAGACGTGATAAATTAACCCCCCGTGTGCTCTCCTGTCAACTCCTGTACTCCAGCACCGTGAAAGGCACAGCCAGAGCCAATGGGGGAGTGGCAGCAGTCGATTCACTGTGGTGAAGACACCACGGTAAGTCAATCTAAGTACGTCGACTTCAGCTACATTATTCACGTAGCTGAAGTTGCATAACTTAGATCGATTTCCCCCTCCCCCCATGTAGACCAGGCCTTTGAGTGCTGGTCCCTATGTGTATGCCACTGTGGGTGACTGACAAGCAGTGCTTATTGAGGATGAGAATGCAAGGACCTTTATGTCTTGAAAAGGTATGCACCGAACCCCAAGTAGTTCCTTTACAGATTTCTATAATAGGAACGTCTTGAAGGGAGGCTACAGAGGTGGCCAGGGCTCTTGTAGAGGGAGCTCTCACATTTTGTGGCAGAGGGGTGTTTGACAATACATAATACAGCAGAATTACCCCTGAAATCTATCTGGAAAGTCTTTGGGAGGAGATTGCCTTCCCTTTCATCTGTTCTGCAAATGATATAACCAGTCTAGGCGATTTCATAAATTGTCTTGTTCTTTGTAGGTAGAACACCACAGCTCAATGGATGTTTGGGAAAGGAAGCCCCTGGTCTTCATTAGTGGCTTGAGGTTTTGGAAAGAAGATAGATATGTGGTGTGATGCTGGTAAACCGGGTGCCAGCTCTTGACGAGTCTGTAGGCGTCAGATGAGCACTGGTAAATTCATAGCTGGAAACTAGACCAGATCATTTACATGTTAATATTGTTCAAGATAGGTGTTAGACTTGTAAGAATGTGTTTAGTGTTTAGACTCTATGAAATGCTTGTAAGTTGCTGCATGCATTAGTCTTACGTGTAATGTCTGTATCCCATGCTATATGGTAATATGTATGTTTTGCTTTATAATTGTAAAAATGCCTGCTCTGAACTTGTGAACCTAGCATTTTGACCAAGTATGTCCAGGCAAAGTGGTTTCCTCGCCCATCCAGAAGAACTATCAAGACTAACTGGGCCATTGTGGAACATTACAAAACAAAGGCTGGTTTAATGGATCTCTTAGATCCACAAAGGTGCTACTTGAGAGAAAGCACATCCCCTCAGTTTCAGTTCTGGAAGAGGAAAATAAAGGTAGCTGACATGAAGATTTTTCATCTCCTTGCTGTTTGAACTCTTAGAAGGGCTGGAGCTGAGAAACAAAAAGCACAGATCCCCAGAGTCAACCTGACTTAGGCTTTGGCTACACTTACACTTCAAAGCGCTGCTGCAGTAGTGCTGCCGCGGCAGCGCTTTGAAGCGCTAAGTGTAGTCAAAGCGCCAGCGCTGGGAGAAAGCTCTCCCAGCGCTGTCCGTACTCCACCTCCCTGTGGGGAATAACGGACAGGAAGCTCCCAGCGCTGGGGCTTTGACCACACTGGCGCTTTGCAGCGCCGCAATTTGCAGCGCTGGAGAGGGTGTGTTTTCACACCCTGCTGCAGCACTGCAAATTTGTAAGTGTAGCCAAGCCCTTAGACCTAAAAAGACATTCAGTGCTGACAGATAACTACATCTCAGTCATCTTTTGGAACTATAAACTCAACTCATTTGTGCATATATGTTGCCTGCTTTAACTTGCAAATAGCTATCTCATTTCTTTTTCCTAGTTAATAAATCCTTATTTAGTTTACTATAGGATTGGCTACCTGTGTTGTTTTAGGTGTGAGATGTAAGGTACAACTTGATCTCGGGTAAGTGACTGGTCTCATCAGACTGGGAGCAACCTGAATATTTTTTGGTGTAAGTGATCATTTATCACTAAATTTAGCTTGCCTGGGTGGCAAGATAGACTGGAGAGCCCAAAGGGACTGCCTGTGACTCCAGGGTAAGACTGTTATAGTGATCCAGGAGTTCACATTTTGGATTTGTGAAATCTAATTATAACCAGTTTGGGGTGTGTCTGCCCTGCTTTGAACAATCTGCTCTGACTTTGGTGCTCTTGGTTGTGAGCCACTCCAGACAGCATGACAGGTGTAGTATCTGATTCAGATGGAAATCCGAGATCATTTTTGGAATAAACTTCAGCTGTGGCCTCAGAGAAATTTGATCTATGTGGAAGACTATATATGGTGGATCATCCATAACGGATCCCAGTTCACCCACCATTTTAGCTGAGATGATGGCAACTAGAAAGTCGGATAAGTGGGATAAGGAGCACAAAGCCCCGGATCCAAATGGAGGTCTGGTTAGTGCTGAGAGGATCAGATTGAGGTCCAGAGTAGGCCTACTCACAGGTGGGAAAGTACTAATGAGGCCTTTCCAAAAATGTACCATCACCAGTTGAGTATATAGAGTGTGGTTATAAATTGGAGGGTGACAGACACCGATAGCTGCCAAGTGAACCCATAGTGAGCTAAGTGAGAGACCTGATGTCTTTAAGGAGAGAAGATATTCCAAAATAGTATGGATGTCCAAGTCTTCTGGGGTTATCTGATATCAGTGAGCCCAGATTAAATATAATTTCCATTTGGCTGTGTAGAAGATTCTTTTCTACTGTTGTTAACTAAAGTATGTCCTGAATTGCTTCTGAGCTACATTTTCTAGGTTTGATGCTCATCCAAAAAATGTCAGGTAGAGGGAAGCTGGACTGGGATGCTTGCCTCTCTGCCCCTGTCCAGGGTCAGTAGGTCCTGGAAAGCCTGGAAACTGATGTATGGGCATGCTGGGGAACCAGAATTCCCTGGTAGAAAGGCTGAGGTGCTGGTCGAGGCTTGTATGACTGAGATCAGTCGTTCTTCCTCCTTGGCAATGGAGTGAAGACTCCAAGAGAGTAGAGGGTTGCCCTGGAATTTTTCAGGGAGTGTAAAGATTAGTCTCTTTTTATCACTGAACAGGCAAGTCCTCCATTGTGAATTATACTTCCCGAGGAACCCAAAAAATGAAGCCCCAACACTCAATGCATGACAATAGCCATTGCCATTGAACAGGGGACTGTGCCCGCTGCATCAACAGAGGCTTGGAGGAATGAATAACATGGTGACCAGTTTACCCTCCTCAATCAGAGCCTGGATCTGTACTCTGGAGGGTGTCTGTACATGAATTCTGCTAACTTAGGTCTGGTCTACACTGGGGGAGGGGGGGAATAGATCTAAGTTACGCAGCTTCAGCTACGTGAATAACATCGCTGAAGTTGACATACTTAGATCTACTTACCGCAGTGTCTTCAGTGCAGTAAGTCGAAGGCTGATGCTCTCCTATTGACTCCGCCTGTGCCTCTCGCCCTGGTGGAGTACCAGACTCAACAGGAAAGTGCTCGGTGGTCGATTTATCGTGTCTAGACTAGAGGCGATAAATCGACCCCCACTGGATTGATCACTGCCTGTCGATCCATCAGGTAATGTAGACAAGCCCTTAGAGTAACAGATGAAATCAGTGTAGTTGGCTATACAAAATTGCAGGCTGGCTGAAGAGCAACCTTCCTGCTCAGTAGGTCTAAATGTATGGCATCCTTGTCCGAAGGAGTGGGTCTTGCTTAATGTTGCCTGCTCCTTTCAGTAACAACTTGGACAACTAAAGAGTTCAGGGCAGGGTGCATAAATAAAAATTCTGCTTCCTTGGCTGGCACATAGTATTTCTTTTCAGTCCTCTTAGAGTTAGGAGGACAAATGGCTGGTGTATGCCAGATGACCTTACCAGGCTCTATGATGGTCTCATTACTGGGAAGTGCTACTCTGCTAAGCCCTGCACTCTGCAGAATGTCCAAGAGCTTGTTAGGAGCCTCTTGTACCTCTTCAGAGGAATCTAGAGAGTATCAGAAACCCTCCGTAATAAATCCTGGGACTGCCTGTAATTATGAGGCAGAAAAGATGAGCTGGTGCCACCGCCACATATGAGGATGATGTTGCCATTGGGGCTGTTGGTACCATTGGATCTGATTTTCTTCTTCCATTTGCTTCTGAGGAAGTTCAGATTCCTCTCCAGGAGGTGAGGTATGTAGTGACTCCCACTGAGAACATACAGACTCAGGGTATTGCGAGTATGGATCCCATGGTCCCCAGTAAGGCCAGTGAGAGGGATCAAACATTGGCTGAGCAGGTCCCAATAACAGGGTGCCATTGGTCTGAGGAGTAAGTCTTATGAGGTTGCAAAAAAGCCCACGAGATTCAGTGCCGTCTATCTGGGATGGACCTCACCAACATCAGATTCCCCCAGTGAGGAACAGGAGGATTCCAATTGTAAGGCTGGTGTGTTTGATCCTGTGAATGAGATGCCCGGGTGGTAGAATGAAGGGGAGACTAACTTCTCCTTTCATACCACCCTTGGGCTGATGGTGTCAGGACCTCCCATGTAAGAACCAGGTCTGATAACATGGGAGACTCTAGATCTAAAAAGAGAACAATATCTTCTGAGATAGTGTATCTATCCCTGGTTGATGGGGGCGGGGCGGTGGCTTTTATCAGGATTCGCAGTTGGAGCTGGTGTAAAAGGCCTTTCGATGTTGATAGGTTTCCCTGAGGACATGATGGTACAGCCGGATCATGGGGCTCTCTGTGTTTCTCCTTGGCCAGTACCAATTGTAACAGGGTACTTCTGCGCCCCCCTTGGTTCTGCCCGTGCTGCGCCCACAAACCAGCCAGAGACCTCTGCATTGGTGCAATCACCCAGCCTCTTTATTTACAGGATATGTTCCCACCACCTTCTAGCTGCAAACAGCTTCAGTAGTACAGCTTCAGGGACTGCCAGCTCCTGCAGCCAGCAGAGAAGAGCTTCCACTTCCTCTAATTCTCTGGCTCCTGGGTTTATTCAGCCATCTCCAATTACTCTTTCTTGATTGGAGCTGGCGTGACAGAGACCTGGCTCAGATTATCTTAGCCAGCACCCTGTCACACAATGACTGTGCCACCCTTGGCTCATGATGTTTGTCTTTGGTCAGTACCAATGAAGGGATCTGCAAACTGGTAATGGGGCCCGTAAGAGATCCTGAGCTTCCCAGAGCAGGGGGCAAGTTCTCACTAGACTTGAGTGGAGTCGGGAAGAAACCTGTCTTTTGAAGAGGCTTTGGAAGAGGATTTATTTCTATACTTCTAAGAGTGTTTCCTCCCCTCAGCCTATAAGGAGTTCTTGGCTCTGCTCCTGTGTGCCCTTGTGTTGGAAGTCACGGTATTAGGAGAGGCATGCTCTGAGGTGCCTCTGCCTGTTGTACAGGGGAAACTGCCCAGCCTGGATCAGATTGGGGGCCTCATTGCATAATCCAGCAGGAACTTTCTCAGTCCATATTCCTGCACTCGCTAGGTTCAGCTGGGAACAGATCAGCAGGTACTGCACTTTGAAGAGACATGAGCTTCTAGACAGTAGAGTCACTTCTGATGGTCATCGCTGACAGGGAAGTCTCAGGAACAGGAAATACAGTTCTTGAAGCCCAGAATCCTGGGCATAATACTTGTCCCATATCGGAGTCTGTGCGGGGGGAATCCCGAATTCAAAGTTATCCTAATGAATCTATACTAACACTATCAAGAACTGTCTAAAGAATATTACTTACAATATTTACAGGTTAGACACTGAAGGATAAATTTCATGGACACTGAAGGGGTTCCATCTCAGACCATGTGGTAGTAGAAAGGAACTGGAGAATGGATCAGTCCGCACCACCCCAATAGCTTCAGTTCTAGAGCATGAGGAGGAGAAGGGCACAGGAACAGACCAATGGACGCCGCTAGCAAAAATCTTCCAATCCCAGGTGCATGGAGCACATGTCCACCCACAGTGGAATATACCTAGGGACCAGCAATCGAAGAAGAAGAAGAAAAGATGAACAATCTTAAGAAACAAAACCCATCCTGGTTGTTGCTGTTCATATCTAAACCCCAATACAAACTGACCACATGGTCACACGTGATAGGTAAGCCCAAAGAAGGTAATCCCCAGATGTCAACTATGTATGAAATAATTCCAGAAATGGTTTCCGTTTGTGATCATAGATGTTCATCTTATTAGTCCTAATAAAGGGAGTTTTCTCACATTTTGCCAAATCCAGATTGGCAGTTGTCCATAAACCAAGTCTGACATAGTTTTGCTTTTAAAATTCACCAGTTAAATTTTTGTAGTTGCCACTGTTGCTCTCAGGAGCCATCTTTTTTCCACTGAATCAAATTATGTAAAAAGTTGGCTTATCCTAGTATCAGGACTGCTGCATCATTGTCCATCAGCTAATTCTGTTTCTCAGGGGTCATGATCTTACAAAAAGGTCATATTGGTCTAATGTTATATGTCTGATTTCAGAGTAGCAGCCGTGTTAGTCTGTATCCGCAAAAAGAACAGGAAAAGCAGCAAAGAGTACTTGTGGCACCTTAGAGACTAACAAATGTATTTGAGCATAAGCTTTCGTGGGCTACAGCCCACTTCTTCAGATGCATAGAATGGAACATATATTGAGGAGATATATATACACATACAGAGAGCTGAGTGTCAATGGCAGTGCATTTACAGCATTTGGCATCATGGTGGCTTTTTGAACATTGAAAACAGTGTTGTTCCAGTCATGAGATATAATCCTTTTTATGGCAATCCTTTTTACTGCTCCCTTCTCTCCCCTTGCTATCTGAGACAAGTGTTTGGATCTTGTTTCCTCGCAAAGAAATTGTAGATCTTGGTTCTTTCATGGAGGGAGCAAACTCAATAATAAGAGAAATATATTTTGATAATACAGGTGGAGACTGAATTTTTATTTTTTGTATAAAAAGTTCTGCAAGGGTTACAAGGTTATGCCTGCATAGATCTGACTATAGGACTCAGAGCCTAGGTGAGACAAGAAAAGACACACAGGGAGGGTCTGATGGAAGGATGAGGCGAAACAGTGTTGGTGTGGTCACTTCAGAGGCTAATGTTTGGATCTTCAGGGTTATGATAATGGTTCATACTTATGGGATATTTGGAAATAAAACAGATGACTTGGAGGGCTGAGGGGCTTAGTTGTTAGGGCATGTGGCTCTCAGCCCCTTAAAGACTGAGGAGCCTCAGTCTTTAAGGCTAGGATGATGGCAAACCCCACAATGTCTCTGGGGTTTGCTCACTCAGTTATCTCAAGTGCTGGAGGCTCCTAGGTCCCCTTTGTAGTCTCCCTTGGCTGGGGAGAAAGAGATTACTCCATGTTGGCTGCCCAGACCAGTGCTCCATCCCCTCAGGTAGGGTGGTAGCTAGCTCCTGCCTCTTCTCCAGTCAGCCCTGAACTAAGCCAGACTCTCTCCTCCCCCACCCCCGCATCCAGGCCTGGCATTAGCTGCAGGTATAGCCAGGCAGGGCTAGCTGGGCCCAAAGGCTTTCTATAACCCCTGCTGTGTTAGCTGGTTTCTCTGCTTCATCACATGGACCTGCTGTCTAACATAATCATTTTACATAGTACTGTGTATAACAGAGCAGATTGTAATCAATTCTCATTTTCATGTTATTACTGATACCACCTAAGCTACAAAATTTGTTAGTGAGTACAGTCCTATTTTAACGCTATTATAGGTAGAACAATGAATTTAGCTCTCTTTTGGATAGTGAATCATTCATGAACTGGTCCTGTTTTTTTTTTCAAAATATATTTGTTATTTGTAAATACTTTCTAAATAGTTTGGATGAATAATGTTCACTCTACAAGTTGCTCCTGAACTGTTTGTTTTAATTCTTTGCTATTTGTGTTGTGTGGTTTGTCATCTATATAATGTTGTAATGTTTCTTCTTCATGACTGGATGCCTGACTCTTTTTAAACTAGAGAATAATGAATAGTGTCTAACAAATAACTAATTTACTACTATGCATTCTTGGGCAAATAGTCATTCATGTTAACATTTGTGAAACCTTTTAGTTTCATGAGCATATTTACAATGACTTGCCAGTTGTCTGAATAATTCTGAAAAGTGAATATGACCCCCGGAATGAGAACAAACCAATTCAAAGCTTTTCAACCTAACCAGAGTAATTTTGAGAGGTCCTTAAAAATAACAAGGTCCAAAATGTGGCCTCTGTTTGAATATGTGCTCTGTTTCACATGCAATCACTTCTCAGCACAATTTTGGGACACTCCCTTATGTACACAAGTGATTTAAATTACAGATGTAAGTCCCATCTGCACAAGCAAATTAAGCAGAAATGAGTTTGCAGAAGTGACAGAGGTGCAAAATCAATGTGCAGATGTATACAGAAACCATGTGGAGTACCCTTTGAAAATTTGGTCCTGAAAGGATAATCAACAGAAAATCAATCATCTCTACATACTATTATACAGGCCTGGATTTTTAAAGCTATTTAGACATTGTTGCACTCTGTCTCACAATGCCCAACCGATTTAGGAGCCCAAATCTAATTTCTAAAGGGATTTAGGCACCTAGCAGTCTAAATTCTGTCAACAGTGACTGGGATTTTGACTCAAGTGCCCAAATCCCTTAATAAAATGAGATTTAGGCTCCTAAATCAGTTAGATGTTGCAGCATTGAGCACAGCAATGCCTAATAGCTTTAAAAATCCGGGCCACAGTGCTTATTGCTTCTTTCAATGAACCATTCCAGCAGAAGCTTTCTAATGATTATGTAAAGGTGACATATGCATGCCAGCAAAGAGATCAAAACCAGAGTTAATGAGTGCCCCAATTCTTCTGACACTAGGGAACCTTGGGAAAGTTGCAACAAGTGTAAGCTCTCGCTTTTTTTTTTTAATGTTTGTGTCAGCGCCCTCACAAATCTGTGATTCATGACAGGAATTCAGCGTGGATCTTCTGCAATGTAAGCAGCTGCAGATACTTCAAATACCTTGGTACATGTGATCCAGCAGCTTGCTATAAATTTGCCCCTAAAAATAAAGTAACAAGTGATTGAACAGCGATAGGAATTAAATGCTGTAGTTAGTGAATGGAATGCGAAAGTCAGAATCTTTTATTAAAGCAATTGCTATAATTATAACCAAAATGAAATAGAAACACCCTAGAATGTTATCTTTGAATAAACTTGCCACAAGATTCCTTTAAAAGGTTTTTTTTATACTCCTGGACACTGCAAAAAGCTATTTGCTGGTATACAATGTTACTGAGCATGATATTTATATTGTTACATCATCTGAGAGTCAAGCACATTTCCACATTCTACAAGATATAAATTAAGTTCCTAAACTAGTTTAGGTTCAAACTAAATCTTTCCCCTAAGTTTTTATTCATGTGAAAGAAGTAACCAAGGAACAACCCAAATAGCTTTTGATACTGAAACATTGTACAGTAAAATTAACAACCAAAGCCCATTGAAGTAAATGAAAAGACTCCCACTGACTTCAGGCAGCCTGCTAAGAGGGAGGAGGTCCCAGAGCTCAGGCTGCAGCAGAAGCCTGAATGTCAACACTGCAGTTAAACAGCTCCTAAACCGGAGCTCTGCAAGCCCAAATCAATTGGCGTGCACCAGCCACTGGTACTAACTTCAGTGTAGACATACCCATAGAGGACTTCATTTTCCAAGAACCTCAGTTTGACACCTTTCACAAGCACTAACTTTATGAAGAAGAGGCAGTAGTCTGCTGCAGTTGTGGAACTGGCAGACGTTAGACTCAAATTCTCATGTACATGGATCTACTTGAAAACCAAGGAGCCTGTGTATGTAAAGGCAGAATTAGACACTCTTGCAAGTGTTACATAGGTAATTAATAGGTTTTTTTAAAATCAATACAAATTGCAGGAGAAAGAATACTTTGAATTTTAAAAGCTATGGCGCCAAATCCTGGAGTTAGTTATAACTCAGTCCTTACAAAGGTAAAACTGATGCTGGCATCGACGACTTTAAAAATTGTGTGTTCACCATGTTTATACACAAATTTTAGTTACTGCTCCGAGGCTGTGCTTATTTACCTTTGTAAGTGACATGTTGCAGTACTTTACCTGCCCCACTTCAAACTCATGTAACATTTTTTGCTATGAAACACTCTGTCTCAATACTGTGCTCCTCCTGGCGTGCTTTGTTTCTCTTTTGTTGAATGTAAAGAACGGGGGTGGGGGGGTGGAGGGAGGGAATATCCATTATTTATTTAGCTCTTGAGAACTGAACTAGCTGTTTTATACATGCCTTATAAATTACCATTAAGAATATAGCCCACTTTTTAAAAGAAGCTTATTAGGACACAGGTAAGTGCGAGTGTGGTCTTTTTAGAGGAATGTTTGATTGAAGACCTGTTTTTGGACACAAGTTAAGGAAAAAGATCACTTAACCTCACTTGAATAAGTGGAGATGAAAGGTTAAAAGCTTTAAAGACCTAAAAATGCATTAGCAAGAGAACAGTAAATATAATCCCTGGAGACATGGAGGAATTAGCAAAACAAATGTCAAAGAAAGAAATGCACTCTAAGATCGGCTGGAACCGCAACACAACTCCTCAGTGCAGAGTACATTGAAGTGTTTCACTGGTTATTTTAAAATTGTCTTTGCATTCTTTAGATTGGCACTAATGGGAATGATTCTAACTCTTACCACAAACTGTGTAAGGGAGACTTGTGTATATCTTTCCACATTTTAAGCCTCCATATAGTTCTTTTTAAAATGTGTATTTTACCACATACCTAATTCGACCTATTCCAGACCAATTTGGTTTACAGTGCTGATGAACCAACAGTGTAACACTACACCTACTCAAAAAATCTACTTGTGGAAGACTAGATGGATCAAAGGACTGTTAATGTAAGAGGAACCTTTCATCATAACAAAGTCCACTAAATGATAGGTTTTGGAATTTATAGCAATATTTTTAGTTATGTCATGGGCACCTAGAGCAAACGAATATATGCTTTTATTTTAACTTTGCATAAACCTAAATCACAAACTTAAATCAACCACATACACATAACTGAATTGCAGCCACCTCTGAAGTGAAGGGTGGTATCTCTATATAGAGCACATCACAGCAATCCAGTCTTGAAATGAGAGAGGTGAGAATCACTGTGGCAAGATGCATATCTGAAATTAAAGGCTGACAAAGTGCTAAAGGTAAATGGAACTCAACTATTTTGCTAGCTAACCATCTAGAAGTAGCTGAGGTTCCAACAGGGCTCCCACATTGTGAGCCTGAAAAACAAATGGCAGACATACTCCTCCCACTGAGGGAGCTGGTGTCAAATCCTCCCTCTGATTTTGCATATATGGGCCAAAGACCTTATATATATATATGGGATTTACAGATTTTATTCCGACAAAACCTCCTTTGGCTCTGACTGAAGTTGTGTTAGTAGATGCAGAAGGATTTGACAGTGCAAGAACAGTAGGGTTGCAAATTTTGGTTGGACATATTCCTGGAGATTTCTTTGCATGACATAATCTTTAATTAAAGATTAATCTTTAATTCCTGGAGACTCCTGGCTAATCATGGAGGGTTGGCAATCCTAATTAGAACAGTGGATCAAATTCTGGCCACATTAAAGTCAATGCCAACACTCCCATTGACTTCATTGGGGCCAGAACTTCACCCAGTGTCTTTAGCTAAATGATAATATCTAGCGAATAGGGTCCACAGGTTCGAAAGCACAGATCTATGACTGTAGTATAACATATGCATGCAATTTTGTAAAAGTTGGGGATATTGGCAGTGAAAAGTTTTCACTTATATAAACAACGCTGTTCTAAAATTCTGCTTCTTAAAAATTCAGCTTAATATATGACAAATTAATCTCATTGCAGAATGGTCACATATTAAAGAGCTTTTTAAGAGTTTCTGAACTCATTTTGAACTTTATATTTTCATTTAAAACTCTCTGCTAAGGAATTTGGGAGGGTGAGCCGGGGGGGGGGGGGAAGACATTTGTTTAAATTCTGCTTTTAAGAAAATGTTAACACTTTGATATCGGTCTCCAATTAAATTCAGTATTTAACAGTCTAAGGAGAGGGATGAGCACCAATTAAATATTTGCTCTTTCCTTCTCCCAACAACAAATATCTTACCGGTATCTTTCAATGAAGGACCCATATCAGCCAAATCACTGTCATCAACCGTGGAGATCTCTAGGGAGCAGTAGCCAAGGATGTGAAGATTCCCCATCCCCTCCACCAGGAAAAGGTCAGTAAGTGGAAAGACCTGGAGTAGACTTTAGTGGCCTCACTATACTAGCAACCAGTGTAGTGGTTAAGGGGTAGGCTCGGATGGCCCTACCCTTAGGGGCTGATGATGTGGTCAGTGGGTGTCTTGCTTCTGACACTTCCCCAAATGGCAGCCAGTAATATGAGGATAGCCTTCCACCACTGTAGTCAGTTTAAAGGCAAATAAATTACTTGTATTGTTCCTTTTGTCCCACTCTATTTCTAGAAGGGGCAGCAGGAGTCTTCCATGACCCAAAACTTGCTTAGTAAAGGATTGATCTACAAGAGAATCCAGTAGCTTTTCCCCAAAATTTCTTTTGTTGGGCTACTGTATTCCCCTCCACATTCTACAATAGAAACTTGCTCAAAAAGTGTTTTAGCTAAGCACCAGTTCTCCCCTCCCCTGAACCTTCTCCATCCTTCTCCCTTTTCCTGTACATTTAATAATTCCATTATTCTCCCTATCATGCTAGACTGCAACTCCCAGTGTCCTATTTCACATCTCTCTTTTATGCCCCAATGCATTCCAGCTTCCACTAAGCCCTGGTGATTCCTGCTGTTCAGTATCTCTAAAAGCTGTCCTTTCCTCTTCATTCCCACTAGTAAGGCTCTAAGGGCAGGTCTACACTAAGGGCGGGGGTCGAACTAGGGTACGCAAGTTCAGCTACGTGAATAGTTTGAACTACTTACCCATCCAGACGCCGCGGGATCGAAGTCCGCGGCACCAAGGTTGACTCCGCCACCACCGTTTGCAGTGGTGGAGTACCGGAGTCGACCGGAGCACGCGGGGAGTTCGAATTATCGCGTCCAGATTAGACGTGATAGTTCGAACTCCGAGAAGTCGAACTCACCGCGTCGACCCGGCAGGTAAGTGTAGACTAGCCCTTAGTCATCTCCCACTTTGACTAATGAAACATGATTCAATGATTATTTGTGCTCCCCCCCAGCTGTGAGTATGAAATGTGATATATATGAAATATGCCCAGAATTAAGGATTTTTCCTGGACAGTAGAGTGTTCCTGAAGCAGTGTCATTCTACAATTCCTTTTCAAGCTAAATTAACTTGCCTCTCTCTGGCCACCCTGTTATAGATCAGAGAAACTTCAGTGGAACTCCCATTTGTACTTTCAAGGGTAAAAAGTGCATTTGAATTTTGGTCAAAGCCTTCCTCCAGTAGGGAGATGGAGCCTCACCATTTGAAAGTGCTTCTCTCTTGTTTTGTGTGTCCTGATCAATGATGAGCTAGGCGAACACTAATTAGGATAACTCCTGTTCTTCCCACTCCTTCCTGACAGAGCTAAAGAAAAGAAAAAAAAAGCACCACCACCACCTTTACAGAAGGTTTGAGATTTGTGGGTTGTTTTTGTTACAGCGGTAACACAGCTAGGGGATTTTACCCACCTTAGAGAGTTTGTGGAAATTCACAGAGGAGAACAATAAAGTTGGACTAAGAATGTTAAAAGGCATTTTTTTTCGTTAGCAAAGGACTTAAAATCAAAGTTTAGAGTTGATAATTTCAGGAAGAGACTTATTTGCACATTCCGATACATATGGACAAAAGTTAATATCTGAACATTTGAAACTGTTGATTCTTTTAAAATATATTCAGTTTTAGAAACTGAAATCATCTGTGCAAATAAAATGAACAACCTATGTCAATTGCCTGTATTTCCATGAGACAAACACAAGGGGAAACATCCTGCTATTCAAAGCACTAGGATGTTATGTAATCAAACATACCCCCTCAATGAAATTGCGTTCACAAATTACAACTGGTGGGTGCAAATTACATGATATTTGGTTATAGTCTGAAACTCAAGGAACCTGGCATATTGTACAATGGCTGAAAATACACTGTTACATATTCTTAAATTTTCACCTTTGTATAATTCCTCTTTTGGACCTGGCTTCATTTACAAATGACTATCTTATAGGGTATGTCTTAATGGTTTTACAGTGTTTTTATGATTGCACATTCACTTTCCTTCAGAAATAAAAGCCTGTTCTTTTGATCAGAAAAAGTGCTTATATGAGGAATATATTCTGGAAAAAACAACCCTCTTCTCCCAGTTGTGTATCTTGGAACAGAGCAGCCACAGCCAGGATCTTCTATTTTGTTTATGTAAAAATATATTTAACAAGATGAATCCCATCAGGTTTATCTCATTTTCTTAGCTCAGGGATCAGCAACCTTTGGCACGTGGCCCGCCAGGGTAAGCACCCTGGTGGGCCGGGCTGGTTTGTTTACCTGCCGCGTCCTCAGGTTCGGCCCATCGCGGCTCCCACTGGCCGCGGTTTGCCGCTCCAGGCCAATGGGGGCTGTGGGAAGTGGTGTGAGCTGAGGGATGTGCTGGCCGCCCTTCCTGCAGCCCCCATTGGCCTGGAGCGGTGAATTGCAGCCAGTGGGAGCCGCGATCGGCTGAACCTGCGGACACAGCAGGTAAACAAACCAACCTGGCCCACCAGGGTGCTTACCCTGGCAGGCCGTGTGCCAAAGATTGCCAATCCCTGTCTTAGCTCTTCTGGAGACATAATGCAAAACGGAGAGCTGCCACCAGGAACTACTCTATTTTGTACATGAATCTTTAAAACATTCATTTTTAAGTCATAAAGCATTATTTCTATAGTGAGAACTTGAGAACTATCCATCCATTATAAACCTGTGAATCAGACCATGGAAAAATGTCTACTTCCTATTTTTCCTTTTGAAATGCAATTGTGCTTAATGTTACAATTCAGCAAGATAACGTCCTACAGTCTGACTAAAGGACTTGGAGCCAGAACTCCTAGAATTTTAATCTGACATTAGTTCCCCCTGTGGGTTTATCCCAGTTACTCATGATCTCTGCCTCAATTTCCCCCTTTACTCAAAATGGGATAATGAAGTCAGGTTGATCCTGTTGTTTTTCATCCCGTGTGTGCAAAAAAGGTATATTTGATGGAACATCCTGGGTCATTTTTCTGTGCTGACTACCCCAGCCCCCCGGTCCCATCTTGTCTGATAAAACGTAGGCTGCTATACCAGGTACATTATGAGGCCTAGATGGCTTCATGAGGCTCAGGAGATCACTCTTAATAAGATATTACACAGACAAAATAACTAAAATGTTGTTCAGGTTGTAAAATCACACACTTGCAAGTTAGGAACTGTCAGATTTGAAGTTGCCTGTGGAACCTTAATTCTGCCTCTGTGTGTGCATGTGTTACGGTGCAGTTTTTAATAATACGATCCCATTCTATTTTTTCCATGTGTCCCTTGCTTAATTTAGTGCACAAGATGTACACTGCTCAGGGAATGAGACAGGATTACCATATTTCAAGTTCCCCAAAAGAGGACACTGTTGGAGGGAGAGGAAGGAGCTGGGGAGAGGGGAAGAAGGAGCTGGAGGGAGGGCACAGTTGTGGGTTCTGGAGGAGGAACCTGCAGGTGAGGTGCTCACTGGAGGTAGGGGTCAGTGTCACTCCCTGTCATGGTGACAAGGTGGCTGTTGCAAGCCCAGGATGCTGCGACAGCCATCAGTCTGGCTTGCAGGCGAATGGACCAATCAGCTGTGGATGCAGGGGAGGGACCAATTGAGAAATGGCCCTATCAGGGCTCTTTCTGAGCTGCAGCTTGCCTGCTCTGCAAAAACCCAGGACATTTCCTGATATTTGAAAAATCTGTCCAGACAGAAAAAGGAAGCTCAAAAAAGGGGCTATGTCTGGGAAAACCCTGTCTGTATGGTAACCCTAGAATGAGGCAGCTGTTCAATATTTCTTTTTATCCTCAGTATGGCCCCGGTGTTATTACTGCATATCTCCCAAACTTTGCACTGAAAATGGACTGATTTGTTTCCTCGTGGTCTTTTCTAGGAAACTTATCACAGTAGTATCTGAGGGTACTTTTGCACGGCAATTAAACATCCGCAGCTAGCCTGTGTCAGCTGACTTGGGATCCTGGGGCTTCGGCTGTGGAGTTGTAAAATTATGGTGTAGCCATTTAGGCTTGGGCTGGAGCCTGACGTCTGGGTCCTGGCCCGAAGATTTACACCAAAATTTCACAACCCCACAACCCAATTCCCACATGAGCCCAAGTAAGCTGACACTGACCAGCTGAGAGTATTTAATTGCAGTTTAGATATACTCTGCGTGTCACACACTGTAGTTAATTTATCTCCCCATTTCACATATAGGGAAACTGAGGCAAAGAGACTTTCCTGAATACACAGCTCTCTCTCCCTCCTCAGTTGTGGACCCCTTCCACCACAGATTCTGCATCCTGTCAGGAGTGAAGCATAAATGATGGAAGACCTATTACTAAGGAATTAGAAGATTTACAAGATGATAAGGAATGGAAATCTGAGGAAAGTGATGGAGAATCATCCAGTTTTGCTGGTGGTGTAAAGGAGAGTGATGATAAAGAAGAATGTGGCTCACATGAAAAGTCGAGTAATGACAAAGAAAAATCTGGTTTACATGAAAAGGTGAGAAATGATAAAGAAGAACGAGCCTCACATGACAGAAACAGCAGTCAGAAAAAATGCACACCACAAATCAATACATTAGATCCTGCCGACGATCCTAAACTCTGCCAATATTGATCGTACAGTTTTGAATGGACCAGGTAAAATTGAGGATATGATGTTTCCAATAAATGAGCAAAAGCGACACTTCTCAAAGTCATACTGCAAAAGAGTGCTCAAAATGGTGAGAAACTGAATCAGCGTTGGCTAGTTTACTTGAAATCAACTGACAAAGTGTTCTGGTTTTGTTGCAAAATATTTGACAAGAATGCCAAATCATTGCTTGCGCTTTCTGGGTACAATTACTGGCATAACTTAGCTGATGTTCTGAAGCAACATGGACAGTCATCCAGCCATTTTACAGCCTACTCCAAATGGATGGAGGTTGAGTCCAGGCTCAAGCTGAATAAATGCATAGATTCAGAACACCAATGCATTGTTAATGTAGAAACCCAGCATTAGAGGAATGTGCTTGAGCATCTGATTTCAATTACCCTCTTCCGTGCAAAGAATAGTTTGGATTTCTGGGGCTGAGGAGATAAGTTGTTCACTGAATATAATGGACATTTCCTCAGTTTGGAAGAGCTTGTTGGGAAATACTATGATGTCATGTATGAGCACATACGTTGAGTAGTTCGTAAAGAAGCTATGGACCATTACTGCAGCAAAACAATTCAAAACGAATTGATTGACCTTATGGCAAGGAAAGTTCTCGATAACATATTGATGTGGCTCAGCAAAGCGAAGTACTATGTTGTAATAATGGACTGCACTCCCGACATTATTCACAGTGAAAAGATGTCATTTACAGTAACATTTGTTGACAATGATGATGGCTGTGTCCAAGTAAAGGAACACTTTATCTGTTTCCAGTCTGTGGACGGCTCTACTGGAAAAGACCTAACAGAACTGTTTATGAATGTTTGGAATGAGAATAAAATAAAGCTCCAGGACTGCGATGGCTAAGGCTATAACAATGGCATGAGGCTATAACAATGGCATGAACATGAAGGGAAGAAACAGTGGCATCCTTGAATCAAAGAGCTTTCTTTCATGCCTCATGGCTGCCATTCCCTCTACCCGATTGTGTCAGATGTAGCATCATCTTCTTTAGATTCAGCATCTCTTCGGAGTACAGTAGAACCTCAGAGTTATGAACACCAGATTTATGAACTGACCAGTCAACCACACACCTCATTTGGAACTGGAAGTACATAATCAGGCAGCAGCGGAGACCAACCCCCCCAAAAAACCTAAAAAATAAATGGAAAGCAGTGTCCATCGAAGAAAAGTTTGGACAAATGAAGCACCACGATAAGATCTGAGTGTTTTTGTATGACCTTAATAAGCTGCCAGCAGACAGGAAAACATACTTGAACAATTGTACAGACCTTTACCAGATGCTGACACATGGGGAATGTTTGGACATCAGTGATAAAGACCTCTATGTGGAATTGGACAACATCTGTCATATTTTGCAACACAGGAAGCACTCTTCACTTCAAGTTCTCCAGTTCATTCATGATGCAGAGCTGAAGGACACTTTTCCTAATGTGAGGATAGCTTTGAGGATTCTGCTCACGCTGCTGGTCACAGTCACAAGTGGTGAGCACAGCTTTTCGAAGCTCAGGCTCATTAAAACATATCTTCATTCAACAATGGTTGATGAGAGACTGACATTGCTTGATATTTTATCACTTGAAAATGCCATTGGCCATTGGCATTTCTTTGGATTTCTCTGATGCTGTGCTTCAGTTCGCAAGGACAAAGGTGACAAAAGTGATCTTTTTGAACAAAAGGACTAGGGTTAACATTCTAAGACTGTCACCTACTGTAAGACTATTTAATACTGGTCCACCCAGTGTTGGTGCACAGTTCATTTGCTTGATGTTAGTACATTTCAGTTATTCTTAAACTTAAAAAGTTTCTATAAGCTTAGAGGAAACCATTTTTTATTTGCTTATATATGGCATGAATAAATACAGATTTACAGATCCTAGCATGCAATTTTCTTGATTTATATGATGGATAAATCATGCATGCAAATCGTGCATGAAAGTCGTGAAATGGGCTACAGATGCAATAAAAAATAAGGTATTCTAAAGTTTAACAAATAAGGGGGGGGTGGCACTGAAGATGCTCCTCGCCTTGGATGCCATTTGGTCTAAGGCCAGCTCTGTCAGCCACATTAGGCTTCCAGCTCTTATCAAGAAGGCTTCAGGACACTGGATCTGCTTCACAGTCAAAGAGAACCAATCTCCATATAGTCAGATGATGACCTGAGACTAGAGCTGGAAAGCATTCTTCTTCCTCCTCCTCTAAAGAAAAGAAAAGAAAAGTAACAAAATGCATTTTAAAAATGTAGATGTTTTTGAGAGGGAGCTACCCGTCTTTGTGTGTTAAATCAATTATCTTCACACTTTTGCCCAAAAGGCAATTCTATACATTTACTATTTATTGCATGAAGAATAATCCATCTGTTCTGAATTAGTTTCCACTTAATTTCTTTTCATTACCTATTGTCCTATTATCATTGCTTGACTGAAAACAGTCACTTGAAACATTTTATATTGCTTAGCATTTTACATACCCCATTTAAAACATGTTTCTATTGTACAGATACAGTGATTTTTAACTCGTCCAACTTGAATTATATTATGACCTACTTTGTTCTTATTTTCTTGTCTTAAGCAGGGTGGATAAGAATGGATGATTAAAAAACCAGATTTTTAAAAACTGGTTTATTAACATAACAAAAATGTAAAAGGTAAGAATCTGAATAAATGTGTTAAACTATATAATTTCTTAAATAAATATTTATGGCTAGAGCATGTCCTCTTTGTTAGCAAAAAGAAGCATCAAATTTAGTTGCAAATTAATATGTTTTAATGGTTATCAGCCAATAAGAATCAACCTTTCTTTAGGAAAGTAACTAAAAGTTACAAATGCCAGCACAATTAAAATCAATTGTTAAAATAAATGATTTACACTATTTTGATTTACACCAATCCACCCTGGTTTTAACCACTAAAGTACTTTCAACAGTGATATGGAAACATCATAACTTCTCCATAGTCAAAGCTACGACTAACTTTCTAATGCAGTCCCATTTTTGAAACCATCCATGCATCCAAATTTATCAAAACAGAATCAATCTTAACATCCCTGTGGGATAAGTATCCATATTTGCCTTGTCCACCATATCCACAGAGCCTAGAAACAATCACATCTACCTTCCTGAGGTTGGTAGAGGAAGGATCTAACCTCCATTCCCACTGTGCTAAACAGGAGAATGGTCTTCTGGAGTCTATTGGTTAACATTACTTTTTGTGGTAGCCAGCAGCTGGGAAATTAAAGGCTTTGAGGGCATGAAGCAGAAGCAAATAAGAGTACATATACTGAAGAGCAGGGATTGGCAACCTCTGACACGTGGCCTGCCAGGGTAAGCACCCTGGTGGGCCGGGCCGGTTTGTTTACCTGCCTCATCTGCAGGTTCAGCTGATCGCGGCTCCCACTGGCCACAGTTCACCGCTCCAGGCCAATGGGGGCTGCAGGAAGGGTAGCCAGCACATTCCTCGGCCCGCGCCACTTCCCACAGCCCCCATTAGCCTGTGGGAGCTGCAATTGGCCGAACCTATGGAAGTGGCAGCAAAACAAACCGGCCCAGCCCAGCCCAGCCCGCCAGGGCGCTTACCCTGGCATGCCATGTGCCAAAGGTTGCCAATCCCTGCTGAAGAGTATGGAAAAGACATTGTTCATCTTAAGCTTTGCATTTGGGTGTACACTCAGGCTGGAGGGGCAAAACCAAGTCTGTGTATGGGTCCACCTGCCTCTTTGTAAATGACATCCCTGATATGAGGACTTTCTGGGTTCCTAGACCATATTCTGTAGCATGACAACAAATTACAAACTCCTTCTCTCAGAAGGAGAACCCAAGTGAAAAGTATCTGTGGCCAGGTGCATTAAGGCTGGAGAGGTGTGAATTATACCTAATGGTTTAGTGAGTCCTCTTGCCTCTCCAGAGGAATTCAACCCTCCCTCAGGATTCCTGTTTGGGGGAGCAGTTTTAATTCTTACCTGGGATGCCAAAGAAGATCTGTGGACTGGAGCTGCTACAGAGAGGTGCTGAATTCCCTAGCTGTCCTAGCCATGCCCACCTTCCTGCCCGATACTACCCACTTTTGCAGCTGCTTTGGCTTGCTCACTGCCTGAAGTGCAAGAGAGATTGCAATAGCTTTCCACCACCACAAGAATCCTCACCTGGCAAGTACGTTACTACTAATATCTTGCAGGAAGCTGATTTCAACAGTGGCAGAAATCTAGCCCTTGGTCCCAAATTTACTGTATTATACATTAAAGACTAGCATGGTACTTTCTCTCTGATTTGTTTCATTATTCCTTCTGCCCTAGGTTAATCCCCATATTCCTAAATCTCTATTCTCTCTGAAAGCACAAGCCAATGGCATAATTCTTCACTAGTTCGTGTTTAGGGACTGACTTGCATTGAGGGCAGCTTGTGGATTTTCAGGGAAATGAGTTCTATAGAGAACTGTTCATCCTTTTATGTGTTCAGCTTTAAATGCATCGTCTCTCCAAAAGCTTGATTCAATTCCCACTGAAGTCAATGGGACTTTTTGCATTGGCATTAATGGGATTTGAATCGGACTCCACAAACATTTCTCACAAACTGCCCTTAGCAGTTCAAAAATTATTTCATTGTAAACTTTCTCATACTTATATATTAATAAACATTTTTAGAGTAATTGTTTTTCTCTATCCCTTTTCATAATTGTCTTATTGCCAAGAAAGACTGTTTAAAATGGCTGCCTACAGACCTGCATGCCACAGATGCTGTCAGTTCAGGGACAAGCCTTTACAAAAAACTAAACTCATTTGGTATAGGATCGGATTAACTTTTAATGGGCAAGTACATCTGTGTTTGGGATGGGCATGGAGCTAATTTGCTGTGAATAGAATCTTCTTCACTAGAAAGAAAAGTATTCTTTTGTGTTACTTATGGTATTTGCTTTTCATGCATTCTTCCCCTTCAGTATGGGTAAAGAATTATAGGTTACTAAATATCTTTTGCTTTTCATTCCAGGAACAGAAACCCGATATAAAATGAGATTAAGATCACAAAAATAATTCTTCCTATTGTTTTATGTATACAAATACAGTCTGGAATTTAGTACAAATTGCAGTCAGATTGCAGGAGGGTTTTATGTTATTTATTTTTTCAAATCATCTCAATGGCTAAAGATTGACAGGTGACATTTCCATTGGGGCTGGTGCAAAATATAGTATGATACTTTTATGGGTTAGAACCTCACTGGTACTGGTGGGTGCAACAGCTTCATTTCATTCAGGATAACTGTAAAAAGCAATTGAACTCCTTTGTGGAATAAATAGTTGTAACAATAGGAGCCAGTGACTTCCTGGAGGTATCCATTGTTGTGAGGCAGGAACCACCGCCCTTGTCGGTGCCTGCCATGGATCAGCTCCCCAACTCCCACAGGCATGGGCACCTGAAACACTCCCCTTGCAGCCTCGGAGTTACTTTACAGGTTAGCGGTTGGCACACCCCAGCCCTCAAACCCTCTGAACATCTTCCTGAAGTGTCCAACCCCTGGTCCACTGGACACTCACTGTATGTACAGATTCGTTGCTTCCAAAGAAACAGCACACTTCAGCTTACCAGTTCCGCCTTAGGTCACTGCCCCGCTTGACACACAGCACTTAGATATCTTTATAGTGAAATCAAGCATAAGTTTTTTTAACAAAGCACAGAGATTCGAGCATTAGCAAGTAGAAGTAATGAAAACAAATGGTTACATATAGAATACAATCATAATATGCATTCTAGAGTCTAGACTTAATTAACAAGTTACTCTCCTGTCTGGTCGAATATTGTGCACCCAAAATCCTTGCAGTGCTGTCCAGCCAGGCTTGGCTGTGGCCCTCCTTCCATGAGACAAGCACGCTGGTGAAGGATTTTGTGATTTCATGAGACAAGCATGCTAGGTGAAGGATTGTGTGTGTTTTCCTGCAGCCCAAGCCTTTTTGTCTTTATTGATAAACAGGATACCCCCTACTGTTTATTTTATCCTGTACATTTTCTCTCTAGTAGATTTTATTCTGCTCTGGCTCTGTATGCAAATAGACATACAGTGTGAGGCAGAGGACAAATGAATGACTAGACAAGGAGACAGGTGTCTGTTTCCTCCTATTTGAAAGGAACTTTTCCAAGGTATGTCAGCTCCTTGTGACCTGCCTTAACTCCAAGACCTTAAGAATATAATTTTTGGTATAGATACTTATTAAAAATTACCCGTACATACATTTCACAATGAATCTGAGGACCAATGGACTGCTGGCTCTCAGTAGAGACCTCACATGCCACCCTTTACTAAACTTCTATGCATATATTCGACAGGGATCCCTATAAAACCATCTGTGTCCTCTACTAGTTGGCACCAAGATATCCCTGAGTCACAAGGCCTCCACCCAAAACAAAGCTACATTCAAGTCCAGAGTAGGAGATAACCATGTAACTCAAGAGGGATTTCCTTGTGATCTGGTAAACTCAGGGCAGAGGGATTGATTGGATTGGAACAGTATATCTGTCTGTGTGAGACAAAAAATGAGAATACCACATAAACAGACACAGAAAAGGAACAGAAAGCTAGCGGACAGCCAGACCAAGCACTGGGACTGTGGCCCTGAGGAAAAGCCGAGAAAGAAAGAGAGAGAGCATTTGGGGCTAAATCCTGGCTAAAATAGGTTTGAAACTGTTAGCAAGAAAGCCTTGTTTGCTTCCTACTGTGTTGAGGGAAACAGGACTTTGTACATTCTTTGTAAATAAATATGATTGCACCAAAGAAACACTTAGCACCTTCATCAATTTGTCCTCCTAACAGAAATAATCTGCAGGATCCTGAAAACTGGCTAACTGCTTGATTCAAAAATGTGTAACAATACATTATGAAACACAATTCCTTAAAATCCTCTTTACTGAAGTTGGTAAGTCTTCTTTTAATAAGCTGTGGTAAACCTTCTTAGGTGATTTCTGCTGCAATAAACAATAGAAACAAAGGGCTGATTCAGGAAAAAAGAGTTTGAACCCATGCACTTCTATTTTGCAAGAAAGTGTGCTTGAGAGTCAAGTTATTTTGTGAACAATCCAATGTACACGCTAATAAAAAGGACATTGCACTTTCCTGATTCCCTTTCACTCTCCACTTTCTGTGTTTGTCTATCTCTTGGCTTTGCAGTTTTGCTATATGCTAATGCAAAATGCACTCAGTAGTGGTAGAAACCGTATTATTCATGATAGACTTCCAGAATTGCTAATGTGCCCATAAAAAGCACTCAGTCAGGTAGTTAAGATTATCATATATAATTTTAATTGTGTTTGTAATACCTTTGCCAAACAAAATGTCAACATTTTTTTCCTAGTCTGGTTATTAACTCTACTTAAAACTTCACACTGATTATCACTGGATTTGCTCTTTCTCTCACATTCACTATTTCAGCTTAACAGCCCTTTTTACTAGTGTAATGAATTTATCCAAAAGTAAATGATATAGTAAAACACATGAGCCAGACGGATGTGTTCAGCACTGTACACTATGAAATACAATGGCTTTATTGGTACTAAATCATGTTATTGTTCTTCCAGTAAAAAGCAATTAGAGTTAAACGGTTCCTGACTTCTAGTCCTGTGCTCAGTCCACTAGATCATACCAATCTCTAAATAATGTTCTGACGCTGGCTTAGAAAAGCAGTGCCCTAAAGAGCAGGAGCAGCTCAGGATAGAGTTAGAATTAGAAATGCAGCTTGAACTTTAGATTCACTTGTCCATGTTGTGTCAATCCTGTGTTTGTGCAACTGAGTGGAGAGGGAGGGAACAAGGGCCTCCCATTCCCTTGTATACCCGTGCAGGAGTCAGCCATACAGAGAGTTCTTGCACTCATGTTGACTGCAAGGGTTCTTCTGACTAGTACCAATAGTCAGCTGAAATGGAGTGGGGAAGTGTGAGAAGAAGGCAGGCCCCAGCTGCCAAGGGGAGTATAAACTGCACCCCTTTAAGAATGTATCAAGGGACACAGATACTGAGAGCTCTGAGAGTTAAGTTTCACAGAGGTTCAATGCTTTCTAGAGCTACTATTGAGTGATATATCTCTACACTGCCCTTGAGGCGTGCTAGTGCCTTAACAGCACGATAGAGCCTAGCATTAGAACTCGAAAGGGAAAACCACATCTACATCTCCTACTGCACTTATTAGAAAGCAGAAGAGATGGCAGAAGAGAAAAATTAGGATGATATTTCCTTCATTCACTCCTATCTACTGTTAGCACCTTGGCATTATCTGCTCAGCTTGAAATATGGGGACTTTTGTTGGAATCCTCAGATTGAGTGCGTTCTTCTCTTCTCTTCTTTGGAGGAAGATCCTTGTTACTAAAAATGGCAGCAATGCCCAGGTTAAAAGGCACTGATGATAGCACAACCTAAGTACATTATATAAATGCTCACCTGAGTCTTCCTTCCTATTTGACTCTGTGTTCTTATTAGTATAAAACTGATGGTCTGGACTCCATACATTTTCTAAAAATCTCTCTCCAGGCATCTATGACATTACTCTGTTAATTTCTCGGACTGGATTCAAAGTTTCTCCCAGCTGATCTTACTACCTATTTACATAGAATAATAGAATATCAGGGTTGGAAGGGACCTCCAACCCCCTGCTCAAAGCAGGACCAACACCAACTAAATCATCCCAGCTAGGGCTTTGTCAAGCCTGACCTTAAAAACCTCTAAGGAAGGAGATTCCCTACGTAACCCATTCCAGTGCCTCACCACCCTCCTAATGAAAAAGTATTTCCTAATATCCAACCTAAACCTCCCCCACTGCAAGTTGAGACCATTACTCCTTGTTCTGTCATCTGCTACCACTGAAAACAGTCTAGATCCATCCTCTTTGGAACCCCCTTTCAGGTAGTTGAAAGCAGCTATCAAATCACCCCTCATTCTTCTCTTCTGCAGACTAAATAATTCCAGTTCCCTCAGCCTCTCCTCATAAGTCATGTGCTCCAGCCCCCTAATCATTTTTGTGGCCCTCCACTGGACTCCCTCCAACCTTTCCACATCCGTCTTGTAGTGTGGGGGCCAAAACTGGCACAGTACTCCAGATGAGGCCTCACCAAAGCTGAATAGAGGGGAATGATCACATCCCTCGATCTGCTGGCAATGCTCCTATTTATACAGCCCAAAACGCTGTTAGCCTTTTTGGCAACAAGGGCACACTGTTCACTCATATCCAGCTTCTCGTCCACTGTAACCCCTAGGTCCTTTTCTTCATGACTGCTGCCTAGCCGCTCGGTTCCTAGTCTGTAGCAGTGCATGGGATTCTTCCGTCCTAAGTTCAGGTCTCTGCACTTGTTCTTTTGAACCTCATCAGGTTTCTTTTGGCCCAATCCCCTAATTTGTCTAGGTCCCGCTGTATCCTATCCCTACCCTTCAGCATATCTACCACTCCTCCCAGTTTAGTGTCATCTGCAAACTTGCTGAGGGTACAATCCACGCCATCCTTCATATCATTAATGAAGATATTGAGCAAAACTGGCCCCAAGACCAATGTCTGAACCTGTGGTTCCTCTTGTACTGAGCAGGATTACTATTGGAACAACACATCATCAGTAGGGTAAAACTAACCTGTCTCACGATGGTCTAATCGACCCAGCTCACGTTCCCTATTAGGGGGTGAACAATCCAATGCTTGGTGAATTCTGCTTCACAATGATAGGAAGGATCAAAAAGTGACATCGCTATGAACACTTGGCCGCCACAAGTCAGTTATCCCTGTGGACTCCGCTTGATACCAGTTGCCAACTAAACCTGGAGCCATTGATCACTACCCGTTGAGCCCGATGATCTAGCCAGCTTTCTATCCACTTATAGTCCATTCATCCAGCCCATACTTCCTTAACTTGCTGGCAAGAATACTCTGGGAGGCCGTATCAAAAGCTTTGCTAAAGTCAAGGAATAACACATCCACTGCTTTCCTCTCATCCACAGAGCCAGTTATCTCATCGTAGAAGGCAATTAGGTTAGTCAGGCATGACTTGCCCTAGGTGAATCCATGCTGACTGTTCCTAATCACTTTCCTCTCCTCAAAGTGCTTCAAAATTGATTCTTTGTGGACCTGGTCCATGATTTTTTCAGGGATTAAGGTGAGGCTGACTGGCCCATAGTTCCCCGGATCCTCCTTCTTCCCTTTTTTAAAGATGGGCACTACATTAGCCTTTTTCCAGTTGTCCGGGACCTCCCCCAATCGCCATGAGTTTTCAAAGATAATGGCCAATGGCTCTGCAATCACATCAGCCAACTCCTTTAGCACCCTTGGATACAGTGCATCCGGCCCCATGGACTTGAGCTCATCCAGCTTTTCTAAATAGTCCTGAACCACTTCTTTCTCTTCAGAGGGCTGGTTGCCTCCTCCCTATACTGTGCTGCCCAGTGTAGTAGACTGGGAGCTGACCTTGTTCGTGAAAAAACAGGCAAAAAAGCATTGAATACATTAGCTTTTTCCACATACTTTGTCACTAAGTTGCCTCCCCCATTCAGTAAGGGGCCCACACTTTCCCTGACCATCTTCTTGTTGCTAACATACCTGTAGAAACCCTTCTTGTTACTCTTAACATCCCTTGCTAGCTGCAACTCCAAGTGTGATTTGGCCTTCCTGATTTCACTCCTGCATGCTTGAGCAATATTTTTATACTCCTCCCTGGTCATTTGTCCAAGCTTCCACTTGTAAGTTGTTGGGTTTTTTTGTGTTTAAGATCAGCCAGGATTTCACTGCTAAGCCAAGCTGGTCGCCTGTCATATTTACTATTCATCGGGATGGTTTGTTCCTGCAACCTCAATAAGAATTCTTTAAAATACAGCCAGCTCTCCTGGACTCCTTTCCCCCTCATGATATTCTCCCAGCGGATCCTGACCATCAGTTCCCTGAGGAAGTCAAAGTCTGCTTTTCTGAAGTCCAGGGTCCGTATTCTGCTGCTCTCCTTTCTTCCTTGTGTCAGGATCCTGAACTCGACCATCTCATGGTCACTGCCTCCCAGGTTCACATCCACTATTGCTTCCCCTACTAATTCTTCCCTATTTGTGAGCAGCAGGTCAAGAAGAGCTCTGCCCCTAGTTGGTTCCTCTAGCACTTGCATACATTCATCCTGTGTAACACTCAGCCCTATTAGAGTCCCCCTGGCTGGACACTCACCAGTTTGCTGAGTTTGGGGCATCCTTAATGAGTCCCACTTGCTTTAGACTTCCCTGCCTTTTCCCTTGGCATCTCTGTCACATTTCCTGCACACAGGCTCTGTTTGTCACCCCTTCACAGAAATGGGCCCAGCTGCCCAGGCCCCCAGGACGAGTGCTGCCTCACAGACTCCTCAGTAGGTTAAGCACATCTTTTCCCAGAACTCCACCCTTGTGAGCACTCTGGGTTTACAGTTTAACTCTTCAGGTAACTCTACACGTAGCCTTTTTAAAGGTTTCTAAACACAACAACTCTTTACTTAGAAAGACAAAGTTCTAGGCAAAATAATAAATACTCCTATATACATTTCCCTGCCTCAATTACCTCACCACTCTTAAGCATTCTTTGGGCTTAAGCCAGAGTCCTCTAAGGAGTCCTGCATCCTCTCTCTTGCACATAGCTTCTCTGAATCATGGTGGCTGAATTTCTCTCTCTCTGCTCTAAGTCAGCTTCTTTTGACATTGGCTGGTCCTGCAGTTAAACAGGACCCTGCTCCAATCTTCCTCTCAGCTGCCCAGTATTTCTGTATCTCTATGAGTTCCTCTAACCCACCCAGTCTCTGTGGTTTTTAAAGTCTAGCATCCACACTTTGGTTTGTTGCTGGCAATTTTCCACCGTCCAAACCCAGCCCATTGCAGAGATGTGGGAGAGAATTGGTTTCCCCTAGAATGCAGTTACTCATTTGTTCTCCCCAGGTGGGATTTCCACCTGTCCAGATTTTCCCAAGATTGTCCCTTTTTTCAGGTAGTGGTCTTGGGAAATCTGTATGGGTACTCACTACACACTGCCAGCTGTTCACTTTTACAGGCTCGGGATCATCTCAGATGTCTTGGGTTTTTTGTACCTCAGAAACAGCAACCCTCTACCCACATAAAATCCATTCAGGTAAAATCTATCTAATTATCCTTAACTATTGGCCTATTCATGGATAGAGTTGATGCCACCCCTTATCGCTTTAGCACAGGGAACATGTGGCAGTACACAGTAAAAGACGATCATGGGACATAATGATACATAAGTTGTACCTAGACAGATTCCCCAAATGGTCACAGCCTGATTCTTATCTCACTTACACTTGTGTCAAACAACTTTTGCACTTTGGCTGCTTGGTGCCGCTCTGGTGATGCAAAGCTGCCATACAGTTGGGTTTATGGCTGCTTCGTATTACTGGCAGAAAGTACTAGTGAATGTATCCCATTGTCTTCAGTGGAGTTACTCCTAATTTATAGTAATGTCTTTCATAGGCAAAATTCATGTTACATGACAACGTCAAACTCACACTTTTCCAGGTTGCCTTTTCCTTTTTATTCCTTCTAGTATTTCCCTCACAAATCACCTGTAACTCACATGCATATGTACATTTACTCAGAGTAAATGATGAGTGAATGCCGTCTGCAAAAATACAGTGCTGTGCTCCTAGCAGAGTTGATCACTAGTTGGTCTTAGAGAAATAATATTACAAGCTGATATCATAACGGACAATGATAGTTCTATTGGCACAGAAGGTTTCAGAAAGTTAAAGGCTTGTTTTCTCTGATGGTCTTTATTAATGATTCTGTTCGTGAAAGCCCACACACTTTTTGTGTTGAGTTGGAGCCTGTGCTATAGCTGATCTTAGAATTGAAGATGTATTGGTAAATAGAGAGTTGTTCCTTTGCTGGGTCTTTAGCAGGGTAGCTGGAAAAGGAAAAAGTTGTTCCATTGAAAACATTGGCTCAGTTTAATGATTTAAAAATTGCCAGTAATTCTCCATTTCATAGTCTGTACTGTCAGATGAATATGTCTGTCCTAAAAGTGAATGTCTAACAGTGAAGCTAGTATGCACTTCCATACTTTCCACGATGCTTACTAGGTTTTCTCACTGCTCAAAAGGCCAGTCGGGTTTCTGAAATAAATCAGGGTCAAGCTGAGTTCTGGGTATCCCGTCATGTTCGTCAAGTATTTTTTCTACCATTGAATTACACACGTTACAAACTCTGTCTGTAACTTGGCTTGAGAATGCTTTCCTTACATGGGCTTCTTTTGCAGCTACCATGAAGGATTTCATAAACTTTCAGGAACATTACAACATGGAGCAGAGAAATCACCACCCTAGTATCACTATGCAGCATATGATGTATTATTAAATAATTACTGCTTTCTGAACAGGAATATATTTAATTGTGTGATTTCATCACCTCAGGGTAAAAGCTCTGTCAAGGCTGTAATACTGTATCTTGTAAATATATATTTAGGGACATTTCAAATGTACATTATTGATCCAGTGAACCATTAAGAGCTCATGTTTCCATAGTTTTGACATGGTAATTGCCTATGAGGTAATTCCATACTCAGGGACTTTTACATGATAGTATATGTTGTTCAGTAGCTCCTCACTATATGGATTCTTGATGTCTTAAGAGTTTCAGAAAATTTTCCCCTATTGCTTCAGTGCAAGTGCCATGAGTTATCTGAAAATCAGCATAGCATATCATAAGAGAGCTATCAAAATTAGAACATAAGAACTGCCATACTGGGTCAGACCAACAGGTTATCTAGCCCAGAATCTTGTCTCTGACAGTGCGCCATGATCCACCTCTGTCTTCCCCTCCCAGCTGCTTGCAGTCAGAGGCTTAGGGTCTCCCTGACCATTTTGGTTTATAGTCATTGGTGGACCTATCCTCCATGAACTTAACTAGTTATTTTTTCAATCCAGTTATACTTTTGGCCATCACAACATATCACGACAATGAATTCCATAGATTAATTGTGCATTATGTGAAAAAGTACTTCCTATTCTTTGTATTAAATCTGCTGTCTATTACTTTCATCATGTTTTTTTAATCATGTAAAAGGATGAATAACATTTCTCTATTCATTTTTTCCATACCATCCATCATTTTATAGATCTTGATCATGTCCTCCCTGAGTTGTCTCTTTTCTAAACTGAACAGCCCTAATCTTTTTAGTCTCTCCTCCTATGGAAGACATTCTCAACCTTGGATCATCTTTGTTGCCCTTCTCTGAACCTTTTCCAACTCCACTATATCTTGTGAGACAGGGTGACCAGAACTGGACACAGTATTCAAGGTGTAGGCACACCATGGATTTATATAGTGGCATTATAATATTTTCTGTCTTATTTTCTATCCCTTTCCTAATGGTTCATATAATTCTGTCAGCCTTTTTCAGGCTGCTGCACACTGAGCTGAAGTTTTCAGAGAACTATTCATGATGACACCAAGATCTCTTTCTTGAGTGGTAACAGCTAATTTAGAATCCATCATTATATATGTGTAGTTGGGATTATTTTTTTGCAATGTGCTTCACTTTACTTTTATCAATGTAGAATTTCATTTGTCTTCTTGTTGTTCACTTATCCAGTTTTGTGAGATCCCCTGTAACTCTTCGCTGTCAGCTTTGGACTTAGCTATCTTGAATAATTTTGTATCATCCGCAAACTTTGCCACTTCGCTGTTGACTTCTTTTCTATACCAGTAATGAATATGTTGAACAGCACAGGTCCCAGTACAGAACCTTGGGGGACCTGCTGTTTACTTATCTCCAATATGAAAACTGGCCATTTATTCCTATCCTTTGTTTCCTATGTTTTACCCAGTTACTGAACCATGAGAGGACTTTCCCTGCTTTCGCATGACTACTCAGTTTCCTTAAGAGCCTGTGGTGAGAGATCTTGTCAAAGGCTTTCTGAAAATCCAAATATTCTGTATTGACTAGATCACCCTAATCCACATGCTTGTTGACAGCTTCAAAGAATTCTAATAGATTGGTGATGCACGACTTCCCTTTAAAAAAGCCATGTTGACTCTTACCCAACAAATCAAATTTATCTGATAATACTATTCTTTACTATAATTTCTGCCAATTTGCATGGTACTGAAGTTAGGCTTACTGGCCTGTAATTGCCAGAATCGCCTCAGGAGCCCTTTTTAAAAATTGGCATTACATTAGCTAGCTTGCAGTCGTCTGGTACACAGCCGCCTTTCAGTGATAGGTTACATAATACAGTTAATAGTTCTGTAATTTCATATTTGAGTTCCTTCAGAACTCTTGGGCAAATACCATCTGATCTTGGTGACTTATCATAGAATCATAGAATCGTAGAACTGGAAGGGACCTCGAGAGGTCATCTAGTCCAATCCCCTGCACTCAAGGCAGGACTAAGTATTATCTAGACCATCCCTAACAGGTGTTTGTCCAACCTGCTCTTAAAAATCCCTAATGATGGAGATTCCACAACCTCCCTAGGTAATTTATTCCAGTGCTTAACCACTCTGACAGTTAGGCAGTTTTTCCTAATGTCCAACCTAAACTGCCCTTGCTACAATGTAACCCCACTGTTTCTTGTCCTATCCTCAGAGGTTAAGAAGAACAATTTTTCTCCCTCCTCCTTGTAATAACCTTTTATGTACTTGAAAACTGTTATGTCCCCTCTCAGTCTTCTCTTCTCCAGACTAAACAAACCAAATTTTTTCCATCTTACCTCATAGGTCATTTTTTCTAGACCTTTAATCCTTTTTGTTGCTCTTCTATGGACTTTCTCCAATTTGTCCACATTTTTCCTGAAATGTGGCGCCCAGAACTGGACACAGTACTCCAGTTGAGGCCTAATCAGCGTGGAGTAGAGTAGAAGCGGAAGTAGAGCGTGGAGTAGAGCGGAAGAATTACTTCTCGTGTCTTACTTACAATACTCCTACTAATACATCCCAGAATGATGTTTGCTTTTTTTGAAACAGTGTTACACTGTTGACTCATATTTAGTTTGTGATCCACTATGACCCCCAGATCCCTTTCTGCAGTACTCCTTCCTAGGCAGTCATTTCCTATTTTGTATGTGTGCAACTGATTGTTCCTTCCTGAGTAGAGTACTTTGCATTTGTCCATATTGAATTTCATCCTATTTACTTCAGACCATTTCTCCAGTTTGTCCAGATTATTTTGAATTTTAATCTTATCCTCCAAAGCACTTGCAACCCCTCCCAGCTTTGTATCATCCACAAACTTTATAAGTGTACTCTCTATGCCATTGTCTAAATCATTGATGAAGATATTGAACAGAACTGGACCCAGAACCGATCCCTGCAGAACCCCACTCGTTAAGCCCTTCCAGCATGACTGTGAACCACTGATAACTACTCTCTGGGAACAATGCACTCACCTTATAGTAGCTCCATCTAGGTTGTATTTCCCTAGTTTTTTTATGAGAAGGTCATGCGAGACAGTACCAAAAGCCTTACTAAAGTCAAGATATACCACATCTACCACTTCCCCCACATCCACAAGGCTTGTTACCCTGTCAAAGAAAGCTATTACTGTTTAGTTTATTACTGTTTAGTTTATCAATTTGTTCTAAAATGTTGTCTATCGACACATCAATGTGGGACAGTACTTCAGATTTGTCACCCAAAAAGGATAGCTCTGATGTGGGTATCTCTCCAACATCCTCTGTTGTGAAGTCTGATTAAAAGAATTCATTTAGTTTCCCTGAAAATGCCTTGTCTTCCTTGAGTGCTCTTTTAAGACTTTGTCATCTAGTGGTCCCACTTCCTTTCTGGCAGGCTTCCTGCTTCTGATGCACTTAAAATAATTCTTACTGTTAGCTTTTGCATCTTTAGCAAGTTGCTTCTGAAATTCTTTCTTGGCCTGCTTTATTACACTTATACATTTATGGTGCCAGAGTTTGTGCTTCCTATTTCCTCACTAGGATTTGACTTCCAAATTTAAAGGGTGCCTTTTGGCCTCTAATGGCTTCCATGACTCTACCATTTAGCCATGGTGCTATTCCTTTGGTCCTCTGATTGGGGTATACATTTAGTGTGAGACTCTATCGTGGTGTTTTTAAACAGTTCCCATGCCGCTTGCAGACATTTAATCCTTGTGACATTGATAAAGTAATTATTTCTCTAATAAATAATAATGATAATTAATAATTAACAAACCAATTATATTATACCATTGTACAAATCACATCATCTACATCCTCTACTTTTCCCTTTCAGTATAATTGATAAAACTAATATTACTTTTTGGGTACATTTTAACGTTATAATTGGAGGTATCTGCACGGGATTGGTTATGCTGCTTTCCCATAAACAGATAGCAAAACATATTTTTTTTGCATCTCAATTACTTGCATTTCAAATGAAGGAAGACAGACAAACAAAACAAATATGAATTCTCCATGAGAAACTGAAAAGAGTGCGACTCATTCTATACTAGAACTTAAACACAAAATGGTGCCTACCTCACAATTGTTCCTCTGGAGACTCTCCTACTTTAAGATACATAAAAACATAATAACATCTCCTTTCAGTTACAGATCTTCATTTGCTCTTTTGGGGTCCCCTTTATCCCCTTTCAACTACTGATTTCTGTAAAACACAACCTCGAAGTAGCAATAAAGCATATACGTTAATAATACATCTAATTTAAAAGTTATAGGGTGGGCTGACAGAAAACCTATCTTGACATTTCCTACCCCTTTCCATTATAAAAGAGTATTATGACCTATTTTGAAATCTATAACATCTCATTGTTTGCAGTACACCTCTGAAATTTGGCAAAGAGAAGATGTATTTGGCCAATTAAATTCTGCTCAGGTTTGGCTGAGTTATAAATTGTCAAAATTTTTCTTTTCTCTGTGCATCCTGCAGGGAAATATTGGCAGTATACCAAAATGATTACTAAATATATGGACAGTGTAAGGACAGGCAGATGCCAACAGCAAAAAGCAGCAGCAGTAGACACTGTACTGAAAAAGCCTGGGAGCTGTTGGGAAGGGAGTGAGGAAGGGTTGTGGGGAGACAGCCAGGCCAGGATCCCACCAACTACTTCTTGTACTGAATACATGGTACCAGTTGCTCATTCTCCCTCTTCTCCCTGCCCCTTCCCATGAGCACCACAGAAGGCAGCATCTCAGGCCTTTGCCAAGGAGGGGAGAAGGAGAGCGAGTGCTGGGCTGGGCTCCTCTATAACCACCACTGCCTGATCCCAGCTGCCCATCACCAACCCCAGGATAACAGCCTTCTTTTGCTACTGGTTAAAGTACATAGGCCTGTAGCTCAAAGTAGTAGCAGCTGCTTTTCAGTGATCAAAACCCAGTGATGAGGGGTTTGTTAGAGTTGCACAAAAATGTAAGTAACTTGCATTAAAAAAACCCCACCCTCTGTTAAAAGAAATGACTTAGGCTGCAAAATCAAGTACTGAAAGTTAGGAAATGCCAGGATTAAGGATTCATGTGCAACCTCAGTTCAGCCCCTTTGTCCATATGCATTTATGATATGGTCTTAAATTATATGAGCACATACTGATTTTTTCCACAGCATACCTGCATTATTCAGTGCATAGGATGGCCGCAAACGAGGGCAGAATTTAGGTTTTAAAGACCACCCATTTCTAATTCTTGAGTGCTTGACTTTGCAACCTAAATAACTTCCTTTTAACATCATTTATTTTGTATGTTATAATATCAAGGTTGTCACATATCATTTTCAAGAGAGGCAGCTGCTGCCATAAAGTCAAATAGCAAATCCTGGAGGTGCTCAAATGAAGCTGTTGATTATATATATATAAAATATATATATATATATGACTTAAGAATGTAAATAAAAAAAATAATTTGTTTGGGGGAAGAAATCCAAGCAGAATATACCTAATATTGGGGATTATTCTTTCTTATTCCCTCTTTCCATATTTTAGAAACAACATTTAAAGCATCATTGTGAAAAATAGTTTTTAAAAAGGCTATATAGATTGCAATGATAAAACTGTTTATTGCAAAAATTGAAGGGTAAGAATCTCAACTGGTATACATTGATATAGCTCCATTTGCTTCAAAGATCTAATTCTGATTTACACCAGTTGAGAATCTGTCCCGGAGTGTTTAAAAATACCAGCCCACTGTAATGAGGGACTTAGCAATTATAATGCTGATAACACAATAACCTGTAATCAAACACAGTCTCGGTTCAATGATGTATAATGAACCCATAGTAATCAGATTACACATATCTGCATCTAATCTAAATATCCAAACCCATAATAATAGTAATTAATAAGTACTTGGCATTTACATTGCATTTTCAACCCAAGTATATTAATGTCGTTTACAAACATGAATCTAACAATAGCCTTGTGAGATAGGTTAATATTGTTATCCCAAAATTACAGCTGAGGAAAGAGAGGCATAGAGAGTTCACGTGACTTGCCCAAGGTTCCATCCAGAAACAGAATACAGCACTTTGGTTTAGATGGGAGCATCTGCCCCAGAATACAATTTGTGTTGCACCTGCCTATACCAGGTTTGACTTGGTTCCAAGTTTTCTGACTCTCAGGCTTGTGTCTTAACCACAAGACCATTGATCAGCCTTTGAATTGTAAACAAGAGTGAGAAGAAGGATGGTCTAGTGGTTAGGGCACTAACCTAGGATGTTGGGATACCTGAGTCCAAGTCCCTTCTCTGCCACAGACCTTAGGCAAGCACCTTACTCTCTCTGTGCCTCAGTTCCCCATCAGTAATATGGGTATGATAGTATTTCCCTAAATGTATTAAAGTGTGCGTGGTATTTAGATACTGAGAGAATGGGAGCCAGCTATCTTAGACAGTCAGAACAACATATTGTATCAAGCTTTGTCATATTCTTCAACCCTTTTGTTCGGTTACACAGGCACAGCACTGAGCTCTGGTGCTACGATTTGTTCAGTGGCGTCCCATCAGGACATGGAGAACCCAGCTTTGCTCCACTATACCTGGGCATATCAGGAAGTAATTTAGGTTAGGAAGCTAGAAATAGTTCTTGGGAGGTTCAGGAATTGAGAAACAGATATTTAGGTTAGGGATTGAACTCAAGACCAAGTGACAATCAGGTTTCAAGTATAGAAATCTTGTGAAATCTAACCATAAAGGAGAGTTGTTCTATTGAGACCTGAGCTGCATCTGAGCCCAAGCTGGAAAATAGGCCACTTCTTGGTTCTGGAATCAGTCCAAAAATTCAAAGGGGTTCAGAGTCTCATTTCTGGGTTTGGCTCACTTCTAATACAGACACTAGCCGGGGTCCTGGAACAATTTGTATAGTGGGGGAGCTGAGAGCCATTGAACCAAACAGTAAACCCTGTATATAATGGAAACCATTTCAAGCCATGGGGTGCTGCCACACCCCCAGCACCCCTAGTTCCAGGACCTATGGACACTAGTTCAGATTTCAAGACAAATTTCAATTTAAAAATGTGACATGTTTTTGATTTATAAGAAAGAAATTAAGGCAGCCATGGTCACTGACTTCCATCCTTTTTCTTTTATTTATTCTTACATTTTTAAATGAATGTAGTGCATAGAAAAACTAGGAGATTTAACTACTAAAAGTGTATTCACACTTAGAAAGGCACCTCTATGAAAATGTGGTCCTTGGTGTGCATAGCACCTTAATTTTATTAAATTCATATAGAGTCAGATGAACGGTTTCCCCCTATTTGTGTGTGTGTATACAGATAGATAGATAGAGCCTCTGGCCTGGTTTGAGACCTTGCAAATCAGGAATAAGAGTACATTTTAAGGCCAATTATTCACCTCTGAAAATAGTGAGATTTAAAAGAGCTCCCCTGACAGATGGCCCTTTAACTACATTGTATCATATACAAGTATACTTAAGCTTCTCCTGCTCTATGCTGGGTAAATTGAACAGCAGATTCCAACAACACTGTGCCACAGATGTCTCTTCTATACACACCATATGTTCACTATACACACTTGTGATTATGTAGGATTTATATATTTATGGTCTATGTAAATAAACTGGAACAGAGTTTTTTCAAAATAGATACTGAAGTAATGAAAGTAGTTTCTGAATGCACTTTACTGTAGGATTAACATAAATAGAGCAGCACTCAAAACATCTATACAATGAAATTCTTTGGAAAGGATGAACAACATTCAATAGATGTTGTGTGATGCTGAAGTATGACTATTTTAGCATATGTGAACATTGTGCAGTATAAATCCTCTAGTGTGCATAGTAAATGGCAGGCCAGATATAGATAGATAGATAGATAGATAGATAGATTTTTTAAGCATTCAAAACATTTTATGTAATGTATTTATAATGTTATTCAACCAAAAACAGTGGTCAGAAAAGAGTATTGTGTGCACCATAATAATGTGTCAACATGTTTGTTTGGCATGTATTTATTTGATATGTCATAGATAAGAGTAAACTCCAGAATGCAAATGTATGCATATACCTTCTAATTTGCTGTTTGGGCATTCTGTTATCCCACTTTCTATTAATCTGGACTGTGTACCTGACTATCCTGCAACATCGTATGTAGAGAATTGTTTGGCACTGAAACTTTTATTGCAGAAGTATTGTATTGTGAAAACAGCATTTACTGGGGAAGGACTTGCAGCATGGTGGTGTCATGGAGACATGATTAAAAGAGGGCTTTGCATGTGGGTACTATTTAGTAGAGTTTGATAAATAGAGATAAACCTGCTTTGTGATTGAGTTTGTAAATGAGTCTTAAATTTGAATGATCACTCTTTGAAGGGGCATACTCTTCATTATTTGCTGTCACCATTCAGGAAGATGTTAACGAATCCTGAAATTTTCATAAATTTTAATGCAAATGATTCCATTAGACCTTATTGTTATTTTTTATTTCTTCTCCTACCAACACCTAATCACTGAGCCGAAACAGCGGCATGTGACTGAGATTATTAACCACGCACCATGAACTAGCAGCAGCGAGTAATCAATTAGAACAGTTTGCAATTAAGTCATAAAAAAATCCCCATCTGAAAATTATTTCTTCAAACTATTTAGCATTCACTTATGAATAATGAATACTTTGAAAACATGGAGATTGATTTGCTAATTATTCACAAACAAAACCAGGCTATCTCCATTACTTATTTTATTCACAACAACTAAGTTTTTGGTTACATATTAGACGAAACTGACAAGCTAGACAACACTCTTGCAAAACTTCTGGCAACGAGCTGAAAAATGTAGGATTTAGGTACCTAAATATACTTTGTGCAACCCACTCTGAGCTGTTAATCCATGCCCTTGTATGAGCACGGCATTCATGGGGAGAGGTAGAGGTAGACAATAGAGAGCGCAAACTCAAGTGAAAATCAACTGTAATCTGATCCAATTACTAATGCCTTCAACCTGTCTCCTGTTTGAATGTCTCCTTCTGAAACCTGCTGCATCAGGTTCTGCATATGTAGGGTTATTTTTAGATTTGCGTGAGCTGTTTACTGGGGATTTGAAGTCTGGTAACTGAGACACTCTAGACACACTTGGAATGCTCATGCTCACACACTCACAGCGCTTTGCAGGTTAGACTTGCAATTAAAAGGGCTAGGTGACTCTGTCATTCAAAGTTTATGGAGACTTGCATTAGGTGTCAAAATCATGATGAAACAGAGCCCTGAGGATTTAATATTAAGGCACCTAAGGATAGAAATATTCACAGACAAGCAGTTATGGACCCTTGAACTGGCAAAAAGATTTGGCTGACCGACCACCAAAACAGCTCAGTCTCATTAAGATCTGAGGTTTTTTTTATTTAGCAACCTTCCTTCCCTTTAAAATAATATTTCAGCTATTTAAATTTGCTATTTAACAGTGTTTTTTGGAAACTGACATTCCCTCCATCCTCAAGTATGGTTTTCCAGAATATTTCTCATTTCCAAAACTGCCATTAGACGGCTAAAGAAGTCACATCCTATAATATTATATAAATTAACACAGCCAGTGTATGTAACCTGATGAGATCACCACAAGAAGTTGTATTAAGTTCTTAGGGTTACCTTTCACAACTGTAATGTTATTTTCTCCTTTTTAATAGAATACCCCGGTGGTTTTTGCTATCTATCTAATCTATCTTTCTATCTAAACACATACTCCTCCTCTACCATCCACACACAAATATTTTAAAATTTCAACATTTCTACACCCAAGTATAGCTATGAGTTCACTTCATGAAGACTGTCAATTCAATGTACTGAGGGCAACTACGATAATAAAATCACATTCACCTTAGAAATTCTTGGGGAAAGAATTTAGATTTTAATGCTCTTTCTAAAGTAAGTTTTAATGTCCATTAATTGACAATTGTTAGGCAAATGTAATTTTAATTTAGATTAACTTGTTTTGTTTACTCCACATGTAGCTGAGGCCTTTTTAGATGAAGATAGATTCAATAATCACGCAGGTAGTGCTGAGACAGCGATGAAATTAGACACCTGTAGTAAGACAAGCTAGTTTTGGCCCTAACTACTTTTCACTATACTATAGTCTTGTTGTTTTTTCAGTCAGAAATAGAAAAAGTGTTCAGTGTTGCCACCACCTGCAATCTTCACGTGTACTCTACTTTGAAATTTGTCATCAGTGTTTGATGTCAGTTGTAAATATGAAATAAATGGGAGGTTAGTGTTGCCTTTTTGCTGAATTGTTGAAAATATTTACGTTCTTGAGCCCAGTATTTTCAAATTTTGGTGCCTAAAGTTGGGCCCTTTAATCCATATTTAGGCACCTATGCAACTGTCCTGTTATACGGATATGCTGGCTACCCATAGCAACTACAGCTGAGCCTTCCTTAGATACAATAGCATTCCTCTGTTGTCAGAAGGTTTAAGATGATGCAAGGGGGTTTCTGTATCCTTTCATCTTCTCCGACCTCCAGCCAAAAACAAAGAGAAAAATTCTTCTGTGAAGCAATGTTCAGCAAATGCTTTACTAATTCACCACATACAACACAGACAGGTTTAAAATCTAGACAATAATAGTATGGTATCTCTAGGACATATTTTATTGATTACAAGCTAAATACTGTATACACAGTTTATAACAGGGATCAGCAACCTTTGGCAAGCGGCCTGCTAGGTTCCGCCGATCGCGGCTCCCACTGGCCGCGGTTCGCAGTCCCAGGCCAATGGGAGCTGCGGGAAGCAGCGCAGACCGAGGGATGTGCTGGCCACTGCTTCCCACTGCCCCTGTTGGCCTGGCATGGCGAACTGTGGCCAGTGGGAGCCGCGATCGGCCAAACCTGTGGACGCAGCAGGTAAACAAACTGGCCCAGCCCCACAGGGTACTTACCCTGGAATGCTGCGTGCCAAAGGTTGCTGATCCCTGGTTTATAAGGTAAAAACAGGGGCATTTAGCCTTTATGACATAGCCCTGGGCTTGGTATGGTGCAGAGGTGCCCAATCTATAGGGAACTCCATGAAACATGGTGCCTCAGGTAGACAAAAGTAGTATTAGAGCCTCTGCAGGCATAGCAGCATGTGGCTACTGCAACACCGTCAGAGGATGTACAGTACAGTGTCCCCTGAGATTGGGCAGCTCAGCTGACTGGTGTTAAGGGGAGGCAAGGTCATCACCTTTCCACCTCTTTACCCCTTTGGGGAAGCTAATGCTGCTGTGGGCACTTGCAGAGCACTTACTCTTTCTGGAGCTCAAGGACTGCCACTATGAGCAGCAGCAAAGCCACAAGATGGAGAAGTTCTTTATATCTCACTTATGCACTAGCACAGCTGCCAGGCACAATCTGTCAGGCACAATGTTTTTTATTAAAACAACCCTGTGGTATGCATGGGTTCTTGTGATAATGTCTTTACTTCTGCTGAAATGGAGTGATCATGAATCTGCCAGCTGTAATGTATTTTTACCTGTGTACCTATTAGAGAATTTGAAATGGCTAGTTTTACAGCTTTGCTCATGGGATCAAAAGGTTAAATGAGAAAAGGTTCTGTCTCACTTGACAGCACTCGAGAGATCATACTGTACATACAGGATAGTGTATGTAGGACTGTTAACAGATGTGCAATTCTCCACATACCATTGGAAATGTCACAGTGAGCACCAGTACAACTTTGCAGTACAAACTCCCTCTGAAAGCCTATCACTAAATATTTTTCAGGGGTGGGGAAGAGATCATTCTAATTGGACCATCCGTACCAGAGAAGTGAGTGAGGTTTCAGTGTGCATCCTACAAAGAAGCTTAAACCACATTATTGGACATCTGTGTTCACCTCTCCATATAGCTGCTTCTCTTCCATCTGCAAAAATTTTATACAGCCTGTCACCAACACAGAAGGAGGAGGATGGCCAGGGAGTAGGGAAGGGGCTGAAAAACAGCTTTTATAATAATAATAATTAATAATAATAATTAATAATAATTGGAGATATACCAATCTCCTAGAACTGGAAGGGACCTTGAAAGGTCATCGAGTCCAGCCCCCTGCCTTCACTAGCAGGACCATTACTCTAACTGGCTTATTCCTCTTTCTGTATAGAGGATAATCTCTATAAAAAGAGGATCATTTTATGCTGCTTGGGAGTAGGAATATCTAGCCGTGTGTGCTATATGAAC
The DNA here is from genome assembly GCF_020497125.1 of Mauremys mutica. Taxonomy (NCBI): domain Eukaryota; kingdom Metazoa; phylum Chordata; order Testudines; family Geoemydidae; genus Mauremys; species Mauremys mutica. Next base: position 286,398,899 of record NC_059072.1, on the reverse strand, counting down.
TCCCACTGAAAACATCATAGAGTGGAGTCCACAGCCCAGATACCAATGGCAACATGGTATACTTTGCCACCATGGTATTATTGCTGAGGGACTCTTCCAGCAGCAAGGACCCTGTTGCATTCATTTTGCTGCTGTGTTAACAATGCCAGAAAATGACAGCTGAGAAATTTATTGTTTCATAGTAATGGGCTCTGAGTACCCTTGACAGATCATTAAAAGTGCAAACCAGTTAAAACAAATAGCAAATGAACAACTTTTCTGCTCTGGTCATGAAACCATTGAGGATGCCCTGCCAGCAGCTCCCTCTATTATTTAACAAGGGAGAGCCATTTCAATTGCCTTTGCTCCATTGTGGAAGAACGGCACGGGGACAGAGGCATGTAGACAGCTCCCAAGCCATTTCAGACTTTATAGATCAGAACCATCACTTGAAAGCTAACACAAGGAAGTTGTGGTTCCAGGTCTGGTTAAAGGCAATGTCAGAGATAACAAATGTGTCTGCTCCACTTTCTAAAAAAATCACCAGTCTTGGCCTCCAGAAGGTCAAAAGAGCAAATTAATTCCAATCCTGAGGAGCTTCCAAAAAGACGGTTGTGCATCCCTCATCCTAATGAGTTCTACCCTGAGGTCAGACAACTAAGTTACTCATTGCAGCTGACCAGAAAAAACAACAATAGGGCATAGTGGGTGTGGCAGTCTTCAGGGTAACCAAGGCTCAGACCTTTTACAGTTTGTTAGATAATCTTCAACTGCTTGACTTGCATCTGAAAAGAGAGGAGAAGCCAAGGCAGAATTCGGGAGTTGTATGTCAGAGGCTGGCCTAACCTCCTCAATAGCCAGGCAGCCACCGCTGCACTAGCTGAAGCTTCTGAATGTTCTTGAAAGGTAGTGTTAAGAAGAGAGTTTTGCAAGAACCCAGCCTGAAACTGATGTCCCCTAGTTCTCTGCCACATCATCTGCAGATTCTAGACCAGCTGAAGTATTCCATGTGGTCAGCGGGCTGCCTCCATTTGGGGACAGTCAAGTCATTTTCCATATGAATAGTTTTCCACCTGTTAAGCAGACAAAATCGCTCAGATCTGTGATGGTTTCCCAGGCACTGAAGACAGTGTGTCAGAGGAGTAAGGAACAAGTGTCCCCTTTTCTGAATAAGTTTAACTCAGTCTCACAGAAGCATATTCTCAATATGCTGAAATAGCTTTACCCAGGCACCAGCAAAATAGACTTTTGGCTTTCTGTGTTATTAAAATCCAGTGGAGAGAGCCTGAGTCTGTTGCTAATGAGTACTATTAATACCTCCCTTTGTGAGAACAAGCTGTCTATCACCCTGAAGCAAGAGGTAGTTAGGTTCCTACTTAAGACAACATTTCTTCCCATTATCATTTTCAACTGGCAAGAGAATAGAAAAAAAATAAATAAAAGCAACTAATTAATTAGACATTTTCATTACAATCTTTAATCGCATTACAATATTTGCCGAATGGACAATCCTACATCACTTATTTACTTTTTTATTAACTAAGATGAATCAGAACTTTGAATCTGAACTCCTTGGGGGATTCAGAATCATTCAAAAATGGTCATGGATCGTTTTGTTTAGGTCAGAACCAAAGCCAGATGGGCCTTTTTTCCAGCTTTGGTACAGCTGCAGTAGCACAGAATTGTTTATGAGATTTTGCTTCTGCATAATCTGAATTTAAATCCTGGCCCTGGTTTGCCTTTACAAAACAGTATGCTCTCAACACAACCAACTCCAACGACTGTATGAACTGCTTTTGTGTGTGTGTGTGTGTGTGTGTTGTGTAAGGGGTGTATGCAGACAGGTGGTTGAAGGAAAGCTGTCATCATGTTTGCGGGAATAAAGTTTGTGGTGTATGGTAGCTGTGATAGAAGTGAGGGGTGTGTGTGTACATAGGTTGAAGACTATAGGGTGTGTGATTTCTTATGCATCCTAACTTTTCATTTCCTTGCTTTTGTGAGTTCATGTCAGGTCTGTTGTGTGTGTGTGTGTAGCAACCCTAATTGCCTCACAACAGATTTTTGTCTATTAATTATAATGCCTTTATTATTTCCTGAATATTTTAAGCACATTCTTAAATTTATTGCTACATTTACTTAGTTTGTTTCCACTCAGTAACATTGAGTTTACATTTCATAGGCCAGGGCTAAAGTGAGCTTTGGCCTCTGAAATAAAGATAAGAACTACAAATGTCACCTGGATGCCTTGATACGTACATTTAAGAACTGTTACACAAATAATGCCTTTTCTCAAAGGTGTATAGTCACCTCCTACAGTCATTTAGAACTTGATTTTTCAGAGTTGCCTCCACCAAGCTTTTACCTATACAGGACAATTGCATAAGCACAATTTTTTGGATGCACAAAACCAAGAATTTGGTGCCCAAGTGACATTTGTGTACATATACTGGGTAGCCAATTGGCATGCGTTAGGTCAACTAGCTTATGTGTAACCATAAATATATACTTATGGACATTTAGAGCCCACTTGGAAAAATCTGGTCGTGTTCCAGAGGCTTAGCAAGAGACACCTTAAACGAGAGGATGAAAACACTGAAAAGATGGATTTGAGAGCTTTGTACAATGATAGACTAAAAAGTCAGATCATTTCCTAATCCCTTGATTTGAACCACGCTGTGGGTTGAATTCTGGCACATTGAAATCAATAGGAGTTTGTTATTAACTTAATATGACCATGGTTTCATTGTATATCTTTGGGGTAATTCTGCATGGGATTTATATGATATGATATTAAATATTAACAGAAAATGAAAAGTATGAAAGCTAGTATCTTTCCGTATACAGAACCAATTTCAAGGATGAGAGCAACTTGCCCACACCTTCTTACTAATTCACATTTTTCTTCATGTCTAATTTTTCTTTGTGTTCTGCCTATGTAAGGAAAGAAATTCCTGGGAATTTGCAAATGTTAGAGAATGTACTTTTGAGAAACCAGGAGATTTTTAGAAAAGCTGCCATGTCAAATTTTCAGCTACATATTTGATGAACTTTAATGAACTCTCTGTCCTTAACTGTTAGAAAAGAGCCACACTACATCTCATCATTAGTCATCCTGATACTGAATAGTTGCAACTACTGTAATCACAAGCACTACTAATCAAACCAGCCATATTCTATTTATTATTGTGAAATAAATAATTCCTGTATGACAAGTTGACAGCAAAATAAGGAGCAGTAAGAAAAGCTGTTCATGCACTCCATTTGTTCTAGGCGTATTGCATAACACAGTCTGATACAAAGTAAGCAGGTAATGTATTTGTAACGGCCTGATCCAAAGTCCATTGAAGTCTGTTGACTTCAAAGGTGCTTTGACACCATTAATGAACGTTGTTTTTGCATACCATGCAGCATCAAATCTCAGTTGAAGTAGTTCATATTAATACCGGAGTTGTTACCCTCCAACTCTGCTCCTTCCCTTTCCTTCCTATATTTTGTGACAATTGTTATGTCTCATCTTTTTTTTTTGGGAAAGGGATCATGTCTACTTATATGTTTGTAGAGGGCCCAGCACTGCCTGGAACCTTTGAATACTCCAGTACAATAAATAAATTATAATCACATACCAGTATTGCTATGCCATTTTTGTAGTCTAGCCCCCTGTACTGAGGCTGGACCATATATGCCTAGACCTCTCCTGTCAGGTGTTGTCTAACCACTTCTTAAAAACCTCCAATTATGGGGTTTCCACAACTTCCTTTGGAAGCTTATTCCATGCTTAACTATCCTTTTTATAAGAAAGTTTTTACTGAAATCTAATCTAAATCTTCCTTGTTGCAGATTAAGCCCATTACTTCTTGTCCTACAGTCAGTGGAAAACATGGAAAACAATTGATCACCATTCTCTTTCTAACAGCCTTTAACATATTTGAATACTGTTATCAGGTCTCCCTTTCAGCCTTCTTTTCTCAAGACTAAATATGCCCTGTTTTTTTTAACCTTTCCTTATAGTTCAGGTTTTCTAAACTCTATCATTTTTGTTGCTCTTCTCTGAACTCTCATCAGTATGTCCAAATTTTTCTTGCAGTATGATGCCTGGACCTGGATACTGTACTCCAGCTGAGGCCTCATTAGTGCTGAGCAGAGCAAGATAGTTACCTCCCGTGTCTTACACGTTATTCCTGTTAACACATCCCAGAATATTAGTTTTTTTTCACAACTTCATCAACTGTTGGCTCCTACTCAGTATGTAATCTACTATAACTCTTAGGTATCTTTCAGTGCCCATCTTTACTGTAGTGCCCATCTTTAAAAAAGGGAAGAAGGAGGATCCGGGGAACTACAGGCCAGTCAGCCTCACCTCAGTCCCTGGAAAAATCATGGAGCAGGTCCTCAAGGAATCAATTCTGAAGCACTTAGAGGAGAGGAAAGTGATCAGGAACAGTCAGCATGGATTCACCAAGGGCAAGTCATGCCTGACTAACCTAATTGCCTTCTATGAGGCGATAACTGGCTCTGTGGATGAGGGGAAAGCAGTGGATGTGTTATTCCTTGATTTTAGCAAAGCTTTTGATACGGTCTCCCACAGTATTCTTGCCAGCAAGTTAAAGAAGTATGGGCTGGATGATTGGCCTATAAGGTGGATAAAAAGCTGGCTAGATCATCGGGCTCAACCGGTAGTGATCAACGGCTCCATGTCTAGTTGGCAGCCGGTTTCAAGTGGAGTGCCCCAAGGGTCAGTCCTGGGGCCAGTTTTGTTCAATATCTTCATGAATGATCTGGAGGATGGTGTGGACTGCACTCTCAGCAAGTCTGCAGATGACACGAAACTTGGAGGAGTGGTAGATACGCTGGAGGGTAGGGATAGGATAGAGAGGTACCTAGACAAATTAGAGGATTTGGCCAAAAGAAACCTGATGGGGTTCAACAAGGACAAGTGCAGAGTCCTGCATTTAGGACAGACAGATCCCATGCACTGTTACAGCCTAGGGACCGAATGGCTAGGAAGCAGTTCTGCAGAAAAGGACCTAGGGGTTACAGTGGACGAGAAGCTGGATATGAGCCAACAGTGTGCCCTTGTTGCCAAGAAGGCTAACAGTATTTTGGGTTGTATAAGTAGGGGCATTGCCAGCAGATCGAGGGATGTGGTCATTCCCCTCTATTCGACATTGGTGAGGCCTCATCTGGAGTACTGTGTCCAGTTTTGGGCCCCACACTACAAGAAGGATGTGGAAAAATTGGAAAGAGTCCAGCGGAGGGCAACAAAAATGATTAGGGGGCTGGAGCACATGACTTATGAGGAGAGGCTGAGGGAACTGGGATTGTTTAGTCTGCAGAAGAGAAGAATGAGGTGGGCTTTGATAGCTGCTTTCAACTACCTGAAAGAGGGTTCCAAAGAGGATGGATCTAGACTGTTCTCAGTGGTAGCAGATGACAGAACAAGGAGTAATGGTCTCAACTTGCAGTGGGGGAGGTTTAGGTTGGATAGTAGGAAAAACGTTTTCACTCAGAGAGTGGTGAAGCACTGGAATGGGTTACCTAGGGAGGTGGTGGAATCTCCTTCCTTAGAGGTTTTTAAGGTCAGGCTTGACAAAGCTCTGGCTGGGATGATTTAGTTGGGAATTGGTCCTGCTTTGAGCAGGGGGTTGAACTAGATGACCTCCTGAGGTCCCTTCCAACCCTGATCTATGATTCTATGATTCTATGATAGGCCAGCAAATTATTTAACATTTTGTAGTTGTGCTTTTGCTTTTTCCTTCCTAAATGTAGTCTTCGTTCCTAAGTTTAGCCAAGTCTTGCACTTGTCTTTATTGATTTTTACCTTGTTGATTTCAGACCAGTTCTCCAATTTGTCAAGGTCATTTTGAGTTCTAATCCTATCCTACAAAGTGCTAGCAACGTCTCACAGCTTGGTGTCATCTGCAGATTTTATAAGCATACTCTCCTTTCCATTATCCAAGTCATTCATAAAAATATTGAATAGTACTGGACCTAGGAGACCAGACTCCACTGGATACACTGTCCTAATTTGACACTAAACCTTGATAACTACTCTTTGAGTATGGTTTTACAAACCGTTAGGCACCCACCTTATAGTAGTTTCATCTAGACCACCTTTCCATAGTTTGCTTATGAGAATGTCATGTGGGACTGTATCAAAAGCCTTACTAAAATAAGATATATCATGCCTACAGCTTCCCTCCCTCCCCTACATCCACTAGGGCAGTAACTCTGTCAAAGAAGGATAAAATGTTGTTTTGGCATAAACTGTTCTTGACTACTGGCTATTACTTATAACCCTATTATCCTCTGGGTGCTTAAAAATTGATTGTTTAGTAATTTGTCCCAGGAGCTTTCAAAGTATTAAAGTTAGGCTGATGGGTCTATAATTCCCACTGTCCTCTTTGTTCCCCTTTTAAAAGATGGGTACTTGGTTTGCTCTTCTCTAGTCTTATAGGCAGCCTATTTCCTCCTCCATGAGTTCTTGAAGATGATTACTAATGGTTCTGAGTTTGTTTCACCTAGTTCCTTAAGTTCTCTAGGATGAATTTCATCAGGTTTTGCCAACTTGAATATATCTAATTTATCTAAATATCTTTAACCTGTTCTTTCTCTGTTTTATCTTGTGTTCCTTCCCTTCGTCCATTATAGTCTGTGGTCCATGTTTTAGCTCAATGTCTGCATGCTAGATAGGGTCATATATAATCTGCACAGAAGTGTTTGAATATGGACCATTGAGTAGTGTCAGAAGGTGTATGCACATAAGCATTCAGACCATGCCCTCTGCTTTCTTAGTACTGCCTTATATTGGCCTATTGCAACCCCTGCCACAGCAGGTCTACAGAGGCTAAAATTTTCAACCTTGAGTGCCTAAAGTTAGGCTCCTCAAACCATATTTAGGTGCCTAAATGTAAATGGCTTCATTTTCAGAGGTGCTGAGCATGTACAGTGCCCACTGACAGTTTCTGCTCCCATCTTCCCTGATGGCTGAAGAATTACTAACAGCACCGAAGGACAATGCCAGACTAAAATAAGATTCTTAACATGCAAATATATATAACTATCATTAGTACCATCTGTGAATGTAAAAGGGCAGACATGGGGCAGGGGATATGGCCACACTTCAGGAGGAACAAGTGAGTGAGCACAGAGAAGCTCGGACAATAGGAGAGATTGTTGGATTACATTTTTTCACAGCACTGAAGACTGGGTAGGGTAAAGGTGAAAATGAGTTAGGTGATCTGAACTTAATCTTGATTAATGAAATGCTTAATTAATGAAATGCCTGTTTTAGGAAATGCTTGTTCATGTTACAAAAGAGCTACACTGTTCAACAGAATTGTTAGTTCTAGCCTAGGAGAAACCTAAAGATGAAATGGTTGAAGTGTTGTACATCTGTAAAAGATGCATTGACACATTTTCATGAAGAAGCTTACAATACACCCAATATGTGCGATCAGTACCTTGCTTTCAGAGTGAAAGTGGGTAGGCAAAACTCACACACAAAGGTCTGAGCAAAGCCCATTTACAGCTGCTGGTAAATATCACACTGTACCTGACTCTAAATAAGAGTAAACGACTCCTACTTTGCCTTCCCAAAGGAACACCTTAAGTCTAACATCCACAGCCTTTTCAAGACTGCTTTTGCACGTGCACAAAAACTGATCGCAAAACATGTAAAGAATCAGTTATCCAAATAAAACCTAGGTAGCTCAGAGACAAAGACATTGAACTCCAAACTGCTGTGCCCATAACACTACTCAAATTGCCAGACACCTTTGTTAGCTATGTATCATGACAATTTTATCTCTATAAATTGAATCACTCTTTAAAGATTTAACGTATTAAATATATTATTTTAAAACTCTCTGTTAATAAAGTGCTTGTTAACATTTCAGTTGAGTAGTTGGTACCTGAAAAATGCTAGAGGTCTTATGGTCTTCAAGGGTATTTGGAACAAACCATTATTGTTTGCAGACTAATTCTTTTGTGAGAATAAAGCAATCTACCTTAATGACAGCTTGTGCAATAACAATCTATGATATAGTACTTGGATGTAGCAAGAACTGTATTTTAAGCCAAGAAAAAAAAACAGTCAGTATCTTGTGCGTGAGAAGCATGTAAGATACCCTGAGGTGACTTCATATAATTCTAAACTAGCAGGTAGCTTCTTGCATAGCTAATCATGGCATCAACGCCTGAAGCAAGTGGAGGTGGTTGACAATGTACTTCAGTTTTAGATGAATTCAGCTCCTTTTGAATGCTATCAGTTTAATTCACTGTTCCAGGTTCCAAAGTAGACATTTAAATGCTTTATTTTTGCAAAGTACAGGTGGTAATCTTGTGGGGCAGTGGGGTGTGTGTGTGGAATCATAGTTTATATAATAAAGAAAATACTACAGATCTCATGGCAGAACTGGGAGAACTATTCAGTACAAATAATCTAAATGGTGAATTTAGCCCTTTTCTCTCTCTCGGTGAATTATCCACAAAAATACTTTGATTTTTTTGAATGTGTTTGTAGAATTGTGCTGAGAATGCTATTAAGCAGATATATTTCAGCCTAGGGGTAGTACATGAACTGTTTGCATTGACCATGTCTTTGGCTATTTGCTATTAATTGTTCATGATGTGTGATTGACACATGATCTTGTCTTTGCTCCCTAACTGGATGACTGACGTTTTTAGTAAAAGAAGAGGGATCAAAGAGATTTTGAGATGGCTGCACACACCTCTCACATAAACACAGAGGAACAGATTTTTAAAGGTATTTAGGTGCTGAAAGATACAAACACTTAGTGGGATCTTGAAAAGGTCCTAGGTGCAAAGGGAGTTAGGTGCCTGGGCCCTTTTGAAAATCGCACTATGTGCCTGTCTGCATCGGTCAGCACCTAAATTATTCCAAAAGTCTGGCCTGTATTTACTCTTTGCTTTCCATCAACATTCTTGTAAATCAATCATAGTTTATATAATAAACAAAATCACTCATATGTAAGTTTGTGGAAAATAAGTAAAAAGGACACAAATACAGTCAAAGTGAATTAGTTGCTTTGATTCAATTGACTGTTTTCTACATTATTCACCTAACTCTGCTCTCTTCTCTGCACTACAGGTTATGCATCTGTGTCAGATAGGAGCTTAATATCTGAAAGATCTTTAAAGCAATTTCAAGGCAAAGTGGACCAGGGGTTAAATCACTCAAGTTGGTTCAGGAAGGTAGAAATCTACCTTAACAGAACTGGAGCTCCTTACTACCACTGGTTAAAAAAAAAATGATGAAAGTTTGTGGTATTTTATAAAAAATATATAAATTTTTGTCAATTTTTTTTAAAATTCCATTTCACCAAGTGTTTCATGTTTCAAAAATAATTCAAAATAATTTTAGATGTATTTTCAAAATACTTCAAAAATTTGAACTTTATCCTATTTTACAAAGCTTTTCCCTTCTTTTTTCCACTGGAATGATGGGATGGAGGAAGGAAGTACACAAAGTTAAGAATGTTAGAAGAAAAATACTCTGACACTTTAATTAATTGCCACTGGAAAAGTGAGGTTTTTTTAAAAGTGAGAAACTTTCTTTTTTCAACCATTACAAATCCCCCCCACCCCGACTTTCTCATGGCATGAAAGGGGGAAAGTAAAAAAATAGTGAGAGAAAGAAATGAAAAAAAGCCAGCACTTGGAAATGAAATTTTTCTAAACAAAGCAAAAAAAAAAAAAAAAAGGGTGAAAAATTTCAAAGGAATCAAAATATTTAAAACAGTTCTACACAAACTTAATCTTTGAAGATATGCTAAGAAATCAAGTCCCTTGGGCTCAATTCAATGCAAGTACTGCAAAACAGAAAGACAGCCTCAGAAGCTGTCTAAAGGTACATCCCCCCCCCATTGTCCACATCTAAGCCCCAGAAGTATGTGTCTGAAGATGAGTAAAGGGTGAGTAAGCTAGAATGCCCGAGGGGTGTGAGTAAGTGCATACCTCAGGCCATGGCACAGCCCCATACCTGTGCCAGTGTGCAGTGTGGAAGGGGATAAAGGGAATATATCAGGTCTCAGATTTGAAAAGTCTTCTGCCCCATCTCCAATACAATAAACCCTTTTCTGCATGACCTCTACCCAATCGATAAAGGTCATTGTCCCTTCATTTTCACTAGAAGTAGTGCCTTCATTTTCACTAGTAGCCTGCTGCACTCTTTACAGATCAATGCACGGGAACATGGACCCTGCTTCAAGAGCAGCCTTGTGGCCCTCTAACCCCACTCAGATGCTGATCAATGTGTGGTTGGAGTACACTGTCTTCCACAACATTGCCTGGAGCAGCAGGAACATACAACTGTACTGGGAAACTTCACAGATGCTGGAGCAGGTGTGGATTGAATAGACTCCAGCACTGTTCTGGGAACACATGAAGCACTTGAGACTCCTCTACAGGAGGGCAAAAGACTCCAACAGTTGATCCAAGAGGTCTCATTGTACACAGCCCTTCTACAATGAGCTGAATTGGGTGTTGTCAAGGACTTCCATATAGACCCTCAACTGGTTCACAACCCCCTCCTCAACCCCACCACCCTCATTGTCTGACAGGATGTCAATGAGGGCCAAGACAAGGAAGCATCAGGGACCATGGAGGATACCCCAGAAGACTCAGAGGATGAGGAGCATGTGATTCTGCACCTCCACTTGGAGAAACCAGTTGAAGAAGTTCCCCAATAAAACCAAAGAGGAACTTGAGCCTTGGAAGGAAACAGAATCTAAGGCTGGTAAGTTACAGTAGACCTCCACCCTCCTCACCAATATCCTCTCTTGCTTTTGCTACACTCCTGATTTCAAGCCCAGCCCCATTCCACTCCACCCCAAAATGATTCCTTAGCAAGTTACAGTTATAAATCGGTGATTTTATTGAATTCCCATGAACCACTGTTATGCATTTGGTAGAAGCTATAAAACAGATTATTAAGGAACAATCGTTGTGCCCTGGTGTCTGTGGATTTCTTGGCCAGCATGCAGGCAGAGATGATCCGGGGTCATGCAGACTGGAGGAAAGGAATGGGGGCTGGTTTAGAAAGGTCCCAGTTGGAAATGAGACAGTTGTAGAAAGCTTATAGTTGGTAGTCTAAAATTAGTAAGAGCTGTCTGTTGTTCCTTGGAAGATTTCACAGTTTTTGTGCTTCTACCCTCATACACTCCCAAACGTACAATCCCCTTACAAATAGGAGCTGTGTGGAAGGTGGGGGTTGAGGACTGGGAAGGGAACAATTTGGTTGTTGGAGGAATGGGTAGTCACAGCAGTTCTTACTTCCTTGGAAGATTACAAAAAATATTACCCTCCCTGTCCCTGGTGTCTGGGTGCTCCCACACCCAGCCATGCTTTAAAAGCTGGGGGAAACAAGGGTGGGGGAAGGATCCAGTTTGGTGGTTGGATAAACACAGCATGGTGTCCCTTTGCACTGGAGAAGCAATGGCATGTGGTGCTGATCTGAAATTTCAAAGAACAAAATAGACTTGCAGTGTCTGTGTCTGTTTTTCCCCATCCATTTCACCATTCTTAGACAGGCACAGGAGCAGGATTTTGTGGTGATGCCAGGGTGGGGTGGGCAGGGTTCACAATTCAGATCTCCCTTTGCATGGAAACTCCATATGCTAGCTGAGAACAGAGTCAATTTCCAGTCAAACTTCCTCCCAGCAAGTATCGGATGTAGCAGAACCTCCATCTGGGTCTTGAGGTTCAATGGCAGTGCAAATCTGCTCAGTCCACCTTCATGGTTGACCAACCCCCCTGTTCAGTGATATGTAGTGGGGTGACCATTAGCAGAAACATCTCTTTGGTACAGATTGCCAGATCTACTCCACTTGTCTTTTTGATTTTGGTACCTTGAAAACTTCTATGTTCTCCAACTGTTGGCCAGTCTTTAAAGAAGGAATTGCAAACTGGCCACGTCGACCCTGGAAGGAACTGCCAGTCCCACCTCTTGTGACACTATGAAAATTTAAATTTTAAAAAACATTAGTACATGTATCTTACCATTATTAGCCTCTGCTCCTTCCTCAAGGGCTGCAAAATTTGTTTGCGAACCCAGGATAGCCTAACAGTTGCATTCCTGGAATGTTGACAAGTATCAGTATGTGGCCTTCCACAGCAAAGTTATGTTTCTGTGAGAGGAGGGTCTCAGAACCAAGAACATAAGAACATAAGAATGGCCGTGCTGGGTCAGACCAAAGGTCCATCTAGCCCAGTATCTGTCTACCGACAGTGGCCAATGCCAGGTGCCCCAGAGAGAGTGAACCTAACAGGCAATGATCAAGTGATCTCTCTCCTGCCATCCATCTCCATCCTCTGACGAACAGAGGCTAGGGACACCATTCTTACCCATCCTAGCTAATAGCCATTTATGGACTTAGCCACCATGAATTTATCCAGTCCCCTTTTAAACATTGTTATAGTCCTAGCCTTCACAACCTCCTCAGGTAAGGAGTTCCACAAGTTGACTATGCACTGCGTGAAGAAGAACTTCCTTTTATTTGTTTTAAACCTGCTGCCTATTAATTTCATTTAGTGACCCCTAGTTCTTGTATTATGGGAATAAGTAAATAACTTTTCCTTATCCACTTTCTCAACATCACTCATGATTTTATATACCTCTATCATGTCCCCCCTTAGTCTTCTCTTTTCCAAGCTGAAGAGTCCTAGCCTCTTTAATCTTTCCTCATACGGGACCCTCTCTAAACCCCTAATCATTTTAGTTGCTCTTTTCTGAACCTTTTCTAGTGCTAGAATATCTTTTTTGAGGTGAGGAGACCACATCTGTACACAGTATTCGAGATGTGGGCATACCATGGATTTATATAAGGGCAATAATATATTCTCAGTCTTATTCTCTATCCCCTTTTTAATGATTCCTAACATCCTGTTTGCTTTTTTGACCGCCTCTGCACACTGCGTGGACATCTTCAGAGAACTATCCACGATGACTCCAAGATCTTTTTCCTGACTCGTTGTAGCTAAATTAGCCCCCATCATGTTGTATGTATAGTTGGGGTTATTTTTTCCAATGTGCATTACTTTACATTTATCCACATTAAATTTCATTTGCCATTTTGTTGCCCAATCACTTAGTTTTGTGAGATCTTTTTGAAGTTCTTCACAATCTGCTTTGGTCTTAACTATCTTGAGTAGTTTAGTATCATCTGCAAACTTTGCCACCTCACTGTTTACCCCTTTCTCCAGATCATTTATGAATAAATTGAATAGGATTGGTCCTAGGACTGACCCTTGGGGAACACCACTAGTTACCCCTCTCCATTCTGAGAATTTACCATTAATTCCTACCCTTTGTTCCCTGTCCTTTAACCAGTTCTCAATCCATGAAAGGACCTTCCCTTTTATCCCATGACAGCTTAATTTACATAAGAGCCTTTGGTGAGGGACCTTGTCAAAGGCTTTCTGGAAATCTAAGTACACTATGTCCACCGGATCCCCCAAGCCCAAACATCTACACTGCGATTTTATACCCCTGCAGCCTGAGCCCTGCAAGCCCAAGTCAGCTGACCTGGGCCAGCCACAGATCTTTTATTGCAGTGTAGACACATCTATTGCATACTGGAAACAATTATCTAAAACAGAGATCGACAACCTCTGGCATGCAGCTCGCCAGGGTCAGCACTGGGGAGCCGGGCCGGTTTGTTTACCTGCCGCGTCTGCAGGTTCAGCCGATCGCGGTTCCCACTGTCTGCGGTTCATCATCCCAGGCCAATGGAGGCGTCCGGAAGCAGCGGAAGCCAATGGCCTGGCCCACCATGGTGCTTATCCTGGCGAGCTGCATGCCAAAGGTTACCGATCCCTGATCTAAAAATCTCAGATCTGTCTGGGGCACTTTTTATCTGCTAAAATTCCTAACAATAATATTATACACTTTCACCAGAGAACAAGAGAAAAACACTCTTCTACCACTGGGCTGATTGCTCTTAATAAATTATTTAAGATCAAATTCTAAGGCTCCCTCAAATCACTTCAGCGGGTACTGCACCTAAATCTCAGAGCAAAATATCATCTTAAATGAGTAAAACAGCACTCATTTTAAATGTTATTTTACATTGTTTCTAATAAATTCATTAGAAACATTACTGCTTTGCCACTCTCTATTAGTGTTTGTTTTTCTAGTGTTTTTTTCTCTACCTCTTATACTGCATTTAAATCAATCCTCTGTGCGGGATATTAGCAGGAATACTATACACATCATTCTGGGAAACTAGGCAAGAGATTATAAGGAGGGATTTTCAAAAGCACTCAGCATTGGCCTAGTTCTGTTCCCATAGAGATCAAAATGTTATCTAATTAAGTGCAGCAAAGAGTCTTGTGGCACCTTATAGACTAACAGACGTTTTGGAGCATGAGCTTTCGTGGGTGAAAGCTCATGCTCCAAAACGTCTGTTAGTCTATAAGGTGCCACAAGACTCTTTGCTGCTTTTACAGATCCAGACTAACACGGCTACCCCTCTGATACTTGATCTAATTAAGTGTTCTTCAAGACCTAGACCAATATTCTTAGCACTGGTCAAGCTGTAGACAGCACAGCCCAGGAGGGGCTGTAAAGGTGACCAGGATGGACTGCCGTGTTCCAGCAGGGAGGGACGGTAACACAGGAGCTTGCTACATCAGTTCTACACCACCATATCTCTACATCCCCCTACAGTCGGATGGATCCTGCCAAAGCTGGATGTACTAACATTAGAACCAGAACTGGCCAATGGTGCAACACAAAATGGCCAATTCATTGTGGAACATCTAGGCCTTTGTCTGAAGTAGATGAACTTAATAAATGTCAGATAGTAAGACGTCTCTTGCATTTTCCATAGGAATAAATAATTAACAAAATGTAAAAAAATGCAATCCACAGAAATGTAATTAAAAAAGATAATTCACATGTAACTGAAAATTGCTATGTCAGGTGATAGAGGCAATCCCCCTGAGCTCAATAAATCAAACATAGCTGAAATAGTCAGTGGGTTTGGCTCTCTTACCTGACATGAAGCAATTCTCAATTAAATGCAAGTTTTCTTCTTTAAATGATTTCCATGGTTTGAGTCTCCTTTTTGTGGTTATTTGTTCCTGTGGAAGGTATGCTAGTCATTTTGTTTTTGATCTAAAATTCCGCACACCATATACTTGCATTGGTGCCAGTGAAACTCCCTTCTATATGGCCTCCAAAAGTCCCAGCCCTCCAGACTTAAGCACGTGCAGAATGCTACTGGCCGCCTTCTCACAAGTACAAAGAAATGCAAACACATCGCCCCCCTTTTGAAACAACTGTAAAAATTTCCTTTTGATTTGAGGATCCAGCTCAAAATATTCTTCCAGGGACATGTCCCAACCCCACTGTACCTCACAGATCTTGAGCCATATCAACTCTGGCAACACATAGAGGCTGGAAAACTGCCCTAAGTATGCAGCTGAACATTCTCCCAGCTGGAGGGGTTGTGGCTAGCATGTGTTGTGTTCCAGTGTTCCCTCTCCAGTGTAATGGCCCTTTGGGTGCTGATACAATCTGGCATAGTTTTGAGCAGCCCTGAGACTGCTCTAAACTATTCTGGGGTTGGGAATAGTGAGAGCAGAAAGCCTGTCCCAGAACCAGTAGCCACAAACACCTCCCTTGTGTTTGCCCTCAGTCATGTCTGCACCCAGTTCTGACTGTGAACAACTAAAGATTCAGCTTCTTATCACTTTCTACTCCCCACTCTGAACCCTCTCCTTATCTAGCATCAGTTTCCTTTCTGTCCCTCAGTATAGTTCATTAAAAGTGGAATGATAGCCTTCTCCTGCTCAGCTCCAATCATCTGCTGCTTCTTACCAGAATCTCTATGGCTAAATCCTGCACTCAGAGTTAAATGCATAACACCTTTTGAGGGGCAGGATTTAGGTGCCACTTCTCTCCACAGCATTTCCTACTGGCTAGCTTAGGCAGCTTCTTGCTCAGCTTGCCTTTTTAGGCACTTAACCTCAACCATACAATGCATGGGGAGCATGGGCACCTAAGTTGGGGATGTGAATTCCACTAGACAGCAGGGAACCTAAAAGTTAGGTACTGCAATGCTGAGTGTTGCAATGCCTAAATCCCTCTTGTAAGTCTAGCCCTCTATACCTAAAAATGCCACAGAACTAGAAATGATGGTATAAAGCAACTGTATCTTGCCTTGCAAGGTCCTGAGACATCAGACTTTAAACCCTTCACTAGTGCAGCACTGAATATTACCATTCTAAACATGGAGGCTGCTTCAAGCTGCTTTGGGGTCTGAACTATTAGAATAAATGTCAGATTGATTAATGGGCAGAGGGCAGGTAAAGCAGCCAGACATGGCATTTTCACCCTGGTTAGCATGCTGATGGGTTTGTGTTAATATTCTGCTTTCCAAAACTTTACACACACGAGGCCCATGAAGTCCATGAGATTGCCGTTGTGAGTGAAGTTAAGCACAAGCGTAAGTGCTTGAGGGAACTGGAATCTTAAATTGATAATTTTTTAGACATGACTCAGGTGCAAAAGGAATATAGAGAAAACATCATGCTTCAGGGCTCAAGCCAAGCTCTATATAGTAGCTGATTAGGAACTTTATTGAAACTTCCTGTGAAGCACCTGGCACTGGTCCAGGATACTGGACTAGAAGGAGCAAAGAGTCCTGTGGCACCTTATAGACTAATAGATGTATTGGAGCATGAGCTTTCGTGGGTGAATACTCACTTCGTATTCACCGACGAAAGCTCATGCTCCAATACGTCTGTTAGTCTATAAGGTGCCACAGGACTCTTTGCTGCTTTTACAGATCCAGACTAACACGGCTACCCCTCTGATACTGGACTAGAAGGGCCACAGGTCTGATCTAGTACGGTGAGTCCTATGTGCCTATAATTTATATGAGTGAAACACGTGAAATAAAAATTCAAGGAAAGTAGATGGAGTAACCCAGGGATCAGCAACTTTTGGCATGTGGCCTGCCAGGGTAAGCACCTTGGCATCCGGGCTGGTTTGTTTACCTGCCGCGTCCGCAGGTTCGGCCAATCGCAGCTCCCACTGGCCATGGTTTGCTGTCCTAGGCCAATGGGGGCTGCGGGAAGTGGTGGCCAGCACATCCCTAGGCCCACACTGCTTCCCGTGGCCCTCATTGGCCTGGGACGGAGAACCCCAGCCAGTGGGAGCTGCGATCGGCCGAACCGGCCGATGCGGCAGGTAAACAAACCCGCCCTGGCGTGCCGCGTGCCAAAGGTTGCCGATCCCTGGAGTAACCTGTCATGCCTACAACTTGCTTTAAATTTCAATCAGAATCCAATTTGGGCAGATTTCTAAAATGAACATTTTCTTACACTCATAGAAATGTAGGGCTGGAAGGGAGCTTCAGAGGTAATCTAGTCCATTCCCCTGCACTGACCGAGTACACCTAGACCATCCCTCTTACCCGTTCTCAAAAATCTCCAATGATGGGGATTCCACAGCCTCCCTGGGAAGTATATTCCAGAGTTTAACTACCCTTATAGTTAAAAAGTGTTTCCTAATCTCTAATCTAAATCTCCCTCACTGCAGAGTAAGCCAATTGCTTCTTGTCCTACACTCAGTGGACATGGAGAACAATTGATCACCCTGCTTTTTATAACAGCCTTACCATATTTGAAGACTCTTATCAGGTCTCACCAGAAATTAATTTTCTCAAGACTAACATGCCCTGTTGTTTTAACCTTTCTTTATAGGTCAGATTTTCAAAACCTTTTATCATTTTTATTCTCCTTTGGGTTCACTCACATTTCCCCACATCTTTCTTAAAGTGTGGTGCTCAGACCTAGACACAGAACTCCAGCTTAGGCCTCACTGGTGCCTAGTAGAGTGGGACGTACATATGACACGCCTGTTAATACACACCAAAATTATATTAGTCTTTTTCACAACTGAATCACATTGTTGGGCCATATTTAATTTGTGATTCATTATAAT
This sequence comes from Mauremys mutica, assembly GCF_020497125.1. Lineage (NCBI taxonomy): Eukaryota > Metazoa > Chordata > Testudines > Geoemydidae > Mauremys > Mauremys mutica. Next base: position 286,380,949 of record NC_059072.1, on the reverse strand, counting down.
ACCCAGCTATTTGTCAATAGTACTACTGCATAGTCAGTTATTCCTCATTTTGTAGTTCTGTATTTGATTTTTTTCCTTCCTAAGGAAAATATTAATACATCTATTATTCTCTAGGTGCTGATAAACTGATTGTTTAATCATTTGTTCCAGTATCTTTCCAGTTATCAAAGTTAGGCTGATTGGTCTATACTTACCTGGGTCCTCTTTGTTCCCCTTTTTAAAGGTAGTATGTTTGCCCTTCCGCAGTCCTCTGGGGCCTCACCCATCCTCCATGAGCTCTTGAAGACAATCACTAATGGTTCTGAGATTGCTTCAGCTAGATCCTTATAGTAACTTGGGATGAATTTAATCAGGCTCTGATTAAATAAATACATCTAACTTATCTAAATATTTTAAAACTGTTCTTTCCCTGTTCTGGCTTGTGGCCCATCCCCCTTGTTTTTGTTAATATTAATTGTGTTAAACATCTTGTCACTATTAATCTGTTTGGTGAATACTGAAGCAAAACAAACATTAAACACCTCAGCCTTCTTGATGTCATCCATTATTAGCTCTCCTTCCTTGCTAAGTAGTGGATCAATGCTTTCTTTAATCTTTCTCTTGCTCCTAATGCATTTATAAAATCTCTTAATGCAACTAATTTTGTTCCTTAGCCTTTCTGATTTTGTCTCTATATTCTTGTGCTGTTCCTTTGAACTTATCCTTAGCAATTTGTCCATGTTTCCACTTTTTGCAGGATGCCTTTTGTTGTTCATGTAATTAAGGAGCTCCTGAGGGAGTCATATTGGCCTCTTGCTATTCTTCCCATCGTTACTTCATGTCAGGATAGTTTGTTGTTATGCCTTTAATATTATTTCTTTGAGAAATTGCTAGCTTTCCAGAAGTCATTTATCTCTTACATTTTCTTCTCATGAGGCCTTCCCTACCAGCTCTTTGAGTTTGTTAAAGTCTGCTTTTTTGAAGTCCATTGTCCTAATTCTGCTACTCTCATTCCTTCTTTTCCTTAGAACCATGAGATCTATTATTTTGTGATCACTTTCACCCACATCACCTTCAACATTCAGATTTGCAAGCAATTCTTCTCTGTTCATTGGAATCAAGTCTCAAATGTCTGTTCCCACTTATTTCCTGCACTTTCTGAAACAGAAAGTTGTCCCCAATACATTCCAAGAACCTATTGAAAATTTTGTGTTTTACCTTACTACTTTTCCAAGTGATGTCTAAAATCCCCCAATACCACCAGATCTTGTGTTTTTATATTTCTCTTATTGTTCTAGAAACGCCTCATCCACATCCTACTCATGATTTGGTGGTCTATGGTAGACTCTTACCATAAGGTTTCCCCTGCTTTTTCATTGTAGTTAATTTTGCAAAGTCATTTTATATTAACAAAGTTACACAACAATGAATGTGAAAGTTAAAAAGTTGCATTTACTATTCTGTGGAGGAAAAATTTTCTATGGGTTGATCCTGAAGTCCTTGTTTATGACACTAAAGCAAAAAGGGGCTAGTAGAACTGTACTTATTGCCTGAAAAACATAGAATACTGGGATCTTTTCCATTTCTTTTTCTAATAAAACCTAATTTTAGTCACAATCTTGAAGTGCTAGAGGTTTGGCCCTGCCCCATTTTTGGTGGTTTGGATAAAAGGGGAGCTAAATGCACTCAGTCCCTAGTCTTGGCTTTTTAAAACCATAACCTGAATGATGAGTTTTTGTGAAACCAAAACCACCTCTGTTTGCTCATCTTTTTGGCAAAACTCCCTGAAGTCGATGGGAATTTTGCATGTGCAAATAACGCAATCGTCTAAAAAATCCATCTGTATTGAACAGATAATTTCAAAATTGATCCTCAAACTTTATCTCCCACAGCCTCTCTTGTTTTTGTCTTCTCAGATTCCTTGCCTACATTGCCTTTTCTGGCCCATTCACAAGTATTGCCTTTGCAACTGATTGAATTTGTGGCTTACTGTGTCACAGAGTGCAGTACATCATTTCAGTTCCACCTTAAAATTAACTTCCTCTCATCTTCCCTGTCTCTCAGTTTCAACAGTCACATAAAAGTGGCTCTTGCTGCACCTGTCTGTGTCTAATTACTGCTGGGAAACAATGCACGTACCTTTAGCATTATCCTTAAACTCTTTCTTGCTACATCACTGGCTCCTTTATTGGCATTGTATTTATTGGCCAGTCTTAACACTCATGTTCAGACACAGCTCCTTACAGATCCAACCCACTTTGTTTTTATTTTCAACCACCTAGCAACATATTCTTTACAGGGGCTCCTCCAGAATAATTGTGTGTCACTCATAAATATTATGTTGTGTAAATTTTGTAGCTGTGCAACCATCTCTCTCTCTCTCTCTCTCTCTGAGGTTTGTTAACTCACAGTAGTAGGTAATACATGAATGAGAGCTCTAGATCTGGAAATTAGATTAGTTAGCATTAGAGAAACCCCACTGAGTACTCAGTAAAACACTGATACTAATAATTGCAGTATTGCAAAACTGAATTTCAGGCAGTTAGCAAAATTGTACTTACTCCTTGTGTTCGTCTCTTCAGAAGTGTTAGACAGTTAGGTCCCAATCCTGTCTCCATATAGGCAGGCACCGGTATACATACAGAATTTCACTGACTTCAAGAGCCTCACATAAGTGTGAGGATCTGCTCTCAAAGAGGCAGTTGCATCCATTATCATTATCTTAACTTCATTCAGGTCAATTTTGCCAGAATTGGTCAAATTTGGATGATACACTTAAACAAAAAAAGGCATATAGCAGAGCCAAAACATTATTTGTTGGTTATTTGGGTTTGTTTGTCAGTAAATTAGGCCTGATCCTCAGATGTGCAGGAACAAATATGTTTTTCATTTTTTTTTAAAGCAAAAACAAGAGGAAGGCCAGAGAGCACAGTTTTATACTTCAAGGTACTGGTTCCCAACTCTCATGATTTTAATGTGAATCATAGGCATGTAATCCTTTATTTAAAGCCTGGAGTCATGTGATTACATGAGATCTCATCTTTGATTTTAAAAAAAGTCAGTTTCTAGCCCTCATGGCTGTAGGGAAAAGCTTGAAAGTGTGACCCAACTGCAACCTAAAGGCTCAGAAAACAGACAGTCACCAAAAAGCACACAATGTATTAAAATCTCATGATTATTTGGGGAGGGGCAGAGGGGAGATGATTCATGATTTTTGAACATTTGGATTGGCAATATTGAGTCCTGCTGTTTCAAAACTGAACATTTTCTAACTCTATTGGATTACTGACCTGGCTGGAGTGATGGGGTTCAGATAGTGGTGTTCTATTGTCTCATATTTTATATCTATAATCCTTGTGGAGGTTACCTGAGTGCCTGGGTGTCTCTTTGCTAGTAACCCAGAGAGAGGCTGTTCAAGGTAGCTGCCAGTATATACAGTCTTATTGGGAAAATTCTCTACCCACTCAGGCTGAGTTAGTCCATCAGTTCCCTAGATAAACCAGTTACCACATGGCAAGTACTACTCTTGCTGCTAGTGCAGGGTTGCCCACCTACTCATACACTTTAAGGCCAGAAGGGACCATCATGGTACTTTAGTCTGACCTCCTGCGTATTGCAGGCTACAGAAACTCACCCAACCACTCCTGTTAGCAGGGGTGCTGGAACAATTTGTATAGTGGGGGTGCTGAGTGCCATTGAACCAAACTTTAAACCCTGTATATCAAAGAATCATAGGACTGGAAGGGATCTTGAGAGGTCATCTAGTCCAGGCCCCTGCCCTCATGGCAGGACTAAGTATTACCTAGACCATCCCTGGCAAGTATTTGTCTAACCTGCTCTTAAAAATTTCCGGTGATGGAGATTCCACAACCTCCCTAGGCAGTTTATTCCAGTGTTTAACCACCCTGACAGTTAGGAAGTTTTTCCTAATGTCCAACCTAAACCTCCCTTGCTGCAATTTAAGCCCATTGCTTCTTGTCCTATCCTCAGACGTTAAGAAGAACAATTATTCGCTCTCCTCCTTGTAACAACCTATTATGTACTTGAAAACTGTTATGTCCCCTCTCAGTCTTCTCTTTTCCAGACTAAACAAACCAAATGTTTTCAATCTTACCTCATAGGTTATGTTTTCTAGACCTTTAATCTTTTTTTTTTTTTTTGCTCTTTTCTGGACTTTCTCCAATTTGTCCACATCTTTCCTGAAATGTGGCACTCAGAACTGGACACAATACTCCACTTGAGGCCTAATCAGCGTGGAGAAGAGCGGAAGAATTACTTCTCATGTCTTGCTTACAACACTCCTGCTAATACATCCCAGAATGATGTTTGCTTTTTTTGCAAAGTGTTAAACTGTTGACTCATACTTAGCTTGTGGTCCACTATGACCTCCAGATCTCTTTCCGCAGTACTCCTTACTAGGCAGTCATTTCCCATTTTGTATGTGTGCAACTGATTGTTCCTTCCTAAATAGAGTACTTTGCATTTGTCCTTATTGAATTTCATCCTATTTACTTCAGACCATTTCTCCAATTTGTCCAGATCATTTTGAATTTTAATCCTATCCTCCAAAGCACTTGCAACTCCTTCCAACTTGGTATCATCTGCAAAATGTATAAGTATACTCTCTATGCCATTATCTAAATAATTGATGAAGATATTGAACAGAACTGGACCCAGAACTGATCCCTGCAGACCCCACTCATTATGCCCTTCCAGTATGACTGTGAACCACTGATAACTACTCTCTTGGAATGGCTTTCCAACCAGTTTTGCACTCACCTTATAGTAGCTCCATCTAGGTTGCATTTCCCTAGTTTGTTTATGAGACGGTCATGCGAGACAGTATCAAAAGCTTTTCTAAACTCAAGATATACCATGTCTATCGCTGCTTCCCCCTACCCACAAGGCTTGTTACCCTGTCAAAGAAAGCTATCAGGTGGGTTTGGCATGATTTGTTTTTGAAAAATCCATGCTAATTGCTACTTATCACCTTATTATCTTCTAGCTGTTTGTAAATTGATTGCTTAATTATTGGCTCCATTTAGCTTTCCAGGTACAGAAATTAAGCTGACTGGTCTGTAATTCCCTGGGTTGTCCTTATTTCCCTTTTTATAGATTGGCACTATATTTGCCCTTTTCCAGTCTTCTGGAATCTCTCCCGTCTTCTATGACTTTTCAAAGATAATTGCTAATGGCTCAGATATCTCCTCAGTCAGCTCCTTGAGTATGTATTCTAGGATGCATTTCATTAGGCCCTGGTGACTTGAAAACATCTAATTTGTCTAAGTAATTTTTAACGTGTTCATTTCCTATTTTAGTCTCTGATCTTACCTCATTTTCACTGGCATTCACTGTGTTAAATGTCCAATCACCACCAACCTTCTTGGTGAAAACTGAAACAAAGAATCATTAAGCACCTCTGCCATTTCCACATTTTCTGTTATTGTTTCCCCCACCTCATTGAGTAATGGGCCTACACTGTCCTTGGTCTTCCTCTTGCTTCTAATGTACTTGTAGAATGTTTTTTATTTATACCCTTTATGTCTCTAACTAGTTTGGTCTCGTTTTGTGCCTTGGCCTTTCTATTTTGTCCGTACATAATTGTGTTGTTTGTTTATATTCATCCTTTGTAATCTGACTTTTTGTAGGACTCATTTTTTATTTTTATATCATAGAAGATCTCCTGGTTAAGCCAGGGTGGTCTTTTGTCATAATTCCTATATGTCTTATGCAGTGGGATAGTTTGTTCTTGTGCCCTTAATAATGTTTCTTCAAAAAACTGCCAACTGTCTTCAATTGTTTTTCCCCATAGACTTTCTTCCCTTGGGATCTTACCTACCAACTCTCTGTGTTTGCTAAAGTCTGCCTTCTTGAAATCCATTGTCTTTATTTTGCTGTTCTCCCTCCTACCATTCCTTAGAATCATGAAGTCTATCATTTCATGAGCATGTTCACGCAAGCTGCCTTCCACCATCAAATTTTCAACCGGTTTCTCCCTCTTTGTCAAAATGAAATCTAGAACAGCCTCTCCCCTAGTAGCTTTCTCCCTTTCTGAAATAAAAAATGGTCTCCAATATATTCCAAGAACTTGTTGGATAATCTGTGCCTTGCTGTGTTATTTTCCCAACAGATGTCTGAGTGTTGAAGTCCTCCATCCCTACCAAATCCTGTGCTTTGGATGATTTTGTTAGTTGCTTAAAAAAAGCCTCATCCACCTTTTCTTCCTGGTTAGGTGGTCTGTAGTAGACCCATACCATGACTTTACCCTTCTTTTTTACCCCTTTTATCCTTATCCAGAGACTTTCAACAAGTCTGTCTCCTATTTCCATCTCACCCTCAGTCCAAGTGTATACATTTTTAATATATAAGGCAACACCTCCTCCCATTTTTCCCTGCCTGTCCTTCCTGAGCAAGCTGTACCCTTCTACATGATGGAAATCACTTCAAGCCAGGGGTGCTGCCACATCCCAGCACCATTATTTCCAATACCTTTATCTGTAAATAGGCCTATAACCTCTGGCTGAGTTACTGAAGTCCTCAAATCTTCATTTAAAGATTTCATGTTACATAGATTACTAATTCAAACCAGCAAGTGACCTGTGCCTCATGCTGCAGAGGAAGGTGAAAACCCGCCAGGATCTTTGCCAATCTGACTCAAAGGAAAATTCCTTCCTGACCTCAAATATGGTGATCAGTTAGACCCTGAGCATGTAGGCAAGGCCCCCTAGCCAGACATTTATGAAAGAATTCTCTATAGTAACTCAGAGCACTCCCCCTCTAGTGTTCCGTCTCCGGTCATTAGAGATATTTGCTAACAGCAGTCACAGATGGGCCATATGCCAACATAGACAATCTCATCACATGATCTCCTCCATAAACGTATCAAGCTCTGTCTTGAAACAGATTAGGTATTTTTCTCCCACTACTCCCCTTGGATAGCTGTTCCAGAACATCACTCCTCTGATGAATAGAAACCTTCATCTAATTTGAAGCCTAACGTTGTTGATGGTCAGTTTATATCCATTTGTTCTTGTACCAGCATTGGCCCTTAACTTAAATAACTACTCTTCCTCTGTGGTGTTTAGCTATCTGTTGTATTTATATAGGACAATCATATCTCCCCATATCTTTTGTTTTGTTACCTAAATGAGCCAAGCTTCTGAAGTCTCCTCTCATCAGGAAGTTCTCCATTTGTCTGATCATCCTAGTAGCCTTTCTCTGCACCTGTTCCAGTTTGAATGCATCCTTCTTAAACAGGGAAGACCAAAACTGCACACAGTATTTCAGACGAGATATCACCAGCGTTTTGTATAACAGTAATAACACTTCTCTTTCTCTCCTGGCTATACCTCACTTGATTCATCCTAGGATTGCATTAGCCTTTTTCACAGCCATATCACATTGGCAGCTCATAGTCATCCTGTGATTGACCAATACATTCAGGTCTTTCTCCTCTTCTGTCACTTCCAACTGATACTTCCACGGCATAGAGCAAACATTCCTGTTGTTATTGCCTAAGTGCATGACCTTGCACTCTGCACTATTCAATTTCATCCTAATTATATTATTCCAGTTTTCAAGGTCATCCAAATCTTCTTGTATGAGATTCCAGTCCTCATCTGTATTGGCAATACCTCCAACTTTGTGTCATTCACAAATTTTATTTGCGAACTCCCACTTTTTGTGCCAAGGTTGTTAATGTAAATGTTAAATAAGACTCGTCCCAAAACAGTCCTTGAGGAACTCCACTAGTAACCTCCCTTCGTCCATTGTAGGCTCCCAGTTAACTAGTTTCTTACCCACCTTTTTATTCTTATATTAATCCCCATTTTCTCCAATTTACTTAATATTTTCCATGTAGCACAATATCAAATGCTACTGAAATCCAGATAGATTAAATCTATTTTGTTTCCTTTGTTTTCTCAAAGAAAGAAATCAGATTTCACCAGACCAATCTATCTTTTGTACAACCATGTTGTAAAACTGTTTTATTCCAGTTACGATTATCCTCTAGGTCCCTATGTACTCTCTCTTTCAAAATTTGTTCTAAAATCTTGCATACAATGGAGGTCAAATTAACAGGCCTGTGGTTTCCTGGATCACTTTTCTCCCTTTCTTATATATAAGTGCTCTATTAGCAATTCTCCAGTCATAGGGTATGACCCCCTGAGTTTATAGATTCATTAAAAATCCTTCCTATTGGTCTTGTAAATTCATGTGCCAATTCCTTTAATATTCTTGGATTGAGATTATCCAGGCCCCCTGATTTGATCTGGGCCCAGCAATTTGATCCCATTAAGCTGTTTGAGTTTGACTTCCACCTCAGATGTGGTAATTTCTACTTCCATTGTTCTCATTAGCCACTCTGCCACTGCCCCAAAGCACCTCATTACCCACATCAAAAACTGAGGCAAAGTAGTTATTTAGGTGTTGGACCATACATAGATTATGTTTAATCGCCACAATCTTAGTGTTTAACAGTCCCACTTCTTCTTTCCTTGTTTTCTTTCTATTTATATGTCTAACGAACCTTTTACTATTGCTTTTAATTTCCTTTCCTTGGCTTTTGGCAGTTCTTGCTTTATCTCTACACTTTCTGACTTCCAAGAGGATGCTTTCCTTGCTGATCTATCCCATCTACCATTCCTTGTAGGCTGTCTGCTTTCTCTTAATAACCTGTTTGAGATGCTTGTTCATCCAGTTTGGGCTGCAATCCTTCCCTATGATTTTTTTACCCTTTGGTTGGGATGCAGTTTTCAGATAGCGTGTGCTACTTTGACTTGAAGTACAGTAATTCCAAGCATCCTCCACTTCTTTGAGTTCTTCAGTCCAGTCCACTTCCCTAATTAATTCCATTAATTTTTTAGTGTTTGCCCTTTGGAAATCAAAGACCCTAGTTGCAGACCTATTTTTGTTTATCTTTCTATTTAGTTTTAAATGAATTAACTCATGATCATTCAAACCAAGGTTGTCCTCTACAACCAGTTCTTCTTACTACTTACTAATACCAAATCTAAAATGGCATTAGTTCTTGTTGGTTTTGTGACTATTTGGTGATGAAATCTATCATCTATCTATTTATCTATCTAGGAATATCTGGGCTCTACCATTATTAGTAGCGTCTGTCCTTCAACCTATATCTGGAAAATTAAAGTCTCCCCTAATTACACAATTTCCAGTAGCTTTTATTTCATTAAAAATATTACAGAGATCTCTAGTCATATCCAAAACGGACCTTGGGGGGTCTGCAGCAGACCCCAAGCACTATCCCATGGAACCTCTATTATATTTCTTCCCCAATGTGATATTAACTCAAACAGGTTTTGTTTGATCCAGTCCATCATTTTTCATTTCTATACAGTCTACCTCATCATTAATATACAATGCTACTCCACAAGCTTTACCTTTATTTCTGTCTTTCCTGAACAGCACATAATTACCTGTATTCCAACATGTTTCTATTATCCCAATAATATCTAGTTTCATTTCCTGCACTTTTCGTTCTAGTTCCTCCATTTTGTTATCTAGGGTCTTTCCATTGGTGTATAGATATCTTAGTTGGTTCTGCTTGGTTTCACCCAGATTCCATGCCTGATTAGGTAGTCATTTTACTGCCAGTTTCTCCTACCTGACTGTTACTGTCAGTGGTATTGGAACTATCTTTCTTCTTGTTGCCATTCTCGTACCCTCATTGGTCCTTTCTCCATTGTTGTATCCTCTTTTACTTGATTTTCCTCTTGCTGAATATTAGAATCAGGCATGGAGATTACATGAGTGTCTCCTAACTGTCTTCCCCAAATTCCTAGTTTAAAACGGTTTTAATCAGTTGTGCCAACCTCATCCCAGAAGTCTATTTCCTTCTCTACTCAGGTGGAGTCCATTCCATGAGAACAGTCCTTTGTGGATGCTTTCCAGTGATTGAACATTCCAAAATCCTCCTCATAGTATCATTGCCAGAGGCATCTGTTGATCATCTAGGGACAGGTAGAGACTCCATGCATCCTAGCAAGAATGAGGGATTCTTTCCTGCTCCCATTAGGATCCTCTTCAGCCTCAGGTCCACATCCCATATCTTAGGGCTAGTCTACACTTACCTGCTGGGTCGACGCGGTGAGTTCGACTTCTCGGAGTTCGAACTATCGCGTCTAATCTAGACACGATAGTTCGAACTCCCCGCGCGCTCCGGTCGACTCTGGTACTCCACCACTGCAAACAGCGGTGGCGGAGTCGACCTTGGAGCCGCGGACTTCGATCCCGCGGCGTCTGGACGGGTAAGTAGTTTGAACTAGGGTACTTCGAGTTCAGCTACGCTATTCACGTAGCTGAACTTGCGTACCCTAGTTCGACCCCCGCCCTTAGTGTAGACCTGCCCTTAGCTCCCAGCAGACAGAACACCCTTCTGTTTTCTGGATCAGCCTGCTGTGATTGTATCTGAGCTCATGCGTAAGAGATTAGCTATGAGGAATTTTTAGGATATTTATTATAATCTGCATGTGATCTCTATATCCTTTCATGGTGAGGAGAAATCTCGGAAACAGAAGCATCCTGATTTCTGCGCGAAGAGGATGCCTGCCAACTGAGATTTCTCAGCAACTGCACAGGCGCTGACAGTCTGGATACAGCTCTGAGCACGATATTCCTTTGTGGATTTGAAAGTATGCTATCTTTTAGTTAGACAGGGAAATTGTTTGGGAGACCCCCTATTCCCTGAACTGTGTTCTCAAGCAATGGGGTAGGGATTTTGGGACGTATTACTTACGGACTATTAAATCTATGGAAGGACTTATCATCTTGTCCCACGTGTGAGTGTTTTGGGATCTACTGAACCATGCTATTATTGCTATAGAAGATATGATTTTCACAAATCATCAGGGTCCCCCACAGAGTATGCATACCACCAGAGCATTTTAATTTTGTTCTTGGTAGATCAGATCAAGTAACTGGGGAGTTTTAGTTTATCAGCAGCGGGCGGGCATCAGTGACCCAGAGTATATTGGTTTACCCTGTTATCTTATATTAATTTCCTGTTTAAAACATTTACTCTGTTATTTGTGTTATTCCTTGGGACTCTCCTACTATCTGGCAAGTAAGTGTGAGTTATTCCATGGTTACAATTTTCCTTCTAAGCTGCCCCGGAGAAGCAAAAGGGGTGGAGGCACAGCCAAATAAATTACCTATGATGAGAATCAGGAAGTTACACCCTGCTGAGCTGGAGGCTGGGATCCAGATGAACCCAGGCCTGTCCATCAGAGACCATAAGGAGACTGACGTTATCAGAGATAACTGGGTGGACACAGCACTGCAGATCTGATAACACTATTGATACAAATGTGAAAAATTCTTTGGCCTTCACTAAAAATTAAAGATTATAGCAGAGCATATACCTAGGAGTTTATACTTTTATTTTTTCATATGAAAATATATTATCAAGAAGGTAGTTCTGCTGTTGAACGAACCCTCCATGCGGTTTCCCTGCCTTGTCCCAAAACGTGTACTGTGTTCTCAAGATGTGGGGAATCCGTACGCTGACCAAGAATAACTGACGAAATAGCTGCAGATTTTCAGTGCACTTTCCTTTGTGAAATACAGAGGCTGCAGAAATGTGAAATAAGGAGAAGACTAAAAGAAATAGATTAGTTTAAGAACAAAGTCAGGATTTATTTGAGGGAAAAGGGCAACATATGAGGTAGTGTATGTGGGACATTCCAGGCTAAATTCATCCTGCTGGTATAAGGAGTGCAAAGTGTACCCTTTCCTCTCTCCATGTCAGCAGGGCCAGCTACTTACTGGGGGATTTAACTATGGGGGAAGTCATGTGGTGTTTCTACTGCTGCCCTTCCTTAGCATTTAGTTAGGGGTAACTTAGTCAGCTCTGGCTGCAGGCATCTCCCCTGCCTCTCTGGCCCATATGGAGCTATCAAAGGCTCCCCACAGCTGAAGCTGCCCCCAGGACCATCAATGATCTTCCTCTGAATAATTTCTCTGTATCAATCCAGGCTTGTCCCTGGCCTGCCCACTTCTCCTCCCCGATCCTGCCAGTCACCATCATATTCTCCTGGTAATCAACCCCTGGAGCATGTTCTGCAGAATTAGAGGGAATGGGGATAGGCAGCAGTCATGCAGAAAGGGAGAGAGCCACATGCAGATGTTCTCTTCTGTTCATGGGTCTAGGGGGTGTTATATGGGCCAGTATTGTTATTTTATTTATTGTTTGTAGTGAGGTACTAGGCAGTGTTCACTTAATAGACTCAATCCTGAACAGAGTTAATATGTCCTTTACTTAATTTAAGCACGTGACTAGTCTCATTGAACTTAGAGGACTTAAGATGTATCTCCACAGTGACAGGGAGTGACCTCCCACCCAGGGTAGACAGACTCGGGCTAGCTTGGCTTGAGCTAGCCTGCTAAAATAGCAGTGTGGATGTTGCAGCTTGGGTAGCAGCTCAGGCTCTCAAGCCCACCTGACCCACCTCTGGGTCTCAGCTCAGGTGGCCAGCCTGAGTCTTCACCGGAGCCACAATGTCCACACTGCTACTTTTAGCATGCTAAACTTGAACCAAGATTTAATGCTAGTCTGTCTACCTGGTCTGAGAGGCTCAATCCCAGTTGCAGTGTAGACATACATTTAAAGTAGAAGCATTTGCAGGATTGGTGCCATATATAAAGAGGTAGCCTCTGCACCAAATAGCTCACTGTCTAACGTGTCAATCCAATGATAGACTCAATGTGCCTTTGCCTTCCTGGAGCTGGGCATGACAGACAAACAATAACAAACAAACAAGCAAGATACTTGAAGTAATGTAAGGTCCACAGGTTATTTTTGTTTTTTTTAAATCTTTTCTTTTAATCAGTGCTTGCTTATTTAATAATTAGCTTAATTATTTTAAAATCTTATCTAGTTAGATTTTGTTTTGTCCCACTTTAAATCTTTCTAAATTTATTTTTTACATTAAAAATAAAATAAGCTATGTTAAATTAGTTTTGCTCTTTTCCATTTTCTATTTTTCCTTGGCTTTTATGTGTTTCTTAATATGTATAATCTCTTTTTTCTTCAGTGTTAAACCATTGCCTGATTCTCTGATTTTTTATTTTTACTTTTAAATTTAATTATTGTCCAGCATTATTTTCTCTGGTTTAGCTTCATCAGTACTTGGCTACCCATAATTGTATAATTGTGCTCCTAAAAAAATGTGTCTTTTGCAATTGTAGATCGTAACACTCTATCACATTCTTCATTCCCAAGGCGACACCTTAGCCCGTTAGAAGTTTTTGGCCTGAAGCAAGATTACTTGGTGAAATTCTGTATGTTATTCCGGAGGTCAGACTAGGTGATCACAATGGTCCCTTTTGACCTTAAAGATCTATGAATCTGTATCCTCACCCTTTTCCCACACTACCTTCCAAAAGACCTTACTTCCCTGTTCTAATGAGATCCAGAAGAAACTGGAGGATGGAACCAGGTATCTGGGTTTGGGAAGGCTAGAGTTGGTAGAAAAATGACAACAAATTAATTTTTTAAAGTAATTTTTGTCAAAATTTTGATGATTTTCAACCAGTTCTAGGGAAAGCCTGTTGCTACTCCTTGGGGCCTTTAAAAAGGTTCTTTACAATGTATATGTACCCAGAGTTTACTGATGGGGGTGTGCATTTAATAAATAAAAGACCCGATTTTGCTACCCTCTATCAGACTCAGTTAGTCCCTTATTTTGCATATACTTTCTATCACTTACACATGGAGTAAATAACTATTCAGCATGGGTAAAGATGATAGAATCAGGCCAAAACCAAACAAGCAGGTGCAAGGCTGCTATGTCTCTCGATTAATCGCTCCAACTAAATTTAAATTTATGGCAAAACAAGGGGCCTCAATTCTGTGATATGCAGAGCTGTCAAGTCCATAATTAACAGGAATTAATGAGCCCTAGCCAGCAAACCTTTGCTAATGCCAGTACTCCTCCATAAGAGTAGAGTTATTGAAGTCAATGAGACTGCTTTACACGAGTGGGCACATTAGACCTGAGGTGCACAGAGCTGGTTGAAATTTTTTCATGAAACTTTGTTATGAAAAATGGCTTTTTGACCAAAATGAAAAGTTTCATTTTGAAAGAATATTTCCAGCTTTTTGCTGGAAAACTGGAAATCGAAACATGACATTTTTTCAATTTTTTTTAGGTGTCAGTAAAAATTAACCAAACTTTTTAACTGAGAATATTTTTGAAAAATTTGATTTTTAACTTGAAGAAATAAAACAAAGTTGGAATTTTGAAAAAAAAAATTCTCATGAAATATCACAGGCATTTTTTTCACCCACGTGTAATGCAGATTTGCAGGATTGGGCTCTTCATTTTCAAAGTAACTACCCTGATTGTGGTAGTACTGTCGCTTCTATTTGCTAGTACGTGGGGCTGTGCACATACACATTGTGCAACTGTGAGAGAAGCATTTCCATATAAGCAGACGTGAAGGCATAATGCTTTCAGGCCAGTGCTGTGATGCTGACTATTAGAAAGCTGTGGAGCAATGTCTCATAATTTAAACACATTAATATTTAATTAAAAATGCTAGATGCTCTAGAATACTTTAGATGGATGAATAGAAACTCTTGCCCTCCCTGCTTAGTGGCCAGAGCCTACCTCTTCCTGTAATAAGCAACAGTAGCAGCATCTCCTCCAAGTGGTAAGAGACTAGACCTGGTTGGAAATTCTCTGTATCAACCTTGAAATGTCTTGAAAAAATTATGTGGAACTGATGAACTTTCAGTGACTCACATTCTGGGTTCTGAAACTGAACAAGACCAAAATTTCAGAAAGGCCAAATTTCTTGCAGATTGGGAAATCCCACACTTCAGCCAGCTTTCCAACAGACAGGAGGGGATTCTCTGGCCCCTGATGGAAAGCTAACGGGAAGAAGTGGGTTATGATAGGAGCAGCGGTAGTTGCTCATAGCTCACCGTGCGTGTGCAGAGTACCATGCTTCAGGACAATATACAAATAGTATAGAATAATACAGAAAAGCAAGATGCAATATTATATTTTTCATACTCTGAACATATTTTAAAATCAATGAACAAAAGAATTTTAAAATCATTACAGAATATTTACCATGCATTACCCAGACAGTATGTAGCCCCAGCCAATTCAGTTACATGTTTCTGCACCCGTAATTTAGCTGAATGCCAGGTCTACTTGCCAAGTTTAAAAAAAAAAGAAGCAAAAATACCACAGCCTGCTTGTTAGAACCCTTTCAAGTATCCATGTCTCTCAACTCAGACATCAATTAGTCTTTGTATATGTTCTAGAATGTTTCTTCATCACACAAGGTACAACTTACCAGGGTCAGAATTTGTTTTCATTGTACAAGACACATAATGTTCTTTATCTGCAGCAACCTCATTCTTCGCTGCAGAGAAAAACATACCTCTGTATTTTACCCACGTGACAAAACTTCACAAAGGGAGGATGTCCAAAATAGGCTGTTTGTCCCTCACTCCCTGAAGGAAATTCCTATCTAAATAATCTTGTCTCTACAGGTGTTGAGACAAGAAGTTCTCAAATGAAAAAGGGAAAATGAAATAATGACAAACCAGCTTAGCTGAGAAATACCGCATGCTACCCTTATAAAACTACAAAAGGAAATGTGTTTTTCATTCCCTCTCTAAACACAGGGTTTAAATGTGAATACAGCAACAATACATTTAGAGTTATTCATCATCACTTAAGTCCTAAGATTTAGGATATTTGTGTGCTTGAATGTCTGACTAGTAGAAACTTCAGACTGCTATTAAAATGCAAAATTCCTTTCCTTAGTATGCACAAGCATAACAGACATAATCCTTTATCTCTGGCAAAGCTGTTAGCTTTTTGCCCTTTGGCATGTTCGATGTATACAGTATCTGTAGCTATTGCCTAATATATCTACCGCAGGAGCTGAGATACCATGATGATGGAGGCCATATACATGCCTAGATAGGCATATAGATAAACAGAAGTTTTCTCACTGACTTGCCAGCTCTTTGATCCAACCAGTGGAACTCGATTTTCCAGATTATTTAAGCAACAAGGCTCAAACCCATCTGCTGTTTAAATCCTGGGACCTGGCAAGTGATCAAGACCCTGCACTCCCACCCCACCACCATCATGTGCAAATTAAAGATAAACATTGAGCAGTTCTCATTTAAATATGTAGCATCTGACACAGCCTTGATTTTTGCAGTTGCAAGAGAATAAAAACAACAGTTGAAGGAACTGCACTCAGTAAAAGGTTTCCCTGGTAGAGAGGCCAAACTAAATAATGAAGCAAAAACATGCTTCACTGAAACTAAACTTTAGTCAATTCACTCTCCTGAAACAAAGGATTTTTTGTGATTTCAAAAGTGCACATTGTACTTGACTCTGGCAGCCACTTATGTGTTTTTGAATGATCTGGTTATGTATAAATCCCAATTTAGCAAGCCTTTCAGCACCTAAATCCTAGGAGTGATCTGAAAATATTAATGACGTTTTCTAGATAGTGTAGCTGCCCTTTTCTTCCTCATAACCATTTTAAAGTACAAGCTTCAGTGAAAATGTCTTGATGTACCTTGTTTATTGATTGGTATTTTCTTCCCTTTTATTTTATTTCTTTGTCAATATTTATAAAACATCCAAATTCTATTTCATGTTCTTGTGGCAAAGTGATTATTTTTGCCTTCCTTCCTCTCCTTTTATTCCCAGGATCACTGAGCTTTAATGCATTCTTTAAATCATCTGATAGAGCCAGTATTCCTTAGACATGCAGCTATTAACATAGAAGGAATTTTAGGGTGAGATGGCATCAGATTAGTGCAAGGTTGCTCACTGAGCGACAAGCTCTCAAATTTTGCTGTGCAGAGTCTGAGCAATCATGCTTTTGAAGGGCATTTGCAGATGGAAACATCTCACCCTGGGCTGTGGAACACTGATGCAGCATTCGCAGCTGTGATCTGTCTACCCTTACATGGAACAATTTGTAAAACGCTACTGATTTGGTAGCATTTTTCACCTGCTTTGCATTTTTGCAAAGGAAGTGAGAATCAGTGATTTCGAATGTTGGAAGGGGGACTGCAGGTCTTTAGCTTTGAACTGGTCTCTCTTGTAGAGCTTGATGCATCATAGCCCAGCATTAAAGAAGAGAACCCAAAGGAGATGACTTGTGGTTAAGATATGTGTGACTGGGAAATCTGGGTTTGGTCAACTCCTTCCCACTGTCAAAATATGTATAGAATTTTTGGTTGGTTGGCTGGTTCTTTTGTGGGTGGGTGGCAACTAGGAATTCGGTTGCACACCTAAAATACTTTTTTAAAAGTGATATTCCTTATATCCTAGGTTGGAAAATCAGACTGGATTCTTTCTTTGACTAGAGCACCTGAAACCTGAGCTACCCTGTAAGTTAGTATGTTTTTCTGTACTCTTTCTAGAGCTGATTAGAAATGCCCACTGTCCACTTATGCCCTCAAATAATTTGTACAGGTGAGGTAAACTAATCCACAGTAATATGGGTTAGAAGTTCAATGTCCCAGATATTTAGGATAGGAGAAGTTATGGAGGAAAAAAAATAACGAGAAATTGGGGACAGTCTTAAAAAAATATAATGCCACTACAAACAACCGCTGTACAAACCAATATGGTAAACTGAACTTCCTTCTGACCATAGCTTACTGTCACTGGGCCTGATCTGGAGCCTGGGGAAGTCAATAGAAAGACTCCCAAGACTTCAGTGGGCTGAGGATCAAGCCAAATACTGTTCCCACTGAAATCAGTGGGTAGGATTCTATGCCTCAGTCTCCACCGCCTTGCTCCTTGTGCTCTTATTTACACCTGCAGGGCGGGAGTGTAAAACGCTTCTTGCATTTCTACCTCATTTGTCCCCATGCACATTTAAAATATCACTTGTATAATTGTAATTCAAGGTTGACAGCAAGGGTGATCTGCCATTGCCTCTCTGCTATGAACTATAAATTCTTGTGCTGCTTCTCACAAATGTTCATTTTCTTATCCTTTCGCAGAGTTACAATGGGTTGCTGAGGTGACTGCTCCAACTTTCTCTATACTCATTAGTCCTGATGCTACTCTCAGCTATGCCAGTGTAAATCTGGAGTAACTCCAGATGTTGATAAAGTGTGGATGTGAGAGAGTGAGGCCACTGGAGTAATTCCAGAGGAACACAGGTAACTTGAGATCAGATTAATTCCCACTAGTTCCATGTGGCCTTAGGAACTACATAGTTCAAAACATACTTCTGTTGTCAGTGTATCCGTTTTGTCTATCTTTTCTTCAGTGATAGGGCTCCTTTCACTTCCTGGAAGATAATAAATGTTCTTCTTATTCCTTTATTCTGCCCTTCTGAGTTATTGAATTTTAAATGCACTTTCCAGAAACACAAATACAAGCTTGCGATTTAAGGGCCACTGAATTCTGAATTCAGTAAATAGAGCCAAGAGGAATTAGAAAGTTCATGTTTAAAAAGCTTAATTCAAGTAAATGAACAGCATGTACCACCAAAACTGGCAAGTAATCATTTGTTATCTAAGGCTTAATGCAAGGAACATGCAAGAATCATGCCTATTTAAGGACAATCTTGTAGTTTTGCATCATGTATGCCCAACAGAGATCACAAGGGCAGGGTACTGTGACCTAACGAATTCTGAGAGCTGATTAATCATTTTAGGGTATATATACACCACAGACTAGCTTATGTTCAAATAATATCAAACAACCTTTGGAAGAACCTCAATCAAAACACCGGAGGTTGCGTGTGAAAATTCTATTTATCATAAGAATATCTTGTTTACCCAAGCGGTGGGTGTTTAGCATTTATGTTCTTTCTCTGATAATAGTGAGGTTAGGGTTATCTCCCCAGCCCTTTTAAATTGCTGGGCCCCAGGGCAGCTGCCCCCGTTGCACCCCACCCCCTATCAGTGGCTCTGCCAGTACGGTCGGCTGCGTATCAGCGGCCCCTTTCTTACCGGTACACCCTAATGGACTGTAACAGCTTACTTTCATCTCTGGTCTTAGAATACTGGAGAACCAGTGTTGACAGGGCCAATTCGATCAGGGTGGATGTAGTCCACTCCCAATAACAGATGAGGAGGTGTCAATTCCAGGAGAGGCAAAGCTGCTTTTGTAATGAGCCAGCCACTCCCAGTACCTATTCAAGCCCAAATTAATGGTGTTAAATTTACAAATGAATTTTAGTTCTGCTGTTTTTCTTTGAAGTCTGTTTCAAGTTTTTTTGTTCAAGAATAGTTACTTTTAAATCTGTTATAGAATGTCCAAGGAGATTAAAGTGTTCATCTACTGGCTTTTGTATGTTACCATTCCTGATGTCGGATTTGTGTCCGTTTATTATTTTACATAGGGACTGTCCGGTTTGGCTAATGTACGTGGCAGAGAGGCATTGCTGCACATGATGGTATATATAACATTAGTAGATGTGCAGGTGAATGAGCCCTTGATGGTGTGGCTGATGTGGTTGGGTCCTCTGATGGTGTCACTAGAGTAGATATGGGGACAGAGTAGGCAACGAGGTTTGCTACAGGGATTGGTTCCTGGGCTGGTGTTTCTGTGGTGTGGTGTGTAGTTGCTGGTGAGTATTTGCTTCAGGTTGGGGGGCTGTCTGTAAGTGAGGACTGGCCTGTTTCCCAAGGTCTGTGAGAATGAGGGATCATTTTCCAGGATAGATTGTAGATAGTTGATGATGTGCTGGAGAGGTTTTAGCTGGGGGCTGAACGTGATGGCCAGTGATGTTCTGTTATTTTCCTTGTTGCACCTGTCCTGTAGTAGGTGATTTCTGGGTACCCATCTCGCTCTGTCAATCTGTTTCCTCACTTCCCCAGGTGGGTATTGTAGTTTTAAGAATGATTGATAAAGCTCTTGTAGGTGTTTGTCTGTCTGTCTGAGGGATTGGAGCAAATTCAGTTGTATCTTAGGGCTTGGCTGTAGACAATGGATCATGTGATGTGTCCTGGATGGAAGAAGCTGGAGGCATATAGGTAAGTATAGCAGTCAGTAGGTTTCCGGTATAGGATGGTGTTTATGTGACCATCACTTATTTGCACTGTAGTATCCAGGAAGTGGATCTCTTGTGTGGACTAGTCCAGGCTGAGGTTGATGGTGGGGTGGAAATTGTTGAAATCCAGGTGGAATTCTTCAAGGGCCTCCTTTCCATGGGTCCATATGATGAAGATGTCATCAATGTAGCACAAGTAGAGGAGGGGCGCTAGGGGACGAGAGATGAGTCAGTCATAAAAATGTTGGCATACTGTGGGGCCAAGCAGGTACCCATAGCAGCGCCACTGACTTGAAGGTGTAAGTTGTCCCCAAATCTGAAATGGTTGTGGGTGAGGACAAAGTCACAAAGCTCAGCCACTAGGCATGCTGTGGCCTCATCAGGGATACTGTTCCTGACAGCTTGTAGTCCATCCTCATGTGGAATATTGGTGTAAAGAGCTTCTACATCCATGGTGGCCAGGATGGCGTTTTCAAGAAGATCATCAATACATTGTAGTTTCCTCAGGAAGTCGGTGGTGTCTCGAAGATACCTGGGAGTGCTGGTAGCGTAGGGCCTGAGGAGAGAGTTTAAATAGCCAGATAATCCTGCTGTAAGAGTGCCAATGCCTGGGATGATGGGGCGTCCAGCAGGGGTGAAAGTAACTTAAAGGACTTACTGGTACTCCGGAGTCCTTAGGAGGGGGAGGGGCATGAACCAAAGAGGCAGGGCCTTTAAATCCCCGGGCACTTTAAATCAGGATTTAAAGGTCCTGGGGCTGGGGCTGTGGTAGCAGCAGCTGGGAGCCCTGGGTCCTTTAAATCACCCCCGGAGCTACCAGCTGCAGAGGTGGCTGGGAGCCCTGGGTGTGATTTTAATGGCCCGGGGCTTCAGCTGCCACTACTGCAGTGGAGCCCCAGGCCCTTTAAATTACTGCCAGAGCCCTGCCGCTGCTAACCCGGGACCCCAACAGCGGGGCTCGGGTGGTGATTTAAAGGGCCCCAGAGAGTAGCGGCAGTGGGAGCCCTGAGCCCTTTAAATTGACACCCAAGCCGCACTGCTGGAGCCCCGGGGTAGCAGCGGCAGCTGGGAGCTCGGGCAGTGATTTAAATGGCCCGGGGCTCCGGCTTCCGCTACCACCCAGGGCCCTTTAAATCGTCCCTGGAGCCCTGCTGCTGGAGCCCTGGGGTAGCAGCGGCGGTGCTCTGGCGGCAAGTTAAAGGGCCCGGGGCGGTAGTGGCGGCCGAGCTGTGAGCCCCAGGCCCTTTAAATTGCACCAAGGGAAGCCGATCCGCCCCGGTAGGGCGCACCGGCTCTTGCTGGTATACTGTACCAGGGTGTACCGGCTTACTTTCACCTCTGCATCCAGGGTTTCCAGGTTTATGGATCTTGGGTAGCAGATAGAATACCCCTGGTCGGGGCTGTAGGGGTGTGTCCATGTAGATTTGTTCCTGTGCTGTAGCCGGGAGTTTCTTGAGCAGATGGTGTAATTTCTTTAGGTATTCCTCAGTGGGATCAGAGGATAGTGGCCTGTAGAATGTGGTGTTGGAGAGTTGCCTGGCAGCCTCCTGTTCATAATCCGACCTGTTCATTATGGCTACAGCACCTCCTTTGTCAGCCCCTTTGATTATAATGTCAGAATTGTTTCTGAGGCTGTGGAATAAAAGAATAAATGGACACAAATCGGACGTCAGGAAGGTGAACACTTCAACCTCCCTGGACATTCTGTAACAGATTTAAAAGTGACTATTCTTGAACAAAAAAACCTTCAGAAACAGACTTCAAAGAGAAACAGCAGAACTAAAATTCATTTGTAAATTTAACACCATTAATTTGGGCTTGAATAGGTCCTGGGAGTGGCTGGCTCATTACAAAAGCAGTTTTGCCTCTCCTGGAATTGACACCTCCTCATCTATTATTGGGAGTGGACTACATTCACCCTGATCGAATTGGCCCTGTCAACACTGGTTCTCCACTTGTGAGGTACTCCCTTCTCTTCATGTGTCATTATCAGGGCCGGCTCCAGCTTTTTTGCCGCCCAAAGTGACAAAAAAAAAAGAAAAAAACCCCAAACCCTGATTGAGCTGCCGCTGAAGTGCTGCCGAAGAGGAAGAGAGGGACTGAAGGACCCGGTGCCGAATTGCTGCCAAAGACCTGGACATGCAGCCTCAATAACGGATGGAGTGCCGCCCCTTTCTATTGGCCACCCCAGGCACCCACTTCCTTCGCTGGTGTTTGGAGCTGATCCTGGTATTTACATAATGCCTGCATCTGTAACTTTCACTCCATGCGTCTGAAGAAGTGAAGCTTTTTACCCATGAAAGCTTATGCCCAAATAAATCTGTTAGTCTTTAAGATGCCACCAGACTCCTTGTAGTTTGAATATACAAGTTCAAACTTCTCCTTCACTAACTCCTTCCAACTAGCGCATAGGTGAGTGATGAAAAGAATTGGCCCAGGAATAAAAAATGAGTTATTAGGGTTTTTGTTGCTAACTTAGCAATTAAACACCAGCGGCGCAGAATAAAATATTTCACTGATGATTTAGGGGCCTGATCAGATTCAGCTGATCGCGGCTCCCACTGGCCGCAGTTCACCGTTCCAGGCCAATTGGAGCTGCTGGAAGCAGCGCTCAGCAAATCCCTTGGCCTGCTCCGCTTCCCGCAGCCCCCATTGGCCTGGAGCAGCGAACCACGGCCAGTGGGAGCCGCGATCGGCCAAACCTGCAGATGGGGCAGGTAAACAAACCGGCCCGGCCCACCAGGGGTTTTCCCTACACAAGTGACGTCCCCAGTTTGGGAAACACTGATCTATGTTAATGTAATGAAAAAGCTCTAATGTCTTAATGTTACTAAATAATAATATACACCTGACTACTGAACCTCAAATTCATATGATTCCCAAAGCAAGATACACATCTGTAGCTAGACATGGGGATTTCTTAATCTACCAGGTTCCACAACTATGGAACTTGGTTGTCAATTACACAACACCTTGAGAAGAAGCAATTTGAGATAAAGAAGCTTATTTCTTCCCACACGTTCCAAGGTAATTTGCTTGAGGGTCTGATGCACACAACTGGCTTGCAATACAGTTATCAATATGCCAGTATGGACAGGAACCCTGTCAGTAGTGCTGATCCACACAATTATAAAATATTCTCACACAGTTACCATGTGCATTTCACCCTGCATCTCCAAACAATAAGTTTAGATATAGCAGTTGCATTTACGATTTATAGTATTTTAAATGACAGTGTAATTCTCATCCCTATGTTGAGATGAAATAGAAAGACATGGAGTTGTTCTGCAAATATGTCATTTGTGAAAATATCATATAATAGTTTCAATTTAAAATATTTTCCCTTTTTGGTAGAACTGTAAGAAAAATATCTGTATCTTATATTCCTAAAGCTCATGCTTCAGGGTTTCAGCCAGCCACCGGCAGGGGTCAGGAAGGGATTTCCTCCCTACCCTGCATGTATTCTGACCTCCTGTATAGTGCAGGCCATAGATCTTCCCCAAAATAATTTCTAGAGCGTATCTTTTAGAAAAACATCCAATCTAGATTTTAAAATTGTCAGTGATAGAGAATCCATCCCAGCCCTTGGTAAATTGTTCTAATGGCTAATTACTGTCACTGTTACAAATGTACACCTTATTTCCGTCTGAATTTGTCTAGATTCAACTTCCAGCCATTGGATCCTGCTAGTGGATGTGGCAAAACTTTTATCACTGGTAACATTTAATTGACAATCAGATGAGGATTAGTAATTGTGGACATAAACAATTTTTGAAAAAATAGTTTAATTTTCTTAAAGTGCAAAGAACCAAGTCAATTTAAAGATGGAGAGATATGCAATCAACACACTTCTTTTTTTAGCATAATCCACTGCCAAGAATATATTGAAAACCAAGGGTCATTTATATGACATGTCCATACATTGAATAAAATCTCTAAAAGCTGTCTGAGAGATGTGGCTTAAAATTTTTAAGTAACAATCTTTTCTAAAATGCACCAATTGTCTAAAATTATTGAATGTATATTATGTATTGATATTTAATATAATGCACATGAAATAAACAGCACCGAAAGATAAAACAGGACAAAATTCTGTGTGGAAGGCCATTATACTGACACAAGGCCGAGGGCTCCGGTGAGCCTCTGAAGACAATAGTCCGTGGCATTCCTTGCTGCTTCTTTACAAAAGGAACAGCCCACTTCTCCCCAATGCCCTCTGTCAAATCAACTGATCCACTGAGCAACCCAGCCAAGCCTCCATGTCCCTTTGTAACTGTGGAGCACTGGTGGGCATATTAGACAATGTCCAAGCGAATGGGAGCCCAAGTGGCTGTCCTTGTCACCTTTCCTCTAGCACTTCCATGAAACTCGAGCAGGATTTTTCCAAAGAGTTCTATAATAATTATTGCAACTAACAATTACTGTAGAGCTTTACACATGGAAAGTACTGCTCACACATTAAATCACTAGGTCAGGGGTCGGCAACCTCTGGCACGCGGCTCACCAGGGTAAGCACCCTGGCAGGCCGGGCCAGTTTGTTTATCTGCCGCGTCGGCAGGTTCGGCCAATTGCGGCTTCCAGTGGCCATGGTTTGCTGTCCCAGGCCAATGGGGGAGGCGGGAAGTGGTGTGGGTGAGGGATGTGCTGGCCACGGCTTCCCGCCTCCCCCATTGGCCTGGGACAGCGAACCGCAGCCAGTGGGAGCCACGATCCGCTGAACCTGTCAATGCGGCAGATCAACAAACTGGCCTGAACCGCCAGGGTGCTTACTCTGGCGAGCCGCATGCCAGAAGTTGCTGACCTCTGAACTAGGTTAATTTATGCAGTGTAGTTGTAGCCATGTTGGTCCCAAGATATGAGAGAGACAAGGGGGTGATGAGGTAATACCTTTTATTGGGCCAACTTCAGAGAGACAAACTTTTGATCCCCACAGATCTTTTTTTCAGGAGTGTATGTCTCGAAAACTTGTCTCTCTCACCAACAGAAGGTGGTTCAGTAAAAGATATTACCTCACCCACCTTGTCTAGGTTAATTTATGTTTATCAGTGCATTCAACATGTAAAGCACTATCTATATTGATTGTTATTTTTGTTCTTTATCTATTAATGTAACTAATACAACTGCTAGCATAAACAGAGTGATATAGGGCCAGATTCTGCTTGGAATTTGCACCTTGTGGGGAAGGAGAAAGGACCATGTAAGGACCAGACATAACTGTAGTCTCTCAGCTCAGGAGAGAATGGCCTGCTCCATTTCTACTTGCCTGGGAGAACCTACGGTCCCAAAAGGGGTGGGGAGAATGTTGCATCATGCATCCACACGCACACTGACTCCTGGAGCAGGACTAGGGCACACTGATGTCATGCTGCACCTAATAAAGATGTGCAATAGCAGGCACACTGTCCTTGCATATGGGGGAGCTCTGGAAGGCATTTATTGCCCCCCAATGTTCCTCACTGTGACAGTCCAGCTCCATACTGGCCCTTACTAGGGGCTGTGCCTCAAAAGCAGGATCCAGTGGGTTGTTTTTTATTCCCTCATCTAGTTGAATTTGATGGGTTATGGAGTTCCAAATAAAGTTATCTGCAGCAGAACAAGAACAAAACAGGATGGGAAATACCTTTGAACTGCTCAACCCAGCCAAGTCAATCTAGTTCCTCCCAGTTGCCAGTTAGTGATTTTGTTTATTTCATCGTTGCCTGTGCTTTGTCTCAGACATTAAGCATACTGCAAAATTTCAAAAGCACAACATTTTCTGAAAAAAAATTGGAATCTAGAAACAGGGCCCCCCCAGAAGATCAGTCCCAACTTTACAGCCATTGCATAGCATAACATCCACAACACAGAACAACTTCATAGCACAGCAGCCACTAGAAAGTCCATTACACTCGCCAGATAAGTTTGGCATCAATCCATCATTTACTCCCCACTCTCCCTCTCCCCCTCCTCCCTCCGGTAAAGCATGGGAAAACAGGTGCATCTTCGGGTCAGTCCTAAAGGTCACCCAATCTTGGTTGCAATAGCCTAGTTACCCAGAAGACTGTTTCTGAAATCTAAGGTTAACATTACAGTTCCGTATGTTATGAAGTCTGCTGATGTAATTCGGGGCAGCACTTTGTATCCTTTGTGAAGTATGAGCAGCCCTAGAACCGAAATAGAAGAGGGAAAGAAGGCACAAGTTCTATTCAGCACGTCCTGGCAGTTAGTGTGATGATCTGCTGTTGTGACTGTGCAAAGGGTAGCCTTAGGCTTAATGTGGCTGGGAATTGCAGGTATTTCTTGTCATTGGTCTCACATTTTTCAAGGAGGTAGCCATATGGAGGAGTTCCCATTGCCTGCAGCCAGTCTCTGCTCTTAGGTCAGAAGAGATAAGGAAATTCCATTCCCTGAGTGCAGTCTTTCTGGTTTTCCATATGTTCCCAGCACATTCTCTCCAATATGAAATTTCAGCACTTGTGACATTATTTCTCAAGGCCTGCTGCTACTGCTCCGGCACATGAGCAGTGAGCTAATTCTGTTCACAGTAAGTGTGGAAAAGCTTCCTCATCAGGGGGATTTCTTCTGTGCTTTGTCACAGCAACCTCATCCACTGGAAGGACCCTGATCTCACCATGCCAGAAGCAAACTCTCAACACTCATGAGTGAAGCCACAATAAACCATCAGATTGGCTTAAAATCATAAGATTTTAAACATTTTGGTTTTTTTTTATTTACTGCTGTTTTTTTGAGCCTTTAGATCATACCCAGGTCACATTTTTAAGCTTTTCACCCTAACCATGAAAGCTAGAAACTTACCTTTCTTAAAAAATGAAAGCTGCCATTCTCATGCAATCACTTGCCTCTGACAGCTGAGGCTTTAAATAAAGCAGGGGTTCCCAAACTTGGTTTGCAGTTTGTTCAGGGTAAGCCCCTGGCAGGCTGCAAGATGCTTTGTTTACCTGAGCGTCCACAGGTACGGCCGCTCGCAGCTTCCAGTGGCCGTGGTTCGCTGTTCCTGGCCATTCGGAGCTGCGGGAAGCAGTGGCCCAGCCCATTAGAACCACGGCCAATGGGAGCTGCGAGCAGCCGTACCTGCAGACGCTCAGGTAAACAAAGTGTCTCACGGCCTGCCAGGGGCTTACACTGAACAAGCCGCAAACCAAGTTTGGGAACCCCTGAAATAAAGCACCAAAATGCATGAGACCTGTGATAAAATCATATGAATTAGCAATAGTGATTTTATTAAATGTTCTTGCCTTACATAGGTGCTGATTTTTTTTTTGGTAACACTTTGTGTCCTTTTTTAGTTGCTGCTGATGGAGGTTTCTACCATGCCTTCTCCACTTTCTCCTCTATTTCTTTTACTTGCTTATTAAAGATTTCATTCATATTGTGCAGTTTAATATGTCTTTTTAGTTCATGGCTAATTTGATCATTGCCTCCTTTTAGCTTCATTGTGATTATCTGCAGTTCTTGTCTCATGGTTGTTTTGCTGACCTGTGAGTTTGGGCTAAGTGGACTGCTGAATTTGTGCTCGGAGTACAGCCATCATAAAAACAAAACAAAACCGAAACTATGTTCCTTCCTTTTTAAAATAATTTTATCCTTAGAAGATGACTTTCCTCCATAGCCACTTAAAAAGAACTTTTATGGAACAGATCTGCTAAAGTCTCTGGAGGAAATTTATAGTAAAAATAGAAGAGGGATTTTAGCCCATCTTCTTCTACACTTTATCCATGGATGATCTCATTCAGTTGTAAGTGAGGGAATGGCCATGCTATTATGGAGAATTTTCCTGACTTCTCTAGTACCCAGGTGGAATTGGATGGTGAAAAGATCTCAGTCCCCAGTCCAACTCCCTTTACCTGGATGCCCTGACCTCAAAGACTCCTCTGCCTGTGTAGCACAGTCCTCATAACCCCAACGAGGCCGTGCCCAGGATCCCTGGGGGGCTTAACCCCCAGTTTTGTCATGGGTCACTGAGGCGAGGGTTTTCCCACATTGCAATACTCTCTCTTCACCAGCCACTTCCCTGACCCAGTGATCACTACACTGAGTTTATATACATACGTACCACATACAATTTATTAAACAGAAACTGTAAATGAATAAGGGAAAAACTGAAAAGGCTAAAGGATCCAGAAAGCCCACACTATGGGCATGGGGAGCCCCATAAACCATAGTCTCTGGAACTCAGGAAAAGTCACAGCCTATTCCTAACACATCCCAGGCCACCTTCCCAGGGCCTGGATGCACTGTGATGATATGGTGGGTAAGCCACTTGCTCTCATGGTGGCTACACACTTTCAGGCTCTAGGTGGCGAGACCCTTCTGCTGTCAAGTTTGTGTCCCCCCTCTAAGTCTAGCCTTCAAGGCCCTCTAGTCTGGTAACATTCCCCTCCACTGGGCACTCTCTGCCCAGGGTGTGCACTTTTCATAGAATCGTAGGACTAGAGGGGACCTTGAGAGGTCATCTAGTCCAGTCCCCTGCACTCATGGCAGGACTGAGTATTATCTAGACCAGGGATTCCCAAACTTGGTTTGAGGCTTGTTCAGTGTAAGCCCCTGGCGATCTGAGAGACGCTTTGTTTACCTGAGCATCCACAGGTACAACCACTTGCAGATCCCAGTGGCCACGGTTTGCCGTTCCCGGCCAATGGGAGCTGCGGGAAGCTGCGCGGGCTGGGCTACCACTTTCCGCAGCTCCCATTGGCCAGGAACAGTGAATGCTCAGGTAAACAAAGCATCTCGTGGCCTGCCAGGGGCTTACCCTGAACAAGCCATGAACCAAGTTTGAGAACCCCTGATCTAGACCATCCCTGAGAGGTGTTTGTCTAACCTGCTTTTAAAAATCTCCAATGATGGAGATTCCACAACCTCCCTAGGCAATTTATTCCAGTGTTTAACCACTCTGAAAGTTAGGAAGTTTTTCCTAATGTCCAACCTAAACCTCCCTTGCTGCAATTTAAGCCCATTACTTATTGTCAGAGGTTAAGGAGAACAATTTTCTCTCCCTCCTCCTTGTACCAACCTTTTATGTACTTGAAAACTGTTGTTCTCTCTCAGTCTTCTCTTCTCCAGACTAAACAAATCCAATTTTTTTCAATCTTACCTCATAGGTCATTTTTTCTAGACCTTTAATCTTTCCCCCTCCCCCCGCTTCTCTGGACTTTCTCCAATTTGTCCACAGCTTTCCTGAAACGTGGCACCCAGAACTGGACACAATATGCACAATAGAGTGGAAGAATTATTTCTTGTGTCTTGCTTACAACACTCCTGCTAATACATCCCAGAATGGTGGGTTTTTTTTTTTTTTTTTTTTGCAACAGTATTACACTGTTGACTCATATTTAGCTTGTGGACCATTCTGACCCCCAGATCCCTTTCTGCAGTACTCCTTCCTAGGCAGTCATTTCCCATTTTGTATGTGTTCAACTGAATGTTCCTTCCTAAGTGGAGTATTTTGCATTTGTCCTTATTGAAGTTCATTGTACTTACTTCAGACTATTTCTCCAGTTTGTCCAGATCATTTTAAATTTTAATCCTATTCTTCAAAGCACTTGCAACCCTTCCTAGCTTGGTGTCATCCACTAACTTTATAAGTGTACTCTCTATGCCATTAGCTATGCCGTTCTACCTCTCACCACTCTTGGCTCCAGTTTACTTGCAGCATGGCTGACTTTCTGCTGTCCTGGTTCTGGTCCCACAGCTCCCCATGGTAACTTCATTCTGGCTCACCATGAGCGCAGCTGTTCTCTGCTGCTCCAGCCCCTCAGGCTCTAGACTGCTGCTCTGTCTCCGCTCTGTGCTGCTGAACTCTTCCTACTGGCCCTGATTACCAGTCTCAGAATCCTGAATCCTTTTTGACCCTTCCCCTTTCTCCTGGTATTGGGAAAGGGCCAACCAAAAAAACCTCACTACGTTTCAGTAAGGGGCTGACAGACCACTTACACAGTCCCTGAAATGAATGGGAGCTAGGTACCAAGGTGCTATTGAAAAATCCCACTAGGTGGCCATCTCCATCCTTAGTAAACTAAATATCATTAAAAATCCATCCCTAGGTCACTTTTGAAAATGGGTCATAGGCTCCTAAGTCACTTAGGCACATTTGAAAATTTTACTCTAGATCACTTCTTGGGTGTCTTGCTACCAACTCAAACACAATAGGACCTAATCTGGCCTCCTTTTCTTTCTTCCCAACTCCTCCTCTCTTTCTCCCTTCTCCACTGTGGTGTTCGACAGCTCTGCTATCCCTTGATTTCATATACTTGTAACACACAGAGTTTTCTTTCCCCTCATCATCCCCATATACCAATACCATCACAACACCTTGCCAGTTTTTCCACCACAGTGTCATCAACTCCCATTTATTCCCTGCACCAGAACCCTTGTCCAGACCCTGATAACCTTGCTTAGTACTATAGCCTCTTCCTCTCTGTCTTCCCTGTTTCTCAGCTCTCCTCCCACTAGTTCATTCAAACTTCAACAAAGAAAATCATCTACAGTGATCACCACTCTGACCATGTCCAGACACTTTTCATATCCCATAACTGTCTTACCCCATTCTCCTCATCAAATTCACGCTCTTCATCTTTACCCTGAAGGTTCAGCAAAATATAAATGGCAGCTCGCCACCCTTTCCTCTTTCAACGTTCTTCTTAAAATGCAGTGAAGTCATCTAACCAGCACAATGGCTCCTTTATGCTGGGCAAAAGGGCCAGCGGGACATACAGGGGCTCTAATAACCTAATATCCAGCAGGGAGGCGATTCCCCCAAAACAGGAACTGAAAAAGGCAGCTGTAATGAAGCCTTCCAAGGATCCACTTGCAAGCCCTGGAATGGGGCAGAAAAGATGTATAGGGGTCTGAAGTGCTGTGGCAATTCTAGGCAGCTCACAGGAGAGGTTACTATAACTTAAGCCCTGAGAGCTGTTTAAATTATATCACCAATCACACTTCCACAGCAACCTAGAACTGGGAAGACACAAAGCCACCTTGGACTCTGCTCCTTCAAGCTTAGTACCACAGCATAGAATCTCATCTGCAGTTCTTCCACCAGGCCTTTGATTTCCCACCTCATAATATCAGAAAATAAAAAAATATATATATTTTTATAAAGTATCCAGAGGTAAGCCTGGCAGTTATAGCCCCGTAAGCCTAACTTCAGTACCCAGCAGGTTGGTTGAAACTATAATAAAGAACAGAATTATTAGACACATAGATGAAAATGATTTGTTGGGAATGAGTCAAAGGGAAATCATGCCTCACCAATCTACTAGAATTTTTTGAGGGGGTCAAACAAACTTGTGGACAAGGGTCATTCAGTGAATACAGTGTACTTGGACTTTCAAAAAGCCTGTGACAAGGTCCCACACCAAAGGTTCTTAAGCAAAGTAAGCAGTCATGGGATAAGAGGGAAGGTCCTTTCCCAGATCAGAAACTGTTTAAGAGACAGGAAACAAAGGCTAGGAATAAATAGACAGTTTTCAGAATGGAGAGAGGTAAATAGAGGTGTTCCCCAGGGATCTGCATTGGATCCAGTGCTGTTCAACATATTCATATATAATTTGGTAAAAGCAGTAAATAGTGAGGTGTAAAATTTTCTGGTAATATAAAATTACTCAAGATAGTTAATTTCCAAAGCAGACTGTGAAAGTTATGAAGGAATTTCACAAAACAGGATGACTAGGCAATAGAATGGGAGATGAAATTCAATGCTGATAAATGCAAAGAGATGCACATTGGAAAACATAATCCCAACTGAACTGTACATACCAAATGATGGGCTCTAGATTAGCTGTTACCACTCAAGAAAGAGATCTTGGAGTCATTGTGGATAGTTCTCTGAGAACATCCACTCAATGTGCAGCAACCTTCAAAAGAGCTAACAGAATGCTAGGAACCATTAGGAAAGGGATAGATAATAAGACAGTACATATCATAATGCCACTATATAAATCCATGGTACACCCGCACCTGGAATATGGTGTGCAGCCTGGTCACCCCATCTTAAAAAAGTTATATTGAAAAAAGGTACAGAGAAGGGCAACAAAAATGACTAAGAGTATAGAACAGATTCCATATGAGGAAAGATTAATAAGACTGGAACTTTTCAGCCTAGAAAAGAGATGACTAAGGGATGACATGGTAGAGGTCTATAAAATAATGAATGAGTGGGGAGGAAATGAATAAGGAAGTGTGATTTACCCTTTCACATTTACCCTTTCACAAGAACCAGGGGTCACCCAATAAAATTAATAGGCAGCGGATTTTAAAAAAAGTATTTCTTCACACAACACACAGTCAAAGTATGGAACTCTTTGCCAGGGGGATGTTCTGAAGGCCAAAAGTATAGCTGGGTTCAAAAAAGAACTAGATATGTTCATGGAGGATAGGTCCATCAATAGCTATTAGCCAAAATGGCCAGGGATGCAACCCCATGCTCGTGTTCCTAGCCTCTGACAGTCAGAAGCTGGGAGTGGATGACAGGGGGTGGATCACTTGATGATTGCCTGTTCTGTTCATTCCCTCCGAAGCACTTGGCATTGAGCACTGTCAGAAGACAGGATACTGGGCTAGATGGACCATTGGTCTGACCCAATATGGCCATTCTTATGTTCTTAAATCGACTGACATATTTTAAATATTAATAAAATGTCAAGATTGCTGCATTACTAACCAAAGCAATCACACAATAATATTGTGTGATCTTAGTCTTCCCTCCATATCCTCCAAGTACTCATTCCTTTATCACTCATTTTTCTATCTTAGTCTCGCGCTTTTTCCGTGCTACAGGGATTTCTGGTTTTCTGTATCAGTTTTACACTAAGCAAGCAAAAGTGTACGTAATGCATAATAAATCACAACTTCTTTTGTAGTATCTAGTAAATGGAGCCTTTACCCTTATGGGCAGGATTCCAGTCTTTTTTTTTTTTTTAAATGATAGTCTTTTAGTTATTTGCAACTCTTTTAATCCAACCTATTCATAAACTTCTTTACATGTTCTATTGTACATTAAAGTTGTTCTAGGATGGTAATTACTGATCATGAGTTCACACAGTACTGTACATTATGTCGGTAAGTAGATAAATGCATAATCGCTCAATAATATGAAAAGATTCCAACTGAAGGACCGAAGGAACTTGTCATTTTACTCCACACCTTGTGAGTCAGTAAAATGGATTCAATTATATACCAGAAGCAGCACTTCACTGTGATGAAACCCATCATAAAAAAAAAACAAAAAGTGCCACTACATGTTGGCAGTTTATAAAATGAGATTAACTAGCTTATCCATTGGTATTAACATGTCTTTAAGAATGGCAACATTCTTTGTAAATTAAATAGCTATTAATTAAAAAGCCTGTCCAAATATGCTTATACAGTGATGCCTGTCCAGATACGCATATGTCTACTAACAGTAGTGAACACAACTAGGAAACAGAGTCCATTTTTACATTTTCAGTGGGCGTTCACCTGGCCTTCAATCACGTGGCTTCCATTCAGTACAATGGGCCAGTTCTTTGGTCCCACTCAGTACACTTTGTGCTGATCCATGCTGCAAGTGGGACTTAAGCCTATCCTAAAAAATTGTGGAGGAATGCTTGGCTGCGGTAGCTAGTCCTATGCCTCATCTTCCTGGGCCCCAGCCCAGGATAGGGAGTAGATGGAGCATTCTGTGCTTTGGTGAGCTTTACTAATGTAATAGCTTCTAGGAGACTATTGCAAGCCAGTGCAACTTACAGCAGTCATGAGGTTGCTCTAAGTTGCACAAGATGTTGAATGCGCCCTCAGGACTGGGAGTGGGACAGCAATCTGATGCACCAACCATAGCTCAGATGCACCTGAGAACGTAGCCCGAACAGAATAATTTGATTTATAAATGTGAATTATACATTTATATAGGAAATCCTAGCCAAAGAGAAATCCTTTAAGGATCCCTTAGTTTGCCATACCTACCCTCCAGAGACCTGCAGATTCAAATCCTGAAAGAATCTACTCAGGTGTTCATTTTTCAGAGCTATATAAGCTGAGCTCTGTGCAGTATACTGAGTATGGGTCTTTAATAATTGAGGTCATATATATTCTTTGTATATATTAAAGCTTTAGCTTCACCAAAATGCCCCTCCACTACTTTGTTACAGCGTGCTGTTTGCTGGTTAGTTGCCATCCTCCACTCATAAGTGGTTGCATTTCCCTATATGGTTTGTCAGGTGCTTTAGAATGAAGGGTGCAATGTAAGATTTCAATCTTGTGAGGTATTGCACATCTATTAAATATTATTCACGTGAGTAGATATTTTTACGAACAGATTCTCAACTGGATTGACAACTCAGAATAGACACAAAATAAACCAGGTGACCAAATATTAGGCACATTTTGAAGTTTGCATGCATGCTTTGTGTGTGTGTGTGTGTGTGTGTGAGAGAGAGAGAGAGAGAGAGAGAGAGAGAGAGGTAACACACTTTTCTTATTTGTAGATTAATAGTGTATTTGGAACAAATGTGTCTGGATGAAGAAAAGAGGTTGTTCTGTGCACACAGGTCCTGATATCTATGGCAGTATTTCCAATGACTTCACTGGGCTTTGGGTCAGGCCCAAATTAAAGTAGGGAGTTGTGTTTTGTAGGCGGAAACAGTAGGGAGTTGTGTTTTGTAGCCTGCCCACAAACAAGCCCATGTTTGTGGGCAGGCTGAGAAGAGCTTAAAGGTCTGGGAGGGTATTAGAAGGCAATGTGTCGGGAGAGGTATATCCCAGGTAGATATCAGAATTATATTACTGAACACCTCCAGGCATCATTGCAGAGTCCACAAGAACAGTTGAGGCCCTAGAAAAAGGGAGTGGTATTATAAATTTATCTATTTATGATAAAGATAAGAACACACATTGCAACATGTAATTAACTTTAGATTGATTTAGACAGAATTAGAGAATTCTTAATCCATCTAAGAAAAATGAACAAAGCCCGAGAAACCATAACCTTAAATCAAGGCTTTGTCATTGTATCTGTGTACACATTGGCCAGCGATGTGTATTAAACAGGATATCGTAAATCAACAAAGTCTGGCAAATAAGTAGCCAGGCACATAAAGGCCTTATATTGATGGAACTCTGTACACATATTGCTAAATTTAAGTTGTCAAATTTTAAGCTGTGCTTTGACCATTAAAGAACAGCTCCTCTTCTTCCATTCACAATGTGCCTTAAATTATAGACCCACAGACTAACAAATGG
Organism: Mauremys mutica; assembly: GCF_020497125.1. Classification (NCBI taxonomy): domain Eukaryota; kingdom Metazoa; phylum Chordata; order Testudines; family Geoemydidae; genus Mauremys; species Mauremys mutica. Next base: position 286,345,732 of record NC_059072.1, on the reverse strand, counting down.
AAAATATATGTTTTGTACTGTTCATTTTCAGTGTTGTTGTAGCCGTGTTTGTCCCAAGATATCAGACAAGGTGGGTGAGGTAATATTTTTTATTGGAACAATTTGAAGAGGACCAACCTATCTTGTCTCTTTCACCAACACAAATTGATTCAATAAAAGATATTACCTTTCCCACCTTGTGTCTCTTGCACTGTTCATATCATCCAGAGGAAAGCTCCAAAAGTATTAATTGCCAGGCTCTTCCTTATTCAGTACAAAGCATATTACTGAGATACACTCTGTGCTCAGATTTCACACCCTTTGCAAACTATGCCTTACTCATTCTCTGTCTCACTAAGAACAAAAGAAAATTATAGTTTTATTCATCTCTCACATATATTTGTTCTACGACAGAGCCAGAAATTGAAATTAGACATTCAAGGTTACACCATAGTGAAGCAAAACTTACTGGCTTGTCTTGAAATTGAAACAAGGAGCAGAATCTATTAATTTAAACCCTCTTGTCATAACTAACAGATCTACCTACCTAAATACTTTTATGGCCTTCATATGAAAGCTTCCCATAATATCAGAAATCTACCTATAATGGATATGTTATGATAACATAAGAATGAATTCCCTGGACACAGAATGCATTTGATAGATCATATGAAATTGTAGGGATATTAAAGAAGGTTTATATTAGACATGGTTTATATGAAAAATAACTTATTGTTAATTCATGCCTCATAACTAAAGGTTTATGTTAAAAGTAAATTTGTGATTCTAACCTGCAAGCCACCAGCTGTGTCTGTGTGAAGCCTGCTCAAAGAAATACTTTGTATAAAACTTGTTAAACATTAATTAACTCTAAGTAAGCCAAAACAGTAGCTGTTATAGTGTATAGATAGAGACCCCCACCCTCTGTAAGTTTTCATCTCACTTTATCTTTGATTGTTAAAAGACAGTGAAATAGATGTGATTAAGATAGAGAATGTATGTGACTGAATGGTTAGGGAGTTACCAGTCTGAAGAATTCAGTGTTGGCTGAAGAAGGTGTCAAGTGGGATCAACCAGATGACCCACCACACCTCAAAGGAAGGAAAAACAAGTATCTGACAGAATGGAGCCAGCCATCTGCTGATTGATTTAGCAACAGCAGAATGAAGCAACTCCTATCAACTAACATAGGGAAAAATCCCTATAAAACTGGACTCTAAAGACTGAGGACTTTGAGTCTATGGTTCTGATACCAACCTCCAGGAGCATCAGATGCATCTGACACAGACTCGGCTCCATCCTCATGACCAAGATACCTGGCCAGTAACTTGGCATAAGCAACATCTAGGCTGGTAACTATAACATCTATACAGAACCTGAATGAATGATTGTGTGAATGAATATGTGTGTGTGTATAAGGAATAAGTAGTAATAGAAACAAGTAGGAAAACATTGTCTTTTGTTTTGTTATGGTATTTACAATAAATGTGGCATCTTTGCCTTATCCCTCTTAATAAGATCCTGCTGGTTTTTATTATATTGGTACAACAAAATAAATGCAATACCTAACCTATTTCCAAAGGCCAAAGAAAGGAAACTAGGAAATAAAATGGTTTCTACAGAAATCATATTATTGCAAAACTAGTAGACTGGTAGCGCTAGCACAAAGTCTCTGTTACAAAAGGAAGTATTTATGAAGATATGTCTATAAAGGAAACACAATACATTTTCAATCTACTCTGAGATCTCACATACATGAGGCATCTTTATATCTCAGAAAGCTATAGTATCTAGAGTCCCTGTCTCTGTCAGCTTCCAAATGTGTACTCTCACAATTTACCTCCTCCTTTTTGGTCAGGTATCTCTCTGTTAGGCTTTCCCAGCTGGTGACCTTGGGACACATCCTATTGGCATTAGAGCAGAGAAAATGTCATTTAATTGGATTAAAAGCCTTTCCATTCCTTCTAGGATTTATTCATTTATGGGCTAAATTCAAACCTATATAAACTGTTGCAATACAGTTATACCCCTTTAATCCATGCCTAGATTTGTCTCAGTATGTTCAGAGGAAATATCACATAGAGAAGGCTTGCAGAATTGGTGCCTATGTGCTAGATACCAATGGATATTAACTTTTATGCAGGACGTAACTTTAATTTCTGAGTAACAAATTAGTTACAGGTAGAAAAAAAACCCTATAACTGAGAAGTTTTGAGAAATGTTAATCACTGCAGATTTGTACATGGAGCACCAATTTCTTTCTACTTTTTAACCTGGGAGGGGTGGGGGGGATTCTGGTGGTTAAAGACTGGGCTTAGGTTTAAGGCACGCAGAGACCATGCTTTAAGATATTTTAAAGAGACTCAGTTTTATGCTGGAATGCTGGATACAAGCTCCAAATATATATGTTGTTATTCATTTATTTAGTAAGTATGAACAGGTATACAAATCCTTGCAATGTAAATATCAGAAACAAAAGAATAATCTTTACAACAGTGAGCTTTTGTTTAAATAGACGTTATACAGGAATATAGTCATCAGCTCTCTATTGAAGAGGGAGTACCACATTACAGAATGGCGTCATTACGCCAGCAATGACATATTGTTTATAGAGATTATAGAATCAGGCTTTCTATTGGTTTTATTATATGCTTAGCATATTTTAAAAGAAGGAAATAGAGTTTGTGTGGGCAAAATAATTGTATAAACAAAGAGGGAATATAAAGAATAGAGTGAGGGTGACTCATTCATGGAAGCATTTAGCTTCTTCAGTATGTGCATCTACCTGTGTATCTAGTTAGCTAGCTAGCTAATGGATTGGAGTCTCTCTCTTAATGCAAGTTTTGCAGATAACAGATTTGAATTCTGAAATCCTGACCCCAGCTTTTCGGTGTGTAATCAAAATCCTTCTATATGAAGATCCTCATAGAGCACAAGTGGTGGTTTGAACAATGGAAATGTGGGAAAGAGCAAGCAATGGGCAAGCTACAGTACTATGGAGAACCACTGCAAAAGCTCACAGCAGCAATGACTTACTGTTAGGCTGATATCTGCCCTGACTATAGAATTATATGAACATTTAGGTGATTCCTAAGTGTCTCCATTTCAGTGTAATTACTGAAATGGTCCTTTCCAGGTGTTCCCAGTCAGGTCTCAGGCCTCCAGCCACCACCTGCCTCAGGGCAGGCACCTGTGTCCCATTCCCTTCTGACCAGGGGTTTTAATGCTGCACAGTCCTCAGTAATGCCGGCACCTAGGCTTTGGATGCTCTCTGGGGGGAATGACAACTGTGTCCCAGCAATTATAAGTTGCTACCCAGCTCCTTCTCAGCGGAGAACATTTATTCTTAGGATGGAAATATCAAAGAGAAAACATATAACACAGTAAAAAGTCCCTACATGTTTCCTAAACAGACCAGAAATTGCCCATCTTCCACATGGAGTCTGGTAGGCCACAGTCCTTTCCAACCCTTCACAAGGATTGGGGTCCCTGTCAAAAGGAAGACCTGCAGGATGTTTAAACTCAGCCTTTATAAATCCCAAGTTCTTTCTTTGTCTCTTGGTCAACTCAGTTTGAACCAGTGTATGCAAACCACCACAGAGGGTGATAACTTTCTGGAGTTGTTTATAGTCTTAGCGACTAGCCTTAATCAACCCCCACTGTTTTTAGTTCCTGGAGGGGCTGGGCAAACACTCCCCCATGGAGTAGGACACACTCATACATAAATCATTCATAAATATAACACAATGGCCCCCAGAGATATTGTATGGGGTTGCAATATTTATCGCACAAATCAAACATGGACCTTCAGCAAATGATTGCAAGAAGGCTGGATACACTTACTAGGTAATTATGAAGGTCCTGCTGCCTACCATAGAACCCATACTGCCCGTGCAGCCGTACAGTACTCTACGTCTTCTCCAACAAGCTATCTATGGTTTTGATTCTCACCAATGAGTATTTATAGCCACACCTAATGTCAGTTACAACTCACATTTTGCTCAGAATAGTGAAGTAACCAAAGCAATCCATTTTTGTAGTAGAATTATATGGTTCTTTCTTCTATCTTATTTGTAATACTAAGGGAACATATGGCCTTAACTGTATAAAAACTTCAACAGGAAAGGTAAAGAGGATTTTATTTATTTATGTGGAGACATATTCCACTGTTAGTTACACTGGTGTAAGTTTATAGTAACTTCATGTAAGCCAATAGAGTCACCTCAGATTTACACCAATGTAACTTGGTGCTGAATTTGAACCTTAGGGTATTAAAAGTCAAAATATTTTAGAAAATATTTGACACATCGATTTTTATTTTAAACAAATATTTTGTTCTTCTTTTTCATGAATAAACTTTAGAAAAGAAAAGCATCCCTTAATGAGGAAGCAGAGATCTACTCTGTTGATTGTAGGTCTCCTATATCAGTGGTTCTCAAACTAGGGCCACCGCTTGTTCAGGGAAAGCCTCTGGTGGGCTGGGCCGGTTTGTTTACCTGCCGCATCCGCAGGTTTGGCCCAATTGCGGCTCCCAGTGGCAGTGGTTCACCGCTCCAGGCCAATGGGGGCTGCAGGAAGGGCGGCCAGCACGTCCCTCAGCCCACACCGCTTCCTTCAGCCCCCATTGGCCTGGAGCAGAGAACCATGGCCAGTGGGAGCCATGATTGGCTGAACCTGCAGACGCAGCAGGTAAGCAAACTGGCCCAGCCAGCCAGGGGCTTTCCGTGAACAAGCAGCGGCCCTAGTTTGAGAACCACTGTCCTATATCAAAGGTTTTCAACCTTTTTCTTTTGGAGGCCCATCCCCCCAACATGCTATAAAAACTCCATGGCCCATCTGTACCAAAATAACTGGTTTTCTGCACATGAAAGCCAGGGCTGGCGTTAGGGGGTAGCAAGCAGGGCAATTGCCTGGGGCCCAATGCCACAGGGCCCCCCGAATGTAGCTACATTGCTCAAGCTTCAGCTTCAGCCCTTGATGGCAAGGCTCAGGGACCTGGGCTTCAGTCCCATGCAGTGGGGCTTTGACTTTCTGCCCTGGGGCCCAGTGAGTCTAATGCTGGCCTTGCTTGGAGGCCCCCCATAAACCTGCTTGAAGCCCCCTAGAGGGCCCCAGGCCCCTCGTTGAGAACCACTATCCTCTATCATGCTTGTGAACTCAGCTAAAGGCCAGTTATTTTATTCCACACATTCAACTCCAGGCAAAACTAGATCTTAAATTTGGCATTTGTGCATGGGGTGTTTGGCTCATTTAACAGGTCAAATAATCACCATATCTTCTGACCTTAATGTCACCATCAGTTACTGAATGACACATTTCTTGTAACTATAGAAATTTTACCCATGAGGGTGTTTGAGTGGAATGTTGCTATGTAATAGGACTCCAAGAAGAGTCTTTAACAAAGCAATGAATGAAAGACGTCTTCAGACAGGGCCTTTCCTGCCATTAATGTAATACGTACCTTTAGGGCTATTGCATCAGTAACTGGACAGGGAATCAAATAAATCTGACAAAGAATGTGAAAAACTTGATGCATTCTATGTATCATTGGTGGGTGGAGAAGGGTCTGAGGAGGCGTTAGCTTGCTGTTTCATTAATACCAAACTTACATTTGAACTTATTATTATTGATTTATTCAAGTTTCTACCCAATTCAAAAGCTCTTATTTTTGTCATTTATTTTTCAATGACAGCAACAGTTCAATTTTATGCAAGAGGCTATTTATAGCCTTGTAGAGACATGTAGAAACATGATTGGCCAGAATAAGTGATTTAAGAGAAACTGAACTATTTGAGGCAACATGGGCCAACTGGTATAGCGGGATAAAAAATAATTGCTATAAAACTTATATCAGAATGTATTTATTTACTGCATATGCTATGCTACCTCATGTCTGTGTTTTCTTACACTTTATCTATCTCACACTTCCTGTTTAATATTTTTGTAATGCAAAAGGTGCACAGTTAATTCTATTTAATTTTAATTTTAAAAATTAGTAAAAGAAAATAACTCTCTATGACCAGTTGTAATAATGCAATGTTGTTGTCACAGTATAGTGAAACCAATATTAATATTTTTGCAGGTTTGTTTAAAATTGGTGTGGATTTTAGCTCATATGAATTACTGAGGCATAAGGTGCTTAAGTCATTGTGAACAATTTCAAAGACAGCTCTGCCAGTTCACATCAATACTGACCGGAAACACACCTGTTATTCCAGTTCTGAACCTCTACTGCGCACAGAATTCCAACTTGCCAAAATGTCTTGTGGTTGAGTTCTAAGTCAAATCTCCAGAGGCAAAAGGATAGTGCATTAATCCAATACATCAATTTATTTCTCCCATCCATTTTGTACTAGTATGAAACTAATATGCTGTAGGGACCTGAAGGAAAGTTTAATGAAATCTTCAATGAGCTTTGAAGCAGGCCCCACGTGCTTAAACTATGGACCTGATTCAGGAATGCATTTCAACATGTGCCTAAATTAGATCCTGTATAGGAATGCTTGCCTGAATTGGGGCCTAAAGTTGGTTTCAAGAGAATAAAGTGAATGTTCACAGGGTAAAACATTAAGCACAAATTATTCACCAGATAATGTAAAGCAATGTGCTGTGGCCTTCAGACACAAACAATTTACTTACCTCATCAATATTAATATCTAGCTAGGATTCTCCCTCCCTCCTACCTTAACAAAGTTCTTACACATTCCTTGTTTGTTATTGCTATGCCACGACATGCTGCGTTTCTTTATCACACAGTGCTGTCTCCTCTTGTTCATGTCATTGGCAAAAGCTTGTATTTAAACAATAATGCTAGTCCAGGGGTTGGCAACTTCTAGCACTCGGCTCACCAGGGTAAGCAACCTGGCGGGCCGGGCCAGTTTGTTTACCTGCCGCGTCAGCAGGTTCGGCCGACCGTGGGTCCCACTGGCCGCGGTTCGCTGTCCCACGCCAATGGGGGCGGTGGGAAGCAGCGCGGGCGAGGGATGTGCTGGCCTGGGATGGCGAACTGCGGCCAGTGGGAGCCATGGTCTGCTGAACCTGCTGACGTGGCAGGTAAACAAACTGGCCTGGCCTGCCAGGGTGCTTACCCTGGTGAGCTGCATGCCAGAGGTTGCCAACCCCTGTGCTAGTCAATAAGGCAGAAGTTGAAGAGACTTCAGGAAGGGACCAAAAGTTGTTAGAGATGCTAGGCTGGGTTCTTGGTATCACATTTTTATTTAGATTTATAGCAATATGTAAAAAGTGTCTGGTCTATCTGGGCTCAATCTTAAGTGCTGAGAGGATTCTGAGCATCTTCAACTCCCAGTATCACAAAGATTGAGAATGCTCAGCACATCTCAGAGGCTTTTACCACTAGATAAGTTCATGGAGGATAGGTCCATCGATGGCTATTAGCTAGGATGGTGTCACTACCTTCTGTTTGCCAGAAGCTGGGAATGGGTGACAGGGGATGGATCACTTTTTTTTTAAATAGATATGGAGCTATACCTATCTCACAGAACTAGAAGGGACCCCAAAAGGTCATTGAGTCCAGCCCCCTCCCTTCACTAGCAGGACCAAGTACTGATTTTGCCCCAGATCCCTATGTGGCCCCCTCAAGGATTGAACTCACAACCCTAGGTTTAGCAAGTCAATGCTCAAACCACTGAGCTATTCCTCCCCTCCACTTGATGATTACCTGTTCTGTTCATTCCCTCTGGGGCACCTGGCATTGGCCATTGTCAGAGGACAGGATACTGGGCTAGATGGACCTTTGCTCTGACCCAGTATGTCTATTCTTATGTTCACCTTACAAGACCAGGTGGCTGTGATGTAATATAAAAAAATTACAATGGCAGAAATATAAAGAAATCCAAGACCCAGTGAGACAACTGTGCTTGGGTGTGTGTGTTAATGCTGACAACGGGGGCATGGATCAGCATTCATGTCGCAGTCCCCCTCAGTCCCTGGACTGGGCCTGAGAAACTAATGATCCAATCAGGGGACCAAATTCGGTGATGAATCCTGGTCATGTGCTGCCTGAGAAACATTGCACATAGGCCAAGAAGAAGAATGCTGACAAAGACCAGAGTTACACTCTTAGGAAGTGGAAGGGTTCTCAGCAGAGGGTCCTCAGTTGTGAAACTTGCTACCAATGGAGCTCAGAATGAGCCCAAGCATCAGAGGAAAGCCCATCTTTTTATTAAGACTTTCCCTCAGTGACAGCAGCTAAAGAATGTCAAGTGACTATTCTCATTGATAATGACACAATTAAATGGACATTAAAGAACGACAGCTGATTGAAGAGAAGGTGTTTTATGGGGAAAAAATTAATGCAACTCTTAATTTTCGTATAGGTCGCTCCATACCACAGCGATGACTGGCCTAGAAATATCTACGTAGTTATACTAGCAAGCACATAGGTAGGGAGAGAGATATAATAGCAAGCTCCAAACAGCCAAAACCATAGATGGATCACGTTTTCTTCAATTATGTAAGTTTCTCACAACAACAATTAGAGTATCAAAGAGTTATCTCCTTAACTGTATGTGCATAAAACAGGATCAATGGCAGATTCTTCTGCCTGCAATCAATAAAGATTAGTCCTGACATGATCTTTTGGCTGCGTAGGATGTAATAGGATGGCATTATTTGGTTGGTCCATCTGACCAGAGCCTTGGTGCCAAGGATCATGAGTTTAGATGAGCAGCCAGCCCCAAGAGGCTGTGAGATTCAGCGGATTGGGCAGTGGAGTATTAGCCAGGACATGTGGGTTCTTTTCCTAGCTCTGCAACTGACCTGGGCAAGTCTCTGCACCTCTGCTTCCTCATCCACCCTTTGCTTTTTTGTTTATTTAGATTGTGGGGACTGTCTCGTACTATGTGTTTGTTTAGGGCCTAGCACAATGGAGACTCAGTCTTAGCTGGCGCCGCTAGGCATTACAGTAATACAAATAGTAAATAGCAACAAGAATACTGCAATTGCCATTTCTCTTGAAGGAAGTTCATACCTTGCTGCAGCTTCTAACACAGTGATGCCATCTAGCACCATCCTTGATGGCAGACATCTTCGAGTAAACAATGCAATATTTGTGCATTACATATTGAAGACAGAACATAGAGCCTGATTTCTTGTCAAATAGCTTGCAAAATCAGCCTATAAACAGCTGTGCAATAGCTGATTGTACAAGATAAGTAGAGATACATACAGTGCATCTGAAATCAGACTGATCCAATGTTGTTTGTGATCCAAGACCCTGTGTCTACCTGAAAAATTAACATTATTATACAAAGTATCCGGGAAATTCATAAAGATAACCAGCACGGTCAGCTTTATTTAGTCAAGTGCTTTGCTTTTAAGCAAGCACATAACTTTGTTGATGTGGAGGTTAGGGGTAGGAAGCCTTCCTTCAAAATGGGTTAATTCATCTTTACTTAAGCTCTGTTGCAGAAATAAGACTGTTCATAATCTAAAGGAAGAAGTGATATTTTTAGCAGAAGTTTAACCCCTTGGATCTGAAAAGCTCTCTTGCAGATACTGGGTTTCAGCAAAGACCTGCCTTAGTAGTCTAATGTTCCGTTCTGGCCTTAAACTCTGTAATAGGAGAGTTAACCTAAGAGCAAACAAAAGTAATTTTCATAGTTTTCTTTGCAAATTAAAAAACAAAATGTCTGTTGAATGTCTAAATTCCACCATCAGACATTTTCAATATGCTTAATGTGTCACCTACTGAAAAGTACATTAAGTAGGTTGTTTGCAGAGTAGCACCCATAAAGCTGCTGTACTTACTTCCGCCATAAAAACAGATCTCCAAAACCTCACATTAGATAGGAAGAAAGGATTGAAAAAGCTTTTCAGCTCAAGTATCCCAGACAACTCCGAATCTGCTTCATATTCAGAGAGCTCTGGACATGGGGGTGGGCTTGGAACATTTGCTACTGTTCAGAGTCCTGTTTATGAATTCATGTAATTCTGATTCTTTTAATCTAATTGGAGCCGTATGGCCTTCAGAAAGAAAAGGCATCTCCTATATTTATTGATTGTATCTCATGGGACATTTTTCCTTTCTCTCTTTCCCATGCCCGGCCTTTCTCCCTCCTATTCATGATTCTGGAGAAGGGGGACTAATCTCCCACTGGGTTTCTGAAACTCTTAGGCCACATTCTCGTGTGGATTCCATCATATTACAGTGTCAGCTTTAGTAGGGCTGCACTGGCCTAACGGACAGCAGAATTTGGGCTAGATTGTGAATGCCTTACTCACAGTGAGTTAGGACCTTACTCCACAAGGAATAAGATGCTACTCACAGTGAGTAAATGTATCAGAATCTGACCCTAAAGAGAAATAATATTGGTAATGAACGACTAATGCAGTTCAAGATTTTATTTGAGACACAAAATGAAGCTTGGAAAATTGGAGAACCTCAGTGGTTTGAGATACTTAGCAGGTCTAAACAGATTTGTGTAGTAGTCATGGGCATTTTAAATTAGAAATCATGGTTTATTTAAATCCTAATAAATATCTTCTGCTGAACTATGTCAAAACAAAGTGCCAAATACCTTTAGTGGATTCTTTAAACAAATAACATTAAACTTACTTAAATAATGCCCTCTGGGTATTGCACTGAAACACCTGTTTTCTTGAGCAACATCTACTCCCATGGGAAATAAGTTCAAAGCAAGTATGGTAACATGCAAAGTGTTTTTGCCAAGATACAACTGGAAGCCAAATCCCAGAGTCAGTACTGCAAATGGGGAAAAATGCCACACTCACTTTTTCCCTAATAGCTCAAGGTCAATTTTACAATATGGCTACTTTTGTTTCCAAAGAAAGATCATCATTTGGAACTTTTAACTTTAACCTGATTTTTTAAAGGACTGAATTTAAAGTAAAGGAAGAAAAACAAGCAAACCCTCATCCAGATATCTAAAAATGTTTAACGTGAATTGAGACAGGAAAATGTATTTATGTCAGGGATTGGCAACCTTTGGCACGCGGCCCATCAGGGAAATCTGCTGGCGGGCCGGGTCAGTTTGTTTACCTGCAGCATCTGCAGGTTCGGCTGATCGTAGCTCCCACTGGCCGCAGTTCGCCATTCCAGACCAATGGGGGCTGAGAGAAACGGCGGCCAGCACGTTCCTCAGCCTGTGCCGCTTTCCACAGTAAGAATTTGACCCAAAGCCCATTGAAGTCAATGAAAATATTCTCACTGTCAGCTCCTTCTCCCATTGATTTATATGGTGCAGGATCTGGCTCCATAGAAAGAAACACTCCTCATTCTGATCTGTACCTCAAATGTAATGCCACAGAAATCATGAGTAGGTGTAAAACTGATGCAGATGCGATTATATTCAAGCTGTGTTAATTCAGTATCACTATTACTTCAGAATTATATTTTCATTTATAGTGTGCATTAGATCTGGGACAGGAGGAAGTAAGTTCTTGTCTACACTGGCAAGTTTCTGCACGGTAAAGCAGCTTTCTGCACTGTAACTTCCAAGGTGAACACACTGCCAAACCACTTAGTGCGCAAAAACTGCGCAGTTGCAGCGCTGAAAAAAAATGATCCCGATGAGAAGCGTAGAGCTTTCTGGGCTACGGCGCTGCAGTGCCAGTGTAAACAACATGGTTGATTACTGCACTGTGATTGGCCTCTGGGAAGTGTCCCACAATGCCTGTTCTCGCCTCTCTGGTCATTGGTTTGAACTCGACTGCCCTGCCCTCAGGTGACCAACTGTCATCCCCACCCCTTAAATTCCTTGGGATTTTGAAAGGGCCCTTCTTGTTTGCTCAGTGATGCATGCAGTGGTCTCAGCACATCTTTCCAGGTGACCATGCCTGCTCCACGCACCAGGCGATCCCCCGCTTGGAGCAATGCCGAGCTGCTGGATCTCATCAGCATTTGGGGAGAGGAGACTGCTCAAACCCAGTAATTATGATACCTACGGACAGATTTCACGATGCAGGAGAGAAAGAGGCCATGACCAGGACACACTGCACTGCAGGGTCAAAGTGAAGGAGCAGCGGAATTCCTATCACAAAGCACAGGAGGCAAACCAGTGCTCCAGTGCTGCGCCCACAAGCTGCCAGCTCTACAAAGAGCTGGATGCGATACTCGGTGGCGACCCCACCTCCACTGCAAAGGACCCCATGGATACTTCAGTGGCTCATGTGCCAGACGAGAGTGGACCGAACCAGAAGGAGGAAATCTTGGATGAGGATGTGGCAGGAGACCCAGAGGCAGAGGATGACTTGGAGGTCAGAGATGCATGCAGCCAGGAGCTCTTCTCTACCCAGAGGAGCCTAGCCAGTCACAGCTGTCAGAGCTTGGCAAAGCACAAAGAGGAGAGGAGGCCCCTGGTAAGTGGCTTTGATTTTGGGAATCACTGAAGTGAGTTGTTGGGGGCAGGAGGTTGCAGAAAGCAGGTTTGTGTCTGTATGATGCATGTATCTCCACATGCCTAGTCTGAGCGGTGGAACAGGGTATTGATTGACTCCCTCACTTCACGGGAATCTGCCTCAGAGATCTTCACAAAACTGCCCACAATACTGCCCATGATACTGGGCTATCCGCTGCCACAGGTTCTTTGGCAGTGCTGCTTTGTTTCTTGCTCCATTAAGAGTAACTTTCCCACGCCAGTCTGCTGTCACGGGAGGGACCATTGCTGCACACAGGCGAGCGGCATAAGGGCCAGGGCGGAAGCCGCAGTTTTGGAGAAGACCCTCTCATGATTTCCTGCTCACCCTCAGCAGTGAGATATCTTCCATAATGAACACAACCTGTGGAAAATGTAGGGACAGGAATGATTATAAGGGTCCCTCCTACAACCACATGCCCAGTATACATTACAAGGGTCCTGGAACACTGATTTCCCCTACCCCTGAGGTTACTCACCATTTTGGGGGTCTTGTGGCTCATGTGTGCTTGCCTGGGGTCAGCCAGTTAGTGACAGGTGTGTGAATAGTGGCTGTGTTTTAAATCACTGAATTAGTGGTTTGTGTGTTGCAAACAATCCTGCTTCTGTAAAATGTTGCGTTTTGGCTTCACAGAGATATGACCTTGGGAGCCCAGCCTCCATCTGTGTTATCGCCAGCTGAACGGCTGCACAGAATTAGAAAGCAGCCATGAAGAACTAAAGAGGACTTTCTGCATGAAGTCATGAAGCACTCTGTTATGTCCTAGGGGCAGCCGGTGTAGGAAGCAATCACTTGAGGCCAGAGAGCAGACAGCTAACCAAAACCTCCATTTTATTTACAGAACAGAGAGCTCACTCAGCCGGTTGAAACCGGCTGAGCTATCCCTTAATAGTCTAACTCAGTTGCCATAGTAACAAAACCCATGACAACCAAATACACAACATATTCCTCCCCCCCTAATAAGAACATCCCCTAAATAAAACACACACTAAACTAGAGAAGGAGGGTAGACTGCCTCCATTCCCAGCTAAACCCTGGGGATTATTTTGCCCCATAACCGTGGGTTCGCCCTAACTAAAGATCCAGCCGATGAGGAGGCCTTCTGTCTCTAGGTGGATTACGGCGAACTTCTGGTGTTGTTGCACCCGAAAGTACTAGGGGCTCAGGGTCCGCAGCACGAATAGGTGAGGAGGTGGTATCAGCTCGTGCTGGGCAAAGGGGTATCTCAGCTGCCGGCAGTAATGGAGGAGAACAGTCAGGAACAGGTGACTCATGATTCGGTGTCTCACCAGGAGGGGTGAAGTCAGACCCCTCAACTGCAGATGGGTCCTGAAGACTGGCATGACCTGGCAACAGCTGATCTACATGTCGCCGCCAGGTAAGATTCTCTGCAGTCCGGACTGTATGGGAAACAGGTCCTGTTTGAGTGATGACTGTGGCCGGGACCCATTTAGCTCTGGAAGTATAATTCCGAGCCAAAACTGGCTGCCCTGGGCTAAAGGTTCGGTCTTTTGCTCTGGGTGCCCGTCTGATGACTTGATATTGCTGCTGATGTTGCACAGTTTGTCTGGGTTCAGAAGGTTTCAGCAGATCAAAGCAAGTGCGCAGCTGTCGTCCCATCATTAGAAAGGCTGGGGAAGCCTGGGTCGTAGCATGAGGTGTGTTTCTATAGGAAAGTAAGAAGGTATCCAGACGCTTTTGAATGGAGTGTTGTCCCTTTGCTGATTTCAAAGCGTTTTTCATTGTCTGCACAAATCTTTCAGCTAATCCGTTGGTGGACGGATGATATGGTGCTGACGTGATGTGGTGTATCCCATTTGCCTTCATAAAATTTTGAAACTCCTGAGAGACGAACTGCGGTCCGTTGTCGCTCACAAGTTGTTCTGGCAGACCAAAACGACTAAAGAGTCCTCGTAGTTTTTGGATAGTACTCTCTGCAGTAGTGGACTGCATTATAGAGACTTCTGGCCATTTAGAATGGGCATCTACTGCCACCAAGAACATGCTTCCTTCAATGGGGCCAGCAAAGTCAACGTGAATACGTTGCCACGGGTTTTCAGGCCAGTCCCATGGGTGTAGGGGTGCCCACTGGGGTGCATTTCTTACACTCTGACATGACATACAAGCTTTTGCCTTCTCTTCAATAGCACTGTCCAATCTAGGCCACCAAAAATAGCTTCGTGCAATTTCCTTCATGTGCACTATTCCACAGTGACTGGAATGTAGCTGTTCTAACATCTGTGATCTCAGGGGTGGTGGAATAATGACACGCCTCCCCCACAACAAACAACCAGATTGGACCGATAACTCCGTCCGCCTGGACATGTAGGGAACAAGGTCGGGTGAGACCGGAGAGGTTTGTCGAGATTTTCCATGCATCACCAGGTCCATAACTTGGGATAATACTGGGTCAACGCGGGTTGCCTTCTTTATCTGAGTAGCAGTGATGGGTGTATTCTCTACCTGTTCAAAGTAGAAGATTTCCTTTTGGGCACTATCTTGATGTTTGACCGGTAAAGGCAACCTTGAGAGGCCATCTGCATTGCCGTGCAGAGTGGATTTCCGATATTTGATTTCATATGTGTGTGCAGAAAGTATCAATGCCCAACGTTGCATACGACTAGCAGCTAATGGGGGAATGCCTGTGTAGGGTCCAAAAATTGATGTCAGAGGTCTGTAAGAAGAGTAAACTTTCACCCAAACAGGTACTGATGAAACTGCAGGCCAATTGCAGGGGTAAGGATGGATCAAAGTGTGTTAGAACTTCAGAATTTAACAATGCATCCTTAGCTTTGTTAAATGCAACATCACAGGCTTCAGTCCACTTCCAGGCCTTGTTCTGCCCAAGGAGCTCATGAAGTGGTTTTAGCAGTGTGGCTAACTGTGAGATGAACTTTCCATAATAGTTCAGTAGTCCTAGAAATGAGCGTAGCTGGCTTACATTTCGAGGTGGGGGAGCCTCCACAATAGCTTTAACTTTTGCAGGGGCCTTATGAAGACCTGCAGAATCGATGATGTGTCCCAAATATTCAACAGAGGGCTTGAAGAATTCACACTTGTCTTTGCGAACTCGTAGGCCATACTCTTCCAGTCTTTGTAGGGTAGCCTCTAAATTCTTTAAGTGATCCTCTTCATTTCTTCCAGTGACCAGGATATCATCCAGATAGCACTGAACTCCTGACAAGCCACACAAGATCTGGTCCATAGCCCTCTGGAACAGGGCGGGAGCCAATGTGATTCCGAAGGGTAGGCGACAGTATCGATAAAGCCCCTTATGAGTCACAATAGTCAACAGCTCTTGGGACTTTTCATCGACGTGCATCTGTAAATATGCTTGACTCAGATCAATCTTACTGAACTTTTGTCCCCCAGCCAGGCCTGCGAAGAGGTCATCGATGCGGGGAAGCGGGTATTGCTCTGCACACAACACTGGGTTGACAGTGACTTTAAAATCACCGCAAATCCGGAGAGAGCCATCTTTCTTCACTATTGGAACGATAGGAGTGGCCCATGAGCTATGGGTAACTGGTATTAGGACTCCATTGGTGACCAGGCGCTCCAGGTCTGCTTCAACTTTTGGCCTGATGGCATATGGCACAGTTCGGGCTTTCAGATATTTTGGTGGACTGCCAGGTTTAATGTTCAATGTCACAGTGATTCCCTTCATACTTCCCAAATCATCTCCAAAAACAGCAGCATGTTTCCTTAGTATAGGGGTTAGACTGGTTTCTTCTTTAGTCATCCGGTGCACTTCTGCCCAGTTCAGCTGAATCTTCCCAAGCCAAGACCTACCCATTAAGGCTGGGTAGTCACCTCTCACCACAAACAGTGGCAATTTAGCCACCTGTCCATTGAGCTCCACCTTAACATCAATAGTGCCCAACATGGGCACAGCTTCACCTGTATACGTCTTCAGAACAGTTTTTGTTGCCTTAAGCGGAAGATGCTGTAGCTTTTCCTTATACACAGTCTCAGGAACCAGCGAGACAGCTGCACCGGTGTCTAGTTCCATGCATATAGGTTTGCCCTCCAATAAGGGGGTTACCCAGTATTCATGTGAGCCCGCTGCCAAAGACAAAACATGCAGTGGCACTTCCTCTTGTGAGGAGGTGTCACCTTGATCATCCTGGGTCTGCTCTAGGGTATGCAAGGTTCCTCTTTTTGTCGGCCAGACCACAGGCCTCTTTTTCTTTTGTTTACAGGCATACTCAATGTGTCCCTTTTTGCCACAGTGTCGACACACCAGGTCCTTACACCAGCATTCTGATGCCTGGTGACCCAGCTTACCACAGCGGTAACATTCTTGACTCTGCACCATTTTGTGGGTCAGTTCTTGTGACACTTTTTGCACCCTAGGGGATGCACCGATGTATTGTGCCTCCCTTGTAGCCAGTTCCATGGAGACAGCAATATCAACAGCCTTCTGTAATGTAAGCTGAGCCTCTGTCAGTAGGCGCTTCCGTATAGCTTCACTGCAGAGGCCACACACTAACCTGTCACGCAGGGCATCATTTAACATCTCTTTAAATTCACAGTGTTCTGCTAGCTTTTTTAAAATGGCTACAAATTGTACAACTGTTTCATCTTCCTTTTGGTCTCTTTTGTGGAACCTATATCTTTCAACAATTACCAGTGGTTTTGGGGAGAAATGAGACCCCAGGATTTCCACAATGTCACTGTAAGATTTAGTCTCAGGCTTAACAGGGTGTAGTAAGCTGCGTAGCAGAGAGTAGGTTTTAGCCCCTACAATAGTTAAGAATATTGGCACCTTCTTCGCTTCTGTAATGTCATTTGAAGAGGATCACTTAAAGAATTTAGAGGCTACCCTACAAAGACTGGAAGAGTATGGCCTACGAGTTCGCAAAGACAAGTGTGAATTCTTCAAGCCCTCTGTTGAATATTTGGGACATATCATTGATTCTGCAGGTCTTCATAAGGCCCCTGCAAAAGTTAAAGCTATTGTGGAGGCTCCCCCACCTCGAAATGTAAGCCAGCTGCGCTCGTTTCTAGGACTCTTTAGTCGTTTTGGTCTGCCAGAACAACTTGTGAGCGACAACGGACCGCAGTTCGTTTCTCAGGAGTTTCAAAATTTTATGAAAGCAAATGGGATACACCACATCACGTCAGCACCATATCATCCGTCCACCAACGGATTAGCTGAAAGATTTGTGCAGACAATGAAAAACGCTTTGAAATCAGCAAGGGGACAACACTCCATTCAAAAGCGTCTGGATACCTTTTTACTTTCCTACAGAAACACACCTCATGCTACGACCCACGCATCTCCAGCCTTTCTAATGATGGGACGACAGCTGCGCACTTGCTTTGATCTGCTGAAACCTTCTGAACCCCGACAAATTGTGCAACATCAGCAGCAATATCAAGTCATCAGACGGGCACCCAGAGCAAAAGACCGATCCTTTAGCCCGGGACAGCCAGTTTTGGCTCGGAATTATACTTCCAGAGCTAAATGGGTTCCGGCCACAGTCATCACTCAAACAGGACCTGTTTCCTACACAGTCCGGACTGCAGGGAATCTTACCTGGCGGCGACATGTAGATCAGCTGTTGCCAGGTCATGCCAGTCCTCAGAACCCATCTGCAGTTGAGGGGTCTGACTTCACCTCTTCTGGTGAGGGATCGAATCATGAGTCACCTGTTTCTGACTGTTCTCCTCCATTACTGCCGGCGGCTGAGATACCCCTTTGCCCAGCACGAGCTGATACCACCTCCTCACCTGTTTGTGCTGCGGACCCTGAGCCCCTAGTGCTTTCGGGTGCAATAACACCAGTAGTTCGCCGTAATCCACCTAGAGACAGGCGGCCTCCTCATCGGCTGGACCTTTAGCTAGGGCGAACCCACGGTTATGGGGCAAAATAATCCCCAGGGTTTAGCCGGGAATGGAGGCAGTCTACCCTCCTTCTCTAGTCTAGTGTGTGTTTTATTTAGGGGATGTTCTTATTAGGGGGGGAGGAATATGTTGTGTATTTGGTTGTCATGGTTTTGTTGCTATGGCAACTGAGTTAGATTATTATGGGTTAGCTCAACCGGTTTCGACCGGCTGAGGTGCTCTCTGTATATATGTAAATAAAATGGAGGTTTTGGTTAGCTGCCTGCTCTCTGGCCTCAAGTGATTGCTTCCTACACCGGCTGCCCCAAGGATATAACACCTCCCTTCTCCCATCCCCCTCAGTGCTGATGTGCTCTCTCTCCTCCAGCTGTTGTTTTTTAATAAAAGAGTTGTTTTGGTTTGAAAGCAATCTTTATTCTATTAATTAAAAGCAAACAGCCCTGCAAAACAACAGGCAATTTTCTTAAACCTTCATAGTGCATCATCTGCACCAATCACAATCACCTCCTAGCATTACAAGCACTGCACTCCCGAGCAACAAGTATTAGTGGCTTTCAGCTTCAAATTGCTGCCTCAAGGTATCCCTGATCCTTATGGCGCTGCGCTGTGCCCCTCTAATAGCCCTGGTCTTTGGCTGTTCAAATTCAGCCTCCAGGCGCTAAGCCTCAGCGGTCCAACCCCGAGTGAAGCTTTCACCCTTCCCTTCACAGATATTATGGAGCGTACAGCATGCAGCTATAAGCATAGAAATATTGTCATCAGACAGGTCCAACTTCCCATATAGGTAGTGCCAGTGGGCCTTTAAATGGCCAAAAACACACTCAGCAGTCATTCTGCACTTGCTCAGCCTGTTGTTGAACAGCTCCTTGCTGCTGTCAAGGTGTCCCATGTATGGCTTCATAAGCCACATCATTAAGGGGTAGGCAGGGTCTCCCAGGATCACAATGGGCATTTAAACTTCTCCTACGGTGATCTTCTGGTCCGGGAAGAAAGTCCCTTCTTGCAGCATCCTGAACAGGCCAGTCTTCCAAAAGATGCATGCGTCATGCACCTTTCTGGACCAGCCTGAGTTAATGTCTGTGAAACGCCCACCGTGATCCACAAGCACCTGGAGAACCATTGAGAAATACTCCTTCCGATTAATATACTCGGTGGCGAGGTGGTCTGGTGTCAGAATTGGAATACGCATGCCATCTATCGTCCCCTCCATAGTTAGGGAAGCCCATTTGTGCAAAGCCATCCACAATGTCACACATGTTGCCCAGAGTCACGTTTTTCGGAACAGGATGTGATTAATGGCCCTGCACACTTCCATCAACACAAGTCCAACGGTCGACTTTCCCACTCCAAACTGGTTAGCAACCGATCCATAGCAGTCTGAAGTAGTCAGCTTCCACAGTGCAATCGCCACGCGCTTCTCCAACAGCATGGCAACTCATTCTTGTGTCCTTGTGCCGCAGGGCGGGGGCAAGCTCATCACACAGTCCCATGAATGTGGCTTTCCTCATCCGAAAGTTCTGCAGCCACTGCTCATCATCCCAGACATGCATGACGATGTGATCTCACCACTCAGTGCTTATTTCCTGAGCCCAAAAGCAGCGTTCCACTGTGGTCAGCACATTGTGTCATAGCTACAACGTGTGGCAAGATCAATGCTGAACTCCTCTTGCCTTTGTAGTTTAAGGAATAACTCCACTGCCACTCGTGACGTGTTAGTCAGAGCAAGCAGCATACTGGTCAACAGTACGGGATCCATTCCTGCAGACTGAAGAGTCAGAGTGCATAGTACACAAACCATTGAAAGATGGTGCAGAATGCGGACGGAAGCACAGGGATTGCTGGGATGCGAAGCAATGCATCACGGGGCATTGGGACAGGACACAGGATGCCCCCAACCCCCTCTGCCTTCCCACAACTCTTAGCAGCAGAAGAGATGGAGATGCTCTGTGAGATAGGTGCCCAGAGTGCACCACTGCAAATACCGCTGCAAGTGCCTCAAGTGTGAACATGCTATTGCACGGCAGCTGACAGTGTGAACACACAACAGCTGTTTTCCTTCAGTGCGCTCTGAGCGGTGCAGTAACTGCTGGCTCTGTAACTCGCCAGTGTAGACATACCCTAAGAGAACAAAGTAATTGGGGCCAGGTAAAGATATGTTGCATTTTTTAATTTATGCCCTTTAGGTGAAATCCTGGTCTTATTAAAGTCAATGACAAAGCACCTTTAGTTTGTGCTTCATCTTGAGAATATTACAATTAGCCCTCTAAGCACCTAAGAACGCACAGTGCGCATTCAAGAAGGACACATTTCATTATGCTGGGGAAGACTATTCTAATTAGCCCAGATTTTTTATCTTCAGTGGGAGTTAGATTAAGTCCTTTGTGAACCCGGCAATCCCCTGAGGGCTCAGTGATAACATTTCCAGCATTAATGGCAGAATACAGGTTTACAAAACCACGATACTCACGAAAGACAATTTCCTAGTAAAGTATGTAATCTGACTTTTGCAAAACAGCCTAATCACTAATTACATTTTACAGCCAACCGGAAAAAAGCAGCCTAAGTTTCAGAACATCCTTTAAAAAGAAATCCCCCTACGTTCTAAACAAAGAGTCTTTCCTCTTCCAGGAATGAGCCTTACTTGGTAGCTATCAGTTCAATTTGCATTTCTCCAGAAACAGGATGGAATGGGAATGTGCACGTTTGACTGTAGCTGATGATCTCACAGGAACTAACCTGTGAAATGCAGCCATAAGCACAACAGCAGCAAAGAAGTGAAATCTCTTGCCTGGTTGACTTTGACATAAAGAAAAGCAAATTGTCAGAAGAGGGCAGCCATTTTTAAAGGCAATCTCTCAAGCTTCCTACGGACCAGGGCTTTCACTTTAAATACAAGTGAGAGAAGTGACTGTTTGTGATGGGGTTTGGATCTCTGTTGACAGCAATTTATGGCCCAATACCTGTCAATCCATTTGAGAGTGGAACTGGTGAAGGAGGACCCGAGTCCCCTTCCAGAAAGGAGACTGACAGAAGAAACACCTGCTTTTGGGATCCTATGTTCACTTTATTGCTTGTGGCTAAAACTGTGTAAAACTCAGGGTTTTTTGCACTTCAGCCATGCTACAGGGTAGACCCAAATGAACTGAAACATTCCGGGTGCATCTACACTGCGATAAAAGACCCACAGCATGGCTGTGGCTGTCTCAGGCTCCTGGGGCTCAGGCTATGGGGCTAGATAATTGCAGTGTAGATGTTCAGGCTCAGGCTCTGAGGCTCACTCCCCTTGCAGCGTCTTAGAGCCCAGGCACCATCCCAAGCCTGAATGGTTACAAAGCAGTTTTTAGCCTTACAGCCCAAGCCCCCATGAGCCTGAGTCAGCTGTGCTAGCCACAGCCATGCGACAGGTTTTTATCACTGTGTACACATACCCTGAATGTTTCAGTTCATTTGGGCCTACCCTGCAGAGTGGCAGACCTGGGCTCTGAGACTCAGTGCCGCAGGTTGTTTTTAATCACAGTGTAGATCAGGGGTCGGCAACCTCTGGAACACGGCTCGCCAGGGTAAGCACCCTGGTGGGCTGGGCCAGTTTGTTTACCTGCTGCGTTGGCAGGTTCGGCCGATCGCGGCTCCCACTGGCCGCGGTTCGCCATCCCAGGCCAATGCAGGAGGCGGGAAGCTGTGGCCAGCACATCCCTCACCTGCATCGCTTCCCGCCGCCCCGATTGGCCTGGGACAGCAAACCGCGGCCAGTGGGAGCCGCTGTCCGCTGAACCTGCCGATGCAGCAGGTAAACAAACTGCCCCGGCCTGCCAGGGTGATTACCCTGGCGAGCCACGTGCCAAAGGTTGACGATCCCTGGTGTAGATATACCCTTAAAGTCAACCTCAGCTGAAACTAGTGATTTTCACCTGGGTTTCCAATGAAACCACATAAAAAGTGCACATTAGAGTTTGACTGTCAGAGCCCTTACTGAAGTGCACAGTGGGGTAAGTATGATCCCCGCCCCCCCATATTTTGACTGGTTGTGGTGGGGAGAATGAGGGCAACACACTTTATATACCCTGTAGTGAGGAAGTGCAAGTGAGCAGGGAGGTGTGGAGAGTGAGAAGGGATCTGACTCTGTCCACCCTTGCTCCCATCCTGCTGACTACAGTAACTGGCTAGGTGCACAGGAAGGATGTCTCTCCTCTAAATGAAGTGAAATAACTTATTCCTTCCCAGGGCAAGTAGGAAGCAGGAGAAGAATTGTGATTCTCAGATGAGTTAGCATTCATCCTTTTGATCTGTTCCTAGGGTGAAGCAATGGCAATAAGCTGTACTTGACTCAGGACACACTGTGAAGTTACAATCTAGACAGAGGAGCCTTTATTTTTGCATTTTAAAGAAGTAGTCAGAGAGAATCCTTACACCAGTTGGTAGCATAACACGAGGAGTATGTTTCTTTGTGAGTTTGAGGAAAGGCTGAAAACTTGATAGCATCCAGACTCAAAGAATACTGATGGAAAAAGAAAATAGCATTGGTGGGGAAATAAAAAAAAGAGGATGGCTCCAGCCAGCCCTACAGCAGTTTGACCCCAAGATAGCCCTAGAAGCAGTTCCAGAGCCACCAATGCAGCTGTTGGTGGAGTCTTCGATAGCCAGATGTTGTTGCTGAAAATTGCATTCATCTGTGTAACTTATAGTCCTGACCCTGTTTAACCAAGGGAGCTGGTTCTGTTGCTAAAATAGGTAAAAGAGAACCAAGCAGAATGTCAAACTATGGAACGATATGATATTTTACTACCAAGAATGTACTGTCTGGACATATAGATCTGCCCATTTATTTTGTAACAGCAACTTTCTAAAAAGCATTACGAGTGGTGTGCTACACAACCAGCCAATCTTATCCCCAAAACAATGGGCAGCATTGGTATCTTTTCACATCTTCTAAGCATTATGCTAATTTAAAGACCTGCCCCTTTAAAATTCCCTGTCCTGTAGGAAATTACTTGCCCTGCAGGGTGAGTTCTGTAGGAGAACAGTAAAAATGTTTCGGTATAAAAATATACACTCAGTTTCTGCAGGATAAGAGAAATTTTAAAGGGCTGGGAATATACTTGCTCCGAAGCCACCCACAGGATAAGTGACAAAATTAAATACATCTGTCCTGTTACAGTACATTATGTCATGTCAACTGACATGATCCAGTGCATTACTGAGTGTGCAAGCCTCTCAGAAATTTAAAAGAAGCTATTGACTGCACAATTACTTATAGTATTATTTTTATTTTTGGCATATGAATGTACTGATTTGTGAAATGGGCAAATAACTGCCTCTAGAGTGCTGAGTATTTTTTCTTCTTGTTGTGCATAAAATAAAGTTTTATTACTGGTTGTCTTGACCCCAGGTTTCCTGCAACCCAGTCTTGGTTACTTGCTACTACCACCGAGATTCGTATTTGGAAATTTTACCTCAGGGCACCCCCTTCTCTGCTCTCTTGTTAAAATGACCCTGGCCCCAGGAGTGGGCGTCCTCTGATAGGTATGGTAAGTGATTTCGATGGATGCTCCAGAAGACCCTATTCATCACAGCTCCATTCTGAGTTGAATTAACTAACTTGTAATTTATTTTTGAAAATTAAAAGCTATGACTGAACCCCATTACCAATCATCTGATCACTGTCCTTATTTACTGCCTCAGTTCAGTCTTCCTTTTCATAAGCCCCAGAGTCTGATGTTCTCCTATCTGGTCTCATGCCACCCTTTCTGCAGCCCAGGCTTCTATCACCCCTGATGGCAGGGCCGGCTCCAGACCCCAGCGCGCCAAGCGCGCGCTTGGGGCGGCATTTTGCCGGTAGGGCGGCAGCCTGCTCCGGCGGACCTTCCGCAGTCATGCCTGCGGGAGGTCCACCGGAGCCGCGGGACCAGCGGAACCTCCGCAGTCATGCCTGCAAGAGGTCCCCCGGAGCCACGGGACCGGTGACCGCCAGAGTGCGCCCCGCAGCGCACCGCCCTGCTTGGGGCGGCGGGATTCCTAGAGCCGCCCCTGCCTGATGGATGAGTCTCTGGAGAGATCTTTCTTAGCAATTTCAGCCAATCCCGGCCAAACCAACTCCAACTGGCAAGTCTCCCGATGCCCTCCCCCAAGGGTCTTCCTCTCACTACTGATTTTCAAATAAACATTCCAGGGTGGCTCTTAGCAACCCAGTGGGCTCTCACAGAGTCCTTAGGTTTCAAACCTCAATCTCACTTCTACCCATATCCACCTCCCTCAGACCTAACATAACAGAGACACAACACATACCCTAAGGTTCTCCACACGGGGACTTAGTTTTCAATGCTTTGCATATGTTAATAGGCACTTGAAGTTACAGTGGTTTGTAGCACTAGCACTACCCCCTCTTATTCAATTCCGAACCAATACCTCAGAATACTGGTAGGGAAGTGGTGCCTCTAATGTATGCTGTCTTTTGGGTGGGCCATAAAAATGAGACCCCGACTACTTGCTAGCATTAAAAAATCAGTAGTAAATTTTACTAATAGGATTGTTAATCCAGTGTCCCCTCTGATTTCCAACACAGGTAATTATAATCTATGAAAACTCCCCACCCTGTTTCAGTTAGATAAGGCAGCATTCTTCAATTCCTGTTTTAAGCTGTCGGATAGCATTGTTGTGAGCTGTTAATAAATAATAGCTCTTATACAGCACTTATCAGTATATCTGAAAGTACTTTACAAAGGCAGGTAGAATCATCATCCCCCATTTCACACATGGGGAAACAGAGGCACAGAATGTTGAAATAACTTTTCTAAGATCATTCTGCAGCCTACTAGCAGAGCCGGGAATAAAACATAGTTCTCCTGAATCCCAGTTCATTGCTCTGTCCTCGAGGCATGTTAAACATTTGCTATCTTCCACCTCAGCAGTGGCAGTACTGTGGTGATGGCCAAAGTGATTCCCATATAGCATCTACATTTTATAGTTTTTAACAGCATTTGTAAAGTACCAGAAGATTCATTTCGATGAAGGATGATAACATCAAGAGAATCTTTTAAGGAGCAATATGGCAAAGAATCAGATTTGCATTTTCTAATTACTTAGAGAAAACGTTTTCCATTATCTAGGACATCTGATAAAATGAAGTGTTAAGTAAAGAGAAGAGGAATGGCAAGTAGGAGAAAGAAGAAAATTGTTCTATGTTACGAAAAATTACCTTCTCTCATTGCATAATGCAGATATTCTTCCCAAGAAACCTCTTTTTTGACTGACTGTATCTAGTAATTATTAGCAGTAAACATGTCACCAGTTGTTCATCGAGAGAACAAACAATAAACAATGAATCATCCAGCCTAAAAAGAACTTTCAGTTGACTCTGTAGTTGGTTCCAAGAGCTAATTCTGGTTTGCTACCAATATATTTTCCACATTTTGAAAATATACCATAGATGAAATATGTACTGCTCGCGATGTCTTTGAAACTCAACAAGCTCTGTCTAAATCAAATGGCCAGGGGTAAGGCTTGGAACAGGAAAGGTGGGTTTTCTAGAGACAATGTTACAATATTGTTTTAAAAAGAGAACAGTGATAGCTCTGTATTTTTTCCTAGACTCTGCTTACCTTGCAGAATCCTGTATGACAATTAGGACTGAGTCTGTGAAATTACCTGTCCTGTCCATATGAGATTTCCTCTACATATCTGAGCTGAACAACAGGCCAGGGGACACCAGCCGTTATAGGAACCCACAATTACATAGGTCTAAACATGTACAGGACTGTTAAAATTGCATTTGAAAAGTAATCTATTGAAAATGGTGTATTACTGGATTTAAAAAGTAATCATTTAGTACTGTGGGACTCTATGGCAGCAAGGGGATTGAAGTTGGTGGAAGTTCATGGTGCTAAACACCCATCAACAGTGGGCAGATAGAATTGAATCCTAATAGACTAGTAATTACTTTTCATCATGTGTTCAAGCAGAACTGTAGCTGTTTTGGGCAGCTATATTTCTACTTGGGGTAGAAATGGCAAGATTGCTTAGGCCAGCAGCTTAATCCATGTTAATGGACAGTAACCAGATTTCTTCTCAAGACAAAAAATTTATTTTATAAAATTATTGTAGCCACTTATTTTAATATATGTTCTCTTGGGCATGAAGCAAACACCCAGATACCTTCCAACTTTTGGGCAGCATGAGAAGTCATACACAGTTCTAGTTCTATTTCATAGCTGATCCTTCTTTATGTAATAGACCAGCTTTAAAACACTGGATATGAGCATTCTCATCATGGGTGTCATTTTAGGAAGGGATGGGGGGCAGCAGAGAGCCATACTTCCCCAACTTTCATCTGGGACAAAAGGCAAACAACATGTCCCATCCCACCCTCTCCTCCACACACAACTTCCAGCCCCCATCTGCGGGGGAGTGGAGGAGACAACAGAATGAGCAGGAAATGGTGTATATGTACTGTGTGGCCCACGTACTTGCTGCATGAGTGCTACCTACTGAACTTACATTTCTATAAGGGTGTTAGAATATAATAGCAACTGCTCTCTATCTCTCCCCATCATGCTGAGTTGTGCCTTACTGAACTCACATTTTTATAATGTAAGATATAAGTAATATTATTCAGAATTTCCTCTCTTCTTTTGTTCCTTGCTCAGCATAGGGATTGCCATGGTTTTCTTTGTCTGTTTTCTTCTTACTTCACATGTTTAATTATTTTCAGAAATAAAAAAAATAAAACAGTAACATGGGAGAGGGAATCCAATGGAGCTACTATAGTACAATGAATATATGTATGAATGAGGTAAGAAGGAAGGAAAGCAAAATAAATTCACAAGCAACCATGGAACCTATTGAGGGGGGGTGGAAAGTACTTGTTACAAAGAGAAGCAGTGATGTTCATCAAGTATCCTGACTGATTCCTTATTCTTTAGTTCATAATCTAAGAAGGGAAACCAGACCATCTGGAAGTCACTTGAGTGCTTAAAAATTATTTTCAATAATAAAAGTATCCTTCTAAACATGTCTCTGTCAAAGAAAATCACTACACTATCGTGTTCTAATGATACATCATTCCTATTATTTTAAGTAGTTCTAATGCTTGTTGGAAGGAGTGTGGAAGAAAAGGTACATTTTTGCACAGCTGGCAAGAATGTCAGAAGGTGGCAGAATTCTGGTTTATCTTAGATTTCATTTTTGAACTTACAGAAGCCAAATAGCCCTGAGACCTTTTGCTGATACTTTTAGATTATACTAAGAAAGGAACCTACCAGCTGAAAAATGCAGGCCTTTTTCTCATCTTGCTGCTGTCAGGATATAGGGGCAGTCCAAATTTCATTCTCTCTCTCTCTAGGTACTTATACAGTCTTCCATCACCATACTATTCTGCCATCTTCAGACATTTCTGTCAGATGTGCTAAAAGCTATGTCTTCCTCCAACCTCCACTATGCATCTGAACTACTTATAAAAATTGCTAATTACATAAAAGATATGGTTGCCTAGCTCAACCACTTAGCTCTTTGGTGAATGGACTCTGATTTTGTTTTGCCTAATGCAATGGGGCCTTGGTCTACGACTGGGGCTCCCAGGCACTACAATAATGCAAATAAATAAATAAAAGAATAAACACAAGTGTCTAGCTAGAAGCAGGACTCTTTGGTGAAATCCTATGGCCTATGTTATACAGCTCAGACTAGAGGATCATAAAGGTCCTTTCTGATCTTAAAAATTTTTTTTTCAATCACTGAAAAATAATAATATGTGAGGGAGAAAGGGAGGACATCATCTTTGATGTAGGCCTCCAGATGGCTATCTGACCAGCTGCTGTACAAAATCGAGGGACATGCTCTTTGTCTGGTCCTCAGGGGCAGAGAGTGACTTTGTTCTTGCTGATTTTATTTATTTTAGCTTTTTTATGGCAGTACAGGGGTGAGGCTTTATTAAAAGGTGTTTTACATCTTGACCATAAGGCTTTCAGGGTTGGCTCCTTTTACTCCTCTGATGGTTAGAAACCTTCCTCAAATTTCAAGCCTAAACTTGTTGATGGCCAGTTTATATCCTTTTGTACCTGTGCCAACATTGGCCCTTAATATAAATAACTTCTCTTTCGCCATGATATTTAGCCCTCTGGTGTATTTATATGTAACGCTTCTGCCAGTCAGCATTGGCAGCAACAAGGGCCAGGTTCAGTATCTAGGGGTTCCTTTTCAACAATACAACATACAACTGGATCAAGCCCCCACCCAGTGACCTGCGACAATTACATACCACCTCCTGGGCACCTCTAAGAGGCAATACTTCCCCTCTCACAAGCACAGAGTCTGAGTGTAGCAAAGAACTTTTAATAAAAGAGGGAAGTAACCCAACATTAATTTGGGAAAATGTCACAAACAGGATTCACAAACATAAACCATGAGCAAAAGACCCAACCCCAAATAAGTTGGGCAGTGTCCTTTCCCCCTCAGGTTCTTAAGTCCAGCAACCAAAAGTTCCTTTAATGTTCCTGTTCCTTCTCTGCACCCCACTCACAGCTGTTGTCCATGGTCTATGCAGACCCAGAGTTCAGAGGTGCATCTGCAGAGTTCACCTCCCACCCTGGGTAGAGGGCGGGGTAAGAAGGCACCTTACTCATTCTGCTGCCCAAGCACTTGCTTGCCACTCCTCTCTGCCAGCCACCCTGCTGGCTGATTGATGATCCACCAGGATGTCTTCAGGTCCCACCACTTAACACAGCTCTCAGTGATTTCAGTGGTTAGTGGGAGAGTCTCACTGATGGTGCACACTGGGCAGTCTCTTGCATCAGAGCAGGTCTTGTCCCAAAGCAGGTCTAATGCTTAGACCTATCAGTAATTTCAGCTCTGCAGTGTGTAACAAGACTCTCAGTTGAGTCTAAATTAGCTTTTTTATTACACAGTGGAAAGAGGAAGGGTCAAATGGTGTCTAAGACCCTTAAGCAGGGCTCACACCACCAAGTACGGTGATACGTCCTCAGCTTATAGCAAAAATTCTTGTTGTCAGTCCCTAAGTGCATGACCTTACACTTTGCACTATTAAATTTAATCACATTTCTATTATTCCAGTATTCAAGGTCATCCAAATCTTCTTATATCACATTCTGGTCCTCCCCTCTATTGGCAATAGCTCCCAATTTTGTGTCATCCACAAATATTATTAGCACATTAGCACATTGTGCCAAGATCATTAACGTAAATATTAAATAAATTTGCCCCCCAAGACTGATCCTTGAGGAACTCCACAAGTAACATCCCTCCAGCCCGACAGTTCACCTTTCAGTATGACCCTGTTGTAGTCTCCCCTTTAACCAGTTCCTTATCCAATTTAGCAAATAATTTTCCATATGAAACCATATCAAATGTTTTACTGAAATCCAACTAGATTATCTCAATTGCATTTGCTTTGTCTAGAAAATTGATTATCTTCTCAAAGACAGAGATCAGGTTGGTCTGGCACAATCTACCTTTTGTGAAACTGTGCTGTATTTTATTCCATCACTATGGGTTTAGCTCATTTCCTACACAGAGCATTTCCAGAGCATGGGCAGATTGAATAATGTTCAGATCCGCATCCAGATCAAGGCAAACTAACAACTGGGATCTGGGTTCAAGTTTGACAGCTTGACAATCTTGGGGGCAGATTTATTGGGAGATATCTGCCAAGTGGGACTGAAATTTCATGAGGACAGATGTAGCCCTGAGATTCTGGGATCATTCAAAACAGAACTGGAAAACAGGACCCTGCTGATTTTGGATCCAGTCTGGAACCAGTGTCAGTTCATTTATTGTACTCCACTACAAAATGGTATACATAAAACAACAACAACAATGTATCACACCATATATATATATATATATATATACACTAAGGATGCTAGGTATCTCAAAACAGTCTTAATATTTGGATATCACTTCTACTAATTTTTGAAGCGAGAAAAACCTTGAAGGCTAGTTAGTTCACCTGAAAGCAACCTAGAAGAGGATACTTTATTATGTGATAGCTTCAATAGCACTGATACACTTTGAATAAACCCTGACGCAATTAAAACACATCTAATTTTCATTTGTTGTATTGCAAACCATCTCCACATCAAAATGTATAAATTAGTCTTCCAGAAGATTATGCTTTTATGGCAAAGAGGAGCTGTTTTTCCATCTTTTTCAGACTGTAAGTGTACTTCTCAGGCCTCCCCTCTCCTCCCCTGCCCCTAGTACTTTTTGTACTCTTGAAAAAAATGATGAGCAACCCTTTGCACTGAAAATCCTGCACAATGTTGAAATGCAAAACAAGAGAACTTTTCTCTCAACAAATATAAACACATTCCACTTGAAGGTACAATTATAAAATAGCAAAGATATGATTAACGAATTCCACAGGGATTCATTACAAGCTTTCATTTCTGGTAAACTAATAAATGTTTCCAGCTCATTTAAAAAAAATCCCAACATTAAAGAAAATATTACTGGTTGGGTCTCTGATAGGATATCACCAGAGAGGCAAACTATCATCTATGCCAGATATGCAAGCCAATATAGCAGAGAAACCCATCAAGTATATCAAGTCCAGGCAAAAATATAACAAGTAAAAAAAGAAAATCACTTGAACTACAGCAAACCAATGGTACACCCATAAATATAACTGCTGTGCTACAAGCCAAGGCAAAAACCTCAAACACATTTTCAGAGATCTACTATTAAGACAAAAAAATAAAGAAATTTAACAATAAATCAAAAATCTTTTTACAGAACCTTAATGAAGGGGGGAAAAAAAAAAGAAAGAAAGAACAGACGAGCACAGTAAAAAGTCTCAGCAAAAACAACGAGGAGTCCTTGTGGCACCAAAGTCTGATGAGGTAACACTGTAATTTAAAAAAATTGGCAAAATCATCCCTGGTGCAATTCAATATATAGTAAAAACAATATCCAGTGTATATATCTAATCAATCTTTAAGAGAATATTAACCATACTTCGTGGTGGCGGGGGGGGGGGGGGGGAAGAGAGAGAGATTGAACCTTGCTTAGGACAAAAAAGTCTTGCACCTGTCCAGGACACTTGAATTTGTCCATTACACTCTGACGCTGTGTTTCAGTATGTGACAGGATAAGTAAGTATTTTGTTGGTTGAGAATTTCCATAACTATTTAGAAAAGGGAAACAATTCCACTCATACTACATGAATCTGTAATTGTTGATGTAATGGGAATATATTGCAATCACGGATACTTTATATGCAGGTATAGAATAAGTAGGTTTCAGTAATTTAACTAATTTAATGCACAGGTCTTAATCTCAAAGAAAACACAAACTAGCATTTCAGGGAATGCATTTGAAACTCCTGCGATATGTTAAGTTATGAGTGTCCAAAAAGTTGCTTTTGAAATTAATGCCTACTAGATTATGATTATTTTTTTCTCCTATTTACATTAATGGAGCAGGACTGAACCTTTAAGATTAAAAGACAAAAATCAAAGGGTTCCCAGAGCAGCAGGAAAGCAACTTTTTCCACAGGTTTATTTTCAAATAAGTCAGAAGTCTGGAGGCCACTGGCGGAGTGTTTATATTTGGGGGGATTTTTTGTCTGACCATTCTAAGAGGAAAATTATATCAAGTTCACCAGGATGAACACAAGGCCATTCAGTGACATTATTGAAGTCAACTCTCTGCTGTTAGTATAGGGAAGGAGAGTTGGGCTATCAGAGGGTCACTCTGGGTAACTTAATACCAATTCGAGAGGACTTGGGCAATGGAGGATGCTTAAAACTACTTCACCCTCATTGCAGATGATGGGTGGGGCCATGGAATGCTGCCTTTGGATGATCTTGCCACCAGTGGGGGAGGATTCATAGATTTTAAGGACAGAAGGGACCATTTTTGTCTGATCTCCTGTATAACACAGGCCAAAGAATTCCACGCAAAACAGAGTCACAGAAAAACAAAGAGACTTGCCCAAAGTTGAACAGTCGATTAGTCGTCCAGCCAAGACTAGGTCACAGGTCTTATGCGTTCTAGTGCACTAGACTATGTAGTTGTTACATCTGATAAAATGTCTTGTGTTGGGCTAGACATTAATTCTGGTTCCTAACTTTAAGCACCCAAGTGTGAAAATGTTAGTCAATGTTGATTAATTTAGGGATATTTAGATATGAGATTTTGGTATGGTTCCATTGCTGTTTATGAAAATTGACCTACATTCCAGTGGCCTAGTGCTCCTGGGT
The DNA here is from genome assembly GCF_020497125.1 of Mauremys mutica. Classification (NCBI taxonomy): domain Eukaryota; kingdom Metazoa; phylum Chordata; order Testudines; family Geoemydidae; genus Mauremys; species Mauremys mutica. The sequence continues at coordinate 286,313,297 of NC_059072.1, read as the reverse complement.
CAGCTGACAAGTGTGTGTGAAGACAGGAAAAAATCCATCTCCATCTTTCAAGGATTCATTATTTATACACAAGAAAACAAATTTTTGTAAGTTAAGGAAATACCATTCACCGTGTCATGTCTCAATTTACTTTTGCCTCAAGATGTAAGAAAATAAATATTCCTTAAAAAGTAAATGATACAACACACTCTTATGGCCATCCTGAAAAACATGCTGATAGATGGAACTTTAATCAGTCTACTCAAAGACCAACCCATAGTAACTACAATGACTGCAATTCCAGCTATGAGCGTTTTTTCTTTAGGACATTCTCCACTGTTTTCATATCTATTTGCTTAACAGACACATCTCTCATTTCACTTCCTGGAACATATCTGATAGATTGATGTACACTTTCATAGAGAGAAACTGTGCTTTTCTCCTGTTGACTCAATCTCTGATGAAAAACAATATGAAGGAGCAGCTATGCCACATGACACCAGTGAAGGATATGGCCCAAATTGAAGACCATTTTAAAGATGATTGTTTGCTGTTGCTTTCAAGAAGGGAGGGAGGAGACTGACAACATGTACCGAAAACCACCCACGACAAGGTTTTTGCCCCATCAGGCATTGGGAGCTTAACCCAGAATTCCAATGGGCAGCAAAAGCAATATTCCTATTGATATTACTGCTTCCTGTGTGCTCCGCAATATCTGTGAGAATAAGGGGGAAGACATTTATGGTGGGGTGGGAGGTTGTGGCAGATCGTCTGGTGAGCAATTTTGAACAGCCAGACACTAGGGCAATTAGAAGAGCACACCGAGGCGTGCTACGCATCCGAGAGGCTTTGAAAAACAGTTTCATGACTGACCAGGCTACAGTGTGACAGTTGTGTGTGTTTGTCCTTGATGCAAAGCCACCCCCTTTGGTGAATGTACTTCCTTGTAAGCCAATCCCTTTCCCCTCTTCGACCACAGCTGGCACAGGAAATAAAGTCCCCATTGTTCTGAATCCATTCATTCTTTATTTATTTTAAAAAACCTTGAGATCACTGACAATGCTGACTAGTAAAAGGAAGCTTGGGTGTACAAAGGGTTTGATAATGAGGTGGGGTGGGGGAGGAGGGAAGGACAAGGCCACTTTGCTTATTGTAGCCACACTACAAATCAAAGCTGTTTGAATGACAGCCTTCTGCTGCTTGGTCTATCCCCTGGAATTGAGTGGCAGGGTGCCCGGAGCCTCCCCCCGCGTTTTTGGGCCTCTGGGTGAGGAGGATATGGAACTTGTCGAGGAGGGCAGGCGGTTACACAATGGCTGCAGCAGGGTTCTGTAGTCTAGTTGCCTTTCCTGCAGCTCCACCAGATGCCTCATCAGGTCCGTTTGCTCCCCCATTAGCCTCAGCATCTCCTCCTGCATGTTCTGATCACGTTCACTGTATGCTTTCCTGGCCTCTGCCACCGAATGCCTCCATGCAGTCAGCTGTGCCCTATCAATGCAGGAGGACTGCATGAGCTCTGAAAACATGTCATCACGAGTGCATTTTTTTTGCCTTCTAATCTGCAATAACCTCAGGGACGGAGTTGATGTAGGGAGCATAGAAGCATATGCAGCTGCAGGGGGGGAAAAAGGGAGAGTAGAATTTTAAGAAGATAAGTTTCTGAGAACAAAAGGGAGACTCTTTCACAGTGAATCAAGCAATTCACAGCAGACAGCACATGAGTTTTAGGTACAAGGTCTCATTTTGCCTTTTATATTGAGCGCCTGCCAGGATGGTGACACATCACACATGGCTGGACAACAGAATTTGGTTTGCAGGTAGCCATGGTAAGCCAAAATAGCAATCAATGTCGGTTGTGTTTGCCATTTAAAAGGAGGGGCTGCAGTTTTGGGGTGGATGTGCAGCACACACACCTCTCCACCCCCCAGCATGGCTATTCTCTGGGTTGATCCCTTTTAGCCAAGTGCAAACAGCCCAGCATGCACGGGCTCTAACTTGTTGGGGATCACCAAACAGAGGGGATTGTGCCCTTACAAAACTTCCCCTATTTCAACCGGGTGACCATGAATGATATCGCTCTCCTGAGGCTGACACAGAAAGATAGGGACCGAATGTTGCATGAATGCGACCAAAACTCAGGACCATTCGCTGCCATGCTTTGTGCTGCAATAATTCCAGACTACTTGCTACTGGCTTGGCATGGTAAAGTGTCCTACCATGAAGGACAAAATAAGGCAGCCCTCCCCAGAAATCTTCTGCAAAGGCTTTCTGAGTACCTCCAGGAGAGCTTTATGGAGATGTTCCTGGAGGATTTCCACACCATCCACAGACACGTAAACAGACTTTTCCATTAGCTGTACTGGCCACGAATACATCTTAATTATTCAGGGCAAATCAAACATTAAACACAATTGCTTTTAACCCCTGTAGTGTCGTTACAAATGTGCACTCACCAGAGGTGCCTTCTCCACCATCAGAGTCCGGGAACAATAGGCTCTGGGAGGGTATTGGCTCCAGGGTGAGGAAAAGGTCCTGGTTGCTGGGGAGAATGGATTCTCTGCTTGCCTGCTGCGCATTCTCCTCATCATCATCCACAAAATCCTCATCCGTGATGCCTGAGGCTGCCACTTTGCATGAAGATGAACTCATCTGCAAATTTGACACCATCAGCTCAGGATTAAACAAAGACTATGAATGGCTAGCCAACTACAAAAGCAGTTTCTCCTCCCTTGGTGTTTACACCTCAACTGCTAGAAGAGGGACTCATCCTCCCTGATTGAACTAATCTCGTTATCTCCAGCCTGATTCTTGCTTGCATATATATACCTGCCTCTGGAAATTTCCACTACATGCATCCGACGAAGTGGGTATTCACCCACGAAAGCTCATGCTCCAATACGTCTGTTAGTCTATAAGGTGCCACAGGACTCTTTGCTGCTTTTGCATAAGAGTGTCGATCCAAAAACAGAGGAAATTAGATTGCACCTGAGAGCTAAAGGAGCTTTAGCAATTCAAAAACAGCTCTATAAATCCGGGGTCAGCAACCTCTGGCACGCAGCTCACCAGGGTAAGCACCCTGGCGGACTGGGCCAGTTTGTTTACCTGCTGCTTCGGCAGGTTCAGCCGATCGCGGCTCCTGCTGGCCGTGGTTTGCTGCCCCAGGCCAATGGGGGTGGCGGGAAGTGTGGGCCGAGGGATATGCTGGCCGCAGCTTCCCGCTGCCCCCATTGGCCTGGAGTGGCGAACCGCAGCCAGTGGGAGCCGTGATCGGCTGAACCTGTGGACGTAGCAGGTAAACAAACTGGTCCGGCCTGTGAGGGTGCTTACCCTGGCGACCTGCGTGCCAGAGGTTGCCAACCCCTGGTATAAATCAAGGCAGATGCAAGGATTCCACAGGGAACTATTGTAGGATTTATGAGAATAAAGTGATAGGATTAATGACTGATTTAATGCAAATGAGGACATGAACAGGTGTATTTATAACAAATTTAAGATGTCTGATAGAAGGATGAAAGCTAGAAAAAAAATACAATAGTTCCCTGGACTGGTAATGAAGATAGATTTGAAAAGCAATCCAATGTTCTGGGACATCTTCTTAGCTGTTGAGATGACTAAAGATGTGTGTTTATGCTAGAATAGAAGCCATAAGCAAACAATGTTATACAGAGTGTGGACAAGAATGCAGACTACCCCATCTATATCTGAGACAGATAGTTCCTGTGTGCAGTGTAGCTGTAGCTGTGTTGGTCCCAAGATACAGTATTAGAGATATAAGGTGGGTGAGGTAATATCTTTTATTGGATCAACTTCCGTTGTTGAGAGAGACAAGCTTTTGAACCACACAGAGCTCTTCTTCAGGTCTTCTTCTTCGAAAGCTTGCTTCACTCACCAACAGAAATTGGTTCACTAAAAGATATTTCCTTAACCACTTTGTCTGACAGATAATCCCCATCCTTCCTGGCAGTAACCAGGCTACATCAAAACCAGCTACTATAATCTACAGCATATTGCAGCTGCATGAACAACTTTTGACCTAAGAGATAGATTAAGGGTCAAATGCACAGTCTTGCATTGCCAGCAGACATGGGCTAGATGACCGAGTAGATCTCTCCTGTCTTTAACATTTGTGATAATTATAATAGTTAATATTAATAAAGTTACATAAATGCAGCAAACTTGGTGTGGTCCAGTGGGGAAAAAAAAAAGACAAATTCTGAGGCCTGGTCTACACTAGGACTTTAATTCGAATTTAGCAGCGTTAATTCGAACTAACCGCTCAACCGTCCACACCAGGAAGCCATTTAATTCGAACTAGAGGGCTCTTTAGTTCGAATTTGGTACTCCACCCCGGCAGGTGGAGTAACGCTAAATTCGACATGGCTAGTTCGAATTAGGCTAGGTGTGGATGGAAATCGAACTTAGTAGCTCCGGGAGCTATCCCACAGTGCACCACTCTGTTGACGCTCTGGACAGCAGCCCGAGCTTGGATTCTCTGCCCAGCCACAGAGGAAATGACCCGCGAAAATTTGAATTCATTTTCCTGTCTGGGCGGTTTGAATCTGACGTTCTGGTTGCACATCGGGGCGAGCTCCGCAGCACCGGCAGCAATGCAGAGCTCTCCAGCAGAGGAGTTCATGTAATCTCTGAATAGAAAGAGGGACCCGGCATAGACTGACCGGGAACTCTTCGATCTGATCGGTGTGTGGGGCGAGGAGTCTGTGCTTTCGGAGCTGCGCTCCAACGAACGGAATGCAAAGACCTACGAGAAGGTCTCCAAAGCCATGATCCAGACAGAGGATACAGCCGGGATGCAACGCAGCGCCGCGTGAAAATCAAGGACCCCAGACAAGCCTACCAAAAAATCAAAGCGGCCAACGGACGCTACGGAGCCTGCCACCACTGCCCCACCAGTGACCATGGACTCTGATGATGGGACAGTGTCGACGGACAGTTCCTCGACGATGTTCACGGACGGGGAAGATGAGGAAGGGTTTGTGGAGGACGAGGCAGGCGATAGCGCTTACAACGCTGGTTTCCCCGACAGCCAGGATCTATTCATCACCGTCACGGAGATCCCCTACCAACCCTCCCCGGCCAGGAACCCGGATCCTGAATCAGGGGTAGGATCTGTCGGTAAGTGCTTTAACCATGTTAACTTTTATTCTTAATATAACAGGAATCTGAAGTGTGTGAAAAGGAGGTCTCTGTATATATGGTGATAGAACAGAAATCCTCCTGGGAGAACGCCACGAAGCTCTCCTGCCGTTAATCGATAAGCATCAGCAGGAGGTTCCTGGGGAGAGCTGCCTTATTGGGTGCTCCGTGGTAGCACACTTTTCCGCGCGAGGCTTTCACGCGGTATTCAGGGAGCACTGCCTCCCAGAGCACGGCTGCATAGGTCCGTGGTTCGTGCTAGATTTCACGCAGCATGCGCTCTCTATCTCCTTCAGTGCCCGTCCTCACGGTGATCTCGCTCGGAGACTCCTGCATCTAAGTAGGGGAAGAAATGTTACGTTACGCCTGGTCCAAAGTATTTTTAATAAATAAACGGACAGACGGCATAGCACAGACTCAGCACGCAGCTGCGTGACGAGCGTAACGGAAAGCCAAAGAATCAAATGGACGCTCATGGAGGGAGGGGGGAACGAGGACGCAAGGTATCCCACAGTTCCTGCTGTCTCCGAAAAGCATTTGCATTCTTGGCTGATCTCCAAATGCTTCTAGGGTCAAACACAGTGTCCGCGGTGGGTCGGGGCATAGCTCGGCAATTTACGCAGCCCCCCGACCCCCAGAAGTTAAAGGGAAAACAATCCTCTGTTGACTCTTTTACATGTCACCGTATCTGTACTGAATGCTGCAGATAGACGCGATGGTGCAGCACTCAACACCAACATCCTTGCTCCCCCCACGCTATGGATGGCTGATGGTACAATAAGATGGAAATCCATCCTCATCATCAGCCTATTGGCACATGGGGCAGTGCAAAAGGACTGGTAACCATAACGACCGTACCAACTTGCTTGGAACAGGTCGGTCAAGGCCGCCTGTTGCTAATTTTTCATGGTAGATGGTGCAGTATGGCTGGTAACCGTCCTCATCATTGCAACAGGGAGCTGAGCTCCATCTGCCCCCACCCTTCATTGTAAAGAAAAGATTCAATTGCCCCTGGACTAGCAGAGGGATGAGTGGCTCCCTCCTCCACACCCCTTAATGTCATCTCTGGACTATCATTGCAGCTGGAGGCTTCCTTCCACTCATTTCTCACAAACGATTACCTGTGTCTTATTCATGCATTCTATATTACTTCATCACACAAGTGGGGGGACAATGGTATTGGAACCCAGGAAGGCTGGGGGAAGAACGGAATGAACAGCTGGGGTTGTTTCAGGAGCACACCCTGTGAATAGCGTTCAGCTCAAAATTTATGCAGGATTGGACAGAGAGCAGCTGTGGTCTCTGGTTGTATGATACAGTGGTTCTCTAGTACACTTGCCCATAATCTAGGCAGGACTGATTCTATTTTTAGATACCCAAAAAGGAGGGATTGACTCGGGGAGTCATTCCCAAATTTTGCTTTTGCGCCCCTGGCTGATCGACCAGGGGCACTTATGACAGCACCAAATGGCGCAGTGCAAAAGGACAGGTAACCATGACCATCTTATTACCGTCTTCTTACCAGTTCATGGTATGGTAGACGGTGCAGTATGCCTGGTAACCATCGCTGCTGTCATGCAAAAGCATAAGCATGCTGCTGTGTAGCGCTGCTGGTCCGCCTCTGTCAGCGGCATCCAGTACACATACGGTGACATATACAAAAGGCAAAATAGGGTCCATTGTTGCCACGCTATGGCGTGTGCCAGGGCATTTCATGAAAACGTGCTCGAAATGATTGTCTGCCATTGCTTTCCCGGAGGAAGGAATGACTGGCGACATGTACCCAGAATCCACCGCGCAAATGATTTGTGCAACAGCAGGCACAGGGGTCTCAACAAAAAATTCACAGAGACAGCCTAGACTCAGTTAATTGTTCGCAAAAAAGTATCATTGCAAGGAATTAACTAACTGTTTCCCATCTCACAGCTTCCACTGTCTCCAGACCTGCCACAGCATCCACCTCGCAGAGGCTGGCGAAGATTAGGCGGCGAAAGAAAAAGACAAGGGACACGATTTTCGATGAATGTGTGGGCTGCTACCTAGCCGAGGTGGACCAGCAGAGGCAGTGGAGGGAGAAAGTCTCTCTGTACCAGCGCTCACACAGCGAATGGGAGGAGAGGTGGCGTGAGGAACACAAGCAGGCGACTCAAGCAATGCTTGTACTACTGAGGGAGCAAACGGACACGCTCCGGCGACTTGTGTATGTTCTGCAGGACCGCTGCAGGACAGAGCCCCCGGCAGTATCTCTGCAACTGCCCTCCCCCGCCACAAAGTCACATTCCCCCCTCACCTCAAATAACCAGGAGGATGCCCGCCCTGGGCCGTGAATACTGTCACTGCACCCCAGCAGAGTGCTCAAGTAACCAAAAGCTCTCCTACCCTACATTTGCATAAGTCCTTCCCTTCCGGACTCAAACAAGTCCCAATCCCAGTCCCATCCCATAACTGTGTACTTAAGTAATAAAAATACTTTGCTGTTAAGTACTGTTTCCGTCATGTTTCTTCACTGAAGACTGTGTTTGAATGGGGTGCGTGGGGAAGTGCGTTGCTAATTGCATAGGACAGGCACCTTTCGCAGGGTACAGACACGGGGGCCGGATCAGCAGCGGGTAACACACACAGTGCAGTCAGCAGGCACCGTGGTCGGTATGGGAGGTGGTTTCCAGGTTCTGTGTGGGCGGTGGGGATGTGACTTTTTAGCGGGGGAGGGCAGGTACAGATCTTATACAGCGGTCCTTGTCGTGGACCGCTGAGTCACGCAGCAGAGGAATCTGTATCCGTCCTCCTCCGCCACAAGGCCACATAGCCCCCCGCACACAGAATCCCAAAAAGGAGGGATGGCAGGCTCCGTTGAAACAAGCAGTCCGGCAATGCGGACCGCTGTAGGAGCAGGAGCCTGTCATTCCTTGAGTTTAGAGGCGGTCTTTACATCAGCGCACACCCTACCCACCGCAGTCTGCGTTCCAGTTTCGACCCTTTAACGAAAAGTCATGAATAAAGAAACCTCTCCTCAGTAACAGTGTGACATGTATTTTATTTTTACACGTGTCTTGGAAGTGGAGGAAACGGGGAGAACGGGGTATTTAACCGAAGAGGAGAGTCAACAGTAACTGGGTAAAGAAACAGGGGCAGGTTCAGCTTCTCTGTAAAGAAACTGAACAGTCACAGGTCACGCTGCTCGCTGGTATTTAAAGAGTTCCTTGTCGCTGTCCCAGGCGCCTGTATAGGGCTTCATGAGCAAGTGCATTAGCGGGCAGGCTGGGTCACCGAGGATCACTATAGGCAAATGTACATCCACAACAGTTATTTCGTGGTACGGGAAGAAACTACCTTCCAGCAGGCGTCTGAGCAGCCCACAGTTCCTGAGAACACACGCAACAGGAACCTTGCCCGGCCATACGACGTTCATGTTGGTAAAACGTCCCCTATGGTCCCCCAGTGCTTGCAGAACCATTGAAAAGTAGCCCAATTTCTCAGCAGCTGAATGTGGAAGAGGTGGACGATAAAGTGCGAGGAGGAGAAAACGGCGAGGATCGCAGCGGGCTCCATGCTTGCAGTGCTGTGGCGTCCACGCTGTCACTGACCAGAAAAGTGCACGAACAGATTGCCCGCAGGCGCTTTCAGGGAGGGAGGGAGTGAGGGCGTGATTGACGGTTCAATGACGACAGTTACCCAAAACCACCCTCGACACATTTTTTCCCCCAGCAGGCATTGGGGGCTCTACCCAGCATTCCAATGGGCAGCGGGGACTGCGGGAACTGTGGGATAGCTTCCCACAGTGCACCGCTTCGAAAGTCGACGCCGGCCCCGTTAATGTGGACTCAGAAGTTCGAATTAGTGTATTTAGTATGGATACACAAATTCGACTTCATAAGGTCGAATCCACAAATTCGAATTAAGTAGATTCGAAATAGTCCTGTAGTGTAGACAAGGCCTGAGTTAGATCCTTTACCCTTTTTAAGTGCACTTCATGTTACTCCAGCAGCTGTGGAGTCCCCCTGGAGCACAAAGGATCTTCTCAAGGCTGCTGCTTCTGTTTGTTTTTGATCCAGTTGTAGTCAAGATCTACTGAGTGTCCAGCCACTGGCCTCATCCTCTGCCAAAGACATATGAAACTAATTAAATAGTGAGGCTGACTTTCTACCTGCAAATGTAAAGACAAATTACCTGGGGCTTCAAAACAAGTGATCCTATCTAATTAGTCAATCATGGGTTTTTTAAAGTCATCTCATGCCTCCGTATCTAAGGGCTAAATTACTATTAAAACAATGCTTTTAAAAATGATAAAGATTGGTCACTTAAGCACCTGCCTAACTTTAGGCCATTACATGGAAGTCACATGCTTAAGTACCTTGCTTGATTGGGGCCTTACTCACTCTGAGCCTCTCTTTTATGAGTAATAAGATTGGGGAGTATAGCAGCTCCTTAGACACAAGGAAAAATTAGGGTGACTATCAAGAAAATATGTTTATGGAAAGAGAAATCAGGGTCCCCAGAGACCCCCATTACACAAGAAACTTTAACATACCACAAAAGGAAAAATCCCTTTTTGACATGTGGGTAGACAAAATGGCTGAATAGATCTTTTTCATCTCTAATGTTACTAATTCTGTGCCCTCCTTAGCAAGCGGTATTTCTAGGAATGGCATTGCAGCTCTACTACTGTAATGACATTTCCAGATGCATTCTCTTCTGGAGGGGTACTTTTCAGGAATGACATCTGAGAACATGACAGCACCCACCATGGAGGCAAAAGCAGGCATATCAAATGACCCCAAACTGCTAGTCAACAGCTAAGCAGTTGCCCTAGGGTTCACAGGTGTCCAAATATTTACAGGATTAAGTGCATCTATTGTCTGAAACCATCAGAGCACTGCAATAGGAGTGATTAGATATGCAGATCACACTTGCACATTTTAAAGAAAGGTTCCTAACCAATTGTTTTGACTGGGCAGAACCTTGTTATGACCAGGATCACCCTTTGCTTCCTGAAGTGAGTGCACTCTGATTACAGGCCTGAGTAAATACTAACCAAGCTCTTCTATGGTTCTTTTCATCTGTAGATCTCAAAGAGCTTTACAAAGGAATGTAAGTATCATTATCCACAGCAGGGAACGTGACTTGCCCAAGGTGATCAGCAGGCCTGTGGTAGAGGTGGGAATACAATCCAGTTCTCCCAAATCCCAGTGCAGTGGGCTATGCATTAGGTACTAAATCCAAAAAGGTACTTTGGTGTTGAATCACCTAATCCCTGGGAATCCTGCCATCTAGTGGAATTTTCAGCTCCGAGGAGAGATTAATAAAACTGGGCCTTTTCAGTTTGGAAAAGAGACGACTAAGGGGGGATATGATAGAGGTCTATATAATCATGTGGAGAAAGTAAACAAGGAAGTGTTATTTACTCCTTCTCATACACAAGAACTAGAGGTCACCAAATGAAATGAATAGGCAACAGGTTTAAAACAAACAAAAGGAAGTATTTTTTCACACAACACACAGTCAACTTGTGGAACTCTTTGCCAGAAGATATTGTGAATGCCAAGACTATAACAGGGTTAAAAAAAGAACTAGATAACTTCATAGAGCATAAGTCCAGCAATGGCTATTAGCCAGGATGTGCAGGGATGGTGTCCCTAGCCTCTGTTTGCCAGAAACTGGGAATGGGTGACAGCGGATGGATCACTTGAGCCATACCTGTTCTGCTCATTCCTTTTGAAGCACCTGGCACTGGCCACTGTCAGAAGACAGGATACTGGGCTAGACTGACCTTTGGTCTGACCCAGTATGGCCATTCTTATGAGTTAGGCACTAGCTGTGGAGTGTTTCTGAGTGAGTCTCATTGGTGCCTAACTACTGGATTTAGGAACCTAAGTACTTGTGTGAATCTAGTCCTAGGTCACATATACTTCAATATGATTCTAGTTTATGGTATGGAATATCGAAAGCAGCTGACTATAGGCTGCTACTTGAGATTTTAGGAGGGATTTTAATGAAGTAGTGCAGCAAACAGATGCTATGGTGAAGTCATCCATATAAATCCGGAGGGAGAGAAAGAGTTAGAGAAAGAACAAACAGGTTTGGGCATTCCAAATGCAAGGGGAATGGAAGGAGAAAGAGGAGAGAAGGAAAAAGAGGAGCTGAAAGTCACAGGCCTGGATGGGAGGCAGAATAGTTATGTTACCTATCTATCCATCCACCACCATAGTACCTGAGCACTCTGAGCACAGACTTAAGGTAGGGAAGAGGCTTTGGGAAGAGTGAGGGCAAGGTCCATTTTGGCCATGTGGAGTCTGAGATGCTGTTCTTCTATTAACCCCTTTACAGTTCCCTCTCCAGGCCAGAGCAGGTTTCTGGAGAATAGCCAGATGTTCAATTACCAATGTAAACAGGAGAGTAAATATGGCAATCTCAGCTAATCCAAAGGAAGACAAAATTTGTGATTCATCCTAATAATTACAGTGTCTTGGAAAATATTTTGAAAAGAAATATATTCAGCACTTTGGAAATAAATATACTGCATGCATTTTCATTTTTTAAGCTGCCATGGAATGCTAATGGTGACAAAATATTTGTGTTATACAGCCAATACGTGAATAGAAATATTTTCTTAGTGACTTTATACAGTTTTATGGTGTTTGAGACCTTTTACGTGAAATTAAATATATGTTTAGCTCCGGTCTTCAGAAATCCTAATAAAAAGTGTTTTCTGAAATGGAAAAATCAAAACACACTAATTCTAAAAGATCATTTTGACACGTAAACGTTGCTGAATAAGCACATTTTGCACTCTACTGATGTTGAAACGTGAAATATAGTAAAGCACATGTAAGTTCAAAAGAATTTTGCTTACCCAGTCAAGGCTAGAAGCCTTCTGGTGAATTTAGAATTCCTTTTCACGAAACATTTACATATAAAGATACAATTTTACGCCAATATAATAATGATACTGTGATGATAAAAAAAAACGCTAAAAAGATGTTGGCTAAAAACAACAACCGCTCACTTGGTCCCTTTCCTCTTAATGTATCCCAAAGCACTTTACAAAGGTAGGACCCAATCCTACAAACACTTTCACATGGGTGTAATTTTGCTCATGTGATTATTCCCATTTAATTTAATGGGACTACTCACACAGGTAAAATTGCATACATGTGTAAGTATTGGCAGGATCAAGAACTTCTAGCAGAGACTCTACACAGGTGTAGGGGGGAATGGGACATTAACTGTTAAGTAGACTAGAGATCACTTCAGCCCAGCTCCTCAAAGGCACATAAGCACCTATCTCCCATTGATTTCAATTTTTTACAACTAAGCCCAATTTCCTGCCCACACACAATTTTTCACCTGCAACTAACTACAGGCACAATTCTGGACTCTCAGATAATTGCCAGTGCAAATATTAGCTTTTAGTCATCTAGCCAATCAGGGAGTGAGATATTTAAATACCATCATTTACACCCAGTTATTGAGCCTGCAAAATTAAAGGTACAAAATTGGAAACCAGTCTGATGACCCTTTTTTAAAATTATCCCTTAATGACCAAAAACAGTCAGTGCTTTACTTTTTAAATTATATGCAAAACCAACACATTATCATAGATCTCTTTGTTACACTATTGCTGCTTCACATTTGTGCTGTATGCTACCTGGGTTTGTTGGTGTGATTGTTTGAGTCAGTTCTCACTGAGGTCAGAATTTTTAAGAGCAATGTATTGATTTTACAATGTAGTGGACATTTGATTTGAAGAGGTTCACATATTTTGACAAAAATAAATGCACTTTATGTTGGCGTTTTAGAAAGATTTGAAAATCTCAAGCCCTTGCACGTGTCATTAGTGTCCTTGTGTGATTATCTGGGAGCTATGGAGAATTTCCTCCTCCTGATTCTTTGTGGGGGTTGCAGCCCTTCTGATTAATTTTGTGGTTCATCACTTTGGCTGGGAGTTATACTCTGAGCAGTGGAAAAAAGTGTTCAGATATCTAGTAAAGGCCTCTGACAGAAAACTAGTGTGTATATGTGGGAGGGCCAGGTGGAGGAATCCTTCTCAAATCGCCAGCTTTAATAAGTGTCTGCCAAACACACAAGGTAATTGACATGGTGAGTTTTCCATCTCGAAGGCTCAACTGGTCAGGACAGAACAGCAGCAGTCCACAGATATGGAGAAGCAATAATACACCATATAAGGCTTGAAACAGAATATATGCCTGATAATTATGAATAAGAGACAATGGGTCTTTTAGATATTGCCCATCCACTCTGGGGAGCTCTACAGTCAAAGTGTAAAATTATATAAAACACATTTTAAAAAACTAAATTCAGTGCGTGAATAGGCTGGTTTGATAGCCTGAGGTGATTTTATACCACACCAATACATCACCTACCTCTGCGTCGTACTGACTAATGTCTATGGATCACATACCGGTATTACCATTTGAAATATCTGTATTCTCATACCTCAGGTAACTCCTGACTTAAGGAAAGATTATATATACAAGATGAAGGTTCTTTTATCAGCCTGTTTCCATTTTATGTCCTTTGGGCTTCTAGGAGCTCTGCTTGTGGAACAAGTGTAAGTTACTGGAAACGGGCGAACAATCTACTCAGATAAATTCATGAGGCAGAAAAGATAGAAGTATTCAACAAATATTCCTGTCCTGTATTTGGGAAGGATCAGGATGATGTATTCATATCTTACAGTGATAATTAAATACTTTCTACCCCATCAGTCATCTGAGAGGATGTTATGTAACAACTATTAAAGTTACACATTTTTAATCTCCAGAAGTGGATAACTTACACTCAAGAGTATTAAAAGAACTGGCAGAGGAGCATTCTGCCCTATTAACATGTTTTTTAATAAATCTCAGAACTCTAGTGAATTTCCAGCTAACACTGTGTCAATAGTTAAAAAGGAAAAACAGTCTGACTAGGATAACTATAGGCCAATTAGCTTGACACCGATCATGGAAAGGCTAATATTGGATACAATCAGTAAAGAATTTAAAGGCTGATAGCATAATTCAGGCAAGTCAAGAATGGTTTTACGGAAAATAGGTCTTGTCAAACAAACTTGATAATGTTTTTTGATGAGATCACAAGTTTGGTTGATACAGGTAACTGTGGTGACATAGACTTTTGTAAGGCATTTGATGTTGTATTGCACGACATTTTGATAAAAAATGAACACTATACAAGATCATTATAGCCTGTATTAAATGGATTAAAATTGGGTAACAGATACCTCTCAAAAATGATCATAAATGGGGAACTGTCATCCAGAAAGGGTTTTTCTAGTGGGGTCCCACAGGGATCTCTGCTTAGCTCAATCCTATTCAATAACTTTATGAATGCTATAGAAAAAATTAAAAAATTATTACTAGTGTAATCTACAGATGACACAAATATTGGTGGAGTCATAAATAATAATGAAGACAGGTGAGTTACACAGACAGACCTGGATCATTTGGTAAGGTGTGCTCATTTACACAACATGCATTTTAATATAGCCAAAGGTCATATATCTAGGAACAAAGAATCTACGCTTATAAGACTGTGTGTATGTTGTGGGGGTGGGGGGCGGACAGACTCTGTATCCTACAAAGTAGTGATTTTCAAAAAGACTTGGTCATGGTAGATAACCAATTGAACATGAGCTTCCAGTGTGATGCTGTAGCTGAGGGTAAAGTGAAAACATCAACTTGCTACAAGATAAGCTTTTTGGGGGATATTTCCAACTAGGCTGGAAAACGATCTAAATTTCTGAAGGGGACCCAAAGTGTATTCATAACCAGGGCCAGGCTTAGGGGGAGGATGATCAGGGCAGGTGCCCTCACATTAACATTTTGGGACACAAGCCCATTGCATCCATGGGTGCTAAATCCCTCCCCCTTGTTTTGCTTGCACCTTTTGTGGGGGTAGGGGTGGGAGGAGGAGGATGTTTTCCATCCTGGGTGACAAAACTCCTAGGGCTGGCCCATGCATAACACTTAAGGCCTCCAATGAATTTGTTATATGAGTACTGATGGGTGAATCTGAAAAGGATCTATTTAGATAAGCATCTTAAAATCCTTTGGCCAGAGCCTCAGAGGGTATACACTGGTGCAGTTCCATGGACTTCAGGAGAACTTCTGTTAGAATAGCTGTGGATATGCCCCTTGATTCTTTGACTGCTTTGCTCTGGAAATTTGGCTAAAAGCATCACCAGTACAGGCTTTGTAAAAACGGACTTCCAGTACTTCAGGGTTTCAGCAAAACAGCTTTTTACCTAGGGTCATAGAGAAAATTAGATAAATACTAAATACTAGAAGGGCCTGTACCAAAATCTCTGATCTGAACACATGTAAATTTTGGTATGTTTGATCTCTGTGTCTCAATTTCACAGAACCTGCCCGTCTCTAATAATAGCTAACAATAAAAGTGTATGTAGTTTAAACAATACAGCATTTAGATGTGCCAGGAGGAGAGGAAAGAAATTAAATTATGAGGAATTCATTGAATAGATTTTCTGGGCTTGTGGAATGGCTAATCAAGTTGCAAATTATATCATTCTGATTGCAAGAATGATTCAGACCTACCCAGGTGTATGAAGTGGGTGAGATAAACTACTGCTGACATATGGGTCATGCAGTGACAAATGGAGTATTATCCTTCAGTCATGATTAGTAATGTTTAACCATTACACAGAGACTTACATCACAATCCCCTGGTGAGCCAAAATACTCAGACTGAGACAACGTATTTATAAAAGTGACATCCATGGGAGTCCAACAGTAGTAGCTTGAATTCAGATTATTTGACCCTCCAAAAACTGTAAATGAAATGGCTAACTTTACAAATATATACATTTCAATAGGCTCTTACACTTGAGAAGCAGCTTTGCATTCTAGCAGTTATGTCAGATTGCTTCTGTTTTCTGCGGCTTTCCTCAAACAAGTAAGCCTTTATGGAAAAAGTCCTATAAAATGTAATAGAGAGAAATCCAAAAGTTATAAAGAAATTAATCTCTCAGTCTATGGAGTCTAACAGAGAATGATACTCTTTCTATGGGTTTTCTGAATCCTACAATACAATTTAATAAAAAGGATACAATTCTCTATTAAATGGTTCAAAATATACCTGTAGAAAAATGATAATTTTCTACTAAATTCTATAGGAACTTTCCAGTAAAAGAGACTGCAGAACTGGGGCCAACTTGAGCGCATTGATTGGCCTCACTCTATTTCCCAGGGTAAAACTGAATAAGGGAGCTGCATGAGATAGCTTAACATGGGAAACACAAATTCAGTAATCTGATATTTCCTGGTTAATCTTATTTACTTTCATCAGGCCTTTTCTGGAAAATGCCCATTTAAATGCACACTCAGAAACCCTATATAGCACTAGAGCTGCGCAAAGCTATTCTGCCTGCCAGTGAGTGGGTGTTGTCTTCCAGTTGACATGTTAAATTAAGGTCCCTTCTTCCCAATCTCATGTGGCTGAGGAGCTGGAAATCAAAGATCCCATGGCCCATTTTAAGAGAACAGTGGGTAATTTCATGGTTCTAACAAATATTCCCCCTCACCCCTCTCAATAAAATGGCTCTAATGTACAGAGTTGGGGATGAGCTACTGTGGAATGGAATAATGAGACTTCCACAGTTACCTATGCAGTCAATGCATGACCAGTTAGGGAAGAACAAACTGCTTTGGAACAATTAAGAAACAGTCCATTCTTTTGACCAGTACTTGAACAAAACCTTTATTGACATTAAAAGAATATACTAATACAATATATTACAATCACAGAGTCCAATACTGCAAACTCTGAACCCTTTAATAACATCAGTAGGCCTTACTCACACAAGTGGTCCCACTGGAAATCAGTAGGACTCTTTTTATGGCAAAGGTCTACTCACAGAAACAAGAGTTTGCAGGCTCAATGCCTTTATTTCATATACCAACTTTCATTACAAAAATTATACACCAAAATACTTCAAAGCACATGGCTGCCTTGTTTAAACAAAAGTTGGCCCACATTAGGTGCACTACCCTTGCTTCCTGGTCTTGGATGAAATAGCTGGAAAGGGAGCAATTTTGTGTGATTTTTTACCTGGATTAAACCAGGAAGTACTGGAAATGTCATGGAAAAGCAAGTTAATGTACTGTAGCAAAGGGCACTTATTAAAATCTGTAATTATTATAATTAATAATAGGGCTATTGACAAAAGGCCTTTTTCTGGCAAGTGCTTCGGGCATTCATCAGGTAATTAAAACAAATCACAATAATTACATAGGAAAAACAGATGAAAATATGCAGTCTCAGTGAAATCTGAGTTGGGGGATAGCTATGATAGCTATCCTGCTTCCACCATCACAGGGATGTCATGTTAATTAAAAATTCACCTTGAAATACTTGGAAATGGGTTTTAAACTTTTTCATCATAACTGCTAAAACTGTTGGCTGCCTGGACCACAGTCAGAGGATTGGTCCAAGAGGCCAAACTTTTATAGACTCTTCTGTAATTAAATTACACTGCTTCGATTGCTACTTTTCCTGTTGCACTTGCTCCCTAGCCAGTAGTCCTGTACAAGGGATAGAATTTTGCCTACTGTGTTGCAAAATGTTAAATTGTTATATTATCCAGCAAACTTATTTTAACATGTAATTAGGCAAACCTTTAGGTTTTCTCACTTCAGCTACTGGCAGGTTGTCTGAATGAACCATCAGTACGGACCATTTGTCTAAATATGACATTTTCTAATTTCATAGACATTTTATAAATGATGATCTTTTGGCCAAATTCTCCTTTCATTTACAGTGGCGCAAAGTCACTGAAGTGACCAGGGTAGTGACAGTATAATTAGGAAGAGAATATGGCCATTCTAACCAGTCAGTTCTCAGTAGTCATGAAAGAGAGGCAGGCAGTGGAATTCTCTGGTAGGTTGAATGCCAAGAGCAGACTGCAGGCTGGTGCCAGCTAATGTGGAAGAAGATGAAGGAATAGAGGTCTGCCCCAAATGTCTTTCAAAAGAGGTATCTTTCTTCTCTTCGCCCTGGTCTACACACAGCCCCGGGGTCGAACTAGGGTACGCGAATTCAGCTACGTGAATAACGTAGCTGAATTCGAACTACCCTAGTTCGAATGACTTACCCGTCCAGACGCCGCGGAAGCGAACTCCGCGGCTCCAAGGTCGACTCCGCCAACTCCTCCTGCCGCGGTGGAGTACCGGAGTCGACCGCGGCGCTTCCGGAGTTCGAACTATCGCGTCTAGATCAGACGCGATAGTTCAAACTCTGAGAAGTCGAACTCGCCGCGTCGACCCGCGCGGTAAGTATAAACGTACCCTTCCCCTCTGCCCCCAAACATATTGGCATAGTTCACCTCTATTGCACAGATAATCCTCATAAAACCTTTCTATCCCCAGAGCACAGTTCTGAATCACTTCCAGTTTGTTTGGTTTGGGAGGTACCACAGAGGCCCACTTTGCTGATGGGCATAAGCTTATGGGTCACTTTGTTTGACTCCTGTTTTTGTTATCTTGTTAAAAAAAATCTCACTATGCCACAAGTCTTCTCCAGGGACTCTGTGTGAGTGTGCGTCACTTCCATCAGGCATTCAGCTTTCAACTGCCAAACCCTTAAGATCCTTTCTCCATTCCTGTACTTGTACAGTCATGCAATATCCTCTTTCAAAAAGAGTGAGAATAGGATTCAACTACAACCATCAGAGGAGTTGATATTGATCTAAGCTGACTACAAAGGAAACTGATTAAAAGCCTATTTATTGCTCCACTCATGCAATTATTAATCACCAGCATAATAAATTCTCCACCCTGATTATATGTCTACATTCAAATAAATGAACTTCAGAGGCTTCTGGTGTTGTTTAGTTCTGAGTTTCATGCAGCAGAAAGCTTTTGAATTAGCTCATGTGTGTGTTTAAAACCAGTTTGTAAGGTTTTTGCTTTTGCAATTTTTGCCCTTATTCATGAGCTCACACAGATAAACAGGTGAATGCAGCACCACAAGATAAATTTCACAAAGAACTTTCGGTCATTTTCTATTAAAATTCTGGACAGGAAAAAAACAGTACTTAAAACAGGACATACTTAAAGATCTTCTGATTTTAACATAATGCAGTGTGATTATTTTAATTCCATTTATAGAGAGTTGGCCTAACTCCGCTTCCACAGAAATCAATGGTGAAACTCCAACTGACTTTAATTGAAGCACTTAGGTCAAGGATGAGCACTTCTGAAAATCCCACTCTAAACATCGTATGGCACTTTTTCTATGAGTAGTGGTTTACTCTCTACACAACAATAACCCCACAACAGTCCCTCTCCACACACTGGCAAACAGCAGGCTGTAACCCAGTTATTTCCCCTGACAGCTCCATTTCGGTAGTGCTGGAATCATGCACCCCAATCCTACACGTAAGCACCTACACATATGCAGGACTTTAAACACACATGTAGTCCCATTCAATAGACCACCAACATGCTTAAGATTACGTATGGGTTTAAAATTACACACATGCCAAGTGCTTTGCTGAATCAGGGCCCTACTTTGTAAAACATGCTATAAATGTAAGATATTGCTATTGTAAATAGTGAAGATTTTATCTAGTTTTTTAACACCAGGAACTGAATTAAAGTTTTGTGCAAATCTCCGCTTTATTTTCACTCCTTTTGCACAACAGTGTTATTGCACTTATCTGTAAAAGTTTTTAAAAAATACAAATAAGCTATAAGAAAATTACTATGTCAGTATATAAATTCTAATAGCTACTTTACATCACTCCTGAGGGCCTCCCAAGAGTTTTACTGGCTCTGCGACATGATAGCACATTACCACTTTGGTTATGTGACCAGTGCAATTTACTGTACACATTGTAACCTGCCTCAGAACTCCTTCCTGTAAAATAGTTCCATGTAAAAGACAACCTCCCCCCGCAAAACTGCCAAAATGTAACACCCCTCCCCACAGCATTTTATAACATGCGTTAAATCCCAGACAATGAGATGAAACACTGTGGCAAGTTTCCTTATTATTTGCTTCATATTTGTTTTTAAATTGATTCTAAATCAGAATGAAACTGACAGTGAGAGGCCTGTCCTATGATGTGGAAAGAAGAAAGTCCTGTCAAGAGAGCGATCTGGAAGGTTCTGTTATTAATGTGTTTATGAAGGGACAGGGAGAAAGAATTAGTGGGTCATAAGTCACCTCCTCTCATTCAAAATCTTGCTGGCTTTGGAAAGAGAAGCGGATTGTCATAAGGTTCGTCTCACAATGCCTGCACTCATACTAGTCTTTTTTTTACTGTAACTCTTTCTCACCTCTTTTCCCAATTGCAGCATCTTGCAGCCCTACCTCGTGAAGAAATACCTCCAAACTTCCTCAAGTCAATAACCCCACAACTATCTTCTCCTGAATTCTGTCCTGGCGTTGCCTTGTTCTATTTAAACCATAAGCTCTCCAGGACAAGGAATTTTGCAAAGCCCTGTGTAAATTAACAGTATAATTTTAATAATAATTAGCTCTTGCATCTGTGGAGGTTAAGCTAGCAACAGCAACCTTCTCCCAAAGGTTCCATGATTATCTTGCACTTGAAGTTGCATTTTTGTGATACTCTAAAGACAAATCTTCATGGTCTATTACATTTAGCTATTCTGTAGTAAAATGGATTTAGATGTCTGTAAGATAATGGAATTTCCAGTATTTGATGCTCAGATGCTCTGATGATTAGTGCCTGTTATTTGCTTTAAAGTGTTATTGTGCCATTCATCACTGTAGTTTCTGAGGGCAGGGGGCATGAGATGATGCCATTATATATGGTCTTACAATTCTTTTTCTTAGCAAGTGAGCAGTTCTTGAGGCAGAGAGTTTTCTGGGAATTTGACAAATGTGTTGGGCTAAGATCCCTGAAAGAAGGATGCCTGCTGCATGCTGTTTGTGAACACTTCTGTTCTGGGAGGGATAAAGAAAACAAGTTACCCTCAAAATATACCCAGACTCTACATCACTGATTTCTCCTCCAAAGGGAAGCTGACACATAAGGTCCCAACCTCTGTTACTTCTTGCCAGAGGAGCAATAATACCTAAAATAATAAGTCTGGGAAAGTAGCTAGGTCAGTAAGCAAGGACGTGTCTTGCAGCTATTTTAGCTCCTTGGAAAAATGCTGAAAAACAGCACAAAGTGGAAGCGGTAGGATTTACAGTTAGCTTTGAAACCCTCAGTCTTTCGCCGTGTATGCTCACACACAATGAGGCCTCACATTAATTTTATCACAAAAACCGCTATTATTTCATAATTTTACATTAAGTCATGTACATAGACTCATCAAATAGAGGTGAAGAGCCTTTTGGCAAAAAAACCCAAAAACTCTTGAAGTGTTTACCTACTCATAATTAATGGTTTCAGATTGTTCCTTACTAAGTTAGGCAGCCATTATATAAAGCACAGTTAAAAGAGTCTTGACATTTTCTGTGAGTTCCAATTCACCTTTACTAATGGATACAGTTCAGTCCCCTTTTTGTGTCTTACAATGCCACAAATGCAGTTCAGAATAATGAAGACTTCCAAGAGTGGACATGGAATAATTACACAAAAGGTCAAAAGCCTCTTGCCCTGCAATAAGTACCATTTCTGATGGACCTGCTAGTTTGTTTAGAAAGACTGTCACTACCTAAAGGCTATAGGAAAAGATTCTTCTCCCAGACCCTGAGAAAGTTATGTTCACACAATACGTAGACACCCTCACAAAGGAAATTATATCTTAGCTGTTTTATTCCCCAAAGTAAATTATCCTTCAAAAGCTCATACAAACATTCACCATGAGATCTAGGGCCCTTTGAGTCATAGGCACAACTCCAGATGAAGTCACTGGGATTTGCACCCATGCATCCAAGAGCAGAATCCAGCATATTATAGCATTGGCTATAATCCTTGCAGTTCAACAATGGGCTCAAAGCCAGGCTTGGGGCAAGCAGGTTACATGACACAGCAATGAATTCAACTAGACTTGTGTAGGTAAAGAGTGATCCATTTGTAAATGAAGCAGTAGGACTGGCCAGGCAGAAGGACAGACTGTCCTCTTGCCATTGCCCTAGAGAGAAAGGAGGGGAAATGGAATGCTGAATAGAGCTGGGCAAACCATGTAGACTGTGATTCTTTTGTCTGTGCAAACTGGCCCCCTCCAGTTTGTTGGTTCATTAAGATACAGAAAACTTAGACCCCGCCATTCCCCCAGTAGCATCCTCAGTGGCATATTACTACCAGTCTGTCCAGACAGGGCTGTACTAACCTCATTATATGGCAGGTAATAGCTTTTGAACCACAACCCAAGAGCATAATGAAATGTTTATTTAATTCCATGATACATCTGTACCTTAATTCCAGGTACACCTGGATTCTCCAATAGGACCCTCTAGGGCTGATGCCAGGCCTGAACAAAGCCTTGTTGCAGGACCAGGTCCTTAGAGCTTTATGCCACATAATATAGATGAGCACTTAACAGCCAGGGTATTGAGGTGTCTGGGAAAGAAGTTTTGGACAAAAGTAACTTTCTTCAATACAGTGAGTGGCATTTCTATGCCCGTATATTAGACACCAGTCATCGTAGTATCTGGGAATACTTCACATAGCTTAAATTTAGGGCTGTCTATTAATTGCAGTTAACTCATGCGATTAACCACAAAAAATTAACTGCGATTAAAAAAATTAATTGTGATTAATTGCACTGTTAAACAATAGAATACCAACTGAAATTTATTAAATATTTTTGGATATTTCTCTACATTTTCAAATATATTAATTTCTATTACAACACAGAATACAAAGTATACAGTGCTAACTTTATATTATTATTTTATTAGAATGATAAATGATAAAGAAAAGAAATAGCATTTTTCAATTCACCTCATACAAGTACTGTAATGCTTTATCGTGAAAGTATAACTTACAAACGTAGATTTTTTTTGTTAGATACCTGCACTCAAAAACAAAAGAATGTAAAACTTTAGAGCTTACAAGTCTACTCAGTCCTATTTCTTGTTCAGCCAATTGCTAAGACAAACAAGTTTGTTTACATTCATGGGAGATACTGCTGACTGTTACTTATTTACGTCACCTGAAAGTGAGAGCAGGTGTTCGCATGGCATTTTTGTAGCCAACGTAGGCCAGCAAGGTATTTACCTGCCAGATATGCTAAACTTTCATATGACCCTTCATGCTTTGGCCACCATTCCAGAGGACATGCTTCCATGCTGATGATGCTCATTAAAAAAATAATGCATTAATAAAATTTGTGACTGAACTCCTTGGGGGAGAATTGTATGCCCCTGTTCTGTTTTACTGGCATTCTGCCATATATTTCATGTTATAGCAGTCTTGGATGATGACCCAGCATCTGTTCATTTTAAGAACATTTTCACTGCAGATTTGACAAACGCAAAGAATGTGAGATTTCTAAGGATAGATACAACACTTGAACCAAGATTTAAGAATCTGAAGTGCCTTCCAAAATCTGAGAGGGACGAGGTGTGGAGCATGCTTTCCGATGTCTTAAAAGAGCAACACTCCGATGTGGAAACTATACAACCCAAACCACCAAAAAAGAAAATCAACCTTCTGCTGGTGACATCTGACTCATATGATGAAAATGAACATGCGTCAGTCCAATCTGCTTTGGATCATTATCAAACAGAACCCATCATCAGCATGGACGCATGTAATCTGGAATGGTGGTTGAAGTGTGAAGGGACATACGAATCCTTAGTGCATCTGGCACATAAATATCTTGCGATGCCGGCTACGACAGTGCCATGTGAACGCCTGTTCTCACTTTCAGGTGACATTATAAACAAGATGTGGGCAGCATTATCTCCTGAAAATTGTAACCAAACTTTTTTGTCTGAGCGATTGGCTGAAGTAGGACTGAGTGGACTTATAGATTCTAAAATTTTATATTTGAATGCAGTTATTTTTTGTACATAATTCTACATTTGTAAGTTCAACTTTCATTATAAGGAGATTGCACTACAGTTACTTGTATTAGATGAATTGAAATATACTATTTCTTTTGTTTTTTACAATGCAAATATTTGTAATAAAAATAAATATAAAGTGAGCACTGTGCACTTTGTATTCTGTGTTGTAATTGAAATCAATATATTTGAAAATGTAGAAAACATCCACAAATCTTTAAATAAATGGTATTCTATTATTGTTTAACAGTGTGATTCATCGCGTGATTAATCACGATTAATTTTTTAATCGTGATTAATATTTTTAATTGCTTGACAGCCCTATTTAAATTAAAAGCAGCATAATTCCCAGATTCAGGAAACAAATACCCCATGAACTTCTGCGACACTGTACCTTTAAAGAAACAATATGAAGAACATATTGCCAATATGCTGTATACTACGTGAGTGTTAAGTATTACATTTACTATTAGTTGTTATTATCAGAGCTGGAAGTTGACAAAAAGGCTGGACAATGGGCTGGGTCTACACAGCTTTCTGAATGTATTAAGGCTCGGGTTTAGATATATTTCTAGAAGGAGTGAGAATTCCAGAGGTGAAGACCTGCCACCAAAAATACCACACTGCAGGTTCCCTTATGCCTCACCCTGTTCAGCATTCTGGATGAACACTGATGGCATAGCACAGTGTTTCCCAAACTTGGGACGCCGTTTGTTTAGGGAAAGCCCCTGGCGGGCCGGGCCAGTTTGTTTACTGGCCACATCCGCAGATCCGGCCAATCACAGTTCCCACTGGCCGCAGTTCGCTGCTCCAGGCCAATGGGAGCTGCTGGAAGCGGTGGCCAGTACGTCCCTCAGCCCGCGCCGCTTCCAGCAGCTCCCATTGGTCTGGAGCAGTGAACTGCGGCCAGTGGGAGCCGCGATCAGCCGGACCTGCGGACGCGGCAGGTAAACAAACTGGCCCAGCCCGCCAAAGGCTTTCCCTAAACAAGCGGCGTCCCAAGTTTGGGAAACACTGGCATAGCAGATCAAAAAGGGAGGGGCAATCCCTGGGATAGCTGAGCCATAGGCCATATGACAGCATCTTAAATTTCACCTGGCAGTTGACTGGCAGCTAGTGCAGAGTGTGGAACACTGTTAAATATGCTCCCATTGCTCCTCTGTGCCCAGAAGACGGGTAGTCACTGGCCAGAGCTTCCAGTGACCTTGATGTTTAGTCCCAGATAGAGCATGTAGAAGTAATCCAACCAAGAGATAAAGACTTGGATGACAGTGGTCATATCTTCACATGAGAAGAAAGGACACAACCTTTCGATCACAAAACCAGATCCACACCAACAAGAAATTCTTCCATTCTTACATGTGTCATATCTGTGAACTGTGCAGCCTGAGAATCAACAGGTTTGGTCTTGTCTGGATTTATTCATGATCAGTATGCTGAAAGGCTGTCAAAACTTCCTCACTTTCTAAACGGACTCCACCTCTTTTGTTCACAATGGATTATGAGGAAGTTTCTACACTTTTATTTGCTCCTTAAAGTGGCCTTTTAAAGATCATAAATGCATTTTGTAAATTAGATAAATGATGAGTTTTCCTTTTGATTCTCACAAACCATGAATTGTTTCCTGGCATGCATGCTGTATATGTATGATCTATCAAACACAGGCTGAAGTGGTGGTGTGCAGATCCTGATCAGACCAGTGTTCAGCATTTGCATACAATACCCACTCAGAGCTAGGGTTTAGTTTGGATCTAATGATGCTGGACTCATAAAATACTGTTCTCAGTAAGTTTTGGCCCCAAATGCTAGAAATCTCACCAGATCAGCTGTTCTTGTGGTTCTGTCCACATTGGAACAAGAACCAGAAGCAGAAAATGGGCCCTTTTCAGTTTTGGATCTAACACAGAACCGAAATCTTAAATGTGGGTAGATATTCACCAGTCATATCTAGGCGCAGGTGAGATCTTCCCTATTCAGAAGAAACCCTTACTTACTGTAACTGTGGTTCTTCGAGATGTGATGCAGACGTGTATTCCACTTAGGAGTGTGCGCACCCAGTGCACAGGAGCTGGAGAAATTTGCCTAACAGTACCTGTAGAGGGGCAGTGTTTGTGCTTTGTGGCCGTAGCCCCTCACCTTGCTACAGCAGACGGTGCCACCCCAATCCTCCTCAGTTCCTTCACACTGAACACTCTGAAACAAGACTCAGATGCAGAGGGGACGGAGGGTGGATTGTGGAATATGTATCTGCATCTCATCTCAAAGAACCACAGTTACAGTAAGTAACCATTTCTTCTTCTTCAATGCCTCCAACTGAGAAACCACTTTAGACCAAAATTCTGAATGGGGCCATAAAATTACTTTGCCTTTGGAGACTTCTGTATAAGGAGGATCTGCCAACAGAGCCCGCAACTCACACACTCTCCTTGCAGATATTATCACTACGAGGAATGCAGTTTTCTGACACAAAAGTACAAAGGGACAAGATGCCAGGATCTCAACTGGAGATCCCATTATGGCTGACAGGACTGCGTTAAGGGCCCACAAAGGAACCAGCTCTCAGACCGGAGGATGTAGACATAAGAACAGCCACGCTGGGTCAGACCAGGGGTACATCTAGCCCACTATTCTGTCTTCCAACACATGCTTCAGAGGTAATGAACAGAAGAGGTAATCATCAAGTGATCTGCTCTCTGTTGTCCATTCCCAGCTTCTGGAAAACAGAGGCTAGGGACATTCAGAGCATGGTATTGCATCCCTTCCCATTGTGGCTAATAGCCATTGAAGGACCTATCCTCCAGGAACTTAGCTAGTTCTTTTTTTAACCCTGTTATAGTGTTGGCCTTCACAACATTCCCTGGCAATGGTGAAAAAGTTCTTCCGTTTGTTTATTTTAAACCTGCTGCCTATTAATTTTGTTGGGTGACCCCTGGTTCTTGTGTCATGTGAAGGAATAAACAACACTTTCTTATTACCTTTCTCCACACCAGTCAAGATTTTATAGATCTCTACCATATCCCACCTTAGTCATCTCCTTTCCAAGCTGAAAAGCCTTTTTAATCTCTCCTCAGAAGCTGTTACATATCCCTAATCATTTTTGTTGTCCTTCTCTGTACCTTTTCCAATTCCAACATATCTTTTTTTGAGATGGGGCAACCAGATCTGCACGCAGTATAGAGGATGTGGGCATTCCGTGTATTTAGTTGGCGGCATCATGATAGTTTCAGTCTTACTATCTATCCCTTTCCTAATGGTTACTAACATTCTGTTAGCTTTTTTGACTGCCATTGTACATTGAGTGGATGTTTTCAGAGAACTATTATGATGACTCCAATATCTCTTTCCTGAGTAGTAACAGCTAATTTAGACCCCAACATTTTGTATGTATAGTTGCGATTATGTTTTCCAATCTGCATTACTTTGCATTTATCAACACTGAAATTCACATGGCATTTTGTTGCCCACTCACCCACTTTTGTGAGATCCTTTGGTAACTCTTCACAGTCTGCTTTGGACTTAACTATATTGAGTAATTTTGTATCATCTTCAAATTTTGCCACCTCACTGTTCACCCCTTTTTCCAGATCATTTATGAATATGTTGAACAGCAGTGGCCCCAGTACAGACCCCTGGATGAAGGAGTCCTTTTAAGAATTTTGCTACCATTGGATTGGAGAAGACTGATCTTCTCCGAATGGGGGTGTGATAGGGTGCGACTCACCATGCTAGCGCATACTCTTGGTCATCTTGGATCAGCTCCACAGATCAGTATGCCAACTCTTGGTGGTGTCTTGCCCACCATCACTTCTGCTCCTGGACCCGTGCCATTCCAAGGACCGCAGTGACCTCTTCAGGACTCAGCCCTCTGGCTGTGTCACACTCTGTGCTCCTCCATTCCAAGGGACAGTATCGCAGTCAAACAATCCATCCACTTCCTCAGTGGCAAGTTGGGGAATCGTAGGGTGAACCTGGGCCCACCCACTACTCTGGGTTCTGGCCCAGGGACCCTGTAGATGGCAGCCCTGTTCTGCATCCCTTCTTGTACCAGGCTCCCTGGCCCCTGCTCCCCTCTTGGAGGATCTTGAGCAAATCGTGCTGCTCTTCTGCCAACTGCCTCAGGCCTTCATACAGGTATTTCTGTGCCTCCCACTGTTGCTTCTGGTTCTCCAGGATCTGGCTCATTAAGGCCTGGATCCTCCTTGATTGCTCATCAACCCCCTTCAGTGGGAGGGGCAACTCTGAAGTCCAGCCTGGGAAGGTACACCTGCCTTCCACCAAAAAAGCCTCCACACACAGCAGCACCACTGTTCCTTTAACCTAAGTGTCTCTGGTATAGCCTTTCCCACTCCCCTTTTATCAGGGCCAGCTGTCCAACAGTTTCTGAGTCTCCCATATTCTCCACCAAGTGTGACAGGGTGCAACTCACCACATTAGCACGTTCTGCTGGTCATCTTGCAGATCAGCTCCACAGGTCAGTACGCCAACTCTTCCTGGTGTCTCACCTGCTGTCACTTCTGCCCCTGGACCCATGCCATTCCAAGGACTGCAGCATCCTCTTCAGGAAACAGCCCTCTGGCTGTGCCACACTCTGTGTTCCCCCCTTCTGGGGAACAGTACCACAGTTCAATGGTCCAATTACTTCTTCTGTAGTGAGTGGCAGGGGTGGAGGGAAACCCAAGCCCACTCACTAATATGGGTTCCAGCCATGCTGTGTCCCCTCCAAACTCTCAGTCTAAATCCTTGGGCCACTTCCGTGCAGCTCCAGTACATTCTTTGCCCTTGCCTCAGAGTCTCAGCCTTCAATGCCCAGTCACCAGCCAGGAGCTCTTCCCTAGCTCCCCTGGCTCCCGACTAGAACCACGGCTCTGTCCAGAGTGCTGGCTTTCTTCCACCTGAAAGGCATCCAGTCCTCCCTCCTTGAGCTCCAGGGAGCAACTGAACTTGCTCTGCCCTGCAACTCTTCTTATATGGACCTTCCAGGCCCTGACTGGCTGCTCCTCGCAGCCCTTCTCCTATTGGCTGCTTTCTGTGCAGCCTCCCAAGGGCTCCATTAATCCCTTACAGGCCAATGTGAGGCAGATGCTCCATTACAGGGGGGATGAAATGCCAATATCGCTACCAGATGCACTTTCATGAACTAAATAGAAGCCCCAACTACTGAAGGTGCAGCAGGCACTTCAAAATGTCCTGGATAGAAGTCAGCATTGGTTGTATTCCACAGGCTAATGATCACACCAAAAATTGCTTCCATTTTGCTGAATAGGCCATACTGGTGGAGGTTTTTCTACTGTTAAAGAGGATGTTTGGGACAGCCATTGAACACTGCTCTTCCTCCTCATTCAGTCATGCAGCAGCCACACCATGACATGCATGGAGCTGAGCGCAGGATGCAAGATGTGGCCTTGGTTCTGAGTGAGTAAGTCAGATAGGGAGGCAGCAGTATGGCAGGCTGAATAGACAGTGAGAGACGGTCAGAGAACCAGAACTGTCTCGGCTATGCTGAGGCAGTGAGAACAAGCCTGACCCAATCCACCCTAAGCTTGAGGATGAGCTGAAGGATGACTGGGATTGGGGGGCAATCTCCAACCCGATGAGGCCCTCGGTGCCAAAGCAGGCACCTGGCTTGTACGAGCAGCTGCTGTTTCAGGCGAAGGTCCTGAGCCACTTGAGTCCATTTCACAATGATCTGCAGATCACACAACACTCTTTAATGTGGGCATCACCAATACAGAGCATACGCTGCACATGGGGATTGCTGTTGGGACTCCCTTCTCCACACGAAGGACAATGTTGAAACCTTGGGTAGGGCATCACCGAGGAAAGTAAACTAATACAACTAACAACTAACACTAAGGGTACTGCTGACTATATACAACAAGAGAAAAATTAAACTAGTTGAGGGGTTGTGAGTTTAAGACCACAGAGAGCTCTGGCAGAATGTTGCCTGCTAGGCAAATTTCTCTGGCGCTGGGTGTGCACACACTTAAGTGGAATACATGGCTGCATCTAGTCAAAGAAGTACACAAACTACTATACAGAACATCAAACAAATACCATGTCAAACCTTTTTAGCACACCTCTAGTGCTACTATGCAGTGGCCTTTGTACTAAATAGATGTCCCTTTATTATGGCGTTTTATTTAGTGGGTGTTTAGATGGGCTCCGTTTCCACGTGCTTAGAGGGCAAGATTTTATTTCAGTTCTGCCCCACTTTTAGTATTTAGTTACATCCTAAGACATTGTTTTGATTTTTGCAATATTTGTTTTTTTGTTATGAAAGCCCTTGGCTATGGAGCGGTTTGTCAGTCCTATTCTATATTATTACTAAGAATGTTCCGTCAATCTGTGAACTGTAAATAGAAAATACATGTCAGTCAAGCATATATCAGTAGGGAAATAGGTATAGTTATTCCTTGAATGTTTGTTTTATAAAATCCAAGTTCTGGAAAACGAAATACTATTTGTCATTACAGTGCATAGATTGTAAGAATCAAGAAAAAGAACATGGAATAAGTACATTGCCATGCAACTGACTTATGTGAGGGCAGTTTTTACCACTGTCATAAACAGTTATCTGGATAAGAGAAATATTTACAGAAATATTTCTCTGTAACATATTAACATACAGACTGAAAACTGAACTAATTAGAACAATGGAAGAATGCAAAATAACTCACATATCCCATGTAGCCCTTGACATATTGTATTGTACTAATGTTTCTGGATTTGGGGTCAGGAAGGAATTTCCCCCCAGGTCAGATTGACAGAAGGGAGATTTTTTCACTTTCCTCTGTAGCATGGGACCTGGGTCACTTGCAAGTTTAAACTAGAGTAAATTGTGGATTCTCTGTAACTTCAAGTCTTTAAATCATGATTTGAAGACTTTAGTAATTCAGCCAGAGGTTCTGGGTCTATTGCAGGGGTGGGTGGGTGAGGTTCTGTGGCCTGCAATGTGCAGAAGATCAGCCTAGATGATGATGATGGTCCCTTCTGGCCTTAAAGTCTCTGAGTCTATGAGAAGCTGCAGGAGAAAATGTATTTAATACAGTTTGAAGAAGAAACGGTAAACATCTGGCCCAGCTAGGCCTTAATTTCTGTGCAATATGTACATAGAACTCCAATTAGCATTATGGAAGATGATCTGTGGAAGTAAATATCGTCCCTAATGTAAAGGCCACAAATCATAACAGCTTTAGTATGCCATTTAACAAGGCATTCACTGTTCTCCAGTCTCATATAATCATGGAAATATCATTGCCTCTCTCTGGATTTTTCCCTTTTACATGCTTATGCAGACAGTTTGCTTGGCTTTACTCACTAATGTGGTTAAATTTGTAGGCTTCTTGATGACTGCCACTGTTACAGAGCACATCTCTTTCAATGTGCTCCTTTTTCCTGGCGATAATACAATGGCTCTGATTCATAGACTGCAGGATAGTGGTTGTAAAGTTGCTGGAGCTTACTGCCTCTTGGCACTAGGGATCAAGTTCAGCCATGATGTAAGCATCGCTAGTGAGGAGAACACACCAAGCTTCAATTTGGCCCTAGGGGTTTAGCTCCTCTCACTACTTTTCTCTTTCACTACATTTCAGGACTAGAAGAAAAATGCAAGCATTTCCATATCACACTGTATAATTTAACAGAACCAGGAAGACTAATATTTTGCCTAGCAGTTTTTGTAGCTTGTATAGACGAATTTTTTATACCCACTCTCCTCCCACTTCCTCCCCTACCGCAATGTGGAACATTTTGAAGAGCCAGGATTACAGGCCCTTTTACTACAGGGACATTGCTAATCTTTTATAAATTAGGGCTGGATGAATCCTGCAAAGATCTTCTCTAAATATTCTTCCTTTGTTTTCATTCTAAAGCAAATATGATTCAATTCTGTTTTCAACCTTTTTGTGTTCACTAAGACTGGCTGAATATTTTCTCTTGAAGCTGATTTTCAGGGGAAAATTTGTTCTTTTGACTAAATAACATCTTTTATGAAAAGGGTCTGGTTTCTGCAGAAAATTTTGACTTTTCATCAAAAAATACAAACACCCAAAGGAACTTTTTTCTTCGTCAGATTTCAGATTTTATTTGTGGGCCAGGTTCCATAGCCCAATTACATTTCTCCTCGTGCGCCTTGGCCAGGGAGTCCCATGATGCATTGCAGCAGTTTAGCAAGAGGAGAGACTGTGTTGGCTCATGGGAGATGTAATTCAAACAGGGAGCCAGGCTCATAGATGAGAATGAGGGTACAAGCTTCCCAAATTACAACTCCCATAGCAATTTTCAGTTTCTGGCCAAAAGATTTTGGTTTATAAAATTTTGCTAAAATTTCAATTTTTTGTGTGGAAAACTTCAATGAATACTTAATTTTTTTCTTTTCCTAAGAAATTTCCATGGGGAAAAAATCTCTACTTTCTAACCAGCTTTAGGGTTTACATTACAATGAACAAGCTTATTGGCAGGAAAGTTCACAGAAAAGATGTATTTCAAGTGAATATGGAAGAATCTGAG
Source organism: Mauremys mutica (assembly GCF_020497125.1). NCBI lineage: Eukaryota > Metazoa > Chordata > Testudines > Geoemydidae > Mauremys > Mauremys mutica. The sequence goes on along the minus strand of NC_059072.1, from coordinate 286,280,690 downwards.
CATTCATACTAGAAATTTGCTTCTAAGAATTCTGCTAATCAAATCAATGAACAGACATAGCTGTGGCCTGTTTTTTTTTTCAAACTTTAGCAGCAGAGCTCAAATTTTGAATACTGAATACTTGCAACTATTGCTATAGCACAATCTACAGAATTAGCTTGGTTTCGCCATACAGTACCATAATCCTATTGGTTTTAAAGCCATAGTCAGATAATGGTCCCTTTATTTCTATGCCATTGCCAAAGCATCCATCGGCTTAAAATATCAGATGGGAATGAAAATGGTGCTGCCATGGGGCAGATGTTTAATACGTGTACTGCACTATTCTGTTCTTACCTCTTTGTGTTTATCACTGCATTAATTTTTTTCTGTTGTTCCAGTCTATTTAAAAGAAATATACAAATTATCACGTGAGCTACATAATATCATTATTTTTCATTGGCTGGCAGTAGGTCATATTCTTTAAATAGGGAATGCATGACGGTCAGCTATGAATTACAAGGTGCATTCTGGGCAGCTATCCCACAGTTCCCGCAGTCCCCGCTTCCCATTGGAATGCTGGGTAGAGCCCCCAATGCCTGCTGGGGGAAAAATGTGTCGAGGGTGGTTTTGGGTAACTGTCGTCATTCAACCATCACTCCCGCCCTCCCTCCCTGAAAGCGCCGGCGGGAAATCTGTTTGCGCACTTTTCTAGTCAGTGATAGCGCGGACGCCACAGCACTGTGAGCATGGAGCCCGCTGCGATCATCGCTGCACTTATGGCCGTTGTCAACTCCTCGCACTTTATCGTCCACCTCTTCCACAGTCAGCTGCTGAGAAATCGGGCGAGGATGCTCCGGCAGCGCGGTGAGGACAGGAAGTCACAGAGTGGCACAGACCTGTCACAAAGCAGGGTACGCCGCGCAGTGGAGATCATGGTGGCAATGGGTCAAGTTCATGGTGTGGAACGGCGATTCTGGGCCCGGGAAACAAGCACGGACTGGTGGGACCGCATAGTGCTGCAGGTCTGGGATGAATCACAGTGGCTGCGAAACTTCAGGATGCGTAAGGGCACTTTCCTTGAACTGTGTGACTTGCTGTCCCCTGCCCTGAAGCGCCAGGACACCCGGATGCGAGCAGCCCTGAGTGTGCAGAAGCGAGTGGCCATAGCCCTCTGAAAACTTGCAACGCCAGACGGCTACCGGTCAGTAGCGAACGACTTTGGCGTGGGCAAATCTACCGTGGGGGTTGCTGTGATGCAAGTAGCCCACGCAATCGTTGAGCTACTGCTCTCAAAGGTAGTGACCCTGGGAAACGTCCAGGTCATCATAGATGGCTTCGCCGCGATGGGATTCCCAAACTGCGGTGGGGGTATAGATGGGACTCACATCCCTATCCTGGGACCGGCCCACCAGGCCAGCCAGTATCTTAACTGAAAGGGCTACTTTTCAATGGTGCTGCAAGCACTGGTGGACCATAGGGGACGTTTTACCAACATCTACGTCGGGTGGCCGGGCAAGGTTCATGACGCGCGTGTTTTCAGGAACTCTTGTCTGTTTAGACGCCTGCAGGAAGGTAGTTTCTTCCCGGACCACAAAATAACTGTTGGGGATGTGGAGATGCCTACAGTGATCCTCGGGGACCCAGCCTACCTGCTAATGCCCTGGCTCATAAAGCCCTATACAGGCGCCCTGGACAGTGATAAAGAACTCTTCAACTACCGGCTGAGCAAGTGCAGAATGGTGGTGGAGTGTGCTTTCGGACGTCTCAAGCGGAGATGGAGGAGCTTACTGACTCGCTCGGATCTCAGCGAAACCAATATCCCCATTGTTATTGCAGCTTGCTGTGTGCTCCACAATCTCTGTGAGAGCAAGGGGGAGACCTTTATGGCGGGATGGAAGGTTGAGGCAAATCACCTGGCTGCTGATTACGCTCAGCCAGACACCCGTGCGATTAGAAGAGCCCAGTGGGAAGCGCTGTGCATCCGGGAGGCTTTGAAAGCTAGGTTCCTCAGAGAGCAGGGTAACCTATGACTGTCCAGTCTCTTTACAGAGAAGCTGAACCTGCCCCTGTTTCAGTTACTATTGACTTTTTTCAGCGGTTACATACCCCCTTCACCAGGTTTCCCCCCTTCCAACACACGTTTAAAAATAAAGTTATTGGAACATTTTTAATTAACAAAGTTTTCTTTACTAACAAATTCGCGTTAAAGGGTTCAAACAGGGACGCAGACTGTGGTGGGTACGGTGTGCAGTGATGTACAGACCGCTTCTACACTCGAGGAATGACAGGCTCCTGCTCCTACAGCGGTCTCTGGGGGGAGGACGGTTACAGGAGGGTGTGCAGGAAGGGGTGGGTTTGCAGGAAGGGGTGAGGGGTGTGTGGGAAGGGTGAGTAGGTGTAGGGGGATGATGGCTCTGGCTGGGGCTCAGGGCATCGGAGAGGCTCATGGCTAGGGTGGAAGGGCATGGTAAGGGCAGCCTGCCTTGCCATTTGTGGATGCCAGGCGCTCGGACCCTGGGGCAGCATACACCTCCCAGACTGACCTGGGGCAGCAGACACCTCCCAGAGTGACCCGGGTGCCTAGTGACTGCACTCTGTGTGTGACCTGCTGTTGATCCTGCCCCCATGTCTGTACCCTGGTAATGGTGGCTGTCCTATGCAATTAACAAACCCCTATCTCCCCTTCACACAAAGTCTTCTGCAAAGAAACATGACGGAAACAGTAATTAACAGCAAACTATTTTTAATACTCAACTACACAGTTGGGGGATGAAACTGGGATTTGGGATTGGGTGAGCCAGGAAGGGAAGCAATTCTCATACTTTAGGGAATGAGAGCTGTTTGTTACATGAGCGCTCTGCTGGGGTGGAGTGACAGTTTTCACGGCCCCTAGCGTCCCTCCTTCTTGTTATTTTGGGTGGGGGGGGACAGGACTTTGTGGCGGGGGAGGGCAGTTGCAGATACAGTTCAGGGGGGCTCTATCCTCCTGCCTGCGGTCCTGCAGAACACCCACAAGGCGCCGGAGCATGTCCGTTTGCTCCCTCATTAGGCCAAGCAGCGTTTGAGTCGCCTGCTGGTCTTCCTGCCGCCACCTGTCCTCCCGTTCGCTGTGTGAGCGCTGGTGCTGACATAGGGTCTCCCTCCACTGGCTCTGCTGGGCCGCCTCGGCTCTGGAGCAGGCCATCAGTTCAGCGAACATCTCGTCCCGAGTCTTTTTCTTTCGCCGCCTAATCTGCGCCAGCCTCTGTGAGGGGGATGCCGGGGCAGGTCGGGAAACAGCCGCAGCTGTGTGATGGGAAAAAGGAAGTGATTTCCTTGCAAAGATACATGTTTGCGAACACTGAACACAGTCTAGTCTGTTTCTGTGAACAAGACCATACACGGCACCTATCTCATGCGCTCTCAGGACAAGTTCGAATTTTCGGCATTCGCTTTCATTGCCTGGGTCTTGCACTGGAGATCAGACAAGCGGGGCAGGACAGCAGAATCCGTGTAGCAGCCAGGCCTGGTAAGCAGTAAACTTTAGGCTGCTTAAAAGTTAATGGATAGCAGTGCCCTCCTGCTGCAGGCAATCTGGAAAGCATAAACTCTGACCCTGTTCCACCCCCTCGCGGCTGTCCCTGGGAAAGATCCCTGTATGCTTCCCCTCTGCAGCCTCCACCACGTGGCTGTTAAACGACGCTTATTGTTATGCAAAGGAAAAGTGAAGCATTCCCAATAGTAACACTAATTCCCCTAATTAGATGCAGCAGTCGCCGAGCGAGATCACCCTGAGGCGGGTCACTAAGAGAGACAGAGAGCATATGCTGCGTGAAACCCTGCACAGACCAGGGCCCTATGCTGCCATGCTCGTCGAGGCAATGCTCCCACTGTACGTGAGGATAGCCTGGCGCGGAAGAGTGTGCTTCCACGGAGCACCCAATAAGGCACCTCTCCCCAGGAACCTCCTGCGGAGGCTTTTCGAGTACCTCTACGAGAGCTTCGTGGAACTCTCCCAAGAGGATTTCTGTTCTATCCCCATATGCATTGACCTTCTTTTCATATAGTTTTTATTCCTGTTTTTTAAAAAATAAATATTTACATGTTTATAGCACTTACCTACTGATCCTTCCCCTGATTCAGAGTCCGGGTTAACGGCTGGGGAGGGTTGGTAGGGGATCTCTGTGAGGCTGATGAAGAGATCCTGGCTGTCGGGTAAAGCAGTATTGTAAGCGCTGTCGCCTGCCTCGTCCTCCACAAACCCTTCCCCATCTTCCCCATCCGGGAACATCGCCGAGAAACTGCCCGTCGACACAATCCCATCCTCAGAGTCCACGGTCACTGGTGGGGCAGTGGTGGCAGACCCACCGAGAATGGCATGCAGTGCCTCGTGGAACCGGCATGTCTGGAGCTGGGCTCCGGAGCGTCCGTTTGCCGTTTTGATTTTTTGGTAGCCTTGTCTCAGGTCCTTGATTTTCACGCGGCACTGCGTTGCATCCCGGCTGTATCCTCTGAGTGCCATGGCTTTGGAGACCTTCTCGTAGGTCTTTGCATTCCGTTTTTTGGAGCGCAGCTCCGAAAGCACAGACTCATCGCCCCACACAGCGATCAGATCCAAGACTTCCCGGTCAGTCCATGCTGGGGCCCTCTTTCTACTCTGAGATTGCATGGACCCCTCTGATGGAGAGCTCTGCATCGTTGCCGGTGCTGCTGAGCTCGCCCCGATGTCCAACCAGGAATTGAGATTCAAACTGGCCAGACAGGAAAAAGAATTCATATTTTCCCGGGGCTTTTCCTGTATGGCTGATCAGAACATCTGAGCTCGGATTGCTGTCCAGAGCGTCAACACAGTGGTGCACTGTGGGATAGCTCCCGGAGCTACTAAGGTCGATTTCCGTCCACACATAGGCTAACTCGACATAGCCATGTCGAATTTAGCGCTACTCCCCTTGTCGGGGTGGAGTACCGAATTTGAACTAAAGAGCCCTCTAGGTCGAACTAATTAGCTTCCTGGTGTGGACGGTTGCACGGTTAAATCGAATTAACGCTGCTAAATTCGACATAAACTCCTAGTGTAGACCAGGCCTAAGATGCTTCTATTGGTCCTGATGCAGAAACTACTATGTACTATGGCCAGTACTGTGTTGAAGGCATTGATGGTGCAACGGCACAAACAACGTCTCTCTTGGCATTATGCCATATAAATTGAAGTCACTGTGAAATAAACCATCAGCTATGTGAATTTCAATTCCGTTTAAAATACAGGAATAAAATCTGTTTGTTAAATGGGGGAAAATATTCCTATATAAAAAAAGAAGAGATTTTTTCATACCCATAAAGTGCATTGCAAACCACAATCAGTTGAATGAAAGCTAAAAGATAAAAATATTTTTAATCAGCTTGGCAATGTCTTTTAAATTATTTCATCTTGGATAAAAAGATTATAAAAGAGTATTGGGCCAGAACCTAAGCTCAGAGAACCCCTCACAGTGGGATAAAGGTCTTTATGTTAGCTGCTCCTCCCAAGTCCAGCACAGGGTATTCTGGGATGTGCTGGAAACATGGCGTATCAGCTGACAGCACATAAGCGGTTGCCTCATGAGATGCACTGGCTGCCTATGAGTGTCAAGATGTAATTCAAAGTGGGTGATACTCTACATAGCAAGAGATACTAGTGTAGTCTCTCCTCACTACCCCCCAGCATGGACTGACTGGGAAGTCTTGGATCTGATCGCTGTGTGGGGCGATGAGTCTGTGCTTTCGGAGCTGCGCTCCAAAAAACGGAATGCAAAGACCTACGAGAAGGTCTCCAAAGCCATGGCACTCAGAGATACTCTACATAGCACTGTCACATTCTGAATTTTCTTTTAGAATGTAGCTCCATCGGCAGCACATTGCACTAGTCTAGTGTGGATGTGACAAAGACACCGATGAGCATAGCATGGGCTGGATCCAAAATAAAATGTTGCACACTCAGCTTGTCAGGCATAGGTTGAACCAACCTTTGAGAGTAACAGTTGCCATTTGAGCATCCAGCAGAAACCTTAGCTCTAATCAAACTCATTCTGAACTTGAATTGCTAAGGACAATGAAAAGAAGGTTACTCACCTGTAGTAACTGTTGTTCTTCGAGATGTGTTTCTCCAATCCATTCCAGTTAGGTGTGCGCGCCGCGCGTGCATGGCTTCTCCGGAACTTTTTTACCCTAGCTACTCCGGCGGGCCGGCTGGCGCCCCCTGGAGTGGCGCCGCTATGGCGCCGGTTATATACCCCAGCCGGCCCGTCCGCTCCTCAGTTCCTTCTTGCCGGCTACTCCGACAGTGGGGAAGGAGGGCGGGTCTGGAATGGATTGGAGCAACACATCTCGAAGAACAACAGTTACTACAGGTGAGTAACCGTCTTTTCTTCTTCGAGTGATTGCTCCAATGCATTCCAGTTAGGTGATTCCCAAGCCTTACCTAGGCGGTGGGGTCGGAGTGAGACGTGGCAGAGTGTAAAACTGCTGAGCCGAAGGCTGCGTCGTCTCGAGACTGCTGCACCAACGCGTAGTGGGAGGCGAAGGTGTGGACCGAAGACCAGGTGGCCGCTCTGCAGATGTCCTGGCTAGGGACATGGGCCAGGAAGGCGGTAGACGAGGCGTGTGCTCTCGTGGAGTGAGCGGTGAGGCGGCACGGCGTCACGTGAGCCAGCTCGTAGCATGTCCGGATGCATTGCGTTACCCAGGAGGAGATGCGCTGGGAAGAGACCGGCTCGCCTTTCATGCGATCGGCGACTGCTACGAAGAGCTGTGTGGAACGCCGGAAGGGCTTCGTCCGTTCGATGTAAAAAGCAAGCGCTCGACGGACGTCGAGGGTGTGGAGCTGTTGTTCCCGAGGCGTGGTATGGGGCTTCGGGAAGAAGACCGGAAGAAAGATGTCTTGATTAAGGTGGAAAGCCGAGACCACCTTTGGCAGGAAGGCCGGTTGAGGACGAAGCTGCACCTTATCTGCGTGGAAGACGGTGTAGGGCGGGCCCACCGTCAACGCTCGGAGCTCCGACACTCGTCTTGCCGATGTTATGGCAACCAGGAAGGCCGTCTTCCAGGAGAGGTAAAGGAGAGAGCATGTGGCCATAGGCTCGAATGGTGGACACATGAGTCTGGCCAGGACGAGGTTCAAGTCCCAGGTCGGGGCAGGACGTCGAACCGGCGGGTATAAGCGGTCGAGGCCTTTCAGGAAGCGGGAGACCATCGGATTGGAAAAGACGGAGCGACTCTCCACCGATGGACGAAAGGCGGACACTGCTGTGAGGTGGACCCTCAAGGAGGAAACTGCCAAACCTTGCTCCTTAAGGTAGCAGAGGTAGTCCAGGATGGTAGGGACAGGTACCACGAATGGGTTGAGCCCCTGTTGGTCACACCAGAGTGCGAACCTCTTCCATTTTGCCAGGTAGGTGGAACGAGTGGAAGGCTTTCTGCTTTCCAACAGGACTTGTTGCACGGCCGCCGAACAATCCCTCTCTGCGTGGGTCAACCACGCAGGTACCAGGCTGTAAGATGGAGGGACTGCAGGTTCGGATGGTGGAGCCTGCCGAAGTCCTGCGTGATGAGGTCCGGCCATAACGGGAGCGGGATGGGATCCCGAACGGAGAGCTCGAGGAGCAGGGTGTACCAATGCTGCCTCGGCCAGGCCGGAGCCACGAGTATGACGGTGGCTCGATCCCTCCGAAGCTTCTGGAGCACTCTGTGTACGAGCGGGAACGGAGGGAAGGCGTAGAGGAGGTGAGTCTCCCAGGGATACAGGAAGGCGTCCGACAGAGAGCCCGGCGAGTGACCCCGGAACGAGCAGAACTGGAGACACTTCCTGTTCGCCTTGGAAGCGAAGAGGTCGACCCGGGGAAACCCCCACCTCTGGAAGATCGAGTGTGCAACGTCGGGACGAAGGGACCACTTGTGGGAGAGAAACGACCTGCTGAGATGGTCGGCCAGCGTGTTCTGCACTCCCGGAAGAAAAGACGCTTCCAGGTGAATGGAGTGGGTCACGCAGAAGTCCCACAGGAGGATCGCTTCCTTGCAGAGGGGAGACGAGCGAGCTCCGCCCTGCTTGTTCACGTAGAACATTGCTGTTGTATTGTCCGTGAACACTGTCACACAGCGGCCGTGCAGGTTGGACCGAAAGGTGTGACATGCGAGGCGGATCGCTCGGAGCTCGCGGACATTGATGTGGAGTGCGAGCTCGTGCGCTGACCAGAGGCCTTGAGTGTGAAGGTCCCCCAGGTGAGCCCCCCATCCGAGCGCAGAGGCGTCCGTGGTCAACGTTGCCGATGGCCGAGGAGGGTGGAACGGGACTCCGGTGCACACGACCTCCGGGTCGAGCCACCAGCGGAGGGAGTCGAGGGTCGTCCTGTTGACCGTGACCACCATGTCGATGGAGTCGCGACGCGGGCGGTACACCGTCGCGAGCCAGGACTGGAACGGACGGAGGTGGAGCCGCGCATACGCGGTGACATACGTACATGATGCCATGTGGCCTAGGAGGCGAAGGCATGCCCGCACCGTCGTAGTCGGGAAATTGACGAGGTCCCGGATGAGGGAGACCATTGTCTGGTGCCGAGCTCGAGGGAGAGAGGCTCTGGCCACCGTGGAATCGAGGACCGCGCCGATGAATTCGACGCGCTGTGTCGGAATCAAAGTGGACTTGTCGACGTTGATGAGAAGGCCGAGCCGCCGAAAGAGAGCCAGGATCTCTGTTAGCTGATTCCCCACCAGTTGTCGGGACTGACCTCGAATCAGCCAGTCGTCCAGATACGGGTAAACATGTATCTGACTCCGTCGTAGGGCTGCGGCGACGACCGCCATGCATTTGGTGAACACTCTGGGGGCGGTCGACAGGCCGAACGGCAACACGGCGAACTGGTAGTGGGCGTCGTTGACCACAAACCGAAGGTAGCGCCGATGAGGGGGGTAGATAGCGACATGGAAGTAGGCGTCCTTCATGTCGAGGGCAGCAAACCAGTCTCCCGGATCCAGGGAGGGAATGATGGTCCCCAAGGTGACCATGCGGAACTTGGGCTTGAGCAGGTATCTGTTCAGCCCGCGAAGGTCCAGGATAGGACGTAGCCCGCCTTTCGTCTTGGGGATGAGGAAATACCTGGAGTAAAATCCCCTGCCCCGCCTGGAGGGAGGCACCTCCTCGATGGCACCCACGCTCAACAGAGTCTGGACCTCTTGTATGAGGACTTGCTCGTGAGAGGGGTCCCTGAAGAGGGACAGGGAAGGTGGGTGGGAAGGAGGGGGTGAAACAAACTGGAGACGGTATCCCGAGTGGACCGTGCTGAGTACCCAGCTGTCCGACGTCACACGGGACCACGCCGAGAAGAAGCGGGAGAGGCGGTCGTGAAATAAACGGGAAGGATCCGGAGGGGAGAGTGATGTGCAGCCCTCGTGCGTCCCATCAAAAGGGTTGCTTGGCCGCGTGCGGGGCTTTGGAAGCGGCCTGCCCCTGGTTTCGGCGGTTGCCCGATGGGCGATGGCGATTTTGGGCCGGTCGCCGAGCCGGGTAGGGTCGGTACCGCGACTGATACCGGGAAGGCTGTGGGCGGAATGGCCTGCGCTGCGTCACCGGCGTATGCATACCGAGTGTACGTATCGCCACCCGGCCATCCTTTAGAGACTGGATCCGCGAGTCCGTCTTCTCCGAGAATAACCCCTTGGTGTCAAAGGGCAAATCCTGGAGAGTATACTGTACTTCCGGAGGCAGGGTCGAAGATTGGAGCCAGGCGATGCGCCGCATCATGACCCCCGATGCTAAGGTGCGTGCCCCTGAGTCCGCCACGTCGAGGGCGGCTGTAATGGAGGACCGAGAGGATCGCCTCCCTTCTTCCAACATAGTGGTGAAGTCCTGGCGGGATGTCGACGGCAGGAGGTCAGAGAACTTGTCCAGAGATGTGAGTATGTCAAACACGTATCTGGCCAGGAGGACCAGCTGGTTACCAATCCTCATCTGCAGACCCCCCGCAGAATAGACCTTTCGGCCGAGCAGGTCCATCCGTCGTGCGTCCTTTGACTTTGGAGCAGGGGCCGGCTGGCCGTTTCGCTCTCTATCATTGACGGACTGTACAACTAGGGAGTCCGGAGCCGGATGCACATACAAGTACTCATAGCCCGTGGGAGGGACTGAGTACTTTCTTTCGACGCCACGGGCTGTGGGAGGCACAGATGCGGGCGTTTGCCAAATAGTGGTGGCGTTCCTTTGGACTGTGCGCACAAAAGGTAACGCAACCCGTACTGGCATGTCTGACCCCACCACGTTTGTGATGGGGTCCTCGTCCTCCTTTACCTCCTCCACAGGGAGGGCCATAGCCGTCGCCACATGGCGGAGCAGGTCCTGATGCGCCTTCGCATCAACGGGGGGCGGCTCCTTTGACGCCGCGCCGGCCACCGCCTCATCGGGTGAGGATGCGGAGGATAACTCCTGGACGACCTCGGCCGACGAGGGGTCCACTGCGTGGTGCGCTGGGGGTTCGGAGGGGCCCTCTGACTCCACCGGAATAGCTGGTAGTGGTGATGGCGGTGGTCGAGATATCGACGCCTCTGGGACTCTGCGCTGGGCCCCTGGAGGCCCCGGCAGAAAGGGCACACCATCCGACTCATATTGGGCCCATGGCACCCAAAATCCACACTGCTGCGCACCGCGAGGCTGGGCTGGTGGCGTCGGAGGCGGGAGCCCATAGGCTTCTGCGCCGGAGGCGACCGACTCAGGGCGAGAAGGCCAGGGAGGTGCCGAGGAGATTCCAGGGCATACCGCAGCGGGATGCCCTTCCACTCGGTGCCGGGAAGGCGACCTCGCATGACTCTCTCCACGGTGCCGGGAGCTCGACCGGCGCCGGGAGCTCGACCGGTGCCGGGGGCTGGAGCGGTGCCGGGAGCTCAACCGATGCCGGGAGCTCGACCGGGAGTAAGATCTCCGGTGCCGGGAATGACCACGGTCATTGCGGTGCCGGGAGCTCGACCGGTGCCGGGAGCTCGACCGAGAGCGCGAGCTGCGACGTCTGGAGCGTCCGCGGGAGTTGCGGCGCCGGGAACGGTGCCGTGACAGAGACCGTCGGTGCCGATGCGGTGGCGACTTGGATCTGGTGCGACGCCGGGAGTACGACCGGTGCCGCGAAGAGGAGCAGTACCGGGACTGCGACCAACGAGCAGACTGCGATCGGTGCCGCGATGGAGAGCGGTGCCGGGATCGCGATCGGCGGGACGGGGACCTGTCGACGGTGCGGGAACGAGACCGGGACCGTGTACGACGTCCACGCCGTGATTCCAGGGATGGTGGCCGGATCATCGCGGCCGGTTTTCCCTTGGACACGACAGCCCGCACCGGCGGTGCCGGGGGCCGGAGGCCTGGAGCCTCTAGGAGCTGTATCAGCTCTCGCGCGGAGGCGAATGTCTCCGGCGTTGACGGCGGCCGAGGCTCGACCACGGACGGCACCGGGGAGCGTGGCGGCGCCGGACTCGACGGCCCTTGCGGCGCCGGAGTCACCGGTGCGGTGCACGGCTTGTGCAGAGGCACCACGGGGGCTGCAGGCTGCGGAGTCGCTTTGGCAGAGTCCTCTACGCGAGCCTGAGCCAGAGCCTTCGCCAGTCTCTGTTTCCTGGCGGGCGAAAGCGAGCGGTGCCGAGACTTCGTCACCGCCTTCTTCGCCGGCGGTACCGCAGACGTGGAGCGACTCGGTGCCGGCGGTGTGTCCTGCACGGGAGGAGGCCGCGGGACCGGTGCGGGCGGTGCCGCTGGTTGAAGAGACGCCTCCATGAGGATCTGCTTTAGGCGGGTATCTCGATCCTTGCGGGTCCGCGGTTTGAACTTCGAGCAGATCGGGCACTTGTCTGTTCGGTGCCCTTCGCCCAAGCAGCGGAGACAGGCGTCGTGCGGGTCTCCCACGGGCATCGGTCTCTGGCACCCCGTGCAGGGTTTAAAGCCCGGTGCTTTGGGCATGAGCCCGCACCGGCTAAGGCAAAAAAGGGGAAAAAACCCCTTTTTACCTTATCTATCTAACACTAACTATACTAACTAAATAACTACAACTAACTATGGTAACTATATACAACGATGAAGAAGAGAGAAAGCTAGGGACGTGGAGAACTGTTTAGCACTCCACAGTTCCAACTGCCGTCACGGGCGGTAAGAAGGAACTGAGGAGCGGACGGGCCGGCTGGGGTATATAACCGGCGCCATAGCGGCGCCACTCCAGGGGGCGCCAGCCGGCCCGCCGGAGTAGCTAGGGTAAAAAAGTTCCAGAGAAGCCGTGCACGCACGGCGCGCACACCTAACTGGAATGGATTGGAGCAATCACTCGAAGAAGAAGTCCCTCAGTCAAAGCCACCACCATGACATTGGCTTAAAAGTCATGCAATTAAAAAAAATTAAGTATGTGTTATTTTAACTTCTCTTCTGGATTCTGAGCCTTTAGGATTCAAGTTTTCATGTTTCTCTGCAACCACGAGGGCTGGAAACTTCCTTTTTTTTTTTCCTTTCCCCAAATGAAAGTTGAGATTCTCCCATAATCACATAACTCCAGGAGCTGGGGCTTTAAGAAAACACCCAAATATCATGAGACTTACAAATAAAAATTCCCTTCCATTTACAAAACACAGTCACTATTCAAGTCTCTGCGTATAAAATAAGCCTTAGACTGTATTTGGAAGAAATATGTCTGTGCATTGTAACCAGGTACAGTTTTGGTTTCCTTATTCTGTAATATGCTATAATTATGCCAGTTAGTGTGTTTTTCATATAATTTACATGAAAAAATATAACTTATGCATCTGACATTCTGACCTATATCCCAAGAAATGTAATGCCTAATCCTATCTGTACTAAGTGTTCTACATAGATGTGTATCTATTTCAAGCTTGCTGGGACCTTTCAGCACTTCCAATTTTCTTAGCTGGCAAAGCATAGATCTGATATTTGTGAATGTTGCCAGATCACTCGGGAGGGCTGGGATGTCTGGATTTGATGCATAATTCAAATCTTAAAACATTCAAGCCCTTTGAAGTAGTGGCAGAATTTGTAGTCCAGAATTAACATAATTCATGTATTAATTTATGTCAGTAGTTGAGCCTATTTTATACATCCTGTCACTGAAAGTATATTTATACCTTTAGCAATTTACAAATACCCTTGCTGGAATTGATCAAACAAGACAAGATTCCTTTTGGCTATTGCCTCTGAAATGAACTACACAACACAAATATTCCATTCCGTAGTGGAAATTGCATTTCTTCTCAATTAAATAATAAACCTTCTGTTCCTCTGCCACTAACAGAGATAAATATTCTGAGCAATCTTTCCACTGCTTGAAATACCAGATGGGTTTAAAAATCATGGTGCCAAGAGGCAAGGCATTTGATGCACTGGATTGCATTGCTGTTCTTACTGCTTTATATTTAGATTATCAATGAACTAACCTCACTGGGCTTCCATTAGTTAAAAGTAGATCACCCTTTCTGTTATTTCTGATCCCAACAGCTAAGATCTGAAATAAACTGCTGGAGGCTTGAACCTTTTGAATAAACATAGTAGGCCAAACTCAGACCTGAAATAAATCCATTCAGTCAACAGAATTACTCCAGCAATGAATTTGGTCCACAGTATATTGGTTAGGAAAAAAGTTAAAGCTAATGTCAGTTTGGGGAATCACTTAACCTGCTTAGATTCAGCCTTATTACAAAATCTTCTTTGCAGCTTGCAAAGAGCACATGGAGCTCCTGATATGGAGTGCATTTGTGGTCATAATAGAATCATGGCGAACTGAATGGAAAAATATGTGTTTGAGCACTTAAAGCTAGACTTGTAGACCACAAAACGGACTTCACAAGTAGAGGTCAAGGTGGCACTAATTGAGACAAGATTATACTTAATGGAGAGTCACCTGGATTGAATTAAGTGCATTTTCTTGGACATAGCAGGCTGAAATCAGGATAAACAAACTATTCCAGAATTCCTAGGTGACCTCCTAATAATTATGACCGAATTTGAATTTCAGAACCCCAAAATTAGACGTTATATAACAGTGCACATTGCTACTCGGGAGGTCTGTTTGTTGTGATGAACAGAACATAAAGTAAATCCTTCACACACAATACTGCAGGTGGAGACTGTATTAGCAATATCTCCACCCAATACAGCTAATGAGCCTCCAGTGTAAAAACATTTCTGTAATTCTCCGTTTTCACATTTTCTTCTTTTGTGGAGAATTTGATACCAAAAGAAGCCTAATTGCCTTGTTTTCAGTTCCATAAACTGCTGACATGCCACTTGACATGAAGCTGGGGGGAGATGTAGCTATGCTGGAGGGTAGGGATAGGGTCCAGAGTGCCCTAGACAAATTGGAGGCTTGGGCCAAAAGAAATCTGATGAGGTTCAACAAGGACAAGCGCAGAGTTCTGCACTTAGGACAGAAGAATCCCATGCACCGCTACAGGCTGAGGACCGACTGGCTAAGCAGCAGTTCTGCAGAAAAGGACCTGGGGATTACAGTGGATGGGAAGCTGGATATAAGTCAGCAGTGTGCCCTCATTGCCAAGAAGGCCAACGGCATACTGGGCTGTATTAGTAGATTTCCAGTAGATCAAGGGAAGTGATTATTCCCCTCTATTCAGCACTGGTGAGGCCACACCTGGAGTATTGCATCCAGTTTTGGTCCCCCCACTATTGAAGGGATGTGGGCAAATTGGAGAGTCCAGCCGAGGGCAACAAAAATGATTAGGGGGCTGGGGCACATGACTTATGAGGAGAGGCAGAGGGAACTGGGCTTATTTAGTCTGCAGAAGAGAAGAGTGAGGAGGGATTTGATAGCAGCCTTCAACTACCAAAGAGGATGGAGCTAGGTAGTTCTCAGTGGTGGCAGATGACAGAACAAGGAGCAGTGGTCTCAAGTTGCAGTGGGGGAGGTCTAGGTTGCATATTAGGAAACAGTATTTCACTAGGAGAGTGGTGAAGCACTGGAATGGGTTACCTAGGCAGGTGGTGGAATCTCCATCTTTAGAGGTTTTAAGGCCCGGTTTGACAAAGCCTTGGATGGAATGATCTAGTTGGGGATTGGTCCTGCTTTGAGCAGAGGGTTGGACTAGATGATCTCCTGAGGTCTCTTGCAACCCTAATATTCTATGATTCTATGTGCTTTGGTTAGCCACATATGGTAAGTCCACTAGCAAGTTCATTTCCACTCTGCATGTAAACTTTTGGGGCCACCAATTTTGTTTTCCTTGTAAACTTTCTTTTTTTTTCATTGTATTTTAACCGTGAAAGTATATATCTGTCTGAAAATACTGCCTAAGCTACTGACGATAGTGTGCACACAGCTCACTGTCTATAGCTCCATCTATAGTGTAGAATATATGCCCTGTATGCTGTGGTGATATCAAAGAGGTAAACTAATAGTCATGTAATAAATTTCATTTAATCTTGCACATTTGACTGTCTCTACTGAACTACAATTTCTAATTATTTTCCCTCAGGATTGTGTCTGAGATTCCAACTCTAAGCAGCTTTGAACACCTGCCATTTAAAAATAATCAGCCTGCCAGTGTTTACCTTTATTTCACTGAGTATTGGAACAGGCCCTTAAAATCCAATATTTCATAGTATTGGCTAGTAGGGCTAGACATAGATATTTCATGCCACTAAAAATGGGAGAATCTAGATTTTCAGTGGGACACAAAACACTTGCTTTATAGGTCTGATAAATTCTGAAATATTGTACCTGATAATGGTGCTATTATTCTGGATAGACGTATTTTAGGTAAGTTTGAAACATTTCTAAAGTGTTAATTATATTTTTCCTTTCCTTCCCAGGCCTGTACAGTTGCACTTGTGAGATTAAGGAAGCTGGGTATCAGGGTGAAGGAGAGGAAAAGTAACTTATTTTTTTTAAACTCACATAAACATTTCTAAAATACAGCATGTGACATGTACAAAGCTGTGAAGGAGTGATGAGGCATAAAGGTTTAACTGGGAGTTCTTTGGCATAACCTGTATGACCCAGTTTTGCTTTCTCGGCTTGTGAGTAATGCAGCCATTCAAAACTTATGCTGATAAAACCTGAATGCCACACTACTCCATCATGTGTTCCTCCCAGATAGAAGAGCACCAGCTCAATCACACAAAAGGAGAGTGCCAGCCAGTGTATTATTATCATCATAATAATAAATAAATAAATAAATAAGCATACTAATACTTTGCTTTTCTGGAGTGCCTTCTAGCCAAGGATCTCCAAGTGCTCTGCACACATTAATTAAACCTTACAACATCCCATCTGGCTGGCAGTGAGTGTATTTACATACCTATATCACATCAGATAGAGGATACACAGAGAAAGCACAGCCCACCCCGAGGCCCTCTGAACACAGTTTGGCTGCTGGCATGAATGGGGCCAAATTGTGTTTAGCACCTGATGCTTGAAGTGGACTGATCCTTTGAGAATGAGGGGCTGAGTTCACTTTCAGTGGGAGGTTCTGAAGACAAGTTGGTCCTATTTATGTCAACAGACAAATCTGAGTGGTCAGCCATGGTGGATGGAAGACTGAGCAGGCATGTTTGATATTGGGCATCCTTAGTTTAATTTTTAGTACTGACTAGCATTTAGAGTATACATCAGTGTATACAGTCTGCCCATGCTGTCTCTTCCTATGCACACACATAACCTTCTCTGCAAGGATTAAAGGCTTGATCTTACACCATTGAAATCAATGGGAGCTTTGATATAGTCTCCAATGACAGCAGGAGCAGGGTTCAGAAGAGACATGCTAACATGGGTGGCACGTGAGCCCCCACTTAAGGGAGGCTAGCTATGTGGCTCTGCCCCTTCAGCCTAAGGCCCCACCCCTACCACCCCCCTTGTCCACCAGAGCCCCGAGCGCCCCCTCCCCTGCGGCCAGAGGATCCGTGTCCAAACCGCCATGGGTCGCGGCCAGAGGACCTCTATTCGAACCGCTCTGGGTTGCCCAGCCCCAGCGCCAGCCCCAACGCCGGGCTGCCCGCTGGCCACCCCCTCCTCCGCAGATTGCCTCATCCTTCCTTCCCCCACCCCACTCAGCCCAGCCACCCCTCTACACCCCCTTTCCACCAAGCTGAGCACTCCCCCCGCCCATCGCAAAACTTGAACATGTAAAAAAACTTGGGAGGAGCATTTGCTACCCCCCCCAGGTACCCCTAATTGCTGCTGGCCTGCTGCTAACCTGGATGGAGTCCTGGAGAGGAGCAGCCAGGCAGGGGCGGGTGGAGAACACTCAGATTTTCTATGCGCCATGCAGGTTCCCAGGTGGCTGCGTGGGGGCATCATACATAAGCTATGACTTCTGATGGAAGCCCACTCCCAGCAGGGAAGGGAAGAAACGGGGCCACCGTCACCCTGGCATCTCGTGGAGGGTTGGCAGTTGTGCTGGGAAGGTTTAGCCTACTCTGGCCTATTATACCCACTACCCATGGTGCCCAAGTTCCATATTAATTTAGAAGCAGTGGTCAAAACCAGAAATAGAAAAGCAATGGCAAAGAGAAGCGTCATTTTTATTTCCACTCTTGCATCCGACGAAGTGGGCATTCACCCATGAAAGCTCATGCTGCAAAACGTCTGTTAGTCTATAAGGTGCCACAGGATTCTTTGCTATTTTTATTATTGACTCTTTGGTGCTGTTTCTAAGACCGCCAGAGAAATGGGGAGAAGACAACAGCAAAGATAGAAAATACAGCTCCAGTCTTTGCTTTTGTCCCCATTTGCAGTCTCACTGCTGAAAAAACACAGGCAGGGCACATGGTCTTATCAGCCACTTTGAGACATGGCAAACTTGTATCAGCACTGGGCAGATTAGGACAATACTTTTAGCTGCCTTCTTTTGGTCACAGCCAGTGTTGCAAAATATACAAGCCAGACTCTTATTAAACAGCGGACAAAAGGAGAGAAATAGGAAAGAAAAGAAATAAGGCAATGAAGGAACAGAACACTCAAAGAGGGGGTGAGTGACAAAGTCTTACATCCCAGGTAGTGGTTGGTATTCAGCTGGATCCAGTGCAGGAGATGATGTCATCTGGGTCCCTCTCTTGTTCTGGTTGGGTGAGGACCTCTCTCAGGATCAGGACAACAAAGGCCCCATGATCCTAAAAGATGGTGGGGGTGGCAGTCATGATGGTGAAGCTTGCGCCTTCCTCTTCTTTTAGTCTGCCAGCACTCACTTGTCTCTGAAGACCTTTCTTTTAAGGATCCCAGAAGGGAGTGATAGGTGGAATTCTCTCATTGTTTTGTCCACCATTTAGGCTTTGTTACTGACATACCAATTTTGGTTCATTGATTGAACCACACTTCTTGTTTACTAGGCACGATATTAACAGTCATTAAATTACATCAGTAGGCTTTTTTGTCTTGATTAATTCTGTCTGCCTTTTGCACCTTTTCCCATTATCATTTGTTGTTGTAGGTTATTGTGACATTTAATGAACTTTCACTCACTTTTTACAAGTAAGCTTACAATTAGGCTAAATTGGTTGGCCCTAATTATTACAACAGTGCACAACTAGTAAATTTACTTACAATTAATCTTTTCCCTAAAACATCAATGTGGCAACTCCGGTCCCCATTTGACTGTTTATTAATTGATTTTAATCTGAAATAACAGTGTCCAAGTTGCATTCATCTTTCAAAAATGTTTTGTAAATGATGGAAACTCAAGAAATCAGACTTTCCTAGTTGTTGATGAACTAAATGGCAAACCAAATGTTGAGCCCCGGGCTCCCATTGTACCTTTCTTGTAGTTGTAGTAATGCTCTTTGATAAATGAAACTTTAAGATTTACACCTAATGTGGTACAAGACTCAGCATTTTGTTTGGGGAGTGGCCAAAGCTGGAGGCCAGAAACTTGTATCTCATATACACGTGCAATGCCCCATGTATTTTGTTTAACTAAAACAAAGGTGCTAAGGCTTTGATTTGCAGACATCAAATAAAACTAAAAACAAAGCAGCTTTAGAGAAAGCAAACAGCTGGCTCCCTACATTGCTGACTATTAGGGTTTGTCTACACTTGAAATGCTACAGCTGCACCGCTACAGCTGTGCCACTGTGGTGCTGCAGTGTAGACACTACCTAAGCTGATGGGAGGGGTCTTCCTGTAGCTATAGGTAATCCACCTCCAGTGATTTTCTAGGTGCCTAAAAGTTAGGTGAGTCCCACCAAGCCCAAAGTGATTTGTCCAGGTGGGACAAAATGTTTGGGAGTTAGGCACCTAAGTACCTTGGTGGGATTCACAAAGGTGAAGTCAATTGGACCTAAGTATCTGAGTGGGGATCACAAAGCTATTTAGGCACCTAAATCCCATTGATTTCAATTGGGAGTTAGACACAGAAACATATTTGTGAATC
The DNA here is from genome assembly GCF_020497125.1 of Mauremys mutica. Taxonomy (NCBI): domain Eukaryota; kingdom Metazoa; phylum Chordata; order Testudines; family Geoemydidae; genus Mauremys; species Mauremys mutica. Next base: position 286,261,346 of record NC_059072.1, on the reverse strand, counting down.
CCATCTGACCAAGGTCACACAGAAGTCTGTGGTGGAGAAGGGAATTGAACTTGGGTTGTGACATAGCCACTGGACAACCATCCCCCTCAAAGGTCAAGCAGCAAGTCTGGAGCTGGAAATGTATGCCATTTCTCAGCTCCAGACATGCAATGGTTATTGCAAAGACTGGACCAATGGCCCTTACTTACAGAGACAGCATGCAGCTTGATATTTCTGAGCTGCATGGAAATCTGGGTGCCTATGACATAGAACCACAAAGAATCGTAGTACAGAAGAGACCTCAAGAGGTCCAGTCCCCTGTACTCGTGGCAGGACATGGTTCTCACTTTGCAATGTAATGGTGTATTTTATTAAAATTTTCCTCAGAAAAAGGAAAATTAAGACAAAAAGGACAAGAAACCATATTAACTCTTAGATTGCACTATAGTTGTGGGCTGTCCCACATTAAGGGGAACAATCCAGGTTCCTAGCATGTAAGTACTGGGGTGGCCTCTGGCTATCTTTTCACAGGAATGGATGTTAAATGAACTTCTCCTACCAGGCCAAGGAATAGCTATGGAGCAGTTCCACATGCTATTTTGGCCCAATTACTGATGTCTCCTTCTGTGACTCCACCGTGTTCCCTCCCTGAGGTAGACAGAAGAGTAGAAGCTGTGCTGCTGATGGATCCTCTGGCCCCTGCTGGGACCTGACTTTTGTAGGTATGAGGTAAGTCCTGAGCACTCCTTGCAGAGGTACACTGGCCTCTCAACCAGAGGACTCTCTGTGGCTGCAGGGCTGAGGTTTTGCCTCTGTTAGAATAAACCAATGTAAGAACCGCTGTAGGATATTTAATGCTGTCTAGTGGAAGAAGCTGTTAATGCTGGTGTGGAATGTTAACATTGTTTTGGTTCAAAACACAACACAACCATTGGACTGATTTTCCATAGTAGCATATATGAGCTTAGGTTCTTCAATGTGCATTTTAGAGATGCTGTGTAATTTCTACAATAACTTTTAGTGTTGACATATTTCACCAAAACCTTATCTCCTAGTGACATGGGTTGCCGGGGGGGGGGGGAGGGGGGGGGGGAGGGGAGAGTACACTTCTCTGGAGATGCAAATCTCCTATTTGTCGCTTGAGACAAAGTATTTCAGAAAATACAACATATACACAGGCAGAGGCCACTTGTCAACTGCTCCATACCTACATAAAACTGAACATGACACATTTATGAACTGGCTGATCAAGAGCTAGATGGAAACATAATGACTCCTTCCATTCAGTGTAGGAGAATCCCATACCCACATAGCATTCATGAGAAACACACAGTGCAGATAACAATAAATGTTACAAGAGGAAATGCCTTTAACTGATAAGAAATGGAGCAGATGACAAATCACAAAAGCCTCCGGTGAGCTTCACAGAGGTAGATAACCTTGAGATGTACCTGAATATAAAGATTAAACATGAAACCTATGTTTAGCAGAGATTTATAGAGCTTTGCAAATACCTCGGTTTCACTATTTGCATTTGCATCCATTCTGCACTTTATTGTTAGTTTCTGTCTGTTAACATTTTGTGCAGACACAGAAACATACACAATAAAAATCACCCCAGAAAAAGTTGGTTATTTGAAATGTTTTACAAGGGAATTTTATAGATCAATCTCCCCAGTGACCCAGAAAGGTAACAAAGAAAGGGCACAGTAAAGTCGCATATGGGGCTGTGCAAAATTTAGAAAAAACCACGAAGGATCAAAAATATTGATGTATTTGCGCTCATTGGCCACATCTAGTTACTCATTTCTTGTAAGTGGCAGCCCTGACTATTGTGGGCTGTATATCTATGCTAAGGCAAATATGTGAGACAATAAATAGCTTTGTTAGTCTGCCTCAAGAGCAAGGATAGGGGCTACTGTTGCAATTCAGGCCCCTTAAAGCCTCCCCGGAAAAGTATCCAACAGGAGAATACATGGTCAGCAATTGAGTGGGTAAAAGCATTAAGTGATGGAAGCCCTGCTGACTAATGGCTTAATCGGGAATGGAGGGTCAGAAATTTTAGGTTTAATTTCCAGCTTTTACTGTCTCTCTGTGTGAAGTTAAGACCATTCAAACTTCTGTTAATTGTCTTTATTTCTTCATATATAAAATGGGTATAATACCTGATGAGGGTTGGTTAACAAGGGAAAAAAATATTTTCCAGTGCACAGCCTGAGTATCTGGACAATACATTGGGAATTCCACCGGGGGTGGGGAATGAATCCTACCTATCAAGTACTAGTGCACTCTGTGGCTCCAACTTCCTAGCTTTGTAGGGGGACAAAGGCTGGTAGATATGCATAGAGGTAGATGCTCTATTACGTCCTGGACCATTACCACTTGCTCCTCAGCAGCAGTGCATTGGGAGAGCATGCACTCTGGCTCAGTTTTCTCAAATCTACCCCACCCTGCACAGTGGAACCAGACCACACATCCACAAATACAGGTTTGAGTGAACAGACCTCTATTTGTGATGTGTAATGAATCACAAGGATCAAGGCTGCTGTCTATCGAATCTATTGTCAGATAACAAATGGCTCTTAGTTGTCTGATTCAGTGTCTATATGATCAAAGATGAAGGTGTCTGCTCATGCCTGTTGCTGCTCACATTAATGGAAAATCATTTTGCACAAATAAACTAATTAGTACAAACAGACTCAGCACTTCAAATAACACGTTGAGCCAAAAAAACAAAAGGGAAAAGTAGATGACAATTAGCCTATTGTTCATGCAAATGGAAGAAATAACTTCAGAATCAGACAATAGGTCAAGAGAGTATATTGCGTAGGCGTTCATTGGAGAACAGACTAAACAGGAAGTGATGTATTTTATACTTATAGCACTGTTGGGAGAGAAAGATATTAAATCCAGGCAGAGCACTGAAAGGGAACAAACAACATATTGTGTGGGAGACAACAGTAACAACTTTGAGCAGGGGGAGACACAGGACTATATGGTTTAAAATACATCAGTGGCTTAAGAGACTGTAATTATACTTTACTGGGTATGGCTTTGGTTTATGCACATTTTTTGATAAAGCCCAGAGGTCTCCAAATCTAAAGCATATTGTTTATTTGTTTCTGTGCCTTAATCATTTAAAGCTCTGGTTTCAATTAGAAAAATAATTATAGCAGTTAAAAGTGAACAAATGGAAATGTGAAGGAAAGGGAAATGTTCAGATTTAGGAACAAATTTCACCAAAGAATACAGCGTCCAGTTCAAGTCTCTGTCCTGTATTCACAACCATCCTTGGGACTGGTCCTAATTGCTGTAGAGCTTGCCTGTCCCTTGCGATCATGATCTCCCAATGTTCCGTTGGAACCATGGAAAAGTCAGCCACTAGAGAGAGAGGCTCATGAGTCCAGGAGACAGAACTTTCACAGGGCCTAGTCCTGGACTATGGAATCATGCTGAAACCCACCAATTTCTAAACCAAATACAAAAACTACTTTTGTTTTTTGACTTACAGGGCCGGTGGAAGGATGTTTCACGCCCTAGGCGAAACTTCCACCTTGCACCCTCCCCCCTGCACCCCCACCCTGAGGCACCCCCCTTGTGGCAGCTCCCAACTCTCCGCTCTGAGGCACCCCTCCCCCCCGCCCCAGCTCACCCCTGCTCCGTGCACAAGCACCCCAAGCATGCTGTGGCCGCTTCACTTCTCCCGCCTCCCAGGCTTGCGGCGCCTACGCTGATTGGCGCCGCAAGCCTGGGAGGTGGGAGAAGTGAAGCAGCCACGGTGTGCTCGGGGAGGAGGCAGGGCAGGGGTGAGCTGGGGCGGGGAGTTGCCCTGCGTGCTGCACCCCGCCCCTTACTTGCTGCAGGCGGCCCTCCCTGTGCTCCCCTGCCCCAGCTCCCTCCGCCTAAATGCCGGTGGCGACCAGGGCGGCTGAAGATCCGGCCGCCGCGGTCGCTGCTGAAGAAAATGGCACCCCCGAAATGCCAGTGCCCTAGGCGACCGCCTAGGTTGCCTAAATGGTTGCACCGGCCCTGTTGACTTACCACAGCTTTCCTTCAATAATTGATTCTCTCTCTCCCCATCTCATATGTGTGCACACCCCACCCCCACAAAATGCATCCATACACATAGATACCTGTCACACACGCACCCTTATTCAAAGAAACTATAAATTAATTAAGCTATTTCCCCTACAGACTTGCGGGGGGGGGGGAAGAGTAAGGCGGGGAGGGAGAGTGAGTGTGTGACATATTTGCATTTTTAAATACTTAGTAGGCACTCAGATACCATACAGTAGTGGTAACCCAGTACACAGATAGAAGATATTACACTAACCTTTTTAAAGAAAAGTATTCAACTAGTTTTTAGAGCATTACTGGAAATGTGTGAATAATTTGGCCTTAAATAATCATATTTAAGCAAATTTTTTTTATCATCCTAAGACTTTCCCATTTATATAATTGAGTACTACTCTGATTTGCCCCCGCATGTTACATAGATGTAAAAATATCTATACTTTGTATGGTAGCTTTTAGAAAAGCAAATAAAATCCATTTCTTAACAAATCTATTAAAAATCACTATATGTTTACAGAAAAGATTTTTGTAACAAAGGTTTAATTTAAAAAGTTAATAACTGCATTTCAGAAGATCTGAGTCACCCACAGTAATAATTAGGGGGTTTGTTCTATACAAAATGCTTTATTGAACCTTCATGCCTCCATTCAGATAATTATACAAATGCATACATTTAAAGGTTTAAACTCTATTTCAGTTCACAGCTCAATTCATAGGAAAGTTGAATACAGAAAAGCAATGCACCAACAGAATATGTCTGAGACACCATTAGAAACAATAACACTTCTTCATTTAAATCTTTGAGAATAGACTGGAATAGTCATCCTCTGACAGAATTTCATGAGGGGACTCCCTTTACATTATCATAGGGCAAAAATCACCATTTTACAGTAAGAGGAAAAAAGCTCTGAGTATATTTACAGTACATACACTATACATAAATACAAGAACAACACTTACTTAATATTAATAAACTTATAACATAGGTGTTGCCTAAACACTACATAGTATATAAATGCAGAGGAAACTATTGGGAAATTAGATCTTTAGATGATTTTTTTTAAAAGAAATGTTTTGCAGTTAAAACCCTTTGAAAAGAAAGCAAAAGAAAGATTTAAGGAATTAATACATCTGCTTGCTAGCACTGGTAGTTTTAATTCTTCTCAGTTCAGGACTTTCTATTGACACACTTATCTCTGTCGGGTTATGGACTAGTGACCCTTTCACATCATATTCTAGGAAAGAGAATCAAGATGCTGTACATATTATTCCACTGCTGTGAAGCTTCAGTCCTGAATCCGTTTCGTAAATTAAGGGATGTTTTTGTATTTTTACACAAGAGGTTCATACGAACAATTACTGGCACTTACAAAAATAATGACCTAGCTGAAGGGAAAAATATGGGGCCAAATTCAACCCTGGCCTCAATGTTACACCTAATATCATGGTGGAATTTGCTTCATCTATGTTTGGGTTGGCCAAGAATGATATTTTTTATTATTCTTTTGTTTCTTCACAAACACAGCTGACAGAACACTTTAAGTTAATATTATTTTTGACCTCACATGTAGATAGTATCTCAACTCTTCAGTCACTTTGAGCAAGTGTGTGTGTGGGGGAGAGGGGGGAAGAGAGTGGTGGTGGGGTATGTTAAAAGATCTGATGTCTGAATTTATAACTGTTTATGTTCTCTTGTGCATGCAAATGGAAGATATAATTTTTCAGGAACAGACAACAGGTAAAGAGAATGTGTTGTGTGGGTGTTTGTTGGAGAGCTTACACTAAACACATTTATACTTACAGAACTATTGGGAGAGAAAGAAGTTGTCTTTAGAAGTATATATATGTCAATTAGAAATGGGCTTGAATCAGAACCCAAGATACAACCTAGTCTGAATTTTGGACAAGTTCAGCCTCAATCCAAAAACTGTGTCTCAGAACTGTCTCTTTGATAAGCCCAACACAAAATCTGATGGGAATGGATTTAGAGAATGTTGGTACCTAAATCTGGTTCCAAACTGCATGGCTCAGGTCTTAATCTCAATATAGTCCATAACAATCACATCACATCTCAGTGTGATACCATGCTGAACACTGTATATGTTTGCAAATGCATTTTAAAGGTAGGGTTAGCAACATACAAAAATATATCTCATGAAGCAAATCAATGTGTCCAACAATACACAAAGATCAAGCATTTTTACAGTCACTAGTATTTCAGCTTGCTGAATTTTTTTTGACAGACTAAACTCTGGAAAACATTGAAGATCATGAATTCACACAACAGTGCCCTAGAGAATCCCTATCACTAAGAGCTCAATCTTGTATTCTTATAGGAACCAGAATTCCCACTGAATTTTTGCCTGTGCTGAGGAGCAAGAGTGTGTCCATAATATTCTATGATATGACAAGGCTAATACAGTTTATTTCATAGTCCATCATCAATGAAATCAACAACTACTACAGAGATATGCTGGCAATCAATGCAACTAAAAGCATGTATCTGTGTGTGTGTGTGTATTGCAGAATGAAGCAAGAAGAATTGCACATTTTTGCATCATGAAGACTATACTGCCTTTCTTATGAATGGCCAACTGACATATACTGCTGCAGTAAACCAGTCCCCCTAAAGGAGATTTCTATGGGGGCCTGTTTCTAGCAGTGTTCCATCAGAAAATACACACACACACACACACACACACAGAAAAAAACAAAACAGGAGCCATTTTTGCCCTTCAGCCTTCTGTTGACATATTCTATGATGCCCTACTACCATCCCCCAGTGTGCACTGAATTCTTTTATGTGCTTAATGTCTGGACATTAAATTCAGGATGACACAGAATAAATATTTGCATGTCCTGGTGCGATTATATCCACTGATGGCTGATATGATTAAAAATAATTGGTTACTAAACTAGTGGTAATGAAACGTGTTTAACTGACACACACTGTCTGCAGTAGTTTTTGCACACATAGGCCCACATTTTCAAAAGTTGTATCTAAATTTGCACCTGCTGTTTTTCTCTTCACAACTATTTTTGTATACACAGAATCCTGCCTCAGTTTGTGCAAATAAAACAGATGTTATACGATTCAAATAGCACGCACAAATGTGGATTTTTGCATACACAAAATGTAGTATGTGCAAAACTGCAATTACAAATTGAGAAGCTATTTTAAAAACATGATCTGCATTGTATTGTTTAAGAACAGAAGGTAATGTTCTTCAGTTTAAATTCTGATCTTCAGTAGGTTCATTTTAAGAAGCAGAAAAAGCCTAAGAAATGACACCACTGAGATATTTTAAAAATCCATTAGTACATCAATTAATCAACTTTCTGTCAGAAACATTTAAGATTATATGTAAAAAGAGAGACAGTGTGAAAAAGCCCTGGTTGTCATGGCTGGCAATTTTCTATAATAAAATCAATTAATTTATTAATGTAATTGTCAAGGACAGTTGATTAGTAAGATCATTTAACATAGAAAACTCTCTCTAGATCATTTAAAAAATATCTGCAAATGTTATTTAAATATGCTCCAGGCTCCCATCCGCTTATCACAAAATGAAAAAAAGGGAGTGATCCATTCTTTGCTGACTGTTAAAGTATTTCAGCTAGTTCCCTGGTGATTTTAAATTTTTCATAAAAGGGGTATTACACAAGAGATCAAAAAAGGAGAGAAGTAATGTGTGAAATCTAAGTTTCAAGAGTTCAAAGCCAACGGAGAGGATTTTCAAAGGAATTTCCATTGAAAAACAATGCATTGCATTATTCTTCTAGAAATAGTTGCTAGCGTTACACTGGTTTTATTGCTGTTTTCTGGATTATTTCATTTGGGAATACCGTGGATGCCTGGATGATTCTCAAGCAAATTGGCCATAAATTGGGAGGGACACCTGAAACAGTGCAGGGCAATGACCTCCACCTATAATTTAGACCTGGTGTGTGTCTGATTCACCTGTAAATTACAATCCATTTCCTTCCTGCAGATTTTTGAAAAGACCAGACCAGAGAAAGAAGATCTAGCACATCATCTTAATAAATGAAAAAACAAATGGCACTTTGTGTTTGTTTCTGTGTTGCAGCGATATAGTCCAAGTGTAATTTAATTTTTGTTTTATTGATAACAGGATCCTAGTTATTGCTGTGTAAAAGTATAAGAACATCCCATCAGTTCTAATGTTCATGAACAGGCACTTTCAGTTTCTGTTTCATGTCTGTAAATGGACTTTGGGTGGTCCTTGTTACAAACATATGTACACTAGAAATGTCACAATCTTCCTGTAGCACTTCATCTTGACATGCAACTGTACCTAAAAGACTAAATTCCTTGGAATCAGCAAAGAGTTGACCATCTGTTTTAGATATGCAATCTTTCATTCAAACTGCATTTTAGTAGGGGAAGATAAACACAACAAATAAATTAAACGAGAGTCTGATGCTACTGTATCTTTTGTGCATTTTAGTGACTAGAAAAAAAGCACTAGTGCAGTTGTTCTTGTTTTTCGTTTGTTTTTTACCTTGTTCAGACTAAGGCATTCTGAGTTTTGACTTTTTCAGCTTCCAAGGACTCAAAATGGCTTCATTGCATCTAACACCATTGGCAATAAACCAAGACAAATGGCCACTCCATTTTTGCACAGACTGAACATGCTCTGACAAAGTGTAACAATTTAGTTCCTATATTTTAACTGTGTGTAAGTTTTACAAGGCATATCTGAGCAGGTTTTAATTTTATTTTTTGTGATGGAAAACTAAAAGTTTTGTTTTAAACATACTTCATTTAAACTATTTACAACCTGTGTAAAATTGTAAAGTTTGAAAATACTTTTCGACTATCACATATATTACAGAATATTTAAACTGTTACAAGTACAGTAAAATACCTTCATTCTATTTTTTAAAGATGCAGTATCCTTATAGTTAGGTTTCATACTAAAAACTGAATTCCTACTGAAATTGGTTAGGATATAACATATTTAAAAGTACCAATGGGCATGACTTGCTAGCATACATTGCACAGTTACTGTTACTCTGTAATGAAACCGTGAAAATATAGCAGTTTTGAAATTTCTTTATGTACATCTTCAGTTATAAAACACAGGCAAAGGCATAATACAGTAATACAAGCTGGTTTCTTAATAAGGTGAAGGTATTTTCTTTTACAGTACTAAATATTTCCAATTCTTCATCTGGTTTTGAAATCATGGTTAAATCTTTGTTTCTGATTACGTATGTAATGAGGTATGTGAACATGTGAGTGTTTGTATGCAGGTGTGGATGTGTGTGTGTATTGGGGAAGGGAGGACATGTCGAATGGTCTCTATTTTTGTATGCTGTATAAGACACACTTTACCTCACTGACCTCTTTAAAAAAAAGATTTTAATGGCGGTAAACTCATTTCCACGTTGAGGCATCTACCCTCTATAAAGCAGAAAGATAATTTTTCTATTAAAGAACATTTATTATCAGAAGATTCATTTATCAATGACAACCTGGGGTACTTTTTCTATGCAGTTAATGGAAAAGGAGATGTGTGGTTGTTATTATTCCATTATTATTTCTGGGGTGTTGCTCAGCCATTTGTCCATTGTCTGCATAGTGAATTTACCCCAAATACCGATATTGCTGATGGCATTTTTAACACTGTTAATTTCATTATACATTATTTCAGCTAACAATTTCACATGCACCTTAGTTTAAACCTATTTTACTTTTAATGGTGCCAAGTATAAGAAAGTGGAGAATAAGGAATACTGCATCTTCATCTCCTTTATAAACTGCCATTGCTATGAGCTGATTTCAAAGTGCTGGATCGTTTGGGTGTTTAAAAAGAGTAATGAAAATTTAAAGTTTAAAAAATCCTGTATCAAAGAGAACACTTGTTCAATATGTTTTCAGATACTATTGATGACTGGGCTTTACTGTCCAGACCAAAAACAGCCTTTTAAAATCACCTGGAGCGTAGCACTTTGTAGCATAGGTGCACATGCAAGCTGTAATGCATACAGTGTACTTCCTGTCTACCATTTATTCACACTGAGGAGGATAAAAATTTGCTCTTATTGCAAGAATGGGATGGTTCACATTTGTGTTTTACAATTGCATATGTACAGATCTAGTGTGTTGTGTAAAGATGACACCAGATATTCCTGCATGCTGTTTATGTTGTAAGCCATTCCAGTTGCAAATCTGCAACAGAATTTGGCATTTTAGAGAAAATTATAATAGGGAATATCAGACTTTGCATGAATGCAAAAGATAGAGGTAGTTCTGAACCAAAACCCTTGGTCTGAGAACACCATTGGAGTCAGATGAAGTTCAGATCTCTCTTCAAAGATAACTTCTCTTAAATCATTTCAGACCAAGAACAGAAGCATTAAAAATGGTCTCAATGAACATATTGGGCCAAATTCTGTGCGCTCAAATATACACATGAAGCTCACCATTAATTTCAGTGGATGCCTACAAACCCCAAAGGCAGACATAGCTGATTGGAGAGGTTATCTGGATAGAATAGCAACATGAAAGCTCTTTCACACACAGATATTTTATCTTAATCTTCCTAACTGGAGAATGCGTCAAGAGGGATTGTCTGAAAACTCCAGTATTTGATGCTTTTGCCTCTGGACCTGTTTCTGCTGTCCCTTGTGCTAGACGGTGTAACTCCAGTGATTTTAATGGCTTTACCCATTGCACATTGATCTAATCCAGAGTACAACCAGATCCGCTGCAGTGTTTTTAATATGTAAATGAATAGGCAACCAGATGAGAGAAATGATGACATCCCTTACTGCTGTTCCTGAAAACTACGCTAACAGGCTTATCAATCTCCTTCTGGCCAATAAACTTTGTTTTCTAAAGATGAACTAGCTCCAAAAATAAAATAAAATAAATAAATAAAAAATAAAAAGAAGAGACACCACATGATTTGCTGAAGGGAATTTGTTGTGCACCAGTAAAGATCAGCCAAAAGTAAATTCTGGTTCTTTATGTTCAATTACTGCTACTTGAGTAATTGCTGATTGCGCATTAAAGAAAATCTCATACATTGACATGTGCTTGAACCCTTTTTCTATGTTTTTAGAAGGAATGGTACGTTTAAAAGGACATTGAAGTTAATACAGGTGGGTCCGAAATGTAACCTACAGACAATGCTAATCATATCTCACATACACTGATCAATCAATCCTTTATATGAGGGATGCAACACTAGTAGTAAAATCTCAGCTGCATAGTCAGGAGACCCCATGACAACCCACCCACCTATAGTGTGCTCTTGGTTTGTTTCAGTCACATCCCATTACACTGTTCCTTTCACTCTCCAGTGGGGTCTCCAGTGCTGGTTACGAGAAGGCTAGATATTGAAATGTTTCTTTTGGATTTGGATGACCTACCTGATCATGAGAATAGGACAGGAAACGAGAAGTGGAAGAGGCAAGCTCATGCAGTGACAACAAAGACTTTTTTTTTGGTGCTGCTCTCTTAGTTGGGGAGCTGGAGCTGAACCCTCTTGATGCCCTTATTTGGGAGAGCTGATCAATTGTTCAGTATCAGGAGAACATTTACCAATGTATTTAGGGATGATCAAACTTTGGGCCTGCCAATCTTTATACAGTAGTGTCCCTTTAACGTTATTCTTCAATTATTTGCACTTGTCTTAGTGTTTAGTTATGCCTTCCTCAGTTGTTGGTTGAATTTTTCTTAAAGACTGTTTTGATTTAAGAAGTCCTGTAACATAATAATTGTTATTTCAGGAATCAGAAGTTAATTCAGACTGGTCAAACATCATAGCATCAAGCGGCATCATGAATTTCATTTGTGCAGTTCCTGGAACCAAGTGTTCATAATTAAGTGTACTGCAGAAGATGTTATGTGTTTACTTTTTATCTCTAAACTATAAACATCTCAACAAACACAACATTTCACCAAGGCTCTTTGTCACTTTGAGCTGAATAACAGATCCTCACGAAAGAGAAAAAAAACCTGTTCTGTTTTAAAGAACAATTGCTTGCTAAGAGTTTCTCCTCTCTTTAACCATACAATTTAATTAATACAAATTGGTTCACAATTATAGGGCTGCATGGGAATGATAAACAATTTGCATTCATGTAAACTAAGGAGGTTTGAGTGGAAGATGCCTGCAGTGGCAACCTCTGGATCCCATGTGAAGGGTTATTTATAGCATACTGGGTTGACTAATGTCTCCTTATCCTGTACTTCCAAGTGAGGAAACTAGAACCCTCTGGATCATCTCTTTCAGAGAACATCTCTTCTACTCTATTAACCCATTAACAGTGGGGGTTTCCCAACCCTCTCACCTATCTCACCTTTCCAGCCACAAAATAACTATTACATTAGATGGGAATGAAAATATTTAACTGTGGTACCTAGCAGGCCAAAGAACATCAAAAAGAATAGCGTAAGCTGTCAACATAACACAAAAAATCCAATATGCTATTTCTTTACAGCCACCTTAGTTGGTACAAAGATTGGGTTTGGCAAGTCCTCATTATGTTTTTGTCTTGAAAGCCATTTCATTCATTATTGCTTTCACCTGTTTGAGATGCAGCTGTTTCTTTTCTGTTTTTCCTCACTAGAAGTGGTACATTCAATTCCATTTTATGGATGGCCACGCCACTAATCTTGGTGCAAGTGGATATAAGATTTGTTTAACTGTTTCCTTGTAATCAAATACATGTATGTAGATGGGGAGGATGCCTGGGTGACAAAAAATTGCACTTTGAAAACAGGGCAGTAGCTTGTAGATGGGGTCTTTCTATACGAACTGTTCTAAAATCCACAGCAGAGCACAGATGCTTATACTGCACTTCAGCTGAAATGCTGCTACCCCATTTTGTTTTACAGACTTCAACAAAAAAAAATCTAAGAAAAAGAAAAGGTTACATGTTTGGTGTCCTTTAGGTCATAATGACAAACTGTGGTGAAACAGTAAAACGCCACCATCATTATTGCAAAAGTTTGCTTAAGTGCCCCTACACTTCAGACAGTGGAACCTCTCCAGCAAAATCTTCTCACTGACTTTCATGCAGCTTGTTTGTAGCACAGATCAGGTATATTTTATATAATGATAAGACGGTAATCAAAAAAAGGGGGAGACAATGGAATACTAAAGGTCTAGAGGTCTTGTTTTTGTCATTGGTTTGTGTTGTTATCTGATAATCAAAATAGCAATAATTCTCAAGAATAAAATGTCCAACAGCTGAGAAAATGTACAGGCCATAAATGTTGTTGAAGGACACAGCATGGAAAATAATGCCCATTTTTGTAGCATTTAAATTGCTATCTCCCAGGTGAACATGATGACATTTTGGGGGGTTGCCATGCTCGGGGGCTTTAACTTCAGATGGAAAGGAGAAGAGTGGCACTTCTTTTCCTGCTTTTTTGTTATGGACATTATGGAATGCCCTTTGTGTTAACACTGTAGAAGAGGATTCAGCCCTGCTGAATGCACGTAGTTAAGAGATCCAGCTCTTATACTCTGCTTGACAAGTAGCGTTTCTCACACCAGCATGTGCCTACGGCGGTGCAGTGCCAAGTGATCTGAACGGGAAAAGCTGCGATCACAGTCTGCACACTTGAATGGCTTCACTCCCGTGTGCTTACGATAGTGCCTTGTCAGTTCATCTGAGCGAGCAAACTTCCAGGTGCACCCTTCCCAGGTACATTTGTATGGTTTTTCTCCTAGGATAGACAAGAGAGAGAAAGAAACAGGCAGTGATTTTCTATTCAGTTGATCGCAGTCACTCCAAGCCCTTCTGCATGCATCCCACTCCCACTGCCTCTGGGCAGTTTAAGGAAAATTTTCAAAATTTGTACTTTCTGAATTTGCAGAATAAGACAAAATATTTTGGCCCAGATTTCTTCAGACCTACAGGAGTCACATGACTAAGAGAATCAACCGGATTAAGGCAACAGCAATCTGAGGACAGAGCTTTGTGAATCCTTTTAGCTTGCACTTCCCCAGTCCACACCTGCTCTCAAAATGGCAGACTCTCTTCAGTTTTCATGCAAAGGCAGAATGCCAAAGGGAAGTCTCTTACTAGAAAGGCTCCATCGTTTTTACAAACCACACAACAGAATATTTACTAGCACATTGTAAAAAGTCTATAAAAATAAAATATATTTCTCAAAATAAACAGAAAAAGAGCAATCAGTGAGGCTCTCTCCTTGTTCTTGTTAAGTTAGGGTGAATTCAATGGGATCAGAGCTAGGCAAATTCTGAATGCTCTGGAAAATGTTGTACTTAAAAAAGTGAAGTGCACTGCATAATACAGGTTCTATATAAGTCAATACAACACCAGCAGAATAATTCAAAACATCCCTATTTTATCATTTACAAAATAATAATGTTGTTATGCAAACCCATTTCTATTCCTCTTATAAGCCACACATTTATGTAATTTCTTCACCACCCCAGCATTCTGTGGTGACATGTTAACTGCTCTTGGGTATCTCCCATATTCAGCAGTCTAGTGTGCATCAAAAACTGATAAAGAAAACCAGCTTGAGGTGTTTTTGTTCACATAAATATGTGCTTTAAGGAACTCCACTGGCAAATTGAATTAGAATGTAGAAATTCATCAGGTATACTGTGGTTGCAGTTGCTAAATCAGCTAGCCACAAGCAGTGTTATGAGGAAAAAAGCATCTCTACCTCAATGATTTCTTTATTAGAAACCATCTGCCCTAGCTTATTTATACTCTTGTTCTGGTTCATATTTAGGCTCCCTGGAACCCTGAGCAAAATGAGTAGCAAAATACTACTTCAATTACATAAAACAGTGAGAGAACGCTTACCTTGGCCCCCTACAGCACTTCCCTGCAGGTGTCTCTCCAAAAGTCAACAAACACTTGTTGAGCACATTATAATTTCAAAGAAAAAATCTCACTCATTTCCCAGTTCACAAAATTGTTGCCATGTTTTAGAGGGATAAGACCTGAAACCTCCAGATGAAATGGCAGCGTGTGACTTTATAAACAATTCATATGCTGCACATATATATAGGTATAGCAGTAACAACATTTGAGCTAATAAGAGTTATACCTATTGCAAATCATCTGGGATATACTGTACCTATATGCCATCTAATACCCTACAATTTGCACTGCTTCTGATGTCTGATGGTGAAATAAAACGAAAACTGCAGGGCCGCCCAGAGGATTCCGGGGGCCCGGGGTCTTCGGTGGCGGGGGGCCCTTCCGTTCCGGGACCCGCCGCCGAAGTGCCCCGAAGACCCGCAGCGGGAGCCCCCCGCCGCCGAATTACCGCCGAAGCGGGACCCGCCGCCGAAGCGCAGCCTGGTCTTCGGCAGTAATTCGGTGGCGGGGGGGGTCCCCGCCGCGGGTCTTCGGGGCACTTCGGCGGCGGGTCCCGGAACGGAAGGGGCCCCCCGCCGCTGAAGACCGGGCTGCGCTGCGGCGGCGGGTCCCGCTTCCTCCCCCCCCGCCTCTTACCCAAGCGCGTCTCCGGCGGGGCCTGAACTCCGTCCCGCTCAGAGCCGCGTGGTGAGGGGGCGGGGCTGTGAGCTCCACGCCGAGCGGAGGCAGCTGCCCCGCCCCCTCCCCACGCCGCTCTGAGCGGGGCGGGGCTCAGGCCCCGTTGGAGCTCCCAGCCCCGCCCCCTGACCACGCGGCTCGGATCGGGGCGGGGCTCAGGGGCTCGGCCGGAGACTCGGCGCTTGATGCGCTGAGGCTCCAGGAGAGGGGCGGAGGCGGGAGCCTCCGCTCTTCTCTTGGGGGCCCCTGCGGAGCCCGGGGCCCAGGGCAAATTGCCCCTTTTGCCCCCCCCCTCTGGGCGGCCCTGTATTACTGCAAAGACAATCCAGTATTCTGTGTTTTGAATTGATTACAATACATATCTGGAAGCAATAATGAGGATAGGAACTTTGTCAATCTAATTCTGTGATCCTCCATTGCATGCAAAATGCTGAATAAGATTTATTGTGTTCTGGATGTGCATGGCATCTGGCTCTGGAAATTCTGCAGCTAACATGAGGTGTATGAGCATGAGCTAACTGGCAGATGGCTGGTTATGTGTTCTTGCCAATGACAAAGTGCTACAAAACGTACTCAGATTTGCCATGGAATTCTCTTACATACCCTTGCCACAAACAGTTGGTGTGGAATGCTGTACAAATGTACAATATTCCATGTGACCTGGCAGATCTATACTAATGGTCTCCTCACGTCATATGAATGATTTCTAACTACAGCATGCGTCACACCATCGCTGTGCCCCCATTCTCAACACATTGTAAATCTCTTTTCATTCAGACTAACTTAAACAGATCTTTTTGGTTCCTCTGGTAACAGAGGCTTCCAAGGCAAAGTGGGGATGCAGTTAGTCTAAGTGCAGTACATTAAGGTACATGGGTGCTTATCTGAATCATATCCAGATTACCTGAAGCTCCGAGAGCTCTGTAAGACTCAGGGCCTTCCCCCATCACAGCCTCCCTCCCACAAAAGGGCCCCAATGCCCCTTGACTTGGAAGAAGGAGGAAGGCCAGGGGAACTGGCTTCTGCCCTCAACTAGGAATGAGACATACCAGAGATAAGTAGTGAACCACTCCCACTGGGCCATTCCCTAAGATGACAGTCCTGCAGGTAAGAAGTATGTGGAAGATGTAGAAGGAGGTGGCTCTGTGGCACTGAGCTGGAGTACTTCAGCTTCAGCAGCCAGTCTCCCTTCCCATTAAGTCCTGCCTGTTCAGCCCTGGAAAAACTGGTACTGGGAATGAGCCTGGAATCATCCCATTCCTCTTTGACTAACTTTGGGTAGGAATGGAAGAAAAAAGAGAAGATAGGAAAAGGAGGAAGAAACCTCAGACACAGAGGGTATGTTGATCCAACCCTGTGAATCAATGGAGTTTAAAAAAAGCAATGAAGCTGCAAAATTTTTCCCATATTGGGCTGGGATGACCTGCCCTCTAATCTCCTGCTCCACCTTAGGGCTTCCTGGTTTTTGTGCTGAAATCTGATGGGTAAGAAAATATGAGCTAAAGTAAGGCACCTCAATGAGAGTGCACTTTTAGTCCTAGAGAAGTGACTGGTGGAGTTCTGCAGCATGACTACTATCGTACAATTTATGGTTTAAATGAATTAGGCATTCATTTTCTTGTCCAAAATAACCCTGCTATTGTTTGGCAAGGTTAATTATGTTTAATAAGTTGCAGGTATGACTCAAATCCAAAATGGAACTAGTCATTTCTACTTTCTATTAATAACCCAAATATTTTTAACATCTCTCCAAAAATCCCTTGTCCTAGTCCAGATGCTACCCTCCCAAGTACCTTAATTATTGTTATTAAATGATTTATCTCTCCCCACCCATCTTACTCTCAGAGCAAAGCACTTCAGAACATACTTAACGTTAAGCACATGCTTAAGTCCCACTGACTTCACGTTAAGAATGTCATTGTATTGAATAAGTGCCACAAGGCCTAATCAATTAGTAAAAGCTAGCTTTTACCCTTTCCCAACCTATATCCTATCCTACCCAGCCCCCGGAATCCCTAAACAATCACCTCCCTCCCATCTAGCCTGACCACTTCCATAAGATCAATCACCTAAAGAAAGTGCTCCCTCTCTCTCCCCATCCAGACACTCAGATACCCTAAAATAGTTATTTCATGCAATTCTGTGAACAGGGGAGAGGGCCATGCACCAAAAGAGAGCTCTTTGCCATATGGACTCTCCCCTGCAATACTGATGTGTTCTTCTACTGAAGCTTTTGCCAGGAACAGGGATTGCTGTCAAATGCTTCAATTCCCCTGTAGACAATTATGGAATAACCTGCCTTTGGGGAAATTTCTTTCTACCCTCAGGCAGTTAGTGGCTTATGTCCTGTAAAAAGAGGTTTTATGTATTTTAATTGTGACTGTTCTAATTATCCATATGAATTTTTATATCTATCTATCTATCTATCTATCTATCTATCTATCTATCTATCTATCTATCTATCTATCTATCTATCTATCAGGGCTGTCCATTGATTGCAATTAATGCCTGTGATTAACTGAAAACAAAATGAACATGTTAATTTTTTTAGCACGTTAATCGCATACTTTTGGGTGGGGAGGGAGGCATCAGCTGCGAGGGGGCTGAAGCTCCAGCCCGGAGCTCCAAAGGTGGTGGTGTTGGTGGGGAGGAGACCTAAGCCCCAAGCCCAGAGCTCCATGGGTGGCAGGGGGCCTGAAGTCCTAGCTATGGAGATGGTAGGAGGGCTGAAGCCCCAGCCCAGAGTGCCGTGAGGAGCTGAAGACGCAGCCCAAAGCTCCATGGGCTCCTACACTAAGCAGTCCCAATCTTTTCAATCTCTTGTTGCACGGAAATCTTCCCATGCTTCTAGTCCTTTTCACCATTTTTCTGTGGACCCTTCTTAAAACAGTATTCATAATTTTGAAAGACTGATGATAATGTACATTTTAAAAATTAGACTGCATGCACTAGAAAATATGCTGTAGGGAAGAAAATGCACTGGGAGTGAGATGGGCTGCATCATGTAGGTTTTTTCCACCTCTAACTTTTACGATTTGTGAAATAGTCAAATGATAAAATTCTGATTTTGATAAGAAAAAAATAAATGATCAAAACACCTGAAAATCAAGTCTGATTTGAAAGAGAAGAGTTTTAAAACAGGGGGCCAAATTCTACCCTCTTATACCCACATAACCTAACTGGCTTGAGTCGAGTTGCACAGATTTAACTGAGGCCTAAATTTTCCCAGACAGCATAATCGGTTGTGTAGAATGATGCAACGGAAGTAGGTCTACTACCAATTTATCACAGAAGTAGTGGCAGAATCTGCACTCGCCCAGTCCCACTAATCTAGAGCCATCTCCTGAAATATTTATGCTATCAGTGGGAGTATTCCCTGAGTAAAAACAGAGTAAGGGCCTTCGGGTCTAGCCCCTAGCAAGTTAAAAAAGCCAAACAGACAAACCTGGAACTCAGTCATACAAACATGCGTATGTGTAACATTGCTGATGGGAGCAGTGCTGTTGGAGTAAAGGGTGAGTAACTGTAATTAATTAAAAAAAATACAACTTCAAAAGGATTTGAGGCAAACTGTTCCATAAGCAGAGTCTTTAGAAAATAAATGGCCCAATAAAGTTTGAAAAGCATAGTTACAATAGGAGAAAATGTTTTCTAATACAGGACCAATAGTACAACAAAACAAAACAAAACAAACACCCCCCAAAAAAGACAAAACAAAACAAAAAAAAACAAATAGTGTACAAGTACCTGGATAATACATTATCTTATAATAGCGCAGATTTGAAGTTTCATATTGTTGACTGTCAATAGTCCACACACAGTTTAGACACCATATTTCAAGAGTATGCAAACTTTCCTAACGAAAGCTACTTTAACTGGTATAACCCAGATGTTCCCTCATTTGACCAACTCCATCTAACTTTAGATGCGCAGAAGGGCTGAAATATCCAGAGTCGGACATGTGCAACACTTGATATTTGATCAATTTTCCAAAAATTTATCAGAACAATGACAGTAATGTAAAGGGAGAAAAAGACATGGAGGAATAGAGTCCAGGGGGCCGGAACAGGTGAAGCCAGGGGGCCATGTCCCGCCCCTTTACTGGCCATAAGAGCAAGTGATGGGGGGGGCAGAGTGGAGCAAGCGGGGAGCAGGGTCTTGGGGGGGAAGAGGTGATGCGGGAGCAAGGCCTCAGGGGAAGGAGCAGTCAAGAAAAGGCAATTAAACAATTTTGTACAAAAGTTAACACCTTCTGTATGATGTATTCACTTTGCTGTCATCATTTGTACAAGTTGTTCACCATTTACTTGACCATCATCATCTATATCTGCTTCCTTAATTATCTCATCAACTTCATCTGCTAGCTTCTCTCCAAAATTTGTCATCACATGATGAAGTTTTGCAGTGGTAATATAATCACTGACATCCTTATCAAACACACAGAACGCTTCTCTAGTATCTTCTTCATGTGCTGAATCCTTCATTTGTCTTGCCTTCATGGTCAGAAATTCTGGAACATCAATTGTGCCATCGCCATCAGGGCACCTACTTCAAGGATCATATCCCGTAACTCAGCTTCTGTTGGGTTTTGACCAAATGACCACATCACTGCCACCAATTCCTTTGCTGTTATAACACCATTGCCATTTGTGTCAAATAGTGAAAAGAGTTCTTTGAATTCTCAATCTGCTCTTCTGTGTTTATCAGCCTGCGCTGTCTGCAAGCCCACAGACCTCAGCTGAGAACAGCATCAAACATACGACAGCAGGGAGATTTCTCTTGGAAATGGCGGGAAGGTGCCGAGCGCAGGATTATTTCCCCTGGCTTACTCATGTGAATAAAGTTACACATGCGTGTAAATGTTTGCAGAATCAGGGCCAAATTGAAAATCCATGGAAAAGCCTTACAATTACTTCTCACTGTTTAGGAAGTTATTGCTACAATACACTCGTAACAAAATGCCCAGTGTGGAGTACCTGTGTCATCTGGCAGCAGTGCCTATATCACCATCAAATTAATTCCGAAAGGGAGAGTACAGTCCCACGACACCACACTGACACAGCAGTTGGGTTGGGAGTTACAAACTGACGGCGACAACAGATGACTACGTTTGGGAGTGAACCCAACAAATGCAAAATGTTTGAACAGTTCAAGAATCTCTTTACAATAAAATGGCCATTGTATAATTAACAGCCTTAGGCACTCCCAGAGGAAGACAACAGATTGTAGAAGCAGTATAAAGGCAAAAAAATGATGTCATTTTAAGTTTTATTCAAATTAATTTTAAACAGTAGTGTCAAATAGTTTAGAATTTTTAATGAAAAACAACAGCACTTAAAGCATTTTCCCTCTTCTAAGTGCTTTATAAACCTATTTTAAAAAATGATTATTGCTTTACAATAATCAGGCTTCACCACAGTCTTGGGAGGTCAGTATTATTATCTTTATTTTGCAGATAATGAAAGTGAGACAGAGAGCTTAAGTGACTTTCTCAAAGCCCCAGAAAGAGTGAATGGCAGAATTAGACTTAAAGATCTTACTCACTCACTCTACAAAACCCAGAATATCATTGCAGCACTAAGATTTAATACATTTTAAGGAAATGTTTTAGAAGACAACTTTAGAATCTATGTACTTGGTCTGAGCTCTTGACTTACTATATGTCTTTGGTGAAGTTACTGAATTTGACTTTTATGTCTTGGTACTAGTAAGATATGCAAATATAGCTGTGACGCTGGCAGGCCTGATGCCAGCTCTTGCCAAGACTGCAGGCATTAGCTAAGAACTAACAAACTCATAGCTGGAGACCCAGACCAGTTCACCTTACATTAGTTTTGCTCAAAATAGGTATTAGCCTTATAAGAATGTATTTAATGTCTAGACTCTATGAAATGCTTGCAAGTTGCTCCATGCATTAATCTAATTTGTAACGTCTGTATTCCATGCTATAAGAAAATATGTAAGTTTTGCTTTATAACTTTGAAAATGTTTGCTCTGAACTTGTGAACCTAGGCACAGGAATGTGTCCTCCTCCAATCCAGAAGGACTAACAAAATCACATAGGCCATCAAGGAACATTGCAATACAAAGAACTGGTTAATGGCCCTATCACACCTGGGAAATGTTACGTGCAAGGAAGCTTGTCCTGTGGACTTGGAAGCTGAATGAAGGAAACAAAACAAAGACACAGGGAAATTTTCTCTCTCTCTCTTTTTGGCTGTTTGAGCCCTGTGACAAGGCCAGAGATACCAAACTGCAGCCGGAAAGACACTTTGAATTGATGGATCACAACAACTCTGTCACCCTTAGGATATATATGATAACTCATTTGTGTGTATATGTTTGCTTGCTTTAATCTGTAAATAACTCTTATTTCTTTTTCCTAGTCAATAAAACTAGATAGTTTATTACAGGATTGGCTACAGGCATTTTAAATTTGTTTAGTGTAAAATCTAGGGTACCAGTTGATCTGGGGTAAGTGTCTGGTATCCTGTGACTGGAAGCAACTTCACCATTGTGTGATTTTAGAATAAATAACCATTTATCATGAAGTCCGGTTTGTCCTGGTGTTAAGATAGACTGTAGAGTCTAAGGGGACTGTCTATGACTTCATGGTAGGACGGTTATAGTGATTTGGGAGTTCACATTTGTTACTGGCTTGGTGAAATCTAATTACAGAACACACCACCAGTTTGGGGTGTCTGCCCTGTTTCTGACAGTCTGCCCTGAGGTAGGCACTCACGGTTGTGAGCCACTCCAGACAGCATAACAACAGCATCTCTCTTGGACCAGGGTCGAGTTTTATATCAGCTAAGCAAGTTTGGGAAACTAAATTATAAGAACTGAGGCGGAGCATAATCTAGCGTAATCGGTTGAGGCATACAACTTAGTATTTGGGGTTCTATTCCTCGTTCTAACACTAACCCAACGTGTGACCTTGGGGAAGGGAATCAGTTTCTCCATGTGCAAATTGGGATAAAACAGTTTCTCCAATTTAAAAAAAGAATAAAATTTACATCCAATAGAACAGAGGGAATTTCATGATGCTTTTGACAATTCTTAATGCTATTATTTATATTCTGTCACTGATAATTTATATTCTCAGTCACTGATAATTCAATTAAAAGTCAACTACTTTTATGTTTCCTTATCTTTACATGTTCCCTCTACATATAGCTCTTGTCATGGGAGGCGAGTTATATACCCACGTGGTGCCCGGGCATCAGCAATATTCAGAGCCCAGGGCCCAGCTCCATCAATGTTTGGGGCCGGGTCTCCCCCCTGGCCCCACCTGCCACCCCCGTGCCTCCCCTGGCCCCCCGTTGCTGGCCCCCGAGGGAGCAGAATGTCCCTGCCTCTTCCATGCAGCTCCATGCTGCCTCCCTGCAGCAACTGCTGCCGCAGGGTCCTAGTGCCCCCCTCCCAACTCACTGCCAGGGCAGACTGACTCTGAGCCTGCCCTTCCACCTCAGACCCTTCCCTTTTCCGGCGGGACCCTCCACCATCACAGCCCCCCCCACCCGCAGTCACCACTCCTGCCCCATGCTGGGCAAGGAGGCAGCCCCATCTCCCACCCCCAGTGAGGCTACAGTCAAGGGCAACAGCAGGGGAGGAGGCGCACGCAGCACCCCACGGCACCCACCATGGGGGAGCCGAGGGAGATTTCTGGACCTGAGAAGGGCCCTAGGAGCACATGCAGTGACAGTGGTGGGGGTGAGTGTGCTGCTGGGGGGGCGGGAAAGGGGGAGCTTCTCCCTCAGAGCTTGCTGCTGCCAGCAGGGAAAGGACTGGGGGGAGTCCTTTCTGGCCCCTCTCCTGGAGCAGCCTGCCTACACCCCAAACTCATCCCCAGCCCTGCCCCACCCCAGAGCCCACACCCCTAGTCAGAGCTTTTACCCCCACTGCACCCTCAACCCTCTACCCTAGCCCTGAGCCCCTCCCACACCCCAAACTTCCCATCCCTAGTCCCAGCCAGAGCCCTCATCCCCCCCACACTCCAACCCTCTGCCCCAGCCCTCAGCCCCCTCCAACACCACAAACCCCTCATCTCCAGCCCCAGCCAGAGCCCTCCCCCTGCACCCTAACCGTCTGCCCCAACCCTCAGCCCCTCCCACACCCCAAACCTCCCATCCCCAGTCCCAGCCAGAGCCCTCATCCCCCCCACACCCCAACCCTCTGCCCCAGCCCTCAGCCCCCTCCAACACCACAAACCCCTCATCTCCAGCCCCAGCCAGAGCCCTCCCCCAGCACCCTAACCGTCTGCCCCAACCCTGAGCCCCCTCCTGCATCATGAACCCCTCATCCCCAGCCCCACCACACACCCCAACCCTCTGCTATAGCCCTGAGCCTCCTCCCACACCCCAAACCTCTCATCCCCAGCCCCACCCCAATCCCCCCACCCCCAAACTCCCTCCCAGTGCCTGCACCCCTTCCGCCACACCCCTCCCATCCCCAAACTCCCTCCCAGCACCTGCACCCCAGACTTCCTCCCCCACCCAAACTCCCTCCCAGAGCCTTGGGCAGGTGGGGGATGAAGTTTTTTTGGGGGCGTGGAGTTTGGGCAGGTTCTGGGCACCACCAACATTTCTACAAACCTGCCACCCATGCTCTTGCTCTCACCAGCACTACTCTGCCCTAGCCATTAGCATGGCTCTTGCTTGTGATCATATCCACTGTGTCCCCTCCACCATAAAACCAAAGCTAAAACCCTGCACCATCACTGCTTTACTTTGACTCTTCGGGTTTGTGACTCACTCTGTTGACAGGACCTATATAATACTCTAAGGCCTGGTCTACACTAGGACTTTAAATCGAATTTAGCAGCGTTAATTCGAATTAACCGCTCAACCGTCCACACCAGGAAGCCGTTTAATTCGACCTAGAGGGCTCTTTAGTTCGAATTCGGTACTCCACCCCGACAAGGGGAGTAGCGCTAAATTCGACATGGCTATCTCGAATTAGGCTATGTGTGGATGCAAATCGAACTTAGTAGCTCCGGGAGCTATCCCACAGTGCACCACTCTGTTGACGCTCTGGACAGCAGTCCAAGCTTGGATTCTCTGACCAGCCACACAGGAAACGACCCGGGAAAATTTGAATTCCTTTTCCTGTCTGGGCACTTTGAATCTGATGTCCTGGTTGGACATCGGGGCGAGCTCAGCAGCACCTGCAACGATGCAGAGCTCTCCAGCAGAGGAGTCCATGCAATCCCAGAATAGAAAGAGGTCCCCAGCATGGACAGACCGGGAAGTCCTGGATCTGATCGCTGTGTGGGGCGATGAGTCTGTGCTTTCGGAGCTGCGCTCCAACAAACGGAATGCAAAGACCTACGAGAAGGTCTCCAAAGCCATGGCACTCAGAGGATACAGCCGGGATACAACGCAGTGCCGCGTGAAAATCAAGGACCTGAGACACGGCTACCAAAAAGTCAGAGCGGCAAACGGACGCTCCGGAGCCCAGCCCCAGACATGCCGCTTCTACGAGGCACTGCATGCCATTCTAGGTGGGTCTGCCACCACTGCCCCACCAGTGACCGTGGACTCTGAGGATGGCATAGTGTTGACGGGCAGTTTCTCGGCGATGTTCGCCGATGGGGAAGATGAGGAAGGGTTTGTGGAGGACGACGCAGGCGACAGCGCTTACAATACCGCTTTCCCCGACAGCCAGGATCTCTTCATCACCCTCACAGAGATCCCCTACCAACCCTCCCCGGCCGTTAACCTGGACTCAGAATCAGGGGAAGGATCAGTCGGTAAGTGCTATAAACATGGAAACATTTATTTTTAAAAAAACAGGAATAAAAACTATATAAAAACTATATAAAAACTTTTCCATATAAAACTATATAAAAAGAAGGTCCACACATATAGGGATGGAACAGAAATCCTCTTGGGACACTTCCACGAAGCTCTCGTAGAGGAGCTCGAAAAGTCTCCGCAGGAGGTTCCTGGGGAGAGGTGCCTTATTTGGTGCTCCGTGGAAGCACACTCTTCCGCGCCAGGCCATCCTAACGTACAGCGGAATCATTGCCTCGACCAGCATGGCAGCATACGGTCCTGGTCTGTGCAGGGATTCTCGCAGCATCCTCTCTCTCTCTCTCCGAGTGACCCGCCTCAGGGTAATCTCGTTCGGCGACTGCTGCATCTAATTAGGGCAATTAGTGTACTGTTACTATTGTGAATGCTTGACTTTTACTTTGCATAGCAATGACCTTCGTTTAACAGCCACGTGTTGGAGGCCGCAGAGGAAAAGCATACAGTGATCTTTCCCGGGCACAGCCGCGAGGGGCTGGAACAGGGTCACACTTTATGCTTTCCAAATTGCCTTCAGCGGGAGGGCACAGCTATCCATTAACTGTTAAGCAGCCTATAGTGTAGTGCTTACCAGGCCTGGCTGCTACACAGATTCAGCTGTACCGCCCCGCTTGTCCGATCTCCTGTGCAAGACCGCAGCCAATGAAAGCGTATTCCGAAATCTCGAACTTGTCCTGAGAGCTCGTGAGACTAGGTGCCCTGTATGGTCTTGTTCACAGAAACTGAGTAGACTGTGTTCAGTGTTCGCAAACATGTATCTTTTCAAGGAAATCACTTCCTTTTTCCCATCACACAGCTGCAGCTCTTTCACGAACTGCCCCGGCATCCCCCTCACAGAGGCTGGCGCAGATTAGGCGGCGAAAGAAAAAGACTAGGGACGACATGTTCTTGGAACTGATGGCCTGCTCCAGAGCCGAGGCGGCCGAGCAGAGACAGTGGAGGGAGACCCTATGTCAGCACCAGCGCTCACACAGCGAACGGGAGGACAGGTGGCGGCAGGAAGACCAGCAGGTGACTCAAACGCTGCTTGGGCTAATGAGGGAGCAAACGGACATGCTCCGGCGCCTTGTAGATGTTCTGCAGGACCGCAGGCAGGAGCAGAGAGCCCCCCTGAACTGTATCTGCAACCGCCCTCCCCCGCCACAAAGTCCTGTCCCCCCCTCACCCAAAATCACAAGAAGGAGGGGCGCTAGGGGCCGTGAAAACTGTCAGTCCACCCCAGCAGAGCGCTCATGTACCAAACAGCTCTCATGCCATAAATTTTGAGAAGTGCTTCCCTTCCTGGATCACCCAGTCCCAAATCCAAGTTTCATCCCCCCACTGTGTAGTTGAGTATTAAGAGTAGTTTGTTGTTATTCACTGTTTCCGTCACATTTTCCTTGTCAGAAGACTTTGTGTGAAGGGGGGGAGGGGTTTTTTAATTGCATAGGATAGCCTCCATTACCAGGGTACAGACTTGGGGGCAGGATCAACAGCAGGACACACACAGACTGCAGTCACTAGGCACCAGGGTCAGTCTGTGAGGTGTATACTGCCCCGGGTCAGTCTGTGAGGTGTATGCTGCCCCAGGGTCCTAGCGCCTGCCATCCACAAATGGCAAGGCAGGCTGCCCTTACCATGCCCTTCCACCCTAGCCACGAGCCTCTCCGATGCCCTGAGCCCCAGCAAGAGCCCTCATCCACGGACACATACTCACCCTTCCCACACACCCCTCACCCCTTCCTACGCCCCAACCCCCAGCCCAGAGCTTGCATCCAAACTCCGCCCCAAAGACGGCACCCCTCACCCCTTCCTGCAAACCCACCCCTTCCTGCACACCCACCTGTAACCGTCCTCCACCCAGAGACCGCTGTAGGAGCAGGAGCCTGTCATTCCTCTAGTGTAGAAGCGGTCTGTACATCAGTGCACACCGTACCCACCACAGTCTGCGTCCATGTTTCAACCCTTGAACAGGAATTCATAATTAAAGAAAACTTTGTTAATAATCAGTGTTCCATTAAATTTATTTTAAAACGTGTGTTGGAAGGGGGGGAACCTGGAGAACGGGGTATGTAACCGCAGATCGAAGTCAACAGTCACTGAAACAGGCTCAGGTTCAGCTTCTCTGTAAATCAAGTGGACAGTCATAGGTTACCCTGCTCTCCGAGGAACCTAGCTTTCAAAGCCTCCCGGATGCAGAGCGCTTCCCGCTGGGATCTTCTATTGGCACGGCTGTCTGGCTGAGCGTAATCAGCAGCCAGGCGATTTGCCTCAACCTCCCATCCCGCCATAAAGGTCTCCCCCTTGCTCTCACAGAGATTGTGGAGCACACAGCAAGCAGCAATAACAACGGGGATATTTTTTTCGCTGAGGTCCGAGCGAGTGAGTAAGCTCCGCCATCTCCCCTTGAGACGTCCGAAAGCACACTCCACCACCATTCTGCACTTGCTCAGCCGGTAGTTGAAGAGCTCCTTCTCACTGTCCAAGGCGCCTGTATAGGGCTTCATGAGCCAGGGCATTAGCGGGTAGGCTGGATCCCCGAGGATCACTGTAGGCATCTGCACATCCCCAACCGTTATTTTGTGGTCCGGGAAGAAACTACCTGCCTGGAGGCGTTTAAACAGACCAGAGTTCCTGAACACACGCGCGTCATGAACCTTGCCCGGCCACCCGACGTAGATGTTGGTAAAACGTCCCCTATGGTCCACCAGTGCTTGCAGCACCATAGAAAAGTAGCCCTTTCGGTTAATGTACTGGCTGGCCTGGTGGGCTGGTCCCAGGATAGGGATGTGAGTCCCATCTATAGCCCCACCGCAGTTTGGGAATCCCATCGCGCCGAAGCCATCTCTGACGACCTGGACGTTTCCTAGAGTCACTACCTTTGAGAGCAGTTGCTCAATGATTGCGTGGGCTACTTGAATCACAGCAAGCCCTACGGTAGATTTGCCCACGCCAAAGTGGTTCGCTACTGACCGGTAGCTGTCTGGCGTTGCAAGTTTCCAGAGGGCTATGGCCACTCGCTTCTGCACAGTCAGGGCTGCTCGCATCCGGGTGTCCTGGCGCTTCAGGGCAGGGGACAGCAAGTCACAGAGTTCAAGGAAAGTGCCCTTACGCATCCTGAAGTTTCGCAGCCACTGTGATTCATCCCAGACCTGCAGCACTATGCGGTCCCACCAGTCCGTGCTTGTTTCCCGGGCCCAGAATCGCCGTTCCACACCATGAACTTGACCCATTGCCACCATGATCTCCACTGCGTGGCGTACCTTTCTTTGTGAGAGGTCTGCGCCACTCTGTGACTTCCTGTCCTCACTGCGCGGCCGGAGCCTCCTCGCCCGATTTCTCAGCAGCTGACTGTGGAAGAGGTGGACGATAAGGTGCGAGGAGTTGACAACGGCCATAAGTGCAGCGATGATCGCAGCGGGCTCCATGCTCGCAGTGCTGTGGCGTCCGCGCTGTAACCGACCAGAGAAGGGCGCGAACAGATTTCTCGCCGGCGCTTTCAGGGAGGGAGGGCGTGATTGACGGTTCAATGATGACAGTTACCCAAAACCACCCTCGACACTTTTTTTCCCCCAGCAGGCATTGGGGGCTCTACCCAGCATTCCAATGGGCAGCGGGGACTGCGGGAACTGTGGGATAGCTTCCCACAGTGCACCGCTTCCAAAGTCGACGCTGGCCCCGTTACTGTGGACTCAGACAGTCGAATTAGTGTACTTAGTGTGGATACACAAATTCGACTTCATAAGGTCGATTCCACAAATTCGAGTTAAGTAGATTCGAAATAGTCTTGTAGTGTAGACGTACCCTAAGATAGACAGACTTAACTCTTTGGGACAGGGATTCTTTATCTTTTACCTACCGCACAGTGCCAATCACATTGCTGTTGCTTAACACATAGTAAACACTAATGTGAATGACGATAATAATTAAATCAAAGGTAAAAATAAAGTTATAAAGATTTCAAAAGTTCTTCAGAAGGAGATACACTTTTCTAGAGAATTCAAGGTGTTCAGAGAATGGAAGTGGTACTTCTGCCTGGCAATAAATGCAATCTTGTAAAATGTACAAGGGCTTGATCTTGCAATACTCCCAATAGTATTTGCTGGATCCGATCCCTGCCAGGCAAGTCTTTTCAAGATGTTAACCTGCAATACTTATTATATATGTTGTGGTAGCACCTAGGAACTCTAGTCATGGACCAGGACCCCACTGTGTTAGGTGCTGTACAAACACAGAAGAATGAGATGGGCACTGTCCCAAGTTGTTCACAGTCCCATTAAATAGGCCAGTGGCAGACACCACCAATTTGAATGACTAAATGTATTCTCTCTACACCCATGCAAATCATACATCATTTGAAAGCTTATTATATCTACTTTAAAATAAGGGACAATGTGGAGCTGTCAAGTGGTGCCATTACCTTAAAAACGGGGATAAACAATGACACTATTAACACATTAAAATGACTACTTTGAAAAATTTGCATTCATTTGTTATTTTAATGACCCTATGTGTTATTTCAAAACATGAAATTGAATTTCTTTGTGACCGCCATGCATCACAACAAACTCTAATAATAAATGTGTACAGATATTATTGAAATGTAACAGCACCAGTGACATTTCTAGTCAACATTATCATCATCTTGTTCATCATTATGATCTCTGTCGAGAGTTACCGCAGTCTTCATTGCCTTGGATGCACACTGCGTGCAGGGAAGATTGTTCCAACTACAGACACAGTTTATTGTGTTGTGACACCTACTGTATAGGCACAAATATGATCTTGTAGAAGTTAAGGGCCCTTAAGGAACACAGGAAGTAGTTCATCATCCACATTTTGCCATCCATAATGTAATGGTGATACCTATGTGCAAAGGCATTCAAATCTTTGCTTGTCATGATGCTCTTTTGACATGTTCTTCAACTGTCCTCACATGGGGGGAGTTTGGCCAGTCACTTGTCCCTTTTGATGGCTAGACTGAGACGCAAGCAATTCCGGCCTCTGTAGGTCTCCTTTTCTTTCTCACTCTTGTCATACAGCATGGCTACCAACTTCCTTGCTGCAGAAATTGCAGTTTGTCCATCACTCTCTCCCAATCTGGCAAGATCTCTGACCGGGTAAGCTCCTGTTGCTTTGATAACATTAAACACACATTCCCTCCCCCTCCTTCCAATATCAAAAAGGGATGATACAGTCACATCCTGTTAATGTGTGTACAGCAGGAAGTGTGTTGCAGAAGTCATGAGCGAGTACATCACAAATTGCACACATAGATATAAAGTGACCCTTGTCAGTTGTGCTGGTAATGGTGCCTGTTTCAATCCACATGTTACCAATGTGTTCCATTTTTGGAAAGTAGTGAACAGCAAGGATCACAATATCTTATCAGGTGACCTAATTACTATGGTTTCTTTGACACCAAAAGACCCAAAAGCCAGGCTGCACATACAGCATTCAGAAGCATCCTTGTATCCACTTCCTCCTGAGTACTATGCAAGTCTTGGGCTTCTTCAGCACTTCTATTGGTGATGGACTTTCCTACTTCCCCACTGGAAAAGCCTCCAGCAAGGCATGTTTGTGTTGGGTGTGCTCCTACACTCTCAGGTGCATTTTGAATGATATATTCACAGAGGAATTTTACTAGTGACTGCTTGTTGGATGCCACATTTAGAAACTTTTCCCATGGAGACACAGGGCATCCACCAATCATCTAATGTTTCTTGCATCCAACCTTATATCCTGTCCGTCATTGTCTTTCTGCAGTTTTCACAGAGTTACTATTGTCATATCTGTCAAAGACTTCACTTACAGAATTAGCTTTGTCAGATCCTTTCAGGACCTGCCCCTAGTACATCGGAGGTGTGGAATTTGTCTCCAGCCATCATTTGTATGACAGCCATGGCATCTCTGATGTACACTGTGTGAGGGGGAAGGGTCCCAGAGCCTGGGCTCCAGCTGGAGCCCAAACGTCTACATCACAATTAAACGGCCCTGTAGCCCAAGACCATTGAGCCAGAGTCAGCAGACATGTGCCAGCAGCAAGTGTTTAATTGCAGTGTAGACATACCCATGGGTGTGTGTAAGGGTGGAGGGGTTTTACTGTCCTTTATGCTGCTACGTGGCTGTGCATCCTGGACTACAATCTGGCTGTGAGAATTTATAAGTACTAAAGTTCTGGAAAGTAAAATATTAAGTGATAAATTAGAGAAGATTTTATTCTACATAACAAAAATCAGTATTCCCTTGTGCCACGCACAGACAAAACCCCTATGCATCTCATATTTACAAAGTCAAGGGGCATTGCTGCAAATATTTTTCATAACCTAGAGACAAGAGCAATCACAGCTAAAACTAGACTCACTTTCCTACATCATTCCCAACAAAGTGCTTTGGAGTAAGTATGGGCACTGTTCCATGTTGGCACTGTATCAGACTTACAGTGCAGAATAATTATTCCCTTGCTGTGTGTGTGCTTAAGGTGAATTTAGTGCTCACAAACAGCTCCAGATTAATGAAATCATTGTCTGCAGAGAGGCTGTATGATGAAAATTGTAAGTACAAGCTTTTTGTGATGTGGACTCCTGCCCATGAAGAACTGGACTCAAGAGGGTCCATCTCATTACACCCAGGCTACTATGGGTATGTCTACACGTCAGTAAAAGACCTAGTGCGGACCTGGGTCAGCTGACTCAGGCTCACGTGGCTCAGGCTGCAGGGCTATAAAGCTGCAGTGTAGACGTTCAGACTTGGGCTGAGCCCAGGTTGTGAGACCCTGCGGGGGGAGTCGCAAAGCCAGAGTTCCAGCTCAAACCTGAATATTTACACTGCAATTTCATAGCCAGCAGCCTGAATCCTAACAGTCCAAGTCAGCTGACCTGGGCCAGCCATGGCTGTGATGTGAGTCTTTTATCGCAGTGTAGATGTACCCTGTGTGGCTAGTAGGTGCTATCTACCCGGGATGCGGTAGAACTGGGAAGTCATTCCCCGTAGTCCATTGTAAATTTCGTGAGCTAGCTGATGCCTAATTTTTAAATGTTATGGGCCTTATCCTATGACATTGAAGCCAATGACTCCAATAGGAACAGGATCAGGCTCTAAGAGCCCAGTTCAATAAAAGAATATGGCTATCTTCCATGCTGCAGCAGCCTGCAGAAAAAACCATAAGCCTAGAAATGAGGACTTCCATGATATGCACTTGTTTCCACAGTGGTAAGCTCTACTGTTTATTGAATCTGGCACTAGGTTTTAGAAAGTCTTTCTTGAAAAATAAAAGTGACACCCAAGACAAATATAACTTCCTATTTTATTTAAAATATAGTAATTTATAAATTGGTTTTGTTTATTTAAATTTCCAGTTTTCTAGCCCAGGATATGGGCCTGCAGCCCTTTAACCCATTGGTATATTCACATGAAGAGCTGCAGGACTGGAGCTAAGTGGGAAAAGAGATGTGTTAATTTTACACTAGGCCAAAACTCTACAAAACTAAAATGAAATCCAAACGGATTATCTAAAGGATGATGTTTCCTCTTAATATTTGTCTAAAGAAGGGATTACAAGCCAATAAATATATTTCTGTAATGTACAGCTGGCAAAAGGTATTAAACAATTCTTAAAAAACAACAACAACAAAAACAAAACAAAACAAAAAAAACCCCAGGTAGTAAATGGAGTTTTAAAACCTACAGAGCAAAAATAACTTTTTTGGTATCTCCTATTTCTTAAGTTTGCTCTGAAATGCTGAAAGGAAAATCTGGACAAAGACTAATGACAGGTGTCCTTTCATATTAAAATAATATATGGAGCAACAGTGAGTGAGAGGAATGCAAAGTTTGAAAAAGCACAGACTAAACAAAACACCCATGTATTCACTAGCCCTCTCTCTACTTGGCTGGCATTTCAAACTAGCTGAAAAGGAACAACTTCTGTCACAGGAAATACTGGCGGTTTCTCGGGTACACAAATGCATAGCTGAAAAGTTTAGTGTCTCCACATGACACTGTGAAGAGACCAACACTGAAAATGGCCTTCATTATGTCTAAGGCTATAGGTATTTACTTTCACATCTGAGGGATGCTATTGATCAATGACATGCCCTTACCCGCATCCTCCCAAGTTCAGACACCTATCTGACCTTATTGCTCATTGCTATTATATTAATAAAAAATTAAAAAATAAAAAGTCTGTAAAGTTAAATATTAACCAGTGTAAACTGAAAATTGCCCCACCAAAGAACTATAAAATTTACCTGAAAAGCCAGCAAAAATGATGAGCACAGTGTCTCTGACCCAGTGACTTCTTGATAACAACTGGCAGAGGGCACAGAGGGTGCATAGGATTTTACAGGGGTCCCCTGCGTCAGATATATGTATAATAATTCATGAAAAGGTGGCATGTGAGATCTCTGCCTGGAGCCAGTAGCCTACTGCTCATCACAGTCATTGTGAAAGGTATGTACTGATAATATTTCATATTTATTTGTCTATACTGAAAATTATGGTCTTAAGGCAGGTAACCAGGAGGTGACATACCTTGGACAGGTTCCTTTCAAGCAGGGGGTAACAGACACTTATCTACCTCTCTGGACATTGTCTATTATGCTCCCCACAATGTAGGCTTATTTGCATACTGAGCCAGCTGCTGATTAAAAGACTGAAATCTACAAGAAAGAAGTACTCAGGAAAAAAAGAACCAGCAGGGGGATGTCTTGCTTATGAATAAGGACAATGGATTGTTCTGATATATCTGGCGATGCAAAGACACTCAGGATCTTTCATCAAGGAGGCGAGCGGACATGAATGTCTCATGAATGAATCACAGCCAAGCCTGGCTGTAAACTGTTGGAAGAACTTTGGATAAGCAGAGCTCTATACAATAGGAAAGCAGCTAGTTAAGTAAGTCTAGGTTCTAGAATCTGTGTTATGATTTTATTTTATATGTAACCATTTGTTTTCAATACTTCTACTTGCTCTCACTTGTCTCTCTAAACTTGGTTAAATAAACTTTTACTTGCTTCATTATAAACATATCTAAGTGCCGTGTGTCAAGCAGAATGGTGATCTGAGGTGAAACTGGTAAGCTGAGTGTACTGCTTCTTTGTAAGCAGCAAAGCTGTGTCCAGAAGACTTGAGGCTGGACACTCCAGGTCAACAGTCAGAGGGCTCAGGGTCTGGAGAGTGCCTATTGCTAATCTGTATAGAGAGAATGGGGCCTGCACAGGCCTAGAGCGGAGTGCTCGTGTTGCCCGGGACCGGTGGAGTCAGGGAGCTGACCCACAAGCAGAAACAGACAGGCCTTCCTTGCGCTAAGGGCCAGTGGTAGTGAGGTGCCTCATAGGGTGACCAGGTGTCTGGTTTTCGGGATGGTTTGCAGCATCTGCAGGTTGCAGCATCCGGCGGATTGCAGCTCCCACAGGCCACGGTTCACCGTCCCAGGCCAATGGGGGCTGCGGGAAGCGGCGCGGGCTGAGGGATGTGCTGGCCGCCACTTTCTACAACCCCCATTGGCCTGGGACAGTGAACCGCGGCCAGTGGGAGCTGCAGTTGGCTGAACCTGCAGGTGCTGCAGGTAAACAAACCGTCCTAGCCCACCAGTGGCTTTCCCTGATGGGCTGTGTGCCAAAGGTTGCCCATCCCTGAGCTAGATTATAGTTAGAGCTGTTTTGAGAAAATGTGAAGATGGATGATACGCTCTGAACATTTTTGCAATATTTTCTTGCTTTTCTCTGAAATTTCAAAATTTCCATCCTTCTACAGAACATACTCACACGAAAGTGAAACATTTTGCACAATTCCCCCCTCACACACAATTTTTTTGATCAAAAATTTGTAACATTTGACATTTGCGCCCAGTTCTAGTTACAGAGAAAAACTAGGGCTGACTGAAAAATGAAGCAAAATTTTCCTGAAATGTTGATGGAAAATTTCATCAACATTTCTAATTTTGAAATGTCTAACCAACTCTGTGGAAGACTTTGAAGAACTAAAGTAAACTTAATTCTGTAGGACCTATTAAAACATTTTTAAAATTCCCCATACCAAGTTACTTTATAACTCCAGATATTTGCCTCTTTAGGAGGTTCTAATAAAATACCACTGCCATCACTACCCAGTTAAGCAACCTCCACAACTTTATGCGATTAAATTCCACAGTGGGTATGAATGATGACACTCAGTTATTGCACGGATTAGGACCATACAAGTACGTAGGCAGAATGCAATGAATGCATACTTTAGGTATGAATACAGTAGAGTGCTTTCACCCTTCTGATCTATAAAGATTACTCATTTGAAGAGTCACATATTAGCAGTTTACTGTGAGTTCAGTGAGACAGAAACTAGCCTGAGAAAACACAGGTCATCTGATTTCTCATAGTTTCTTCTTCTTCTTAAGGGAGATGATAAATCTGAGCACATGCTGACTGTAAGCCCCTCAGGTTCCCATCACACCTGATATTTTCCAACCTTTTTAGATGATTTGGCAAAATAACAACAAAAACCTGATACTGAAAAGATAAAATTGATAGCTGGTACTTGTGACTTATGAACTGTTCTAATTTAATAGCGAGATCTGTTTGAATGTTTTCTGGTTTTCTAATTGCAGAAACAATTTGTTATTCAAGCTCACCACCTAGTGGATTCAATAGCCACAAATGAGAGTTCATTGTTTACACTAGCATTTGAAGTAAAATTGGTGAACAGTACTTGCTACTGATAGTATCTTCAAGTATCCAGGTCACACAGGGAAAAGATGATATGATATTACTGTCTACAGTTCTTTTTTAAAAATTAAATTTAAAAGAACTATTGTTTAATGTCAACATTTCTTAATAAAAATATTTTTAAAAGTTTACTATATCAAAATGATTGTGTATCTATTTCATTTGCTGTAAATATACATCAAGTGTACTAGTAAATATTAAGGAGCTTTCACACCAGTTCTGCTCAGCTAAATTATTTGCAGCAAGATCAAATGGTGCAACAGCATACTCCATGAAAAATTAAAATTATGCAATGCCAAGTTTCTGTGATCTTTTGTCAGAAAGAACTTGCTCACCCTTGTGTGCCTGGCTGTCATAATTCATTTATACCTGTCCAATACTGCACACTAATTACTATGGGTCATACATAAATAATTGACTCAGCTTGCCTGAGGCAAAGGTAAAGACTCAGATAAACATGCAAGGTGAGATTAATACCTACTGTAAATTCACAGTCAATGCTGTATTTAAGGAAGACTGTGAGCTTCTCACAGAGACCAGAAAGGTGTTTTGTAAACATGTTCAGTTTTAACAACACATTACAGAATTTCTTATCTGATCAGCTAGTTGCCTAAATTTGACACTCACCTTCTTTCTGTTTAATTTTTATTGTGTAAATAGAAGCAGAGATGGAAGCATGACAGTATAAAGCAGTCAAATTGTGTACATGTGTGAGCTTTTTTGTGGTACTTTTCTTTGAGATATTTTCAGAAGGAACAAACCAACAAAAAAGATCACTACAAGATACCCAAAGCAGTTGTCATTTGATATAGGTACAAAGACTCCATTACTCCCTAAACGCTCCTGAAAAATAATTCTAGACACTAATGCCATTTTCAAACTTGGGGGCCTAACTTTTTTTTCCAGGATAAACTTTTCCAACACATACAAATGCTGAGGGCTGGTCCACACTAAGAAGCGGGGTCAAACTAGGGTACGCAAATTCAGCTACGTGAATAGCGTAGCTGAATTCGAAGTACCCTAGTTCGAACTACTCACCCGTCCAGACGCCGCGGAATCAAAGTCCGTGGCTCCAAGGTCGACTCCGCCACCGCCTTTTGCAGTGGTGGAGTACCGGAGTCGACCGCGGCGCTTCCGGAGTTCGAACTATCGCGTCCAGATTAGATGCGATAGTTCGAACTCCGAGAAGTCGAACTCACCGCGTCGACCTGGCTCGTAAGTGTAGACTAGCCCTAAGATAGCTCGTGCCAGATACAGCAAGTCTAAATTCACACAAAAGTGTGAGGCAGTGTCATCTTATCATTAGATCATAACTTCCCGTTTCCCAACTAGCTGCATCTGTCACAAGATGAACTGAAAGAAATATAAGTACTGAAAGTGGGCGTGGTCTAGTCCTCTGACCATGGGACTGTGAACTGTGCCTAAGTTCTAACTAAGAAGTTGTATTTACTGCTAATTTAAGTAGTTATACTAACTTTGTAATGTTTATGCTTTCAGTTAGAGCATAAGAATTGTCTTGTGGCGAAGAGACCTAGAAGCTATGGTCCTAGTCCTGGGTTCTGCAACAGACTTCTTGTGTCTCAGTTCCCCATCTGTAAAACTGGGATAGGACTATTACTTTGCTAAGTCCTATGGGTGTGGTGAGAGCATATTCATTAATATATGGGAGATACTTAGATATCACGATGATGGGCAGCATATAAGACCCTAGAAACATTGAGAGATTAAACAGAAAAGAGCAGTCGCTTTGGCAGTCAACTTCCTTTTAATGCTTAGATCTGAAGTTATAAGACACTAGAAATGTTGCTGAAAAAATTATATCCCGAGTTCTTTAGTATCACAACACTCAGCTTTGACACTGACTACCTCCATGGCCTTTCCAAAGTCATTTAATTATTATTGTTATTATATTATGTTTTATCTGTATTAAAATAGTGCCTACAACCCTCGACTGACATTGATGCCTCACGGTACAAACACAGAATAAGAGACACTCCCTACTCCCAAGAGCCTATAATCTGAAGAGACAAAAAAACCCCAAAGGGCTGAAGGGAAACAAAGGCAGAGGTGCTTGCCCACTGGAGAGCTGGGAACAGAAACCAGGTCTCTTGACTCCTATTCAACAGTCGACACTTCCCCTCTGTTTCTGTCTCTGGCCACTTGAACAACCTGTTTCTGAGTGTACTAGTCTGTAAAATTATAACATTCACTTACTTCAACCTAGTACATTCACTTACTGGTACTGTATCTCCCCTCACAATGCTGTCATGAGGAACAGTTGCTCTCTGTAAAGAGTTTTGAGGATATAAAATGCTGTATAACTACTAAGCATTATTATTATATTCTCAGCAAAGTACCTGTGTGTGTCCGCCGGTGAGCCTTCAGATGAGAACTTTTTGTGTATACTTTGTTGCATCCTTCAAAATCACACCTATGGATGCGCCGCTTCCTGGAGTCTGGGGACTCAGACCTTCTCTGGCGCCTTGTGCTCTCAATACTGAATGGTGAAATTGAACTGCAAAATATAACAGAAGCAAAAAATTAAGACAAAGGAATATTGTGCAACTTGCACACAAACTTATGAAATCACGGAATACAATAGTTTGGTATTCAACTTGGTGTGTTACTGACATGTAATTACAGGTCATAGAAAAGGAAACCAAATTCATTTATAAAAAGAAACCAGCAAGAATATTTTGGACCTTAAGGAAACTAAAGTACTAAAATAGGAATTGTTGTGATCTGTAGTCACTCTCCACCAGAGAACCGTTAACACTACTTTTGAAAATCTTGTTACAATATACAGAACAAGTATAATTTTTATTTCGACAGTTGTGGTGATACTAGCACTTCCGAAACAAAGCATTTTTAGGGGGTTTAGAGATTTGGCTGTAAACAGTCTGGGTTAAAACTATGCATAAAAGTTTTCAGTTCATGATCATGCTTTTATGGCTGCCCCAAACTGGGATTTTACCAGTTTTAAAGCCATAGAGGCCTGAACTATAGAGTTCTTTTTGTGTAAATATTATTTTTAAGCATTATCATAATTTAGAGTTTCCCAGTGTGTATGTGACCTGTAGCCATAGAGAGAGTTTGTGAAAATGGACAAAGTCCTTGAAATCAAAACCAAGTAACTAGAAAACAATTCCTAGGAGAATACCGTTCATCAGTTACTAGATTATGTGACATGAAAAGAAACAAATCTAGCTGACAAGCAAATGGTTTAGGAATTGCATTTTGGTATCTGCAGCAGATTAGAGAGTTGGGCTATGTGATTCATGGAGATAAATCATACTACTCCAGAAACTATTTAAAAAAAATTCCGACCAGCGAAGATAAAAGCTGAATGTGTAAAAAACAAAAACAAACCCAATCAAACACAAACTCCTAAATCCTAAACATTGTACGTACAGAAGATACTCTGAGCAAAAGCCACAAGACCAGAAAATCTTGATCTTGAATGAAGCATTCAAGTTGCAGATAGTACAGCTTGTTTAAATGTCTGGTCGATGGAAGGAAGATCAAGCCCATTATACAGCTGTGATGTCTAACAGTGAGAAAAATGAGTGGCAAGCATAATCAGCAGGTACCATTAAGTTATTTGTTACGTCACGTGCAGACCAGTGACCTCACTGCTACAAGCTGCCCTGCGTTTATAGCAAAATTCATATAGTGGAGAAAGAAAGTGAAACAGTATTGCAACTGTGGCAGAGGACCTGATCCTGGTACCTCACTGAAATACTCAGTAGCTTTAATGGGCTAAGAATCAGGCCCACACATCCAAAGCTAGAAACAGCAGTTGAGAAGTGATGCAGTCACGGTGCCTTGCCTTTTTGTGTTAGTACGGAATCACACATAAATAATAAATATTGTCAGCCTGTTGAGCACACTGAGGTGGGGGTGTCAAAATAATGCTAAGCATGAATCACAAGTATCAATCCAAACCATTCTATTTATTTCAGCAACATGGACTAAATAATCCACTAACCAACCCAAAAGCCATATAATACAGCTATGAACTAACCTCCCAATGGGAGGTGACCTTCCTCTGTCCTTCACTTACTTGGTGGTATAAGTTATTGCAATTCATATACAGGCAGATCCTGCAGTGCTATGGCAGGAATTGGCTCAATTTACTATAAGAAGAACCTCAGAGTAATGACCATTGTTCACCATAAGACCCAAAATATGGAGGTACCAAAGTAACAGTCGAAGACAGCATACAGTCACATTACTGAGGCTCCTCTGATAGAAGCCATTCCTGTATTAATCTTAAATTCAGCTGTAAATGTGCTTTGAATCAGACTCTTAGAGGTGAATGGACAACACAACATTCTGTTTACTTGAGCAAGTTGTTTACAACATCCCACTAACCAGCAAATGAAGAAATTACAAAGTAACCTACTCAAAACCTCTTTTTAGGGCCATAAAGGTCTCACAGCCTGGCTCTGCTCAGCTCTGATGCTCCAGGGAAAGCATAGTTTAGGGGTAACACATCATCTAAGGAAGCCCTGTTGGAGAAGGAAGCCAACTGGGTATTCATGTAAGAGATATTTTTATTCTATAGAACAGATTCAATTTTTTTTAAAACTAAGATTTTATAGTCACGTAAAATGACTTTTTTTCTGACGTTTGAGAACTGTGCCATATTCTAAAAATGTGCCAGTCGTGACTCCCTTCCCCAAAACAGACGCATCAGTACAACAGTTTGCTTGGTAGCTGTGATGGCTTAGAATGGGGAGTATGTGTGAACCAGGAAGGGGTTAAACCCCTTTCCCAGGCAACAAGGAGAAAAGTGATCCTTACCTGAGCTGCCAGACCTGGAGATTAAAACTGGTAGCTGTGACTTGTTAGGCTGCTAGAAGGCACAGCTGTGAGTGTGTCACTCCAGGTCTGGCAGCTCAGTCAGTCTTTAAGTGTCATCTTCCTCCTTTCTACCCAGTGAAGGGATTTAATACCTTCCTTTTTCACACCAGGATGGGCACATACAACCCACCACAGATGGATTCGGGAGGAGCCCAGCCGAGCCAACTTGGGCAGTGAGACTGCCCAGTGTGAACCCAACAGAGTTACTCCATATTCAATCCTGTTTAAGAGCAGAGTTTGGCTCTTAATGTCAATTTGACACTTGCTTAATTTTAATTAATTATATTAACAGCTGTGTAACTTGTGTAAAAGTTATCACAGGGAAGAGCTGCTCTTCTCAGATAAGCAGCAACAATAACTATATTCATTATTGCTTAATGAAACTTAAGGTAAAACAAACATAATCAAACATTGTTTAGACTTAAATGTTTTGAGTAGTCTATAAACCTTCAGCCACAAAGTGACGTGCATGGCTAAAATCCATGTCCAGAAGGCTGAACATTTCTCTCTTACACTAGAGGCAAAAAAAGACCTTTGCAATATAATGAAAATTTAGACTCAACCAGCAGATGGCCTTCTAGTCCTCTAGAATGGCCCATGCTCTTTGGCTCTCATTACAACAGGCATTAGAACAGCACAGCTAGTGCAATATTATCTTTTCTTTGCGGCCAAGGTACCTATTTTAATTCCCATGTGTTTTGCTTCCCACTATTTGCATACACTGAAAAACACTTCTGCTTTTGGTCCATGCAGCAACAGAATCTCAGACTATTAAGGACAGGCTTAATCTTACAGTAGCTACTTTCTGTATTTGGTCTTCAGTTTTCTTTTTAAATAGGCAGAACTTAGCTGGTTGGAAATACGATTCATAGGAGTTGGACCTACACTGTGGAATTCACTATATAGTCAAAGGCGTCATCACATTCAGAACCAAATGTAAAACCCATCTCTTTAACATAGCTTTTCCTCAACAAGGTCTTTTCTATCAGTGTTTCTACCTTCTCTCTCACACAACAAAATATATATATGTAGACAGATATCACAGATCTCATGCTGGTGAGTGAGCATGTGGGGATTCAACTATTAAACATTGTGCTGCTTTTTAGTGGAAAGAAAATGGTTTTAAATCTTCTCAGTGTTAACAAAAGGAAACAATTGTAAAATGAGAAATTTATTACTATATTATAGCATGTTTCTGGGTGCTACATAGAAGGAATGACACATGAATTTAACAACGAGAATTAGTAATTTTTGAAAAATGTATACCTTCTTGGCCAAATTCTCCCTTGTATGTGCACAAAAGTGCACACACATGAAATACAAGCAGAACATTCTGACATAATATGCCTGCATTTAGGATTATAAATTACAGAAACTGAGAATATGCAGTTGAAGAGAATCCTTGGGTCTCT
The DNA here is from genome assembly GCF_020497125.1 of Mauremys mutica. Classification (NCBI taxonomy): domain Eukaryota; kingdom Metazoa; phylum Chordata; order Testudines; family Geoemydidae; genus Mauremys; species Mauremys mutica. Next base: position 286,218,980 of record NC_059072.1, on the reverse strand, counting down.
GGAATACCTTCCTAGTTCAAAGTGATACAAGGGCCTCAGAGACATAGCTGCTTATGGGTGCTCAGCATTTATGAAAATCAGGCCACGTACTTAACTATCTAAATATAGATTTAAAATCCTAATTTTCAGTTTTTTGTTTTTTAAATCTTAGCCTTCGGGTCCAGTGGTGAGTGACACCTCCAGAGCAGACTAACTCAGCATGACAGGACTGGAGGCCCTGTCCTCCTCTCGCTATGGTTCTCTGTCTCCCTCCTGCTGTGGCTCAGCCATAACTGGAACTCGCAGCTGTTCTACTCTCATGACTTCACCAAAGGGACAGCTCAGAGTGAAGAAAAAGTGGCCCCACCATACATGCTGATTTATTCTAGTTTGTTTCTGAAAATTTCTGCCCGTGAGGATGTAGTGTTTTTGCTGGTTTGTGAACTCAGCACTAATGGAGTTGGCCTCTGGGCATACCATGAATATTGCTCCAAAGATGAAAGACCCTTTTTCTTTCTGTGCTCCGAGGATTACAGACAGATATAGGCATCCACTGGTTTTTCCTGCAGGGTGAACTGAAGTGTGTTTCCAAGTCTGAAAATATGCTCCTTTCCAACAAAACTTCACACATAGTAAAAATTTGGCCCCTGAAAACAAAAGTATTTTTTCTACCCCTCTGATGCTCTCATTTAGAGTAATGTTTAAAAGTACTGTAGTGCACACTAAACATTCAACTGCAACAATGAATGGTTATATAAACTATTTATTAAATTTATTTCATTATAATTTACGTTACTTACAAAACTCTAACCATTGTCATATGGAGCCACCAAACTACTCATTGTACAGTAATGCAACGATTTTGATACCTTCAATTTGTTTTATAGGTTAGATTCAATCTCCTCTTTTAACCCTATACCTCTTATTTCTATTTTCAATCTCCTCTTTTAACCCTATACCTCTTATTTCTATTTTCTACAATCTTCTTAACAATATCTTATTCATAGTGTGTGTATATATTTTATTATATTCCCCCCTCTGAGTCTTATCTATTAGGTACTGTTTTGTGCATGGTTAATATAAATATTAGGAATATTAGATCATAAAACATGGCAAACATGGTTTAAGATAATCAGAAAAGGAAGATGTGCATTACTCATTTTATTAATGGTAATTATTGTAATTAATACATTTTTAAGGTGATTTTACATTGGGAATTTAAGGAGAGAAATTTTTCAACAGAGAAAGAAGGCATCTGGCTGTATATACAAATGAAGCAAAAACTACATACATGCCGTATACATGATTTGATTACATTCAGTGTAGCCAGCAAACAAAAGGAACCTGCACATTTGTGACTATGGCTTTATCCATAATACTTTCTATCTGCAGAGACAAAATGCGGCTGACTTGAACTGTTGATTTGCCCTGTTGGAACATAGTGAATTACATCATTTCTCATCCTGTGATGTAACTGAATGTGCAACGATGTGCAAAACAAACTCTTTCCTGTCAGCTGGAAGGAAACTGGGTTCAGAAGAGAAGAGAGTGCAGTGTGACAATGTACAAGAACAATAAGATATGTCTTATCAAAACAACCATCATCTACATTATTAGGCACATTTTATATATATATATATAGGAGAACAATACAGTTAGTTAATGATATTGTATGTTCCCCTTAACTCAAGCATATAATGAATTAGAGAAATGACAGTCAAAAAAGACTTTCACCTATTTTATGCTCATCATTAACCAGGAAGATTTTACATTAGAGACTTGTTTTGTTAAAGAGCACAGAAATTTTATCAGTTTATAGATTGGGAAACAAATGCTAGTAATAATAATAGGGCTCAGCTTTTCCTAGATGTGATAGCTGATGAATTCCTTCATCAAGTGGTTGCTGAACCGACGAGGGGGGATGCCATTTTAGATCTGGTTTTGGTGAGTAACGAGGACCTTGTTGAGGAAATAGTTGTAGGGGACAACCTTGGCTCGAGTGATCATGAGCTAATTCGTTTCAAAATAAATGAGAGGATAATCAATATTGCATCTGAGACTAGGGTTTACGATTTCAAAAGGGCGAACTTTACTAAACTAAGGCGACTAGTTAGGGAAGTGGACTGGACTAACATATTTAGGGATCTAAAGGCAGATGACGCCTGGGGTTACTTCAGGATGAAGTTGCAGGAGATGTCAGAGGCATGCATCCCGAGAAAGGGAAAATGGCTCGTAGGTAGCAGTTTTAGACCGAGCTGGATGAGCAAGCGTCTCAGAGGGGTCATTAAGAAAAAACAGAAAGCGTACCAGGAGTGGAAAATGGGAGGGATCAGCAAAGAAACCTACCTTATTGAGGTCAGAGGGTGTAGGGAAGCAGTGAGAAAGGCAAAGCGACGGGTGGAGATGGACCTAGCGAAGGGGATTAAAACCAATAGCAAAAGGTTTTTTAGCCATATAAATAGGAAGAAAACCAAGAAAGAAGAAGTGGGACCGCTTAAAACTTTGAACGGAGTGGAGATTAGGGATAATCTTGGAATGGCACAATATCTGAACGAATATTTTGCCTCGGTCTTCAATGAGGCTAATGTAGGGCTAAGGAATAGTGATAGAGGGACCGATGGGAATGAGGATATGGGGGTAGACATTACGGTATCGGAGGTGGAAACCAAACTTGAACAGCTTAACGGAAGTAAATCGGGGGGGTCCGGATAATCTTCACCCTAGAATATTAAGGGAATTAGCGAGTGATATTGCTAGCCCGTTAGCGATGATTTTTAATAAATCTCTAAATTCGGGGATTGTACCGTTGGACTGGAGATTAGCTAATGTAGTTCCTATATTCAAGAAGGGGAAAAAAAGTGACCCGGGTAACTACAGGCCTGTTAGTTTAACATCTGTAGTATGCAAAGTCATGGAAAAATTTTTAAAAGAGAGAGTGGTTACGGAGCAGGAGGCCGATGGCAACTGGGATAGTTTACAGCATGGATTTACGAAAGGTAGATCGTGCCAAACCAACCTGATCTCCTTCTTTGAGAAAGTAACAGATTTTTTAGACAAGGGAAATGTGGTGGATCTAATATATCTGGATTTCAGTAAGGCGTTTGATACGGTACCGCATGAGGAATTACTGGTTAAATTGGAAAAGATGGGGATTGAAATGAAAATCCAAAGGTGGATAAGTAGCTGGTTAAAGGGGAGACTGCAGAGGGTAGTATTGAAGGGGGAACTGTCGGGTTGGAGGGGGGTTACCAGTGGAGTTCCTCAAGGTTCGGTTTTGGGTCCGATTTTATTCAATCTATTTATTGCTGACCTGGGAACCAAGAGTAGGAGTGGGCTGATAAAGTTTGCCGACGACACCAAGTTGGGAGGTATCGCCAATTCGGAAAAGGATCGGGATATCCTCCAGGGAGATTTGGATGACCTTGTAAACTGGAGTATTAGTAACAGGATGAAATTCAATAGTGAGAAGTGTAAGGTTATGCATTTAGGGATGACTAACAAGAATTTTAGTTATAAGCTAGGGACGCACCAGTTGCAAGTAACGGAGGAGGAGAAGGACCTAGGAGTCCTGGTTGATCGTAGGATGACTATGAGCAGGCAATGTGATGTGGCCGTTAAAAAAGCAAATGCGGTCTTGGGATTCATTAGGCGAGGTATTTCTAGTAGGGATAAGGAGGTGCTAGTCCCGTTATATAAGGCGTTGGTGAGACCTCATCTGGAGTATTGTGTGCAGTTTTGGTCTCCCATGTTTAAGAAGGATGAATTCAAACTGGAACGGGTACAAAGAAGGGCCACTAGAATGGTCCGAGGAATGGAAGGCCTGTCGTATGAAAGGAGACTTGAGGAGCTCGGTTTGTTTTCCCTAACCAAAAGAAGGATAAGAGGAGATATGATTGCACTCTTTAAATATATCAGAGGGATAAATACCAGGGAAGGAGAGGAATTATTTCAGCTCAGTGCTAATGTGGACACGAGGACAAACGGATATAAATGGTCAGTCAGGAAATTTAGGCTTGAAATTAGACGAAGGTTTCTAACTATCAGGGGAGTGCAATACTGGAACAGCCTACCGAGAGAAACAGTGGGGACGAAGGACCTCCATGACTTTAAGATTAAGCTAGATAAGTTTATGGAGGAGATGGTATGATAGGATACCAGGCTTAGTCAATAGGTTAATTAAGTGCCACACTGGTAAATGGTACATGGGTCAATGATATGATATTCTTAACCTTTTTCCTGAGGGTATGGCTGGAGAGTCTTGCCCGCATGCTCGGGGTTCAGCTGACCGCCATATTTGGGGTCGGGAAGGAATTTTCCTCCAGGGTAGATTGGCTGTGGCCCTGGAGGTTTTTCGCCTTCCTCCGAAGCATGGGGCAGGGGTCGCTTGCTAAAGGAGTGGGGGGATCGGCTTATGTGGCCTGCATCTTGCAGGAGGTCAGACTAGATGATCATATTGGTCCCTTCTGATCTTGAATTCTATGATTCTATGATTCTATGATTCTAGTTAACTATCTTGCACTTAAGCATTGCATAAATTATTGAAATGCTTACATCTGATTTCGGGAAACAATAACTTTAATGGAGCTATGACAATTTACATCAGCTAAGGATCTGGCCCCAGGAATCTATATCTGGATCAGTAGAGAAATGTTTCTTTTTTTAAAACTATATGTGTAAATTTGCCCCCACAAAATTATACCACACCCCAACCCAGGATGGGTAATAATCAGTCCTGGAATAGTGACAGATTTAAAATCCAACACTAGTGAACCATCAGAATAGGATTGTTGTACAACTGGAAAGGGCAGATTCCAATGGAATATGTAGCATGTGCTTCTATCCCTGGGAGGTTCCAAAATATCAGACTTCACAATCATGATATTCTTATGTACAAAAAAGGTATCTTTAGGGCATTTTTACATGTTTTTTAAAATTCTGTACTTCTAATTCTTCTTCCCACCCACCCATCCTCCATTCTCCATGACCTGTGCAGCTGGACTCTTTGTAGCTAAGGCAGTTGGCGTCATAGGTTGAGGGATATGATAAACAATTCCACTATAATGTTTCAAAACTCTTAAAACATTTCTCAAATAGTTTCTCTCTAATATATGTTCCCTATATAAAATGCATGCCTGAGTGGTGTTATATAAACTCTTTGTTGGCGTTCATTTAGAATGACTTGTATAACTCCTTCCTTGCTCTGCCACCCTGAGTATTGCAGGTCAGTCCAAACTCATGCAGTATAAACTCTTATATTACATCACACTACCATGAAATTTCTTTCTAAATAGTGCAGATACAGACTTTTGTGATACACACTTCACAATGCAAAGCAAGGAAGTGATCAGAAACCAATACGAGCTTGAATTAAATGATTCTTTTCTCTTCTTTTTTGAATTAACTTAGTTCACTTCAGGCAATGATGTTCTTGACTAATGTGTGTTAAAGAGTAAAATCCATGGAGAAAAGGAAACCTCTGTTAATTAACTTCATCACAATGAACTCACTCTTACAGAAAAGTACATGAAGGCATTTCTTTAGATCTGAGCTAAAAATAAGCAATTGAATGGTTTTCCCAATGGCAAGGAGTAGCTCCTGACTTACTACATCTCATCCTCATCTGACCTTTGCTGGCTCAGCTATAATGTATGCACACAGCATGTGGCACAGAAGAGGAAGTACAGCTATGTTATCTCTTCATTGGACCAATGGGAGAAGAGCAAGGGTCAGGCCTGGGGTACTTAGGTTTAATAAAAGCACCGAGATCCCCTGCAAAAGGAGATCATATCAATGCTGGATTAGTTTTTTTTTCTTTTGTGTTTCCTTCCAAATGGAACAGAAAAAACTGGAAAAGTTAACCAATGTGCCTCATGCTCACTGGTTTCAGGTGAGTTTGTTCTCAGCAGGGCTAAGCCATTCTTCCACTTCCGCTACCCATGCTATCATGAGTATGTGTACACAAACAGGGGAATCACACCCCTAGCTCATAGTTTAGATGTAACATTTAAGAAATATGTGGACAGTAACAAAAATGATGAAAGGTTTAGAAAACTTGATGTTCGAGGAAAGGTAAAAAAATCTGGTGATATTTAGTCCTGAGAAAAGGAGGTGGGATCAGATAGTCTTCAAATATATTAAGCAGGGTTGCAAAGAGGACAGTGATCAGTTGTTCTCCACATCCTCTGAAGGCAGGACAAGAAATAATTGCCTTAATCTGCGGCAAGGGAGATTTAGGTTAGATATTAAGAAAAACTTTCTAACTATAACAGTAGTTAAGCATTGGAATAGTCTTCCAAGGGAGGTTATGGAATCCTCAACACTGGAGTTTTTAAGAACAGGTTAGATCACCTGTAAGAGATGGTCTTAAGTGTGCTTGGTCCTGCCTCAGTACAGGGGACTGTACTAGATTCCAGCTCAGAGATCGGCAACCTTTGGCACATGGCTCGCCAGGGTAAGCCCCCTGGCGGGCCTCAGGTTTGTTTACCCGCCGAGTCCGCAGGTTCGGCTGATCACGGCTCCCACTGGCCATGGTTCGCCTTCCCAGGCCAATGGGGGCTGCGGGAAATGGCGCAGGCCGAGGGGTGTGCTGGCCACCGCTTCCCACCGCCCCCATTGGCCTGGAGCGCAGCCAGTCAGTAAGTGTATATATTTCAAAGAATACATCTACTACTGTTACAAACTAATGGCTATAACCATTTGGCCTGTAAATGAACAAGGGATTAAATGTTTTTCTTGTTCTACTTTGAGTACATTTCATCCCTTATTCATTTTAAAGCTAAGTACCTACTGAAGAAGGCCATACATAATTGATTTTTTTAAATTCTCTCTCCAAACACTCTTATCTAATCAATAAAGTTTCAGTTTTTCTCTCTGCCTTTGTCTCTCCCATTGAATGGAAGTTCTTATTGTTAGAGAATACTTCATAAAACTGATATATTAATAAACCTAAGAAGTCAATATAAATCCTGCTAAATTGTCTTCATTATCAAGTAATGCTTGAAAATCCTGACATATTTATGTTTGATCAGAATCTAGTCTTTGTTTTTTGTGTGGTATTTTTTATTTAGCTCTACACATTTTCAGTCTCATGTCTATCAGGTATTTCTTTACTTAGATTGTATTACTTAGATTGTAAACTCTGCAGGGAAAGGACCATCTCTTTGTTCTGTGTTTGTACAGTGCCTCGCACAATGACATTCTGGACCATGACTAGGACGCCTAGATGCTACCACAATGCAAATAAATAATGATACTTCGACTCTCCCTCCACTTTCTCTAGATATTTATTCATCCAGCTTTTGCCATCCGGTAAGATGAATGTGGATATGCATTTTAAATTGTTGTTTACTATCTGAAATATTCCTAAGAGCCTGACCTGTGTACCCTCTAAAATTTGTGAGCCACATGCTACTTCAAACTAACGGCTAAAGACCATTCATAGGGCAATACACAGATAAAAAACAACAGCTTTGAATAATGCTTGAATATGACCAGTGGCACAAGGGCCAGCAGAGCTGAAAACAAGGGAGTTTGAGTGGGAGTTTGGTGGAGGGTGTGCATTGTGGTTTTGTTTTGTGTTTTGTTTCCTTCTTGATAGGCACTTAGGAGGGATGGCTGCGACAGCTACAAAGGCAGTAGTATGGAAGAAACAATGAAGATGACTGGATGCAGAAGCTGTGGGATGTACATTATTCTGGAGAGGGTACCTAAAAGATGCTTCATTTATATGAAGTGCTGCCTGATAGATATGATGGAAGGGAAGGCCCGAGGTTTGGAGATGCAGCTAGAAGCTATGGTTCAGTTTCAAAGATGATTTGAGCAGATGATGGAGGAGAGGAGAGAGGAGATCAAAGGGAAATCTCAAAACTTGCAGATGCATAGACCCGAGAACTGTGAGGGTAGACTGCTGGATGAAGAAAGTGGCCAGTTGAAGCATATGTCTACGAAGATAAGGCAGAGGAAAAGACCAGCTAGCAAAGGAGAAATAAAGCTGAGAAACAGGTGTGCTGAGTTGGAAACGGAGGGGGAGAGGCAGACAGTAACAGAAGATTGGAGAGCAAGGGAGAAGAAGAGTGGCTAGTCCTACAACAAGGTGGGAAGAGACAATGGAGATCGTGTCTGGAGCAACAGGAGGACAGAGGATGACTCACAGAAGACTGCAAGGGAGACCAGAAGACGAGAAGACTTGCAGCCAGAAAGACCAGAATTGCACCAACACCAGGGAAAGGCAAGTCTAAGTGATTGGGAATACCCTACTATGAAGAATAGATAGGTCTGTCATCAGAGCTGATCTGGACAACAGAAGGGTGTTGTATCTGCTGGGAGCTAAGATACAGGATGTGGGCCTGAGGCTGCAGAGGATACTAATGTGAGCTGGAAAGAATTTACTCACTGGGATGCATCAAGGAAGACTACGCCAGGCTGGGGAAGACACTTAAAGAAATGGAGGCTCAAGTGCTCTTTAGTGGGATTCTACCTGTTCCTAAAGGAATAGGGCAAAAGGGAGACAATATTATGATGATCAACAGATGGCTCAGAAAATGGTGCTAGAAGGAGGGCTCTGGGATGTGCAACCACTGGGAGACATTAACGGACAGAGGATAGTTCTCATGGGATGGACATCTCCTGAGTAGGGAGGGAAACAGACTTCTGGGATGGAGGTTGGTATAACTGATTAAAGAGCTTTTAAACTAGGAATCTGAGGAGATGGTTGGGAGATGCCCATGTAATCTCCACGTCTGATTTTAATATTGAGAGGAAGGAAAATCAAATGAAAAGAACAACAAATAGGAGGAAAATGGTTAACAACAGTAACAGTCAGGTAGGTGATACTGGCAGTGAAATGACTGTATTTAATCAGGCGAGGAATCTGGGTGAAGCCAATCAGAAACAACTAAGATTTCTGTACACCAATGCGAGGAGGCGGGGTAACAAAATGGAGGAACTAGAACTACTGGTGCAGGAAATGAAACCAGATATTATAGGGATGACAGAAACATAGTGGAATAGTAGTCATGACTGCTGTCATAAACAGATAGTTAAGGGTTAATGTCTCTTTTACCTGTAAAGGGTTAAGAAGCTCAGTAAACCTGGCTGACACCTGACCAGAGGACCAATAAGGGGACAAGATACTTTCAAATCTTGGTGGAGGGAAGTTTTTTGTTTGTGCTCTTTGTTTGGGGGTTGTTCGTTCTCGGGACTGAGAGGGACCAGACATCAATCCAGGCTCTTCAAATCTTTCTGAATCAGTCTCTCATGTTTTAAACTTGTAAGTAGCACAGGCAAGGCGTGTTAGTCTTATGTTTGTTTTCTCAACCTGTAAATGTTCCTTTGTTGCTGAGAGGATTTTACCTCTGTTTGCTGTAACTTTGAACCTAAGGCTAGAGGGGTTTTCTCTGGGCTATATAAATCTAAGTACCCTGTAAAGTATTTTCTATCCTGATTTTACAGAGATGATTTTTACCTTTCTTCTTTAATTAAAAGTTTTTTTTAAGAACCTGATTGATTTTCCTTGTTTTAAGATCCAAGGGGTTTGGATCTGTGTTCACCAGAAAATTGGTGAAGTCCCTCAAGGCAGCCCAGGGAGGGGAAGGTTTTGGGGGGACAGGGAATGCGCCAGACACTGAATTTCTGGCTGGTGGCAGCGTTACCAGATCTAAGCTAGGAATTAAGCTTAGAAGGGTCCATGCAGGTCCCCACATCTGTACCCTAAAGTTCAGAGTGGGAGAGGAAACCTTGACAACTGCAATACAGGTACTGAAGGGTAACAGAAAACAGAAATAAAGGTAAAGGTGGTGGAGTAGCATTGTATATTAATGATAAGGTAGACTGTAAAGATATTAAAAGAGATGGAATAGATAAAATGGAATCTGTTTGGTTCAAAATCACTTTAGAGAAGAAAGGAAACAGAAGCTCCACTGGGACAGTGTTTGGAGTCTTATTTGGATATAGCTAGAGATCTCTTTAAAATATTTAATGAAACAAATTACTGGGAATTGTGTGGTAAAGAGAGACTTTAATTTCCCACATATCGATTGGAGGACAAATGCTACTAATAAAGGTAGGGCCCAGATAATCCTAGATGTGATATTCAACAGATTTCTTCACAAAATAGTCTCCGAACCAAGAAGAGGTGATGACATTTAGATTTAGTATTGGTACGTAGCGAGGAACTCATAGAAGAACTGGTTGTAGAGGACAACCTTAGCTTGAGTGAAAATGAGTTTGTTCAGTTTAAACTAAATGGAAGGATAAATAAAAATAGGTCTGCAACTAGGGTCCCTGATTTTAAAAGAGCAAACTTCAAAAAATTAAGGGAATTAATTTTTTAGGGAAGTGGACTGGACTGAAGCAGTCAAAGATCTGAATGTTGAGGAGGCTTGAAATTACAGCAAGTCAAAGTAAGAGAAAGTAGCTGAAGCCTGAAAAAATCATAGGGAAGGGTTGCAGACTAAACTGGATGAACAAGCACCTCAAATAGGTTATTAAAAGAAAGCAGAAAGTCTACAAGGAATGGAAGAAGGGATGGGTCAGCACGGAATCAGAACAAGGATTGAAGATGCAGGACCACTAAACACTAGGGTTGGGGTGGAGAGTAAAGAAAATATAGGTATGGAACTACACCTAAAAAACCCCTTTGCCTCAGTTTTAATATGGTTGACGAGGAGCTGGTGGGGACAGAGGGGCAGGGAGTGGCAGGGTGGCTAATGGGAACAAGGATACGGCAGTAGAAATTACCACATCCGAGGTGGAAGCCAAACTCAAACCACTTAATGGGACCAAATAGGTGGGCGCAGATAATCTCCATAGAAGAATATTAAAAGAAATGGCACCTGATATTGCAAGCCCAATAGCAAGAAAAAAATCCACAGACTTGGGGATCGTACCCTATGACTTCAGAATTGCAAATTCATATCTGAGAAGGGAAAAAAATGTAATCCAGAAATAGGCCCATTAGTTTGACCTCAATTATATGCAAGGTCTTAGAACAAATTTTGAAAGAGGAAGTAGTTAAGGAATAGAAATAAATGGGGACAAATACAACACAGTTTTACAAAAGTTAGAGCATACTAGACCAACCTGATCTCTTTCTTAGAGAAGATAGCTGATTTTCACCTGGATTTCAGTAAAGCATTTGATAGTTTCACATGGGAAATTATTAGTTAAAATGGAGACGGGAATTAATACTAGAATTGAAAGGTGGTAAGGAACTGGTTATAGGGGAGACTACAATGGGTCAGGCTGAAAGGGGAATGGTCAGGCTGGAGGTAACTTGCTAGTGGAGTTCCTCAAGGAATGGTCTTGGGACCAAACTTATTAATGACAGAAGTGGGAGTACACTAATAAAATTTGTGGATGACAAAAAATTGGGAGGTACTGCCAATACAGAGGAGGACAAAAATATTATACAAGAAAATCTGAATGATCTTGAAAACTGGAGAAACAGAAATGAGATTAAATTTAATAGTGCAAAGTGCAAGATCATGAGGTTAGAGACTAACAACATGAATTTTTGCTATAAGCTGGGGACTTAGTTGGAAGTAATGGAGGAGGAGAAAGACCTGGTTGATCACAGGATGACTATAAACCACCAGTGTGCCATGAAAAAGGTTAATGTAATCCTAGGATACATCAGGCAATGTATATCCAATAGAGATATGGGAGTGTTAGTATCATTATACAAGACACTAGCAAGGCAATATCTGGAGTACTATGTGCAGTTCTGGTCTCCCAGAAGATTAATTGAAACAGGTGCAGAAAAGGGCTACTACAATGATAAGAGGAATGGAGAACCTACGAGAGGAGACTTAAGGAGTTTGGCTTGTTAGCCTAACAAAAGGGAGGATAAGGGGAGATAGGATTGCTCTCTATAAATACATCAGATGTAGGAAGAGGAGTTATTTAAGTTAAGGGCCAATGCTGGCACAAAACCAAATAGATATAAACTGGCCATCAATAAGTTTAGGCTTGAAATTAGACAAAGCTTTCTAACCACCAGGGGAGTAAAGTTCTGGAACAGCCTTCCAAGGGGAGCAGAGAGAGCAAAAAACCTAAAGCTTGGTAAGTTTATGGAGGGGATGGTATGATCAGATTGCCTACAATGGCATGTGGCCCATCTGTGACTGCTCTTATCAAATATTTCCAACTGCTGGAGATGGGATGCTAGTTGGCAAGTGCTCTGAGTTACTACAGTGAATTCTTTCCCCAGTGTCTGACTGGTGGGTCTTGCTCACATGCTCAGGGTCTAACTGATCACCATATTTGATGTCAGGAAGGAATTTTCCCCTAGGTCAGATTGGCAGTGTCCCTGGGGTTTCTCTTGCCTTCCTCAGAAGCGTGGGGCCCACGTCACTTGCTGCTTTGTATTACAGTAATTAGTAGATTCTCGGTAACTTGAATCTTTAAATGAAGATTTAAGGACTTCAGTAACTAATCTGGAAGTTATGGGCCAACTACTGGAGTGAGTGGGTGAAGTTCTGTGGTCTGCGATGTGCAGGAGGTTGTCTGAGATGATTATGATGGTCCCTTCAGGCCTTAAAGTCTAGGAGTCTATGAATGTGCTTTACAGTTTCAAAGCAGAAAAAAATAATGTGACACATCCACATTCCTATTCAGGCAAAGATCCTATCTAAAAAAATCCTAGGGTAAAGTGAAGAAAAGCTTTGTCATTGGCTTCAATGGGACCAGGATTTCACCCCTAGTTTACACCATGCTCCCAGAGACAAAAACTGAGTAAGGATCCAAGATTTGCCTCATTGCACTAACTATGATTTTCCAAGTGAGTTTATAAGCAGGTTCTCATAAGATGAGTTAATAAGATTCCCTCTTTATTTGCCTTGTTGAAATATAATGTAATGTGTTTTCATGATAAGCAGTTTCCCTCTAGCATGTGTCTCCCTTTCGGATGTTAACCATTCAATTATTTGACTTAAATTGTTCAGCTACTTCCAACTGACACTGAGTACTTTGTGCAGAAAGAGGCAAAAATGTATCAAGTCCTGAAATATTCATTTTAGTCCAACCAAGCCAATCCCTAAATGCTAGCAAAATATTGATATTTACAAACTTTGGAAATATTTTTTTAAAGATTGAACCCACAAGAATTAATTAGAGAAAATATTTAAAGGTAATGCTGCACTAAGGTGGCATCATATATAGATAATTTAGTCTGTGATATATTGCTACAGTACGTGAACCCTGTATTTCACAGTGGGGTTTAATAGTCACAGTTACCAGATTAGTGCACTTTCTTCTTTTATTTGAAAGTGTCAGGAGGAAAAAAAATTCCATTTCTATAAACTTAGAAATGTAACCTGTTCCTCAGCTGGATTCCTTTCTAATGCTGCCTTTCCTCCATACCTGTCATGCAATTAGTCCTCTCTTCAGAGTTAAAATACAGGATTTGTATGGCCTGGTTATTATTTTAGTATGTTTATTCTTACAACATCATTGCTAGTGTTCCTTTTCAAATACTCTACTATATAAGCATAATACAAAGAAGGATGTAAAAAAAAAAAGAGAAACATCTATTTATGCATCCTACAGCATCCCCTTTTGTACCTGAGCTCCTATGATTCTATCTGAGGATCAAAGAAGGTACCAATATGGCACAGACCTATTAGATCAGGGATCGGCAACCTTTGGCACGTGGCCCGCCAGGGTGCTTACCTGCCGCGTGCACAGGTTCGGCCGATTGCGGCTCCCACTGGCCGCAGTTCACCACTCCAGGCCAATGGGGATGGTGGGAAACAGTGGCCAGCACATCCCTCGGCCCGCACTGCTTCCTGCAGCTCCCACTGGCCTGGGATGGTGAACTGCAGCCAGTGGGAGCTGCGATTGGCCGAACCTGCAGACGCAGCAGGTAAACAAACTGGCCTGGTTGCCGATCCCTGCATTAGATCATCTAGCTTATCTCCTTGCCAGTTTAGGACTGTTGCCTATAGTACATTTACTAGTGTAGTTTTAACAATCCCAAGTGGCGGGCTGAGGACAGGCGTGACCCAGAGTGTTTTTGATGCTGAAAGCATCTTAATATTGTGGTTTCAGGGCACTGGATTGTGACTCAGAGGATCCTGACTTTGCCACAGATATTCCATGTAATTTAGGGCAAAAAACGTAATCTCTCTCAATTCCCCATTTGCAAAGTGGGGATAAGAACACCTCTCTCATAGGGGTATAGTGCAGACAAAATCCATTAATGATTGCGAAATGCTCAGATACTACGATGATGAGTGCCAGCTAAGTACATATAGAGACTAATTGGGTGAAGTAATATATTTTATTGGACCACCTTCTGTTGGTGAGAGATACAAGCTTTCGAGTTTACAAAGAGCTCTTCTTCAGGTCTGGGAAACATACACAGGCCATGTCTACACTTACTGGGGATCGACGCTGCTACGATCAATGCAGCAGGGGGGTGATTTAGCGGGTTTAGTGAAGACCTGCTAAAATCGACTGCAGAGTGCTCTGCGGTCGACTCCAGACCTCCACCGGAACGAGAAGATTAAGGTAAGTCAATGGGAGAGCATCTCCCATTAATGCAGCATGGTGTAAACACCACAGTAAGTCGACCTAAGCTACATCGACTCCAGATACATTATTTGTGAAGCTGAAGTAGCGTAACTTAGCCCCGGTAATGTAGACAAGGTTTCAGAGTAAAAGGTGGAAAAGATTGTTTAGCATAAGCAGTTCACACATATTCCAAGGAACCATTTAAGGGGAAGTGGCCAGTTAACACCCCACCAGTCATGGGGGAGGAAGTGAAATAGGGGGTAGGCAGCTGGGGGTGGGATTGTTCATGGGTTATAGATGTAAAAAGCCACAAATCCAATGTTTTTATTCAGTTAATGATTTTTAGTGTCTAACAAAGTTATAAATTTAAGCTCCCAGGCTTGTCTTTTGAAAGTATTGTGCAGGTTTCATTTGAGGATGAGGACCAATAGGTCAGATATAGAGTGATTGCTTTATGAAAAGTCCCACAGGTGATAGGGTGTTTCTGTCTTTTATCACTTCCTGTGTGAGTTCATTTGAGAATGTAGTGATTGGTTTCACCCACAGAATTGTTGTTGTTGGGGCATTTAGTGAGGTGGATGAGGTATTCCACATGTTGTGATACGCATGTGTAGGATCCATGGATCTCGAAAGGTGTGTTGTGGTGGGTGTTGATCACACTAGCAGTAGAGACATGTCTGCAGGTTTTGCATCTGTCATTTTGGAAGGGTCTGGTGCTGCTTTGAGTTGGTGTGTCCTGGTCAGTGGAGAGTTTGCATCTGATGATGAGCTTGGAGAGGTTGGAGGGTTGTTTGAAGGCCAGAAGAGGGGATTCACAAGACATTCTTTCAAGAGAGGGTACCCATCGAGTATGGGTTGAAGGTGTTTGATTATACCCAGTGCATAGATGTCAAGTATCAGAGGGGTAGCCGTGTTAGTCTGGTTCTGTAGAAGCAGCAAAGAATCCTGTGGCACCTTATAGACTAACAGACGTTTTGCAGCATGAGCTTTCAAGAAGTGGGTATTCACCCACGAAAGCTCATGCTGCAAAACGTCTGTTAGTCTATAAGGTGCCACAGGATTCTTTGCTGCTAGTGCATAGATGGACTCTCAAGTACATAGATGGACATTATCCCTCACATCACTACACAGAAGCAATGTTGAGAGGAAATTAAGGTATTTGTTGGCCTGCATTAGGGTAAAGAAGGAAGGAGATGGTGATTGTTTGCCTGAATTGGAGGAACAGGACATTAGAGGCCTGAAATAAAAGTGATCTGTGCTGAGAGAAGGGTATAGGAAGTGTGAACTGGGCAGAATCTGTCATGTGGAAAAGAAGGTCAATGGGGTTTGATGGGGAGATCTATACTGTGGAAGTGGGTGGTTGGGTATCTGCAATAATGGGGAGGACAAGGAGGAGACATATACTGTGTGGTATCTGTGCTTGTAGCAAAAGAAGCTGGATCAGTCCACTTCCACCACATTCCTTAAAAGTTTGTGCCACTGCCCAACAGACCTACTGACCGGATGTTTTCCCTGAAAGCTTAAATTTCTATCTCATAATTTCATCAGATTCTCATATTTATACCCCCTTTACATGATACAACTATGGCCCTTGCCACTGGGAAATTGAAGTATTGACTGAAGAACCATCCAAAAAGGCCTGAAACACAGCATTCTCCCATGCAGAGAAAACAGTGAGTGGGTCTTTTTATCATCAATAACAGACTTAAAACTTTTTGAAAAAGAACTTGTCCAGTTAATCACAACAGGTACCTTAATAGTTGTACTCCTCTTGAAGATAACCATCATATCCCATAGGACAGATCAACACATTTCCTCTTCATTCCACCAAACATTTACTTGCTTACTGTCTGGAATTTTACAAACTGTACCAGTCATTGAGTACAGCACTCACTACTGCCACTAATGTATTTTTTCAAGATCAGATACATGTATTAATTACAGTTTTTCTAATGGAGCCATATTTCTCCACTAATTATAGCATATAATCCTATATTTTTAAACAAACACACACATACGATGGGGGAATTGAGGAGAAAAAGAATGTACTGGATCTTAAAAGATGAGAAAATATATCGTTTTGTAACATTTTTGGGCCTTAACACATAGATAGTGCAAAAGCACATAGTTACAGTTACCAAAGCACATTGGTGTCTGGGTAGATCATTACAAAGGTGTATGGAAACAAAACCTTCAGCTGTGCGATACCACAGTAACTACAGTAAAAATGAAGGAAAATATTCAAAGTCAGGGGAGTCATGTGAAGAAACCAGTCATACATTTCAAGGTCAGAAGGGACCATTATGATCATCTGGTGTGACCTCCTGCATAACATAGGCTACAAATTTCATGCGATGACAACTGCATCCAGCCCAAGAACCCATGTATGAAATAGTGCACATCATTTAGAAAGTCATCCAATCTTGATTTAAAGACTCTTGTTAAACAGCCTTCCCCAAGTGAGGATCAAACTCCTCACTACATTTTTTTAATGGATCCTGTCATACTATGCTTAACTATTTCTTCTACAGCTGTGTTGTCTAACCCTGTTATTTCCTAAAAGGATTTTATTTGTGTAAAGGTTTAGGCAGGTTTGGCATAGGTTGCTAGTTAGAATGGGTGAAATTTTTCCAGGTGTGGAAGGTCTACTCAGGGTACTTTGAATCTCTTTAGCCTTGGAGAAGGTCTGTGTTTGGGGGCTTCCACACCTTCTGCAGACTCCATGCAGGCTCCTAATAGGATAGAGTGAAAGGGGCTGTTGGGTGCAGAATGGATTGAAGCTATAAGGCCATAAAATACACAAGTAGCAGGCACAGAGGGGTGTGGTAGCTATTCCAATTCCTCAAACTGAAGCAGCAGCTGGAAAGTGGCTATAAGGTGCTTAATGTTGCAGAGGGGGAGGGCTCCAGCAGCTGCTCAGACAAAGCTCAATTACTCTGGCTTTGTGTGGAGAGAAAAGACTTTCATCCATTGGATTGTTTGCTTCATGGTAGAAGAATCACTCTTAAAACAGCATGAGGAAAAGACACACACACACACATACACATCAGGAGTGCAGTGAGAACTAGAACAAGGACTAGGACTAGGTTCTAGTCAGGAGGAGAGGATGGAAGAGGATAAAGTATGAGCCAGATCAGACGAGAAACATTCACATAAAAAAAAATCTGACACATCAGAAAAGGGCAGACAAATAAACAGTGACAAGTTTTTAAAGTGCTTGTACCCAAATGCTGGAAGTCTAAATAATAAGATAGGTGAACTAGAGTGCCTTGTGTTAAAGGAGGATATTGATATAATAGGCATCACAGAAACCTGGTGGAGTGAGGACAATCAATGGGACACAATCATTCCGGAGTACAAAATATATCGGAAGGACAGAACAGGTCGTGCTGGGAGAGAGGTGGAATGGACTATATGTGAAAGAAAATGTAGAATCAAATGAAGTAAACATCTTAAATGAATGCACATGTTCCACAGAATCTCTATGGATAGAAATTCCATGCTCTAATAAGAATATAACAGTAGGGATCTATTATCGACCACCTGAACAGGACAGTGATAGTGACTATGAAATGCTAAGGGAGATTAAAGAGGCTATCAAAATAAAGAACTCAATAATAGTGGGGGATTTCAATTATCCCCATATTGACTGGGTACATGTCACCTCAGGACGAAATGCAGACACAAAATTTCTCGATACTTTAAATCAGCGGTCCCCAACCTTTTTGGCACCAGGGACCGGTTTCGTAGAAAAAAATATTTCCGCGGACCTGTGGGATGGTTTTGGGACGATTCAAGTGCATTACATTTATTTTTGTACTTTTATTTCTATTATTATTGTAATATATAATGAAATAATTATACAACTGACCATAATGCAGAATTAGTGGGAGCCCTGCCCCCTATCTGACCCCCACCCACTTCCTGTCCCCCCGACTGCCCGCCCCCCTCAGAATCTCCGACCCATCCTGCTCCTTGTCCCCTCACCATCCCCCAGAGACCCCCACCACCCTGGGACCCCACCCCTGCTCCCTGTCCCCTGACTGCCCCAACCCCTATCCCCCCCCGCTGAGTCCTGACAGACCCCCCCGGAACACCCACAATCCAATCCCCCCATTCCCTGCCCCCTGACCGCCCCCCCAACCTCCGCCCCCTCTCTGTGCCCTGACTGTCCCCAGGACTCCCTGCCCCTTAGCCAACTCCGCTGGCCCCAGCCTCTTATCCCCGGCTCCCCGCTCACCCGGAGCCTCAGCGCCTCGCCCGACAGCTGCGGCGTGCCTCCGGCGGGGCCTAAGCTCCGTCCCGCTCTGAGCCGCGTGGTGAGGGGGCGGGGCTGGGAGCTCCACGCCGAGCGGAGGCAGCTGAGCTCAGCCCGGAGCTTGCAGCCCCGCCCCCTCACCATGCGGCTCTGAGCGGGGCGGGGCTCAGGGGCCCTGCCGGAGACACACCGCTCGATGTGCTAGGGGTCGGTGCGCGGCCCGGTTCCTAACAGGCCGCGGACCGGGGGTTGGGGACCCCTGCTTTAAATGACTGCTTCTTGGAGCAGCTGGTACAGGAACCCACAAAGGGAGAGGCAATTCTCGATTTAGTCCCGAGTGAAGCGCAGGATCTGGTCAAAGAGGTAACTATAACAGGACTGCTTGGAAATAGTGACCATAAAATAGTAACATTTAACATTCCTATGGTGGAAAGAACACCTCAGCAGCCCAACACTGTGACATTTTATTTCAGAAAGGGGAACTATGCAAAAATGAGGAGGTTAGTTAAACAGAAATTAAAAGGTACAGAGACTAGAGTGAAATCCCTGCAAGCTGCAGGGACACTTTTCAAAGACACCATAAGAGAGGCCCAACCTAAATGTATACCCCAAATTAAAAAACACAGTAAAAGAACTAAAAAAGAGCCACTGTGGCTTAACAACCATGTAAAAGAAGCAGTGAGAGATAAAAAGGCATCTTTTAAAAAGTGGAAATCAAATCCTAGTGAGGTAAATAGAAAGGAGCATAAACACTGCCAAATTAAATGTAAAAATGTAATAAGAAAAGCCAAAAAGGAGTTTGAAGAACGGCTAGCCAAAAACTCCAAAGATAATAACAAAATGTTTTTTAAGTACATCAGAAGCAGGAAGCCTGCTAAACAACCAGTGGGGCCCCTGGATGATCGAGACACAAAAGGAGCCTTAAAGACGATAAAGTCATTGCGGAGAAACTAAATGAATTCTTTGCTTCAGTCTTCACAGCTGAGGATGTTAGAGAGAGTCCCAAACCTGAGCCCTCCTTTGTAGGTGACAAATCTGAGGAATTGTCACAGACTGAAGTGTCATTAGAGGAGGTTTTGGAATTAATTGATAAACTTAACATTAACAAGTCACCGGGACCAGATGGCATTCACCCAAGAGTTCTGAAAGAACTCAAATGTGAAATTGCAGAACTATTAACTATGGTTTGTAACCTGCCCTTTAAATCAGCTTCTGTACCAATGACTGGAAGATAGCTAATGTAACGCCAATATTTAAACAGGGCTCTAGAGGTGATCCAGGCAATTACAGACCGGTAAGTCTAATGTCAGTACCGGGCACATTAGCTGAAACAATAGTAAAGAATAAAACTGTCAGACACATAGGCGAACATAAATTGTTGGGCAAAAGTTAACATGTTTTCTGTAAAGAGAAATCATGTCTTACTAATCCAAGGATCGGCAACCTCTGGCACGCGGCTCATCAGGGTATGCACCGGGCCAGTTTGTTTATCTGCTGCGTCAGCAGGTTCGGCCAATGGCAGATCCCACTGGCTGCGGTTCACCATCTCAGGCCAATGGGGGCTGTGGGAAGCGGCATGGGCCGAGGGATGTGCTGGCCGTGGCTCCCCACCTCCCCCATTGGCCTGGAGCGGCGAACTGTGGCCAGTGGGAGCCGCGATCGGCCGAACCTGTGCACACGGCAGGTAAACAAACTGGCCTGGCCCACCAGGGTGCTTACTCTGGTGAGCCGCGTGCCAGAGGTTGCCGACCCCTGTACTAATCTATTAGAGTTCTTCGAAGAGGTCAACAAACATGTGGACAAGGGGGATCCAGTGGACATAATGTATTTAGATTTCCAGAAAGCCTTTGACAAGGTCCATCACCCAAGGTTCTTACGTAAATTAAGTTGTCATGGGATAAGAGGGAAGATCCTTTCATGGATTGAGAACTGGTTAAAAGACAGGGAACAAAGGATAGGAATAAATGGTAAATTTTCAGAATGGAGAGGTGTAACTAGTGGTGTTCCCCAAGGGTCAGTCCTCGGACCAATCCTATTCAATTTATTCATAAATGATCTGGAGAAAGGGGTAAACAGTGAGGTGGCCAAGTTTGCAGATGATACTAAACTGCTCAAGATAGTTAAGACCAAAGCAGATTGTGAAGAACTTCAAAAAGATCTCACAAAACTAAGTGATTGGGCAACAAAATGGCAAATGAAATTTAATGTGGATAAATGTAAAGTAATGCACATTGGAAAAAATAACCCCAACTATACATACAATATGATGCGGGCTAATTTAGCTACAACTAATCAGAAAAGAGATCTTGGCGTCACTGTGGATAGTTCTTTGAAGACATCCATGCAGTGTGCAGCGGCAGTCAAAAAAGCAAACAGGATGTTAGGAATCATTAAAAAAGGGATAGAGAATAAGATGGAGAATATCTTATTGCCCTTATATAAATCCATGATACGCCCACATCTTGAATACTACATACAGATGTGGTCTCCTCATCTCAAAAAAGAAAGATATACTGGCATTAGAAAAGGTTCAGAGAAGGACAACTAAAATGATTAGGGATTTAGAATGGGTCCCATATGAGGAGAGATTAAAGAGGCTAGGACTTTTCAGCTTGAAAAAGAGGAGACTAAGGGGGGATATGATAAAGGTATATAAAATCGTGAGTGGTATGGAGAAAGTGAATAAGGAAAAGTTATTTACTTGTTTCCATAATATAAGAACTAGAGGCCACCAAATGAAATTAATGGGCAGCAGGTTTAAAACAGGTAAAAGGAAGTTCTTCTTCATACAGCGCACAGTCAACCTGTAGAACTCCTTACCTGAGGAGGTTGTAAAGGCTAGGACTATAACAAGGTTTAAAAGAGAACTAGATAAATTCATGGAGGTTAAGTCGATTAATGGCTTTTAGCTAGGATGGGTAAGGAATGGTGTCCCTAGCCTCTGTTTGTCAGAGGATGGCGATGGATGGCAGGATAGAGATCACTTGATCATTACCTGTTAGGTTCACTCCCTCTGGGGCACCTGTCATTGGCCACTGTTGGCAGACAGGAAACTGGGCTGGATGGACCTTTGGTCTGACCCAGTATGGTCATTCTTATGTTCTCCAACTGTTTGCACTACACGGAGAAAGGGTTAATGTACCCTTAAATAACTTTAAGGGCACTATGCTGCTATTGTGTTTATTAAAGTAGTTGTCTTATGATCTGAGGATCAAATCTTGATCTCAGTGAAATCAATGACAAAATTGCCATTGACTTTGATGCCATCGCCAATTGGATCTACGGAGAACTTCATATTTTAATATCTGGCTTGCCAGGAGTTCAGTTCTTTTAGGAGTGTTTTCACACTTAGAAGTTCTGATTTCCAGTTCTAACATCTTCCCTCTCCCCTAACATAAGAACAGCAGATTAAGTATTTTATGTCACTGCTTTTACCATTTCTGCAGTAACCCTGTGTATCCTGTCTCTCAGCACTTTGTTATACTTTTGAAAATAAATTAAATCAAGTATCTCAGTTCTAAATACCATGGATAGCATCTTCTCCTCAAAACAATCTCTCCCTTATTTGAGCCTCATACTTTGGCTGCTCTAACATAGGGTGGTACTTGTTACACAAAGGAAATGAAAAAAATTTTGAATACTGATATCATGGATTTTTTTGTAAAAAGATTAATTAAATGTCACGTAGAACTGTCATGTGGCCCTCTGAAGTCCCATTCCTGACATAATAGAGGTACAGCATATGAAGGGGGCCATCCAATAATATAGGTGTCAGGCTTCAATAAGAATAGAATAACCATAGACTGCTTCTCACACTGTATTCGTTACAATCAGTGTCAAAAGGCTGGGTTCTTGCTCCTGTTACAATCTTTCCTACAAAAATGAGATGTCAGAATTTCAGTGTCTCTTATGCTCAGTAAATTATAGTTGTTTTCGGTACATCGTTGACCTTTTCAGTGTTCTGTAGCTTGAGTGACAGACCATTCACATTCCTTCATGTTAAAAGCCTGCCTAACCTGTTTTGGAAAAGGTTCAGCAGGAAGATTATTGGTACCAAAGATCAGAGAATACCAGTAAGGACAAAGAGGCCCAACATAGTATTCTACCCTTTATCCAACATATGAGGATTAAATTCTTCTATTTCATTTTTGTGAAAAAGATTTAAGTCAGAACAGAAAATGGCTCAATATTAATCTACTTCAGCAACAAACTGCTTTAACTTCAGCCTCTGCTGTTCGAAGGGGAAAGATATTGATTTTGCATGTCCTGATATTCGTTATACACTTTTGGTTGGGCTCTTTTCTGATATGCTACAACCTAGCTCTTCCCTACCAACAAATGCTGCACTTAAGATACATTTTAAAGTATAGTACTACTTAGCAGATACAAACCAAGGGCAGCAAACACATTTAACTACAGAGCCTCATATTATCTCAGATTCATCATTATACAATAAAACAAAAATGGGTGTTAGGAATGTTACGTAAATAAAATGCACAATTTAATGACATGTTAAGGTTGCATATTCAGTCACCACTAAAAGTCAGGAAAGGGTGGTCTTGTGGTTAAGACACTGGCTTGGAACTCAAGAGATCTGTGTCAGTTCCTGTATCTGCTAAGGACTTCCTATACGGCCTTGGGTAAATCACTTCATCTCTCTGTGCCTCAGTTCTTTAATTCTAAAACAGGGATACTACTACTTCCTCTCTCCTACTCTTTGTCTACCTAGATTATAACCTTCTTGTGTAGTGACTGAGGGCAGGTCTACCCTAGAAGTACTACATTGGCACTGCTGTGTCACTGTAGCGTGTCTGGTGAAGACGCTGCATGTCGATGGGACAGCGCTCTCCCGTTGGCATAATTACTCCACCTCTGCGAGAAAGTGTCTCCCACCAACATAGTGCTAGTGTGGACAGTCCTTAGGTTGCCGTAACTTGCGTTACGGGGGGTGGGAGTGTTTTTTTCACATCCCTGAGCGACATCAATTAGATCGACTTATGTAGTAGTGTAGATCTGCCCTGACTCTTACTATGTTATTTGTACACTACCTAGCTCTACGAGGCTCTAATCTCATGTGGGACACCTAGATGTTAAAATAACAAAAAAGTGTAGGCCCCAAAAGCAATGCTAAATCTCACCTCTAACTCCTGCATGTTCTCACAAGATGTGCACCACAGAACATGCAGAATATACCAGGCCAAGTTACAGCTGGAAATGGAACTTGAAAATATGGCCAACCATGGGTGGCAGGTTTGTAGAAATTTTGGTGGTGCCCAGAACCTGCCCAAACTCCACCCCCCAAAAAAACTCCACCCCTCACCTGCCCAAGGCTGTGGGAGGGAGTTTGGGTGGGGGAGGAAGTCTGGGGTGCAGGGTGCAGGCGCTGGGAGGGAGTTTGGGGATGGGAGGGGTGTGGAGGAAGGGGTGCAGGCTCTGGGAGGGAGTTTGGGGATGGGGGAGTTGGGTGGGGCTGGGGATGAGAGGTTTGGGGTGTGGGAGGGGGCTCAGGGCTATAGCAGAGGGTTGGGGTATGGGGTGGGGCTGGGGGGTTCATGATGCAGGAGGGGGCTCAGGGTTGGGGCAGAGGGTTGGGGTGCAGGGGGATGAGGGCTCTGGCTGGGGCTGGGGATGGGAGGTTTGGGGTGTGGGAGGGGCTGAGGGCTGGGCAGAGGGTTGGGGTGTGGGCGGTGAGGGCTCTGGCTGGGACTGGGATGAGGTGTTTGGGGTGCTGGAGGGGCTCAGGGCTAGGGTAGAGGGTTGAGGGTGCAGTGGGGGTAAAAGCTCTGACTAGGGGTGTGGGCTCTGGGGTGGGGCAGGGCTGGGGATGAGTTTGGGGTGTAGGCAGGCTGCTCCAGGAGAGGGGCCAGAGAGGACTTCCCCCCAGTCCTTTCCCTGCTGGCAGCAGCAAGCTCTGGGGGAGGAGCCCCCCTTTCCCGCCCCCCCAGCAGCACACTCACCCCCACCACTGTCACTGCATGTGCTCCTAGGGCCCTTCTCAGGTCCAGGAATCTCCCTTGGCTCCCCCATGGTGGGTGCTGTGGGGTGCTGCGTGCGCCTCCTCCCTTGCTGTTGCCCCTGACTGTAGCCTCACTGGGGGTGGGGGGATGGGGCTACCTCCTTGCCCAGCATGGGGCAGGAGTGGTGACTGTGGGTGAGGGGGGCTGTGATGGTGGAGGGTCCCACCGGAAAAGGGAAGGGTCTGAGGTGGAAGGGCAGGCTCAGAGTCAGTCTGCCCTGGTAGTGAGTTGGGAGGGGGGGCACTAGGACCCTGTGGCAGCAGTTGCTGCAGGGAGGCAGCATGGAGCTGCATGGAAGAGGCAGGGACGCTCTGCTCCCTCCGGGCCAGCAAGGGAGGGCCGGGGGAGGCACGGGGGGTGGCAGGTGGGGCCAGGGAGGAGACCCGGCCTCAAACCGTGGAGCTGGGCCCCAGGGCTCTGAATATTGCTGGTGCCTGGGAACCACGTGGGTATATAACTCGCCGCCCATGTGGCCAACATATACACACTTAGAAAGTGCTAGTGACCTGGACATTAGTGAATGCTACATGTTGGCTACAATAAGGTTTAGAGACAGATTCTCATCCTTGCGTTAGATCAGGGATTGGCAACCTTTGGCACGCAGCCCATCAGGGAAATCCCCTGGCGGGCCGGGACGGTTTGTTTACCTGCAGTGTCCACAGGTTCGGCCTATCGCAGCTTCCACTGGCCGCAGTTCGCCGCTCCAGGCCAATGGGGGCTGCAGGAAGCGGCATGGGATGTCCTGGAATGGCGAACCGCGGCCAGTGGAAGCTGCGATCGGCTGAACCTGCGGATGCTGCAGGTAAACAAACCGTCCTGGCCCGCCAGCAGATTTTCCCAATGGGCCACATGCCAAAGGCTGCTGATCCCTGCATCAGATGCATATATTTTTTCGGGTTTTCCATAGATTAATTTTTTTTTAAAGTTTGAATTTCTTAATTGTGAGAGATGGTGAATTGATAGACTAGAGACTGATGTTCTCGCTTTATCCACTGAACAGGAACAGCATGGGCAGCGCTTCTGAAAGTTTCCCCACATTGCTCTGCCAATGTCCATCAGCCCTTAACTGGAGTGATCACATCCAGATGTTAGAGGGTGGTTCAACCCACTGGGTGAAATCCTCACCCCACTGCAGGTAACTGCAAAACTCCCACAAATGTCAATGGGGCCAGGATTTCACCTTTGTTCTTTGGGCGGAGACTGCCAAATATGAGATTTTTTTTTTGTGAAGTGGACACCCACCTGGCTCGTGGGACCTGGGCTGAGACCAGCAAGCTCATTTCATATATGCCACTGAAAATGCAGTGTATCATATGTAGGCTCTGCAGCTCTGTGCTAGGCCCCATATCTTGCTGTTTTGCTTAATAAAAAGCACATAATTGCAGATCCACTTCTCAGAGACACAGAATCCAGTGTATTTCCTTCTGAAATCTCAATATGGTCAGGGAGAAACTCCTACTTATCCTATTACAGGATCAGGGTTATAGTCTTGTTGCATGTTTTATATAACCGCATACCCTTCCTTCATGTCATAATCAAAGAGCTCCTGCAAAATGTTAGTTTTTCCTTTGGATAATAATAAATAAAATAAATAAATAAATAAATAATAATAATCCTTGAGTAGAACAAGTGTGCAGTCAGGGTCTTCTTGAATACTACTGGCAGAAATACTAGCCACTAGAGGCCCCCAAACCTGGAACAAGGAAGCCATTATTGACCAAGACTAGTAGGAAAGCCAAACCTCTATTTTATATTCTGGCAAATATCGCAGCAAAAGGTGGTACTGTGATTTATATGCCATTCATCGTTGTTTTCAAGATATCCACTGAACTGAAGAAGCGCCATTACAATACATCAAGCACATGTCAAATCCCATCTAAATCATTTGGGGCTGCAAATACATTATTTGCTTGACATACAGTAATTGATATATCATATTATATTTGACATTTCAAGGACAATAGTGCCCATTTAAATGGAGACATGTTAAACAAATAGTTTCTCCTGAGCTAAGCGAAACCGAGCAGGAATGCAATGACGGGCCTTTCAATGGCTATCTGAAAGGAATAAAACTTTGCAAAAGAAAAAAATCTTCTTCTGCACACAAATATTAAAAGCAACAGAAGAGTCAGCTCAACAAGGGGATAGATCTGCTAACCTAAAAAGAAGCATGTTGTGAAATCCTGACCCCATTGATGTCAGTAACCAAACTCCCATTGACGTCAATGGGGTCAGAATTTCACCCTCAGAGTAAAAACATTTATGTAGCAAATTACAGTATTTTTCCTAAGCAGAAACCATGATCTTAATTTGATATATGCAAAAGAAAGAGACGTATTAAGAGGAGAATAGAACAAGATTCACTATGAGAAGTCTTATTGTGTGTATTGTAACTTTTTAAGAATAAAATGACAATAACTTTGGCCTGGTGAGGACTCTCCTAGTGCAGAGCTGCCTGCTTTGAAGGAAAAGTGGGGAAATGATGTCTCTGTGAACCATCCTCTCTCCCCTTGGGACCACCTCTGCAGAACTGAGTAGGGTTAGGAATAACATGGAATAGCAACATTAAGGAGTCTTAGAAATATGGCAGGTAGACAGATACACACAAACAGAGCTTAGAAGACAGAATACAAGTGGGAGTGAGCACACCAGGGGGCATGCCATTTCCCCCACACAGAAATCCAGCCACAAATAGAGTCCTACAGGACAGCTTCAGCAGGATCCAGCCAATAACAACAAGGGTCCTGCAAAAGCCATGCTGCCAGGAGGAAGGAGAAGCCAGTGTAGACACAGAGGAACAGTAGCCTATGCAGGCTGCTCCTGCCTTGACTGAACTTCAAGGAGGGGCTAGGATGCCTCAATACCAGCAAAGGCAACTCACCAAATTCCAGATTACACAGTCAAACCCTCATGACAGCTGTGTTCTCCTGGCCCCTCCCACTGGAGGAAGGATCTGACATGTCCTTATTTTATGTGCATTTTAAATGTTAACAGATTTTTCCTCTGTGCATTGTGGTGTGGGGGGAGAGAGCAGGCTGGCAGAGTCTTTAAATGTAGGATCTGAGGCCTGGTCTACACTAGGACTTTAATTCGAATTTAGCAGCATTAATTCGAACTAACCGCTCAACCGTCCACACCAGGAAGCCATTTAATTCGAACTAGAGGGCTCTTTAGTTCGAATTCGGTACTCCACCCCGACAGGTGGAGTAACGCTAAATTCGACATGGCTAGCTCGAATTAGGCTAGGTGTGGATGCAAATCGAACTTAGTAGCTCCGGGAGCTATCCCACAGTGCACCACTCTGTTGACGCTCTGGACAGCAGTCGGAGCTTGGATTCTCTGACCAGCCACACAGGAAATGACCCAGGAAAATTTGAATTCATTTTCCTGTCTGGGCACTTTGAATCTGACGTCCTGGCTGGACATCGGGGCGAGCTCCGCAGCACCTGCCACAATGCAGAGCTCTCCAGCAGAGGAGTTCATGTTATCTGTGAATAGAAAGAGGGACCCAGCATAGACTGACTGGGAACTCTTTGATCTGATCGGTGTGTGGGGCGAGGAGTCTGTGCTTTCGGAGCTGCGCTCCAAAACACGGAATGCAAAGACCTACGAGAAGGTCTCCAAAGCCATGATACAGACAGAGGATACAGCCGGGATGCAACGCAGTGCCGCGTGAAAATAAAGGACCCCAGACAAGGCTACCAAAAAATCAAACCGGCAAACGGACGCTACGGAGCCTGCCACCACTGCCCCACCAGTGAGCATGGACTCTGATGATGGGACAGTGTCGACGGACAGTTCCTCGGCGAGTTCGCGGACGGGGAAGATGAGGAAGGGTTTGTGGAGGACGAGGCAGGCGAGAGCGCTTACAACGCTGGTTTCCCCGACAGCCAGGATCTATTCATCACCGTCACGGAGATCCCCTACCAACCCTCCCCGGCCATGAACCCGGATCCTGAATCAGGGGAAGGAGCAGTCGGTAAGTGCTTTAACCATGTTAACTTTTATTCTTAATATAACAGGAATCTTAAGTGTGTGAAAAGGAGGGCTCTCTATATATGGGGATAGAACAGAAATCATCCTTGGAGATCCTGGGGAGAGCTGCCTTATTGGGTGCTCCGTGGTAGCACAGTTTTCCGCGCAAGGCTTTCATGAGGTACTCAGGGAGCACTGCCTCCCCGAGCACGGCTGCATCGGGCCCTGGTTCGTGCTAGCTTTCACGCAGCATGCGCTCTCTATCTCCTTCAGTGACCCTCCTCAGGGTGATCTCGCTCGGAGACTCCTGCATCTAATTAGGGTAATTACTGTAATTTTACGCCTGGTCCAAAGTATTTTTAAAAAATCTACGAACAGACGGCGTAGCACAGACTCAGCACGCAGCTGCGTGACGAGTGTAACGGAAAGCCAAAGAATATAATGGACGCTCATGGAGGGAGGGGGGAATGAGGACGCAAGGTATCCCACAGTTCCTGCTGTCTCCGAAAAGTATTTGCATTCTTGGATGAGCTCCAAATGCTTCTAGGGTCAAACACAGTGTCTGCGGTGGGTCAGGGCATAGTTCGGCAATTTGCGCACACACCCCACCCACCACCAGAAGTGAAAACAATCCTCTGTTGACTCTTTTACATGTCACCCTATCTTTACTGAATGCTGCAGATAGACGCGATGGTGCAGCACTCAACACCAACATCCTTGCTCCCCCCACGCTATGGATGGCTGATGGTACAAAACGACTGGTATCCGTCCTCATCATCAGCCTATTGGCACATGGGGCAGTGCAAAAGGACTGGTAACCATGCGTACTAGCATCTGTGAGGTCGATCAAGGGCGCCTGGCCCTAATTTTTCATGGTAGATGGTGCAGTATGGCTGGTAACCGTCCTCATCATTGCAACAGGGGGCTGAGCTCCATCAGCCCCCACCCTTCCTGTGTAAAGAAAAGATTGAATTGCCCCTGGACTAGCAGAGGGATGATGGGCTCCTTCATCCACAGTAATTAATGTCCTGCCTGGACTATCATTGCAGCTGGAGGCTTCCTTCCACTCATTTCTCACAAACAAGTCACTGTGTCTTATTCCTGCATTCTTTATTACTTCATCACACAAGTGGTGGGACAATGGTATGGTAGCCCAGGAAGGCTGTGGGAAGGCCGGAATGAACAGGTTGTGTTGTTGCAGGAGCACCCCCTGTGAATAGCATACAGCTCCAAATTTATGCAGGATCGGACACAGAGCAGCTGTGCTCTCTGGTTCTATGATACAGTGGTTCTCTAGTACACTTGCCCATAATCTAGGCAGGACTGATTCTATTTTTAGATACCACAAAGGAGGGATTGACTCCGGGAGTCATTCCCAATTTTTGCTTTTGCGCCCCTGGCTGCTCGGCCAGGGGCACTTATGACAGCACCAAATGGTGCAGTGCAAAAGGACAGGTAACCATGCCTATCTTATTACCATCTTATTACCAATTTATGGTATGGTAGATGGTACAATATGGCTGGTAACCATCTCTGCTGTCATGCAAAAGCAAAAGCATGCTGCTGTGTAGCGCTGCTGGACCGCCTCTGTCAGCGGCATCTAGTACACATACGGTGACATACACAAAAGGCAAAACAGTGTCCACGGTTGCCACGCTATAGCGTGTGCCAGGGCAATTCTGGGAAAACGGGCTTGAAATGATTGTCTGCCGTTGCTTTCCAGGAGGAAGGAATGACTGGCGACATTTACCCAGAATCCACCGCGAAAATTATTTGTGCCCCAGCAGGCACAGGGGTCTCAACCCAGAATTCACAGAGACAGCCTACACTCAGTTAATTGTTTGCAAAAATGTATCTTTGCAAGGAATTCACTCCCTGTTTCCCATCTCACAGCTTCCACTGTCTCCAGACCTGCCACAGCATCCCCCTCGCAGAGGCTGGCAAAGATTAGGCGGCGAAAGAAAAAGACAAGGGACAAGATGTTCGAGGAACGTATGGGCTGCTACCTAGCAGAGGCGGACCAGCAGAGCCAGTGGAGGGAGACCGTCTCTCTGTGCCAGCGCTCACACAGCGAACGGGAGGAGAGGTGGCGTGAGGAAGACAAGCAGGCGACTGAAACGCTGCTTGGACTAGTGAGGGAGCAAACGGACACGCTCAGGCGCCTTGTGGATGTTCTGCAGGACCGCAGGAGGACAGAGACACCCTGCAGTGTATCTGCAACCGCACTTCCCGTGCCACAAAGTCCCATACCCCCCTCACCGAAAATAATCAGGAGGAGAGGCGGCCGGGGACGTGAATACTGTCACTGCACCACAGCACAGTGCTCAAGTACCCAAAAGCTCTCATACCCTACATTTGCCGAAGTCCTTCACTTCCAGACTCACAGTAGTCCCAATCCCAGTCCCATCCCCTAACTGTCTACTTAATTAATAAAAATGCTTTGCTGTTAATTACTGTTTCCGTTATGTTTTTTCAAAGAAGACTGTGTTTGAATGGGGGGCGTGGGGAAGGGGGTGGTTAATTGCATAGGACAGTCACCTTTCCCAGGGTACAGACACGGGGGCAGGATCAGCAGCGGGTCACACACACGGTGCAGTCAGTAGGCACCCTGGTCGTTATGGGAGGTGGTTTCCAGGATCTGTGTGGGCGGGGGAGATGTGACTTTGCAGCGGGGGAGGGCGGTTACAGATCTTATACAGCGGTCCTTGTCCTGGACCGCTGAGTCACGCAGCTGAGGAATCTGTATCGTCGTCCTCCACCACAAGGTCACATATCCGCCCGCACACAGAATTCCATAAAGAGGGATGGCAGGCTCCGTTGAAAGAAGCATTCCGGCACTGCGGACCGCTCTAGGAGCAGGAGCCTGTCATTCCTTGAGTTTAGAGGCGGTCTTTACATCACCGCACACCCTACCCAGCACAGTCTGCGTCCCAGTTTCAACCCTTTCACGAAAAGTCATGAATAAAGAAACCTTTGTTAAGTAATAATGGGACATGTATTTTATTTTTACACGTGTGCTGGAAGTGGGGGTAACGGGGTGAACGGGGTATGTAACCGAAGAGGAGAGTCAACAGTAACTGGGTAAAGAAACAGGGGCAGGTTCAGCTTCTCTGTAAAGAAACTGAACAGTCACAGGTCACGCTGCTCGCTGGTATTTGAAGAGTTCCTTGTCGCTGTCCCAGGCGCCTGTATAGGGCTTCATGAGCAAGTGCATTAGCGGGCAGGCTGGGTCCCCGAGGATGAGTATAGGCATCTGCACATCCACAACAGTTATTTCGTGGTCCGGGAAGAAACTACCTTCCTGCAGGCGTCTGAGCAGCCCACAGTTCCTGAAAACACACGCATCATGAACCTTGCCCGGCCACCCGACGTTGATGTTTGTAAAACGTCCCCTATGGTCCCCCAGTGCTTGCAGCACCATTGAAAAGTAGCCCAATTTCTCAGCAGCTGACTGTGGAAGACGTGGACGATAAAGTGCGAGGAGGAGAAAACGGCGATGATCGCAGCGGGCTCAATGCTTGCAGTGCTGTGGCGTCCGCGCTGTCACTGACCAGAAAAGTGCACGAACAGATTGCCCGCAGGCGCTTTCAAGGAGGGAGGGAGGGAGGTTGTGATTGACGATTCAATGACGACACTTACCCAAAACCACCCTCGACACATTTCTCCCCCCAGCAGGCATTGGGGGCTCTACCCAGCATTCCAATGGGCAGCGGGGACTGCGGGAACTGTGGGATAGCTTCCCACAGTGCACCGCTTCCAAAGTCGACGCTGGCCCCGTGAATGTGGACTCAGAAATTCGAATTAGTGTATTTAGTATGGATACACAAATTCGACTTCATAAGGTCGAATCCACAAATTCGAACTAAGTTGATTCGAAATAGTCTTGTAGTGTAGACAAGGCCTGAGAGGCAACCCTAATCAAAACCATTTTCTTCTTGTGTTTCTAATTTCTACATCCATGCAGGCTCCTATACTATCCCTCCTTTGCCATCCTTGGTGCCTGTACATTTCAAATATTTATATGCTGTTATATGCCCCTTAATTGTTGCTTTGCCAGGCTATACATATTTAACTCTGAATCTTTTCTTGTAGTCCAGTCCTCCAGCTACCTATACTGTTTGCTACTCTTCTTGGAACTTTTCAAATTTGTAAATATCTTATTGGCACTGAAGTGCCCTAAACTAACTCTAATATTCCAAGGTTTGGTCACATGAGAGGCATATGCATCAGTGTTTTCAAGATTGTAATCTAAGAATAAGTTATAGCATTCAAATATAATGGTGATAAAAACCTAAGATATATTGGATAGATTGCATTTATCTCAAAGAAATGAACTAGGAATTCAGAAAGTTATTGGCATAATAAATTTTTTTGGTATAAAATGTTTTTTTTCCACCTGTGCTTCATTGTGAAAGGATTTAAAGGATGCTGTGAAATTATTAATGATCAAACAAACATTTACACACATTACTGATGGTTAAGAACATGAAAGCACCATTGAATTTTTTTAAAATTTGGTTAACTGAGTTTTATACTTTCCTACTGCAAAGTTATTAGAGTACAAATGAATGAAACTACTTTATTCCCAGAGCTATGCTGATATATCTGAAGGTAAACAAGAAGGTAAATAGAAATGCTATTTGTTTCCAACTTGTTAAACCAGATGGAAAATAAGAACATGAAAGTAGTAATTATATTTGACCAGCAGGCAAAGAATATTAATTGTCCAAAATCTCAAAAAGTTGTAGGTGACCCCTTTAATTGGAATAACTACAAAGAAAAATAATATGGATGAGCTTTCAAGAGCCACAGTCTATCCTTGGAACCATGGAAAATTGAGCAAGATTGAAAAAAAGATATGGCGTCAGGATCTTATTTTAAACCTCAGAATTAAACAGAGAGATCAAGTAAATCAAAGGAAATGAAGGAAAAAAGAACTCAGGTAAAGGTGTGAATTTAGGTGTTTAATAGCTCAGTCTGGACTGCAAGGACAAGAAGGGAGCGTAGGTGAAAAACAGGGAAAAGAACAACGTTGTTAATGAATGTGCAGTTATTTTTAAGATTCCAACAGAATAATGCAAACCACAAAGAACAAAAAGGAAGAGTAAAACTATAAAGCAAGTCTTTCACAGCATTCTTTTAGAAATATGGCTGAGCAGATTTTGTCAAAGTGTATAAAATGTTTTGATCCTGGGCTGAGACTTCCATGAAAATAGAACAGTGTTCCTCAGTTCTTTGAGAATAAAGAGACATGGCAAAGCAACAGAAAGGGGTGAAGAACACCATGCACCATTAAACAGAGGCCTGCCTGCGCATGCACAAATGTATGTACGTATGTGCATATGATGGAATTCACAGACCTGAATAATTTGTATCCATTTATTTCAGCATTTGACAAAGATGTTTTGTCAGCTCAAAATTAAACAGCATTTTGGTTGTTTTGTTTTTAAAAAAGTATATAGGAAATGGTGCCAGATATGTGAATGAAAAGATGCGAAACCTGCCACTACAATTAATAATTTTCATATTCAAAATGATAATATTGTCAAATCACTAACACTGCTGCAGGGAAGCACCTACGAATAGCAGCTATATAACATGTTTTGCAAGAAAGTGAATTATTATTTCCAGATTTTGGAGGTAAACGTTCACACTCAGCATTAACAGGGAGCAACACCCACATAGTGAGTGTGAGAGTAACATGTACATATCATATATTTGTCTGAATTCAAGATATAGATAGACTTTGTCCAGTGTTGAGAAAAGAGCAGAGGGCACTTCTCCAGACCCTGATCTACAAGCACTGATGCATATTCATAAATGAGAATGAATATTTTCACTCAAATCAATGTGGCTACTTGCAGGATATAGCTATGCACAGGTTCAAGTGTTTTCAAAATTGGAGTCCAAGTTTGTTAAACATGCCAGAAACTTGGTGAAAGAGGCACGTCTAACCACAAAATATTTAATTAGTCAATGAATTGATTTTTGTGATGTACAAAATATGTACACTTGGGAGGTATATCAAAGGACGTTGTTAAGCTCAGAAAGCATATTTAAAAACACCATCTCCCTCCATGATTGGAACTGAGAATTTTAAAATATAATTTATTTTTACTCAATTTGCAATTTGTTTCCTTTTCTGGATTTTTCTCAGGTTCAAGCAATAAATCCAATCAGTTTCATTTTTGATTATACAGCTTCTAAACAACTATATTTCAGGTTGTCTCTCATGCTGCAATGTTTGTGTTTCAATAAATTAATATTTTTAAAAAGACATTGACAGGGCATATTTGGTTCCTGGTAATATTATGTTAAAAAGAAGATTTTATAAGACCAATTCAGTAAGTTGTTTCTTTAAATTCCAGTAAAAGCTGTTTTGAAAAATGTATACACACTGCAGTGTTTCAACTGCAACACTGCAGAGAATGTTTACTTGTCATTCAATACCTATTATAAATTGCCAGTTTTGTTACAATTTTTATTATTATCTGAATATGACTACTTATTTGCACATAATTTCCTTTGTATTCTAGTTTTTTGTATTTCAATTTCATATTTTATTTCTGTATGATTGGAATACTAGCTTCTGTTTGCTACTTATCCATGACAATATTGTATTTAAAATACCCAAATGACCTTCACCAACTGTTCCCACTGGAATTAAAAACATCATGAAAGCATTTCTGTTAGGCTAAGATTCTCTATCTGATACTGTGTTCACAATAAATTAATTTGGAGCCAAATATCCCACTTTAAAATATGACTAATATCAATTCTTAACTCTAGATGGCAGCAACCGCCTTTACTTCTTTTCTGTATTTTAACCTGCCTTTCCTAGTCTTTGTTCTTTAACCCTACAGATAATTCCATACTTCCTTCTCTTCCCTCAAAATACAGATTTCACCTGCCCTGTGCAGTTTGGGGAAGATTACTGCAAGGCATTTTCACTAGAAAAAATCAGACCATTCCTGTAGTTAAGCTACAGGGTTCTTCAACGAGTACAAAATAATTGAGGTCTGAAGTAAACACTAAGACAGAAAGGTGATTTTTTTCCTGTTCCATATCAGTCAATTACAAGTGTTAGAGAAATTGTTCTTTTCCTCTAAAGACTCTCCCTCTCAAATAAAAAAAGGGGGACAAAGACCATAGGAAGAAAGCATTATAGAGGAAAGGAACCGTATCATAATGGAGGGACCAAATTTCATAATGGTTTTGAACTGGTGCTAAAAACCATTTCCTTTTTTAAAGAATATGGGTTTAAAGTACTGCACAGTTTTAAAATTCTCTCTTCAGGCATAGTACACTGATAATATATTGTTTAGATTTATTAAACTATGCAAAGCTACTTTATATGTATTGTTAAACTTAACAACACAGAAAGGAAATTTAAAGTTCAGGCTGAAATATTTTATTTGGGTTTTCAGACCTATTTTTCAAAATTTTTACATTTAGGTTCATTAATCTCTCACCGTTGTTTGGCTCAGGCCTTGCGTTCTGATATTTCTGTTTCCTTCCATGCCCCCTTTGTATTCTCCCCACAAGCATCTCTTTATGTTGCTCTAAGCTGCCTCCCTTACACCTGAAATCTCCTGGTCACGTTCACCATACATTCTCCCTTACCTCCTCCAAATTCACTACTTAAGACCATAAGAACAGCCATACCGGGTCAGACCAAAGGTCCATCAAACCCAGTATCCTGTCTTCCGACAGTCGCCAATTCCAGGTGCCTGAGAGGGAATGAACAGAACCAAGTGATTCATCCCCTGTCACCCATTCCCTGCTTCTGGCAAACAGAGGCTAGAGATACCATCCCTGCCCATCCTGGTTAAGAGCCACTGATGGATCTATCCTCCATGAATTTATCTAGCTCTTTTTTTAACCTGTTATAGT
The DNA here is from genome assembly GCF_020497125.1 of Mauremys mutica. Taxonomy (NCBI): domain Eukaryota; kingdom Metazoa; phylum Chordata; order Testudines; family Geoemydidae; genus Mauremys; species Mauremys mutica. Next base: position 286,182,347 of record NC_059072.1, on the reverse strand, counting down.
CTTGGCCTTCACAACATCCTCTGGCAACGAGTTCCACAGGTTGACTGTGCACTGTGTGAAGAAATACTTCCTTTTGTTTGTTTTAAACCTGCTGCCTATTAATTTCATTTGGTGACCCCTAATTCTTGTGGTATGAAAAGTAAACAATACTTCCTTATTTACTTTCTGCACACCAGTCATGATTTTATAGATCTCTGTCATATCGCCCCTTAGTCGTCTCTTTTCCAAGCTTAAAAGTCCCAAGCTTATTAATCTCTTCTCATACAGAAGCTGTTCCATTCCCTTAATCATTTTTGTTGCCCTTTTCTGAACCTTTTCGAATTCCAATATACCTTTTTTTTAGATGGGGGCAACCACATCTGCATGCATGGATTTATATAGAGGAAATATGATATTTTCTGTCTTATCTATCCCTTTTTTGATGATTCCCAACATTCTGTTAGTTTTGACTGCCGCTGCAAATTGAGTGGATGTTTTCAGAGAACTATCCACGATGACTTCAAGATCACTCTTTTGAGTGATAACAGCTAATTTAGACCCCATCGTTTTAGATGTGTAGTTGGAATTATGTTTTCCAAGGTGCATTCCTTTGCATTTATCAACACTGAATTTCATCTGCCATTTTGTTGCCCAGTCACCCAGTTTTGTGAGATCCCTTTATAGCTCTTTGCAGTCTGCTCTGTACTTAACCAGCTGGAGTAGTTTAGTATCATCTGCAAATTTTGCCCCCTCACCAGTTATTCCTTTTTCCAGATCATTTATGAATATGTTGAATAGGAGTGGTCCCAATACAGACCCTTGGGGGACACCACTATTTACCTCTCTGCATTCTGAAAACTGACCATTTATTCATATTCTTTGTTTCCGATCCTTTAACCACTTACCGATCCATGACAGGACCTTCCTTCTTATCCCATGACAGCTTACTTTGCTTAAGAACCTTTGGTGAGGGACCTTTTTCACAGCCCCTTCGACACCCACCCCTCTTACACCAACCCAATCAAACAGAAACACACAAATACTTTTTCACAGAATCATAGAAATGTAGGACTGGAAGGGACCTCGGTACATCATTTAGTCCAGTACCCTACACTCAAGGCAGGACTAGACCATCCCTGACAGGTGATTGTCTAACCTGCTCTTAAAAACCGCCTATGATCAGGGCTGGCTCCAGGGTTTTTGCTGCCCCAAGCAGCAAAAAAAAAACCCCAAAAGCAAAAAACAAGTCACGATCTGCAGCTCTACCGCTGCTGCTTCAGTTTTCAGCGGCAATTCGGCGGCTGGTCCTTTCCTCCGAGAGGGAGTGACGGACCCGCTGCCAAACTGCTGCCGAAGAGCTGGACGTGCCACCCCTTCCTCGTGGCCGCCCCAAGCACCTGCTTGCTGGGCTGGTGCCTGGAGCCGGCCCTGCCTATGATGGAGATTCCACAATCTCCTTAGGTAATTTGTTTCAGTGCTTAACTACCCTGACAGTTAGGAAGTTTTTCCTAATGTCCAACCTAAACCTCCCTTGCTGCAATTTAAGCCAATTGCTTCTTGTACTATCCTCAGAGGATCAGGAGAACAATTTTTTACCCTCCTCATTGTAACAACCTTTTACATACTTGAAAACTGTTACTATGCCCCCCCTCAGTCTTCTCTTCTCCAGACTAAACAAACCCAATTTTTTTCAATCTTTCTTCATACAGTAGAACCTCAGAGTTACGAACACCAGAGTTACGAACTGACCGGTCAATCACACACCTCATTTGGAACCGGAAGTACACAATCAGGCAGCAGCAGAGACACCCCCGCCCCCCATGAAGTAGAGTGGAAGAATTACTGCTTGTGTCTTGCTTACAATACGCCTGCTAATACATCCCAGAATGATGTTTGCTTTTTTGCAACAGTGTTATACTGTTGACTTATATTTAGTTTGTGATCTACTATAACCCGCAGATCCCTTTCGACAGTACTCCTTCCTAGGCAGTCATTTCTCTCTCTCTCTCTCTCTCTCTGTGTGCACGCACATGCACAATTGATTGTTCTTTCCTAAGTAGAATACTTTGCCTTTGCCCTTAGTGAATTTCATCCTATTTACTTCAGACCATTTCTCCAGTTTGTTCAGATAACTTTGAATTTTAATCCTGTCCTCCAAAGCACTTGCAACCCCTCCCAGCTTGGTATTGTCTGAAAACTTTATAACTGTACTCTCTATGCCATTATCTAAATCATTTATAAAGAAATTAAACATAATCGGACCCAGGACCAATTGGTGTGGGACCCCACTTTATATGCCCTTCCAGCTTGACTGTGAACCATTGATAACTATTCTCTGGGAACAGTTTTCCAACCAGTTATGCACCCACCTTGTAGTAGCTTCTTCTAGGCCAGGGATCGGCAACCTTCGGCACGCGGCACGCCAGGGTAAGCCCCCTGGGGGCCGGGCCAGTTTGTTTACCTGCCGTGTCTGCAGGTTCGGCTGATCACAGCTCTCACTGGCTGTGGTTCGCCGTCCCAGGCCAATGGGGGCTGCAGGAAGCGGCGCGGGATGAAGGATGTGCTGGCCGCGGCTTCTTGCAGCCTCCACTGGCCTGGAGAGGCAAACTGCGGCCAGTGGGAGCCGCGATTGGCGGAACCTGCGGACGCGGCAGGTAAACAAACCGGCCCAGCCCGCAAGGGGGCTTACCCTGGTGTGCTGCGTGCCAAAGGCTGCCGATCCCTGCTAGGCTATATTTCCCTAGTTAGTTCATGAGAAAACAAAACAAAAAACCAAACAGACATAAGCAGGCTTTATAACCTCAGAAACTTATTTTGTCCATCACTGCAAGTAGATCCTGATTCTCTGAGCACCTTGCATGTCACTACCTTTATCGAGCTTCACAGTATCAACTCTATGTAACTACTGTGTGAAGCAACTCACATCACATATGTGTTTGGGGCCTCAGATTGTAAGCACATCCAAACAGCAACACTGTTTTTTATTTCTCTGTGCATATATATCTGTATGGCCCTGGTAAATAATAGATAATGATACTTAGGCACAGTGGGACCCACTTCAGTATAGAAGAACAACATATTGTGCTAAGGTATTTAAATGCAGGATTGTATCGTAGGAACATGTCACTCTTATAACATCCCAGCATTGGTGTGAGAACTGTGCTGACGTATCAATTTATGGGTTTACTCAATCTCCTTCTCCAGCTGAGGGAGGAAATTCATATCCCTGCTCTGGCAGTTTGGGGCTCCACAGATTGTAAGGCTGGTCAGGCTGATGATAAGGCCTATCTAAGCCTATGAAGCACAATCTACTTCAGTATCTAGTTGTGAAATATATACATGATCTCCTGGAAAGATGTAGGGAATAAAAACAGAGATGGTCATTATAGGTCTCTTTCATCCTGGACCCTGCTCCTATTGTAATCAGAAAGTGTGTTTTGTGCATGCACAAGGTGCAAACTGATTATCTATGGCAGGGGTCGGCAACTTTTCAGAAGTGGTGTGCCGAGTCTTCATTTATTCACTTTAATTTAAGGTTTCGCATGCCAGTAATACATCTTAACGTTTTTAGAAGCTCTCTCTCTATAAGTCTATACATTATATAACTAAACTATTGTCGTATGTAAAGTAAACAAGGTTTTCAAAATGTTTAAGAAGCTTCATTTAAAATTAAATTAAAATGTTGATCTTACGCTGCTGGCCCGCTCAGCCTGCTGATGGCCTGGGATTCCATTCACCTAGGCCGGCGGAGGGCTAAGCGGGGCCTGCGGCCAGGACCCCGGCTGGCAAGGGGACGGCAGCCAGGACCCCAGACTGGCAGCAGGCTGAGGGGGACCCGGTGGCCGGGACCCCAGACCGGCAGTGAGCTGCCGGCGCCACTAAGCCCACTGCTGGTCTGGGGTCCCGGCCCTGCCCACATAGAGTGGGTACCTACCTTCTCCCTGGTTTTAGCCCATTCTCTTCCTCTCTCTCTGCACTGAGCTGAGGGTGGGGGTGCACTGAGCACAGGGCTGGGGGTGAAGGAGCAGGCTGGGGGTTGGGGTGTACGGTCTGGCCAGGAGCTAGAATAAGGGAGGGGGCTCAGGGTTGGGGCAGGAGGTTTAGGTGTGGAGTGCTTACCTGGGCAGCTCCCATTTGGTGTGAGAGGTGCAGGTGGGAATGTGGAGGGGGGAGGTGCAGGAGCTTTCGTTTGGTGCTCAGGATGGGGGTGGGAATGTGGGGGGTGCAAGAGTCAGGGCATGGGGTGTGGGGGGCTGGGTATGTGTGGGGGGTGCAGGAGTCAGGGCATGGAGTGTGGTGGGCCAGAGTCAGGGCTGGGGTTGTGGAGGGGTGCAGGGCTCAGGGCAGAGGGCTGGCGGGGTGTGGGGGGTTCAGGAGTCAGGGCAGAGGGCTGGGGGTGTGGGCTGGAGTCATGGAGATGCTCACGGCAGGGGGCTGGAGGGGATATTACCCTGATTCCACCCTCCTTCCCCAAGGCCCCATCCCCACCTCTTCTCTGGAGCAGCGAGCATGCTGCGTCTGCAGTTCTGGCTCTGCTTCTCCCCCTCCCTCTCCAGGTCCATCAACTGTTCGGCTGCAGGGAGGGAGAGGAGGAGGGACAGAAACCCAGCACATTGGGGGAAGAGACGGGGGAGGAGGGAGCTTGGCTGCCGGTGAAGGTTGCCTTGCAGTAGCAGCTGGCAGGACCAAGCTTCTGCCCCCTGCCCCCGCAGGAGAGAGCAGTGGGCGGGGGGAGGAGAAGAGCAGTCTGGGCCGGGCAGGATTTTTAATGGCACGTTGCTGCCTGCCGGGGTCCCGGCCTCCGGCCCCGCCCAGCCTGGGTTTGGCAGAGGGCTGAGTGGGGCCGGCAGCCAGGACCTCGGAAGGCAGCTGCGTACCATTAAAAATCGGCTCACTTGCCGTCTTTGGCATGCGTGCCATAGGTTGCCGACCCCAATCTATGGGCTAGCTCTATATTCAGTATGGTGGCTAGATGATGGACTGTGATAGCCTGTCACAAGTGTATAGTGAATTTCTTATTTAAATCTGGAATTTCTTCTTTTGTGGGCTATTTTAGATCAGTGGAAAACTGAATAGCTTAAGAGTTTGGAGTACAGAGTCGGCCATTAGTTTGAATCTAGTCCAGGCAATTAGCTACTACAAGTCCTGACCATCTAAGTGCTTCAAGTGCATTCTGATAAATAAACTATCAGGCAGTCCCTAGTGAACAGATGTCCACCTTATCAAAATCATAATCACATCTAGCACTCAGATATGCAGCTTTCACAGACAGGAAAGAATTAGGACTAAAATTTCCAAATGTGATTTATTTTGGGTGTCTCCATTTTTGGGTGTCCAACTTCAGGCAGAGTAGACATGATTGAAAAATTTGGCCTTTGTGTGCATTGCAACTGAACTGCCTTTCCCCCCCTAGAATTGCTCTCCCGTCAGAGCGGAGGCATACTGGAGAGGGTGGTATTAGTAGAAACGCATTGCTACTGCAGAGATGTCATTCAAGAAAGGGTCCTGGAGACCAACATACTTGCCCGTAGCTATGATTTCTATGATGTGCCTGGTGGTAGACTAGTGGCTGCCAACTTAATTCACATGTGTATAAAACAGAAGTCTATACTGTACGCTATGTAAAGTGCTCTCACTAATATTGTATTTCCAGAAGCAATCTCAGGTGAATCCTGTTAGATATTCTGACAGCTCAGATTCATAAATTCCAAGGCCGGAAGAGACCATTGTGATCATCTAGTCTGACCTCCTGTAAAACACAGGCACTAGAACTTCCCAAAGTTATTCCTAGGGCATATCTTTTAAAAAAAACATCCAATCTTGATTTAAAATTGTCAGTGATGGATGACCCTTGGTAAATTGTTCCAATGGTTAATTATCCTCACTGTTAAAAAAATATGCCTTGTTTCCAGTCTGAATTTGTTCTGCTTAAACTTCTAGCCATTGGAACAGATTATACCTTTTTTTGCTAAATTGAAGAGCCAATTATTATATATTTGTTCTCCGTGTAGATACTTAAAGATTTTAATGAAGTCACCTTTTAACCTTCCCTTTGTTTGGCTACACAGATTGAGCATTTTGAGTCAATCACTAAAGGCATGTTTTCTAATCCTTTAATCATTCTTAAAGCTATTCTCTGAACCCTCTCTAATTTATCAACATCCTTCTTGAATTTTGGCACCAGAACTGGATAGAGAATTCCAGCAGCAGTTGTGCCAGTGCCAAATACAGAGGTAAAATAACCTCTAGTCCTACACAAGATTCCCCTGTTAATGCATCCCAGATCTCACCAGCTCTTTTGGCCACATCACATTGGGAGCTCAAGTTCAATTGTTTATCCACCACAACCCCCAAATCTTTTTCAGGATAGGGTCCCTTATCTGTAAGTATGGATGAAACATTCTTTGTTTCTAGATGTATACATTTACATTTAGCTATATTCAAATGCATATTGTTTGCATGTGCCTAGTTTACCAAGCGATCTAGATCACTCTAAATCAATAACCTGTCCTTTTCGTTATTTACCACTCCCCAAAGTTTTGTGTCATCTGCAAACTATATCAGTGATGATTTTATGCTTACTTACAGGTCACTGATAAAAATGCTAAATAGCATAGGGCCAAGAAGTGATCCCTGCACAACCCCATTGGAAAAGCATCTGCTTGATGACAATTCCCTAAATTTTGAGACCTATCAGTTAGCCAGGGTTTAATCCATTTAATGTGCGCAATGATAATTTTATACCATTCTAGGCTTTTAGTCAAAATGTCATGCCGTGCCAAGATCATCTCTTGAGATCAGCTGAACTTTGGGTATGTCTGCACTGCAATCAGGAGGTGCGATGACAGCATGTGTAGGCGCATCCAAACTAGCTTTCTTTGAGCTAGCTTGCTAAACATAGCAATGCAGCTGCATCAGCACAGATGGGATTGTTCTTGGGCACCTAGCCATGCCACCCTGTGCCAATACATCTACACTGTCATTTTTAGCTTGATCAAAGCTAGCTTGGGTATGCCTACATGTGCTGCAATCACACCTCCTGATTGCTACGTAAACATACCCTAAAAATTAAATTCTGTACTGGATCCATGTTGGATTGTCGGACCTGTGTTTGCATAAAACCCTACTGACGTTACTGGAGTTATTGTTCATGCTACTAGAGGGTGCAAAAACCAGAGCATCTGAAACAGTAAGCCTTTTTGCTCTTCCTTCCCCCATCTCCTCAAATATTACCACCTGAATTTATCATTTATAGGCTTTACTCTGAGGCTCAGCACAGTATCTGAGCAGAGTACAGATTAATAAATTTATCCTCCCAATACCCCTGGAAGGTTGGTATGTATTACTATTACCATTTTACAGACAAGGAATGACACATAAACAGACTAATTTTTACAAAAGCTCTTATCTGCAATGGAAATTGTGAGTACTCAATACTTCTGAAAACCAGGCTGTTAAGTGACTTGTCCAAGGTAAGACAGGATGTCTGTGGCATAGCCAGGAACAGAACCCAGAGTCCAGGACCAGTGTGCCTCTGTTACGAAACCTATTTTGCCCAGTTTTCAGAGTAGCAGCCGTGTTAGTCTGTATCCGCAAAAAGAACAGGAGTACTTGTGGCACCTTAAAGACTAACAAATTTATTGTAGCATGAGCTTTCGTGAGCTTCATGCTACAATAAATTTGTTAGTCTTTAAGGTGCCACAAGTACTCCTGTTCTATTTTGCCCAGTGTCCTCTCTTCCCCACCTCCCAGTAAAAAACATGAAAAACTGCTCAACAACTTAGAAACTGCTCAATAACTTAGAAATATCCACACCTCACATTAGACCTTGCATACCAAATTTCAAGCCAGAAGGAACTCTTCTCCACTGTGTGATCCTTCTCTCACCCTGCCCTCTGCACTTGGAATGGCCTCCCTTCCTGTATAACATTCAACCTTCTCCTTCACAGCCCTTCTCGGAGCCTATGGTTCCTCAGACCCTTGCCAATAATAACCCACACTGTCACCCCAAACCCAGGAAGTTCTAAACACAAAAATAAATACACAGAATTCAGATTGCGTAATGTAAGCAATCCCATAATCGTACTTGATAAATCATATCTAATGTAGGCCCGGATCCTGCAAAGGCTCATGCAAGTGCTTAATGTGAAGCACAAGTAACCCCACTGAGCTCAACGGGGCTACATACGTGCTTAGTATTAAGGATGTTCTTAAGTGTTTGTAGGATCAGAGCCTTAGACTGTAAACTCCTCAGACCAGGTACCATGTTTTAAGCTCTTTGTTCAGCGTATATAATATATCTGTGGCCCTATACTCAAATGTGAGCCTGCAAATAAGGGTTAAAATGAAAAAAAAAAAAGCAATGGAACCTTTTCTACATAAGAGATAAAAAGGAGCAGGTTCAGGAGATAAGTTAAATGAGAGAGAAAAACAATTTGATATCTTACATTGTTGTACGTAGTGGAGTTTTAGCCATGTTGGTCCCATGATATCAGAGAAACGAAGTGGGTGAGGTTATATATTCTACTAGACCAGAGATCGGCAACCTTTGGCATGCGCCTCACAAGGGTAAGCACCCTAGCAGGTTGGGCCAGTTTGTTTACCTGCCGCGTCCGCAGGTTCGGCTGATTGTGTCTCCCACTGGCCGCTGTTTGCCGCTCCAGGCCAATGGGGGCGGCGGGAAGCGGCAGCCAGCACATCCCTTGGCCTGCGCCGCTTTCCGAAGCCCCCATTGGCCTGGAGCGGCAAACCGCGGCCAGCGGGAGCTGCGATTGGCTGAACCTGCGGACGCGGCAGGTAAACAAACTGGCACGGCCCGCCAGGAGGCTTACCCTGGTAAGCCGCGTACCAAAGGTTGCCGACCCCTGTACTAGACCAAGTTCCATTGGTGAGAGAGACAAGCTCTCAAGCCACACAGAGATGAGCTCTAAGATATTACCTCACCCACCTTGTCTCTCTAGAGAAAAACTAGGCTTCCATTTTTACAGATTGTTTAATTATTCAACTCTCCTTTGCTGTTTTTGTTATCTAATACATACTCATGTTTATAAAACTGCAGTCTGAGTAAGGGACCAAGCAGGGTGTCTAGAGATAACAAAGAGCATGTTGACACCCTGGATATCAGACTTGTAATGAGACACTAATTTGGTTCAAAGCAGTAGTTTGGCAGAAACAACATACTTATAGACTATTAATAGAGAAAATATTCACAGAGCTGTGACCTTTATGCCTCGGCCTGGGCTTATAGCCCTGTCTCTATTATATTTAAGCAAATCATTGCAGCAAGACATCTTATTTGTATCTTTTTTTTTAAATCACAATTGTAAGGCTTGAACTCCCACTGTAGAGCAATTGTCTATTACAAATACTGATGCAGCACAGAGGTCTACCGCTGAAACATGACAGGAAAAAAGGCAACCTTTATGGCCAACTAAACCACAATGTCCCCCTGACCCTACCACAAATCTGCAGTCAACCTTAACTACCACAGATTTTAGCTGGAGGCCTCAGGTACATTTGGGGAAAGTTAGCACTCTAGATGTTACAAGCTGTAACAGTTAAATGTGATCTGCTATGTATGAAGTAATTAATAGCAGACAGACACACAAAACAAATCAGAAGACATGGAGTTGCGGAAGCAGCAATAAATAGGGGTGCCTCTAAGTGGTTACCTCCTCCACATCAAAATTCACAAGGTGTCCAAATGGGTTTATAGTTTCATTGACTCTAATTAGGCATTTCAAATACAGCATTGGCAAAAGCTTGACGGAAAACATGTTTAAAAACACAACCAAGAGGATAGTTCCCTTGTTACTTCAGCTTTCATTTGCCAAGCCGTATGTTAACAAAAATGTTGATTGTTAAGGTCACTGAGACTAGAAGAGCCAACCCGAGATATGGCTGTCTTGGGTCTTTTGTGAAAATAAGTGATTAGAGCCTGTAACTCAGGCAATCAAAACTGACAGTCTGCACTTATGTATTTACATTTTTTAACCAGGATAGATCAACTGTTTTTGTAATTATTATTAATAACTAATTTAGCACAGACAACACGCTTACACCTGTAATTTACACGAAAATACACAGTCACTGCCTCAGACAGAAAGCACTCTAAAACATAGCTACATAGGACAAAATTCTGCTCTCATTTACAGAGGTGTAATCTTATGCCAAGATTTACACCAGTGCAAATGAGATCAGAATTTGGTCCAGAGAAGACAACACACAGAGTTTGGTGCTGGCACACCAGCTCACACCAAGGTCCTTGTGTCTCAATGGAACACTGACAAATACATGGCTGGAATCAATGTGGCTCACCTGTGTGTTAGTATTGTTAAAACAGGTATTAGAATTATAAAAATGTGTTTAGACTTTATTGATTACGTATGAGTTGCTGCATGCATTAACCTCACTTATAACTTCTGTAGGCCATATTGTAAGGTAATATTTGCACGGTTGTATTGTGCGCCTCTGTAAATCACCAGACAGGAGAGAGTCATTAATTAGTGTGAAGGGCTGATCTTCAACAGAAGTTGTCACATTCTTCCCAAAATGAAAGGTCCATCAATACCAGATGGACTATTATGGGATGTTGCAACCAGAATTTCCCTACATGCTAGCAACAAGAAGATAAAAGAGTTTTGCTGTCCTGCTCTCCTCCTTGTAAAGATGAGTGTTAGAAGTGGACTCCTTCCATCAGCTGAGTTTGCAGCTCAGTGCACATGGCAGGAGGGGGATAAAAATCCCAAACCAAAGGAATTTAGGATCTCTATGCTGCTTGGATTCTGGGGGCAAGGATTTTCTGGGTACAATCAAGAGATTCCCAGCAGATTAGCCTTAATTAGCTCTATAAGACATACAGAACTTGCTTATTATAGAAACTTCTATTACTTTTTGAAACTTAAGATTGTAACTCATTTGTGTATATATGTTTACCTGCTTTGACCTGGTAATAATCTTCTTGTTTCCTTTTTCTATGTAATAAATCTTCATATAGTTCATTATAGGATTGACTACAAGCATTGTCTTTGGTGCGAGATCTAAGGTGCAACTGACCCGGGGTAAGTGACTGGTTCTTTAACCTGTAAATAATTATTTTATTTCTAGTTCCTAGTTAATAAACCTTTAGATAGTTTATTGCAGGATTGGATACAGATGTTGTCTTTGGTGCAAGATCTAGGGTACCAGTTGATTTGGGATAAGTGACTGGGACTGGGAGCACCCTGAATGTAGTGTGATTTTTGGTATAAGTGATCCATTTATCACTAAGTCCAGTTTGTCTGGGTGGCAAGATAGACTGGAGAGTCTAAGAGGACCGGCTGTGATTCCATGGTAAAACAGTTATAGTGATTCAGGAGTTCACATTTGTAGTAAATTTTATAGTACCTGAAAGGGGAATTGGTGCTTTAAAGGGCATTACTCTGCCCTTTTTTGTGGGCAAGGAGCACATTAATACTAACCTATTGTGATGCTGACAGGCCAGATGCCAGCTCTTGCCCAGGCTGCAGGCATTTTCTAAGAACTGACAAACTTATAGCTGGACACCAGACCAGTTCACCTGTATGTTAGTTTTGCTCAAAATAGATACTAGTCTTATAAGAATGTATTTAATGTTTTGACTCTATGAAATGCTTACAAGTTGCTCCATGCATTAATCTCAGTTGTAATGTTGCATTCCATGCTATAAGGAAATATGTACTTTTTGCTTTATAACTTTGAAAATGTTTGTTCTGAACGTGTGAACCGAGGCACAGGATTCATCCCCTCCTCCCTCCCATCCAGAAGAATTATCAAAATCGCATGAGCCATTAAGGAACATCACAATGCAAAGGATTGGTTAATGGCCCTATCCCCCCTTGAAAATGCTATATTTAAGGAACCTCATCCTGCGGACTTGGAAGCTGAATGAAGGAAATAAAACAAAGGGCAGGTCTGCACTTAAAATGCTGAAGCTGTGCAGCTGCACCTCGGTAGCACTTCAGTGGAGACGATACTACACCACCGAGAGAGCTTTTCCTATCCGCATAGTTAATCCACATCCACGAGAAGCAATAGCTGTTTCGATGGGAGAAGGCCTCCCATCGACATAATGCTGTCTGCACTGGGGGTTAGGTCAGTATAACTTCGTTGCTCAGGAGTGTGGGTTTTTCACGCCCCTGAGTGACATAATTATATTGATTAAATTTATAGTGTAGATCTGGAGAAAGTTACAGGAAAATTTTCACATCTCTCTTTTCACTGTTTTTCCTCTGACAGAGCCAGAGACTCTAAACCCAGGCAGAGATCCCTAGGGGTTACCCCTGGTTCCACCCTGAAAGACACTTTGAATTGACAGATCACTAGAACTCTGTCACTCTTTCAACAGTATAGCTGTAAAGACTTCCAAATTGGTGCGCTGTATTTCAGACATTTAAAAATATACTGCACGTCATAACAAAGGACAGCTTTAAAATGCAAAATTCACAGGATCACAGACATTGGAAATGGAAAAGTCCTTTTGTGTCCTTTTGGCCATCTCCCTAACAATGTACAGTTGTTCTCTGCAATATATTTCCCAGTGTCTTGTTAAGTCCTTTCTTAAATGGCTAGATAGTGGGTTTAGTGCCACTTCCTGTTGGAGAACATTCTCTAGCCGCATAGATCTCACTGTTAGGATATTATTCCTGAAAAACTCTTTACTTCACACTGTGTCGCCTAGTAATAACCTTTTGTAATCATCATTCCCCCTCGTGGTGGAAATTACTTGGAGCCTATTTTATTCTAACTTCCATCACTGGCTTAAGCTCTAACTGCTTATGCCAATGGAGGTTCAGGCATAGTGCTCATCTCCACCACACCTTCTCTCATCCTTGCCCCACTCACACCATGCCACCTTGACCCTCTTAGACACAGGATGGGACACCGCTATCATACAACCATCTCCACCAACCCCCCTGGCCAGTCATTTATGTGATATGAAAAAGAATTCATACAATAGCTTTACAAAAAGCAGAATTACACAGTTATTGGCACTGTACCAGAATGTAGAAAATATAAGCTAACATATATACTTAAATGACCAGTAATGTCATAGCTTGTGGAAGGCAGTAGCGACTAAAAGTGAAATACTATGATTGTGAAATTAAATTATTTTAAAATTTACATTTAACTCCCCATACACAATCCCATATCTAGTGCTATCTGTAAAGGGTAGGGAAATACCCAATGCTGTCTTAGATGGAAATAAAACAAAACCAAGGAGCATGATCCGAACATGACTAGACTGTCAATGTATTTCTGAACTGCTGTATACAACCCTCAATATTCAGTGGTCTGCTAGAGAATTAAAGCCAGTTTTCACTTCCCTCAAGTTACTTCTGGTTCAAGTAAGGTTTCTTCCTAATATGGTCATAGCAGCCAATCAATTTTCTTTGCATTGCCTTATGTACCTTTCAAACACTAGAGCCAGATGGCTGTCTATTGCCACATTTATCGTGGAGAAACAAGTGAAAAGTTAAACAGCATTGAATTAAGAATGAAAATGATGATCAGTGTAATGAGATCATTGTAGGCTTGATTGTTACTGACCTCTGATGATTCTAAGCATAAGTGAAATGTACAATCCTAGAAAAAGCATACGTGTATTAAGAGTCAGATGTTATTTCTGTGCATATTCACAAATAATCAATTTACATTTCTCCTTTCCCTGCCTCAGTGGGTCTACTTTATGGCTCAGTTACCGACATTTAGTAATCATCTTTATTTTGTGTCTGTGTACCAAAAGCAAGCAAATACAAAGCTTGACATAGTGCATCGTGCCAAATTATTACTATTATCATTTTTATAGTACCTGAAAGGGGAATTGGTGCTTTACAGAACAATTAGAAAGACAAATTCTGTGCTCCAATGAGCCTGTCTAGTGTGAGACAAGACAACTAGTGGGGATTAATAAAAAACAGCAAGGAGGTGACACAGAGAGGAAGCACATGGGTTATGGCAATAAGATTAGGTAATTACTCAGTTTAGCCATGTATACTTGTTGAGGCTTTAATTAAAGTTATCTATTGTTATTATCATTAGCTCACTTTTTCAAATGAGGCTCAGTGAGTGTGGACATTTGTAAGTATGCTTTCAGGAGCATAGTTTACTTGTACTCTAAAGGATATCTTATTTCACTTAATTTTTGCAGCCTACAGAAAGAAGATATATTTGAAGGACTTTTAGATTCCAAAGTAAATATGACTAGGAAGGATTTACAGGTCAGCAAATAACAGCCACAGATTTTGAAGCTTTCATTGATTTCACAATGATGGAATGATAAAATCTGTGACTATGAGCCAAGATATACCACACTAAACAGCCTACCTCAGTATACTGAATGTAAAGCAGCATGGACAAGTAATACAGTGGCTCTCTGTTAAGATCACCTTTTATAACATTCTGATAGTGAACTCACTTTCAGCTGAGCTAGGAGAAGGTGTGATAGACTTGTTTCCCTTACTGACCCTTTTTTAGTTTTATGGGCTCATTATTCAGAAACTGAATAGCCTTCTCTTGTTAGTGTAGACAACATGGTCTAGTGGACAGAGACTAGACCAGGGGTCGGCAACCTATCACATGTGGCTTGCCAGGGTAAGCACCCTGGCGGGCCGAGCCAGTTTGTTTACCTGCCACGTCGGCATGTTTGGCCAATTGCGGCTCCCACTGGCCTCAGTTCGCTGTCCTAGGCTAATGGGGGCAGCAGGAAGCGCCATGGGCCGAGGGATGTGCTGGCTGTGGCTTCCTGCCACCCCCATTGGCCTGGGACGGCGAACCGCGGCCAGTAGGAGCCGCAATCGGCTGAACCCGACGATGCGGCAGGTAAACAAACTGGCCCAGCCTGCCAGGGTGCTTACCCTGGTGAGCCACATGCCAGAGGTTGCCGACCCCTGGACTAGACTGAGAGTGAAGACTGGAAATAGGTCCCAGCTCCCACACAACCTCTGACATTACTTCCCTTTCCTGTGCTGAAGGGATTATGAATAGGGCCCTACCAATTTCATGGCCATGAAAAACATGCCACGAACATTGAAATAAGCCCTTTCCCATGAAATCTGAAGGCTGAAATCAGAAGGCTGTTATGGAGGGAGATCACACCCACCTCCACAGGCAGTGCAGAAGCTCTCGGGGCACCCAGGCTTGGGGCTGCTGCCCTCCCCCTGTGGCTCCTGCCTGGGCTCGAGGCACCCTAGCACCACGGCTTCCACCCACTGCCACTGCCGCCGCACCCCCACCCCGCGTAGCTTATGCCGGGGCTCTGGGCTGCCAGAGCTGGGGGTGTAGTGGCTGTGGCTCCTGTCCTGGCTCAGGGACCTAGACTGGGGGCTGCCACCCCCCACAGCTCTAGCCCCTGCAGCTCCTGCCCGACTCGGGGCTGGGGGTGCCTGGCTTGGGGCTGCCCTCCCTTGGCTCCTGCCTGGGCTGAGGACGCCCGAGCTCCAGGGCTGCCGCTGCCCCCGCTTGCAGTTCCTGCTCAGGTTCTGGGCGCTTTAGCTCCAGGGAGTCTGTTCTCCTGCCCCGGTGGCTCCTGCCCAGGCTCTGGGTGCCCAGGCTTGGGGTTGCTGCCCCCAGCCCCCATGGCTCCAGTTGGGACTTGGGGCTTCCACCCCATGACTCCTGCCAAGGACCTGGGCTGGGAGCTGCCACCCCCACAGCTCCAGCTGGGACAGGGGGTTTTACCCCTCCCCAGCTCCTGCCCAAACTCCAGGCTTCCACCCCACTACCCTCCGTGGCTCCAACGGGGGCTCAGGGTGCCCAGGCTCAGGGTTGCTGCCCCTCATGGTTCCTGGCTGGGCCGCCCAGGCTCAGGGCTTCCGCCTCCCCTCCCAGCTCCTGCCTGGACTCGGGGAGCCCGAGCTCAGGGCTTCAGCCCCCACAGCTCCTGCCAGTGCAGGGGCACCCGTTTTTCAAATTGTCCGGAGCCCTTGGGAACGGTGCCCCATAGGCCTATACATTAATCCACCACTGGCACTGACTAGCAGCTAGGAGCTCTCGTTTGGGGCGCTCCCAGCAGCACTGGGGAGATTCCCTTACCTCCGGGAACCTCCTCCAGCTGCAGGAAACTCCACACCTGCTGCCTTCAGAGCTGGGCTCCGACAGCAGCACAGACGTGAGTATGGCAATCCTGCAATATCCTTATAACAGCTTTGGGATGACCCCCTCCCCCCACAATTCCTTTTTGGATCAGGAATCCTACTCATAGAATCACAGAATCATAGAATATCGGAGTTGGAAGGGACCTCAGGAGGTCATCTAGTCCAACCCCCTGCTCAAAGCAGGACCAAATCCCAACTAAATCATCCCAGCCAGGGCTTTGTCGAGCCTGACCTTAAAAACCTCTAAGGAAGGAGATTCCACCACCTCCCTAGGTAACCCATTCCAGTGCTTCACTACCCTCCTAATGAAAAAGTTTTTTCTAATATCCAACCTAAACCTTTCCCACTGCAACTTGAGACCATTAGTCCTTGTTCTGACATCAGGTACCACTGAGAACAGTCTAGATCCATCCTCTTTGGAACCCCCTTTCAGGTAGTTGAAAGCAGCTATCAAATCCCACCTCATTCTTCTCTTCTGCAGACTAAACAATCCCAGTTCCCTCAGCCTCTCCTCATAAGTCATGTGCTCCAGACACCTAATCATTTTTGTTGCCCTCCACTGGACTCTTTCCAGTTTTTCCACATCCTTCTTGTAGTGTGGGGCCCAAAACTGGACACAGTACTCCAGATGAGTACTCACCAATGTTGAATAGAGGGGAATGATCACGTCCCTCGATCTGCTGGCAATGCCCCAACTTATACAGCCCAAAATGCCGTTAGCCTTCTTGGCAACAAGGGCACACTGTTGACTCATATCCAGCTTCTCGTCCACTGTAACCCCTAGGTCCTTTTCTGCAGAAATGTTTCCTAGCCATTCAGACCCTAGTCTGTAAGAGTGAATGGGATTCTTCTGTCCTAAGTGCAGGACTCTGCCCTTGTCCTTGTTGAACCTCATCAGGTTTCTTTTGGCCCAATCCTCTAATTTGTCTAGGTCCCTCTGTATCCTATCCCTACCCACCAGCGTATCTACCACTCCTCCCAGTTTAGTGTCATCTGCAAACTTGCTGAGGGTGCAAGTCCACGCCATCCTCCAGATCATTAATGAAAATATTGAACAAAACCGGCCCCAGGACCGACCCTTGGGGCACTCCACTTGAAACCGGATGCCAACTAGACATGGAGCCGTTGATCACTACCCATTGAGCCCGATGATCTAGCCAGCTTTCTATCCATCTTATAGCCCATTCATCCAGCCCATACTTCTTTAACTTGCTGGCAAGAATACTGTGGGAGACCGTATCAAAAGCTTTGCTAAAGTCAAGGAATAACACATCCACTGCTTTCCCCCCATCCACAGACCAAGTTATCTCCTCATAGAAGGCAATTAGGTTAGTCAGGCATGACTTGCCATTGGTGAATCCATGCTGACTGTTCCTGATCAATTTCCTCTCCTCTAAGTGCTTCAGAATTGATTCCTTGAGGACCTGCTCCATGATTTTTCCAGGGACTGAGGTGAGGTTGACTGGCCTGTAGTTCCCTGGATCCTCCTTCTTCCCCTTTTTAAAGATGGGCATTACATTAGCCTTTTTCCAGTCAAGATTTTGCAACACCTTGAAATTTCAGATGTAAACATGTGAAACTGACAAAAGTGAATCATGAATTTGATAGGGCCCTAATTATGAAGTCTTTTCTAGGTTCTGTGTTGCACTGGTCATTAACAGAGTACTCAGTAAAGAGCCAGCAGTTCAGCAGAAAATACTTCTGACAATAGAAGAATCCTGGTCATTCCATCCTCTCCTCTTTGGGATAGGGACCATTTGCATTTTGTGTATTATACAGAGCCAAGTACATTGTTGACTCTTTAAATAAATAACAATAATAACAAAGCCAGGGTATATATCAGTGGGCTACTGGTGCACTACTTTGCTGGTGGAACTAAGCTGTGGGCTAGCAGCCTACTAATGCACAACCAGTTGTGGAGTATTGCTATAGTTACTGGTCACCTTTTAACTTTAGGTTTCTCCAGTTGCCTGACGAACTGCAGAACTACATACCTTTCACAGACAGATGGAGTTCCAAACTCCTGGCTTAGTTAATGGGGCTACAGCCTGCTAAGCTGCACAATCATTACTAAATATGTTAATGTATCATATTCCACTTTGCTCTCATTACTGTGTGCATTCTTGGTTTGCATACAGCAAGAGAATGTTCAGCCATTACAAATGCTTGGTTTGTGCAGATCTGTTGCAACATTTCATTTCCACCACATGAGTTGATATAGGCTTCCCAGTCAATTTCTCCAGACAGCCAACTCTTGCTGAGGTGTGTTGCAGGACTACACTACTGTCACAGAATCCTGCTTTCAACAAAAGGTTAAATGGAAAAAATCTACCTTCCAGTCACTTTAGTTTTCAAACTGGCAGCCTAGTGCCCCCAAGTCTGACCTGTACCTCATTGTGGTACAGGGGTGTAACATCTGAAGTAGGGGATTGCTTGTGAGACCTATGCCATCAGCGATGAAGGCTGGTCCAAAATATCACTTTGGGCATTATGCAAGGTGAACAGGTCCAGCGAGAACCCTGAAAATGATGGCTAATACAGGTGGGAAAGCTGCAGAGCATGAGCTGCACCTAGCTACCTGAGGTAAAGGAAATCACTGAGAAAGACTCAACAGCTTGGGTCACATAGTGTGAATGCAGTACTGGTAGACCAGGAAAAAGTTTGCATTACTGTGCCTCTGTCTCAATACCTGGGGCAATGTATTCTTTGGGACAATCGTTTCCTCTTGGTTTTGATCAACATGAGTAACTTGGCACTCAGCACCGGGGTTAAAACCACTGCTCTACTCTCAGCTTATAATGCCCTGTTGATGCCATCTTCCCCTACTGCACTTGTGACGGTCTCACGTCAAAGCCCCTCTGGGGACATATCCTGTGATGTCAGCAGGTGTGTCTGCAGTATACTGTGACAACGTATTCAATCGTAGCTGGGATCTCTGCCAATCCATCAAAATTGCAACCTAGAATATTGCAGTTCTTTACAGACGTGGTCATCAGGTCATTATCTCATGCAAAATGGACTGTCTTGGCATATCAATTGCAGGCCTAACAGAAGCAAGGCAGATAGATCATGGACACCACAAGGCGAGAGATTCATTACTTCTGTATTTTGGCGATCCTAACCACTTACATGGGGTAGCATTACTACTGTGAGGCAAGCCCAAGTCCTCCTTGATAACTTGGACGCCCATGTCTTCTTGACTACTTACTGTACGTCTTAAACATTGGCATGGTCATTTCACTGTCTTAGTAACCCATGCGCCAACAGAGGAATCTGCTGATTTAGTGAGAGATCACTTCTATGATCAGTTGGAATCTCCAGTATGTACTGCCTCTCTACATGATAATCTCGTGACCCTGGGCAACCTAAATGCAGTTACTGGCACCCTCTGAATTGGGCTTGAACAGGTTATTGGCCATTAAGGTTCAGGTATACCCAACGATAACTCCTGTCACTTGCTCATGTTCTGTGCCTCCCAGAGTCTTTCCATTCTTGGGTCTCGGTTCAAGTGGCGACACATATACCGGATGTTCTGGATCTCTCATGGTGGTATCACTCAAAAGGAGTTGGACCACATCATCACATGTTACAGGTGTCTCTTCACCTCTTGCAGAGTATATTGCAGTGTGGAATGTGCCATGAACACAGATCACCAGCTAGTGGCTGCCCACATGGTGCTGCTGGTGCTTCGACGAGTAAATATGTCCTCTGTGATGATGAAGCGACGCACTTCTCCATGTGCTGGGTTTAGCCAACAGATTTTGTATCGACATCAGCAATAGACTCTCAGTCCTAGCTGACCTGCCAGACAACGTCGAGGTCGCCTGTTCTCTTCCATCCTCCACCAATCTGCCAAGCAAATAATTGGCTACAGGAGCCCAGCACATCAACTATGGCCATCAGAGAAGCCTTCCAGACAATTAAATTGAAGGCCACAGCCCTCCAGCGTGGTGATAAGTGCACCCATAATTAGCTGAAGTGAAAGTTCAACACCCTGGCACTTCATGATCACGAGGAATATTATAACCAAGTAGCAGATGATGTTGAACTCAGCATAACCAGGAGATACTTAAAGGCAGCATTTAGCACGATCTGCAGTCTCAGAGATCAAGAGGTAGTCGCTATGAATGCCATCTTGAACAACAGACCATGTTTTGTGGTCAAAGACAAAGTTGCAAAATCTAGGATCAGGTCCATCCACAAGTCCAATCTCTTTGAATAATGAAACTGTCGAAGAAGTTCCAGCTTTTACTATTTATACTCACCAGTTCCTCCAACTCTCACATGGAGGTTCTCCACCAGATTGCCATTGCAGCATCTGCCATGGGTTGTTTACAATGGATATGGAATCATCATCATCTTGGCATGACAACCAAGTTCAGGATCTATTCAAGATGTACCCTGTCCATACGGCTGCACAGTTGTGAAACACGGATACTATGCTGCTCAGACAGGGGAAACCTGGAGGCTTTCCACGCAAAATGCCAACGTTGTATACTGGGCATAAAGGGGAATGATTTCATTTTGCACATGTTTACTGTTGCTCCAGTCTACGGACTCTTGGGGCCATTGTCTGCAGATGGCATTTTATGCTTTTCAGACATGTTGCCAGAATGCCACAAGACATTTCAGTGAATGCCGTTCTCTCGGTGGCTTGTACCATCTGGGATAAAATTCCACCGACTGAGGGGTAGAGGCAGCCCAAAGGCAGACCCCCTATTACATGGGTGCATCAAATCTGTTGGACTCTCAGACTTTTGCAATTGCACAGGAACGGATCAAATGGCAAACGCTCACTACGGCCAACCGTTTGGCTAAGTGCTGAAGAAGAGACGAAGAAGAGCACACAGTCTGTTGTCCATGATGTAGCTTCCATTTTTATAAAGCACAAATGGAGTTTGGTATATCATCAGTTTTGTAAAGGATTAAGGCTATCAAGTACCTAAACCAAGGACATCAGGCTGCACTGTAAATGTAACCCATGCAGTTAGGATTTCTGAGAATGCAACGTATCACAATAATGTGATATGCTGACAGGTATTAAGAGGCTAATCTAAGTCCTGGAGGTAATGATTTGGAACTGTCTTCCTTTAGCCATTGTGGTCTTTTAAATACAGCTTAGTTTACAGCTTTGTTTACATTCAAATATCTTTTTAAATTTGCCTCATCCATTGAAACTATTTTGAGGATTTCTGGAAGGTTTGTGTGTCTTCTAAAACTGCTTCTGCAATTGTCTGCTCAGGCTGCACCTCTTGCTGCACTAGCTAGTTATTACAGTATTTTGCCTTGCTGAGGCAGCATCCGCCCCTTGTTCCAGAATTCAAGATGATCCTAGTTCAAGGGAGCCACGTTACTTTCAGTCTGGCTGGGCACACCACTCTTTATGTCACAAATAAGCCCCTTATTTTAAAGAAAAAAAGTTAAAATGAATTGCTATATTGCTGTAAACTAATCTTTATGTATAAGAGACTTAGTGTGTTAAGTCAGCAATTTACTTAAATCCCTATTTTTCCACAGTGTTTAGACTGGACAGTATTTTATAGCAGATAATATAATTTTGTTCTAGCTCCTTAAAAGGACCAACCACAGTCTCCCTTTAAAACCAAAGTGCACCTTTGCACTTGTGCAGCTTGTATTCTTTTAGGATCCTTTATTAACATTCTTTCCCTTACATGCTGTTCAATGGCTGCCACAGCTGAGCTGTTCTGCACAGATTTTCTGCTCAGTATGGGGGGAGGGTGTGTTAATTACAAAGAAAGATGGAGACAGGCCAGACAGCCCCTCTGGTGAACTGTCTCATACATGCGCAGCCTACTTCCTGCTGTTTTTCAGCTACAAAGATCACCTGTTGGTGTTGGCATTCACCCAAGCTGGGGCCTAGCGGAAATGACAGAATCAGCTAGAAATGAGAGCCAGCTCATATTCCAGCTACCCAAATAAGAGAAATACAAAAACAGATGATTGCAATGTGACCTAGCTGCTTCATATAGGAGCCAAGGGGGAAAATGTAGAAAACAATCATTTAAAAGGAAGCTCTGCTTATACTGGGTCTTTGATTGCTGATATTTTCTCTCCACACCCACAACAGACAAACACTTCTCCACATTAATAGCTTCCCATGGGGAGAACTCACTCTGTCCTTTCTGCCCCTGCTAGGGATGTTGGATGCTCCCTACCCTAAATAAAAGATTATAAACAAAGATCCATATATTTTACTTAAATAATCAGCCAACTCCAACAGAGACCTCTCTGTACTGCCTGGTCACACATGATTATTTAAAGAAAGCCTACAAATTCAGGTCCCAGACTCCTCTGTCCCTCCTCATAAAAAACAATATGCAAACCTACCTCTCACTGAAATTCATACTTCTGCAGGAGAAAGGCTATGCACCATTTAAGTTTCATTTCATCCTTCTAGTCAGAAAGGCAGATTAACAGTAATTAAATCAAAAAGATAATTGATATAGGCTGTCTTTTTAAATATAGGAATGTTGCCTTTTAAATGATAAAATACTTCTATACAAGATTCTGGTCATATACTATACTTCCAGAAGATACAGACTTCAAACAAGGCATTGCAAGCTATTTACAATATGTATTTACCCAAAGCAGCAACATTCATGACATTCAAAATGTTTAGTGGAATGTTTCTGACCCTGAGTTCAAACATGTTTTGACATAATAAATACATATTCTCTAGTATGGCTTAACTGTCTTTAAAAGAGTTCCAAAGAGGTTCTTTTTTTGCCCAGTAATTCTTTGAAAAAAAAGGGTGAGTGAATATTAATTTTTGAAAAGGCAGGTTTTTCTTTTCCAATGGAATGAGCCCCAGAGCCTATTTCTTGCCGAGAAAACACTTAATGAATAATCAGTGCATATTCCAGTCCCCCAATAAGCACCAATTTTTCAAACCCTCAGAGTATGAGGCAGCTCTTGTGACTTTGGCCTTTAAACTGTGACACTTCTTGCCTTACCCTCCTCTATTTTAACATATAGCTTCTGGCAGCTAGGCAGGTAACCAGAAACCAAACCCTAGTAGTGAGGGCAAGCATGGCCTAATTTGCACATTATGAATTATTCAGGAGTTCCTGATTCCTGCACCTGCACAGAGGCAGGAAACTTGCAAGGAATAAGCATTACTCTTCTCTTGGGTTTACACAAGCTCAATTACTGCTCAGCCACTTTGTTCTGTAACTAAGGGTTTCGGGTCTTGTATTAACCAATGAAAATGGAAAAAAAAATTCTCACAGGATCAAAAAACAGGCAATCATTCAACCTCTTTTGAGGTAAACAAATTCTATCAGAACGTAGCATTCATCTTAAACATGCTAATCCAGATCAGAGCACAGACACAAGAAACTGAATATACACCATAAAGAATGTGTCTACCAGCTACTCTATTTAGATATTTACTCAGCTGTACAAGACAGCACATTTATACTTTTTCCTAGCTCAGAGCTGCAAGTATTTCACTTGGTAACTTGACCATTCAGATTTTTCCCCTCCAAAGTCTGCAGATATAGTTTGGATAAATTATCCACCTTGGCAGTCTGGCTAAGATCAGGGGTCCTATCAGTTTGATGTTAGATATGTCCTCTCTTGAGAGAGTATATCCTGAATTTTCACGAGGCTGGATTTAATGAGCAAATAGGTGTTTTCCTACTATAAGCTTTGTCAAAGAGTAAGTGACTGTGATGCTAGTAAACTGGGTGCCAGCTCTTGCCAAGGCTGCAGGCATCAGCTGAGCACTGACAAATTCATAGCTGGAAACCAGCTCACCTGTATGTTAGTATTGCCCAGGATAGGTGTTAGACTTGTAAGGATGTGTTTAGACTCTATAAAATGCTTGTAAATTGCTGCATTCATTAATCTCACTTGTAATGTCTGTATCCCATGCTATAAGGTAATATGTAAGTTTTGCTTTATAACTGTAAAAATCCCTATTCTGAACTTGTGAACCCAGGCAGGAGAAGTTCCCCTGCACATCAGGAAGGACTATCAAAACTAAATGGGCCATTGTGAAATATCAC
Organism: Mauremys mutica; assembly: GCF_020497125.1. Taxonomy (NCBI): domain Eukaryota; kingdom Metazoa; phylum Chordata; order Testudines; family Geoemydidae; genus Mauremys; species Mauremys mutica. Next base: position 286,158,226 of record NC_059072.1, on the reverse strand, counting down.
AATACAAACACTGGGTTAATGGCCCTTTCATACCTGTGCTATGTGCAAGAAAGCTCATCCTATCAGCTTGATTTCTGGAAATAAAGATAGATGAAGAATTTTCATGGCAGCTCTTTGCTGTTTGGACTCTCACAGGACTGGAGTTAGGAAACAAAAGCAGAGATCCCCAAGGTCAACCTGGGTTAGCCTTAAAAGACATTCAGTGCTGACAGATTACTGTATCTATCACCTTTTGGAATCACAAACTAAACTATATATGGCATCTGCTTTTAACCTGTAAATAAGGGCTGGTCTACACTGGGGGGGGGTGTCGATCTAAGATACGCAACTTCAGCTACATGAATAGCGTAGCTGAAGTCGAAGTATCTTAGATCGATTTACCTCGGGTCCTCACGGTGCGGGATTGATGTCCGCGGCTCCCCCGTTGACTCTGCTACCGCCACTTGCTTCGGTGGAGTTCCGGAGTCGATGGGGAGTGCGTTCAGGGATTGATATATCGCGTCTAGATGAGACGCAATATATCAATCCCCGATAAATCGATCGCTACCAGCCGATAGGGCGGGTAGTCTGGACATACCCTTAGTCTCTAATTTCCTTTCCTAGTTAATAAATCCTTAGTTTACTATAGGACTGGCTGCAAACATTGTCTTTGGTATGAGATCTGAGGTACAAATTGACCTGGGGTAAGTGACTGGTCTCTTGATACTGGGAGTAACCTGAATCTTTTGCGATCTTTGGTGTAAGTGACCATTTATCACTTAGTCCATCTGGTAGACTGATGTGCCTAAGGGGGACTGTCTGTGACTCCATGGTAAGACTGCTATAGTGCTTCAGGAGTTCACATTTGTTTCTGGGTTGGTGAAATCTAATTATAGACCCTACCACCAGTTTGGGGTGTCTGTCCTGTTTTTGACAGTCTGCCTTGAGGTTGGCACTCATGGTCGTGAACCACTCCAGGCAGAGTGGCAGTGACATCTAACAATAAATCCAAATACGACCCAGAATCATTCTACTCTAGAAAGTAAATATAAACATATGCAGAGAGCTGACACAATCAAATTAGTTTTATGAACATTTGAAGATAAATGTGAAATAATTTTTGAATAAAGGATGTGAAACATACAGATGTAAAAGCATTAAGTCAATGCTAAGCAAAAACTTCTATACTGCATCTCCTGTTCCTACTCCCATTGCGTATCTGTGGGTTTTGTTCTTTAACGCACCATCACCAACAGAGTCCTCAGTTAAAAGATCTGCTCATTAATCACAGGCAGCTAAGCATCCTGCTTTGACTGGTTCAGTAAAAGAGATCTGCAGCAACTGATAATACAACCTTTTTAATCTTATGTTTCAATGGAACAAGTCTAACACAAGCATTACGAATTCAGGAAGGTACAGTCAATCCTTTTCAAACCTTCACTCTTCTTCTTTCAGTGCCTAAATAAGTTAATTCAGACTTCTTTCAATGCAGAATGCATGATTGGTCCTATATTGCCACTATCTCATTCCTAGCCAATAACAGGTTCTCTGGGTCTTTTTAAAATTATTTTAATTAGGCATGTAAACATGTTGTATTCTTTGATGCTCTTTCATTCAGCATCATTAATCCCCAGCATGAAATCAATAGACTTAAAACATTTAATCATGTAAAAATGCAACCTACAAATCCACAAATGACTTTCATTCATCACGTGCATGGACAAATACCCTATAAGTTAGAGACTATGCCTTCTCTTTCTGCCTTGGGGATCAGGCTAGTCTCTCATAAAAATAAATAGATTCTCTCTCTCTAGATATCTGCCAATAAGAAAGAATAGCCATTAATGGGGGGAGAATGTGATTGTTTGCTAAGTCGCAATTTCCCCTGTCCTGGGGTCACATTGGTCTGATGAGATGGTCCCCTACTAATATTAATGTAGAGATTTTTTTAAACTTTGTTTTGTTGTAGTAACTAGGTCACAGAGTGTACTGCATGTGCATTAAAGGAAAATATCTTCCTCCCTACAGTGATTTAACCCTTAGCACATCACTAATTATACACATGAAAACAACACATATGGACAAGAACCACTATTTTTGTTTTGTTTTACTAAAAGAGAATTTGCCCCCAGGTCATTCCCTCTAACATGTGAAGTCCAGGGGCAAAGGAGAGTTTTGCTGGGAAAATGTTGACATCTCACTGTGTACTGCAACACAAAGAAGCCTTTAGAGCAGGGTTTCTCAAACAGTGGTCACCGCTTGTGTAGGGAAAGCTCCTGGTGGGACGGGCTGGTGTGTTTACCTGCCCCGTCTGCAGGTCTGGCCGATCGTGGCTCCCACTGGCCGCGGATCACTGCTCCAGGCCAATGGGAGCTGCTGGAAGCTAGCAGCGATCCACGGCTAGTGGCAGCCGCGATCAGCCCGGCCCACCAGGGGCTTTCCCTATACAAGTGGCGACCCCTGTTTGAGAAACCCTGCTTTAGAGGGTTTCCTATGTGTAAGATCCTCCAAACCCATCAGGATATAGAGAGCAACTAAAATCTCACCAACAAGTCAGAAACCTATGGCTGGAGTATAAACATGAAGAGCCATTGATTCCTATCGGTGGGGGATTAAAAGGGATGGAAGAAGTAAACAGGGAAGAAGGATAAAAGTAAGAGCAGTTGAATTTGGTCATATTTATCACAATGAAAAGATTAACATGTGAATAATGTTTTTTAAAAAGTGCAGTATGAGACAGGCAGTGATATGAATATCCTATGTCTCCAATGTAGTAAAACCCATTCTCCTACTGTAAGTGACTGAAGGAATGAAAACTTTATAACAAGTTTATTTGGGCATAAGCTTTCATGGGCTAAAACCCTCTTTATCAGATGCATGGAGTGGAAAATAGAGTAGGAAGATATATATAGCAGTACATGAAAAGATGGGAGTTGCCTTACCTAGTGGGGGGTCGAAACAAATCAATTACAGTGGGCTATTATCAACAGGATGAAAAATCACTTTTGTAGTGGTAATCAGGGTGGCTCATTTCAAGTGGTTAACAAGAAGGTGTGAGTAACAGTAGGGGCAAATTAGCATGGGGAAATTTTTTTTTTTTAGTTCTTGTAGTGACTCATCCACTCCCAGTCTTTATTCAGGCCTAATGTGATGGTGTCCAGTTTTCAAATTAATTCCAGTTCTGCAGTTTCTTGCTGGAATCTGTTTTTGAAGTTTTTTGTTGAAGGAATGTCACTTTTAAATCTGTTATTGAGTGTCCAGGGAGGATGAAGTGTTCTCCGACTGGTTTTTGAATGTTATAATTCTTGACGTCTGATTTGTGTCTATTTATTCTTTTGCGTAGAGACTGTCCGGTTTGGCCAATGTACGTGGCAGAGGGGCATTGCTGGCACATGATGGCATATATCACATTGGTATATGTGCAGGTGAATGAGCTCCTGATGGTGTGGCTGATGTGATTAGGTCCTATGATGGTGTCCCTTGAATAGATATGTGGACAGAGGTGGCAACGGGGTTTATTGCAGGGATAGGTTCCTGGGTTAGTGTTTTTGTTGTGTGGGGTGTTGTTACTGGTGAGTATTTGCTGCAGGTTGGCGGGCAGTCTGTAAGCGGGGACTGGCCTGTCTCTTAAGGCATCGTCCTTCAGAATAGGTTGTAGATCCTTGATGATGCACTGGAGAGATTTTAGTTGGGGGATGAAGGTGACAGCTAGTGGCATTCTGTTACTTTCTTTGTTGGGCCTGTCCTGTAGCAGGTGACTTCTGGGTACCCTTCTGGCTCTGTTGATCTGTTTCTTCACTTCAGCAGGTGGGTATTGTAGTTTTAAGAACGCTTGATAGAGATCCTGTAGGTATTTGTCTGTCTGAGGGATTGGAGCAAATGCGGTTATATCTTAGAACTTGGCTGTAGACAATGGATTGTGTGATGTGGTCTGGATGAAAGCTGAAGGCATGTAGGTAAGTATAGCAGTCAGTAGGCTTCCGGTATAGGCTGGTGTTTATGTGACCTTTGCTTATTTGCACTGCAGTGTCCAGGAGGTGGATCTCTTGTCTGGACTGGTCCAGGCTTAGGTTGGTGGTGGGGTGGAAATTGTTGAAATCATGGTGGAATTCCTCAAGGGCTTTTTTCCCATGAGTCCATATGATGAAGCAGTCATCAATATAGCACAAGCAGAGTAGGGGCGTTAGGAGACGAGTGCTGAGGAAGCGTTGCTCTAAGTCAGCCATAAAAATGTTGGCATACTGTGGGGCCATGCGGGTACCCACAGCAGTGCCACTGACTTGAAGGTATACATTGTCCCCCAATGTGAAATAGTTGTAGGTGAGGACAAAGTCAAAAAGTTCAGTCACAAGGTTTGCCATGACATTATCAGGGATACTGTTCCTGACAGCTTGATAATAGCCCACTTTAACTGATTTGTCTCGACTCCAGGCAACTTCATCTTTTCATGTACTGCTATATATATATCTTCCTACTATATTTTCCACTCCATGCATCTGATGAAGTGGGTTTTAGCCCATGAAAGCTTATGCCCAAATAAATTTGTTAGTCTATAAGGTGACACAAGAACTCCTCGTAGTTTTTTGCTGATACAGATTAACACTGCTACCACTCTGAAACTTATAACAAGTATGACTAATCTGTACTTTACTGTAGATATTTTGAGCCTTAGTGAGCATTCCTGATTGGTTCTTTTGCAGCTATTTCCACCGACAATAAGGTTTATGTGCTGAGCAACATGGAGGGAAAGGCATAGTTTAGGGAATTACTTCAAATGCCTTGGCTGTCCCTAGCTGCATTAATTTTTCATTGCCTCATTTATGCTAAAAAATGAGATAAGTCTAAACTATGTAATGAGGGCATTCAAAATTGGGCAAAAAGAAGATCAAGCATTTTCTTGTGTAGGCACTTCTAATTATTATCAGTAGCACCCTGTATTGTTGTTTATTAACATTAAAAGGAACTATTTTAAAAAACTTTTTAAAAACACATGGTCCAGGCTAACTAAAAAACTTTTCTACTTGACAGAAGCTGGAGCTGACTCTTGATTCAAAATGACAATTCAGATCCAGACGTAGGGTCAGGTTTTCAAAAAAGGGTGCTCTGCCCTGAAGCTGAACCACAGGAGCAATCTGAGTCCTTGCACTTCTAACTACCTAACAACATGAGTTAGGGGTACAACAATATACCTCAAAATCCTGAATTTAATTAAAATATGCTAACTGATCACAACCACTGCTTTCAGTTAGCCCTGTAAATACCTGAAGCAAAAAAGAAAAGTGCAAGTTTTTGTCTTTGAATACTGTATGAGTCAAAGGGCTAGTCTACACTTACCTGCCAGTTTGACGCGGAGAGTTCGACTTTTCGGAGTTCGAACTATCGCGTCTAATATAGATGCGATAGTTCGAACTCCGGAAGCGCTCCGTTCGACTCTGGTACTCCACCACTGCAAACGGCGGTGGCGGAGTCGACCTTGGAGCCGCGGAGTTCGGTTCCGCGGCGTCTGGACGGGTGAGTACTTCGAACTAGGGTACTTCGAATTCAGCTACGCTATTCACGTAGCTGAATTTGCGTACCCTAGTTCGACCCCCGTTCTTAGTGTAGACCAGGCCAAAGCAAATCAAGGTGAAAATAGTGTCCAGCAGGATAATTCAGACCAAGAAAATCATCGAGCTCCATAGCAGTTTGACCCTAGCTTGGCCCCAGAGGCAGCTCTACAGCTGCCAGATAGAGATCCTGCCAAGACGCTAGCAGAGGTGCAAGCCAAAAAGCAAGCAACAAACCTACATGCCAGTACAGGAAAGCTATATTCCAGAATTTGGCATCTGGGTCCTGCAGCTGCCAAACACTTCCCATCTGACCAAAGCTGTACAGTGTGCTCCTAATAGAAAAGCAAGACTGAACTATACAGGAGCAAAAGAAGTACTGTCTGTAGGACACAGAGGATGAAGGAGCATCCTGTACCTACCAACCTCTGAAGTATACAAATAATGCTGCTGTATCGCCAATATAATAACCTGGACTGAAAGACATATTTTCAAGGATCCGACAGGAATTGATAAATATTTTGCTGGAAAAGAAGCAGGAGCAACATGTAGGACCTATGGGTATTCACGTCAATGGGAATTTTGTCACTGACTTCCCTAGGTAAAGAATGTTTGTATTACTAAATCTGAATAAATCCATCTTTTACACTGAAAGGCCTAATAAGTTCGCCTGTGTTTGACTGCAGAACCAGGGGATTGATTTGAGCAGCATGTATGGCCTTCAGTAGATTTCCTGAGCATGATAAGCCAGAAAAGTTTCAAGGGGCACCCAGAAAATGCTTCTCCTGTGCTCCCTGAGCTATTCTGCATGCCTCTCCCTACACAGAGCTCTTCTGCAAAGCCACTAGAGCACTGTAACCATCCCACCTGTGCTCCTCAGAGGAATGAACTCACAATTTTCAAAATTACAAAGACACACAGTACACAGAAGGGAAAAATCCTGACCCCATTGAAATCAGTGGTAAAGATTCTCGTGGCTTGTATGGGGCCAGAATTTTACTGGAAATATTTGGAAATCAGATTCTCTTTCATTTAGTTGTCAGGAGTTTAGTTCAGGGTTCTGGGCTTCCTCAGCGACAACTGACGATGGTACCACTAACTCTTAAAGGAATGTAAGGAATGCATCTCCCAGCACAATTGAAAAATAAATAATAAAGTGATTTTCAGTATTTAAAAGACAGTGCCTCAGATATCAGAATACAAAACTTGAGCATCACAGAAAAGAAAGGCTCCATATTTTTAAATGATGGTGATGTTGTTTGAAAAAGAAATTAGATGAGATTATAAAAAATGCCTAAGAGTAAGTACTTAGCTGTCATTGAAACATGTAGAGCTCTTGGGCACTTTTGAAAAAGCTCATCCGTTGCCCCTAATTTATATCTGTGCAACCCTACTATCCCATTGGGCTTCATTAATCCTAATGACTTAAATGGAAGTGCAGAATGAAATGATAGTCGGGAAGTAGAAAATAACTGTGGAATGATTGCCTATAAGAAAACAAGGGAGTACTTTTTAAAAGCCACATTAGACAGAAGCCACATTAAGCTCCATCTTAAAAGTTAATGCTGGGAAACCCTGCAGTGATAGGTCATGATTTCTGTCTTAATTTATGCATCTGTAAAATAATAATAATAATAATAATAATAATACAAATTACTTAAAAAGAGATGTTTGTTATCTTACTTTACAGCTGTACAAAATTTTGTAAGCCCAAAAGTTAATAGTAAGAGCAAGAATGTACTTTTATAATAAAAATAATGAATATATTACAATTTTAAACATGACATGATGCAAACATACCAATTTCCCAGAAATTTCATGAAAAAAGCACAAGTTCAGTGATATGAAACTGTCCAAAACAAAACAGAGAAACTTCTTGAATGAAATTCCATGAAAATAAATTATTTATCGACATATTTGCATTTAATTTATAATAAAATCCACCGTTTCTGAAGACTGTTGCTATCCTGTTATTTTCCCTAACTGCACTAATCCATAATTCCAGTAAGCAAATTATACCAACTGTGATGAGTTTTCCTTGCAGTATGATGAAGATTTAAGTGGACTGTAGGAGTAAACAATTTCATATGATATATTGAGATTATTCCATTAGCCCAAATTGTACCCTCAGTTACATCTGTGCAACCACACTGATGGTTCCCCATTGCTTAAGTGAGGTTGCACTGAGGTAACAGAGGGGCACAATTCAGCACATTATGTTTAAAATATTCAGAAGAGCCTATAAATCATTTCCTAAGTTTTCTACTTGTTAGGTTTTATTAGACTCACTAAAATATTGAACTTTATTCTCATCTGACACTAGTGTAAATCAGTAGTATGATTACTGAGTCAATAGAGTTACAATGGAGAACAACTGTTGCCAGAATAGAATGAGGCGCATTAAGTCTACAGGTGGTCTATCCATGCACTCTAAGGAATCTTACTAAGGTTAACTTGTATGCATTATTTAAGTCATAAAGCTAGTATTCATAAGCTGTATATAGCATATTCATAGTGAGTGTAGATGTTTGAAATCCCCAAACTTTCCTGATTCAAGGATCACATAGTAACACAAAATCTGCATAGACCACCAGCAAAGAAAAGAAAATGAAAAATAGAATAAAGATGTGCTGCTGAGAAAAAAGTGTGGGAGCTATGTTTGAAGTGCTGTGGATACCTCTGTTTCATGGTCAGCTGCTCAAACATATCTTATTCTGACACTATGTGAAAGTTGTGTGGGACATTTTAGTCTTATGAAAATCCTGGAAAAATGAAAATGCTATTAAGAAGTGTCATAATTTAAAAATCAAAGCCCTTCTTTTAGGAGAGATTGCAGTCCCCACTGGGGATCAAAAGGCGCCTGTATCCGAAATGGTAACAGAAATGTTCAAATATACATTCCTTTAGAAATGCAACATTTTAGGACAGTAATGGGCTGTCTCTTTAGCAAGGAACAATTTCCAAAATTGAGGTTGCTCTTTCAACTGGCTCGAAGAAAGGTATTAGGGTTGAGGTTTTCATATGAGAGAAAATATGTCAGCCATCACTGATAAGGTTCAAATACTCACTTAAAATCAATGTTTATATAATTTTTTTGTTCCCAAGAAAATTTTAGTGCCTTGAGCTGTCCCGAGAAGGTGATTTACTACTGCCATTTTGTAAATGTTCAAGAAATGTGAGTTTGAGGTTTCTGTAATATAAATTTATTTAACTGTATATTACTGTTATTAATGGATTAGGGGAATCCTTTATCTATTTGACTGTTAATTTATGAATGACAAAATATATTTTTTTCCAAATGTTCTCCCTCTCTTAATTTACTTATGAATCTGAGGTCTAATTATACATTTGAGGAATGAGATTTTTCTTTAACGTATTTGTTTACACTAAACATATACTGCTATGATCTAAAATAATCTAAGACATTTCATTATATATGCTTTAAAATTTGATAAAACAAAGACAAACCAACACAAACAGTTAATCCCAATGAACATATTACACACAAGATCAATGTCATATGCATATTAGACTGCACATATGTAAGTAAGTTTGTGCAAGCTAGACATTTCCTGGAGCTCCCAATGACTTCACAGCATTTGCTGGAATATCCCACATTTTACTTCAGTGTGAATATCTAGGAGCTCAGCACTTGAAAAAGCAGGGTATTAATGTAGAGGCCAATATATGGAATTAGGAACTGAACTTTAAACACACATTTTAGCCTCATTTCCTCCCCCCCTCCCAAAAAAAGGTATGTTGGTGAATAACTTGCTCCTTTGTGACAGTTATTCTATCATGCTATAACCTTGTGAACCTTGGGATCACTGGCAGTGATTAAAACCTATATTGACAAATTTCAACTGTGGAACCTTGGGTAAAATGATGTTGTTACTTAATTTCAAGAGTTTACTTTGGCTGTACTCTGTATCTTATCAAGCATCTGAAGAGCAATGATTGTTTGTTCTATTTTCATATTTTATTTACCAGGAGTTGAAAATACTCAAACTTAACCCTTTCCCAACCCCAAACCTGTGTATCTACTGACTTGGCACAGCCCCACATGCTATCTCTTACAGGAGCCAGCCAAAAAAAGAGGGAAAGAAATCTTAAAATTAACTGCCACTAAACTTTGTCAAACACACAGAACATTATATAATACACAATAAAATACTTCATACCTGGAGTTGAAAAAACGAAAAGTGTTAACAGCTGACCTGGCACAGCCCCACATGCTCTCTCTGGAAATTGAACACAGACAATTAGGAATTTTAAGACACCCCAAACATTTCATGGGGCCTAGACAAGCTGGAGGAATACTTACTGCAAAGGCAGATGGCCCAGAAATGGAAGGGGATTATAATTTTTCCCAAAACTCACTTAATACTTCTTCTAAGAAGTCAAATGGGAGTTTTGCCATTGACTTAAATGGGAGCAGAGGCCAGCCTTAAGGTCCCAAACCTCAACAACTGATAATTCTTGTTCACTTTGAGTATTTTGTCATTAAACAAGCTGTCATCCCCAAAATAATACAATGTTAATAGGAATTTACATGAGGCAACCACTGCAAAAAGAGGGAGGGAGAGAAATTGGAAGTGAATTTCCACTCCTAGAATCCTTGCTGCTTAAATAATATAGTTCCCAACATTCCAAAAAGAAAAATCTAGCTGTTAACCCTTTTTATCAAAACTCTAACTCCAGGGACAATACAAAATTTTCTACAATATTATTTGGAATATTTAGCACTACTTATATGCTATCTAATAACTATATAAATTCTTATGCTGTAATTTGGAATACATGGAATATTTCTTTACACTAATGAATTCTGATCTATTACATGTGCTTGAAAAAGGAGCACTATACAGCTGGCTTTCTGAAACAGTTTCATCACATTAAAAAAAGAATCTAAGGAAAGCAAAGTCCATGAATAACTCTCTTCAGTCTTGCTACCTGTGGTTCAGAGTCAGACCTCAAATGTTCCATGAAACTTGTCTGAGACCAACACCAAAGGAACTAGCAAAAATTAAGAAAAAAACCCTTATTTCTCTAGCACACTAATAATTGAATAAAATTGCATTGGAAGCCTTAGAATGGGCCAGGCTACTGGAGGGGCTCCTTTAAACAGATGTCACTGATAACGTTAATATGTCCAGTGGGAGGTTTTCAAAATACACAGAGACACTCCCATTGATTGTCATCATTTTCACCCCTTTGATGTTCATTTAGGCCAGGGATCGGCAACCTTTGGCACGCGGCCCGTCAGAAAATCTGCTGGCGGACCGGGACAGTTTGTTTACCTGCAGCATTGCAGGTTTGGCTGATCGCAGTTCCCACTGGCCGCGGTTCCCTTGGCCCGTGCCACTTCCCGCAGTCCCCATTGGCTTAGAACAATGAACCACGGCCGCAGTGAGAGCTGCGATCGGCCGAACCTGCAGATACTGGAGGTAAACAAACTGTCCCAGCTCACCAGCAGATTTCCTTGACGGGCCACGTGCCAAAGGTTGCCGATCCCTGATTTAGGCCTTTGAAAATCTCTCAGTTATTTCACACCTTAATATTTCCAAAATTGGAAAAATAACAAAAACAAAATATATAAACCTCCAACATTTTTTTCTGAGATATTGCAACACTCCTTTAAATTATTCTTAATTTGTTTGGCACAAGCAGATAACAAACATTATTTATCTTTTCTATTGCATGTTTCTTTGGTTTTGCCTTAAATAATAAAGATTTAATAACAGGAAAAAATCTGCTAGAGTGATGAGACAGAAAAGAACATAATTAATTTTAAGCACAAGTAAAAGTCGTTAGTTCCAATGTGCCTGCCATGTTGGCTCTATCTTAAAGACATCTACCTATTTTCTACCATAAATCTTTTTCTACAATCCTTTTCTTCTATAGTAAACATCTCCTGATCTTATCAGTTGCTTATCAGGCACAGAGTAATGCATGATTTTTCTCGGAGTTGAACCAGCATATAATGAAAAGGCATTGGGACAAATTCTCCCCTCAGAGGTACTCAAGTGGCTTTCATTTGAAATCCATGGAAGCTGCACACAAGTCTCCCACAGCAGAAACTGGATTCTAGTTTAAACTGGAAAAATGAAACCTGGAAGTCATAATACAGAATGTCAAGTATCAGAGAAGTAGCTGTGTTAGTCTGGATCTGTAAAAGCAGCAAAGAGTCCTGTGGCACCTTATAGACTAACAGATGTATTGGAGCATGAGCTTTCGTGGGTGAATACCCACTTCGTCGGATGCATGCACCCATGAAAGCTCATGCTCCAATACGTCTGTTAGTCTATAAGGTGCCACAGGACTCTTTGCTGATAATACAGAATGACACTCTCAAGCTGCACTCACCTTCCCATCTTACGCTTCACCCTGTATCACCACTTCGGCCCAGATGGCAGAAAAATAACTACTCGTTAAAGGTAATACGACAAGGCAGGCAAAAAACAGGTTTGTGAGAAAAGAAAATATTTGTCATACTGAATTTTACACAAACACAAAAGGCAGTTTTTGCATGCAACTAAAAACTACTGTTTTCTCTCTCCAAAAAATGTATTTTTGCTGTGAAAATGGCAAATTTCCACTTATGACTAATTCATTTAAAACAAAAAAACCACCCCACAATTCCGTACAACACTGTGAAATTTGCCATTTTTATTTGAAAATGCTATCATTCTCTGACAGAAATGACAGCATTTTGCCATGAGTTTAAATCTTAGAAATATGAGTATCTACATAAGAATATTCACTAAGTGGTACTTTTACCCTGCACCACCAATTTAAATCAAGGCAGCAGGTCCTAAGATACCATCTCCAGCTGCAGATAATGGAAACTCCACAACAAAGAAGCAGCTAACAGTGTTCTAGCCACTCAGATCAATTATTTGGCTAAAAATTCTACCACTGTCTTTAATCAAAATGGAGGGATAAGATATTTACTTGTTGTGTAACAGTCACAGAATTACCACTATGGTGATGGGGTATTTAAATAGCTCAACATTTTGACCAATGTTGACAAAATTCATATGTAAACCGAACTTTCCTTGCCTTTAGTCTTTTTTTGCTCTTGCTGAAGCTAACCATGTGATAGCACTTCAGTTCAAAGAATCCATCTGCTGGAAGCATAACACAATAGTGGATTTACTCACAAGTACTATTCATTTTACAAAACGTTTCACAAATTACAAAAGAGCTGAGATCACATTTCTAAGACAATAGGGTTTGACTCCTATGTTTATATCCATGCTCTGAGGTCCAAATTGTGGTCTTAAACTGTAGTATATCAAGCATGACGTTGGCATACAAAGACGATATCTCTCAGCCACACAATACGTTGGTGTGCTTATTCTGTATGGAAATTGCACATACATAGAACTTTATAAGCAATGTTACTAAGATTAATACATACTGTGATAAGGGGAATATTACATTTTATTTTGAATAGTAAAGGCTTAGAAAGCCAATGAATATATGTTGTAAACCAGGTAGCAATTGCAGGATATGAAAACTGCTTGGTAAAGAGGGCAATCTCTGTCTCAATGAAGTGAACAATTGAGAACAGATAATTTATTTGACAATATCCTGTTTATTTTTCTGATGCTGGAATGTTCATGAGGAGATTGTGATTTTCCTGAATTTATTCATTATTCTAATTTTCTCTACAGACTTTGATAAGTTTAACACTATAGATTGATCAGCTACAGTTCGGATTTAGTGGTGGGTCTGCACCCAACCCTGACACTGCACAAGGTCTGGGACTGCCCCAGAAACACTGTGGGGCCCTGCCCCTCTACGCCAGGCGCACCAGGTGTGGGCAGGCAGGCTCAACCAGGCAGGATACAAGTGTGGAGGGGCTTAGTGAGAGGGGATCCAGGTGAGGGAGAGAGGATTCTGTGTGGGACAATCTGGGTGCAGGCAGCTCAGTCAGGGGTCCAGGTGTGAGGGGATCTGGATGCACGGACTCTGCAGGAGCTTCCAGATGAAAGTGGCTGGGGCTCAGTGGAGGAATCTGGGTGTGGGAGTCTGGGTACTAGGGGAGTGGGGCTTGGTGGGGTGAGGATCTAGGTGCAGCTAGTTGGGGGGGTCAGTGGCATGGGGGGGTCTGGATGTTGGGGGCTCATCGGGGTGGGGGTTTCAATGCAGAGAGGTCAGGTAGGGGTGGTCTGGGCGCAGGGGTGAGATTCTGGAGGCAGGGGATATGGGTGCAGAGGGGCTCAAGATACAAGGGTTGAGGTATGGAGGGCTAACTGGGTGTCTAGGTAGGGCAGGTCCAGATGCCCGCGGATTGGGCGGATGAGGGAGCAGCTCCCCCATACAGTGACCCCTCCCTCCACAGCTGAGGTGTGATGGGAACAGGAAGCTGAGCTTCCTGCAGCTGGGAGAGGGTGTGACAGCCCCAGCCACTCCTTGCAGGAGAAGAGGAAGTCCCATTCTCTCCTGCCTCCAGCCCAGCCGGGACTAGCAGCTGATTCTGGCTCAGGGTAGGAGCAACTGGTTGGGATGTCCCCAGCCCTACCTATCTCATAGAACTGGAAGGGACCCCAGAAGGTCATTGAGTCCAACCCCTGGCCTTTACTAGCAGAACCAAATACTGATTTTGCCCCAGATCCCTAGGTGGCCCACTCAAAAACTGAACTCACAACCCTGGGTTTAGCAGGCCAATGCTCAAACCACTGAGCTATCCCTAGCCCTGAAGTGATTTACCTCTCCACTGGCTGCTCCGGGTGCCTGAACGATGTACCTGTGCAGCTAGGGAGTGGTGCATGACTGCTCTTGCAGCTGCCTTTTGCTTCCCTGTCAGAAAGTCATTTTTCCATGGGGAAGCAAAGAAATCGGCAGGAGACATGAATACTATGCACACACAGTGGTGCAGAATTCGCCCAGGAGTAGCCACCAAACGTCCAGCAGCTCAATGTATCCAAAATAGGTAAGTAAATAAAAACTTCGGCCAAAACTTCAATCTTGACTCACCTATTTGTTCTTACTACAGAGATGCAGGTATTCAGTTTGACTCCAAAATCTTTGACTATTATCACTACTATTAGTCACTTTCTTAAATACTGCTCTGCTAAAATTCTTATTTCAGTCTTCAGCTCCTTTCATCATGACTATTGTAATTTCCTTCTGTGTGGTTTCTTTAAACACCAACTAACCATATTTTAATGTGTCCAAAATACTAACGTTCAACTCCACAGCCACACACCTCCTCATCTCCTTGAAGGTTCACAACCGTGTCATCATCAACCTGAGATCGGGTGACCAAATTTCCCTATGCTGAATAAAGGACACCTGGCAAAATTACTCGTACTCAAGCGAGTTCAACAGCGATCAATCGAACTATGCAGTACAAACGTTCAAATTAACATGAAGTTGACTGAGCCCTAGGTTAAAAATAAATACTGCACAGTTTATTTTTATTTACCTTCTTATCTTTTAAGGCTTTAGGGTTCACACGGTGAGGGGTGATATACACAGCCCTATTCCCCGCACATACACACACAGGCAGATGTGTCACACACACACATTGCCACACACTGACCAACCCTGCCCTGCACTCTCTGTCCTCCATGCCTGGCTGGGCCCCCCAGGATGGATCTCTCTCTCCTGGTACCTGTCGCCGCGTCCTCCTGAGGCAACATGTAGGGGGACATTCAGGGTAACATGCCCCCCCCCAGATTTCTGCAAGGGAACCTGACTGCAGGGACTTCAGCGAACCCAACCAGAGAGGTAGCTTAGCAAGGGACGGTGCCTTGGGGATGGAGCAACCCCGTGATCCCTGGGAGCAGGACCCAGGGCAGGGTGGGGTGGGACAAGAGGGTGCTAAGCCCCTGCCCCGGGGGCTGCTGTGTAGCCTGCAGGTTTGGGTGTGAACAGGCTGGAAAATGCTCCCCTCCCTCACCATTCCAGAGACTAGCCGAGGGGCAGAGAGGCTTCCCTGTGCCAGTGCTGTGCTGGGTTTTGGCACATGCTGGGCTCGGCTCCTCCTGGCCAGCGCCCTCGTCCGGAGGGTCTTGGGCTTTCCCGGGGTGCCGGCCCAGCCAGAGGCAGTGGAGGAAGGAAGGAGCCTGCCAGAGAGGCTGTTGGGGACCTGAGCTCTCTGACCAGGAGCTGGTTCTCTGCACAGCGCTGGGAGTGGGATGTTCCACGCCAGGGAGGATATAGAGGAGCAGCTGGGCTGGGGGAGTGGGATGAAGGGCCAATGGGTGGGCAGCAGAGGCGACACATAACTGCCCACCGCCTGGCACCTGGACTGCACTCACCAGCCACCGCAGCTCACAGCATGCAGCCAGCACCGTCTGGAAACAGGACGGGGGGGTGGGGAGGGCACTGCTGACCAAGAGCCAGCATGCAGCAGGGACTGCGCTGATGGACGAGCAGTGGGAGTGGCCGGCCCCACTGCATCTTCACCCCACCACCAGCTTTGCACACCCACCCCCATTGTCGGCCACTGGACCCCACCCCCTCACCGCTAGTGGTGCGGGCAGCTGGTGAGCTGGGATCTGGCCAACAGCAGGACCCACCAGTACTGATGGTGAGATAGAAAATATGGGACAATTTGCCTGTTTTTAAGAAAAAGTCTGGACACCTGCAGGAGGGCTTAAATACGGGACTGTCTCGTTAAAAATGGGAGGCCTGGTCAGCCTAGCCTGAGACTCCAGTTGGTCAGAACAGAAGCAGCCAAAGCAGGGACGGTTGCACTGGGGTTGAGCAGGTAAAATGGGGCCCAGCCAGGGCCACATCTCCTCCCCTAGCATCTCCCCTAGACCCAATACTGTGGGAGGGAGACCACCCTCGCTCTGGAGGCACTAAGACCCAGGTGGTGCCTCCCCTCCTCCCACCACATGGGCTTGGGAGAAAACTGCAAACAGGAGCTAGCCAGACTCCACCCAGTAGAAGGGACCCTTGGTCCTTTGAACATCCAGAGAACTGTCCACAGTTTTGACTGGATTTTCTCTGCCTTGTGCTCCAGCCCTTCAGGTTCCAGCTGCTCTTTGTAACAATTTCTTCACCTCATTTTCACTCCACACCATCCTCCCTTGCACCGTTACACTATCCCCTTCCCTTCAGCTTACTCCTTCCTAGCTACCCCTCCCAAAAAAACAGTAGAACTAACACGGGGGTCGGCAACCTTTCAGAAGTGGTGTGCCGAGTCTTCATTTATTCACTCAAATTTAAGGTTTCGCGTGCTGGTAATAAATTTTAACGTTTTTAGACGATTTCTTTCTATAAGTCTATAATATATAAATAAACTATTGTTGTAAGTAAAGTAAATAAGGTTTTTAAAATGTTTAAGAAGCTTCATTTAAAATTAAATTAAAATGCAGAGCCCCCTAGACCGGTGGCCAGGACTCAGGCAGTGTGAGTGCCACTGAAAAGCAGCTTGCATGCTGCCTTCAGCATGCATGCCATAGGTTGCCTACTCCTGAACTAACATGTCGTTTGGTGCCATCACACTGTTCACTCTGCTTGTGTGTTAGACCTCTTTCCCGATTCTGTGTCTGTCTCATCTATGCTTATCTAAGCTCTTTGGGGCAGAGACTTTCTACTGCTTTGTTCATACAGTGCCTAGCACAATGGGGCCCACTCTTGGTGGTCATAGAGTCATAGAAGATTAGGGTTGGAAGAGACCTCAGGAGGTCATGTAGTCCAACCCTTTGCTCAAATCAGGACCAACCCCAATTAAATCATCCCAGCCAGGGCTTTGTCAAACCAGGACTTAAAAACCTCTAAAGATGGAGATTCCACCATCTCCCTAGGTAACCCATTCCAGTGCTTCACCACCCTCCTAGTGAAATAAAAGGCACTACTGTAATAAACATGATTAATAATAATAAACAATAGGAATCAGCACATAATCTCTTCTGTATCCATTATCCGGGTGATTTCTCTCAGTCCTGTGTCTCCAAGATTCTTTCTATTCATACAAATCTAAACAGGATTTGTCTGGTGAGAGAGAGAAAATGTTAGGGAAGAGAGACCAGGGGATTTGAACTAAACAGCGGGGACAACCTAAAAGAAATCTCTACCATCATCCCCTGTGGAGAGAGAGAGAAAGCGGGCATTAAAAAAGTTTGGTATTGAAGTTTCCAGTATCCCTGTGTTCAGTCAATAATGTGTCAGCAAGACTTAGCCACAGCTCCCTTTTCGCTAGTGCCCTATTATAGACGCCATTTATATAGATGTTTATGCATATATAGCTATAACTGGCTTTGAAGCATTTTATGATACTTTAGTATGAATGTTACTGTTAAGAATTAATTGCATTGTATCAAATCACAATTCCACAGAATCATGGGAATTGCCTTCAGGGGAAGGATGGATAAAAACTTATCTAATCTAGATAACGAAAAAAGTAGTTTTGGCTCCAGTGACAGCACAGGACAAAGTTCCCACTTTTTCTGATCAATAAGTCAAGGTAGCAGCACGCTGAAGTAGTTTTATTGTGGCTGTTTCTGACAGTGTTTTATTACCTAATCCACATTGATGAGTATTTGCTACATTCTGAGTTTTATAATGCACAAATCTCTCCCTCTACTTCCTAGGTGGATTAAAAAAACACCCCAGCAACCCCCTTCCCCCCCCCAAAAAAACCCTACCAACCCCTGATATCACAAAACTGAATAATGAACAGTCTAGGGACACTATTTCCAAATATACACCCAATTTGACAACGGGGCAATAGCAATGCATTAAAAATGGCACTGGCATAATTTGGTTTAAAATCCGTACTGGTGTAATGCTCTTGAAGCAATTATGTAACATCAACATATCAGCAAAACATATCTAAAAGCTAATGATTAGAAGTTCATTTTGAAGCAGCACAGTCCAGTGGATTGACCAGGGGGTAGAAGACAGGCATTCCTGTTTCCAGCTCTTCACTGATTTGTTCTGTGGCCTTGGGCAAGTCACTACCCTGAGGATAATAATTCTTATTTTCCTACCACACCAGGGACCTGTACGATTTAATTAGTTAATGTTTGAAAAGCACTTTGAAGAGAAAACTGCTATGTAAATGTCTATTATATAAATTAATAAGCTACAAAATCAGTAGTGTGCAAAATTTAAAAAAATGCAAATTTAGGTAAACATCTTTAGGAATATAAAATCCCAATATGCTACAGTTTAATAACTAACATAAAGAAACAGGCAATGCTTAGATCAAAACCATAACCTTACAGGAGACAATTAAATGGTGACCCAAAATGTAGAACTTTATAGAGTCTAGGAAACAGGATCTTTAAAAGTTATTTTATTTGGGGTGGAAGATATGAAAGGGAGAGAGACACACACACACACAGAATCCTCATTAACTACACAGGATTTCTGTAGAATCTCTAAAGGTGTAAACAAAGTATTTGTTTGTAAACATCCAAACTTTGTTAAAGTTTTGTGGTTGAATCCTGGCCTCAATACATTCAGTGGCAAAACTCCCATGGGCTTCAAGAAGCCCAGGATTTAACCTATAATGGTTTTATTAAACTCAGTTCTTTCTCCCAATTTACTTATCACACTATTTAAATATTTTCCTTTTAAAGAAACTATTACTACTTGTAATGGTACTCAGGCTTAATGTCTGGCATTTAAAAGTGATACAGAAGCAGAGAATACACACCCTAACGTCATTGTTCTTTGCTACGTCCTAATCTATTCAACAGTTATCCATCACTAACCCTTGTAGTGGATATAGGAAAATATAATTTCTTGTAGACCAAGCTAAAAGGGTGTTTTTGTTTGTTTGATTTTTCAAATTAGCTTTCTTCTAGGAACAATTTGACAGTATCTCAGTTTCCTAATATATCATTATTTAAACAATACCATATCCTTTCTTAACAGACAGTTATGTCAATTTTGCAGGAACTTACTTTTGATTTATAGCTTCAATCAACCCTGCACTTGTTCAAGGAAATCTCTGACTCATGTGAAATCTGTTATTCTGGCAAGAGGCTCTTTCAGATATACTAGCAAATTTCCACACCAATGTCCCAAACCAATGTGCATGCTCTGAACAATACTGTTTGATTGTACTGACCAACCTTGCAAATTAAACTATTTTTTTTGTTTTGCACAAATTGTCCAAAACCATTGCCACGTGCAAGAGGTACTTTATCACCTTTATAAAGACAACAGATGGGGTTAAAATCGCCAAGAAATCTATTCTTAAACAGCAAGCATGGTCATTTTGCATTGCTCCGGCCTATGAAGCATACCAAGTACACAAAGAGCTGTTCTATAATATGTACAGGCCCTGAAAGTTCTGATGCTGTTGTGTTAGGATCCTTTAATATAACTTTAGGAACACAAATGATTATGAGAATTACAATTCTATGATCTATTATGTGTTGTAAATGGCCACAGTAAATACACTGAATTAAATTAAATGACAGCCATATTAAATGCATATTAAATGATGAACAATTTTGTTCAGAGGAAGAATGGTCCAGTTAGGGCACAGCCTAAGATTTGAGAGACCCAGGGTCAGTTTCCTACTCTACTATAGACTTTCTGTGTGAACCTAGATAAGTCACTCAGCCTCTCTATGCTTCACTTCCCCAACTGTAAAATCATCCCATCAAATCTATGCAAACTTTCAAAGTGGGCAGCAACAAGTGGTTATTGTTTCACAGAGGACAGATGTACTACCTGAGGAAGCAATGCTCCTGCAAATGCTGAAAAACACCTTCAGTTACAGCTCCTGGAGACTCAAGACAAAGCCCTTTGTAACTAGAGCAACAAACTGAAGTGACAGGTTTCAGAGTAGCAGCCGTGTTAGTCTGTATCCGCAAAAAGAACAGGAGTACTTGTGGCACCTTAAAGACTAACAAATTTATTTTAGCTAAAATAAATTTGTTAAACTGAAGTGAAAGATCTCTAATATGCACAGTGCAGAAGTAGTAATGGTATTGGCTGAAGCCGGGAAAGAGACAGTACAAGTGTGAAAAATGAATGGATGACAGGAACACAACTATAAATCTCAGGAGAAAAAACCATCCATATGTTTATTTAAGTTAGAGGGGTACAAGGAGATTCTGACCTGACCATTACATACTTTGTCTAACAGGGCTACACATACTGTATTACTGGTCCCATACCCGTGCTGCTTATTAGGTCTACAGTGGTATTCCTTTCCCATTGATATATGTTTAGAATTACAGTGTGCATCACAATCATAAACATTCAACAAAGCAGAATCATCATAATGATGTGATCCATCCAAAGAAGAATCTGTAGTAGAAACAGTGCCGCTATACTCAGCTTCATACATCTGAGCACCTAACAGCATCCAGCCCAATGCATCAAGGTCCCGCTATCTGGATAATCAGTACGATAAGATATCCCAAATGAGTCTCCTATTAAATTAATCATTGGTACATCCACAGGTATCCAGAGTCTCCAAAGGCTCCACACCAGCACCAAAATTTCTGTGACCCTATGAGCCAGAAGGCAAAAGCAAAAAGCGTCCTTGTGCAGCATTAATTTGCTTACCTCCCCACTTCTTAATTTAATTTATTTTTTTTAATTTTTCCCTCAATGGAGATCTCTCACCTTACACTCATTAAGCCAGGGGATCAGCCACATGGGGCAGGAATCCCACACCTACAGAAACACCTTGGGAGTGTGGCCAGATAGGCTCTCCCACCTCTTGGGACCCAGACATGGCCTCAGCTGCCTAAACCTCCCAGGAAAGGCCAAAGAGATGGTATAGGGAAAAAAATTAAAATTCCAGTTTGCTTTTCCAAAATTTACAATTTTAACACTGCACTAACACAGACTTTGTACTAAGGGCAAATCTGGTCTCCAACTTGTGCAGCAAAACCACTGTAATTTCATTGTAAAGGGGAAGCAGCATTCCAGCACCTCATGTAATGATATGCACCCCATGCACCACGGCAACCAATTATTGGGGGCCACATGGGCATAAGCTGGCTGGGCAAGGGAAAGAGACCAGGCGAGGGAGAGGGATGACATGCTGCATGAAATGGGGGGAGGGGAGACAGTGGGCAAAGCACTGTATCTTTGGGTGCTCTACTGATTTTTTGTGGCCTGGTACATGAGTCTTACCATAAGCCTCACGGAGATCCCTAGTGCACATCTAGTATCCAGCTCTTAACAGAGGTTACTGTCCTATGAAGCTCAGTCCTAAGCTGTCAACGGTGATAAGATTCAGTGTCAATCTTCCACTTTCTTATTAGAAATATTTATACATCAATACTGGGGCCCTACCAAATTCAAGATCCATTTTGGTCAATTCCACGGTCATTTAAAAACTCATACATTTCATGATTTCAGCTATTTCAATCTGAAATTTCATGGTGTTGTAATTGTAGCGATTCTGTCCCAAAGGGGAGTTGTGGGGGGGGGGTCACAAGGTTATTGTGGGGGGGGGGGTTGAGGAACTTCTACCCTTACTTCTGTACTGCTGATGGTGGCGGCGTTGCCTTCAGAGCTGGGCACTGGAGAGCGGCAGCTGCTGGCTGGGAGCCCAGCTGTGAAGGCAGAGCCACCGCCAGCAGCAGCGTAGAAGTAGTAAGGATGGCATGATATGGTATTGCCACCCTTACTTCTGCACTGCTGACTGGGCCCTCAGTCAGCAGGTGCCACTCTCCAGCCACCCAGCTCTGAAGGCAGTGCAGAAGTAAGGGGTGGCAGGACCGTGACCACCCCCTAAAATAACCTTGTGATGCCCCCTGCAACTCCCTTTTGGGAAGGACCCTCAATTTGAGAAACGCTGGCCTCCCCCGTGAAATCTATATAGTATGGTGTAAAAGCACACAAAAGACTAGATTTCATGGCGAGAGACCAGATTTCACGGTCCGTGATGTGTTTTTCATGGCCGTGAATTTGGCAGAGCCCTAATCAATACAAATATGCATGGCACTCTACCAACGTAGATGTGACATGTTGCTCACAACCTAGAGACCTCTATCATCTACACACTTAAGGCAACTAAGCCCGACAACTGGTAGCAGCTGGAACAAATCTTCAAATTACACTACCTTAATTTTATAATATATATTATAACTACCACCATAGGGCAGCAGAGAATAACGTTAGAATCTTGTATACAGAAAACTCATAAAATACTGAAATGTATCTGTCAAATAATACACTGTAACTTTAGAGCTAGGCTATTGGATTAGCTTTGCTGAATTAAACAATGGCTATGAAAAGTGGTCAAAATAAAACCAAAATGTTTCAACCTGCCTGTTTTTCAAACAAAACAGGGAGGCAGAGAAACAAGTTTTCTGGCAAAAAAAACTACTTGGCTGTTTTAAAAATATTATAAAAGCTCTCAAGGTACTATTTAATTAAGACATAATAGCAAACAAGTAGTTTTTAGCATTTAGATTAATATCTGGTTTTTGGATAGTAATTTTTTATTTTAGGATTAATATGGACATGGAACATAGCAGCCACACAGGAAGATGAAGTGCAGTATTTAATTAGTGGATGGATGAAGAACAAGGTTTTCATACAGACCTTCCAAATAGTTAAGGAAGAGTAATTTCCAAAGATGATCATCTAAAACCACAGCTATATGTAAAAAATATGTATTTATTCTTAGATCATCAAAATGAAGGTCTAATATAAAGCAAAGCCCCTTCTTACATATACTGTTTCTTTAACTAGTAGATTTCCTTTCAAACTTTCATTGAATTTCCCCAGAGTTAACTCAACCTGGTGGATTTAGTGACTCCAGCTGAGTTGGCAGCCATTCACTTCACCTCACTTGGGGTTAATGTAGAGGATGGCAGCACAAACACTGCCAACTTAAATGCAAGAGTGTAATAAGAAAAGCCAAAGAGGAGTTTGAAGAACGGCTAGCCAAAAACTCCAAAGGTAATAACAAAATGTTTTTTTAAGTACATCAGAAGCAGGAAGCCTGCTAAACAACCAGTGGGGCCCCTTGATGATCAAAATACAAAAGGAGCGCTTAAAGACGATAAAGTCATTGCGGAGAAACTAAATGGATTCTTTGCTTCAGTCTTCATGGCTGAGGATGTTAGGGAGATTCCCAAACCTGAGCTGGCTTTTGTAGGTGACAAATCTGAGGAACTGTCACAGATTGAAGTGTCACTAGAGGAGGTTTTGGAATTAATTGATAAACTCAACATTAACAAGTCACCGGGACCAGATGGCATTCACCCAAGAGTTCTGAAAGAACTCAAATGTGAAGTTGCGGAACTATTTACTAAGGTTTGTAACCTGTCCTTTAAATCGGCTTCGGTACCCAATGACTGGAAGTTAGCTAATGTAACGCCAATATTTAAAAAGGGCTCTGGGGGTGATCCCGGCAATTACAGACCGGTAAGGCTAATGTCGGTACCTGGCAAATTAGTTGAAACAATAGTAAAGAATAAAATTGTCAGACACATAGATAAACATAAACTCTTGAGCAATAGTCAACATGGTTTCTGTAAAGGGAAATCGTGTCTTACTAATCTATTAGAATTCTTTGAAGGGGTCAACAAACATGTGGACAAGGGAGATCCGGTGGACATAGTGTACTTGGATTTCCAGAAAGCCTTTGACAAGGTCCCTCACCAAAGGCTCTTACGTAAATTAAGCTGTCATGGGATAAAAGGGAAGGTCCTTTCATGGATTGAGAACTGGTTAAAGGACAGGGAACAAAGGGTAGGAATTAATGGTAAATTCTCAGAATGGAGAGGTGTAACTAGTGGTGTTCCCCAAGGGTCAGTCCTCGGACCAATCCTATTCAATTTATTCATAAATGATCTGGAGAAAGGGGTAAACAGTGAGGTGGCCAAGTTTGCAGATGATACTAAACTGCTCAAGATAGTTAAGACCAAAGCAGATTGTGAAGAACTTCAAAAAGATCTCACAAAACTAAGTGATTGGGCAACAAAATGGCAAATTAAATTTAATGTGGATAAATGTAAAGTAATGCACATTGGAAAAAATAACCCCAACTATACATACAACATGATGGGGGCTAATTTAGCTACAACGAGTCAGGAAAAAGATCTTGGCGTCATCGTGGATAATTCTCTGAAGATGTCCACGCAGTGTGCAGAGGCGGTCAAAAAAGCAAATAGGATGTTAGGAATCATTAAAAAGGGGATAGAGAATAAGACTGAGAATATATTATTGCCCTTATATAAATCCATGGTACGCCCACATCTCGAATACTGTGTACAGATGTGGTCTCCTCACCTCAAAAAAGATATTCTAGCACTAGAAAAGGTTCAGAAAAGGGCAACTAAAATGATTAGGGGTTTAGAGAGGGTCCCATACGAGGAAAGATTAAAGAGGCTAGGACTCTTCAGCTTGGAAAAGAGAAGACTAAGGGGGGACATGATAGAGGTATATAAAATCATGAGTGATGTTGAGAAAGTGGATAAGGAAAAGTTATTTACTTATTCCCATAATACAAGAACTAGGGGTCACCAAATGAAATTAATAGGCAGCAGGTTTAAAACAAATAAAAGGAAGTTCTTCTTCACGCAGCGCACAGTCAACTTGTGGAACTCCTTACCTGAGGAGGTTGTGAAGACTAGGACTATAACAATGTTTAAAAGGGGACTGGATAAATTCATGGTGGCTAAGTCCATAAATGGCTATTAGCCAGAATGGGTAAGAATGGTGTCCCTAGCCTCTGTTCGTCAGAGGATGGAGATGGATGGCAGGAGAGAGATCACTTGATCATTGCCTGTTAGATTCACTCCCTCTGGGGCACCTGGCATTGGCCACTGTCGGTAGACAGATACTGGGCTAGATGGACCTTTGGTCTGACCCGGTACGGCCTCTCTTATGTTCTTATGTTCTAAAATTCATTGTTACATCAAAATTAGTTCATGATTTGTTTTGAGCAAATATGTTAAACTAATCAACCATATTTTGCACACAAACTCACCAGCGATCACAATGAAAGACAAATTATGGTAGATATAACAGCAAAAGACAAATATATATAATATAGATGGGTGAATGCCATCTGGTCCCGGTGACTTGTTAATGTTGAGTTTATCAATTAATTCCAAAACCTCCTCTAGGTTTATATTTGTCTTTTGCTGTTATATCTACCATAAAGTTTAATTTCTGAAAGTGGAGTAGGAAAAGGCCCACTTCTGTCTAGCACCACATAGTATTCACAGCACCTGCTGGCCAATTTTTCATTTCTTAAAAAAGTCAAAATTGCACAATATCAGACCCATAAAGCACAGAAAAATGTCATTGGCATTCAGATCCCGCCATGCCTTTAGGGGTGTGGTCTGTCCTTTCAACGCCTGCCCCACAATCTGGCACTTAAAGGCATGGCAGGTTCCCCTTACTGCTTTAGTCCAACACAAGTTACTGGCCTTGAAACTGGGTGAAATTTAAGGGCCTGTGAAAGACTGGAGATCAGACTAGATGACCTAATGTTCCCTTCTGGCCTGAAACTCTATGACTATCTTAAATATTATGTTAATTCTATATTTAATTATTAGAAGAAACTTAATATCTCACTTGTGAAACAATATGTTCTACAAGATCTATGGCACCAGGCAATCACGTGTATATCCAAGGATGGAAACAGATTGACTGAGATAGGTACATATACTGACACTTCTTTCTAGATTTGCAGCTGCATGTGTGGTGTGTATGACAGAGATATATGAAGGAAATATGATAAATTTACAAATCACAGACAAATTAGATTTCCTTAGTGTGGCTTTTGAAGCAAACTCACCGATTACTATTTAAATAAAAACTATAGCAAGAATGTGTTGATTTTAGGTTACTGAATGTCTTAATTTAATTCTTAATCTCAAGATCTGTTTAAATAATATTCAACACATTTCCTCCCTACACCCCCAAAAATCAATCATGGAATAAATTATTAGCCAAAAAAACACAACTTTTCATTATTTGAACAGTTTTACAGATTTTCAAATAATATTAATCAATTAAAATAGCTAACATTTGCCTGCCAATCATATATTAAAATATTTGCAATTTGACCTTTCTTCTCCATTAATCAATTGGCACTATTTAGTACAAAATAGATTTATTTTGGGTTATTTTTATTTTTCTATCTTATCACATGTTCTATAAACTGGAAATAAAATACTAGGCACTTCAGGTCCTGGGATTTGTAACCAATAAATTCAGAATGTTGTGCTAAATCATCAATCAAACAGAGCCATCAACAGTGAGACATCTTTCCCCCTACCTTGCCCTGCTGAGAACTTCCTCAGCATATTGAAAGAGGCCAATTAAAGCAACAGATAGAACACAATGTCCTCTCCATAACTTAATCCCTCTTTGCTTGAGTGGGATATAAATTGGTGCCAGGCTATTACTGTGGTTGACTGGAACCTGAGTGAATCAAAATCTATCTCTACACAATGAGCTAGGGGTGTGATTTCCCCACTTGAGGACGCATACTTGTGTTAGCTCTCATCAAGTTAGTGTGAATATCAATACCAGTGTAGCTGCCACAAAGGCATGGCACGGACAGGTTTCAGGTGGGTTTGTATTCAGCACCGCTCTCCTGTGCTTCTGCTGCCAGTGCTACTGAGGCTATGCTGCTATTTAATGCTTGCGCTAGCTAGAAGTTAGCTAGCTTGATATGTGTACACTAGCCAACGAATGACAATGCTGATTCATAGTGTAGACATAGCCAAAGTCTCATTGGTGAATCCCATGCTGTGTTATTCAGTTCTGAGAGGCAGGCCCTCCCTGGGATGTGATGACTTATTAGGTTAGCCACATCCTCACATACTGTCAGCTACCAATTCTCCATGCAGTTTGTACTTGGAGAATCTATACTGTCAGTGGACAGACTCTCTTTTTTGGGTGGTATCAGGGACATAAAGTTAAAAAAAAATTCTAGGGGTGGATCAGATGAACTCCATCTGCCCAAATTATGCAAAAAAATGCATTCACCCAATATGTACCTTCTCTGACTTGTTTAAGCAAATAATGTATCACTTTGCAACTACCAACTTTTCGGCTGATTCTAGTAAGTATAAAACATCAGAGTTATCTAATTGTTCGAGTGCCTTTAAACCCCAAGTGAAGTTTTTCGATGCATTCATGATAAACGTTTAGTATTTTAATCTCACTTTCAAAACTTCCATCTTTTGATTTATTCAGCTGAAGGAATATATTATTTTTCAAGCCTGGAGACTCAAATTCTATTTCTGGCTCTGCTTCAGACTTCCAGCTTGATCTTTATACTTCACCTCATTTTCCTCACTTATAAAATGGAGATGGTAATACTTATTTACCTCACAGTGGGTTACCTTCTAGCTGCCATGGTGATGGAGCAAGCTCATGCGTCAATAAAATTAATAAATACAATCCAAGCAAACTTTTAATGGAAAAAAAACCCACTAACAAAATAAAAATTGAACCAAAGAGTTATAATTTGCCTAAAAATAAACAGAAAAATAAAAGTAATGGAAAAACCTGACTGGAATCTTTTACTAATTTCCTTTCATGTATGCTCTTCCTTTGGAAAACTGTAGATAGTTCTCTCTAGAAAGCACTGTAAGAGACCTCCCAGTTCTGCCATGAGCAAGGACATTTTTTGAAACAAACTGAATAATTTAACAAGGTTTCCCCCTTAAACAAAAACACCAAAACTTTGCAGTTGTATAAAGGAGAAGAAAGAATTTCACTCTGAAATTTGTTCTAACAACGAGTCAGGACCACACACCAAAAAAAGGAGAGAGAGAGAGAGGGAGAGACGGCAATCTCCTCCTGAAGGGACTGAAGCTGAACAGAAAGATGCTGCCATGTATGCTGGCTCAGGGCTCGGATGACATATCTGCAGAATAGCTCATGACTGGTGCTTCCATTAGCCATTGAACACCTTGGCAATACTTATCTCATCCTGAGAATGTGATACTTACTCTTGTACAGCTCTGGCTATGGAGAGGGCCGTGGATCCAGTTTCATTAACACTATCTAAGGTCACATTTGGCAGGTCATCATCATCACTGTCACTTTTAATTTGTCTGGGAGATATGCCTCGGGGGTCCATTTGTGCTGGAAAAGAGACATATAATGGATTAAAGTTAGCGTGATGAAACTAATCTTGTCCCAGAACAACATTAGGGTGTACAACACTTCCATACTGTTATACTGTATATAGCACCTTTCTCCTTTAGCTTCACAAGATACTGAATATATGAAATCGTGTAGTGTATCTACAGCTTCTGTTAGCTACAGATACACACAAACATATTTGCAAATGCACAAAATGTCAATATCTGTATTTTATATATATGGATACTGCATACCCATGAACCATTAAAATAAAATAAAATTGCACATATATTAATCTTTAAACATTCATTTTACCTTTTGGGTATTTATTTTTTTTGTCTTTTGGGGATGTTTTTGGGTTTCGTTTGTATGATTTTACATATTTCTGAATGGAGATTTAGGGCAAAAATTTAGTGGTCACTTTTGCCCATCTTGAGACATCTAAGACCTCACTCAAAATCAAACAGTGAACTCTCAAGTGCTCCTTGGAGAGGAAGAACGGCCCAGTGGCTAAGGTGCTATCCTTGGTGTGTGTAGAGACCCAAGTCCAATTTCCTGCTCCATTGCAGATATCACATGTGACCCTGTATTTCAGTTCCCCAACTTTAAAATGGGGACAAAGTACTTTACTACTTCACAATGGTATTATGATACATTAAAGATTGTGAGGCATTCAGATACTCCTGTGATATGGGCCATATAAGTAGACAGCCAAATTCCCAAGAATCAGTTGCCACTTGAGAACATTGGTCTTAATGTTTAGTTTATCAATGCACTGTGCACAGCCTTTAGGCATAGTTGTCATTTCTATTTTTTTTTGTTAAAGATCTTAATAAAGACGATATTTAAAAAAAAACATTCAGTAGGCTAACATAGTAAGTCAGAAATACAGTAGCGGGTGCACTTACAGAAATCAATTATTTTACAATATTCTTCTGAGACATATTGCATAATTTAGTCACCATAATTTTTCTTGATTAGCTTGTCATTGTGTGCATTGGTTGTTGCATGCGGTAAATAAAATATCAGCCATTTGTCAGAGGAGGGATTGTTGACTCTGACAACGATAAAGTCTATACCTTATAACTGCACTGAGATGTATATTGACTGTATTTCAATTTTTGAAAAGTCATTGGTAACATGCTTCATTATTCCAAAACTACAAGCACCATATTCTAGTCACACATTGCACACTCTAGCATACTACATGTGTTTAAACATCAGTTGCCAACATAAGCGGGTAATTTGATTTAAAAGTGGTTGATTGCTCATCACATCTGATTTTACCAGAGAGAAAACCAATCAGAAAGAAACGTCATGTTTGAGAATTCCTGATCGCCAAATGGCTATGGGCTATTAGAAGCAATTGTAAAATGTGAAATAATTACCATCAGTGTTAACTATTTTTACTGATTTTTAAAAGTGAAATGTGTTGCTTGTTACACTACTTATATAATTACATGAAGCAGATAGTTACATGTTGTTAAATGTGTGAAAATAAATATGTGAAGTTAATGAAGTTTAAATTAAAAAGAACAAAACATATTGCACTTGATATTTTCAGCTAACAGCAGCATCGTCTTTCTCCCCTGTAACATGAAGGCCAACTCAGAAGCCTCCTGGCTGTTTACACTCAAATGTAGCTTTGTCAAAGATGTTTAACAGTTAGTTTATGATGGAGCTGCCATTATATATTAATTTTGTACATTTAACTTTGCTCATTTTTAAATAAAAGGAGCTGGGTTAAATAAGGAAGAAAACTGTCTTAGGCATGTTTATTCATTACACAACATGCCATCTAGTCTTTTTATTATGTGATATTGCCGACTCTTGAGATTTTGTTGCATGTCTCAATATTTGGTGTTTTTCTTAAAGTACCAAGTGCTTGAGGCATGTGATGAGGTGAAAATCTCATTTAATTTAAAAAAGTAAATTTCTAGCCCTTATGGTTGCAGAAAAATGCTTGAAAATGTGACCCAAGTGTCCCTAAAGACTCAAATGCCAGAAGGCAAATAAAAGAATAAAAATGTATTATCTTTCAAAAATCTCATTATTTTAAAGCCAATTTCACAATTTTGAGATATGAATCGTGATTTTTTTTAATGTTTGGGGTTGGCAATACTGATTAAGTTGCATACTTAATAGGACAAATGCTGTTCCATGTTATGCCGATGCAGCCTGCTGAAGTTAAAGGAATTGCATTGTGGTAATAGAGCATAATTTGGCCCACTGGGCACAGCTTGCATAACTGCAAGTCTATGATCATGACAATACCGGGTGTCTTGTGTTGCATATTCTCTGCAAAGTGTAGGCTCTCCCACGCTTTCAAAATAGTGAAAATCAAAATGCTGTGGTGGGGAAATTCAGCACTGTTAGCACAGAGGAGTGGTTTTTCAATCTAATTTATGGTGATGGCTAATTGGATTGATGCCAAACTGTATAAAATCCACACATTAGCATTAAGAAATTTATTTCTATTCCCTCTCATTTTTTTCTAATCTGTCAGCCCCCATACCCGTCATCTCAGCATTCTACTTAGTTCCCCCTTTCCATATTTGGCCTCTGCTCCTTCCCGTTACCGCATACCTTGCAGTTCTCTTATGTCTTCCGATAGCTCTCACCCCTTTTTTGGTCTCCCCTCTCCCTTTGTGCCCACTTGCCTATTCCCAAACAGACGTGCAGCCTCTAGGATGGCTTTTACAAGTCTCTGGAGAGGAGGTTGGCTCCTTGCCTCATAAACTGTCACGCAATGGCCTAATGTTTTCAAAGGATTCTGTGAGGTGCTCAGCAGGGTGGAGTGTACCGCTCTCCTTCAGGTTTTATTACACAAGTTGGTGACAACTGGTTGACAGCATGGTGAGCCCAGAAGGCTGAGTTCCTCCTTTTCCATCCCAAGTAAGTTCCATTGTTTCTCAGAGCAGTTGCAACTGCTGTGGGGAAATGCAGCAACTAAAGCTATTCTCCTCCCAATAAGATCCTTACAGGTAACTGATTAGCTGATGCCCACATAGAGAGATCTCCTGCTCACCTGTGACTACAGTGCCAAAGCTGCACAGCAGAATTCTTCTGCTTGGTCAGGGCCAGCTCACAACATTTTGGCACCTGAGGCAGGGAGCTCAAATGATGCCCGCATGCCCCCTTACTTGGGCCAAAACTTTGAAAGGTCTCAACTCTGCCTTCTTCCTGTTCTACTCCTCTCTGTTACCTACCCCAGTAAAGGAGAACTAACAACTTAAAATGCCTTGTTCAAAAATTTTAAGTAACACTTACTTAACTTTCAAACGCCTAAACAGCAAATGTAACTTGTCTGGATATTAAACACTGGCATTTTTATCTGTGTGAATAATCAAAGTGGTGCTTTCCGTGCCTTCTTGATTGCAAAGATGTGAACTGCTTCTGAAGGTCCACAGTCTGGGCCAGCTCATGCTCTATTGGGATAGTTGCAAGGCTGACCAGCCTCTCTTACGTCATTGTGGAGCGTAGATGTGTTTTTATTAACTTCAGCTTGGAGAAGCTGCGTTCTCCACTGACAACTAGTACAGGAAATGTTAGAAGAATACACAGAGCAACAAAAGCATTTGGAAAGAGGGTCATCTTATTTGTGCACATATATTCCAGAACAGACTTTGGAGTTGATCCTGCTGAAATGTATCTCGAAAGGGCTTTCAGTTCATTACCTAAATCACTTGCATCAATATCGCGCATGTCATCATGTGTCAACACTGTCTCTAGTGCCCTGCATTGCTGGTGTAGGTCTTCTTCAGGTATAGTAAGGAATTTTGGAATATCATACAACATCCCAAATATACTGCTGTGTTCCTTGAGCTGCATGAAACGTTCTTCAGCTGACTGTATTGCACAATCTAGCACCTGGTTAAAGAATTCAACTTTGAATTGTTGTTTGGGGTCTCTTATGGGATTATCCCATGCCTCGTAATCAAAATGTCTTCTTCTTCGGTGACTCTTGTATTCTTGAATGGGTGGGAAAATAGCTTCAGTGTGAAGTTCCTCTGCTAACTTCTGTGCACTCTTCAGAACATTTTGAAATCCCTCATCTGACTGGTAAGACTGTAGGTATGACTTTGCTTTCTCCAGTTGTTCCATTGCTCCAGATATATCAAGGTCAACATCTTGGATTCTCTTGCTTACAACATTTATTTCAAACAGTATGTCATACCACAACACTAAGCCACACAGAAATTTGAAGTTATGTATGTTTCTGGTGATTCCATTTCCCTCTGCCACTGTTCTCTCACAAACAGTTCCTGCCATAGCATTATCCTCCATAATGGCAACTATGGCATCATCTATCTTCCCAATCTGATGTTCGATAGGCTTTCACTCGATTTTCCCATCATGTGGCACTCAGTTGTTTCAGTGTCAGAGAGGATGTTCCCAGATGTTGCTTCAAAATTTGCCATCGATGCGTTGATGCAGAGAAAAATACTTAGATGCTTTGAATTACATTAAAAAATTTAGCAGCCTCACTAGAAGCTAATGCTGCATCACTGACCACCAAGTTCAATGAAAGAACTGCAAGGGACAAAAAAAAGCTCGAGGGTTTAACTCTCGGGTCCACGTCTGCACTCCTCTGTTCTTTCCTCTCATGATGGCACCATTATCGTAGCCCTGACCTCTCATGTCAGCTATCACAATTCCCGTATCTTCCAGCTTTTTAATAAGCACATTTGTCATACCAGCTCCTGTAGTATCAACAATGTCAATAAATTCTAGAAAATGCTCTCTGACAGTCACCATTGCAGGGACATTTTCACTAGGTTCTGTTGTTGTTATAAAACACATAATTAAAGTAATTTGTTCTGTATGACTGATGTCAGGTGTGCAGTCCAGAATAACAGAGTAATATCTTGGTGACTTCAGATCTGCCACAATCTTCTGTTTGACTTTTGTTGCCGGTAACTGTATGATCTCCTTTGGAATTGTTTTTCCAAGGTAGTGGTGTGTGTACATTTCTTGGGTGGTGACTCTTCTTAGATGCTCCTGGAGTACAGCATCAAACTCAGCCATCAACTCCACAATTTTAAGAAAGTTTCCATTCTTTAGCACATACAGCTGATCTGAAATGCCACGCAATGCCAGGTTTTGGGTAGCAGGCATTCTCACAATGGCAATGAGCCTTTTCAAAACATTTTGCCAGTAAAGAGACTCTGATGCAATCTTCTCTTGATGCTTATCATCTATGGTGGCCTTTAACCTTAGTCTCATCTCAAGCTCTTTCCACCTATGGAATGCTCTGTGGTGATTTGCTGCCTTCGCATGGCATGCCAAATTTCTAGCCAGATTTTACTAGCCCTTTGTTCCTGTAGTATCCAATGTGGCTGGAACATTAGACTGAAAGAGTTTGCCACAAAAACAGTATAGAATATCAGGGTTGGAAGGGACCTCAGGAGATCATCTAGTCCAACCCCCTGCTCAAAGCAGGACAATCCCCAGACAGATTTTTGCCCCAGATCCCTAAATGGCCCCCTCAAGGATTGAACTCACAAGCCTGGGTTTAGCAGGCCAATGCTCAAACCACTGAGCTATCCCCCCGCAGCATTCTGGGTTTTTGAGTAATAAGCCATGGCCTCTCCACTTTGTCACTACTGGGGATTTCACGCCAGTAATGTGTTGGATGGAAACTTCTATTTTCATTGTCTTTGGGGAACATGAAGTTTTTCACTTGCTGTGGCCCAGGCATACAAGGAAGTCCCTCAGGCTAATGCTCAAGTGGGTCCACAGTCCTGGATCATCTAGACTTAAGGAACTAAACTCAGCAGCAGCTGTTTCTTGCGCCTCCGCCTCACTCTTCTCTGATCTACACTTTTCTTCAGGAATGTGCATGGTTACATCCATTTGAGATGGAGATATGGATGCTGCAATAGCTGCCAGGTCACCTGAACTCTGACTAACTGGAAGATCAGGCATCTCCTCACCACTCACATCCTCACTGGGGCCGGAAGGCTCACTGTGAACATTTGTGTCTATGTATCTCAGGAGAGCTCCTTCCTGCTTAGATAGAAAAGCTTCCTTTGCTTTCTTTCTTTTTCTGAATGCTGCCCCAGAGGGGCGTTTTCTTCTTTCACTCATGACTGCTGTTCTGTGCCAGCTATAGTGGCTCTCAACACTCAGTTGAAGGGGACAAATAAGCAGGCTGGTAGCAGGGCCTGAGTGAGGGAAGATATCAGCATCTTAAGGGCCTAACTGGCTCCTACTACTTCAGTTGACTGCCTGTTCTCCTCAAGTGGGTTCAGGGAAGCAGCAGGAAACAGGAAGCTCCCTGAGAAGCTGGTGTTAATCAGTCCAGGCTCCTGAGGGTGCCAGAGAGGTACATAAGAGGCTCCTCCTCCTCTCTCTCCCTGCAGCTCCTGCTGCTTTCTGTTATTCCCTCTCACTTTTTCTCCTGCCTGCCTGTTATGTCTCTTGTGCCCTCCTTCCTCCAGCACAGCACTCCACCATCTCTGTGCATCTAGAGCAGAGAGAAAACATATGCACCAGCAGCAGACACAATCTTCTACACTCTGGGCCTAGTGGCGCCCTCCCACAGTCTGGGACGTGAGGCAGCCGCCTTCGTTCACCTCATGGTAAAGCCAGCCATGTGCTTGGGGCTGTGGGTGGGAAGTAGATATGCAAGAGTACCAGAAAAGCAGCTCCACAGCTTGTGAATTTGGAACCCCACAAAACAATAAAATTTTTGGCTCCAATCCAGCAATTGACTTCTGGGGTACAGTCCAGGGCAGATTAAGGTAGGGGCTTTAGGGGCTGCAGCACAGGGCCCCAACTCAAGGGGGGCCCCGCAAAAATAAATCACAGGCAGTGATCTCTGAGCTGCTAAAAGGGGTGCTCAGGCAGACTTCCTGCCTGCCCTAACCCCACGCCGCTCCTGGAAGTGGCTGGCTGCTGACATGTCTCTGTGGCCCCTGGCAAGAGGTGGGGGAGGGGGCTCTGCGCGCTGACCCACCCCCAGTACCGTCCCCTACAGGGGCAGCGCTTGTGGGTGTGGGCAGCTTATGGCGACCCACTGCCCCACTGCCTCCCAAGGGGCTCGCAGAGAGGTGCTAGCAGCTAGCTGCTTCCGGGAGCGGCGTGAGGCTATGGCAGGCAGGCAAGCTGAGCCCTGCTGCACGCCGGCCGGGAGCCGCTTGTGGTAAGCGCCTTCCAGCCGGAGCCTGCACCTCACACCCCCTCCTCCACCTAACCCCCTGCCCCAGATCAGAATTCACTCCTGCACCCAAACTCCCTCCCAGACCCCTCCTGCACCAAACTTCCTCCCAAGAAAAATACTTATATACAGAGGCCCCACAAAATCTAATAGCCCTGGGTACACTGGAGAGTTAATCCGGCCCTGGTACAGTCAACTGAGGATTAGGGCCTTTTTCTTTATAGTTTCTTCCATATAAACTGTATCCAAAAATATTTTATAGAGTTAAGAATACAGGCCAAAATGTTCAAATTCAGATGGCCTAGAGTTAGGCCTGGTCTACACTACGCGTTTAAACCGATTTTAGCAGCGTTAAACCGATTTAACGCTGCACCCGTCCACACAACGAGGCCCTTTATATCGATATAAAGGGCTCTTTAAACCGGTTTCTGTACTCCTCCCTGACGAGAGGAGTAGCGCTGAAATCGGTATTACCATATCGGATTAGGGTTAGTGTGGCCGCAAATCAACGGTATTGGCCTCCGGGCGGTATGGGGAGGCAAATCTGTTCTATCACAGCTCCGTTACAGAAGACGAAATGCCAAAGCATTTGAAAAAATCTCCAGACAGAGGCCACAGCAGGGACTCAGCACAGTGCTGTGTGACAAGCGTAACAGAAAGCCAAAGAATCAAATGGATCGTCATGGAGGGAGGGAGGGGGTACTGAGGACTCCAGCTATCCCACAGTCCCTGCAGTCTCCGAAAAGCATTTGCATTCTTGGCTGAGCTCCCAATGCCTGTAGGGTCTAACACATTGTCCGGGGTCATTCAGGGTATAGCTCGTCAATTTACCCCCTCCTCCCCTCCCCGTGAAAGAAAAGGGAAAAAAATCGTTTCTTGACTTTTTTCAATGTCATCCTATGTCTACTGAATGCTTCTGGTAGACGCGATGCTGCAGCAGTGAACAACAGCATCCTCTCCCCTTCCCTCCCCTCCCCGGTGGCAGATGGTACAATATGACTGCTATCCATCGTCATCATCAGCCCGTGAGTGCTCCTGGCTGGCCTCAGGTGAGGTCAGCCGAGGGCGCCTGGGTAAAAATAGGAATGACTCCCGGTCATTCCCAGTAGATGGTACAGAACTGCTGGTAACCGTCTTCATCATAGCAACTGGGGGCTGAGCTCCATCAGCCCCCCCCCTTCATGTCTAAAGAAAAGATTCTGTACTGCCTGGACTTTCATAGCAGCTGAAGGCTGGTCTCCTCTCCCACCACCCTTTAATGTCCTGCCTGGACTATCATAGCAGCTGGAGGCTGCCTCCCCCTCATTTTATCTCACTAACAAGTCAGTGTTTCTTATTCCTGCATTCTTTATTACTTCATCACACAAATGGGGGGACACTGCCACGGTAGCCCAGGAGGGTTGGCGGAGGAGGGACGCAACGGGTGAGGTTGTTGCAGGGGCACCCCCTAGAATGGCATGCAGCTCATCATTTCTGCGGGATCTCTGGGGCTCTGACACAGAGCGGCTGTGCTCTCTGGTTCTCTACTACACTTGCCCCATATTCTAGGCAGGACTGACTATTTTTAGACAAAACATAGGAAGGGAATTCCCATTTTTGCCTATGTGCCCCCGGCCGACCTCAGCGAGGCCAGCCAGGAGCACCCATGATAGCAGCAGACGGTACAGAACGACTGATAACCGTCATCTCATCGCCAATTTACAATGGCATGGCAGACGGTACAGAACAACTGATAACCGTCTCTGCTATCTTGCAAAGGCAAATGAATGCTGCTCTGTAGCACTGCAGTACCGCGTCTGTCAGCAGCATCCAGTACACATACGGTGACAGTGACAAAAGGCAAAACGGGCTCCATGATTGCCATGCTATGGCGTCTGCCATGGCAATCCAGGGGAAAAGGGCGCGAAATGATTGTCTGCCGTTGCTTTCCCGGAGGAAGGATTGAGTGATGACATTTACCCAGAATCACCCGCGACACTGTTTTTGCATTGGGATCACAACCCAGAATTCCAATGGGCAGAGGAGACTGCGGGAACTATGGGATAGCTACGGGATAGCTACCCACAGTGCAACGCTCCGGAAATCGACACTAGCCTCGGTACATGGACGCACACCGCCGAATTAATGTGCTTAGTGTGGCCGCATGCACTCGATTTTATACAATCTGTTTTACAAAACCGGTTTATGTAAAATCGGAATAATCCCATAGTGTAGACATACTCTTAGATTCCAAAATCTGTATTTTGGTATAAGCGGCCTGATTTTCAGTTGATGAGCATGTCCCACTGAAGCCAGCAGCTCTGAAAATAGGACCACTTTCATTTAGACATCTAAATATAGCTTTAAGAGATTTTTGCTTCCAGGTTTGTATATGCTGCTCACAGTTATTAAATAATGATTTGTAGTTATTATTGGAATAACAAACAACAGAATGTGAAAGAGAATTAAAAGATTTAGACAAGGGAGAAAAGATATGTTAGCAAATGGGATATGAAAATTGATGAAGAGCCAGTGATGAAACTGGCAGACAATGTGCAACTGTACCCACGCAATGCACCTTAACTTGTGTTGCACCTTGCTTTCCAGATCTAGCCCTGCTTTGATCAGAGACTCTCAATTGTGCTGAGTTGTCTGGTGGTTTTGTGAAGTGCGAAGGAGGCTGGTGCTAGGCAAGCAGAGGGAATGAGGAAAAGAGTGGGTGAGTGTTGTGAAGGGACAACATATATGCTGGTAAAGATCCATGGAGAGTTATAAAAATAAGCATTTTGTACTGGAAGCCGAATAGACTGGGGAGGCAGTGTAGGAATTATGTGAGGATGTATGTGAGTTTAGAGAGCTGAGGAGGCCATAAGGCTCTATGTTTATATGAACCTGAAGGATTAATGTTCCTTTTAGTTGAAATAGTGTAGAGATTACCTCTTGACACACTAGCACATATTCAGTAGGGCCCTATCTTCTCTCACTGCCCCCATTAACAAAATTAATCAGAAAATTTTAGAAGCCTGTTTCCTTTTAGAAGCCAATCTTTCAATACACCAACAACACAGCAAAAGCCTGTTCCAATCACTGCAGCACCCGGGCTATTGCTTCAAAACCACAATTGTAATATTTTTGACCTTTTATTAAAAATATACAGTTACAACAATGGGACTGTATCTAAAATAAAATTAAACACAGAGACAAAAGTCATTGTTCTATGTTTGCTGATATTAGAACAGCTACTGTTTTCATAAAGACTCACACATACTACCATTTTTCCCATTTGTAGGAAAAACTACCTAAAAGAATGTTTAACAAGAGTTCCTTTAAGAAAAATATAAATAATTAATTAAAACATTTAGAGTAATACATGTTGACTAATATATATTACATGGAATTATACAGACAATTTTTAAGCATAATCTTAAAAACATTTTATCGCTATGCCACTGTACAATCACTGACATTTAATCATTCTACCTCTCTGCACTAAATATTACACCACACCTTCCATTTATTTTAAAAAGAGACTAGGTGAGTTTGATATTCAGGAAGCTGAAGGATTAACAGCATTGCCTTGGAATCACATAGTGCAGGAACTGGCAGACATTATGCAAGCTTCCTCGGTGCAGCTCTGCCAATGCACCTCAACCTTGACTGGTGCTATACATTGCTTTTCAAGTCTTAGCCCTGCATAGAGATGAGACTCTTAATTGTGCTGAGCTGTCTAGTGGTTTAGTGATGTGCACAAACACAGGATGAGCCCACTAAACTCACTATGACCCAATATAATATAAGGTATGCAGAAAATCTTTAGAGATGAAAAGTGTAGCACACCAGTGCACTGCTATTGCTCCTGACACTTTCCAATTATAAGCTGATTTTTTTTTCTGATCAAGTTTTCTGGAAGCTGATGTAATACAAAGTCATCCCATCAATAGGAAGGCTGAGACCTACAAGAAGTAATTACACATAAATACATTATTTTAGATTTAAATTAAATCCTGGCCCTGGAGGTTTAAGATGTATGCAATATTTAAGAACAGAAGAAAGCTAGGTAATCATCAGTAGTTTTGCCTCCCTTATTAGTTAAGCCATACAGAGTTAGCTAATGCTTAAATGACTTATTAGGGGACCAACACTTGCCGGTGTGACAATAAAGAGAGAAAATAGAATATCAGCATTCTGAAATATTGAGGACTGTGGTACTGTATGTTTAACCTCAATACTTGTCTTCTGAATTAAATAAAATCTTTGCTAATAACCTTGCAAATATGTATATACAGAGACATATGCTGAAGTATCATGATATAATACTAACTAAATCATGCTTTTAGTTGTGCTCTTAAAATGATTAAAAATCAAATTCTGCCTTCTGAATGAGTGTATGATATTAGTAGACGGTTTGTTTTTGTTTCATATGTGAAACTTCACATTGTGCTTTCTATGACGAATGCACAGTATCCTGCATGCTAATCTAACAAATAGCATCACTGTTCAATATAAAGTGATTGCTTATAACAGGCCTTGAAAATGTACCAGACACCTACTAGCTGGAGCATCAAGCCTGCCAGCCGAAAAATGAAGCTCTCTGCCCTTCCCCCATCAGTGAGATCCAGGAAAATGCACTGAGTGAGAAGTTTGATGCAGGAATCAATGAGTGAAATCCCACGGCCTGTGTTTCACAGGAGGTCAGACTAGATGATTATGGTTCCTTATGACCTTATAATCTATGCCTCTTTTTAAAGCTGGAAAGGGAAGGGTACTGGGATTTCTGTTAGTGTGCTGTCCAGAGTCCCTGCTTGGAGATCCATCTTTTACATCAGTCTCTGGCCTGTTGATTGATAAATTTGAAATTTCAACCCACTCTAGCTACCAAAAGTGAGAAGCTGTGCTTCCATTACTTTCCTCGCAAATGTAATACAGTAACTCCCCACTTAATGTTGTAGTTATGTTCCTGAAAAATGTGAAGCGAATCCAATTTCCCCATAACAATTAATGTAAATTGGGGGGTGTTAGGTTCCAGGGAAATTTTCTTTTGCCAGACAAAAGGCATTATATACATTTTAAACAAGCAATTTAATACAGGTAAATTGCAGCGTTCGAGAGGCAGGGGAGGGAGGGAGAGCCTGCGTGCCAAGTCCTCGCTCCTCCCCCCTCCCTCCTGCTCCCAAAACGCTGCAAGCCACCTGATTGCTGCAGGCAGGAGGCAGGGGAGGAGGGGGAAGGTGCTGATCCGCAGGGTCTGCCGGCGGGCGGGAGGCACTGGGGGGACATAGGGAGGCTGCCAGCTGTGGAGAAAGCAGGCAGCCAAACTACGTAAGAGTGGAGCATTACACAACTTTAAATGAGCATGTTCCCTAACTGATCAGCAATGTAACAACGAAACAACGTTAACCGGGACGACTTAAAGTGAGGAGTTACTGTATGTAAAAGGAGGGTGACCAGATGTCCCGTTTTTAAAGGGACAGTCCCACTTTTTGGGACTTTTTCTTATATAGGCGCCTATTGCCCCCCACCCCCGTCCCTTTTTTCACAGTTGCTAACTGGTAACCCGATGTAAAAGTTAAATATCAGCTAACATAAAATTATTTCTAGTAGTAAACATTATTTTTGCTACCAGGAATCTCTCCCAGGAATAGGAAAACAATCCCCCCTGAAAACCAAAGATTTTCACATTCACAAGAATCTCTAACATATTAATCTGGGTGTGGACTTGCTGCATTAACAACAAAGTACTGGAAAATATAATTTAATAAACTATACAGTCTCTAGGCTTTTGGATCAATGTTTTATGACTTGCCAGGGCACAGAAACATTGTCAGAACCAGTTCAAACACTAACAGGATTGGTGAACTGGAAAGCACAAGTCCTGGATCATGTTAAAAAAAGAATATGCATTCCTGAATCCCAACAACTCTACCTACCCGCACCTACACAGCAGCACCACCAGCCTGCACACTTCATCCAACAGCCACAACCGTTCATTTTATCACCTGTTTGCATGGGGACTAGAAGCATCAATTAATATTCACATGTCTGTCTTGGGAGGAGAAAGAATATAGTTGTCTTCCTGCTATGGGGTGGAGAAGAAGGTGGGTGTCTGACTGCACTGGCTTTAATGGGTACCAATGTTTCAAAAACTCCTGAATAATCACAAATCCAGGAAATTCAAATACTAAATAGAGGGACTTGTGCTCATCCCTCCCCACTTAGTTAATGCCAGGAAATAGGTTAGAATTACAAATATCTGGTCACACGCCATAACTTGGAGTCTATTCCCAGACTGAGGGTGGGTGTGACCGCTATATCAATACTGGGCATTTCCTTTGAAGTTCTGTCCCTCAAAGGCCTAGTGGTCGAGGATTAGAGACAGCCAAGTGACACACTGGATGTTGGGCTGTAAAGCTCAGTGAACACCTCCTTGACATATTTTTTCATTATGCCTGGGGACACCATTGTCATAGAGCTGGGTGCTGTCAGATGTGGACACCGCAGAATGCTAGAGGGCAGGTTGCCATGCTGCAACATCCTGTCTCAGCTGAGAGGATCAAGCTCACCACCATGAATAATGACAGGAAGGGAAAGGTAAGCAAATACAACATTGCTCTTTGTGATGAGGGTTGTCTATTAGATCTCCAGCCACATAAGGTAAAAAGAGAGTCTATCTAAGATCCACACCCAACCATTTGATACTAACCACTTCTGACGACTGCCATGCGTGACAGGTTTAGGAATCCAGCAGCCAGTCACTAGGGAGGGAAATACTGAAGCAGAATGTCATATATCCTGCTACAGATTTCCTACAATGGAAGCAGCACCTCCAGATACAGATGTACATGAAGCATTTCAAAGAAAAATTGTGCTCTAGTTTATGTAATATACTTTTGGACAGCTGTGTTGGGAAACCAAATCCATGCTTTACAGACATAACAAATGTACTCATTGTGGGAAAGATGTCCTTTACTTCCCCCCCACCCCCCATCCCCACAAGCAGATAACTACTACATGGAACACATATCAGGTATTTAATGTTCAATATCAACAGTTTTTGCTTTTGAAACTTCTCTGAGAACACTAGTCAGATTTTAAATCAAAACAGCTTGCTGTCTGGTAAGGCCAACAGAACTGGTCGATGTATTTAATAAAACTTTATGTACAAAGCAGCAGTATCCATGAACTTAATGGTCAGAATATAGAGTCTACAGGGGTAATTTTTATTATAATTTATAGTGAGATTACCCATACTCTACAGTTTTCAGATTTTATTGAGATTTTTATGAGTCTATGTGGCTGTAGCAGTTAACTGCACTAGACATAGCAATGGTGAATGGTGAATGGGAACTGGCATCCTCATACATATTATGTCACTAATCTACCATAAGATATTAATTGCAGTTGTCCAAT
The DNA here is from genome assembly GCF_020497125.1 of Mauremys mutica. Taxonomy (NCBI): domain Eukaryota; kingdom Metazoa; phylum Chordata; order Testudines; family Geoemydidae; genus Mauremys; species Mauremys mutica. Next base: position 286,115,143 of record NC_059072.1, on the reverse strand, counting down.
CTAAGGCATTATTTAAAATCATTTCACAAGTAAAATAATTTGCTATAATTTAATAATAGTGGTGTGTATATACCTATGGATGTATGTAATGTATGCACATATTTATGTATCTCCATCCATCTGTGTGTGTATATATATATATAAACACGAACACTGATTTTTCTTTATACAAAGGACTTGTTTCATTTTAAACTGTCTGAATGTCATAAAACTCTCTCTCATCTATACGAAACCGAACTACCGAAGCTATTAAGATCTAAATCACACCAATCATCTAATATACAAATACTCCATCACCAACATAAAACAAACCAGGAAAAATAACAAGAAAAAATATACTCATATATTGAACAACATATGGCAGAGGAACTATAAGGCAGTAAGAGATTCAAGTTTATAACTAACACACTTCAAGAATCTACCAGTACATAAGTTACTTTGCACCCCCAGGAAATTTGCAGTAATTTGGCCCAAATGACACTAAAATTTAGAGGTGTATCAAACAAACAGGAGCTTAAGGGAACAGAAGGCAGAACAATTGTACTGGGACCCTCAGTCTGTAACATCTGTGTAAATAAAGTGAAATGGGAGAGGATGAGACTCCAGCAAACATGAGGTACTGGGCCCCCAAATTTCTCTTGATGGGTCTGGTTCATATCCTAAACTGTATGAGTTATATCAAAATAACAGATTTGGGGCTCAGTTCTAGCTTTTTGTACTATGATGTGCGCTGATGGGGATGCAAAGTTGTAGAACCAGAGGAATTCTTCATGAACAAAGCAGGCAACGGCCAAATGCCTCAGGGCAAATTCAGCAGCCCTCCTTATACTTGCTTCAGGAAGATTTAGAGTGTATCCCTCCCTGCCACCCCCCCTCCCCCCCAAAACAACAACAAACTGTCTCCAGGTGCTAGCAAATATGGTATAGGAAGGAATGAGATATAGACATGTCTTCTCCCTTTCAGACCTGGTAGCAGGAATTGGAAAGCTGGGCAGACTCAAGTAGGGAGAAGCACCCAGCATCTTCATTCCTCCTACTGAGATCTGAGTGTGGAGTGAACATTCTGGTGCCAGACTCCCTGCGGGACTGGTACAGCACCAAACTCTCCATTGGTGCCAAACAAACAATAAATGTAAGAATGAAATATAGTCTTTTAAGAGGCCAAAATGTTTTGAGCAAATGAATTAGTAGTTCAAGATGGGACAAAACCAAATTAGACATTGGCAATTCTTTAGTATTTATTTTAAAATTAAAATAAAAGACTTGTGCTGTAGTAGTCATCATACTTAAGCATGATTATTTTATTCTGCTTCCCTTAAAAACAGCCTCTGTCTCAAATGCATGATAAAACATATTTTTTGTCCTATCAATGTTTTAGTTCCTTCATTCCAGAAGAATGGCTATTTCTCTGGATTCTTAAATAAATGACGCTGCTACAGTAATGTGAATTCCACCTTAGGACATAAGTCTCTTCTCTTTCTGTTTCACTCTGTGGCTAGTCACTGCCATTCATTTGCTCCTTTCCCAGAACCACTTATGGTTCTGCCAAACAAAGCAGGGGGTGTATTCAGCTTGCAAACATTTTAGATATCCAGTAAATGCATAGGAGGAAGCTTGGGTGGAGTGTCTTCAGCCTCAATGGATTTTTGTGCACATCCAAAAGAAAAAAAAATAGCAGAGAAACTCCACCCTGTTGGAAAACAGGTCAAAACTAACAGTGAATGGAGATGCAGAGACACATGTGTAGGAAGAAAAGTAAATATGGCAGGTGACCAGCTTGGCTTAACAGTGAAATCCTTGCTCGTCTTAAACACAAAAAAACAGCTTACAAGAAGTGGAAGATTGGACAAATAACCAGGGAGGAGTATAAAAGTATTGCTCAGGCATGCAGGAGTGAAATTAGGAAGGCCAAATCACGCTTGGAGTTGCAGCTAGCCGGAGATGTTAGCTGGAGAAGGGTTTCTTCAGATATGTTAGCAACAAGAAGAAAGTCAAGGAAAGTGTGGGCCCCTTGCTGAATGAGGGAGGGAACCTAGTGACTGAGGATGTGGAGAAAGCTAGTGTACTCAATGCTTTTTTTGCCTCTGTCTTCACAGACAAGGTCAGCTCCCAGACAGCTGCACTCTGCAGCACGGTATGGGGAGGAGGTGACCAGCTCTCTGTGGGGAAAGAAGTAGTTCGGGACTATTTAGAAAAGCTGGACAAGCACAAGTTCATGGGGCCAGATGCGCTGCATCCGAGGGTGCTAAAGGAGTTGGCCGATGAGATTGCAGAGCCATTGGCCATTATCTCTGAAAAATCATGGCGATCGGGGAAGGTCCCGGATGACTGGAAAAAGGCTAATGTAGTGCCCATCTTTAAAAAAGGGAAGAAGGAAGATCCAGGGAACTACAGGCCAGTCAGTCTCACCTCAGTCCCTGGAAAAATCATGGAACAGGTCCTCAAGGAATCAATTCTGAACCACTTAACGGAGGGGAAAGTGATCAGGAACAGTCAGCATGGATTCACCAAGGGCAAGTCACGCCTGACTAACCTAATTGCCTTCTATGATGAGATAACCGGCTCTGTGGATGAGGGGAAAGCAGTGGATGTGCTATTTCTGGACTTTAGCAAAGCTTTTGATACAGTCTCCCACAGTATTCTTGCCAGCAAGTTAAAGAAGTATGAGCTGGATGAATGGACGGTAAGGTGGATAGAAAACTGGCTAGATGGTCGGGCTCAACGGGTAGTGATCAATGGTTCCATGTCTAGTTGGCAGCCGGTATCAAGTGGGGTGCCCCAAGGGTCGGTGCTGGGGCCGGTTTTATTCAATATCTTCATTAACGATCTGGAGGATGGTGTGGACTGCACCCTTAGCAAGTTTGCAGATGACACTAAACTGGGAGGAGTGGTTGATACGCTGGAGGGTAGGGATAGGATACAGAGGGATGTGGATAAATTGGAGAGAGTCCAGCGGAGGGCAACAAAAATGATTAGGGGGCTGGAACACATGACTTATGAGGAGAGGCTGAGGGAACTGGGATTGTTTAGCCTGCAGAAGAGAAGAATGAGGGGGGATTTGATAGCTGCTTTCAACTACCTGAAAGGGGGTTCCAAAGAGGATGGATCTAGACTGTTCTCAGTGGTAGAAGATGACAGAACAAGGAGTATTGGTCTCAAGTTGCAGAGGGGGAGGTTTAGGTTGGATATTAGGAAAAACTTTTTCACTAGTAGGGTGGTGAAGAACTGGAATGGGTTACCTAGGGAGGTGGTGGAATCTCCTTCCTTAGAGGTTTTTAAGGTCAGGCTTGACAAAGCCCTGGCTGGGATGATTTAGTTGGGTTTGGTCCTGCTTTGAGCAGGGGGTTGGACTAGATGACCTCCTGAGGTCCCTTCCAACCCTGAGATTCTATGATTCTATGATTCTATGACACAGAAAAATCAATCTTTCCACATAAAACAACAAACACAGTTTATATAGACCCATATTACCTGACCTTTAGAGTCATGGTACAAATTGAATAGTGCTTAGTGTTGAGTTTCTAACTTTATAGTATAAACTGCTACTTAAGACAAACAGTCTCCTATGGAGTGCATCCTTAATAGCTTAAAAGACTCTATTACCAACTTACCAGTGAGTAAAAATAGTCTAGTAATGGGGGATTTCCTACTGTAAATATAGGGAATACCTACCCAAACTAGTAATGTTTTTCTTAGTGATTAATATCTTAGCTACCGGAGAACATATAAAAGACAACTTTTTAATTACATGTGGAATATGTTCCTCATATGACGTAGTCCATCTGGACTCAAGCCAGGCTGTTTCCTCCTTTCCCTTTCATATTGACTAGTTACCAGCAGGGGGATCACTGAGAGCAGAAGAGAAAGTCTCCCTATCCCGAGTTCTTGTGCTTAGCACAAGTTTCCCACTGCAGCCAGGTGCCCACAGATGGAGCATACCCAGTTGCTCTGCAGGGATGATTTGCACCAATCCATTGATGCATAGGAGCTATGAGGGGTTGGAGCTCAGTGCAGATGGAATCTTCCGTGAATTTAGCTGCCTGACTATAACATGACCATTTATCTGAGCATGTGTGATCTGAGATTTTTTTCAGAGGCTCATAAACTGGCTACGTATGTGCAAATTTTCACAGGGAGGGCAAAAGCCCCATCCCTGATAAAAGGGTGACAGCCTCAGCCATAGTTCAAGTTCCTGAGCCAAAGCGTGGAGGTGCTAGAACTTCTCAGCAAAACAGTTGTGCAATTTTTTTAACATGACAAATCAATGCATTTTCCCATAATCTTGTTCTCCTAAACTGCTGAACTGTTTTAGCTGAAACTGCCAAATCCCAAAATCAGCCTGAAGCAAACACCTGGCATGGAAAATTTCAGCCCAAATGGATAAAGTTTGACAAAGTTATGAGCAAGTGAATAAAATATCAGGCAAACTTAAGTATAGGTCAAGTACAGATGCTACCTGAACCTTTACTTATCCCTTACAGCAGGGGTGCCCAAACTTCCTGTCACATGCCCCCTTACCAGTTATGGAATCTGTCTATGCCCCGCCTCCATTACTGCACAGTTGGCTCAGCAGAGGAGCTTTGGCTGAAGGCAGAGCTGGAGGCTACAATGGAGATGGGGGAGGAGCTGGGGCTAGAGGCGGAGCTGGGCTGGGGGTGGAGAGGGAATGAGGGAGGAACTGGGCTGAGGCGGAGCAGGGGTGAAATGGGGCTGGGGCTGGGTTCGGGGCAGAATGGAGCTGGGGCTGGAGGTAGGGTCAGAGCAGGGCTGGGGGGCACTCCACTCCCACCCTCTGTGGGGACTGTCCCAGGTCCCTCCACACGATCCCCCGAATGTTCCTCCTCTGCGCTCTCTGGGGGGGGGGGTGCCCCACAGTTTGGGGACCACTACCTTATATCAACAGTCACCATTGCTGAACAAAAATATTTTATTCAAAGTCTCTCAGGAGTCTTTAACACGTTGGAATACTTTATTTACTCCTGAGGGAATTCTACACTAAAAAATTAAAAATACTGCATCAAAATAATAAAAATTTTAAATTCTACAAAATTCTGCAAATTTTATTTGTCAATAAATAACTATGGAGGCTCCAGCATGGCAGTGGGGAGCACAGGCCACTGGCTACACGGAGGAGGGAGATCGCCCTGCAGCCCCCTATCCCAGGACACGGACTTGATGATGATGCTGCACCTGACCCTGATATAGTGCAAGGGCTGGGCCTGCCCCAGAAACACCCTAGGGCCCTGCCCCGCCGTGGTAGGTGCACCAGATGTGGGCAGGCAGGCTCAGCCTGGCAGGATCCATGTGTGGAGGGGCTTAGTGTGGGGGGGATCCAGATGTGAGGTGAGAGGGTTCTGTGTGGGGCAATCTGGGTGCAAGTGGCACAGTGGGGGATCTGGGTATACAGGGGCTTGTTGGGGAGGGGGGGGGTTCCAGGTCGTCCTGGGGCGATGGGACTCTGCACGGGGGGTTGGGTGAAGGTGGTTGGGGCTCAGCAGAGGGGCCTGGATGCCGGGTGGGGGTCCAGATGCAAGGGGTGGAGCTCAGCAGGGAGTCCAGATGCAGGGTGATGGGGATCAGTAGGAGAGTCCAGGTGTATATGGAGTGGGGCTTATTGGGGTGGGGGTTCAAGTGCGGGAGGCTCAGTGGGGGGTGGTCTGGGTGCAGGGATGGAGGTCTGGATGCAGGAGGGAGGGGCTTGGCAGGGATCAGACTGCAGGGGTGGTGGGGCTGGGCAGGGTGGGGGTTTAGGTGCAAGGGGCTTGTAGGGGGCATTTGGGTATGGGGGGCTCTGGATGCACAGGGGTTGGGCGAATGGGGGAGCAGCTCCCCGTGGCTGAGGAGTGATGGGGGAGGGAAGCAAGAGAGGGGGTGCAGAGAACATGCTGAGGAGTGATGGGGGCTCAGCAGGGTAGGGTTACAGGAATTCTGTGAGCGCAGTGGTGCAGAATTCCCCCAGGAGTATTTATTGCATAGTAATAGTGGTCACCAAAAGCATTTTCCAAAGTTGTCGATAAACCACAATGTAGTTGTCCTAATCCTGCAGCACTTACTGAGATAAAACATCAGTTGAAGTAAAGGAGAAAGGACTTTACTGCTTGAGTTGCTTGAGAAAGGACTGTGGGATAGGACCCACTGGAAATAATATTCCTAACTCTATATCTATACCTTCTTGTATTATATATAGAAAAAATGAAGTAAATTATTCAGACCTTTAGCCGGGCCACTTCACCTTGAGTGGTCCCTTGAAATGTGTTATGCTAAACAGTCTGTTCCACCTTGTATTTAGCTGTGACACTCCAAGTAAATTTTCTTGACCTGAAAAAGAGCTCTGTGTAAGCTCAAAAGCTTATCTCTCACCAACAGAAGCTGGCCCAATAAAAGATATTACCTCACCCACCTTGTCTCTCCCTACATTAACATTGGGAGGTCACTCCCTACCCCTCAATTTATCAAGGTGCCATCAAATATTTTTATACATCCTTATTAAGCCAACTTTTTTGTTAAATAAGATTTTTTTTTCTGAAACTACCTATTAATAATACAGTGTCGTTCCATAACAGTCTGCAAAGTCCCATTGACGCCAATGGCCGGTGAGGATGCACAGCATGACTGGGTCTAAGTCAGTGTGGGTTTGATTTTTCAAACTGCTGGCCCCCTAGATGGTGCTAAGCAGCCTCAACTCCCACTGACTGTTCAGGACTCTAAGCACCTCTCAAGCTCAGGCTCTGCTTGCAGATTGGGACTTTTCTTCTTTGTTGTAGGTAATTACTCCATGTCCCCCCCAAAAGCATGTAAATGAATAAGATAAGAGCTGAAAGTTTAAAGGAGATATCATGTCCTAAAATGCTGTATTAACACTTTCGGTGTGACAGTCAGACTATAGCAAGCACAGAAATGAGATTGCAACTTCATTTGGAAACTGTATATGTTTTCAAATTTCTGTGTACTGGCCAGTAACCAGTAAAATGAATGAGTAAGTGTTGGAGCAGCTCCTGTACAATGAAAACCTAAAAAAAAGTCTGAATTTTAAATTTGTTTTTCAAAGGGGGATTCAGGAGTTTTGTACACAAAGACACACGCACACGCTTCCGCTCATTAAATCTGTCTATCTTTCTTTGCATTCACACCTGGCTCTCAGTTTTGGAGAAAGAGTTTGAGATAATGGGGGAACATGCAAATGGGGCATTTCAGACATGAGATGAGATGCAGGATAGCGAAGATGACACTAAAAGAGTAGTTGGTAAGATAAGGAGGAGAATCAGGACAGCGAATAAGAGGAATAAAGCGGCGGAGGAGATTTTGAAGGTATTGAGAGGAAAAGGGAATTCAAGCAGAATAAGAACGGAGAAGTGTCCTGTTGACTTAGCTAGAAGGCAGTAGTTAGGAATCAGGGCAGTTTTGTTGGAGAGAAGAGAATCCAGATTGTATGGTTCAAGGGAAGAGCTAGGGGAAGAAATGTAGGCGGTTGGAGCAGAAAGCACATTTCAGTGCTTGGGCAAAAGGATCATTTGGAGATGAGATGTTAGAGAGAAAGATGAGATCAAGGGAATGTTTTCTTAATATACAAAAAACAAAATGTGTTTTTAGGCAAAACAAAAGTAGCTGGATGGGTGGCTGGGCAAGGAGACAGAAGAAGAGGAAAAAGCACACTCAACAATAACACCTATGGGCACTGATAGAGAAAAGTATTTATTCTGCAAAGCACTTAAACAAGTGCATGTGCTTAAGTCCCAATGAAGTCAACACGACTTAAGCATGTGCTTAAGCACTTTTCTGAATTGGGCCTAGTAACACTAATGCTACTTTTGACTTAGATAAATGCATGGCACAAAGAATGTACAGATTAAGAGCCAGATTCTGCCACTGACAATTGCTCATGTTAACTGAGGGAAAAATTGGTCTCTAAACATTACTTTTTACATTGATATAAATGATCAACCATCAGGTGAAAGTTGAAGGCACACACAGATTTTAGATCAGGGGTCGGCAACCTCTGGCATGCGGCTCGCCAAGGGCAGCATCCTGGCGGGCCGGGCCAGTTTGTTTATCTGCTGCATCGGCAGGTTCAGCGGACCGCGGATCCCAACGTGGCAGATAAACAAACTGGCCCGGCCCGCCAGGTTGCTTACCCTGGTGAGCCGCGTGCCAGAGGTTGCCGACCCCTGTTTTAGATAATTCTGAATCTGCATGTCTCATTCATTTGACTGGAGGATATTGACACCAGTTTAATTTGCAGAGCAATGCCCTTTTATTATCCGTATATACTTCTTACGTATGTTAACCGAAAAAGCTCACCATTGAATTTAAACTATGATGTGCATATATGAAAATAAGATTTAGCTGTTAATTTATGCAAAATATACTGTTTATTGCCCTTCTTATTTGTATTGGTTTACATAACAAAGAAAGAAAACACACGCCAGAAAGAGCTAACAAAGAATGGCTACCTATTGTGGATTGTTACCATTATCCTTTTATTATAATTATTCAAATTATCTTGTACATTTCTATCAAAAGTATCAGTGACAGCAGAAAGGGTGCAGCTAAAGAGAAAAAAATTAAAGGACAGCTTAATCCCTTCTTTTTCTCTAGCTGAACATTAAGAGGTGCAGTGGTGCTGGGTAATGATCTCTGCCAATAATAGCACAAAGGAGAGGTTGTCAGGGTAGCTCAGTATGTCTGCATCTGAAGCTTGTGGGCTGAAATCCCCAGAGTACACTAAATTCTGGAATTTTGCTGGTGAACGGGGGTAGTGAGTTTCCACTCTCACAAACTGGGAAAGTACTGACTACAGATGTAGTTGTAACCATTGCCAGTTACCACCTTTGAAAAGTAAACCAACAGTTTCTGTACCTTAGGACAATACTCGTCAAGCTCAAGATCAGATTCAGCTCAATCCCAGTGCAAAACTCCAAAACAAAACATCAAATCAAGATTATTTATTTTACAATTATTTTACAGTATGTTGCAGCATGCTGCTTTCATTTATCATTTTTTACATAATGGCATAGGGCCCTAAAATTATGTCATTGTATAAAGTGTAATAAAATGTCTTAACCCACCATCATTTCCAGTCTCAGAACAAAAACCAGATATATTCTGAGTTAGTTTTGCATGTTCTGAGCCTATAAAGAGGGTAAGTTCCATTTTTGCAAGAGGCTTGGCTTGTTGACTTCCATACTAAAGCTAGGGGACTGAGGCAATGGGAGGGGAAAAACAAAGATTTATGAACAACATGATGCTACTAAAAACCATAAAACCCCGCTATTGCCAACAAACGTAATAATATTACACCAGAAATAGACAGAAGAGTCAAAAGAAACAATCTTTTGGGAATGACTGCATGAATCTCTTAATTAAGCACTAAGAAACTCTAGGGATGTTATAAAGCATAATGCTAAATGCTTTTCTGTCTCATGAGCCCTAAAAGTGAGATTAGCTATTAATACTCTCCCCTGCAGCTTGGAGCAAAAGCTCATTCTTTGGGGGGGAGATGTGATCATGTTCTACTTATCAACATGCAAGGATCTTTGACTCTAGCCTCCCTCATGTTCCTACCATTGCCACTAACATTTCTTGGTCCATTGTGCTTATAAAGCACCAATCACCATAGTATCTAGGCGGGCGCAGGTTGCCCACCACTGATCTAGACACATCTATTTTCTGTGTCCTTCCCTCCACCTTTTTCCTGTCTCCCTTCCTCCTCACATCTCATCAAAACTACTCCTCTTCAGCTCTCCCAATTTCTAATATTTCCTCCTCTCCTATAACTTCAGTGTCATCTTTTTGCTCTCTGCCTTTGCCCTTACAACTCTTCAACTGTTCTCCACTCTCATTTTCCTCCTCTTTGGAGCTCTTTCTCAATACAGGCCCACCATTCAGCCCGCACTCTCCTCATGCATTCTCTCCTACTTTCATGCTTGCATCTTGGGTTCTATTTCCGTAAAACTGATTTGCACTATTCACATTCCCTGTTTTCTCCTTCCATCCTACTGTTCATTCTAACAGAAACAACTGGAGGCAGGGTCTCCCACTGGCCCTCCTTAGGCTGAATGAAACCTGGTTCTATACCTTCCACTCCGCAGCTGTCACTGGCTTTTGCTTTGGAGGCCTTTCCTTCTCATATTCCTGCAACAGGGCTGTTCTCAAACTGAACCTCTCTCTCCTTTGCCTTCCTTAGGTCCATTCCAACTAGCTGTTTCTCCCTGTCCTTGTGAGTGGCTTTTTACTATTTCCCCATCTTCCTATTCCCTAATTTCAGTGCCAGGCACTCAAATACCAAAGTGATGATTATTAGTCATGACGGACAAAGTTTATCTCTGATACCACTCTATTGAATCCAATTAGGTTACACCAGGGATGAATCCAGACCCATCTGTTCTTTAGTTTTAAGGTTTCTTAAACTTTGTGGTAAAATAAGCTTCAGTAGATGAAAAAAATAGGTTTATAAGTTAACAGCATTTTCCAAAGAACTGTTATTCAGCTACCACAGGTTAATTTATGCTTTACAATGTTGACCAGCCAAGGTTACAGCTCCTGATATGCAAATGGTTTCAAATGAGCCTGGGATATGCAAAGCCAGCTTGTCTTACCTTTAACATGGCTTCTCCCATCCTCCAACAGCGGTACTACTATAGTGTTGTTCATATTTCCAGGTGATCTCACAGCTGTGTAGACTACAGGTACCGACTGCACCACCACTGGAATGCGGTGCACATGACTCATTTTGTTGGACTGTAAGTTCATGGGGCTTGAAGGTGGTACTGGATGGATTATGTGCAAAAACTGCTGGCCTCCAACACCAGATGCAGAGGCCACAAGAGGGCCTGGAGTTAATACTGATGGCACAGATGCCGCTGAAGATACTGATGTTATTACCGTAGGGGAGGAAGCTGGCCGACTAGAAGAAGAAGAAGTTGAAGTAGAAGAAGGAGAGGAGGCTGATGCTGTCATGGAAACCGGTGAAGATGAGGCTGCTATAGGGGATGACCTGGCTTTGTTTATTGACAAGTCCACTGGTTCAGTTTGTGTTTGGAAATGGTCTGTAGATAATGAATCCTCTGGGGGATCTGCCTTCATGTTATTTAACAACAAGGGTACAGCTTCCATGTCTGGATAGTTGTGGACGTTTGGAGACTGTGGGGAGGAAAAAAAAGAACATTTTATATTTTTAGTCACTGATATTAAATATTTGGCTAAGACAATTTAAACATTTAATTGATAATGCACATTTAACATGCAGTTCACACTTGGTTCTTAAACCACCGGAGATTTGTTTCTGTTCAATGTGGCAGCTCATGGCTGAAGGGGCAAAACATCAAGTATGAGGTGAAAAATATGCGTACTTCATCAGCGATATAAAATCCAACTAATATTTCCACATCATTGAATCGGAACAACATTTCTCTATTGGCTTACCATTAATAGTAGACAGTATTTGATTCCAGATTGCAACACTGCAAAATGACCTGTAAAAAGCAATTGCTGGGCTTTTTCAGACCTCACTTAATCTAATAAAACTCTTTCATACAAAGATACAATTAGTAACCTTTCTGTGCATTTCTTCTACATGTAGGTGGCTCAGAATATAGCCTCATAATCTCTAGAATGCTAGGTATCTCAGAATATCATTGCTGATGAGCTAATAAGAAATGCCCAAAATCCATTGCTTCAGACACACTAACTAAGTATCATACAATCAATTAATCCTCTTCTGGTTTTTTAGAATTAAACTATGTTAGATGTTTTTGTTGAAGGCTTTTCCATTGCCATTTTGAGCAAAAAAACAAATTCCAGGACATCGAGAAGATATAATGTGAAAGAAAAGTAGCAACATTTAAAATAAAGTAAAATAATAATATGAGTAATAATAATGATCATAATGGGAGACCTAACACCTTAAATTCCTAAATATGAAAATATGAGATATTCTAAAAGCTCCTGTCCATTCCAGGAAAGGAATATTTGGGGGGTTTGATTGATCATGATCTGAACGGCATTCACCTTCATCTTCCCTCTCCCCCCAAAAAAGTTCAATGGATGAATGACAAAAATGTTTAGAGGCATTAGACTTCTGTATGTGGAAAGAGTGAAAAAAATGGGAATGTTTAGTTTAGAGTGGAAATGAATAAAGAGACATAAGACAGGTACATAAAATAATGAATTATACCAAATTGTATAGAGAAGGCCTTCTTTTTATCCTCTCTCTCTCAGGGGACATCTAATTAAATTGAATGGCAACAAACTGTAAATTGATTAAAAGAAATACTTTCTTTATACAAGTATCAGAGGGGTAGCCGTGTTAGTCTGGGTCAGTAGAAGCAGCAAAGAATCCTGTGGCACCTTATAGACTAACAGACTGTTAGTCTATAAGGTGCCACAGGATTCTTTGCTGCTTTCTTTATACAATACATAATCAACCTGGGCAACTCTTTAGTACAAGATGATCTTGACTTTACGAGTTTAGCAGAATTCTAAAGAAGGATTAGGCATTTATATTATACTATACGGTGAAGAGTAAGGTTGGTTTTGTGGCTAAAGTGATGCATTGGGACTAAGCAGACCTGGGTTCCATTTATGGCTGTGACATATACTTGTTTGATTTTAACTTAGCCTCTCGGTGCCTGGGGATAGTAACAATTCTTTCTTTCTTTCTTTTTTTTTTTGCCCTCCCCATGCCCCCTTCGCATATTTAAAATGGTAAGATCTTTGGGACAGGGATCCTCTCTCTCTCTCTCTCTCTCTCTCTATGTATATGTACTTGTGTATAAATGTACACCCGTGCCAGTTGGGGCCTCCGCATGCTATTACAGTACAAATAATCAAAACAATAATTATATTATATAGCTAATGAGAACATGCACTATTCAATAGATAAGATAATTCTCTACACACTTACAGGATAGAAAATACCATGCTTCAGGGCATACTTCAATCACTGACTAACGTGGTTATAAAGAAATATTCTTAATGAAAAAAATATTCTGTAATTGCCCACTATGTACTCTTGTACCTTCCTTTGAAACATCATGCACTAGCCATCATCATCTGAACTACGTGGACCACTGGTCTGGGAATTTCTATGTTGATCTTGCAGTAAGGTGGTAAGTAGTTATAAGAATGGGACAGAGGAAAATGCATCTTTTTGACCATATAATTTACCACCTTGAATCACAGATTCATAGATTTTTAGATCAGAAGGGACCATCATGATCATCTAGTCTGACCTCCTGTACATTGCAGGCCACAGAACCTCACCCATTCCTGACACTGAACACTTTTTAGCGCTTTTACTTTAAAAAAATGAAAATTACATACATGATATAGAGTAGATTGGTTGCTACCACAATCATGTCACAGAATTTGGCAAGGTTAATCTCAGAACAGGGCTCTACATTTGATTGTGGTAGTTCTGACTTGTGTTTTGGAACAGCTGGCGTGCTGAGACCCCTGGTATCATATTGACCAGTATGGTCTCATTGTACTACCCGCTTGTCTCTACCTGTTATCTCTTGTCTTATACTTAGTCTGTAAATGCCTTTGGGCAGGTATTGTCTTTTTGTTCTGTGTTTATACAGTGCCTTGCACTAATGAGGTCCTAGTTCCTGTCTTTGTCTGCTAGTGCTACAGTAATACAAATAAGTAACAATAGTAACAACAATAATGTCCATACAATTATACTGAACTGGCCTTAAGCTGTGAAACTGCATTTGAAAACTTAACAAACCTCACAAGGATTTCCCAAAACAGAAATGAAAACCCTCAAAAATCAAGAGGGTTTAACCATGTCTGTACGTCAGTAAATTCAGGATCCCAATAATTCATTTTAGTATGCATTGTAAGAGACAGCAGGATGCATTTGAAGCCGCTGATGCTTTGGAAATCTTGTACGTAAAATAAAAACGGTACAGTCTCAAAAAGTACCCCCTATTTTGTTCGGGTGGATGGGAACACATATCTTTGCACCACTGCTTGACACTGACCTACTCCAGAAAGAATCTGCCATTCTGTATGGATCTCTGTCTGTCATGGAGGACATTAAGTGAGATTGCAAAAAGCTCAGATATCAGCTGTGTTTGCATTCAAATTCTAAACATTAGATCATCATTATTTTCTGGAAATGTATGGTATGAACAAACATTTTCCACCAAGAAGTACTATTCTAGCCTTAAAAAAGCAGGAACTCTTTGAATGAGAAAATGTATTAACCCGCATTTTTAAACAAGGAGAATAGCTGAATTCTCAGCATGTTATTTTTTGGCATCTTCCTAGAAATGTAATTAACTATTGCCTTCCTATCACTGAACAATGAATTTTATAGTTAAATTTAATTAATCTACTCACTTTTTATTCAATAATGCAAACCAGAAGGGTCAGAATACCACTGCTAAAGGGATCAGAGGAAAATGTAGTTTCAGCTGTTCATTCAGCTTATGAAGAATGTTGAATAAAAAGCCAATGGGGCTCCGTTCCAACCCTGCCCTTAGTCACCTTTATCACATGAGCTGGTGATGTTGGGGCCTAGCACTGAAAAACTGTTTGATGTCTGGAAAAGACTTTTCCCATATGGCTACACTGCCAAATTGCTGGGTGGATTTTTTTCACCTCCCATCAGGCATCCAGGAAGGTCTGGTTGGGGGGAGTGGGGAGTGTGCACTTAATTGTCACAACTTTGGCAGGTTCCAGTGAAGTTGGTGGGTTCAAAAAGGTCTGATGACAAATCACTGTAACTCAATGGGCTGCTTGGGTCTGACCCAGAGTACAACATGACATGGTGATGGGTGTGCCTCTTTGTCTCACACAGCATTGGCTCTGCTTATCTCATAGCTACAGCCTCCAGCATGGGGATTCCTGGGTATGCCTGATGGTGTAGAGAGGGTATTTCTTTCATACTCACCATCAGGTTTGTAGAGCCTGGGGTCTTGGTGCTCAGTTGAAATTGGCACTGGAACAGTCCAGTTGGGTAGTCTGAGGAGTGGGTCCCCATTGGTTAAGGGTTTTTACTAAAGTTACTGCTTCTGCATTTACCAATATTATAGCGAACGTCTCGTCTCCCTTTTAAAACTTTAAATCAATACTTCCTATAGTGCTCTGTTTATAAATTTGCCAGTAACAAATACTACCTGGAGCTCTATATGTATCAGTCCACTGCTACTAGATTGGAAAAGAAAGTTAATCTGACACAGCATAAAAACAAAACAAACAAAAACACCCAAAAAGCAAAAACATTATTGTGCATTTCAAGACTATTGTATAAATATGCTGGATGACACCTCATACCATGCTTTTCAAGCCTATCTACACAGAAACAGAGTTCTACTTTGTTGCCTTCCCACTGTTTCCCTGAATTTCACCTTTCCTTGCCATACTTTAGTCTATATTCTAAAGTCCTCTCCCATGCCTATTCCAGTCATATCACAACTCCTTTGAATCTTTTCCTTGGTTCTTGTCTATATCTAAACCAGGGACTGGCAACCTTTGGCACGCAGCCTGCCAGAGTAAGCACCCCGGCAGGCTGGCGTGGTTTGTTTACCTGCTGCGTCCACAGGTTTGGCCGATCACGGCTCCCACTGGCCACGGTTTGCCGTCCCAGGCCAATGGGGGCGGCGGGAAGTGGTGCGGGCTGAGGGATGTGCTGGCCACTGCTTCCCGCCACCCCCACTGGCCTGGAACAACAAGCAGCGGACAGTGGGAACTGCGATCGGCCAAACCTGCGGATGCAGATAAACAAAGTGGCCCGGCCCACCAGGGTGCTTACCCTGGTGGGCCGCATGCCAAAGGTTGCCATGATCTAAACGATGTAGGGCTTATAAATTCTGCACACCAAAGATACCTAACAGATCTGGGGAACCAGCAGAGGCTATAAACTCTGGAGGACCAGAGAGAATCTTGACTTCAGCAACCCTTCTCGGTGCTGTACAACTTACAAGCTTCACAGGTTACTCAGCCCCAGTAAGACTGTCCACTATTGTGAAGTTATTTTGCCCTGCCTGATGGAATTTATAAACTGAACAAAGAGCTGTCAGAATCTAAATTCCTCTTGCTCCCTGGCAGTGTTCTCACCAGGACAAACATGTTGTTATAAGTTTCATCAAAAGTCCTTGATGAGGACAATGGAATAAACTAAGTTTAGAATTCATACAATAAACTGGCTTTAAGACAAGAAGTTTAAAAAAAAACAAATCAGAAAACCTCCAATTGTTTGAATTATCACATATCACAAATGCCTTGTCTGATTACCATCAAACTGTCCCACATTATTCTCCACTTGCAGTGGAACTTACATGAGCAGTTTCAAATAAAATTATTTTGTTTTGGCAAAGTTAAAGGAGAGTAAAAATCAAACTTGTCCTGAAAAGCAGGCCACAATCAACCACAATCAACCACTGTTGCTCCATCACAATGGGGCTCAGCCCCCTGTGCTGTCAGAATTAGAGTGGGCTTAAGTGCCATAGCTTTCACCTCTGATTTTCATGCTTGGCAGGCAAGGTTTAGGTGACACAGGCCTGGTCTACATTATGAGTTTATTTCGAATTTAGCAGCATTAAACCGAATTGACACTGCACCCATCCACACAATGAAGCCCTTTATTTTGATATAGAGGGCTCGTAATATCGATATCTGTACTCCTCCCCGACGAGGGGAGTAGCGCTGAAATCGGTATTGCCATTTCGAATTAGGGTTAGTGTGGCCGCAATTCGACACTCCGGGACCTATCCCACAGTGCACCATTGTGACCGCTCTGGACAGCAATCTGAACTCGGATGCACTGGCCAGGTAGACAGGAAAAGCCCTGCGAACTTTTGAATTTCATTTCCTGTTTGCCCAGCGTGGAGAGCTGGTCAGCACAGGTGACCATGCAGTCCCAGAATCAAAAAAGAGCTCCAGGATGGACTGTATGGGAGATACTGAATCTGATCTCTGTATGGGGAGATAAATCTGTTCTATCAGAACTCCATTCCAATAGACTAAATGCCAAAACATTTGAAAAAAATCTCCAAGGCTATGATGGACAGAGGCCACAACAGGGACTCAACACAGTGCTGAAACTTAAGGAGCTGAGACAAGCATACCAGAAAGCCAAAGAATGAAATGGACGCTCATGGAGGGAGGGGTGACTGATGACTGTAGCTATCCCACAGTTCCCGCACTCTCCGAAAACCATTTGAATTCTTGGCTGAGTTCCCAAAGCCTGAAGGGTCAAAAACATTGTTGCGGGTGGTTCAGGGTATATGTCATCGCCCCCTTTCCCCCCCGTGAAAGCAAAGGGAAAAAAATCCTCTCTCACTTTTTTTCAATGTCACTGTATGTCTACTGGATGCTGCTGGCAGACGCGATGCTGCAGCGCTACACAGCAGCATTCCCTTCCCTTCCCTTGCCTTGTGGACAGCAGACGGTGCAGTATGATTGCTATCCATCATCGTTTTCCTGTGAGTGCTCCTGGCTAGCCTCGATGATGTCGGCCGGGGGCGCCTGGGCAAAAATGGGAATGACTCCTGGTCATTCTCTTCTTTAAGTTTTGTCTCCTGGAGATTCACTCCTGCTTGGAATATCATAGCAGCTGGAGGCTGCCCTCCCCTCCCCCCTTTGATATCTAATGGAGATTCAGTCCTGCCTGGAATATCATAGCAGCTGGAGGCTGACCTCCCCTCCCCACTTTGATCTCTGCTTGCAGAGGCAATAAAGTCAGTGTTGTTTCAAATTCATGCATTCTTTATTACTTCATCACACAAATGGGGGGATAACTGCCATGGTAGCTCAGGAGGGGTGTGGGAGGAGGGAAGCAAAGGATAGCATTGTTGCAGGGGCACCCCCTAGAATGGCATGCAGCTCATCATTTCTGCAGGATGTCTGGGGCTCTGATCCGGAGCGGCCGTTTGCCTCTCTGGTTCTTTAGTAGGCTTGCCTGATATTCTAGGCAGGACTGACTCTCTCTTTAGACAAAACTTAAAGAAGGGAGTGACCTGGGGAGTCATTCCCATTTTTGTCCATGCACCCCCGGCCGACCTCACCAAGGCCATTCAGGAGCACCCATGACAGCAGCAGATGGTACAATAAAACTGGTAACCATCATTGTCAACTTGCAAAGCAGCAGACGGTACAGTATGGCTGGTAACCGTCTCTGCTAACTTGCAAAAGGCAAGGGGATGCTGCTGTGTAGCGCTGTAGTACCGCGTCTATGAGCAACATACAGTAGACATATCGTGACAATGAAAAAAGGCTGAACGGGCTCCATGGTTGCCGTGCTATGTCATCTGCCCAGGCAATCCAGGGAAAAGGGCGCAAAATGATTGTCTGCCGTTGCTTTCACGGAAGGAGGATTGAGTGACGACATTTACCCAGAATCACCCACGACACTGTTTTTGCCCCATCATGCATTGGGATCTCAACCCAGAATTCCAATGGGCGGGGGAGACTGTGGGAACTATGGGATAGCTATGGGATAGCTACCTACAGTGCAACGCTCCGGAAATCAACGCTAGCCTCGGTACATGGACACACACCGCCGAATTAATGTGCTTAGTGTGGCCGCGTGCACTCGACTTTATACAATCTGTTTCCAAAAACCAGTTTCTGTAAAATCGGAATAATCCCGTAGTGTAGACATACCCCAAGAATATCTTACTATGGTTTTCCTAATGCTTCAATTTCAAAACAAAAACATACTAGATTCCAAATAAAGAAAATGACTTAGCATAGCACAACTAATTCTGCTTTAAGTAACACAATGATATACTTGGAATTCTTGTACAAGAAAAAAATGCATGTAGAAAGATTGGATTTAAGGATGTTTAATCTTATAGCTCAGTTTTCCCTCATTAAAATGGAAAATGTTCCTATTTCTTCATGCAGATGAGGGTGGAGACTTATTTAAATGAGTTCCCCAAGCTCGATGCAACTCATCCCATGAAGTAGGCAAGCTTCTCCTCCTCATCCTCTTAGGACTGGCCAAGGCACTCATGGAATAGGAAAGTTCGAACACACAATCAGTTTACACTGTCTTTTGGCATTCCAAAGAGCCACATAAGTAGAGTTCAGAATAGGGTTATTCCCCACCCCTCACCAAAAGCATCTCTTGTGTGCAAAACTTTTTTTGTTTAATTTAATAATTGTATGAATTAACTTTCTTTTAAAAGTAATAAAATAGATATCTTTGAAAAGGCCTTTCCATGATGACATTCACAATAGAGATAACGCATTTTACTCAAAAAGCTCCAACCAGCCAACCTTCCCCCCCCCGAAAAAAAAACACTCTGAAACAAATCAACCTTAAAAAAATTAAAGTAAATTAATAAAATCTAAAAATGTCAAGAACAAAACCCATATCCCATGAAGAGTTTTTACTACCCAAAGACAGAGACGCCATGAAATCCACTGGAGACTTTGCTAAAGCCACTGATTTTACCTGAAAGGTACCCAGATGGGTATAGAATAAGATACATAAGTCCAATTCAGACACTCATTTTTGAAAACTTAGCTTAAGTTTTAATATGCTCTAAAACTACAGGCTTTTGTGTTTGTTCACTTAAAGCTGCTGCCTCAAGAGTTTTTAGGATGGCAGAACAACTCCGTTTAGATTCATTACCTAAATGATCACACTTAAAGAAAAGCAAAACCCAGAACGCAGTGTCTGTCTTATACTCTCCACTTTTCATTGGCAGAGTAAAATAAAAAATGGTTCACAAAAAGTTAACACAAAACAAAGATCTACATTTTTTCCAACTGCCATTTTAAAATTTAATAGCTAGTGGGTAGAGAAAATTTTATAATCCTCTTCTCTGGGGCTGATTCACTGTTACCTATGCACTTTGTGCAGTCTTTTACAATAGGGAGAATGAATGCAAAATGATGCTAAATGCTACCAAATCCATCACTTTGCACTGGTGTGAATGACTACATAGGGTTCAGGGCAACATAGACTCAGGCCCATTAAGCTCAGAGAGAGCTAAATTTTACTACTACTCCTTTAAGAGTGCAACTTTTTTACCAAATGGTCATATGATCAAATATAATATTCATTTAAATAACGTTGTGCAGGCAAGGATCTAATGTGCTTTACAAATACTACCTGTGAAGTAGGTTAATAGTATTATTCCTATTATACAAACATGGAAATTGAGGCACACAAGGCCAAATCATCAGCTGAAATAAGTGGTCATAATTCCAAGGAGCTACCATGATTTCTACAAATTAAGGATCTGCCCTAAAGGAGTTAAAGGAAAAAAATTCAAATGCGGGTGCTTCAAGTTAGAAACATAAAATCTAAATTATTATTAGATTCTTATAGGTAACTTACACAAAGGAAATTATCCCTGCCCCATAGAGTTTATAATCTAAGACAAACAACGTGCAAAGGGTGGGAGAGAGGGACATAATTTAAATGTGTACATGTTTTGTAAACATTTTGTATACGTTATACAGACTTTTAAAAATTAAGTACACATTAATAACCTGGCAATTCTACTTACATATCCAGTTGTTGGATTTAGGGTATGTCTACAATGCAATTAAAAACCTGCAGCTGGCCTGTGCCAGCTGACTCGGGCTTGTGAGGCTTGGACTAAGGGTCTGTTTAACTCAGTGTAGATGTTCAGGCTCAGGCTGCAGCCCGATCCCGAATGTCTACAAGCCTGAGTCAGCTGGCACCGACCAGCTGGAAGTGTCTAATTGCAGTATAGACATACCCTAAGTTGTCAAACTAAGTACTAAAGCTTGAAAATTTTGGTCTGAAGTAATTTACCTTAGGTCATATTACAGTCATAGGGCTGTGGCAGAATTGAAGTATTGTATGTACGGTGTTGTCACCTAAAGACTGCAGATAGATACTGGGCCCCACTGTGTTAGGTTCTATGTATGTGTACCCCTAGGAGGCAGAGGTTGCGGTTCCCTGTGCTAGGCGCTGTGCTCATTACACTGTACCCTTAGATGAGTTATTAACTGCAGGGATTGAACCCACAACCTCTGGCTCTAAAAGCTAAGAGACTCAGCTCTCTTGGTCAAGGCTACAGCACATTGATCAACCCAGCGTCTACAGGGGGGCCAGAGTGCCATGCTGAGTAAATGGTTATGTACACATATGTAACTAAATAAAATGTAATAAAATAAAATTAACTGTCCCAAAGAGCTTATTGTCTATTGCATGATAAGAGCCAACAGGTGGAGAAAACACATTGTGGAAGGTCAATGTAACAGTGAATCTAGAATATTAAGCAGTTGCCTCAGCTTAATACTTATATGTTTGATTTCAAAATGGATGCTTTGAGCTCTGAATATTTAGAAATAAAATTGTCATTACTGGTATAGTTCTTGAGCAAAAACCAAACTGAGCACACGTGCTGTGTATTGCAAATGGCCCTTGTG
This sequence comes from Mauremys mutica, assembly GCF_020497125.1. Classification (NCBI taxonomy): domain Eukaryota; kingdom Metazoa; phylum Chordata; order Testudines; family Geoemydidae; genus Mauremys; species Mauremys mutica. Next base: position 286,093,780 of record NC_059072.1, on the reverse strand, counting down.
TACAGCTTTGTTTTTATAAAGCTTGTTTATATAAACTATATAATACTCTAATAGTATTAAAACACATACATTATATATATATATACACACACATGCAAATATAAAATATAGGCATGTTAATACTATTAGAGCATTTCCATGACCCTGCTAATTCAGGACTGTTCTTTGCAATACAGCTTTGTTTATATGTATGTAGGACCTACAGAAAAAGATGCAATTTAAAAAGAACCTAGTCAGAGATGGGAAGATTGAGTTTAAAACTAACCATGCATAAACAGGAGGATGACATCAAAGTTTCCTGGTATGAATAATTTAAACTAGTTGATAATATTGCTTTTACTTATCCTTATCTTGCCTAGTCACACTAAGGTATTATTATTAAGGTATTATATACTAATTGGGCTGTGACATCATTCTGTTACAGCAACAGAAAAGAACATATGCCACAATTACAACATATCTTTGGCAACAGCTCAGACTTGGAGATGGGAGAAGTGGTTTAGAAGGAAAAGCGATCATCTTCCAAATAGCATTAATTTTTAAACACAAGTTTAACAGTGAACACAAATACATTTCATTTTCAAATTACTTATGTTTAAATAATGTATTTCTGAAGACTGAGTAAGCATTAAAGTTAGTTGTTAATTCCACCTCCATTCCCAAGACTCACAGAAGAAGTACCAAAGGACTTCTCCACTAGCACTGAAGAAAGGCTGGTGACTACTTCCTTCCAAAGCCAATGTTACTTAGACCATGGGTAGTTTGGCAGATGAAAGATGAAAGTGATACATTTCTTGAATGTGAAGACTCATTCTCTTTGGCATTACTAAGGTCATATCTAAACTAGCAAGCTTACAGTGGCATACCTGTACTGATGCAGCTGTGCCGCTGTAAGATCGCTCGTGTAGCTGCTCTATGCTGACTGGAGAGAGCTCTTCTGTCGATATACTTAAGCCACCCCCGATGAGCAATGGTAGTTATGTCAGTGGGAGAACTTGTCCGCTGACATAGCACTGTCCACACTGGCGCTTCTCTCACTGTATCTATGTGGCTCAGAGGGGTGGGTTTTTCACACCCCTGACTGACATAAGTTATATACTGAGAAAAGTGCTAGTGTAGTCATAGCCTAACTCTACCTGCTGTCATTGATCCTTTCCTCAAACCTGAATCAATAACGTATTTAAAAAGCTAGATGTTCAGCACAGATGTATAATTTATATTTTAACAGTATTATTAAATTGCTCCATTAAAGGGAGAAACTGAGAGAAATTCAATGCATGGCACAGTAATTTATAGGTAGGGTACAAGGTAATACTTCAAGAGAAACAAGAACTTTAAAAAGGCATAAAACAATAATGGTGTTTGGCCTAGTCTAGAATATTGCTTATGTACAGTACACAAAGCATATTTATAATATATTTCTGGACCCTGTACCTATACTTCAGTTTCAGGATAAAAGATAAAAACTTATAAATAAATGGCAGAAAATATCATAGAATCATACCAATTACTTCAGTAGGTCTATTTGCGTAAGTAAGTACTACTGGAGGGGTCGGCAACCTCTGGCATGCGGCTCGCCAGAGTAAGCACCATGGCAGGCCGGGCCAGTGTGTTTACCTGCCACGTCCACAGGTTTGGCCGATCGCAGCTCCCACTGGCCGTGGTTCGCCATCCCAGGCCAATGAGGATGGCGGGAAGCCATGGCCAACACATCCCTCGGCCCGCACTGCTTCCCACAGTCCCCATTGGCCTGGGATGGCGAACCGCGGCCAGTGGGAGCTGTGATCAGCCAAACCTGCTGATGTGGCAGGTAAACAAACTGGCCCGACCCTCCAGGGTGCTTATCTTGGCGAGTCGTGTGCCAGGGGTTGCTGACCCCTATACTACTGACATGAATGAAAGCTGCAAAGCTGGACAGTTAGATCTTTTAATATTTTCTCATTACTCAATGCCTCCAGCTTCTGATCACTTTTGTTGTTCTTTTCTGAACTTCCTCCAACCTGTCTATATCTGTCTGGTACTGCAGTGCCCATAAATGACAATAATATTCAATGTGAAGTTTTAGTTGTGCTATATAGAGGGAGAACAATTACTTCTTGCTCTATTTTGTAATGACTCTGTAGGTAGTCCAAAACTTTGTGTTGGGTTTTTTTGGACCACTGGAAACTCATGTGTTCCAGTCTATTTCCACCTCAACATCTCTTTCAGCATTACTGCTTTCCAAGTTTCTCTTTCCAATTATATATAGATATGTTTCAATTTATTTTCCACCAGGTGTATTCATTTTTTCAAGCTTAATCTGAGCCTATTATTTACTGCCCTTAATTCTAAACTCTCCAAGTTCCTTTTTATTTTTCAGACCTTAATGATATTTGCAAAACCACACAATTTAGAACATTTTTGAATCTCAAAATGTTCTTTATCTTCTGTGAAAGATAAATAAATTTGCAATAAATATGTTAGACAGTAGTGGACCTAATGTTGATCCTTGGGGCACCTCACCAGAACCTTCCACAGTATCATACAGTGTTATTTATTGTTACCTTTATTTGAAATGTCCAGATATTTTTCAGTCCATATGAAAATGTTCCTAGACCAACCAATGCAAATTAATTCTGATGGCAAGACTTCATGATGCCTGCGTATCAAGTGGCATACTGAACTCCAAATAGTTTGCATCCACTACGTACAGGCAGGGCTGGTTGCAGCACCTACCATAAAGGTTGTTCAACATTTCCCATTATATTAGTATTTATTATTTGTGTTACTGTAACACCTAGAAGCTCCAGTCCTGGACCAGGACCCCATTAGATGAGGCTGAAATTTTCTAGGCTGCATTGTCTGCCTCTGGCTGAATTTTATGGGAAAATTTCATCCAAAAATATCTTGCTCTGTCTGTTAAAAAATTCTGGAAACCTTTACTTTGAGAAGCTCTGGCACTTCCATGATTTGGAGCAGGGACTTGACATTTGGCAGAATGATAGCCTTTGTGTCAAGCATGTGCCCTGAGACCTCCCCATGAAAATCTGCCCAGTTCTGGGAAACAAGCAATATCTTGTGATTGAGCTACACAGAATAGTTTTTAAAAACTCTGTTGTATTTCATATAATGCAACCAATTCATTGTGTGACCTGAGAAAAGTCTCTTTGTCTCAGTTTTCATTCAGTAAAACAATATCAATAATATTCATCTACATTAAACATTATATGATTAATCCCCTTGAGTCTCCTTTTATGTAGGTAAAGACATATTAGCCCCATTTCACAGCTGGGAAATCTGAGGCAAAGAATTTTAAGGAGTTTTCCCAAGACCACAAAGCGGATAAGTGTCAGAGCCAGAATCAGAACTCCTCAGTTCTTTGTTCTATGCTCTTATCATAAGACCATGCTTCTATTCTCTATTTTTTCCAGATTTCTTTTTGAATAGTCAGTTCAATAAATACAATCTAAAACAAAAAATCAATCAAAACTCATTATACATATTTTAATTTTAGAATCTGATTCTACATAATTGTAATCTAATTTTGATTGTATGCAAATATCACATTTATAATCTATGGTAGTCAGCAGTGAGTTCTTGTTTCTTAGCATTTTCACTGCAAACTATAATATTCAGCTAAGCAACTGAACTAAAATTATCCTAAATATACATGTTTTAAAGTATATGTTTAAAATATCCATTTATATTACTGGGTGTGTTACAACAGAGAGGACTAAAGCGGTTTGGGTCATTTATTTGTTTCTTTTCCTTAGAACAGAGTAGCACGGAACTCAAATAATCACCATAATGCTAGTCATGGATGAATTTTGTTTCAGAGGCTTGCTTTTAAGACAGGAAACATCACTTTAAAAGAAGCTCCTCTTAATATCAACAACGGTTCAACAACTTCTCATTTCCTAACCCTACCTTAGCCCATTGACCAGCTTCAAAGTAAATCAGATTTCCTAAAATTTATTTAAACTTCTCCAAAGAACTTTTCAATAACAGAGCTTTACACATAAATAACAGATAGTTGTCCAAAATTATAAGGGATATAAGATGATTGTCTGATTGCATTCTGTGGCATGCAAGTGTTAATTTAGTAGTTGGTTCTTTTATACTCCTCCATGGTAACATGCCAGACGACTGCTTAGCTCCTGATCCAAAGCACATTGAAGATGGAAAAGGCTTTGGATCAGACCCACACACATCTTCTGCAAACATGGGGATATTGAAAGAAAAAGAGTTTATACTTTGTTTGCTTTTGATCTTCAATAAATATTCTATAAAATATTTATTTAGTTATTTAACAAAATATTTGACAAATAGATCCTATATTCTGAGAAGTGTATATATTATATATATATACATATACTGCCCATGTATAGTGCTAGGGCACAATGAAATACAGGTAAGTACTTTTGCTTGCATGATTAGTATCTTGAGCTATTTACTAACTACTGCACATAGAAGAGAAGTTCTGCAGCTTTACTGCAGTCATTCACCACACCCTAACCAAAATACTTTGTAGTATCATGTAATAGGTCAGAGAAAACGGGGCTTTTTATTCAGTGTTTATGCCATTTCTAGGAAACTAGGGCCAGATGGTCACAAGAGCCAAAGTTCCCACATATGCATCAGCTGCAGCTCCCATTAAGGGCCCTAAATGCGAGCAGCTGAACTCTTTCAAAAATTTGGCCGTTAAATGTTTAAGGAACATTCAAGTGTCAGATGTAAGAGTTGGTCCAAACTTGCAGCTCTGCTGCTTTACTTACCTGTCTTGAGAGGTACTATGTTATGCTAAAAGCTTTGATATGTTTGTTTAGTCCTCTTGAATATAATGTAGCTTCAAAAGAAGCAGAAAAGGCCAGTAAGTTTTATTATTATTTTAATTCATTATTATTATACGGACAAAAAAATCAAGACAAGCACATCAAATAGATCTGTCTCTGGACAGATTTAAGGGTGATTCCCCTGGGATACAGCTACTGCTAGTCTTGTTGGCATGTGGTTCCTGTTCCTAAGCTACTTTGCAGCACTAATTAGTATAGGCACATCAGACTATATTACATATTAAATGGAAGAATTCATGCTTAGTTCTCCCCCCACTCTGAGCTAAAAATAATATCTTTAGTTTTAGTATATATGTAACTTGGAAGTCTGAATGTGATCAAACTAAAAGCTGTGGATTACAGCTGTTTTACAAATGATTTGCTGTCTCATGAATTTGATTCAATAAGTCGAGCTCTTTACATTCTAACGAAACAGAGTAAGACTGCTGCTGACAAAAATAGCAGGCAAGGCTATGACTCCCCAGTGTTGCCACCTGAGGCAGGGCCACATGCAGATTGTGTCTATTAGGTCTTGCATGCATTTGAGAATTCTGATGTGATAATCACCCTTTGTTCCTTCTATCTTTCCGGTAACACACCTCACAACCATACACAAATGTGTTCCCAATGGTGCACAGGTGTTATGACTGTTTCGATTACACTTGATTTCAAACCAGACTAATCACCATCTCCCTCCCTGTAAATTTCCATCAGCACAACAACAATGTGGCTAGGAATTGCTTCCCAATGGTGCAAATAGTCCTCCTAATATCATTCCACAGCATTGCTTGCTGCTTAGATGGTTCATCTGGTCTACTTTCTGCACTCCACTCCACAGGGGCAAATTCAATAGGTGCCGCTTATCTGCACAAACAGTGGTGGGCACAGTGAGGAGCTCATTTGTGTTATTTCCCAAGCAATCTATTTAGGAACACAGGAACTGCCATACCAGCAAAGAACGGTGGTACATTATTTAGTATTCTGTCTCCAGCAGTGACCAGTACCAGATGTTTCAGAGAAAGGTCAAAGTAACCACAAAATGGACAATTATGGTATAATCTCACTGTAGGGGAAATTTCATCCTAATCCCATTAGTTAAAAGTTGTCTTTTACCCTGAGGCATGGAGGGTTTGTCTCTTCCTAACTTGAGGATTTAAAAAAAAAATGTAACTGTGGATGCTCTCATTCATATGAATATCATATCTTCTTGCATCCTGGCAAGCTCTTGGCTTCAATAACATGTAGCAATGAATTTCAGAGACTAATTGTGCATTGTTGAACAAAAGAAGTATTTTCTTCTATTTGTTTTAGTTTTGCTGCCTTTCACTTTCCTTTAATATCCCCTTATTACTGTAGTATGAGAAAAAGAAAACATGAATACTCTATCTAGCTTTCATTATTTTGTACATCTCTATCACATCCCTTCTTACTCATCTCCCCTCTCACTAAACAATACTGATCTTCTCCCTGTCTCTTCAGAACGAAGCCTTTTCATTTCTCCAATCATTTTCATCACCCATCTCTATATCTTTTATGAGATACAATGGTCAGAATTGATTGCAGCATAGCCGTTGTTATTTTTGTCTTCAAAAATTTTCAGTACTATGTTCAGCAGCTACTGATTTTGTAACCCATGCTTGAAGTGTGGCTCTCTGTCCTCCTCTAATGGCTGGATTAAACAGCTTTATATGAATCTACTGTTGACTTCAAGCTAACAGACCTGGGTCTCTGAGCCTTTATTGTTTGAGCTAATACTTCTAAAGCCAAGTAGATGGGGTTCATTCCTCACTTCTGACAATCCAACAAGAGACCACAACTTCATACTGTTTCAGGCGGTAGCATGTCTCAGGGGTCACCTCCCTAAGAGTGTAGTTCCAACTGGACTGAAGCAGATGTGCTGGTGAACGTGAGCCTGATCCTGCTTCTACTGAAGCCAGTGGATAAATTCCCATTTTCCTCAATGCATACAAGATGAGGGCCCATCTGAGGAAAGGAGGAGGTCTAGACCCAACTGAATTCAGTCAGAAGGAACACTTGAGTATAACCAAGTGACGGAGTGTCTAGCTGAAATGGAGTGACAAGCTGTGAAAAGATTGTTTGTAATCCCTAACAAGACCTTAAGTAGAATGGTTCATAGTTTATATATACTCTGGTGGTCTTCGCAGACAGAAGATGTACATCATCATATTACATGGTAACAAGGTATTTGAAATACAAAGGCCTTTTCTTGGATTTCAAGAAGTGATTCTAAAAAAAACGTATTCCAGCTCAAATCAAAATGATTTTGCAGCTTTAAACTGTAATTTATATTCAACTAATAACTAATCCAGTTCCTGCATGGAATATAATAGATAGCTTTATATTAGAATGTGATGGTGGGTTTATCAAAATTCTCCTTCCTTCCTTATTAATAAAATGACTTTCCCACATAGAAAGTAGAGCAATGGTGCCATTTTATTGGCCAAGGTTTATAACTTAGCTGGACATTACTATTTTATTAAATTTAAAATCAATTAACATTCATATAAAAATGTCATTATCTGGACTCTACAAATCGAGTAACCAAATTCAGTGCTAGCCTAAGTGGATGCAACTCTAGTAAAGTAAATGGAAATGCACCATCCTTGGTTAGTAGTCAATTTTGCACAGTGGAGTCTAACTTCATGAAGTGAGAGCGTAACATTTTCTATAATTTGCTTATATTCTTAAGACCATATTCTCCAGGCTACCTGAGCTCAATGAAAGATCGAAGTGGGTGGTGATACGGGGGTGGGGGGAAACGCCTAAAAAGCTGTTCTAATGTTTGCTACTGTCCTTGGTCCCCGGGGTTATCAGCCAAGTGTAGGTGTGTCACTGACACATCCCCTGCAACGTGTGCTGAGAGAGGCATTACCAAGACATTGTGGTGGCTCAGTGCCATGTGATGATTCCCTACACAGGGAATGGATCTTCAAATACACCTCTACCCCGATATAACGCAACCCGATATAACACGAATTCGGATAGAACGCGGTAAATAAAGGACAGCGTTATATCGGGGTAGAGGTGTAGTTGGTTAAGACAAAACTGCTTTGCACTCCCTAATAAAAAGCTGTTCTAAGAGAACTGACAGCTGAAATACACCTCTACCCCGATATAACACTGTCCTTGGGAACCAAAAAATCTTACCGCGTTATAGGTGAAACCGCATTATATTGAACTTGCTTTGATCCGCTGGAGTGCGCAGCCCTCCCCCCCACCCTCCGGAGCAGTGCTTTATCGCATTATATCCGAATTTGTGTTATTCGGGTCACGTTATATCGGGATAGAGGTGTAGTGAGACAGTTTGAAATTGTCAAAGATTACTGCACATATGAAATCTGGTGATGAATGGTTAGATTTTTGTCTCATAGGGAGTGCAAAAAAAGGAAGATTATTTGTTTAAACCAAACTTTGCACTTTACACTAATCACCCAGGACTGAAAATGTTGTATGGAAGCATTTTATAAGATATATAAACTTTAATTTGAAACAAAAAGCAACTTGCATAACATAAGACATACATTTAGGAGAAACCACAAATTTGGTATGTAAAACATAACTTGTGCTTTGCTTTCAGTTTACTTGTCTTCAAAGGGTTCACAGTGTATGTAACCATACTAATACTGTGATCATGGAAATACTGATTATACACTCAAAGCATGACATCTGCAATCACATCACATCATTCTAAAGGAACAGAATGATTGTCAAAAAGCGACGTGTTTATCATTGTGAGACTAAGCCAGTTATCCACTTTATATGGGTTCACTCTATAGCTCTTCAAAGATATAGAATATGTCTCAAGAAATAAATGCAGGGCTTGCTATAGCAATCGTATATCAAAATGACAACAAATATGGTAACAGGTTCTTCTTGAAATAGTGCTGTTAAGTTCAATAAGCCTGTTGCTTGAAAGATTATGAATGATGTGAGATTTTTCCAGTATAGCCCTTTCCATATTAGTCCTTTCTAGTAAAAGAGCTAGCTCAGCTATTCTCAGACAGTGGGCCATAGCTCTTTGGGGAGAGGTGTCTGTGACAATTGTTCTGGGGTCTGCAGATAACAAGTTCTTATGCGGCAAAAAGGGCTAATGTGACCCTTGGATGTATAAACTGGGGAGTAGTGAGTAGAGTAGGGAGTGATTTTACTTTTGTATATGGCAGGGATTGGCAACCTTTGGCATGCAGCCCGTCAGGGAAATCTGCTGGCAGGCTGGGATGGTTTGTTTACCTGCAGCATCGGCAGGTTCAGCTGATCGCAGTTCCCACTGGCTGTGGTTCACCGTTCCAGGCCAATGGGGGCTGAGGGAAGCAGCGCGGGCCGAGGGATGTGCTGGCCACTGCTTCCCACAGCCCCCATTGGCATGGAACAGCAAGCTGCGGACAGTGGGAACTGCAATCGGCCGAACCTGCGGACGCTGCAGGTAAACAAACTGTCCCGGCCCGCCAGCGGATTTCCCTGACGGGCCGCGTGCCAAAGGTTGCCAATCCCTGGTATATGGCATTCACGAGACCAATACTGGAGTCCTGCATACAGTTCTGGTGTCTGCATTTTAAGAAAGGATCTTGAAAAATAGGAGATAGTGCAGGAAAGAGCCACAGATATTACTCAAGGGCTGAAGAAAATGCCTTACGGTGAGAGACAAAGAGCTCAATCTGTGTAGTTTATGACAAGGAATATTGAGAGGTGACTTGATTACAGTGTAAAAGCAACTTCACAGAGAGAAAACACCAGGTATTAAAGGGCTCTTTAATGTAGCAGAGAAAGGCTTCAGAAGAACCAATGCATAGAAGTGTAAGCCAGACAAATTCAAATTAGAAAATCAGACACAAATTTTTAAAAGCGAGGATGAACAAGTAAGAACACAAAAGCCTAAAAGTCTTTATATGTCTGTGTTGTTTATCTGTTCAAAGTGCCATGAAACGATGGTCCGTTACTATTATTTATTATCTATGAAATCAACAGGGGCCAAAAAAAATGGCTGAATAGAAAAGTGGCTAGTTTGAGAGCCACTTGACTCATGTCTTTCTACAAGATGGGTCAATATGCTTCTGGATTATTGTTGTGAGGTTTGAGAGAAGCCTTCAGTTTAAAATAATCTCATGTGGGATGCTCACAAATAAACAAGATAAAATATGACATCTGAAGCCAGTTGACCGTAATTGATGGAACTGTGCATATGAAACAAATCAGACAGAAAATACACCACTACCTCGATAGAACGCTGTCCTCGGGAGCCAAAAAATCTTACCGCGTTATAGGTGAAACCGCGTTATATTGAACTTGCTTTGATCCACCAGAATGCGCAGTGCCCCCTCACCCCGAGCACTGCTTTACCACGTTATATCCGAATTCCTGTTATATCGGGACACGTTATATCGAGGTAGAGGTGTATACTGATGAGGAAAGGGATATAGCTGTCAATGTATTTATTTTCATAAATCAAAATAAATAAAATAGAAATAAAGGTTCCTGTCCCAGACTCTAAGCAGTTTTGGCAATTATTTAACACAAAGCACAAATATGACAACAAATCATCCACAAGTTTTGCCATACACTGGCTGTAACTAGCCAACTAGTAAGAAAAAACCCACACACTCTACCCTCAAACAACAACCCTTCTTCAAAAGGCCTGGTACAAAAGATGGGTTTTGCAAGGTTTTCTGAAGGTGAACAAGCTATTTCCAACACAAATAGAGGTGAGATCCAAAGCTGATGGGCTCTCACTGAGAATGCCCTACCAGCAGCCTCCCCTCTCACACACAGAGAGCTCCAGTGGCTCTGCTTACAGCTCTGGCTTTATGGAACAGAGAGAAAAAAAGACTATCACTGTGGTAGGTTTTATAGATAACGTATGTTCTACCTGGAAACCTACAAGCAACCAACACAAATCACAGAACCCTTGTGTCATTTACTTGCAGTGAGATACCGCATTGAACACATAAGCTGTCATATTCTGCATCAGTCTCCAAAAGGATTCAAAGTATAGGCCCATGTATAAAGCACACTGAAGTGGACTAATCTTGAGCCATCAAAGGCATACATGATGGAATCGAAGTCAGCATCACAAAAGAAATAGCCACAGTCTCCCAGCCACACGTAAAATAAGAAAGGCATCCTTGCTACTGCTGAAACCTGATCATCCAGCAACAACTGGGTTCTAACTCACCTAACTCATAAGCTGCACCACACATAACAAATGAGAAGGGGGCAAACACTCTCAGTCAGGGGGACAGGCATAGTCTTTGCCACATCTTTTGGTTGCTTTCCTAAAGCCGCTAACATCACCACCACTTTGTTTGGATTAAGTTTCAGGCAACAGTGCAGAAAAGCAACTCAGAATATGGGTTTAGTAAAAATAGAAGAGAAGGAAGGGGAAATTGCATGATCCTATCATTTCAAAGAGAGTAAGAATATACACCAAAGGAAGGAATAGTAATTTAACAAGGCACTACTTAGGAGCTTTTACAAGGCTCTAGAGTTAGAGCATATCAGGAATGCTGAATTTTAGCTTTAACTTGCTTTTTGCAGGAAAGATATATGGAGGTTACTTTGTAACCCTAAGAGCACCCCAATCCCAGATGGCAAAGGGGTTTTTTGTATGTAACAGTAAAACTCAGCTGACCTGACCAGCTCAAGACACCTCACACACTGTTGTTATATTCATAGGTGGCAGGTTATATATGTTTGCGGTGCTCGAGCACCAGGAATATTCAGGGCTGGGGGCCCTGCTCCAGCAATATTTGGACCTGGGTCTCTCCCCCGGCCCTGTCTGGATCGGGCCCCGGCCCCCGCGGGCCTCCCCCCCCCCGCCCCGCCGCATCCCTGCCTGCTTCTGCTGCTGGAGTAGAAGGGCTCCTGGCAGAACTGCTGTCTGCTGCCCCAGGGTCCTAGTGCCTTCCATCCCCTACTGGCAAGGCAGGCTGCCCTTACCCTGCCCTTCCGCCCTCGCCCTGAGCCTCTCCAATGCCCCAAACCCCTCAGCCCCCCACACACTAATCCCTCAGCCCTGAGCCCCCCCACATCATGAACCCCTCATCCACAGCCCTCACCCCACACCTCAACCCTCTGCCCCAGCCCTGATCCCCCCCATCATGAACCCCTCATCCTCAGCCCCAACCCTCATCCCCCTGCACCCTGATCCTCTGCCCCAGCCCTGAGCCCCCCCCACAGCCCTCACCCCACACCTCAACCCTCTGCCCCAGCCCTGAGCCCCCCCATCATGAACCCCTCATCCTCAGCCCCAACCCTCATTCCCCTGCACCCTGATCTTCTGCCCCAGCCCTGAGCCCCCCCACGTCATGAATCCCTCATCCTCAGCCCCACAGCCCTCACCTCTGCACTCCCTCCTATCCCCAAACTCCCTCCCAGAGTGTGCACCACCTCCCTTTTCCCACACACCCCTTCCCACCCTCAAACTCCCTCCCAGAGCCTGCACCCCTCACCCCTTCCTATGCCCCCACCCCCAGCCCAGAGCCTGCACCCAGCACCCAAACTCCATCCCAAAGTCTGCACCCCTCACCCCCCCCTGCACACCCACCCCCTGCCCCAGCCCGGAGCCTGCACCCAGCACCCAAACTCCATCCCAAAGCCTGCACCCCTCCTGCACCCTAATCCCCAGCCCAGGACCTGCACCCCAGACCTCCCTCCCCAAACCCCTCCCAGAGCCTTAGGCAGGTGGGGGCGGAGTTGGGGGGGCGGGTTCTGGGCACCACCAAAATTTCTACAAACTTGCCACCCATGGTCATATTTATTTAAAAGGAGTCTTGTAATGCATTATCTAAAATGGTAGGTCTAAGGTTATTAATATATCTGTGAAATGTACGTAACAATTCTGTATGTGAAATTAGGGATATTCTCTGATATGTTTTTGAGAGGGTAAAAAAGGGAGGCAAAACAGTTTTTTTTCCAGACAAAGAGGAAGACAAACACCAAGCAAACCAAGCCAGGTGTAACCATAGACAAGGACAATAGGCTATTCATTTGCATCAGAGATTACAGGAAGATCACTTGCACTGTAAAATCATAGGAGACTGCAACATTAACATGGCATCAGCTCCCTGGTGGACACAGCAAGCTGAGCTGAGCTGAGCCAAGCCCCCAGGAGGGCTTCCTGACTTTGAAGTCAAAGACAAACTTTGGGACTATGAGGAATTGTTAAAAAAATGTTGAGGGATCCATTTCCCAAGGGAACAAAGAAACCAGCACTTTGCTTCTGTGAGGATTGGATCCTGGCTGGAACAGCCAGTCATGCCAGAAAATGCTACCAACTATGTGTAAGAAACTACACTGGGTAAGCAGCAAAGAATCCTGTGGCACCTTATAGACTAACAGACGTTTTGCAGCATGAGCTTTCGTGGGTGAATACCCACTTCTTCGGATGCAAGATATTACACTGGGTAATATCTCTTGCTCAGAATTAAATTTTAGACACTAGAAACCGTGTTATTTTTGTTTTATTTGTAACTCCTTCATTTTGCTATCTCTCTTGCTTGAAATCACTTAAATCTATGTTCTGTGTTAATAAACTTATTCTTAGTTTTACTACAAACCACCTCAGTGCCATGTATTAAGGTGGAGGATATACTCCAAGGAGAGCTAGCAGAATGTAGTACGAACTGTCTTTTTGGAAGCAGAGAACTTGGTGTCACTTGTAAGAGTGAGATGATTTTAGGGAGACTTGGGACTGGCAGTGTTGTTGGGGTTACTGTGCAAACAGTAACTGGACTGGTAACTGAACTAATTTGCCCCCATCAATGAAGGCTTGGAATTGAACCCTGTCATCCTGAGGGAATTTGTCCTTGAAGTCTAAAAATTTGTCATTGTTGATAAAATCATATTTTGCTAATAGGGCCTGGTAGTTAGCAATTCTAAACTGAAGATGTGACAAAGAAAAAAAACTTTTCTCCCTAGGAGATCAAGGTGATTGGTATTCTTGTCTGAATGAATTGCCTTGGTATGTTGCATTCTAGGGGCAAGTCTACACTACAGTTACCCACTTTGTTGAGAAATGGAAGCTATGTTGGCTGGAGAGTATCTCCCACGACATAGCCCGGATGTGGATGACGCAACACTTGTGTTGTTGGGGGGTGGGCTTTTTCACACTCTGAGCGATAGAAGTTATCTTGACTTAGGCTTTAGTGTAGACCTGATCTAGATCGCTAAGTGGCTGCTTGTACCACCAAGAAGTTGGGTGCTCGGTGAGAAAACAGGAATTCCACACTTTTGGCTGGAACAAAGTAACACTTCTCAGACTTTTTAGGTGTGGGAGCACAAGAAGCAGAAGTATGTCAAAACACCCTGGCTGAGTCCATGATGGCTTTGTGAACTGGGAGGGCCATCTGACTGGTACCTGAAGGTTGCAAGATGTCCAGCAGGCTATGGCTGTGTCTCTTTGACCTATTTGAACTGGATCTACAGCTCAGCTGCTACTCTCTGTAGGAGATTTTGATATTGCCTGTGGAGGTGGAGATAATGAAGCTGGAGCAATCCCCTCATCTGGAGAGCAGGATGAGGCAATCATCAGGACCATTGGATCTGGTTCAGCTTCTTCTTCCTCAGACTCCAATGGAGCCACTTTGTTAGGAAAAGGCAAACAAGTTCATGCAAAGGGGGGGGGGGAATCTAGTGAAATGATACCAGCTGCCCCAGTACTGACAGCACACAGGGTCATCTGGCTGGGGAGGACACCAAGGCATTGGGCACTACTGGTTCCCTAGGAGGACATAACAGGATGGAGGATGGAATCCAGGTCTTCTAGAGCTTCTATTTGGACTCTCCTCCCTATGTGAGGGTGACGGTTCATCTGGAACCTCAGACTTATCTGACAAGGCAGTCTCCTGTTTGACTGGTGGAGCCACCATGGATGAGTGCTCTGGTTTGTGGAGGGAATAGGAAATGGCCCGGTGTCCTCAAAATAGATTCTTCCTCCGGTGTGTTGATGTTCCTGAATAGAGCTGGACCAGGGAGGAGAGGAGATTGAAGATAGGGTAGTGTGAAGGTCTCTGGAGAGAGGTATGTCTCATCTCACACCATCCTGGAATGTACCAGTGAACGGACTTTTGGATCCAATGCTTCTCTAGTCTTAAAGAACAACAGGTCCCTTTGAGAATGGATAGGTACTAGCGCAGAACTCCAGACTAGACTCATAGACTGTGCTGGGTGGGTTATGAATCAGAACCACGGTAAATACTGATGGATCCATACTCTTTCACAGCACACTCTCATGGTGAGGAGGTTTAAGCAGGCCTAAGTCCTTAGGAATTGCACAGGAGGACTCACCCTGACTTGGACTAATCGGGGAGGGATCTTTCTTCAGGGAGTAAATTTTGATGAGGATCCAGTCCTTGTGTTTGTAAGTGTCTCTCTTATTCTCATGAGAAGCCCTGGGAAAGAAATCTTTAGGCTCAAATGTTGTAGCCTTGGCTCCTGACCTTGTGCTCAGAAAGGCTCTGCCCATTGACTCAACTCATTGTATGGGGGGCTCTCCCCAGCCCAGATCCAATCAGGATCTCATGGCATTTTCCATGAGATGTTTTCTCAACTGGAGCTCTCGACCCTTCTGGATTCAGGAAGGGAAGGAATTGCAGATGCTGCACTTTGCAGAGATGTGAGCCTCTCCAGGGCATTACAAGGCAGCACTGGTGTTCATCATTCACTGCAAAGGAACGGGGGCAGCAGATGCAGTTCTTAAACTCTGGGCATAGTCCTTGTCTGCAGGGGAAAAATTCCCCAAGTCAGGAAAAAAATAGCTAAGCCATACTAACTATGCAATATACTAGAACTATCAATACTAAGAACTATTTACAATATATTAGAGGTTAAGCTGAAGAAACATGGAGAGAGCTGTGGACACAGAAGATTCCAATGCATGCCAGGCGGTGGCAAAAAGGAAGTGAGAGGTATTGGTCCACATCGCCCTTTATACTCCTGGTTTGGAGCACAAGGAGAAGAACTGTGCATGTGTGGACCGGTGGATGCTACATTTTTGAAATCTCTAGACTCAGGCATATGGTGTGCATGTGTACCCATGTATGGAATACACATAAGGACTAGTACTCAAAGAATAGAGTCTTTAGGGAAACCAGGAGATTAGCAAGCATTAAGAATATTTACAACCAACGGCCAGGGAAGTAGTTTGTTTATTCACAATGGAAAGTTTTGGCCAACATAATGAAAGTATTTAAAGTTATGAATTACTTTGATATTGTGGAATAAGATACACTGTTTACATTAACGACAGATGCTTTAATAAGCGAGAAAATAACAGTACATAGGGAATTCAGGCAAAACTATTTCACTCTGAGTAATAAACCTATAGAATAACTTGCCAAGTATTGTATTCTATTCTGTTTTTATGTCTCACACATCACTGTGGACTCTCAGAGCCTTCCAAAAGTGCATTTAATATGAACAACAAAAAAACTGAGAAGAAAAACAATATTGGCATGTCTATGAAGTGAGCAGAGTGGATAATATAATAATTCACAAAAATGGGATTGAGTGCAATGCAAAGGAGAAATGTATTGAGTCAATTCCTTATTTATGCATTATATTACATACATATTAAGGGCCAAATTCTGTTTTTAGTTACTTGTGCTTAAATTCATGCCACGCTAAAACAAAAATTGATAGCAGAATATGTCCCTAAGAAAGTATCACCAAAACTTTATGGACATTCTGGTGGTGTGTGTGTGTTTTCTTATTTAAGAGATTGTTACAGCTAATATACTTACATGTTGCTTGCAGAGCTGCCCATGACATTATGAAAAAGTGAAGTTCTATACAGGAAAAATCTTCAAAAATGTTTAAATATGAAATTTAACAAAATATCCTTAGTCCATAAAACACTATGGTTTTGCTCAATAACCACTATTCATTTTAAATTGCAACATTAGAAAGATTATCTGATCCATCTTTAATCCATGCAAAGTATGGCTAGACTCTACAACGATGGGGGCCCTGTAATTGTGTGTGATAAGACCAAACTAGTTAGCCTGGTTTTCTGTATGTTTTGTGAATGCTCTGCCACAAAATGATCTCATGCTGTGTTTTGCCATTTAATTATGCTATGATCCATTGTTTAGTAATTGTTACTTACTGTACACTCAGTAAGATTATTTGCCCCAAAAGCCTTTGTGGTACCACACTATAATTTTTAGTTTATTCATTCATTTCCATATACTGTTCGCACTTGAAATATTAACTTCAGAGGTTCTTGCAGGATTTTAGCAATTCTACTGAAACCATTAACAGTGAACTATGTACATAAGTGTTGATTCTGTCATAGATTTTCTAGTGGAGAGTTCAAGTAGGACATTGTGCTCTCGACTATAGCTTCTCCCCTCCCTCGCTCCCCCCGCTTCAGAATGACTGGGTGGTGTTTTGCTCTCTTCATCCTCACCCTACATCATGATGCAGCAACCAATGAATCATAATATGGCCCCCTGTCTGGAGCTACCTCATCCCTGGTCAGAGGGGTCTGCCACTTTATCACGGCAATGATTAACTCCATCTCCTCTTTCTCTTGACACCAGCTGCTTTTTGCAGGGTGAGGGAAGCAGCAAATGCTTAATATGGGAGAAAACTAATGACTCAGTATTTGGCAGTTACAATAAGCACAGTACTTATTTTGAATGATGAGTCACTACTTTTCATCCCTGCCACATAGTGCTGGTACGTTCACTTTGCAGAAAATCTCTTTTCCAGATGGCACTGGTGGCAGAACAAACATCCTTTTTGCTAGAATCAAGTCAAGAGATTATTACAACTAAACTTGAAAATATTATGATAGAGGTGGGTGGCTCATGGTCATCCATGGGTGCAGAGTATTCATATAATAAGAAGTATAGTATATAATATTCACATATTCAATAGTAAGAAGAATACTTAGCATGTATATAGTGTTTTTCATCTGTAGATCTCAAGGGGTTTGATAATGATCTGTAATTATCATTACTTCTATTTTACAGAGGGTGAAATTGAGAGACAGAGGTCCAGGGAATTGCCCAACGTTATACAATGTGTCAATGATAGAAGTACGAGTGGAACCCAAGTCTACCAACTACCAGTCCAGTCCCTTTCCCATTATACCACAATGCCTCCCTTAGGGGTGCTCTTGACTACATCTTTTCTTGCTAGTTGTGGTGTTATTCTGTAAGTACACAACAGTACAGTATGGTGGCTGCTTATACCACATTTCCTTTTTGTGTTATTCTGATCAAAGGATAGATGACAACAAATAGATTCCAAGTTCGGTCAAAAGCTTAAATGAACCATCCACTACCGCTTAAAAAATAATTAAATGTTTATGTTGTCCACAATATTTGGAGATTTGAATAAGCAAAAGGACATTTAGACATACTTATGTAACCCATCTGAGCTTCAGCTGTCCATGTCTTTCTTTGCAGTCCCACAGGATCCTATTTGAATGACACCAGGACTATGGGAGGTACCAGAATGCACTATATGCTACCGTATGTAAAACTTTCATTCAGATTAGCACCGGAGTCCAACAGAAAGCTTTCCATGGCTGCAGGCCATGTAGTTTTAGTGATAAACATAAAAGAGCTTTTTGGTGGAGCTGGAGATTATTAGATTTTTCCCCCCCTGTTCTTAAAAGTTCAGATTTGTTTTGGAATCTAGTATTAGTTTAAGGTTTGAGCTACTTCTTATTCGAGCCAATCTGAAAACAGATTTTTATTGCAGAGATGCCCATCATAAGAGGTACAATATAGTTATATGCAGGCCAGTAACTCTTTCCCATAGTATTTTAACTGTCACAAATGATATCACAGCAAAACAGTAACAGTTCCATTGACACTTTAGGGTAGTTAATGGGTCTTAACTGTTCTACTGACTTTGCATTCAGTATGAATGAACCAGGGATCCCATTCTAGGTCAATGGAAGATTCCCCTTCACTACCCCAATAGAGACATCTCATATTTCAAACACCTGCTGTGAATCAGAACTGAACAGTTACAATAACAATCAATTCAATATTTTCTTTTTCATTCTTCCTTTAAATGGGACACTCCCAAGGTTAGTAGGCTTTAGTTTTAACTTCAGTCAACAGTGGACCCATCTATATGGAAATATCTTTAGGATAGGTTACATGTATTTCCCGCCTAAACTATTCATTCTAGGCTGCAAGGAATATTGAAGAAAAGTCTGTTCAGATCAGGGATCGGCAACCTTTGGCACATGGCCTGCTAGGGTAAGCCCCCTGGCGGGCTGGGCCAGTTTGTTTACCTGCGGCGTCTGCAGGTTCAGCCGATCATGGCTCCCACTGGTCGCGGTTCGCCGTCCCAGGCCAATGTGGGCTACGGGAAGCGGCGCGGGCCGAGGGATGTGCTGGCCAACACTTCCCACTGCCCCCATTGGCCTGGAGCAGTGAACTACTACATACTAACTCCAGTCGAGGTAGCGCAAATCTGTCTACCGGCATTGGGAATCACACCTTCCAGCTTCAGTGTAGACTTACTTAGGGCAACTGTAATGTAAAGATTAAAGCACAATGATGCCTCAAAGTTTCCTTTTTTTTTTTTTGCCTTTTAAAACTAACTCTTCCTCTTACATTTTCAAAGTGGCAGAAAAAGATTTAATCATGGAACTCCTATTAAAATTCCCTCACCCCTTTCAAAATCTCTAATTAAAGAAATTCAACTGGTTTCTTCTTGTCCTAGCTGGCAACTAGGTTTTGAATCAAAGTAACTATTCTGTACATTTACTGGCTTTTGGAACTACCAGAAGAAACCAGTGGAACTTCTAATGGAATCAACAGGACTTTCCATTAGCATTTCAAGCAATGCTTTCAAATTTACCTCTTAAGATAATTAAAATGCATTTCTGTGTGCCTATCTACTGCATGTAGTATATTTTATTTTTGATTTACTTGTGCTTACTCTTACTTTTCATACCTTATCTAGAAATTCAATAGCTCATCATGGTCTACAAAACATTCAGAAGTACTTATCATTCTTTATAGCTTATATACAACATTCAGAATTCATCATTGACACAGTATTTGTGACTTGAAAAGATATCTAATCCAATAATGTCTACGCAGTTGCTGATTTTAACTTGAAGCCCTTCAGTACTCAAAGCATATGTAAAGCCAGAAAAATATTTCTACACTTCTTTTTCATCACCACCTCCAGAGCAGGATTGTAATCGATCATTTGTAATTCATGCATTATTTAAAGGATGCCGCAGCATTATGCCATATATCACTCCTCTGTAAAGCAATCATGTCTACATAGAAAGCTGTTTTTCAATTATAATGAGCCTGCATTAAAGCTGAATTCTTATTTTTCAGTTTATAACATATAACAGTAGTAAATTTTTGTTTTCCAAATAAATGAATAATGGGTTTTCCATGATGTCATGAGATGCACTGTTTTGTAGAGTAAACTAATATAGAATATCTTTACTTCAGACAGTATAAATAAGAAATGTCAGGTATTCCATACTGAAAACAATTGCTTAAACAACATAATATCACTTTCTGACAAAAGAACTTAATCAATATTCTTTTGCCACATTTTATTATCAGAGCAAGACAGTCACAATTAAAGTTGCATTATGGTGATGTATCAAGAGCCCTGAACAGGATTCAGCAGTCTTGCATATAAATATATCCCAGTAGAAAACTTCAACAGTATTTAATAGGGATGAAACTAACCCCATACTAAATCCTAAAGGACTTTTCTATAAGTGTTGTAATTTTGCTTATGGTAATTGATATAAAATTAACAGATATGTTCATCCTTGAATACATCATACTTAACTTACTATTTATTTATTTTTTTACAAACCTTGCACACAAACCTGAGAGGTCTGGGGCACCCTCAAATCCGGTTGGTAGGAATGATACCAACACTGAAAGCGTTCAGCAACTTGCCCACTCAGCCCCGAGAACTTTTAAAAGAAGAGCAGGGCACAAGGTTAATGTTGGCTAAACTGCTAGATTTGTTAATATAAAAAAATGATGCCAGGAACAGCAGATTCTAAGTCTATTTCCATGAAGAAGAGTTTTTCCTTCACATTCTATCCATTTTTCTTTCTGTTCTTTCCCCCTACTTCTTTGCCCTCTGTATCTCAGCTGTTATGATGGAACCAAAAGTGATCACTTCTCTGCAGATCTGATCATTTCTCAAACTTCTTACTAACTCACCATTACATTAGGGCTGGTTAATCGAATGCATCCCCCTTGAAATGTACATACTAGTACATTATCTACCATGTCAAATTAGCAAATTCAAAAAATCAAGTCCATTTGCAAACCACAGATTGTCCCAATTCATTATCATATGACACTTGGTCAGCTGACAGATTGTAAATTAACATTTTATCTTCTGTTGTACCCTTCTTGTCATAGTAATTACTATAAAAACTCTAATCAGCAAAGTCCTAAAATAACTAACACTGATGTCTTTTATTTGAAGAAGACCTTGTGATACACATTACATCCCCAGCTGTAAAAAAAAATCTCAGGATTTGCTCAGCTTCCAAAAGCTACCAAGGCAGGAAGCTTTCTTATATTTAAACAGTGATCAGCTATCCAAATTCCTTACTGATTCTTTGCTTCTTACTATTATTGAACTGGAGTAATCAATGTGCTTTATATTTACCTACAGTTGTAAGTGTTTTGCTGAAATGATCTCTGAAATACCTGCAGATGACCTTAAAAGGAAAGACTCTTTCCTGTAATATCATTTTCCACAATGTTCCAGGCTGTATTTTCCACAGGGTTTATAATTAAGAATGCTTTTGATTGTGAAATTGGGCCTCTGTTGTGTGGAGTTAAGCTGCCAATGAATACACCTACTGGATCAGGCCCATGGGGCAAGATAGGAACAGGAGCACTTATCTATCCCTGGTTTTTGGATAGCACTGGGGCATAGGCATGAACGGGGTGTCTAGGTGCCTAGACTGAGTCACCCGTACGCATACCCAGAGACAGAAACTTGGGCACCTAGAGAGCTTTTATAGTGCAAGATTAAGTGCTTACAGGGTTAGGCTACAGCTGAGATATAGCCTACTTTTATTATCTGTGTATTTCTCTCCATAGTCCAATTTGCTACTAAGAGCTGCCATATAGAAATGGTTGCCATATTAAATTTATTTTGAGGGAAGGTACATGAGGGTTCTGGAGAGAACACTGCCCCTGTCTTCTTATCAGAGGCAAGTCAAATTTGTGTGAGTGACAGCTTGGTTGCTGGTTGTGAGTTAAGAGAGAGGCTGCAGTTTCTGCTCATAGGAGATGCCACAGAAGATATGAGACAGAGAGCAAAGAGACCTGGAAGTAACCAGTAATGTGTTATATATGATTTAAAATAACAGTAAATGGAGACGGTGATATTTAACAGGATCATTTTGCTTTTATCCTGCGGTTTTGAACACCAGTTCTAAAACATGGACACACTACAGAATGTACAATGGTTCACAGAAGGGCTGGCTCTAATCTTATAGATGTAAGTCAGATCGTCAGATAAGGATGTTGTCCCAAAAGGCCATTCCCATGCACTAAACATTATCTTCTGCCTCCCATGGAGATCAAGGGAGCATAGCCTTCCCAAGCTCTACTTTGAACAGCATAACAGACATCATCACAAAAAAAGCACTCTCAAAATAGACAAAAAACACACAACAAAATCCCACCGTGAGTTATAGTTATTATGTAATGTCTTCTGTCTAATGCTTGCTTTGACATTCTGCCGAGTAACACCAAACAGTCCATCGACTGGAACTGCAGGAGGAGATTAAATTTGATATCAGAATTTCTCCAAAAAGCAGAAGTCCTTTCTCTAAATTAGGAGGTGCTTTTTAATCATTACCAACACTCTCTGAGCAGAATAGTTTTATTCTAATCTTAGCTACATTCCTGTCTAGGAAAAAAAAATGATCAGTTCACTAGAAAGAGGGTCTTTTAAAAAAACTAAAAGTGATTAGCATTCTTCATGTTTTCTCTCCATCCCTAACTAATGTTCTCTCCTCACACCATGAACAGGGCTACAGCTAATAATTTTGCATGTTAACACCTGAATTTATGCAATGTAAGTACTGAAGATGCAAGAACGAACAACTTCAGACTTGCCAACTTGCAGATGGATCTGATCAAGTTTACATACCAACAATCCAGATGTTTGATAGAAAAGACATCAAGTGAAGACAAAGATTTTTCTTGGGCTATTTTTGGTGTTTAGTTTCTCACAATTTTGTCAGGGACATTGTGTGCTGCAAAAGGGGTAGTGATAGTTCATGCAACAGGAAGCGAAAGGGAATAGAACAGTTTAAAAACAGCCCAAGTAAAAAGAAGGAGGACATAAAAAATCATGTACGCTATATCAACCAATGTGTCTTTCAAAACCCAAACATTGTAACATCACTTGCCCCTCTAGTGGCAGGACATTTTGAATATCAGCTAATTTTTGCACATAGCATAAAGCAGTAAGGGAGTGTAAGATCAAACAGAGGATTCTACTTTAATTGCAGTATATGTCTATAATATTAGTGTTTTCAAATAATCATTATATTATGAAAGGTGATAACTCCACTTCATTTAAGGTAAATATTCATCATAATATAGAGGCAACCTTGCAGTGCTATCTGAGTTTTAAAGCAGACCCCCATGTTTAATAGAGTCGGGATCCTTTCAGACACTGAATTGTCCAAACAGACAAATGGTGTTTATAAGTGTCATAATAAGGGTCAGCACAGTATTATTTTATATTCTTTAATACCTTGTCTATCTATTGTTTAAAAATTGCATCTTTCCAGTCATACAGGTATTGTCAGCTCTCTTCTCCCTTGTAAAATAAGTCTGTCTCTACATTTCAAAATAAACCTCTCTGCAGCAGTATTTCCCAGCAGCACCAAACTCAGTTCCTTAAGGAAACAGCTGTCTTACAGGCCAACACTGTGCTCAGAAATTCATTATAACAACAGCTATACAAAAATATCTTGAAGTCAAATTCCAAGGTCCAACGAACTTGGAAACTATAAGCTTTTAAATGTGACCATATGAAGCTCATTTACTTCTGTTATCACTTGGAACAAAGCAGTTACCTTAACTGACCCAGTCAAAGGGAAAATGCTGAGTAGCAATCCTCTGAGTTCTGCACACAGAGATGGGTACTTGATCTTTACTACAGGGGTCTGGGAAAAGAGGGTGGGGGCAGGAAAAGGGACCAGTCGAGTTTGTGCTTTCTTTTAACAGAATGTTGGGCATCATTAAGAAAGGGATAGATAATAAGAAAGGAAATATCATATTGTCTCCGTATAAATCCATGATATGCCCATATCTTGAATACTGTGTGCAGATGTGGTTGCCCCATCTCAAAAAAGATATATTGGAACTTGAAAAGGTTCAGAAAAGGGCAACAAAAATGATTAGAGGTATGGAACAGCGTCCGTATGATGCAAGATTAATAAGACTGGGACTTTTCAGCTTGGTAAAGAGATGACTAAGGGGGGATATGAAAGAGGTCTATAAAATCATGACTGGTGTGGAGAAAGTAAATAAGGAAGTGTTATTTTCTCCTCATAACACAAGAACTAGGGATCACCAAATGAAATTCACAGGCAGCAGGTTTAAAGCAAACAAAGGGAAGTATTTCTGCACACAATGCACTGTCAATCTGTGGAACTCTTTGCCAGAGGATGTTATGAAGGCCAAGACTATAACAGGGTTCAAAAAAGAACTAGATAAATTCATGGAGGATAGGTCCATCAATGGCTCTTAGCTAAGGATGGTGTCATTAGCTTCTGTTTGCCAGAAGCTGGGAATGAACAACAGGGAATGGATCACTTGATGATCACCTGTTCTGTTCATTCCCTCTGAGGCACCTGGCATTGGCCACTGTCGGAAGACAGGATACTGGGCTAGATGGACTTTTGCTCTGACCCAGTATGGCTGTTCTTATGTTCTGCTAGCCTTAATCACAGTAAACATCATGACACTCTCCAATCTATTTTAGGATTTTATACTGCTGCCTATCTGCTGCCTGTCCCAGGCCAATGGGGCTGCGGGACGTGGTGCAGGCTGAGGGATATGCTGGCTGCGGCTTCCCACCATCCCCATTGGCCTGGGACAGCAAACCGTGGCCAGTGGGAGCCGCGATCCGCTGAACCTGCCAATACAGGAGGTAAACAAACTGGCCCGGCCCGCCAGGGTGCTTACCCTGGCGAGCTGCGTGCCAGAGATTGCCATCCCCTGCTGTAGTATCTGAGCACCTTTCATTCGAAACTGAGAGCAATAATTAAGTCTCTAAGAAAGTCTTTGGCTCTCATCCCTTTCTGGGGTAAAAACTCAGATTTTGTTGTTGCTGTTCTTGGTTTGTCAATTGTATGGTTTGTTTAAAAAAATTTCTAGAGGTACACCTCTACCCCAATATAATGCTGTCCTCGGGAGCCAAAAAATCTTCCTGCGTTAAAGGTGAAACCGCGTTATATTGAACTTGCTTTGATCCACCAGAGTGCGCAGCCCCACCCCCCTGGAGCGCCACTTTACCGCATTATATCCGAACTCGTGTTATATCGGGTCATGTTATATCGGGGTAGAGGTGTATTAGGAGAGATGTGGAATCAATGTTGTGAGTGTCATTTTTGCTATGGTAGAAAGGATTTCTCAAAGAGACAGTAACTGCTTGTAGAGTAAGGTGCTACTCAGTGTTAGTAAGTTTATCTGACCCCTAGTAATTCCATCAGATAGTACCATTATTCAAATCTAGAAAATGCCCCAGTCCAAAGCAGGAACAATAGAGTAAACCACATGTGACACTTCTGGAGTAAATTGAGATGCTTAAAAAACAAATCAGGAAAACATTCAAGAAGAGAAGTTAGCTCATTTTGTAAGCCTTCCTGTTCCCTCCTAAACACATTTTCAGACCATCATCACACATTCCAAAAAAATTCTACTGGGGCTTAAAATAACAGGTGTAATGATTCAGGCAGTTTGGTTATTTTTTGTCAAAGTTCTGAGAAGAGAGTTTAAAAAACTGGATTATAATGAAGGCTTGTTTTCTCTCAGCATATGGTACAGAGTAATACCTCTGACACTTCCTGGAGGTATCCTGGTTTGTGAAGCACTTTGCTACCACCTGGTCTTAGTGTGAGGAAGCCTTGAACGTACCTGCCATGAGTCAGCTCCCTAACTCCTCCAGCCACAGGCAACACAAATACTTCTGTGTAGACCTATGCAAGGCTTGCTCTCTCTCTCCAGGTTAGCAAAAGGCATACTCCAACCCCTGAAACTTCTGAGCATCTCCCTGGAGTGTTTAGCCCCTGGTCTACTGGACACTCACAGTATTTACAGATTCACTGCTTCCAAAGAAGCAGCACACACCAGCTCACAAGTTTTACCTCAGATCACCACTCTGCTTGACTGACAGCACTTAGATATATTTACAGTGAAAACAAGTAAAAGTAAAGTATAGAGCAAGCAGAAGTATAAGAAACAAATGGTTACATATAAAATAATATAAGACAATCCATGAAAGGAACCTACCTGCTACATGTTACCTCCTGGTTATCTCCCTTAAGAATGTAATTTTCAGTATAGACATAACTCCTTAAACATTATCTGTACACACATTTAACAGTGCTAATGATGATCAGTGGGCTACTGGATCTTGGTAAAGACTTCACATGCCACCCCTTAGTGAATTATTTTGCATATACCCAACCCAGGAGATCCTTGTAAAATCTTACACAGCCCCTTTGTCCTCTGCCAGTGGGCAATAAGTGGTCCCTGGGTCACAACATCTCTTCATAATAATTTTTTTTATTAGACTGTCCATTATTAGGCTAATGTAGCCTGGCTCTTGTTTCAACGGAGATCGTGTACCATGCTGCAATATGCAAAATGCTTAACTTCCAATATTAGCTTAACAAAAGAGGAGCACTATACCATATTATTCATATGTTATAAAGACATTATTTTCCAAATCCATTTGTCACATTTCTCTTCTATTCTTGCTAGTTGTTTGTTTAGCTGACAAAATCACTAAATTTCAAATGAATAAGTGGACTTAAATATGAAAACTAACATCTTCTGACTGAACTACAATTTGAAATGTCAGTTCCAGACAAATAAACGAGTAAAACTCATAAGGGCATAATTTATTAACACTGCCAAATTCATTACTCCTGAATTTCTTCTTCTAATAATGACATAGAGTTGGTCCTCAAGAGCTTATACTAATCAGACACACACACACTACAAAGAACAGAAGGATCACTCAAGCTCTGCCGACTGAGTCTAGTTTTTACATCTGTTCTGAATTTGCTGCTGAAAGCTAGTAAAACCTTAGAGAAACTGAAATCCTATTGTAAAGATACCATATCATATCCTCAGAGAGATTCACAGGACCTCCCTTTCTCCTAACATGGAAAAGAGGAGCTTTCTGTAAGGTCTTGGAGAGTTATGCTGAAATTATTTAAAAACAAATATTTTCCCCCACATTGTTGATGAGACATTTCACTCTTATTAGGCCACTAATCTAGATTTAGAAGTAGATTCACCTATGGAGAGGAAAAGCAACAGGATCTCGGGTTCTTAATATTCCTTTGAAATTGTATTTCAAAGCTGTGCTAAACAAATCAGTCAGAGAGCATCATCCAAGCAGTACACCCACGTTCACAACCTTTCTTTACCTAATGATAATTACAGACTGCACTACAGACAGCCTTTAATAAACACCATCAAGTTTAGAAGAAAGATAGCTGTAGGGACCATCTGTTGCCATGGAAATATCTTCAGGCCACACTGTCCTCTGCTCTAAACATTACCTTCACATTAACCTATTATTATGCTTTTCTGTGTATATTAGTACAAATTATGGGTTAACACACCCCAATCGGATTGTTATAAATGACATTGGATCCCAGGCTATAAAACATTCCAAAAAACAGGGAACACATTTTACAGATAGCACTAGCTATTGACTAACACACTTTCCATAATCCCAGCTCAGCTGAGTTCTTCCCTCAATGTAGTATATGGGCTTGATTCTGCAAGCTGCTGAGTGCTCTCAAATTCATGGGCATGAATGCTCTCAGCAACTCACAGGATTGAGTCCCAGAAAGATTGTTTCAGAACTCTCCACCTGCATTTCCTTCAAGGCTAGTGAGCGATTGACTAAACACAAACAGACAAAACCAAACAAACAAAACACCAAATTCATTCAATGCACAGGATAAATGGCAATCAGTGAATGAGACAGTGGTTCAATATTTTAGATATATTATCTTCACCTTTCAGTGCCTGATCCTGTTTCATTCATTACACATCATTCAACTGCTTCATGGAACAAAGCATGGGTGTTTGAAACCTCTAACTCATTTGCAACCTACACACTGAGGATCAGGTGCTCAGCTGGTGTAAACTGGCATAGCTCCACTGAAGTCCACAACTCAGCATAGCACTATGGATGTCAATGGAGCTATGGTGACTGACACCAGCTGAGGATCTGACCCTGAATGAAGTAGCAGTCATGTGGGCTAAAAACACCAGGGACACTCTAGTTTGGGGCAGCCTGAACTCCACTTCCATTCCCTGCCAGGAGAGCTTAATGGAATTGCATTGCTATGGCTTATCCTTCTGGGCCCTGGTCCTAGAAACTCTCCTTTCCTATGAAAGTTCCACATCCTGGGGCTCCACGAAAAAAAAAACTTTACGAAGTCAAAATCTGGATTACCAATTTAGCAAATTCTGCAATAATCTGAGAAGGGAGATGTGCACAGCACACCCATCCCCACTCTAACTCAGTTCTCTCCCCAGAAGTTTGCACCAGCAGACGGAATATAGAAGAAAATCAGTTACAAAGTTTAATTTAAGTGTAAACTTTGCTCAGCATCATTACCTAACAGTGATACCTGATAAGCAGCAGAAACAAGACAGGGAGGGGAGTTGTACACTAAAATATTATTTCTGAATTTAAAAAGAACAACAAAGTTCTCTCTATATCCCAACTTCAATTTAGTTAATTAACATCAATCTGATAATTGCAAAGAAACAATCCAGCAGCATTTGGATGTACCTCTGGTTGCATTTCTGGCATCTCAAATTTCAATTGTATTTTGCCAAGAACAATGAACCTGTTTAAGAAAATAACTATAGTTCCACTAGCACTATCCATATAAATGAAAAATATCCCTCTGATTTTTATTTTAAAGTACACACAGAAGCAGAGTTTTAAAACAATATATTTTCCATGTAATCAAACCTTGAGGCAATGAAAAACTTTGTAAATGGACAACGGCCAAAACAATAAATGTATAAAATAATACACTTCCTAGGCTTGAGGGCTTCACATTCAAAATCTTACCACTGAAACAGAACTTGCTGCATGACATGCAATAAATTCATAACAAGGAAGACTTGTATTGATTATATAAAGATGGTGATTATAGGCAACCCCTGTCATTTGAAACCTAACATTCTTGGATCTTTGTTTTTAAAACATTTAGCATTTCAAATGTCTAAAAAATATTTTTAAAAAATCTGATTTTTTTTCTGTTGTCCTTCCATGCTTTCTTGTCTATCAGTAATACAAGCACATAGGCTAACTTCAATTATGATCCACATAGACAACTTTAGAGCCACAAACTGCTCTACCTGCACAGTATCTTTCTTTGTATACCAAATGAGAAAAGCACGAGTTCAGATATTCTGTCACACTGAGGATCGTATCACATTAATATTACACCTGGGAACAAGGTACATTCCATTCCAGCACAAATCTAGTTAATAGACTGTATAAATATTAGAATGATTGTGTTTCAAGAGCTGGTTTAATCAAAGGAAAAAGGAAGAATTTTTTTGCTTTTATGCAAGTTTATATTTTTTTCTGATCAAAACAAACCTTCTGCTCATCTTTGCTCCCATCAGGTAGGGGGTTGGGCTTTGTCTATTTGTCAGCCCTCAACAATCATTATGCATCACCATCAGTATTAACAATCTGCAGGTCATCCCCTCACTCCCACCTGTTCAGCCTCACAGTCTACAAATGAGGTAATTAGTTACATCTGTACAACTTGAAGACCATTCCAAATACTTTGACAGTAACCTGGGATTGGTCAAACTGATGACTATACTTGAAGAGCAGGCTTGCACAAGTGAGAGAGCAAAAGGGGCATTCACAATCTTTATAACTTGACATGATGTGTTAAAAGGAAAGAACTGTAGTCTAGGTTGAATACGAAGGGTTGGTGGTTAGCAACTGAACATATTTCATTTGTAGACTGTAGTTTGATATGACGTCAATAAGGCACTATAAATATACACAATGCCATATTTAGTCACTTTTCAGAGCAGAACTGCATTAAGTCCACTTAAACTTCAGCTAGTGCAGCATGTGTCTTCCAGTTTATTTAACAGTTTCTCACAGGGAGCAAACACATTTCTGTGTTTTGTACAATGGACTGACTTCTAATTCAGTTCTGGGTGCAATTTAAGGTGGTGTTTTCACTCTATACATTCTTCAATAAGTGGATGCTTGTTACTTTAGACAAACAACCTCCTCATGTTCTTCCAGGATAGTTAAGACCAGGTAAGGTTCTTAGGATAAAAACTGACCAGGGGACTACAGGCAGGATATTTGGGGGAAGGATCCTTTCACTGGTTAATAGAGCCCAAGATTTTTAGCCTTCAGGGCATGATGCAAAATTCTTCTATTTACTCAAACTTTTTTTTCCTGAATTGGTGGGTTGGTGACAATTTTAAGATTTATTTGGGAGGAATCTAACTGAGGCTTCTAAATTAAATTAATCTCTTTAACTGAGTGGTCCAATTTGTTCACTGCTTTTTGTACTGTAAATCTAACATGCTGTGTAGCTAGTCCAGCCTGCACATCGCTCCGCCACAGTCTCTTGCAAATGTTGGAAGAGCAGTTTCATTCTAGACCAGGAGTTCACCAGCCTCAGACCTGGGCCAACAAAATTCCTGATGGCCAGCATCTAGTTTGTCTCCCCAGAGTCAAGAAGGAAAGCCCAAAAGGTGAATCATAAGATGAAAATACAGACTTATGAGTTGCTACTCTCTCTGTGTCACCCTTAATAGGAAATAAGGAATGGAATTGGAAGAGATAATAGTCCAAGGAAATATCAAGCTACTCTGCATAAAAACATAAAACTGGCCATATTGGGTCAGACCAATGGTCCTTCCAACCCAGTATCATGACTTCCAACAGTGGCCAATGCCAGAAGCTTTAGAGGGAATGAACAGGACAGGATAATTAGCAGTGATCCATCCCCTGTCGTCCAGTCTCACCATCTGGTTTAGGGACATCCCAAGCTTGTGGTTGCACCATCTTGGCTAATAAGTCATTGATGGGCTTATCTTCCATGAACTTATCTAATTCTTTTTAGAACAAAGTTATATCTAGGGTCTTTTTGTTTGTTTTAAACCTGCCCCCTATTAATTTCATTGAGTGACCCCTGGTTCTTGTGTTATGTGAAGGGGCAAATAACACTTCCTTATTCACTTTCTTCACATCATTTATGTGACCTATCATATTCCCCGCTTAGTCTCTTTTCTAGGCTTTTTAATCTCTCCTCATGTCGAAGCTATTCCATACACCTAATCATTTTTGCTGTCCTTCTCTATAGCTTCTCCAATTCTCATATATCTTTTTTTAGTTGGGGCGAACAGAACTGCATACAGTATTCAAATTGCAGGCATACATGGCTTTATATAGGGACATTATGATATTTTCTGTATTATTATTTATCCCGTTACTGTTAGATTTTGACTGCCCCGCACATTTCAGCGAATTCGCCACAATGACTCCAAGATCTCTTTCTTGAGTGGTAACAGCTAATTTAGATCTCATTATTTTATACATATAGTTGGGATTATGTTTTCCAATGTGCATTACTCTGCATTTATCAATAATGATTTTCATCTGCCATTTTATTGCCCAGTCACCAAGTTTTGTGATACCCCTTTGTAAATCTTCACACTCAGCTTTGTATTTAACTATCTTGAATAATTTTGTGTCATCTGAAAACTTTGTCACCTCATTGCTTACCCCTTTTTCCAGATCATTGCTGAATATGTTGAACAGCACTGGTCCCAGTACACATCCCTGGAGCACCCCATTATTTTGCCTCTATCTACTGTGAAAACTGATTCCTACCCTTTGCTTCCTGTCTTTTAATCAGTCACTGATCCAGGAGAAGACCTTCCCTCTTATCCCATGACTCCTCACTTTGCTTAAGAGCCTTTAGTGAGGGACCTTGTCAAAGACTTTCTGAATGTCCAAGTACACTATATCCACTGGATCACACTTGTTCACACATTTGTTGAATTCTAACAGAAATTCAAAGAATTCTAATAGATTGATGAGGCATGATTTCCCTTTAAAAAAGCCATGTTGATTCTGTCTCAACAAATCCTGTTCATCTATGTGTCTGATAATTCTGTTCTTTTCTGTAGTTTCAACCAATTTTCCTGGTATTGAAGTTAGGCTTACCGGCCTAAATTGCCAGGATCGCCTCTGTAGCATTTTTTAAAAATCGGCATTACATTAGCTATCCTCCAGTCACCTAGTACAGAGGATGACTTAAGTGATAGGTTACATACCACATTTAGTAGTTCCGCAATTTCATATCTGAGTTCCTTCAGAACTGTTGAGTGTATACCACTTGGTCCTGGTAACTTATTGCTGTTTAGTTTATCAATTTGTTCCAAATCCTCTGCTATTGACACTTCAATTTGGGAAAATGACTCAGATTTGTCACCTAGAAAGAATGGGTCAGGTGTAGGAATCTCTCTCACATCCTCTGCAGTGAAGACCGATGCAAAGAATTCATTTAGCTTCTCCACAACAACCTTGTCTTCCTTGAGTGCTATTTTAGCACCTCAATAATCCAGTGGCCCCACTGATTGTTTGGCAGACTTCCTCTTTCTAGTGTATATAAAAAATTATTGCCATTAGTTTTTGTAGCTTTTGCTAGTTGCTCTTCAAATTCTTTTTTGGCCTGCCTAATTATACTTTTACATGTGACTTGCCAGAGTTTATGCTCCTTTCTATTTTACTCAATAGGATTTGACTTCCAATTTTTAAAGGATTCCTTTTTGCCTCTAACCACCTCTTACTACTTTTTTATTTTGGGGGTATACATTAATTTGAGCCTCTGTTGCGGTGTTTTAAAAAAGTTTCCATGGAACTTGCATGCGTTTCACTCTTGTGACTGTTTCTTTTAATTTCTGTTTAATTAGCTTCCTCATTTTTGTATAGTTCCCCCTTTTCAAGTTAAATGCTACTGTGGTGGGCTTCTTTGTTACCCCCCCACCACACACACACACACACACACACACACAGGTGTGTTAAATTTAATTACATTATGGTCACTATTACCGAGCAGTTCCCCTATATTCACCTTTTGGACCAGATCCTGTGTGATACATAAGCCTAACTCAAGAATTGCCTCTCCCCTTGTTGGTTCCAGAATTAGCTGCTCCAAGAAGCAGTCATTAATGGTGTCTAGGAACCAGGTCTGTGCTGTGCATTGTATTACGCAGGTGGTAATGGAAGTAAGAGGTGGTTAGAGGCAAAAATGGAAGGAGAAATGGGGTAGGAGTGATGGTTTATGAAAAACTGAATAAAAGTGTTCGGGAAGTCATCAGGGTGAATCATTATTTAATGGCTCTCCGAAAACAAGTGAAGGAGTCAGTTATTTTTGTTATCAGTATATGACGCAAAACAAGGTTGCCTTGAGGAACAGAAGGAAGATGTCAAGCAGCACCTGAACAACCTAGCAGATATAATTAGAACAGAGAAATTACTGCTCATCCTGGGAGATTTCAATGCTCATTTAGGCTCAAATCGATCAGGTTATGAACAGATGCTGGGATAATATATAGTGGGATCGCAGAACACAGAGGTCGCTACATTGTTTAATCAGTGGGTGATTGCTAAAACTTAGTTTAAGAATAGAGAAAATAATCTTTATACATATCAAAGCAGCAGAGTAAGCATGCAAACAGATTTCTTGCTAACCTGAATGAACCAGAGGAAAATAGTTATGGATTGTAATGTTATCCTGAGAGAAACAGTTGCACCACAACACACACCATTTCTGGTGATGTTGTGATTGGCAAATGAGCTCAGAGAGAGCTTCGCATCAGGATGTGGCGACTGCTTGGCATGACTGCAGACAAGTTTAGGGAGACAGTTGCAAGGTTTGAGCCAAGAGATACACAAACTGGAACAGCAGAAGAGGAGTGCTGTATCTTCATGAACGTATTGATTTGAGAAGCTGAGATGCTATGTGAAAATGCTAAGCTGGGTAGACACTATCTAGTGAGAAATGGTGGTGGAAGAAGGAGGTGCAGAAAGCAGTAAGAAATAAGAAACAAAATGGAGTGATCACACTATTCATAAAAGATGCAGGGGGCAGACTGCTTGTAACAGAACACACGGTATGTAACCGATGGTGAGAATACTATGAGAGTCTATTTAATGAGGAGAACCTTTTATATACCATCATATGAACCAATAATTACAAATGTTGATGAGCTTCCAAAGGCAGACATCAAGGCAGCACTGCTGAAAATGGCACCTGGAAAAGCAGCAGGTCTGGATGAAAACACATCAGAATCAGAGTAGATAAAAATCAATGATTAAAAAAAAATATTTAAAAAATCCAATTTTTTTGATAAAATGCTTTTTGAGGGGAAAAAAACTATCTTAAGATCATTTTAATTAAGACACATTATAGCTCAAAGATCTCTCATCATGGAATAGGGATTATAAATTCTAATTCTATAGTATGAGACAATATATTCATGTAATGTTTAAGAAAAGTTTTGTGAATGAGTTCCAATAGTTCATGGATTAGGGACCCAAGATTATGGGGTTCCAAGGGCTTCTATATCGATTATTTAGGTTAATCTTTCTATCTACGTAATAGGACTCAGTGCTCAGTCTAGAAGATACCATCAGAGATGCTTAGTTTTTTCAGTTCTCAAACTGTGGATTTGTGTCTCCAGAGATAACATGCTTGTTAACAGCAAAAAAATAATGTAAATAAATAAGTAATATATAGAAGTCAGAAATAACAGACATCAACCCTATTGTCCCTCTGCAAAGTTGTGTACACACAGTCAGTTCCTTACCTCTCTCTAAAAGTGCAAAGTTTCAAAAAGTTCAATGAATAGAAGATTGTTGGAGGTGGAATAGATCTGGACAAGGTGAAGAAGTCTAGAGATAAATGTGAGACGGGAAAGACAGGCAGTAAAAACAAAAGTGAAACTGCTGGATCAGCATATTCCAGAAGTCTTGAGCTCTTTCTGAGTATAGCCTTCATTGATTTGAGATCTACCATACCAATCTCTCACTAGAAGGGAAAACCTATAATGGCAGCAGGCCATAGAAGAGACCCAGTTTGGGAATATTTTAATGAAGTTCCCCTACTTGTGGGCAAGACAGGCACATGTGCAAAATGCAAACAGTGCAACAAAGAAATGCACAGCCTGGTTGCCCAAATGAAACAACATCATGAGAAGTGTTCCTTCTCAGGAGGAAGCTGCATTGAAGATGATGAAAGGAACATGTCTGAACATGCAGGATCTTCAGGTTGGTAAACTTTTTTATTTTATACATCTTTCTTAAGAATTGCCTGTCTTCCTTCTGAACTATTCTTGAATTCTCAGGTTTGAACAAAAAATATATAGTTGTTACTCTAAGGCAGGGGTAGGCAACCTATGGCACGCATGCCAAAGGCAGCACGCGAGCTGATTTTCAGTGGCACTCACACTGTCCGAGCCCTGGCCACCAGTCCAGGGCGCTCTGCATTTTAATTTAATTTTAAATGAAGCTTCTTAAACATTTTTTAAACTTTATTTACTTTACATACAACAATAGTTTAATTATATATTATAGACTTATAGAAAGAGACCTTCTAAAAACGTTAAAATGTATTACTGGCACGCAAAATCTTAAATCAGAGTGAATAAATGAAGACTTGGTACACCACTTCTGAAAGGATGCCAACCCCTGCTCTATGGTACTATCATTTTAGATACAGTTGTAATAAAAAATAAATAGCCAAAATAAGCAGATCTTCCTTTTACAATTTCACCTTTAAAGTAGTACTGACTGTCAGTGAATGCAATGAGTAACACTAAATGAGCAGTATGGTAATAATAATTAAATAACTGCATTGACTTATTTTGTTTAGGAGAATCCAGCCTCAACATACAGGATTTTGAAGACTATCCACCTTCAAGATCATCATCATTTTCTATAGTTTCAGAGTTATCTGCCAATGATAGTGTTTCAGTCACATCATGTATGTCACATAGTCACAGTACATCACCTGTAGCACAAAAAGAAAAAAAAATCTCCATCATCCAGAAACAACCATAGATAAGTTTGTGATAAGAACCAACAGATTACAAAAAGAGGTAATTGATGAAAAAATTGCTCTGTTTGTTTATGCAACAAACTCTCCTTTCCATGTGATTGAGAACCCACATTTCATTAAAATGGTTCAGTCATTAACACCAGGTTACAGTCCACCCAACAGAGCAGATGTTGCAAGCAAATTGCTGGATAAAGTGTATGAAAGAGAAATTGAGCAGTATGCAAAAGGTCTAGACTAGAGGGTGAAATTGTTAACCTGAGTCTTGATGGGTGGAGCAATGTCCACAATGATCCCGTTGTATGTGCTTGTGTGACAAGAAGAGAAGGGAATGTCTTCCTTACAGAAACAATTGATACATCAGGAAATGCACACACAGCAGAATACTTACAAGAAACAGCAGTAAAAGCTGTAACAAACTGTGGGGAAAAAAGTCAAATGTCTAATACACAGGTTGGTCATGGACAATGTTGCAAATATATCCAAGATGAGAAGAAATTTAGAAGAGAGTCCCAAGCTAATAACATATGGTTGCAGTGCTCATTTGATGCACCTCCTAGCCAAAGACTTCAGTGTTCCACAAATAAAGGCTACTGTTGTTTAAATTGCAAAATGCTTCCGTAACAAGCACTTTGCAGCAGCTGCTCTGAAAAAAGTGGGAGGAACCAAGCTAACTCTCCCACAGGACGTGCGGGGGAACTCAGTAGTGGAGTGTTTTGAGCATTATATCAAGAAGTGGCTTAATCTGATGAAAGTTTGTAAACAAAATCGTGAAAAAATAGATGGCACTGTCACAGCAAAGTTCTCAACATTGGGCTTAAGAGAAATGTTGAATACATGCTGAGTATCCTGAAACCTTGAACAAAATGCAGAGAAATAGCTGTTTTATTGCTGATGCTGTTGAAATTTGGAAGGAACTGAGTGAGATCTTAAAAAGAGAAATATGCAAAGTTACAAGTATTAAAAAAACGAATGGGACACGCACTATCTCCAGCTCATTTTCTTGCAAATATTCTCAATACTCGGTACCAGGGACAAACCTTAACTGCTGAAGAGGAAGAGTTGGCTATGACATGGACATCCAGCAATCATCCCTTCAGAATGCCAACTATAATAAACTTCAGAGCTAAGGATGAACCATTCAAGAAATATGTTTGCTGATGATGTTTTAAAGAAAGTCATACCAGTGAACTGGTGGAAGTCACTTAAGCACTTGGATTCAGAGACTGTTGAAGTATAGGAAGAATATTTTCTTCCTTTGGACTAATTCATTCGAAACTGAGAAATCGTTTGGGACCTGAAAAACCAGGAAAGCTTGTTTTTCTTTTCTAGATTATGAACAAACAGGAAAATGAAGATGAAGATGACTGAGTTAGCTGCAGAAGCCAATATTTTAAGTTTCTCATGGTGACCTGGCTCACATAGTCAATTTAATTTTTGTGGGTTTTTTTTAATATTTCATTTAACTATTTTAGTTAAAACAATTTTAACAAATCAAACCTGATTTTAAAAAAACTTGAATGTTTAAATAAATTCAAAAATTCATATGCTTGTTTTGTTAAAATATTATATCTTTGCAGTTGAAGAAAAAAATCCAGAATACATAATGTTGTTGTTTTAGTTAAATAAAACAATTTAAATGTCTTTCTGGTGATGTTCTCCTCCTAATACAGCATGGTAAGAAAATCCTCCAAATATGAATGATTAATCTGTTGAATTGGAGATAGTTCACCTCCAAATGACTTCATAAATATCTGCTTCAATTATCTTTGGTAAATGAAATAACCAAACAATCATTCATTTTCTGATATAGCTGTAAAACTAATCTGAAAAGTTTTCAAAATAAATCACTTTAAAAATGTAGAGTGTGTACCTTCTAAAAATGAAACCTACATCTATCTCTGAGTTGTGAAGAATATGTATTATGGTTAGGGTTAAATCAAATCAAATCAAATCCACCCTGTCTATGAGTATTACTTAGTATTACTAACATGTTGCTACAATAAATGATCAAATATAATACATATGACTATTTTGTTTATTGTTCATTTTTAGCCATATTCACTCACTGGCACCTAACTGGACCCCTCTCAGCTTATTAAACTTCTGGCAGATAGTAGTCGCAGACCGGTAGGATTTCTAAGAGCCTAGAAAACAGAATAAAATGGGTTTATATACCACATTTGTAATGAAAGGGATCAGACTATTTTCTTCAGTAACCTTACTCAAGGTCATAGTTATGCTTCATGTTAGAAAACAGAATTTAACAACAAAAGTCAGATGAAGATTTAAATCACTCCTACCTACAGAATCACACTCACTCATATCTGAACATGTACTTCCAAACCACAGAACATATCAAAGAGAGATGGAGTCTTTTTAAGTTAAATCCCACCCCCTGCCTCCAGCAACACTATATTTGAAACCATCTGAAACAAAAGACTATTCCCACTCTGAATGGTTCAGCTTACTGAAATTTCTAGAGACAAACAGTAGGGCATCAGAATAAATAATGTGCTCATACACTGTTTTTGCTCAGTCATGCCAGAATGATCTTAACTGTTTCATGTGAGATAACGATGCAATAAATCTTAACAGATCTGTACCACTGCACTCTTTTTCTCCATAGCATACTCTGAGGTTTCTAACATACAGATATATCATCCTCATAAACAAAGGCCTTGGTCATGCAAGTCCTTGTATAGCATAAAAGGCTGATGTACTCCATCGTAAGTGAGAGTGGAGGCTATACATAGATAACACCAGTAAGGTTAAGGATTAGGTATAGTCCTTCATGATGTTCATGAGCCTTAAGCCTTAAAAATAAAAAAAAGAGGCATGCTGTTGATAGAGCATCAGGGTGTCTGAGAGGATATGGGTATTAGAGCCATCTTTATTATTAATGAGGTCCTTACTTTTGCAGGCTGCCCTTTGGTCAGGCTCTACTATCAGACAAGAGTACCTCGTCAGACATGCGCTCGCAAATACAGGATGGTTCCCTGTCCTGTTTGCCAGATTTTACCATTTAAATACAATACTCCATACAATCAAGCCCAGAGAGTAACTATTTAACATATGCAGTTTTACCAAGGTCACTCCACTGATCTAGTGTCTGACTCAGCTCCCACTGAAATTAATGGTAAGACTACCATTGACGATACTGAGAGCTCAATCAGGACCTTAACAATCCTCAACATATCATATCCGCTACAAGCTCAGCATTTGAAATCATTATCCCACTACCTAAATTTTCTCATTTATTCATCAGATGAAACAAAAATCCAGTATTTCAGATTAACAATATGTTAATATTTTTTAAACCTAGAGCTTTTTATAGCGCTGAATATCAAGCAAATAGCACACCTTCCTACTTTCAGGGCTCTTTGGTAATGCGGGCTTTAAAAAGTGTTATAAAAAGTGTTGCATTTTTAAATCACTTCTTCTCAGAAACTTCTCATGTTCTACCACAATAGATACAAGAAGAAGGAAACCAGTAAATTATGTGTAGGAAAGGTTCAAAATATTATGGAATAAAGAATTTTGACTTTCTTTTTTTATTTTCTCAATTGCTCCTTAATTTGTGGTGTCCTCAATTAATTTTCTGTAGCTTTCATACCAACCGGAGGATTTTATACTGGCAGCCATTACCATAGTATGGGAGCACCTCCCAAGCTAATAGACAGGCATGGCAGGCTTCTGTAATGGATTGCATGGGGTATTCAGCTCCTACAGAGATATTCCAGGTTAATATATTCAAAGGGGAATGGTGAGAGTAGATTATTAAAAATAATGTACCATTTGATTTTTAATGCATATTTCCCTTTAAATTTCCACTCAGCAGTTCTTCATTGCAGATTTTGTCTTGTTAAAGAAATTACTTTGTTGCCATGGCAACATATTCCCACCCTGAAGTTCCATCATGGTGCCTTTTCTTTCAGTTTCTGAAGACTGCAACTATCCCCATCCCAGGCCCACCTCTTCAAACTGCTACTGTCTGTACCACATTTCTCGACACAGGTTTTCAATTATTTTGCATCTGGCTTCAAACTTGAGTCATCTTGTTCTTCGGTGAAAGCACCCTGTGATATAGTTTAGGACTAATTACACTTCACTGAGAGCATGTTCACATATAGACCTCTACCACCAAATATAAGGGTTTACAGTCAATACTTTGTTAATAAATATTATTAAAAATCAACAAAATATCTCAAGAATCTATGTCTGAACAAATATATTTTTTACATATTTATGACAGTAAGGTAAATCTATCTACTGACAATGCAGAAATGATAGCTAGGTCTTGTTGTTTTTAATTATTTTGGCAAAATTATTTTGGCATAATATGTGCTCAAATACTGTACATCTTCATGATACGCCCTCATTATAATTAGCATTCCCCTTTCTCTATCAGCACTAACTGTCTGAAAAGAAGAAAGAACATGCCTCTTCTTAGAGATGACTTAATTCAATAAAGAATTTGAATGGAAGCAAGAAACACATTAAAAAATATCTCCAACCCAATAGTGATCCAGGAAAGAGTCTTAAACCTCCTCCCCCACCCCACCCCAAAAAAGTTCTCTTTTTGCAGATTTATACGTAAAGATATTAGTTTTAATAATAGGTTTGACACTATTTAACAGTAGGGTGACCAGAAGTCCCAGTATTAATGGGAACATCCTGATATTAGAGGTTTTGTCTTATATAGGCAACTATATTTCCCGACATGGGGGAAAAAAAGTGTCCCAATTTTTCAGACTTGTTATCTGCTCACCCTATTTATGGGTAACCATCTTCTTAGACATGCATCATATTGCTTGTGTTTTGGGAAGTCATGAAGTTTAAACAATTGGAAAAACTTGACCAGTTTGGACAATTTTATACACCTTCATGGATCTCTCCCTCACTCTTGATTTTAGTACTCTTTTGCAATTGATTTAGTTCAGCTAAAATTTTATTCATTTAGGATTCAATTATGTAAACTGCTCTGGCCCCAACCCTCTGTGGACCTGATCTTTCACTCCCTATGCAAATGAAACTTGGATTTACTTCTTTGGGAGTTTTGACCCTGGGAGGATTGCAGGTAGGGTATTACAGTGCCATTATTTGGAAAGAAACAAGTTATTTTCTATAATCGACTTAGACTATCAAATTTCCAGAGAAACCAGATGTTGTAGTCTTAAATCCTCTGGGAAATGTGTGACTGTTTACTCCCAAGATTAAGGTCCTAATCCAACTGCCCTTGAAGGAGGATCAAACCCTAAGAACTCTCTTGGGCTGGTTAGAAAAAAATTAGGTAAATTTAAACCAGAAGTAATTGAACACTTAAAAGACTGAGTACTAACAGCATACATGTTTATTTTATGATTACACCCTGTCTTAAATTACAGTCACTTATCATATCGGTAGTCTAAACGATTACTCAGACATACTTTCAAGTGCATTTCATGCTCCAAACAAGCCAGATTAAATCCATTTTGGAAAAAAAAATCCGTACAGAAGAAGCAGAAATATGAACTCCAGTTTCAATGAACCACAAACTATGAATTGCTTCTTTAAAGTAAAGATGAATAACATACACTTAAGTTACCAATTTTTAGTTTACAGTTTCACTTAAAGTAAAATTCTACAGCAATCCATCAATAATATATTTTTGATCTTAGTATCTTTCTAAATACTACTTTTGGGGTTTCCTGCCACAAGTATCAGTAGAACTTTAGGTGTCATGTTATGTACTTTATTATTAACCTGCTGATTACAATTTTTGGATATGCAGTGTTTGTTCAGTAATATGGCATTTGCATGGTAGATTCATGGCTATTCAAGTTCTAGTATGTTATCCGGTCCATCACTCTGCCTGTGCAGGATTTTTCCTAAATATATTTTCTAGTGCTTTGTCCCAGACATGGCTGCCCCCAATGCTCTATGGTGGAAAGAAAACTGTGGATATCCTTTTGCAGATCTAAACGACCAGTATCTCATCAATGAACTATGATGAGAGACATTACATATGAAAATACTATAATAGATATATACTAGGTAAATGGCAACACTGTTTGAAAATGAGTAGGCACAACAATAGTCAAATGGTTAATCACTTTTGGCCTGAACCTGAAAAACGTTATTCATATGAGTGGCTCTTCTCCAGAAGAGAAGTCCTGTTGAAGTTAACTTTGTCAATTTTGATTTAGCAATACAGAAGAGTCATCTATATTCAAGCTCTAGGTGTCCTAACAATCATTAGATTCATGGCCACATAAAGATATCACGCCACACCAAAACACAATAAAGATAATCATACTAGCCAATAAATACAGCAACAAAACATACTCCCATTTCACTCTAACCAAAATCCCACACCTTCAGCCCTCCCCAGAAGCCTTGTCAGTTTGCTTTTGCAGTGCTCCCGAAAGGTCCATATATCCAGGTTATTTTGGACCAGGGATCAGCAACCTTTGGCACGCGGCATGCCAGGGTAAGCACCCTGGCGGGCCGGGCCAGTTTGGTTACCTACCGTGTCGACAGGTTTGGCCGATTATAGCTCCCACTGGCTACGGTTAGCCGCTACAGGCCAATGGGGGCTGTGGGAAGCAGCACAGGCCGAGGGATGTGTTGGCCACCCTTCCCACAGCCCCCATTGGCCTGGAGGGGTGAACCACAGCCAGTGGGAGCCGCGATCGGCTGAACCTGCGGACGTGGCAGGTAAACAAACCGTCCCGGCCCGCCAGGGTACTTACCCTGGCGGGCCGCATGCCAAAGGTTGCCGATCCCTGTTTTGGACT
The DNA here is from genome assembly GCF_020497125.1 of Mauremys mutica. NCBI lineage: Eukaryota > Metazoa > Chordata > Testudines > Geoemydidae > Mauremys > Mauremys mutica. Next base: position 286,050,797 of record NC_059072.1, on the reverse strand, counting down.
AAGGTGAGCAGGAGTAAGTTTCAGAATCAAGGGGCCTCTACCTACTGCTTCTTTTATAATGAGGGAAGTTGCCTCCTCTGATCTCAGTGTAGAACAGGGATCTGTCAAGTGGGCAGGTACCAGATAATGTAAAGTTCTATAAATCAAAATGAACAAGTTAACTCTACCAGGAGACCAACAGACAATCATTGCAGATCCCAGAGGACTGGGGCCATGTGTTCCCAGGGAGCTACACTGCTTACCAAGCTGGATGTGGTAGTCTGCAAAAGTCTATGAAAGGATTTAAAATGCAGTCTCATGTAGATTAATTTTGAAATTCCAAAAGGCACATAACAGTGGCGATTTCAAGTACAAATGTAATAAAGCCATCCATGGCACTGTTGTAATATTAGCATCCAACAATAACTGGAAGTCCAAAACCACCACCAAGATGTGAACCTGAGTAACCAATTTTGTAGAAACAACGAGGAGTACTTGTGGCATCTTAGAGACTAACCAATTTATTTGGGCATAAGCTTTTGTGGGCTAAATAGTTCTAAGTCTAAATATTTATGGGCTAATAGTTCTAAGTCTATAGCAGTAAACTGTTTATTCAAATGAAAAGTTTTATTTGAGGATTAGAGATATATTGTTTTCTTAAACTCAAGAGGTGTTTTGAGTTCTGTTTTAATTCTGCAGCAAACCACACTGATGAACGGAATTCAAAGCATTAATCTACTGAATACCTTTCCCCCCATTTTTCAGTCAACCAAAATAAACCCCGATATTTACCCAGAAAAAATATTTATAGTTTTTTTGCACTGATTTTTACCTATGTTTTTTGTGGTGATAATAAACACTGATAAATTCCTGGGGAAAATTAAATAAAATAAAAACTGAAAACAAAGGGCCCTAAATATTTCAAATGCTAAAGCAATTTTTCATAACACTATACTTTTCAGTTATGTATTGGCAACTTTTTTAATGATCCAAAAACTATTCCTATGCAAACCTTTTATCATTATTTACATAAAATTAAACATAAAATGATAATGTGGAAAACTGCCGATACTGCAAATTATTTGTACAATTTATTTGTACCCGTTCCTACAGTCCTTCCCCCCATCACTGCAGTTTATGGGTTCCCTGGACTGTGTTAGCGGTTCCTAACTGGGTTCCTCTTCCACCCCTTGACATTTGGTTAAGGATCAAGACACTATAATAACATTATTGCAAGTGCTTTCCACAGCGGAATTCATATGTTACTCTGTTGTGTTTAAAGAGGTTGTTTTATCAATCATATACATCATGCATTCAGACCAGTCTCATCTTGGGCAAAAGTCTAAGAACATATCATTATAATTAACTTGTAATACAGGTATTTTAAGTAAAATGTCCAGAGATGCAAGCTCCATAATACAATCATATAACATTCCATGATCATATGAACAAGGCTGGCAGTGTAGATCCCCAGTCCTCTCCCCACTCAGAAGAGAAAAAATTACACCAGAATTCTCTGCTCCACAGTACTAAATAGAGGCAATGTTTATATTAAACTCTTATCAGTTGTGATGAAGTGGGAATGTTCTTGATATGTTCTTTGAATACTGAGTGGAGAGTATTGACCTGGGAAGGTTGCAGGGGAGTTTTGCTGGGACTGTCTGCATTGGGGAAGGGAGGATAACTAACATGAGAACCCAGGCGGGGGGTTGGAGGCCAGGTAACATCTCTGCCCGGGAAACTGGACAAAGGACACAAAGGCTGGAGTCGGGGAGGCTGAGTGAGACGGCTGGAGGGAGTTTCAGTTTGGAGCTGGCTGGGCAATGGAGAGGGGCGCCCCGACGGGGCTTGGGCTTCCCAACAGGGCCGTGGCCTCCCTGGGGCCCCCAGATGGACCTAACTAAAGGGGGTCCTGTTGTCTGTACCGGCAAGATCTGTTTTGGACTGTGTTCCTGTCGCCTAAATAAACCTTTGGTTTTACGGGCTGGCTGAGAGTCATGGTGACTCGCAGGAAGCCGGCGGTACAGGGCCTTGTCTCCCCCATACTCTGTGACATCAGTGCACATCTAAATGATGATCAGGCATGCTTTTCAGTACAAGAAGAGCAAAACAATTATCAGATAACCTAAAGGAAAGGCACAAGAGAAACATGTGGAGCCATTCAACCTACCCTAACCATAGATATTCTGGCATTGTCCATCCAGAGTGTTATGACACTGTGACAAAGCACAGGGCAAACAGCAACCAAATCAACTATCAAAAGTAATGCAATGCAATGAACTCTCCAGAGAGGAAGAGGCAAGTGATCTCAAATGGTGACTTTGAAGTGAAAAATATCCAGGCCATCCATAATCCAATCCACTGGATAGTATGCTATCTTTTGGGAGAGAGGACAAATTTGCAAGAATGATATGGAATTCCCAGTCACTGCAGTCTAGAACAATGACAAAAGTTCCATTTATATTCAGTAGATAAAATCAAGTATGAAGACTGAAACTGAGATCAATGTAGACAGTCTTAGTTCTGATGTTTATTGTGAACAGAGAAATTAGGAGACTGATGCTGGAGACCACCCAGTGAATGTGAGTGGCATAGAGATGAGGGGTTTGGATTCATGTAAGAGCAAAATGCTTTCTGTAATGATGAAGTTGACCAATGATGATGATCACTAGAAGAAGGGGGAAACTAACAAACTCATGTGTTCAAAAATGGCAAGGTTTGTTATAGATGGATTTGAATCTATTCTAAAGAATGACATGCAAATGGAGACGGGAGATAGTCAAAGATTTTTTACTTCTCTAGTTTCTATGAAATCTCAGCCAAACAACAAGATGTACAGAAGAATGAATGTGAAAGCAGACATCTTTAAATAATAGTTCATTAAATACTCATCCTCACAGCATGAAATAAAGGAATAAATCCAGTAAAGCATAATCCTTAAAATAATTTACGTAAGCACTCATTTCCAGAGAGAGAGAGAGAGAGAGAGAGAGAGAGAGAAGAAAAAATGCCTATAATACTAACACACACACAGAGAGAGAGAGAGAGAGAGAGAGAGAGAGAGAGAACTTTCAGTACTTCCCAGCAGGATAGAAAGTAAAATATTCATTAAAAATACTATTTATAAAACCACCTCAGATAGGGAAAAGAGAATTAAAGAACAGCAATAAACAAGAGAAAAATAAAAATGATCTCTTTCCCATCATAAACAAACAAGATTAAAATAATTTTAGCAATACTGCAAGACGGTGGAGTTTATATCACACTGCTGAGACACACTGTAGTGCTATAAATTACTATATTGTATTGCTTAATATTTGTTTTATTTCTGTTAAGCTGCATTGTATATAATAAAACAATTTGTACTTGTAGAACACTTTTCATCTGAAGATCTCAAAGTGCTTTACAAAAGCAGGTACGTATAATATTGCCAGTTTACAAAACAGACAGACAGTTTGTTCGTTTGTTTGTGACCACATGCACACAGTAAGTCAGTTGCAAGCATAGGAAAAGAACTCTATGATTCACTATTCTATGTTCTAACTGCCATGTTTTCCTGCTCAAAATACAGACCTTCTGTCTAATTCGTAATAGAGTGACCACCCTGAAGCATGTAAATCTGACAATTTCACTTAACTGTGCATCTAATCTGCTTTTCCCAGTTTCCCCTTTTCCTGGCTCTGCTTGTATCCCCCAATTTTCTTAGGTATTAATCAACTTTTCCTCAGCCCCCCCAGCCCGCTTATACACAATCAAATAACATAAGGTTAGAATTCAAGAAATGGGCCAGAACAGCAGCCATGGAAAATGAAGGCTTTCACTTTATCCACAGAACACATACAGCATGGGCAGTAGCTGTGCAAGCTCCCGGCTTCCTCACACTGCCTCCTATCAACTTGATCTAACTTGACAGAGAGACCTCAACGAAGTGTGAGAGATCAGTTCCACCCGAATCAGGTGTGCTTGATTGTTGACCTCTATATTGGACCAGTTAATTCTGTTTTGGGCATACAGATACCTATTCTATAGAGGATGCACTCAGTTTGAATCAATTTTATTTTATTTCACCTTGCTGTACACTGACCTAAAGTTGGGATATCAACTGTAGCATACATAATACACACAACTAGGATGGGTACCCAATTTTTAATTTCAATGTGTAGAGAAATTATTGGCATCAAAAATTGGGAATGGCATAATATTATATCATGCCTGTGTTTACACTGAAAGTGGAACTGTAACAGATTATATTGCTAGATTATATAGTAAGTTCCAATGGCTTAGGGAATATATTACATTCATTAACGTATTGTACAAGCTCACATCAGACAGATATCAAAGTTCAGAAACAGGTAGATGTCAGGGCTGATCGAAAATTTTCCACTTGAATTGTTTTGACAGAAAAGTCATCAAATTAAACAATTTTTTGGGAGGTATCTGCTTTTCCACAGAATTTTTTTACATTTTATATAAAAAGCAGACACCCAAAAACCCAGAAGTTATCAGCGAAAAACTGATTCAGAAATGCTGCCACAGTGCCCTATGGGAGTTGTTGTTCATGTGCCTTATGCACCCATTCTCTTCTATGGCCTGTGCTCCCCAGCCACACTACATCTCCCCGGATGCAATGTGGCAACTCAGCAAGAGGGGAGACTGTGGTGCATTATGCAACATGTAGTCTGGTCAGGGACCCAGGCCCATAGAGGAGAACTGAGATGCAACTCACTTGAACAGTAATTCCCATGAGGGACTGCACGGACATTTCCAAAATCAACATTTTTTTTTTAAATTTTAGGAGGAAATGTTTTGGTTTTTTTCTGCCCAGACAGTCAAAATTAGTTCTAGTAGATGAGAATGTCAGAGTCATTTTATGACAATATTGTGACACTAACTGGAAATCAACTGAGCAGCTGTATAATGGCACCCTAAATGCATGGAACAGCCCCCCTGCTCTCATGTATCAAACACTATCCCTCTTCTCCTTCAAATCTATCCATAAAGCCCATTACTTATGCTAACTCTTCCTCCACTGAACCCTTCTCTGTTGATGCCATTTTGCTTTCTTACATTTGTACTGGTCACTTTTACTTGTCACACTAGTCTAAGTTAGACTGTGAGCTGCTTGGGGATGGGACCTTGCCTTTTTGTGTGTTTTATACTGTGCCATATATGCCTAGTGCACACAATAAATAAAATAAAATAATAAATAAATAAAATAATAATAATAATATTGCAGGTATTTGGAAGAATCCCATCACAATGGCAGCTAAGCATACTTTTAGCCAGATAAAAACAGAACCAAACTCAATTACAGGAATGGGGATCATGTTCTCTGCAATGCTTCACAACAGCTGATTCAGCTACCTTGGAAAGGTGAGCAATGGTAGATAATAGTCAGTAAATTACGTTACAGAGGATCCCAGGCCCTACTGTTAGCTGAAATTCTGGACAGCATGATGCATCTTACAGCATACAATATCCCACTGCTTTTTTTATACCTATAAACTTGACTAATTTGACAAAGTGACTGTATAGTCTTTGGTATTATTGTCATTATAGATAGTGCAAACAGACCCATTCTACAATTAGGAAAGCAAAACTCTTATAATTAAAAGTTGTAAAAAGGCTGGGAATTTTTTAATATTAGGGACCTGCATCTGATCCCAGAGAAATGAATGTAAAATCCCATTGGCTTCAAGATTAACAGGATCTGGACATAGGTGGGAACACATCCAGCCTCTTTAGGCCATCACTTTTATATTAGTCTTGAATACATCACTCTTACAGACTACATTAGGGCCTGAACCTGCAAACCCTTAATATGACTGCTGTCCTGGATCAGGTCCACAGTCTGACTGACTCCCATAGGAATCAGAAAAATGCTAAACAGTAAGGGTGTTCAGGATCAGGAACTTAAATGGCCTTTGAGAGCAGGATTTGCTCTGTTTATGAAGGACCATGCACATGTATGATTCTGTATAAATGAATAATGAGTCATAATCACAATATTATTTCCAGTTTTTTAATGGTATTCCTGGAAGTATGGCAAAAGGAAAATGACAGAAAGTAAACATATGCAATTTTCTGTGCAGGATCGGATATATATATCCAATATATTGGTGCATCCCTATTTGTGAAGTAGCCATATCACCATGCTAAACCTGCTTTATCATTTTAAGAATAAAAAAGGAACACCATTCGCTATCTGGCTGGAGGAAAGAGTGACAAATTATAAGTAAAAAGTAGCAGTATTTTTTTTCGATTACCAACACAGAGAACTCACAAATACTACACTAAAATCAATTACATGGTATCAAAAAAGCTTTACCATATAATCAACTAAAGGAAATTTTATTGGAAAGTCAAACAGGATATCACAGTATTCAGTCACTTTGAACCTACCAGGTTGCTATTTCATCAATAATATTTCAGCCTGTTTTCCCTCACTTTCAATATTAAGTTATGTACATAGCTTACATGTTTTTGGTCCCAAAAATCAGATATGCAGCAAAGGAAAAGACCCCACATGCTACTCCACCATTAGAATGGAGAACAGGTGCTGCTATCTACACATATACATGCTATCAACTTCAAATTTTGGAAATAAGATGGAATACCAGGCTGGTGGTGGTGATGGTGGGGAGGAGGGGGGGGAAGAATAGACGGATTTCTTTCTTTCTTTCAAAACAAGGGCATGGGTCATGGTGGATTTTCAATCACTGACCATTTTTAAATCAAGATTTGATGTTTTCCTAAAAGATCTGCTCTAGGAATTTTTGAGAGGAACTTCTACAGCCCGTGGTATACAGAAGGACAGACTAGATTATCACAGTGGTCCCTTCTGGCCTCGGAATCTCTGAATCATATTAGAAGGCTAGATTGCAGGCTGTGTGATTCCCAAAGTAACCTAACAGCAGTCATTGCTATCAAGACTATCCCATTCCCAAACTATGATTCAATACACATTTTAGAGATCTATGAATTGAAAAGGGACTGTTTTGTTTAAAGCATTATTGTCATCACAAAGGCCATGCCTCCAGAACTATATAGCACTTCTGCCATGGAGAGGCAACTGTTGCAATTACCCTGGCTGGGTAGAACTGTAACATTTGTTATAATGTATATAGCATCATAGGTGTGCATGATATTTTACAGACACATAAGATGAGAAGATCATATGGCAAGAGGAGAAATAGACTTGGGAGAGCAATATTAGCCTTTTAGTGGGTTTTGTCATTGTAGTCATTCTTTTCAACATCCAGTCACGGTCAGCAATGGGAATAGAAATGGATGAAGCAGAAACTATGGGATGAATTGAGGATGACAGAAATGATCTTTGAGGAGAGATCTGAGGACAGAGAGTAAAGTGATGAGAATGGAGGAGATTAAAAGATTTAAAAGTTGTTGAAAATTGAGAGCACTTTATTATGTCTCTCTAAAAAACACTGATATGGCCCTTCTTTACACCTACTCCAGTAAGAAAGGACGAATAATATATATTGCCCCCAATATTTTGCTTTATGTTTTCAAATATATCTATATAAAACAGCTGCCATATGGGTACATGTGATACATATTATCAAAGTGAATCAGATCTATTAGATAATGTTACATAGCTTTCAAGCATCATCTAATTTGCGATGCATATGTTTCAATTTTGCATCTACAAATGCAAAAAATTAAAATCCTTTTAGCAAAACTAGGGCCTGCAAACACTTATGCAAATGTATAACTTAACTTATATTAGTATAGTTATGCGTGTTCTTAAATGTTTTCAGGAGCTGAGCCTTATAAACTGCAATTCGTATAGAGCTTTTACACCTCATATTCAAGCCACTTAGCACATTACATTTTAGCCCATTGTTTAACATTACTTCTGTTAATGAATTCATTGGCAATTCTCTGTCACTGAAATGTCTCTAACTTTTGTATGTCTCTTTAGTACACGGTATTTTTTTTCCAAACTATTTCTTGGTATAGCATGAACGTGAACATTTTTCCTGCTGAAATACCTCATTTTCTCCTGTAAAGAAGCTGGGTTGCTTCTTATATGTTTCTCTCTGAAGCTGGGTACTGCTAGACAAAGATTTTACTGAAGATCAAAAGATCTCAAACAGTAGGACACCAGAGAATATTAAATGATAAACACATTTAGATTTCTAAGGTAATTTTACCAAGTTATTAGTAATACTAGCTCTTGTTCCACAGTAGGAAAGGTAATAATGAATCTTTGTTAAAGGGCAATGCAGTAGCTTTTATGTAATACCTTTTCTTCACTTATGATAAAGTCATTAAAGCAGCACTGTGTCTTCTTGAGACCTCATACAATAATCTGCATTAAATCTCCCATGCAAAATTAAGGACAGCATTTCACTGGAAAAATAAGCATCCACTCTCGCTAATGCTGATGCTTTCCAAAAATTATAAATTTACACTAAATCAGTAAAGCTTTTCAGAGTGCAACTGCTTAACATTTTTCAAAGCAAACAGAAAATCCATTCCCCTTGCAACTCCTCTATTTCATATTCGTCTAGTGATCTCCATCTCCCAGGTCTTGTCTTCACTGCAGTGTTAGCTCGAGATATAACCGAAGTGTTGTCCTTAACCTAACTCCCATCCACACATTTAACTCAAGTTAAATAGTGCTTTAAACTCAAGTTAGCTGGCCTGTTGGGGAGGGTTGGGGTAAGCTGACTTCAAGTGTTGCTAGAGCTAGAAATACAGTGAGGATATGCAACTCTGTGAGGCTAATACAATCACTCTGTGCAGCTCAACTGTTGTTTTGTAGTGTGACCACTGGTAACTCAAGAGGAATTAATTTGCATGTAAATAACTTGAGTTAACACGGCAATGAAGACAAGCTCCCCCCAAAAACCTACTTCCAAAAGTGGAACTGAAGTCAAGACAGGAGTGGCAACTAAAATTGTGTGCATCTTGACTGACTCAAATATGATACATTTTCCAACACACAACTATCAGAAGGCACATAAATTATTACATCATCAGAATAACAATATTTTCCATGGTAGGTACATTACCATATACTCAGGTAATCTGTATTATCATTGCAGCTGGTATACTGGGGGACGAATTTTCAGATTTGTGTTGTGCAAGTCTATGACAAGCAATATCTTCAACAAATAGGATTACAGCCTTTTATGCTAACCAGTAATCCAACACCATTATTTGATTCATGCAGTAATGTACAATTTAATTTTTTTTAAAACAATCTTCTGACTAAGTCTGGAACCTAATCTTCAAAACCCAAAGCAGATCGGAAAACTCTAGTGACTCTTGCAGTTTACATTTAAAGCCCTCCTCTTCCCCCCAGCTTTGCCTTCTTCAAATCCTCCCATTTCTTCAACTTCTGTTCATCCATAGTTCATACTTGTACCATCTCTTTTCCCTCCAGTTTTAATTTCAATTAATTCTATTAATACACTTTCTTTCATTATTTCATCTCACCAACAATTGCAGGATTGTTTTTTATTGGTACAGCTTTCAGTGACATGTCTAGTCTAATCTAGTTTTAAACAAACTGAGTGATGGAGTTTCCACCATTCTTTTAGGTGACTTAGATGGTAATCTCTTTGGAGTAGAGACCATGTCTTTCTATGTGTTTCTACAGCATCTAACACAATAGAGCCCTGATCCTGACTGGGGCCTCTGGACACTATCAAAATAGAAATTAATAAATTAAAACTATTTCACTGTGTAACAGATTCCACTCAGTATGTTTTTCTTATTATGCAGCCTAAATCAGGGGTCGGCAACCTCTGGCATGCAGCTCGCGAGCTGGGCCAGTTTGATTACCTGCTGCATCGGCAGGTTTGGCAGACCACGGCTCCCACTGGCCGCGGTTTCGCTGTCCCAGGCCAATGGGGGTGGCAGGAAGCCGTGGCCAGCACATCCCTCGCTTGCGCTGCTTCCCACCACCCCCATTGGCCTGGGACGGAGAACTGAGGCAAGTGGGAGCCACAATCGGCCAAACCTGTCGACACGGTAGGTAACCAAACTGGCCCGGCCCGCCAGGGTGCTTACCCTGGTAAGCCGCGTGCCAGAGGTTGCCGACCCCTGGCCTAAATCATCACTTTCATGGCCTATTTGTTGATTGCCTCTTAAAGATTTATAAAGGTGCTTTATTCTTCTGACTAGACACTACTTTCCTGCCCCAATTAGCAGTGAAGCACATAAACTTCCAAACTAAATTGTGGTCTTTGTCCAAAGGCTCAATCACTGGAAAAAGAGCAATGATGTCATTTTCTGAACATACAGAAGTCCATAAAACTTTATTTATAAAAGAACCAAGGAAATTAGGAAATCAAATAAATTGTTAATTTCCTTCTAGTTTCTAAGACCCAAGTAGGTCTTCTGGTATCAAGTCACACTTTAGTAAAGTATGGAACTTTTTTTATTAAGGGGACATGCGATACTCAGCGTAACTATTTGCTTTTCTCTATCAAAACACATTTTACTATATTTGCTTTCTAGTCAGTATTAAGAAAGGTTCATGGTATACATGGGTTTCATGCCAGCCCCCACAGAAGTTATCAGAAAAGTTACCATTAATGGATCAATCTTTTTAGCACTATGGTTTATAAAAAGGACCTAGTTTTGTTGCCTTCTCACCCTCCATACTGTATTGCATTATGCCACCTCCTTATGTGTGTTGAGGGTGCTCTTGTATCCCCTTTAAGAAGCTGCACGGATGAATCAGAATTCCCTTAAATGGTGTCTTTCCTCTCAGAATGAAGCTGGGAGGACATTTTAGGGAACTGTTCTTCCACTTCCAAATCCTTCAAAGTAGGCCCCATAAGGCTCAATCCTCTCCCCCATATTGTCCAAAATCTAAATGAAGCCATCGGGAGAGGAGCTGGAAAAACACAGGCTGAAGTGCTAGCAGCTAACAGTAACCTCTAAATCAACAAAATTACCCCTTCTATTATATCTGCTACCTAATGAGGGCATCTGTCTGCAGAAGGTTACGTTGCTCTGCAATATTTGAATCCTTTTGCCTTCCTCAATGCTACTGGATACCCATATAGGGACTACCATAATAAGAAAGTATCCTATCACCATCATCAGCGTCTCCATGGTCATCCACACATTCCTGATTTCCAGGCTTAACTCTTGCAACTCATGCCCAAGAATGAAGCAACTCACCCTGAAAAAGCTCCAACTAGTACAAAATGCAGTAGCCCTTCTTCTTAGAAACATTGACTGCTGTGATTGTAACACCCTCGCATTCAGCACTTGTTCTCCACTGAATAAAAAATCCAGTTCAAAATCTCTGTCCCAATATTAAAGATTTCCATGAGGTCAGATTTAACTACCTGAGAGATCACCGCCTTCTCCATGATCATAAACTCTCAAAGCAGCTGTGTTCCACCAGAACAAGGAAGCAGTTTTTCATGAAAAGCATGGAGTTTGCCAGGTGGGCAGAGGAAGGAGTGATGGGACAGCTGATACATGGCAAGATCCCCAAAATATACTACAATGTACAATATAATGTTAATAATAACAGAGGGCAGAAAGTGGCCTATTGTACCCACCACACAATTTTTATTTCTTATTTTTTTGGCAGCACTTTCAAAACTTTTTCCAAGCTAAACCCAAGTAAGGATCCACACTGTTCCAAAAACTTTCAATATATCTTTCTAGAGTACAGATTGCTCTCCACTCCCAATGGATGAGATTGGCAGTTGACAGATGCGTTTCCCAGAGAACTAGCCTCAGGAAGACAACAGAGAGAAGAGCACACCATGCTGGGGAGAAGCTGTCCACTGGAAAGTCTGGAAATGATTACCAAGACACTGAAGAGGAAGGGGGGGGGATTTTTCTGGAAACCTCTACTTACCCCTTGTTCAGATTCCAACAGTTCTGTTTTGACTCTGACTGCCGGCATCCCATCAAGCATTAACATTCTGTTCTCAAAGGCGCTGATGTCCTAAGTAAGGGGGAAAAAAGAGAAGCAAGAGTCAACTTAAAAGGAAAAAACTGTTTGGCTCAGTTCACCTACAATGCTGCAGATGCCGTACCAGTTTGCTGGTTTTTGCTATAAGTTCATGTTCCCTAACATGAACACTCACAAAAGTTTGGAAATTAATATTGTTTGGTACATAGTTACCATCAATTTGTTAATTATATTAAAAATACTGTCAACTATCCTATCAATTACTTATATGCATGGAAACTAAATCTCTGTGGTACAGCAGGAAATGATTTTCTGATTTCGTCATTTGAAGCAGAAAGATACATATGTATCATCTCTCATTCACTGCTAAGCTATCAATGGTCACCTCCAATCCACCAACGATGTTAGCCTCCATCACCCACTTGTTACATTTTCAAACAAGCACCTTTGTGCTTTCTCCCATGCTGCCCCACATGCTTGCGAGGAGTTTCCCATAAATATCTGCAAAATAACTCATTATCCATCTTAAAAACCCTCCTCAAAACTCTCTCTTGCTATGATGCCTACAAAAAACTTGATAATAGTAAGGCTGTTGGGCTGAGACTATCATACTAACCAACATTGTCTCATTGTTTCCTTGTACTCTCCACCCATTTGTCTGTACCCATCTGTTGTCTCTTGCCTTATAGATTGCAAGGTCACTCTTTTTGTTCTGTGTTTATACTGCACCAAGCATAATGGGGCCTTGGTCATTAACTACTGGCCGCAGTTCGCTATTCCCAGCCAATGGGAGCTGTGAGCAGCCGTACCTGCGGACACTCAGGTAAACAAAGCATCTTGTGGCCCGCCAGGGGCTTATCCTGAACAAGCCGCGAACCAAGTTTGGGACCCCCTGTCTTAGGCCCTATGGTAACTCAAATAATTAATACTACTACTAATATACACACACACACACACACACACACACACACACACTTCCTCTTTGCTAATATTGAAAACTTTTGAGTTAGAATTGGCAGCCTTGTGTCCACACATGCAGTTATTCAGGAAGAGCAATTTCTGAATAGCTATTTCAGAATAACTTCATGTGTAGACAAGCCCTAGATCTCATGGGCGGGGGGGTGGAGGAGTCCACAAACAACTGAGTAATTGTATTCCCAAATGCCTTGTTTTCATACTAAGCTATTTTTAATGTAACAAAAGAAAAGAATGGTTTCCTTTGGAATGACAGAACAGCAACATTAAGTGAAAGCTCACAGATCATATTCAGGGCCAAAGCTTCACAAGTAATACTCTGCACTTCTCTAGCACCTTTCAAATGGGTATCTCAAGTACTTTTACAAATAGGCACTGCACTGTGCCTTTAAGGCACAGCCCCACAGCAGTGAGTAAAAAACTGCTCCAATGAATACAACAGGGTGGATGAAGGCAATTCCTCCATCCTCTTCTATATCACTGAGGGTTAGGTACAATCCATCTTAGCTACAGAAACATAATATTGCCATGGGTGGCAAGTTTGTAGAAATTTTGGTGGTGCCCAGAACCCGCCCCCCCCAACTCCACCCCCACCTGCCTAAGGCTCTGGGAGGGATTTGGGGGGGGAGGTCTGGGGTGCAGGTCCTGGGCTGGGGATTAGGGTGCAGGAGGGGTGCAGGGTGCAGGCTTTGGGATGGAGTTTGAGTGCTGGGTGCAGGCTCCGGGCTGGGGGTGAGGGCATCAGAAGGGGTGAGGGGTGCTGGCTCTGGGAGGGAGTTTGAGGGTGGGAAGGGGTGTGTGGGAAAGGGGAGGTGGTGCACACTCTGGGAGGGAGTTTGGGGATAGGAGGGAGTGCAGAGGTGAGGGCTGTGGGGCTGAGAATGAGGGATTCATGACGTGGGGGGGGCTCAGGGCTGGGGCAGAGGATCAGGGTGCAGGGGGATGAGGGTTGGGGCTGAGGATGAGGGATTCATGATGTGGGGGGGCTCAGGGCTGAGGCAGAGGATTAGGGTGTGGGGGGCTGAGGGGTTTGGGGCGTTGGAGAGGCTCAGGGCTAGGGCCAAAGGGCAGGGTAAGGGCAGTCTGCCTTGCCAGTAGGGGATGGCAGGCACTAGGACCCTGGGGCAGCAGACAGCAGTTCTGCCGGGAGCCGTTCTACTCCAGCAGCAGAAGCAGGCAGGGACGGGGCAGGGCGGCGGGGGGAGACCCGCGGGGGACAGGGCACAATCCAGGCAGGGCCAGGGGAGAGACCCAGGTCCAAATATTGCTGGAGCAGGGCCCCCAGCCCTGAATATTCCTGGTGCCCGAGCACCGCAAACCTATATAACCTGCCGCCTATGAATATTGCTACAACTATTTTACAAATTGGATAATGAAGGCACACAGGTGAAAAGGGACTTTTTCATGGTAACACAACAAATCAGGGACAGACTTTGGAACCGAATCCTTGAGTCATGAATCCAAGCCCCTGTTGTAACCACTAGTCTTCCTCTTCAGTAATGTAAATCTAACGGGAAGTCTCCCTTACATGTATTCCGCTGGCAGCACATCAGTATAATACTCCCTAGTGCATTTATTTATTTTGAAAGCATGTGTTCACTACCATATTTCTTCATACAATTTATTTTACAAATTGAAAGGTGTGAAAATTGCTGCTAACCCAAGTATAGCGTCCCTCGGGGGTGGGGGTCGACAACTCCAGAAAAGCACAGCAACTTTAATCACATGGTTACCTTTGTGAAGTTTCTGAGGAAATGGACCTGACTGGGAAACTGAACGTAAGGGAACACTATGAGCATAAAATTCAGTCAATTAAAAAAAAGCAAAAAATAAAAAAACAGAAAAACATCTTTTAAAGTATTTTAAGTACACCTCTACCTCAATATAACGCTGTCCTCAGGAGCCAAAAAATCTTACCACGTTATAGGTGAAATCATGTTATATCAAACTTGCTTTGACCCACTGGAGTGCACAGCCCCGCCCCCCCCCCGGAGCACTGCTTTACCACGTTATATCCAAATTTGTGTTATATCGGGTCGCGTTATATCAAGGTAGAGGTGTATTACACCTTCCCAAGAGTCTCAATTTTCATGACAGTACAAGTAGTCGGGTCTTAAAAACATTTCTACCTCCCCTGTTGCTGCATAAATAAGTCATAGTAAAAGAGGAAAACTATAGGCTAGTCTACGCTAGAAGAACTGTAGCAGGTCTGGTGAAGCACTGTATGCTGACGGGACAGCTCTCCCATTGGCATAATAAAACCACCTCCACAAAAGGCGGCAACTATGTCATTGTGAGAAGCTCTCTCTCTGACATAGCGCTGTCCACACCGGTGCTAAGGTCGGTATAACTTATGTTGTCATCGCTCAGGAGGGTGGCTTTTTCATACCCCTCAATGACATAAGTTATACCGACGTAAGTGGTAATGAGTACAAGCCTGAAAACAGGAAAACGAACACGTCGATTCTCAAGGTACTCCCCACGGGCAGACCAATTAGCCCATTTAGGGTCCCACTGGCTTAAGCGGGGCTCTGTGTGGCAGCTTGCAGGAACGGGGTGTGTGGGGGGGGAATGGGACATTGAAATTGATTACACGTAAAATGCTCCCATATGCACCAAAGTCAACAAGCTGAACAAAACTTCCTCTAATCTTTTAATAATAATCTCAGATACTACAATAAATTACACAGTTTCAGACAAAATAACTGACATTTAAAAGCAAGCTAAGATGTTCACCTGTTTCCTACTAAGATCTCTCTCCATAATGTGGCAAACTTAAAAATGCTGGATACAATGAAGACCAAGAAAATTTAAAATATAATGCTTTAACACAATTTCTTTAATCAGCTTTGGATACCTTGATTTTTATCGGGGTGGGGGTTTAGGGATTACGATACCAACAAAATAACTCAATGAAATTGTTCCAGGCTCAAAATTCATGTCCTAGGGCGTCACTTAACTTCAGTGGTTTGGATGTGGTTTAGGGTGGAGCAGCAAAGGCAGCCAGCTTGGCATTCCAAGCTCTGTAATGCTTTTATTCCACTTGCTAGGAAGTCCCTTCCCTTTCGTGATTTATAAGAAGCACAGTTTTGAGTTTTACAGCAAGATCAGGAATCTAGCATAATAAAGCATCTCTTAGGCTGTTTAGTTTGTAGACAAAGAAGGATGAGCTGATATTGCTTCACATCCCTAAGGAGGTCTTACCCAAATGAAAAGGGGAAGAGACTTTCTTGTGCAGGAGGCACAAGCAGAAGGGGGTGAAAAAAAAGAGACAAAGAGCGATTCAGAAAAGGCAGGTTTAATGAACTGTTAGAATCTGATTAGAGGCTAATGTACCCTTTAGTGCTTTGTACCAATTTACAGCTGATATACTTTAACCATTTTTCCCACTGGCTGTGATAAACTCATTAGTTTTAAAAATACAAGCTAACCAGAGTCTTCGAAGTTTAAAACTGATAAATCATGGAAACCTGACTAGTTCATGTATCATTTAACACATTTACATTTAACTAAATTTTCATGGCTCCCCCTTCCATTTGTTGCCTAAAATCATATTTCTTAAGAGGTAAGTTCTGCCTTTTGAGCTGTGGTCTGAAGAATGAGCACAGTGAACAGTTCTGGCTTTTGGATCATGTATAATTTGGACTGGGAATAATCACAGAAACAGACTTCTCCCAAATCATTTCTTTTTTGCGCTTATAACTAACTGGTTAACTTGGGACATGGTCTGCTACCTCCCAAGCAGATTTAGTCTGTATATCATAAGTAAAAATGTAATGTTTAGCCCAATATTCATGTATAAACTTGCTTTACCATTTTTGAGCCAGAAAGAGAAAAAATAAACTGAACGCTTTTCCAAATACCAAAAAAAAACCACCCCATGACTATTTTTGAAACAGCTGTAGAAGGAAAGTAGACTGTTGCTGAGAAGAACCTTTGAGGGTAAATTGGTTTTAAATTTGATCGAGCTATGGTGCATGCTTTTGAAAAAAATCACACTCAATTTTTAACAACCAGAGCAGTAGAAAGGGGGAGTGTCAGGTGTACTTTCCATGCATGAGTGGTAATTTTCTTGCATATTCAAGCACAAATAGAAAAATTATACTAAAGCAACATATAGTCATTAATGAAGCAGGGCCCTTTTGAAATAATATCTATTACTGAGATAGCATATTTTATTGGTAGATTTCAAAGCACTTTACAAGGAGGTCACTATCCTTATTCTGACCTGAAACACAGAGAGGTGAAGTGACTTGTCTAGAGTAGTCCACAAGGCCAGTGGTAGAACTTAAATCTCCCAAGTCCCGGTTTAGTGCTCGATCCCCTAGACCACATTGCACTGAAGGTCTCTCATCTGCAATCTCCTTACTTGCATATTGGATGAGGCCAGATTCCCTAGTCTTTATTTCACCATATTTGGAATATTGTATACAATTTTGAATGCCCTGATATAGGATTTTGACAAACTGGAGAGAACTGAGAACAGAATAAAAAGAATGAAAGGATTTAATAGGCGTGACCAGGAGAGAATGGTTTAAAAAAAACAAAAAAACAATGTACCTAAATATGCATAGCTTATGTGAAAAAATTTGAGGTAATTTGACAAACTTCAAATATCTGATTGGTTTTAAGAGTAAAACAAGGGAGGTGTTTATGGTAGTCCCATGAGAAATATATGAAGAAAAGGTGACGAACATGAGCAAAAGAAAATATACACTGAACATTAGCATCATTTTTATCAATACATTTGATTCAACTATGTAATAGTGTCCTAAGGTAGAATCCTGGTTGTAAGAGTCAGCGCTTGTCTACACTACAGAGTCTTTGAAAGAATAGCTATACTGATACAGTCACACCAACTGAAAGAGCTTTCTAGTGGAGATGCAGCAGAAGCCCACAGAAGAAGTTCTGCTTGTATAGCTAAACCACCTCCCCAAACATTAATATCTAAGTCAGTGGTGCTCAAACTTTTCCTGTCCTTACCAGTAGTGGAATCTGTCCACGCTCCCACTCAATTACTACACAGTTGACTCAGCTGAGGAATTTGGGCTGACGGCAGAGCTCCGGACAGAACTGGAAATTGGGGAGGAGGTGGGACTGGAGGTGGAGCTGGCCTGGGGTTGGAGAGGAAATGAGGGCAGAGCTGGGCTGTGGGGGAGGAAGCACAGAATGGAGCTGTAACTGGAGCCCGAGCTGGGCTGGAGGCAGAACAGGGAGCAGAGCAGAGCTGTGGCTGGAACTGGGCTGGGGATGGAGCAGGGGGCGGAGCGGAACTGTGGCTGGAGCTGGGCTTGGGGCACCTGGGTGGTGCTCCCTACTCACCCCCATGGGAGCTGGCCCAGGGCCCACTGCACCCCCCAAAAAAACATTCCTCCATGCCCACTTACGGGGGCATGCCCCACAGTTTGGGGATCACTGATCTAAGCCAAGAGAAGTCTGTATAGTTGCATTGACACCAGAGTTTTTGTTGGCCAGCGCTATGACATTTTCCCACACACCTAGCCAACACAGCTATTCTGGAAAAACTTTGTGGTGTAGACTAAGCCTGACCGAGAAGCAGACTGACCAAGATACTTGTGAATGTGACACAAGAAGAAATTTTGCTCTGGCAGGGAAATGTACATGACCTGATAGAAATCATAGATGGAAAAGCTCTATTATTCTAATTTGACTTCATTGTCTTCCTTAATAGATTCACCAGTCCAACCTAAACGAAGTGTTTTACCATTAAAACACATTCAGACCGCTGCTCTAATCCACTCATACAGTAACCACTAGCTAAATTCAACTCCCATTGACTTCAGGGGGTACAGGATTGAATCCTTATCCAGGAACGTTCTGTGTATGTTGCAATAATATGGCTTCCTGTGAGAGCAAAGATCTTTTAGCACAAATACATACTCAGCATGTGTGTTCGAGCCTCCCTTTGAACTATATATGAGAATACCAAAGGCACTGTTTCATGGATAAGTAACAACTGGGTTTTGAAATATCTTTATGAAAAGGGCAAAATGGGACTGTATATCCTGAAAAGATAAAAGACTTTTTCCCCAAAAAGATTTTCCTTCAAGCCACAAAGATTCTACCCCCGTAACACAGAGAAAGCTCTGATAGAGACAGCTGCAACAAAGTCCTAAAGCAATGACACATTTTAAAAAAATCCACTTTTTTAATACTTACGAAATCATGTTATAAAATAGTATACTTCAGAGTGAACAGCCAACTATATATACATATTTTCATGTCTCAAAACCAAAAACCCTATGTCTGCACAGGAGGAGAGTTTGCATATAACCAGTCAGAGCATAATCAGGGGATAGGTTTGTAAATAACATCCAGCGAATACAAATGAGATGCACAAAAGCCATTTCTGGAATTGCCATTTACTGCTATTGCCAAACAGGAGAAACAGCTCACTTGGTTGTGCTTAAAAACTGCACATAGAAGGAAGTGAGAATAGGAGCAGTTATAGGGCCAGTCATTGATTGAAATTCTTCCAAAGCTTCCCGTGAGACACTCTCTCAGCCAGGTGCTCAATGCCTCATGATATATTCTGGACACAGAGCTGTCACATGTCTGCAAGCCTGCAGCACCCACACTCCTCATCCTCACTTCACCTTTCCGGTGAGCATTTGCCATTCTCAGCAGCCCTACCAGTGGGTCTGTGCTGCTTTCTCATATCCTTCATTTGAACTCCTGCAGACCAAGTGCTCTGTCAGCTATTTAGAATAGAATTCCTTTGACAGATTTTCTAAACCAAGAAGAATCCAGGCTACCTCCACCTGCTCCTGAAGTGTTTTCCATTGTCTTGATCTTGGTAGAACATTCAAATATTTCCATAATGACCTGAATGGCTGCAGTGCTGGAAAAACTTCATTTTCATCTCAGAAGTAGGATTTCCTAATGGATTATACCTGTTAGAAAATTCTTCAATTTTCACTTTATAATGTAGGTTTAAATGTGGGATGAAAAACCACTCATATTTCCATTTTTGAAAAATGAAGCATCAGTTACTTGGGGGAGGAACAGGATGATTTTTTTTAGATTATTTGTATTTAAACCTAAAGGAATGAATAACTTTTAAGAGAAGTAATTTTGGAGGCCTAATCACTGATTGTGCAACTCTTAATCAGCTTTCATGTCTGCAGATTTTGCTTCTTTATTCCAGTCACTTATAAGCAAGTTTTCAGTGAAATATTATAATTTCTTGATGCATTCTTTGATTCTTCATTTCATTCTTCTTTCAAAGTTTTCAATCATCTTGCAAATCTTGATCTTGTTCTTGAATATTCAAAATTATCTCCAGATGAAAATTTCAACAAAGTTCCTTTTACAGTTTTCTGCCCTTTTTCTTTGATTCTCATATTAGAGACATCATTAGTCTATTCATAGCTGGACCCTGCTTTTCCTGCTGCACTGCAATCTTTTATCAATTTTTCCAGATATGTATATTTATTTTTATACTGAAAAGATCAATGAAACTTTAATATAATGAGACTTTTATAGGTTTTCCACTATTATAGGAAATATTACCACTCTTCCCTTTTCATTTTGTCTCTTTGGAATACTCTACTAATCATATGCTCCATGACATTTTTTGTCAGAATCTTGGTGTGACACAGATATGCCCAAGCAGATAATATTACACCTATGTCAGACCATCTTCTCAGTATTTAATCAATGGGGTCATGTATGGTCTCTGCTGAAAGCTAAGAAGTACCTGATTGTCATGGTTATTGCAAAATGTTTGTATAGGAAACTATTTTAGAGCTATGTAAATTATAGCATATTATATTTCAAGTCTGTTGAGAATAAAACCTATCACATGAGGAGGCGGAGCCTGAGAGTCAACATAAGAACAATGAACATCCGTGGACACAGCCTATGCGTACTGCCTGGAGATTTACAAAGACAAATGAACACCAGGAGAGTTCTCATAAGAAGGGCTAAGAGACAATAGCTTGTCACTGTAAATGGGCAGATGTGGCCCAAGTGGCTATCCAACACAGAGAGTGACTCGGCCAGTAGAAGCTGAATTAGTGAATTAGTGTCTTGTGAATTAGTGTACGTTATGGATGTACAGTAGATAGGGGACTGGGCAGTCGAGCGTAACAAAGTGGGATGTGTAAATTGCTAGCCTGCAAAGGGAAAGAGCAGACCTCACGGAGCCTGTAACAGAGTTCCTATGTTGCCAACAGCAGATGAATGAGTAGAGTGTCTCATTGTGGGCGCAGTCAGGGCTCCCTCCTGCTGTAATCAGGTGGTAGTGATTCACCCTAGACACTGCAAAAAAGTATCACACTTGCATACCATGAAGTGAATATCATTTTTACTTGTTTTCTGCTCCTTTGTAGCAATAAGGGGTTACTTCCAGCAGATATAAATTACATATCTATGTTGGGTATTTCTAAGACAGCTATCGCTGCGGTGTCAAAGCACTGTACAGTATGGTGTGATACCCTGTACCCCATATTCACCACTTTTATATTGTTATAATATATTTTGTACAAAGTATACCTTGTAAAGTATCATTTGAAAATTCATAATCTGCTGCATATTATTATCCTATTGAAATGGGTGTATCAACATTATATGTGAAGTTATGAGATTCTACTATATGATTGTTACTGAAATATATTGTAAGTCTGGGTAAAACCCATAAACCAGTTTTCAGAGACAAAGACACACTGGCAACTCCAGATAGGTATCAAAGTCAAGTGGGCTATCACTTACTTAAGCAGCCATTCTTCAGCAACAGAGAAGTGTAAACAAGAAATTTACATTTCATCTCCAATTTCATGTCCACAAGGGACTGTTTGTCTACATGCCAGTAGGGAGGCAATCCTCAAAGAAAGGAAGAGGGTATAAAAATAAGAGACAGATGTGGCAGGCTCAATCACAGAGACCTGCTTGGGACTGCCACCTGATGTGCTGAGACTACTTCTGAGCCAGTTTTCTCTGCCAGTTTGAGCCTCCAGAAACCTGCCTTGTTGAGTCAGACACGCTCCAACACAGACCCAGAGTCTGAACCCCAAAGCTGCAGACTTAACTGAAAACAGCTTAAGAAGTGCTCCTGTCTCTAGCACCCAGAGACCCAGCTCCCAATGGGATCCAAACCCCAAATAAATCCATTTTACTCTGTATAAAGCTTATACAGGGTAAACTCATAAATTGTCCACTCTCTATAACACTGATAGAGAGATATGCACGGTTGTTTGCTCCTCCAGGTATTAATTACATACTCTGAGTTAATTAACAACCAAAAGTGATTTTATTAAATATAAAAAGTAGGATTTAAGTGGTTCCAAGTAATAACAGACAGAACAAAGTAAGTTTCCAAGCAAAATAAAACAAAACATACAAGTCTAAGCCTAATAGATTAAAAAACTGATTACAGATGAAATCTCACCCCTATAGATGTTCCAATAAGTTTTTTCACAGACTGGACTCCTTCCTAGTGTGAACATAAAAATGATCATACTGGGTCAGACCAAAGGTCCATCCACCCAGTATCCTATCTACCAACAGTGACCAATGTCAGGTTCCCCAGAGGGAGTGAACTTAACAGGTAATGATCAAGTGATCTCTCTCCTGCCATCCATCTCCACCCTCTGACAAACAGAGGCTAGGGACATGATTCCTTACTCATCCTGGCTAATAGCCATTAATCGACTTAAACTCCATGAATTTAGTTTAGTTCTCTTTTAAACCCTGTTATAGTCCTAGCCTTCACAACCTCCTCAGGCAAGGAGTTCCACAAGTTGACTGTGCACTGTGTGAAGAAGAACTTCCTTTATTTGTTTTAAACCTGCTGCCCATTAATTTCATTTGGTGGCCCCTAATTCTTATATTATGGAAACAAGTAAATAATTTTTCCTTATTCACTTTCTCCACACCACTCATGATTTTTTATACCTCTATCATATCTCCCCTTAGCCTCCTCTTTTCCAAGCTGAAAAGTCCTAGCCTCTTTAATCTCTCCTCACATGGGACCCGTTCCAAACCCCTAATCATTTTAGTTGCCCTTCTCTGAACCTTTTCTAATGTCAGTATATCTTTTTTGAGATGAGGAGATCACATCTGTACGCCATATTCAAGATGTGGGTGTACCAAGGATTTATATAAGGGCAATAAGATATTCTCCATCTTATTCTCTATCCCTTTTTGAATGATTCCTAACACTCTGTTTGCTTTTTTGACTGCCGCTGCACACTGCGTGGACGTCTTCAGAGAACTATCCATGATGTCTCCAAGATCTCTTTCCTGATTAGTTGTAGCTAAATTAGCCCCCTTCATATTGTATGTATAGTTGCAGTTATTTTTTCTAATGTGCATTACTTTACATTTATCCACATTAAATTTCATTTGCTATTTTGTTGCCCAATCACTTAGTTTTGTGAGATCTTTTTGAAGTTCTTCACAGTCTGCTTTGGTCTTAACTATCTTGAGCGGTTCAGACAGCAGAGAGGTTAATACAGACAGCATAATCATAACCAGAAAACTACAACCTTTCCATAGACACTCCACTTGACCTCCTCTGTACAAGACCTGGTGCAACCATAGGACCCTGGTTGCAACAATGATCTATACAGTCACAGTTCAAGTCAATAACGTCACAATAGTGACCTCCACATCACCTCTCCTACTTCCATCTCTCAGCTCATGACTACAACTCTCAAAGAACAGAACAAACAGGGAAGTGGTCCCAGGCTGGAAAAGGACGCAGCCTGTGAAAAGTATTGCAGCTGACGGTGAGACAAATAAGCCTTTTAGCTTGGTAAAGTTAGGAATTAGCTTGCATTTTTATCTTTTTTATTTCTTTTGTAACCTATCCTGACTTGTATGCATATATACTTGTAATCACTTAAAATTTCTCTTTCTGTAGTTAATAGACTTATCTTACTGTTTTATCTTAACCAGTATGTGTTTGCATTAAAGTGTGGGGGGAACATCTACTTGATAAACAAGGATGGTGCATAATCATTACCCACTGTTGGAATGACAGACTTACTATGAGATTACACCATCCCAGGACAATATTTAGCAGTACAAGACACACTTTTTTGGAGAACAAGGATGGGACTGAGGAAATGCAGGGTTGCCCTGTAAGTAATTTATGAGTGGCTAGCTAGTAGCTCTCAATACTGTGTAGCTGGGAGGAAGTTATATGCTAAAGGCTGTGTGTGTGAGCAGAACCTGGAGAGGTGGTTGTTCACTAGCAAAGCAGTGCAAGAGGCATCCCAGGCTAGATTGTACCCTGGGGAATATCAAATATGGTAACTGCACCTAAACTAATGCTAACTCATTTGATCAATTCTTTTCCTGCCACATCCAAATAGAGCGCAACTCTGGAAGGCACTCAGCACCGTCAGCTCTCATCAATTTGAATGAAAATTGAAGATGCCCAAAATCTTGTAGGAGCAAGCCAATATGTTACATATCAAACTGATGTACTGACAGTACAACACATAAATTACTTTAGGGCTACTGAGATACTCATGTAATTTTGCCAGTGTTGTACTAAAACATCTAATGCAAATATTCTGGACTTGATTCTGACTTCACAACATTTTTTGCTCCAGTGTATCTCAACCAGACCATCAAAATGCTTTAGACACATTTCACCATTCCATCAACACAAAGCAGTTTTAAAAACAGCTTCTGGATGAAACTGGCCCAAAGATTTCAATGGAGTTACTCTTGATGTATATATGAGGGAGATCAGAATAAAGCCCTCTCTTTATCTTGTAAGGAATAAATATCAATTTGTTCAAATTCAAGTTATAACGATGGCCCATAATCCTTACAAGAAAATGAATCTGATACAAATAACTCACATAAGTGTCCCTGCAAAAAAAATCTACTTTAGAACCTAGTTTGAGATGATATTTAGAGTGTTTGTTTTGTGATAAAGAATAAATGACAAGCATTTACAATAGAAATTTTGAATTGTAATTGTTGCAAAATATAATTTACTTTCTAGGATGTTGGCAGAATAAGATTTCATTTTGTTTTAGCATATTTCCAGACAGTCAGTGTAGTAGTATGTATGATTCCTCTTTTTTCTGTAGATCCATACATAAAATAACTTTGAATTAGAATGTCCTACAGAAATGCCTGTTTACGTAGAGAAACTTTTTTTTACAATATAGCCTTACAACCAACATACAATGTTACCCTTCAACATTTTTAAAGTACCTTAAGAAATTAAACAGATAATAAATCAGTGATTTTACAACTATATAAAATTCTTATTCAACTTTAATGAAACTTGGGAATATATAAACAGATGGAAAAATTAGGAAAAAGCATTTGTATTTTCAAGACTGAAATAATATTTAGGGACCCAGAGAGAAGAATATGGGCAGACAAAATAAGATCCAACAAAAAGTACAAGTTAAGGAATATGGAAAAATACAATTAGAAAATAATAAATCTGAAAAGCTGTAATGCCCAGAGAGACTTGGAGGTGGTAGTGAACAAGAAATTAGATATGAGTGTGCAATGCTATACTGCATAAAAAACATGCAAGGCCAGTGTGCAAATATACAACTTTAGTGAGTCTGCACCTGAAATACAAGATTCAGTAGCAGCCAACTTATTACTAGACAACTGAAGACAAACCAGAAGAGTCCAGAAGCAAGTAGATCAAGGATCTGGAAGAAGTGACTCCTTGGGAAAGCTTTTAAAATGTGAAATGTGTTGCCTGGCTACATGAGGGCTCATGAAAGACAAAACTATAAATATCTGATATCAAGAAAGAAATAGTTATTTAGCATGGAACAAAATGGCAGAATCAGCAGTAAGAAAGCTAAGAAAAATTAAGCTAATTATTAGGAAAGCTTCCTGACACTGAGATCTGTAATTCTGTGAAACAATTTTCCAGAGAAAGTGGGAGAAGCCCCCTCACTGAAGCTAATTAAAATTGCCCTGGAAAAAGCAATAGCAAGCTTATTGGAAAAAAAGCAATTCTGAATCAGAAAAGGGGACAGACCAGATGACCTAATCATTTTATGATTTTATTTATAACTCTATATGCCATTCCCGTTAATGCAGTATTGTTCCTTCTAGTCTATTCCAATGTAATTTGTCCAATCCAGTCTAGTTTTAAATGGCACCTTTGTAACTGGGTCATCATCCCAACAAGCATGGCAATGGGTAACTAACCTTGAAAAGAAACTGCATTTATAATCTGTATTTATTGTGGAAAAACATGCAAGGTAAGTTAGAGGAAGAAAAACAGATGTTGGATTCATTCCCATTTTCACTGGCAAGAATATCTTGAAGTCCTTTATATACTGTAATTAATCTCAATTTCTTGTAATCAATATATTGTTAATTACTCATATTACTCATCTGTAAATATGTATATGCTTAATTATCGAATAACAATCATAAAATCATAGCCGTGGCAAAGGAGAACAATCCGACAGGAAGAGACTTTCAAACATATTAGACTAATATAACATCAATTTACCATATACAAGTTTGCTTTGCTACATTTACTTAAAGTAGAAGGAACCCATCTGGGGGGAGTGCAAACTCTATGAGTTTCCCAAACCTGATGAAGAGCTCTGTGTAAATGCAAAAGCTTGACTTGCTCCCAAAATTACTCATTGGTTGCTTCACCACCGCTACAGATTCACAAAGCTGATGCCAAAATTCTCATAGGTGATGTTCAAACAGCCCCCAAAGGAGGGGTTTTCAGAATTAGGAGAAGGAGAGTGCATGCCTTAGATCAGTGGTAGGCAACCTGCAGCCCATGGGCCACACGCGGCCCATCAGGGTAATCTGCTCGCTTGCCGCAAGACAGTGTTTACATTGACTGTCCACAGGCATGGCCGCCCAAAATTCCCAGTGGCCGCAATTTGCCATACATATAATTACCTAGTTTAAAATTTTTCCAGGAAATGAAGGCTAACAGCCCAAATTTTGCCATCAGATCTTAATCACGTGTGGTTAAGTCTATGGCTATGTGAAGTGTTGGTAACAAAACCCCAAACTATTCTAGTTTCAGGTTCTATTCCAAACTGAAATTCAGATCAAATTCACCAAACAAGAAAAAAAAAAGACCACTTCAATTTATTACTGTTTTGAGTGAATGTTGATCATGTGTGAAATACAAAGCTGCATATTATTTTGATATGAAACTGTGTAGTTCTGGCTGAGTTTCACTTTGAGAGTTTGGTTTCATTTCAACTAAGAACAAATCTCCAATAGTGGGAATTTCATGGATCAGAAATGAATACAGTGTTCAAAAGAACCCATGTGAACAAACAAACAAACAACAAATCACAATCACATTATGTCTCGTCTGAAAGGCAACACCTTCAAAACTGCACTGACTCCTTGAACCACTAGTTCAGCAGATAACTCAGAGGATAACTCACACAGTATCATTAACACCACACTTTTTGCAGTAGCCAAAAGTTTCCTAATAGGTCTCTCATGCTTGTGCCCCAAACTAAGCAACAACATAAGGATCTACAAATGCAAAAGCTTCTGAAATGTGACTCTAGGGGCCAGATTTTTAAGGCAGTTAGACACCAATCTGCATCTGTAGGCATCTAAGTACCTTTAAAAATCTGGCCTTAAAGAACTTGGACAAGTGTTCATAACAATTCGGTGTCAGAGCTAGGTATAAAATCTAAATCTTTGTGCCTTATCTCCAGAACATACTGCCTCTCTGTACAGTCACTTGCTTAAATTATACTTTGACTTGGCACATGTAGTATGAAAGGGGTTCTGATTTCAGGAGAGACCAAGTTTGGTGTGACATCAAGAGGCTCAGAAATGCAAGCAGAGGCCAAGCTGCTCCCTGTCAAACTATAGAGCCTCAGAATGTACCTCTGCCTACTTAGCATACTTTAAGATCTCATTCCATCAACTCTAACTGCCTGCCACATTACTTATTGCTAATGAAACCACACATGTCTCTACAAGGGATTATTGATAATTACGACAGTGGTTGCTTCAGATATGGTATGCGTTATTTAAATCACAATAGCATTCATTGTAACATGGCAATAAAATTAACAACAAAATTATTGTCTTTTGATTGCTTGGGATTCATATTCCGTATTCACTGAATAATAATAGATATTTGTCTGAAGACCAAACAAGTATTTGCTACATATTTATGGAATTTCTCTGTCCCACATGCACATACAAAGATTTGCTTAATAGAATGCTAACTATTTAGTAAAGGTTTGTATTTTAATGTATTTATCTACCCACAAACCTAAAAATCCAGTTTGAGTTGAAATTAAAAATAAAACCTATTCACAGCATTTTATGATGTATAACAGGGATCGGCAACCTTCGGCATGTGGCTCGCCGGGGTAAGCACCCTGGCAGCCCGGGCCGGATTGTTTACCTGCCACGTCCGCAGGTTTGGCCGATCGTGACTCCCACTGGCCATGGTTCGCTGCTCCAGGCCAATGGGGGAAGCGGGAAGCAGTGGTCAGTATATCCCTCGACCCGCGCCGCTTCCCGCAGGCCCCATTGGCCTAGAGCGGCAAACTGCGGCCAGTGGGAGCCACGATTGTCCGAACCTGCAGACGCGGCAGGTAAACAAACCAGACTGGGCTGTCAAACGCGTGCCAAAGGTTGTCGATCCCTGATGTATAACAAAGAAATACACTAGTGACTGCCCTTTATGTGTCTCTGAAGTAAAGGCTAAAAAAGGAAGATTTCTACCAAGTGGTTAGTCACTTTTGTTTTACAAGAAGAAAGTTATGACTGATCTAGATCTCCATCCTTCCTTGACTATAATTGCAAGTCAAATGACTCTCAGTTGTTATTGAATTCTCTACTTTCTATACTCCTGAAGCAGTGTTTACATACCTTATTTTAGTCTCCCTCAAGAAATATACCCAAAGTGGGTTGGAAAGAAAGTGGAGTGGGGTGAAGTAAAAGTTTGTTCACAATTCTATTTGATCCATAAAAAAAGTATTAATTGAAGAGTTTGTTTGCTGCTTGGAAGAGTGACAGAAGATTATAACAGAGACATTCAAATGTTATATGAAAAATGCTGTGTAAGCAATCCAATTCAGGTGATTCCTTTTGTTTAAGAGATCGCTGTTGGAGACAGGAAAGGAAAAGGTTTACATATATGCCCCTCCCTTTATATAGGACTGAAGTGACAAGTATTTTGGTTGCTTGCCTCCATCTGCGGGTAGGAGGACATAATATCCACAGGTTGTAGGAAAAACTATTTCTGACAAGCCATTCTCTGACAAAGATTATTTGAAACTATCACATGCGCAGCCCTAGTAGAGCTCCCCCTTTGGCTGGACACCCTCCATGGCTGTTATCTTTGGGTTCCTCCTCTGGGCCCTTTGTTTTTTAAGCCTCCTTTCCAGGCAATGCCCCTGGCTTGGGGTCTCTAGGCACATGTTTGGGGTGCAAATCCTCTTTCTAGCACCCCTTTGAGAGCTGAGATCTTGCAGTCCAACTGCTGAGCCCCTGGGGTAGTACTGACAACTCAGGTTCTCCCCATAGCTTAACACACCTGCTCCCAGAATTCCAGATGTGTCGGTGCTCTAGGCCTACAATTTAACTCTTCATGAGCATGTGGCAGAGAAACCAGAACAGACACAGACTTTGCACAGAATTCTAAACACAAATATTCTTTACTTAGCACGAGAAATACATAGATCTAGACAAAATGATAACCATGATTATACATGTTTCCCTGCTTCAGTTTCCTCACCACTCTTGAGAGCATTTGGGGCTTCGGCAGAGTGCTCTGGGATGTCAGGATTCTTCCCTGCAGCTTCTGGCATTTCTTCAGAATCATGGAGCCTCTCCCCATCTCTAAGTCTGCTATCTTTCTCTGACCTTGGCTAAACCAAAGACCCTTGTTACGAAAGCTTGTCTGTCTCCTGTTCACTCCTTCCAAAAGGTTCCTGTTTCTTGCTTTGCATGTCCCCCAGGTTTATACTCATTACGCCTCTGGCATTTAGGGGAGTGACGAAGCTCTTCCACTCCTATCTGGTTCTAGCAAGTCTTTCAATGGTTCCCCAGCTGCGCCCCAGATCTTTCAGTTCAGCTTTCACAGCTCTTTGCCATGCTGTTTTCAGATGGCCTCATTTTCATTTGCCTTCAGGTGTCCAT
This sequence comes from Mauremys mutica, assembly GCF_020497125.1. Classification (NCBI taxonomy): domain Eukaryota; kingdom Metazoa; phylum Chordata; order Testudines; family Geoemydidae; genus Mauremys; species Mauremys mutica. The sequence goes on along the minus strand of NC_059072.1, from coordinate 286,020,811 downwards.
GTTATTGCTATTCTGGTGATGGAATCAGTTTTCATTCAAAGTACATGGCCAATCCATCTCCAGCTCCTCCTTGTAATGATTGTGCTCTTATCTTCTTGGCTGCACTGTGTTTGTTCTTGGTTTGAGATTGTTCTGGGCTAAAAGATATGGAAGATGTTTTTGAGGCAAGCTGTATGGAGTGAAGACAGTCTGGGCATGTCATACATTCCCCAGCATTCTGCACTATAAAGTAGTGTTGAAAGTACGCAGCTGTAATAAATCTTGAGTTTGGTTTTGGTGCTGTGTTTTGATGATTTCCAGACTGTATTTAAGCTCCTGATGGTGTTCCTGGCTTTACTGATTCTCTTCCGGATATCCTGGCTTGTTCCACCATCTGACTAATGGTGCTGCCCAAGTATGTGAATGTTTCTACATTGGTGAGAACATGATCCTCTATCCATAGTGGTAACGGTGAGGCAATATTAAGGGTCATGATATCTGTCTTATTGCAGTTGATTTTCATTCTGATTTGCTGGCTGAACGTATTGAGTCGGGTTGTTTTTTCTTGTATATGGTGCTGGGTATGTGATAGGCAAGCGAGATCATCTGCAAAGCCCAGGTCTTCAAGGTATGAGAAGGGTGTCCATTTAATGCCTCTTGGTATGTCTTCTGTTGTATGCTGCTTTACCCAGTTGATGGCACTGTTGAAGAGGATCGCAGGCATGACGCACCCCGATGTACTCCTGTTTTGACTTCACAACTGAGCTCACTGTGATCAACACTGCAGTAAAGTTGGAATAGAAGCTTTTGATGATATTGATTATACGGAGAGGGATTCCATATGCCCGCAGAATGCACCATAGGCTGCTCCTGTGAATGCTGTCAAAAGCCTTCTCAAAATCTATTAAGTTTATGTTGAGTTGCCATTGCCATTCTAAGCATTGTTCTATTATGTTTTGTAGAGTGAAGATCTGCTCTGTGCATTTACGCCCTTTGATATACACTGGATTATGATCTTACACAATAACTTGCTTTGCATAGATAAAAGTGTGATACCACACCAGTTATTACAATCACTGAGAGCTCCTTTCTTTGGTATCTTCATTTATAACCCCATTGGTCCACTCATCTGGCACTTTTTCCCTTTCCTAGACTGATGTGAACAGAGGGGCCAGGATAGATGCTACTAACTCAAGATTTACCTTGAACAATTATGTATTCAGGTTTTCCTTGCCAGGAGCTTTCCCATTTTTAAAGGATTTGATGGCTTGGAAGATCTCTTCCTTTGTTGAGGTGTCTGTGTTGATATCAAGATCTTCTTCTGCCTCCTTGATGCAGGGCTGTCCCTAGCTATTCTGGGGTTCTACGCAGCACCCCCCAGCACTCACCGGCAGCACGGCTGGGGCTGGGCCACTGCACTTTCCGCCGCCGGTGAGTGCAGGCCCAGTCCTGCTGCAGTCCTCAGGGGCGGGGCTCAGCAATCTGGACACCACCACCTTCTCTTTAAAACAATCATCCTGAAGTTACACCAGCTCATGTATCCCTGGACAAAATAAAAGGAAAAGATCACATTTCTGAGGCTGAAGGTTCCAGGTTCATTCCCCAGTCATTATGGAGATTCTTACAAAGGGATTGCAACTGTAATTAATGTTCAGGATAATCTCATAAAAGATTATTTGTATCCAGTGACAGATGTATTTACCTGATTTGTCCCACATCCCTTTGGTCTTTGTACTGTCTCACGTTTGTCTTTGTACTCCTTTGGGTTGGTACTGAAGACAAATTTTTAGTTGGAAGGCAGCCACAGGGAATTACAAAATTCTGATGAAGTGTCTTTCTTGCACTTGCTCCTCTTTCAGGTTTTGCCTTACGAACAGGTTCCTCTCCTTTTCTTTATAGGAGAGAGAGAGAATCAACATGTTCTAGGCCAGTTCATTATATACACAAGGGGCTCACTAGTTCCTTCTCTTTCATTTCCAGCTGAAGGACACCCTGCTGGACTGGGTGACATAGAAGACCTAAGGGACAGCAAACTGCTTCCAGCTTTGAGAGCAGCAGCACATTACACTGGACAGCTGCACCCAGAGTGCCATGTATACCAGACCCCATTAGTCCAGCATGGTTGACTGCCACAGGAATCCCACAGCAGTACCAAAGGGATAAAGATGGGGAAGAGTTGGCTCAACCACAAAGTGGACTTATAGCAGGTTCTGCATATAGTGGACAACATCACCCAAAAAATGTCTCAAATGTCCTGTCTCCACCTTCTGTCAATGAAGAACTACAACTCTAACTTATACCCACGCATCTAGACTAGTGTAGAAGATCTAAGAAATTTCAAATTTGTTAACAGTTATTTGCAATTATGAGTAAACACAGTTTAATTCATGGTTATATCACAAGAATAAGGGAATAATTAAATAAAATTGAGTGGCTGCAAATGGAACAGAGAGATAATTCCATAGTAACTAAACAATAGTTCACAGCCTTGCAATTTATCTTTAGCACTCTGCTTCACATCATGCACCAGAGTATAGTAATTGCTTGTATGCATTTTTTCTCTGAAGGAAGCAAACTACTTATTTGAACATGCCAGGAGACTGGATGTGTGAACTTATGATAGTCAAGCTTCAAATGTTATCTCAGTGTTGGGCGTCTGATCCTAATCCCACTAAGGTCAATAGTAGTTTTGCAATTGGTTTCAATTGGAGCATTATTGGATAAACATTTATTACAAGAGCCGGTAAAATAGTATTCTTTAGATCAGAAATGTGACAACTGCAGACTTTTCTCAGTTGGTGAATGAACTGCAAACCATTCAGGATTCCTGTGAGTGAACCAGAATTTAAGTATTTGCTAAACAGTCTGAACATATAATTTTCAAGTTATGAGTTGTTTACAAATTGTTCACTTCAACTATTAGATACTTACTATTTGTGGTGTCTGATTCTTCACATATTATATTTTCTGATCCCTAACTGGATTATTTTAAATTTTTAAATACGGTAGGAGAACAATGAGTGATGAATAGTAAATAAAGCAACCAATGGTGCAAGCATTCTCAGGTACCCAAATCTTTGCAGGATTGTGGCCTAATTTTGCATTAGATATAATTACTGTCAAGAGCATCATATACTGAGCATATGCCATGCCCACTGACTCCAACATAAAATATTCAAAATCTTTTCCCAGCAATTACAGCATTAAAAATCCATGCTCAAATAAAGAGATATATTTAAGCAGCTAGTCACATAAGCCAGGAGAAATTTGGCAAGTATAATCTGAAAGACTAGAAATCAACACTAAAAAAAAAAGCAATCATTTTACAAAAATGTGTTAAGCCATTTATGAGTTATTGATTTGAAGCATGGAACACATTGTAACTGCTGAATTCCTTCTGGAAATGGAGAATGTGATAGCCAACATCCTCCTTTGTCTTTTGAGATGGAAATGTCCTTCAAATGGATCACACACGGGAAACTCAACAGTTAAATCTGTTTTAATTAATTCACAAAATTTGGAAATTCTTCACAAGATTCCCATCCAAGGCTGGAGAGTGAAACAGAGAGTGAAACAGACAGAAGTGCCCCATTCAGGGTTTCCTGCTCCTGACAGTGACCCCAACAGCTGGTACTGGTCACTAGAGAGGATACTGACTAGATGGACCACTCATCTGATCTGGTGTGGCAATTCCTCTGTTCCTGTAATGATTAATTCCCTGTGAATGATTTCACAAGTGATTCAGGTCATCAGGATTCACTACTGGGGCTTATGCTGGACTCTAAGTGAACTCTTCACAAGCCTGTAGACCTTGGGTCCTTTGTTATCCTCTTCCATGACTTTGTCTTTGAAAGCTCAATGTTATGGCCTGTCTATGTACATAATTGTAATTTCATGCATACTGGATAAGAACCATAGTGACGATGACAGTTGCTGGCAAAGCACTACAACAGTTCACAGCATTGTGTGTTGTTGTTATCATCATTGCAAATACAGAACAGGTGCTACCACAACATATTACACATCCTGTATCTGGTATTTAGACCCAGTCAGCAACAATAGTTTTCGGTGTGATGTTCTGTGTGAGTTAGTTTGATATAATCATGAATTACTGCTAATTAGGTCCCACTGTGTCTTTAAATCCTCATTAATGAACTTTACTTCATTGCACCTGGTTGTACACCCCACAGCTTTGAGATCTAACATAGCATTCTGTTATCTTTAAAACAGCATCACATTCCCATTAAAAATGTATAGTGACCTTATCCATGTGAAAGCCTTCAAGAAATAATACACTGAGATAACTGGTTGTTTGGCATCATGCACTCTTTATTGTGTGTGTCAAACCCTGAGTCATATTGATACATTTAACATTTCTCATTAGTACATAATAGGAAATTGTGGTTGTGTAATACTAACATATTTAACTTCTCATTAGTACATAGGCACAATTTGCTATTATGTAAACCACATGTACCCTACATGTGGTTTAGTTATACTGTGTACAACATGCTGAAAATGATTTTTTGTTCACACGGGCTCTATTTCACGTACAATATAATGTATTTATTAGAATGCAATGTGTTTATTAGTACTACTTTGCATCATAAGCTCCATGTGTGTTAAACTGCAAATATTTTGAAGAAATAATTTCTGCACAGTGGTAAAGTTTGTCAGGCAACAGAGGAACTCACATGTCCCCTACACCTCTCTGCACAACACTTGTATCATTAATATGTGTGGGTGCCAAACTGCCCCACTTGATCCCTTCATCATTTTGGATGTGGAGGTTTAATAAACAATAAAACATATTTACATGCAACAAAATTATAGCAATCACTGGTCAGAAGAGCAATGGTGATTGGAGTTTGAGTGATGCTGGATACACATCTCTAACTAGTCATTCATCCATCCTATGCAGGCAATTCAGTGCAACTTTTTATACTGGATGTCTGTAGTCATATCATCTGTTGACAAGAATGCAGGGAACACTCATATACCCTAATTCAGGAAGCTCTCTCTATGGGATTTAAACATGGGAAAAATTAAGCAGAATTAATTACTATTGTAGAGTAATAGGCAGGAATAGATGTTCCCCTGATTTAAAGCAAGAGATTTATAAACTAAGGCTACGTCTACACTACACAACTTTTAGTAACACAGTTGTGATGCTAAAGCCATGCCACTAAAAGGTGCACAGTATAGTAGCTCATGGATCCGACAAAGTGGGTATTCACCCACAAAAGCTCATGCTCCAATACGTCTGTTATTCTATAAGGTGCTACAGGACTCTTTGCTGCTAGTATAGTAGCCGTTATGGAGTTATGTGGGAATCAACCCAATAGTACATTCCTACTAAAGGATGCTGTGATAAATGGAGGGGGAGGGTAGCTCCCTTTTATGGACACCCACCCAGCCAATAGGTATAAAATCCCTCTCAGTAGCTGTTCTCTAATTGCTCTACCTGTAAAGGGTTAAAAAGTCTCACTATTATGCATAGATAAAAGGAAGTGAATGGGCACTGGCCAAAAGAGCCAGAAGGCTAGAACTTTTTAAAATTGAAAAAAAGACTCCCCTTTTGTCTATCTCTTGGTGTTCTTCAGGAAAGGAGGACAGGGCAGCAGCTATGCTGTAAGAAGCTTGGGCCAGGTATAAAAAAAATCATCAGTATCATACCTAGAAACTAATCATTTAAAACCTCAGATATGTAAATAGATCAGGAAATGTCTAGGAAGACACGATTATACATATCCCTTTTATTTCGTTATGGCTTGTGGATTCCTCTTTACTAACCACAGGTGCTTTTGTTTTGCTTGTAACCTTTAAGCTGGATCTCAAGAAAACTATTCTTGGTGCTTAATCCTTGTAGTTGTTTTTTTGTAAAATCTAGCAATAGCCTGAGTTTCCAGATGTATTTTCTTTCCTTTTTTTATTAATCAAATTTACCTTTTTTAAGAACAGAATTGGATTTTTGTGTCTTAAGAGGTTTGTGCATGTGTTCTTTAATTAGCTGGTGGCAACAGCTGATTTCCTACTTTTTCTTTTTTCAGCTCTTCCCCGGAGAGAGTGAAAGGGCTTGAGATTATCCCACATGAAGGAATTCCCAAGTGCACCTTCCTGGACTCTCAAAGGGGTTCTGCACTTGAGTGCTGGAAGCATCTACAATCCAAGGTCAGAGAAAAGCTGTAACCTTGGGATTTAACACAAGTCAGGAGTGGCCAGTATTAATTTTTAGAATCCTTGTGGGCCCCCACCTTCTGCATTCGAAGAGCCAGAGTGGGGAATTAGCTTTGACATGGTGGCAGAAGTGGGATCATTTTGAACCAGAGGCACAGACCTCATGATTTTAAAAGGACACATTTTTCTTTTGGCAGCCTACAAAGCCATTGAGTTTTTTTTCCTTTCTTTTCTTTGCTGCCTGAGGGGGAACAGGCATACAGAGGGTTCAACCTGCAAAGCCAGGGAGTCAAACAAGCAGTTTATATTTTTTCTTAGCTTCATGGCAATGCAATAGCTAGGCTAGAATAGGGCATCCCTGTGCATGAGGTTGCGGTCAGGGACCAAAACCCTAGAGAAACCAGTCTTCCCAATGCGGCATGCCACTGAGAAGGCAGACCCAGATCAAGCCCAGACATCCAGCTCCATGACAGAAATGCAGAGAGGGGATGAGGGACTGGAGATTTCCCCAGAGAGAACCAACCACCTCGCCCCAGCCCACAGTTAGCTGCGCAATGCTTTAAATGTAATGAGCTGGGGCATGTAAAGGCCAACTGCCGCAAGAGCACTAGCTGACTGCAACTCATCACTCCAGGATACCACTAAGAGCCTTCAGGCCCAGATGCCTCGCAAATACCCCCAGAGCGAAGGGAAACTGTGAGTGTGGGCAAGAGGAAGATTACTCCGTGGAGAGACACTGGAACACAGGTGTCAGCTATCCACCAATCCCTGGTGGTCCCCAAATTCATCAACCCAGAGGCCCAAATGAAAGTGCAACCTTTTAAGGACAACTTCTTTAACTTGCCTACAGCCAAGCTACCTGTCCAATACAAGGGCAGGTCATGAATATGGACTTTTGCAGTCTATGACGATTATCCCATTCCCATGCTGCTGGGTGAAGACTTAGCCAACCATGTGAGGCTAACAAAAAGGGTGGGGATGGTCACCCGTAGCCAGGCTAAACAGGCCTAAGTCCATTCCTGAGCCTCCTACGAGGACCCAGTCTGTGTCCCCTGATACCACAGGCCTGGGGACCCAGCCAGAGGTGGTGGAACCAGACCCCAGACCAAAGTCTATGGCAGCGGTTGTAGATCCAGTCCCAGGACCCAGCCAGAACCAGCCCAAGGATTGGAACTAGTGGAGCAGTCAGCACCAAAGCCTGTGTTTGCAACCCCACCGGAGTCAGGGGAGCCAGCACCAAAGGGCACCGCTGAACCTGCACCTGCAGCAGCAGCTAAACTGGTGCAAGAAGCTCCAACGGAGCCTGAAATACAACCTAGTGCACCGGCAGAGAGTGGTTCACAGTCAACAGAGATGCCCCCATCACCTGCATTGCTTCCAGTGGGACCAAGCCCAAGTCCACAACCCAGAGAGGAACCAATGTCGCCAGCAACAAGAGAGCAGTTCCTGGCAGAGCAGGAAGTGGATAAAAGTCTCAAGGTACCTTGAACAGCAGCACAGAATGACTCACCACCTCTCAGCTCTTCTAATAGACCCAAGTTTGTTGTAGAAGGAGGACTCTTTTACAAGAAAACCCTTTCTGGTGGGCACAAGCAGGACTGGCATCCTGAGAGAGACAGTTCATAGTTTCAACTAAGTATAGGAAAAAGCTCTTGAGCTAAGCCCATGATCATCCTATCGGCCATGCTGGGGTGAGTAGGACCAAAGACCGTTTGGTAAAGTCATTCCACGGGGAAGGAATGGGCAAGGACATTTCTACCTATGTCAGGTCTTGTGAGGTGTGCCCGAGGGTGGGAAAGCCCCAAGACCAGGTCAAGGCCCCTCTCCAGCCACTCCCCATAATTGAGGTTCCATTTCAACATGTAGCTGTGAATATTCTGGGTCCTTTCCCTAAGAAGACACCCAAGTACATACTGACCTTTATGGATTTTGCCACCCGATGGCCAGAAGCAGTAGCTCTAAGCAACATCAGGGCTAAAAGCATGAGCCAGGCATTGGCAGACATTTTTGCCAGGGTAGGTTGGCCCTCAGACATCCTTACAGATTTGAGAACTACCGTATTGTTCCGAGTATAGGCCGCTCCTGATTATAAGCCGCACCCTTAAAGTTTGGTGCTATTTTAAAAAAATTAAATTTTTAATTTTTTTAACTTAAAGAAAATCTCAGCCGCGGCCGGGACTCAGAGGGCTCTGGGCTGTCTGCCGCGGCGGGGAGCCCAGAGCCCTTTAAATCCCAGCCGCGGCGGGGAATCAGAGCGCTCTGGGCTGCCCGCCGCGGCGGGGAGCCCAGAGCCCTTTAAATCCCAGCCGCGGCCGGGACTCAGAGGGCTCTAGGCTGCCCGCTGTGGCGGGGAGCCCAGAGCTCTTTAAATCCCAGCCGCGGCTGGGAATCAGAGGGCTCCGGGCTGCCCGCCGCGGCGGGGAGCCCAGAGCCCTTTAAATCCCAGCCGCGGCCGGGACTCAGAGGGCTCTAGGCTGCCCGCTGCGGCGGGGAGCCCAGAGCTCTTTAAATCCCAGCCGCGGCGGGGAATCAGAGCGCTCTGGGCTGCCCGCCGCGGCGGGGAGCCCAGAGCGCTTTCAATCCCAGCCGCGGCGGGGAATCAGAGCTCTCTGGGCTGCCCGCCGCGGCGGGGAGCCCAGAGCTCTTTAAATCCCAGCCGCGGCGGGGAATCAGAGCACTCTGGGCTGCCCGCCGCGGCGGGGAGCCCAGAGCTCTTTAAATTCCAGCCGCGGCCGGGACTCAGAGGGCTCTAGGCTGCCCGCTGCGGTGGGGAGCCCAGAGCTCTTTAAATCCCAGCCGCGGCGGGGAATCAGAGGGCTCCGGGCTGCCCGCCGCGGCAGACAGCCCAGAGCCCTCTGAGTCCCGGCCGCGGCTGAGATTGAAAGTATTTTTATTGGGTTTTTTTTAGCAAGGTCCCGCTTATAGGCCGCACCCCTAGTTTAAAAACTTAAATTAGGGGAAAAAAGTGCGGCCTATACTCGGGACAATACGGTAACTTCCTTGCAGGGACCATGAAATGTCTTTGGGAAGCTCATTGGGTGAACCACTTGGTTGCCACCCCTTACCACCATCAAACAATGGCCTAATGGAGAAGTTTAATGAGACTTTGGGAGCCATGAAACATAAATTCATGAATAAGCACTCCAATAATTGGGAGCTAGTATTGCACAAGTTACTCTTTGCCTACAGGGTTGTACCACATCCCAGTTTGAGGTTTTCACCCTTTGAACTCATTTATGGCCACAAAGTTAAGGGGTCATTGCAGTTGGTGAAGCAGCAATGTGAGGGGGTTACATCTTCTCCAGGAACTAACATTTTGGACTTTGTAACCAACCTGAAAAACACTCTCAAAGACTCCCTAGCCATTGCTCCAGAAAACCTACAGGATGCCCAACAAGAGCAAAAGGCCTGGTATGATAAAAATGCCAGAGAGCATTCCTTCAGAGCAGGTGACCAAGTCATGGTCCTGAAAGCACTTCAGGCCAGTAAGATGGAAGCAGCATGGGAGGGGACATTTATGGTCCAAGAGCATTTGGGAGCTGTTAATTACCTCATAGCGTTCCCAGACCCTATAATAAAACCGAAAGTTTACCATGTTAGTTCTCTAAAGCCCTTTTATTCCCAAGAAATCAAGGTTCTCCAGTTTACAGCCCAGGCAAGAGACAATGCTGAGTGGCCTGAAGGAGTCTAATATGAAGGCAAAAGCAATGGTGGAGTAGAAGAGGTGAGCCTTCCATAACTCTTGGGCGTAAGGAGCGACAGCAAATCCAGGAGCTGTACACCAGCTTCATACCAGTGTTTTCAGCCACCCCAGGACGGACAGAACGGGCATACCACTCTATTAAAACAGGTGATGATTAGAGCCCAACCCTACCGGATGGCTCCTCAAGCCAAAACTGCGATAGAAAGGGAGATCAAGAACATGTTACAAATGGGTGTAATCTGCCCCTGCGAGAGTGCATGGGTCTCTCCAGTGGCTCTGGTTCCCAAACCGGATGGGGAAATCCGCTTTTGTGTGGACTACCGTAAGCTAAGAGGGAATTTGCAGTCGCCTACCATAGTGATGTGGCCATATTCTCAAATTCATGGGTAAAACACCTCCAAGCTGTCTTCTAGCACATAAGGGAGGTAGGATTAACCGTTCAGGCCAAAAAATGTCAAAAGGGCTAAACAGGGTATCATACCTTGGACACCAGGTCTGTCAAGAAATTATCAACCCCCTACAGGCTAAAGTAAATGTTATCCAAAATTGGCCTATCCCTAAGTCAAAGAAGCAGGTCCAATCCTTCTTGGGCTTGACTTACAGACGATTTGTACCACACTACAGCCAAATTGCCACCCCACTTACCTACCCAACCAGGAAAAAACAGCCAAATGCAGTTCAGTGGACTGAGAAGAGTCAGAAAGCCTTTAACCAGCGTAAGGCGGCCCTTACGTCTGACCCTATGCTAAGGGCCCTGGACTTCGATCAACGTTTCGTTGTAACCACAAATGTGTCCGAGTGTGGTGTAGGAGCAGTTTTAATGCAGGAAGGACCAGATCAACAATTCCATCCTGTTGTGTTTCTCAGCAAAAAACTTTCTGAGAAGGAAAGCCACTGGTCAGTCTCAGAAAAAGATTCTACGCCATTGTGTGTACTCTGGAGAAGCTACACCCATACATTTGGGGACAGCGGTTCCACCTGCAGACTGACCATGCTGCACCGAAATGGCTTCACACAGTCAAAGAGACTAACAAAAAACTTCTTCAGTGGAGTTTAGCTCTTCAAGACTTTAATTTTGAAATACAACACATTTCAGATGCCTCTAACAAAGTGGCTAATGCACTCTTTGGGGAAGGTTTCCCAGAATCATCAGTCAGGTAAAAATGTCCCTGTTTTCTAAGTCATTGTAGTCCTTAAAATGTGGAAAATACTATTTAGTTCTTCATGTAATTAGTAGCAAAATTAGAGGTGCATGTATCTTATTAACTGTTTTCCTAAACCTCCAGGAAGACATCCCAGACGGTGTGGACCCGACCTGAACCAGGCTGGCCAATGCTGTCTGTGATTTGGGGTGTGCGTGATAAATAAAGGGGTAAGTAGCTCCCTTTTATGGACACCCACCCAGCCAGTAGCTATAAAATCCCTCTTAGTAGCTGTTCTCTAATTGCTCTACCTGTAAAGGGTTAAAAAGTCTCACTGCTATGCATAGGTAAAAGGAAGTGAGTGGGCACTGGCCAAAAGAGCCAGTAGGAAGGCTAGAACTTTTTAAAATTGAAAAAAAGGACTCCCCTTTTGTCTGTCTGTTGTTGTTCTCCCAGGGAGAGGTGGACAGGGCAGCAGCTATGCTGTAAGAAGCTTGGGCCAGGTGTAAAAAAAAAAAAAAAAAACCATCGGTTTCATACCTAGAAACTAATCATTTAAACCCCAGATATGTAAGTAGATCAGGAAATGTCTAGGAAGACATGGTTAGGTTTATCCCTTTTATTTCGTTATGGCTTGTGGATTCCTCTGTGCTAACCCTAGGTGCGTTTCTTTTGCTTGTAACCTTTAAGCTGGACCTCAAGAAAGCTATTCTTGGTGCTTAATCCTTGTAGTTGCTTTTTTAAAATCTAGCAATAGCTTGAGTTTCCAGATGTATTTTCTCTTTTTTTTTTAAATTAATAAAGTTTACTTTTTTTAAGAACAGAATTGGATTTTTGTGCCTTAAGAGGTTTGTGCACATGTTGTTTAATTAGCTGGTGGCAACAGCTGATTTCCTTTTTTTTCCCTCTCTCCTCTTTCTCAGCTCTTCCCCAGGGGGGGGGGTGAAAGGGCTTGAGGGTACCCCACAGGAAAAAATTCCCAAGTCTACCTTCCTGGGCTCTTAAAGGGGTTCTGCACTTAGGTGGTGGCAGCATCTACCAATCCAAGGTTTTTATTAAAAAAAAAAAAAAAGCTGTAACCTCAGGAGTTAATTTTTTAAATCCTTGCAGGCCCCCACCTTCTGTACTCTAAGTGCCACTGTGGGAAATTAGCCTTAACAGATGCCTTTGCAAAAGAATAGAAATTTACTTGCAGATCTTCCTCAGTTAAGGCGCGCACACACACACCACCTCTAGGGACTTCGGTAGTGAATAGTTTCCATGATGCCTAGCATGACAACCAGTGCAGGATTTTTACATATTGTCTGCAGCAACCTTGAGTCCCGAAGTCTTAGAGTGTTGGATACTGTGGCAAAATACCTGCTTCTCCTCAGCAGGCTCAATCCTTTTTAGCCTTGGAGACGCCAGCTTGGGCAAAGCAAATCCTTCCAGGTAGCACAGGGTCTGGCTGATCCTTCCCTCAGTCAGTCACATGTACTGGTTTTTTCCCCTTCTGGGGACAGAGTGCAGCCTTCCTTGCTGGAAGGGTTCAGAGCCTTGCTGCACCTAACTTGCTGACTGCTTCTCTCACTCTCCCCCCTGATTCCTCACCAGGGAGGGTTTAAAAAGGTCTCCAGCATTTGGGGCCAGCTGAACCTAATTAGTTCCCTGGTAACTCCTTTTCCAGCTGAACCTTATTTCCCCATGGCTATCTCTCCTCAGTGGATAGCGAGAGGCCTTTTAACCCCCTGGGACTAATTACTACCCCTCCTTTTGTAGCCATTTGTCCTGGGTTTGCCACAATACAATGAGACAGACGTAAGTACAACTGGAGCATGTACTCCATATGGTTGAGATATATCTTTAGAGCTCTAGGAATACTCATTTATGCCAAGAGTTAGACTAAAACAATGGGAGAACTAGGCAGCCAAGGGCCCTTTGAGAATCTGGAATTCTCAGGACTTCTCTGCCATGTCTGAGTCAGGGCAGAGAATTCCAGCAGGGAGGCACTTCAGTGGCAGAGCCAGGTTGCTGAAACTACTATGACACTATTGATCCGATATAGGGGAAGAGGCAAAGGAGGAAGATTATAAATCGCATCTGCCTGAAACCGAGTAAAAATAAAGGGTTTAAAACAAAATGGTCAAGAGAAACTGAACAGCCAATTTGTTCCTGCACTGGAGGCAGAAAATCTGGTGGTTTGAACTCAAAGGCAAAGCCTAGTCCTGGACCAACAATACTGGACTGCCTCCAAATTCCACAGGCGAGGGCTATGAGTAATGACTTCACAGTGAAGCTGTGCAACAGAACAGAATTTACCCATAATATTTCTGAGACATCAAAGTAAGCAGAGCAATTGTGCACCTTCGATCACCAATCATTTATTCTTCAAGACCAGTGAAGCAGAGACTATCCCAACTATCTCCCTCAAGCACAGTGCTACATCTGGAGACACAGCTCCTGGTTCGATAGCAATGTTTTACTCTGTAGTACTGAGTGATTCCATAGCTACCAAACAATTTATACTCTTTTATGTAATGCCTTGTCAGTATGGCTTCTGGTTTTCGGTGTTTATTAATTTCATTTTGGGGGTTTAGTTTTTAGCAATTTTTGAGTTTTATGTAGATGTCAAAAACATTGGGATTTTTGACAGGTTTCTTTTTGTATATACAGTAACGAGTAATCTTTTTGTAATGTTCCCTTTAACGTTAAACCTTTAGAACACACCAGTAGGATTTGCATGGGCTCATTAATGCACAATACATTAGAGTGCTATTGCAATCACACCACTGTAGTCTGCGTTACTGCTCCATGTAGCTAAGCCTTTCAGTAAAAGGTAACCATTTACACTGTTTATTGGATATATGCCGATTTTCTTTTCTTTTCTTCCTCTTCCTTTTATTTATTTTTAAAAAATTGGAGATGTTTTATTGTTTTTTATCAGTTAAAACTTAAAATCAGAAACAATTTATCTAAGAACATTTCTCCAAAATGAAGTTACAGGCCATATGAGGAATGATTTTAAAGGATTTTCAATCTGCATGCCCATGTACACTCTCACATACACACACCAACAACAAAATAAGAAAGCACTCTATTTTGGATGTAGCCAATATCCTGAGGTAAACTTTTTCATTGAGGCACAGGTGCCTGTAGAAGGTGAGCAACCACCAACTGTGTCAGAAAGTGCTCAGAGGGTGGGGTGGCAGGCCATCTTGCTATTGAAAAACACATTCCTTTCCATCAGCACCCTCCGCCACCAAGGGTTTCTAGTCCTTCCCTTTAGCACAGGGACTTTGAAGTCTGGACCGCTGAACAGTGAAGGTCTTTTCCAGCTGGGTTCTCCCCCAAAGGCTCCTGTTGTTGCAACGTCCTCTTGGAATGGATAGAGGAACCCAGGCCCACCCTGTCCACCGGGCCCCAGAGCACAGCCCAATGGTAGGCTGCTGCACTCTGAACCTTGGAGTACTAAACAGCCACCCCGGGACCACTTCCTACCTAGTCTCCTTTAGCTTCACAGAGTAATCTTCAACCAAGTCTCTGACCTGCACATACAGTCACCTGCCTATCCTTTGTACGTTTGCGCAAGTCTGCATTGTCAGGTGTTAGGCAATGAGCTCCTGGGCAGCACTTCCTGATCAGAGAAGCCAACTGCTCCCTTCCACTATCTGCATGCCTCTGACCTGCTCTGCTTCATTTTTGAAGCCCTGCCTCCAATTTTTACAGGCTTGGCAGGTGTGACTCAATGGAGCTGACTGAGCCAAGAGCTGTTCCTTAACCCTTGCTCTCCAGTGTGGGGTTTGTATACCCCATCACAATGCTAAATAGCCACACCAGCACAAACAGTTAGTTTGGATGAGAGAGCAATGGCAGATTAAGATTCAGAACAAAGTAACAGCCTAAGGTCTTCTTTGAACCTGAAAGAACAAACAATTTTTTTGCACTATTTCTATGCTTCTGATCCTCCAGTTTCCATCCTGCAGAGGAAACACACTTGATCAACTAATGTAGAAAAACTAGAGAGGAGTGAACTGGTTTGAATAAATTAAGGCCTGACTCTTCACCCATCACAAACCCCTTAATATTCAGCAACCCTCCCAACCTTACCTCTACTTCAGGGCAGGTACCAATACTGTTGAGGCTATAACTGTAGTAAATAAAATTGGTAATTAGCAATTTAGCCCAGTTAATGATTGTTTTGCATTATGTTTAAACACATACAGTACATCTACACTGCAATAAGAAACCTGCTGCACCAAGTCTCAGAGTCTGGGTCAGCTGACCGGCTCGCAGGGTTTGGACTATGGGGCTAAAAAGTGGAATTGTAGACATTCTGGCTTGGGCTGGAACTCGGGCTCTTAGAACCTCCTGCCTCACAGATCAGCTGACCTGAGCCAGCTGCAACTGTTTTGTGGGTCTTTTATCACAGTGTGGATGTACCCATAGGTGTCAAGACCACCACATCTGCTCCTGGGGTACATGCTACTTACCCACAGAACTACTAGTAAATATTTCAATTTTACTTTGTAAAAGTCACACTAGAGTAACTCCTCACTTAGCGTTGTAGATATGTTCCTGAAAAATGCAACTTTAAGGGAAACAATGTTAAGCGAATCCAAATTCCTCATAAGAATTAATGTAAATGGGGGGGGTTAGGTTCCAGGGAATTTTTTTTCACCAGACAAAAGACTATATTATATATACATTATAGACTATATATACACACACAGTATAAGTTTTAAACAAACAATTTAATACTGTACACAGCAATGACGATTGTGAAGCTTGGTTGTGGTGGTGGAGTCAGAGGGTGGAAGAGGGTGGGATATTTCCCAGGGAATGCCTTAGTGCTAAATGATGAACAAGCACTCGGCTGAGCGCTCAAGGGTTAACACATTGTTGTTAATATAGCCTCACACTCCACAAGGCAGCACAAATGACGGGAGGCAAGACAGCATGGCAGACAGAGACAGAGAGACACATCCTGTGGGTGAGAGAGAGATGTGCACTGCCCCTTTAAGTACGCTGACCGCACTCTAAGTACATTCCCTTTTTAAGTAGACAGCAGCTGCTGCTAGCAAGCTCCCTCCATCCTGAGCCCTGTCGTGTGTCCCCCACTTCTCTATGGAGATGGGGTAAGCAGGGGGCAGGAGCAGGGGGGAGGGGGATACCCTGATATTAGCCTCCCTTATCCCCCCTCACCCCCCACCCTGCACAGCAAGCAGGAGATTCCTGGGAGCAGCTCCAAGGCAAAGGGCAGGAGCAGCACATGGCATTGCGGGGTGGGACAGCTGAACTGCCAGCAATTGATGGCCTGCTGGGCGGCTGCTGCACAGGGAACTTAGGGGAGTGGGGAGCTGATAGGAGGCTGCTGGTCCACCCTGGTTCCAAGCCCCCACCAGCTAGCTCCAACGGGCTGCTCTTTCTGCAAGCAGTGGACAAAGCAGGCAGCTACCAAACAACGTTGTAAGGGACCATCACGCAACTTTAAACTAGCATGTTCTCCAACTGATCAGCAATGTAACAACGAAACAATGTTAACCAGGACGACTATAAGTGAGGAGTTACTGTATTAACACTGAGATATGTCCCAGTTTTCAACTTCTGAGAGCTTTACAAACATCAACTAATTAAGTCAGAAACCACTGAAAGATCAAGCTGAAACAAAGAAAAGGTTTGGCTTCTTGTGCATTAATAGCCAAGATTATACATAAGTTCTGTTGACTACTTTTTTCATATCAAATGATAATCTTTGCTTTTTGCATAGTTCACATAATTATGGCCATACATTCAATTACACACTGCAATAAAATAAACTGTCATGCTGTCTCACACTTCTATATCTCATCCATTATGTAAATCTCTAAACAGTAGCTCAGCAAACATGAGCTCAGTTCCATTGAAATTATTACAGTCAATAAGATTACTCACACATCTAAATTAATTTTCATTTTAATAGAGCCAGTGCAGTCTTCCTATTTCCTAATCTCAAGAGGGACATTTTCTCTGTAATCTACTCTTTAAAAAGCACTCCTCCAAACCCATGTAGTTTTAAGTGTCATAGAATCTAATACAGGAAGCATACTGTATTTGGGGTTCGTGTCTTCCTTCTAAAAGTGGAAAAATGAGCAGGCAGATAAAAAATAATGGCAATTATTTGTTGATACAATAATTTTTAAACTAATCATTATTTCTGAGTGTAAGGTTTGGCAATACTAATACTGCAAAATATATATAAATTTGTACTCCATGAAGATCTCCACTGCATTTTTACATGTAAAGTTTGAGTGTTAAAGCTTTTGTTTACATTCTAGTAATGCCTAGATGTCCATCACAGCTGACTGCAGCAGTTAGGGCTGCAGTGGCCTAGCATCAAACTGAACTGAAACAAATAACTGGCAGATCAATATAAGGCAACAGCCTCTCAGAAAAGAACATCCCCTTTCACGTGTAAGAAACTTCAGGGCTGGAACCTGGGACCATGGGCCACAGACACCGCCGCATTGCCATAAGAGGCTTAGATTAGGAGTTCATGGGAGGACCCTGTGAGGCTGGGCTTGGCAGGAAGTACTGCCCAGCATGACCTGAGTGGTGGCCCCTCAAAGTCCACTGATTGTCCGGTAGTAGTACTTAAACCAGGAAGCCAGGAAGGGGGCTCTCTGAGCAACAACAGACTACTTGCCGGTCTCTGCTCCAGACCCTACTTGTGATAGATCCAGCTTCCAACCCTGGGCTTTGTCCTTGACTTCGCTATTTGATTGCTGTCTGTAACCTGGCACCCGACTCTGATCTCTTGATCCTGCCTGCATCCTGACTCTCGGTTTGCCCATTGGCCTGTCTTGGACCCTGACCTCCTGGTACCTGACTCGGTCTGATTCACATCTTCTGCTCCAAACATTAGGTCTGACTGCCCATATCCCGGTCGTGACAGTTTGCTCTGACCACCTTTGCCCCCCATACCCTTGTAATCTATCCCACTCCTTCCACAGATAATGGCAGGGGTGGGCCGCCCTATAACCAGCAGCTCCCTGAGGGACCAGGAGCCACAGGACCAAGTCACCTGTGTGCAGGTGAAGAACCTCGCTCTACAGACCCACGCTACACAGTGCGCACTCGAGGCACAGACCTTGTATGAGCAACTAGTCCAGGGGTCAGCAACCTTCAGCACACGGCCCATCAGAGTAATGCACTGGCGGGCTGCAAGATATTTTTTTACATTCGCCATTCCCAGTGAATGGGAGCTGCAGAAAGCAAGCCTTTGAGATCATCTTTGATGACCTGCATTGCATCCGCTCTGCAAAGGCTGCCATCTGGAAGCTTTGCCAGAGACAAGGGCCAGCCACCTCCTACACCACCCATTTCTGATGGAATGAGACAGCCCAACTTTATCAATTCTGGTGCGGTCTCAATAACAAGGCAAAAAGCAAGCTAGCCCACATCGAAAAACCCACCCATCCAGATGACTTTATTGACCTCACCCTGCGCATTGACTTTTGGCTGCATGAATGGACGGAGGAACGGAAGGGTGACCGACACCCCCATGCCCATCCTCCACACTAAGAGCCAAGCAGATCAACCTGGACGGCAGACCTCTGACCACAGAGAAAAGAAAGAGTCAACAACAGCTGAACCCATGTTTTTACTGGGTAGGACCTGGACACACCCTTGCCTCCTACCCAGCTCAGAAGAACATGGGAAACAAACCAGTCCAGACCCAGTAAAGGGGGTACATCCTGGGCACCACCAAAGCGCAATGCTCCAGAACTACCCCCATGCATTTCCAGTTGCTACTGCAGTTGTAGGTCTTGGGGCAGGCACAGCAGATCCCCCAACTAGCAATGAGAGACTCTGGGGCTCTGCAGTAGCCAAAACTCTCCAGATCCCTTTCCAGCTGAAACCCACACTGGACCTGGTGGAGATGATTGATGGCTCACCCTTATCATCAGGACCGGTGACTCGAGAGACCATCCCCTTAGAGGCTGTAATGGAAGGGAACCGAAAAACAACATGCTTCAATATGATCCGCTCCCCATTCTTCCTGATAATTCTTGTCATACTCAATTAGAGCGGCATGATCCATGTATCTCCTTGTGGCAGAGGAGCATTAGCTTATCCTGCCAGTACTGCCAGAAAGCATGTCTCCAATGAAGCAACCAACCCACAGGGTACCAGGGGCCCCAGGATGAGAGGAGACCCTCAGAAGTCGAAATACGGGCACTGGGGACTAGCCAGAAGGGAGTGGCTCCAGGCCAGAACCTCAGTGTTCCCTGACATGTACCGCAACTAACTGGATGTGTTTGAAAAGAAAAATGCAGATTCATTACCCTCACACCAGATTACAACTGTCCAACAGATCTACAGCTCAGCACAAAGACACCCTATGGATGGATATACTCTATATCTGAACCAGAGCTGGAGGTACTACATGGCTATATCCAGGAAAACCTTGCCAGGGGCTGCATTCAGTAATCTATCTGTCCAACGGGGACACCAATCCTCTTTGCGAAGAAGAATGGGTCACTATGCCTCTACATAGACTATTGCACCTTGAACCAAGTGACTATTTGTAACCGGTACCCTTTGCCCTTATTTCAGAATTGCTGGACCACCTGAGGACTTCCAGGATCTTCATGAAACTAGATCTTTGGGAGGCATACAATCTAGTGCACGTAAATCCTGTGGATGAATGGAAAACCGCTTTTCGTACTGATATTGGTACGACAAATACTTGGTTTAATCAATGCCCCTGCAACATTTCAACATTTCATAAATGATGTTTTCAGGGATACCCTGGACCAGTACATGATTATCTACCTCAACGACAAACTAGTATTTTCCAAGAATGCAGAGCAGCACTACCACCATGTCTGATCAGTCCTGGAAAGCATACAGAAGCATGGGTTGTACATCAGATTGGAAAAGTAAACCTTGAACTAGGCCACCATTGAATTTTTGGGGTACAACATCTTCCCAGAGGGAATCCAGAAGGATCCGCAGAAGGTGGAAGCCATCTGCAAGTGCACAGCACCTTGAACCCTCCAGGAATTTCAATACTTCCTGGGCTTTGCAAATTTTTATAGAAGATTCATTGCAAACTTCTCCTAATTAATGACTCCCCTGACTTCACTCCTCTGCAAAGCCATGCTATTCGCTTGGTTGCCCAAGCCCAATTTGCTTTTGATCAGATAAAGGTCTCCTTCACTATGGCCCTGATTCTGGCACACCCTAACCTGACTCGTCCATCTATAGTGGAAGCAGATGCATCCAATGTGGCCCTACGGGCAGTACTCTTGCAGCGATTCATATCCCAATCAGTTCTGCACCCTTCTTGAAAGCTTGCCCCTGCCAAGATAAGCTATGAACTAATGAATAAAGAGCTGTTCACCATAAGAACTGCATTTGATGAATGGCATCACCACCTTGAGGGAGCTCGGCACCCCTAGTATAGGTCTTCACCAACCATAAGAAACTCAGGTACCTCCACAAGGCCCAGGAATTGAACCAGAGGCAGTTAAAGTGGGTCATGTTCTTTTCTCGGTTCAAGTTTATGCTATCTACCTCCCAGGAAAGCAAAATACTATTTTTTCTTAATCTCATTCTCAGAAGTAGTTGAACCATTTTAGGTAAAACTTTCTCCAAACACCTCAGTTTGGGGCAGACACCAGCCAGAATAGTTTAAGTTTGGGAACATTATAAGAAACTGAAAACAGAGTCTTGGAATGGGAAGTAGCAGGCAACCTTAACTATAGATGTCGCTACCAATGTAGCCTATGACACTAAGAACACACCCATAAACTTTTTTAAACAGTTTAAGCACCAGGGTATTATTAATAAGTGTGCAAGTGTGAAGAGACAAATACTAAAACTTTGCTCATCCAGGACTCATTACCATTAACAATTGTTTTTCATGGAGCAATGACCCTGACAAAAAAAAAAGCTATATTTATTTTACAATGACATTTTGTATTTCGGCAGCATATATATTATTAAAAAGTTATCAAATGTTAATCAGTAATCAATATTTGGTAATTCTGCCAATTCTACATTAAATCTAAATTAGTACCTTTTTTTGAAACCTCCTATTGTAAAATGTGACCATATCATTTTTTTTCTTTCTGCAGCTTTCATTCAAAACAATGCTGAAGCTCCTGTAGGTTTCCAAAGTACCTTTTGGTAAATGCAAGTTAAATTTAAGAACTACTACAAAGTCTATGCACCAAAAATATCACAGGGCCTTTCCCAACTGAAAGGAACTCTTTATAGATGCTGGCCCACATAATTTTTTTGGGCTACTCAGCCAAGAGGCTGCTCCCAATTCTGAAGAAATTCCCCTGGGCAGTTATGTACCTCTCAGATGAGCAGCTTTTATTAAGCAGGGGTTGTATTTTTCTCAGCAGGCCAACCTTTAACTAGGGAAAAATCAGCTCATCTTAGTGCCAATCTCCACCCACTTCTTCCTGAAGCTTTGTCCAGAGTGACCACGGATATCTAGTACTGCATAGACACATTTATGAAATAGCCTTTCAACAAATACATTGGATATATTTGTTTCTAATATGTGACTATTTTGAGTACAATAGCTACAACCCTGTTTGGGAGGTCCCCGACAGAAATCACATCACTGTTACTCCACCTGGTCTAAAAGAGGTCAGTTCACAAACCAGCTACAAAATAAGACTCCAGGCCTAGGCTTTGATGAACTGTTCTTGTGTGTATCTAAGTATGTATACTTTGGAATCCCGCCCTCGGCCAGCTGCTGAGGAGCTCTGAGTAAACACACCAAAATAGTTGCAAACTGAATGGAAGAGAGCCAAAATCAAGACCCATAAACAAGAAACCATTTAGGCTATGAAAGCAACTGCAGAGCAGAAACTGAAAAAGTGGTATAGAACAGGTTTTATACTGCTGTTAGGCACAAAGGCTAATAGGAAGGCTGAAATCTTCCCAGAAAGCATTCATTAATTTTACAATGTCAAGGGGAAACGGAATCAGTTCAAATGAAATGAAAGTGTGTGAAGCAGAAAGGGCTCATTGCAGACATCTTAAATGTCTTTACTACTTGGAGTACATCATTTTTGGACCTGCCCCCAGCAATTTTTCAGCAGTCAGGATCAGTTCCAAATCCACCCTGCCCGCATCCAACCTGAGCTGGCTCAAAGCTGAATCCAATGATGATTGAGCACAGAGAAGCTGCACTATTCTGGATGTGCATCTGTCAGAGCATACACTATTCCAGCAGCCCAAAAGAAAGAGGCAGCAGAAGAAGATACAACAGATAACCTACCCTTGACATAGAATAAGAAAGAAAATCTATACTGCTCTACTCTTTATTGAGGATCAGATTTGGAAAATTCAGTTCCCTCTCATCCTCATGGGTTCCCCTGTATAAAGTATGTATCACAAGTTAAAGCTAATGAGCCATAAGCCTATGGTTGTGCTCCAGCAGCTATTCAATATCTGATCATGGTTGACAAACTGGATATTAACTGTGCATTATAAATATTTTTAAATAAAGAGCAGCAGTTTTAAAATATCAAATTTTTTACCTTTAATGGACTAATCCTAATAAACACTGAGCACCAAGAGAGATTTATAGGAGTTCTTGGTCTCAGTATGCCCTGAATCTGACTGTCATTCAATTTATGTGCTCATTTCTTTAGCTGTTTTATCCTAGATTTTTATATTCCTAATGAATTATGACAAAGAAAGCATCAAACTACAGTCTCTTTGCTTTAGCATGATATAAACTGCAAGGAACACAACTGAAAAAGGATAGTGGATTGATGCCCAGCACTAGAATACACTCCTGAGATTCATATACTTTATCCTTTTTATATTCTAGTCATAGTTATATTCCAATGGATGAAGTTAAAGATGACAGAGACTATTCAGATCAGTCACTTTCTTTCTAGGAAAACAGTGATTGTGGATGCAGGGAGGTCAGTGTGTGACAGTAATCAAACACCCCATCACACTGGTACTGGAATCCTGGTAAGAGGATGTGCTCTAAATTCAATGAACACACAGTATGAAAATGTGAACCTTAGAGGGACATCTCAGCAAAACTCAAATGCATTTTTGACAATTGATCACTGAAAAAAAATTCTTTATCTTATAGTTTCGTTAGTTTTAGAGACTATGTGTGTTTTGTGAATAACCAGACTTTAAGTGGTCAACTGCGTAATAGAATTGAGTTGGCTTTATATAGTACCTTTCATTACAACTTTTGGAGATACTCAAGATACCACAGTGATGGCGATCAGACAAGAATTTTGATAGATAAATCTGCACCTTAAAGACTGTTTGTCACAGGTCATATTGTGCCTCTTCATTTTGGTTTGTGTCTTTTCTCCAAAAGCTAAAAGTTAAAAAGAATTAAGTTTTAAAACTCTGACATCCATGTTCAAATCCTTAAGGAGACATCTGTTAAAGCAGTGTTTCTCAAATTGGGGTCGCCGCTTGTGTAGGGAAAGCCCCTGGCGGGCCGGGCCAATTTGTTTACCAGCTCCGTCCAGAAGGTCCGGCCAACTGCGGCTCCCACTGGCCACGGTTCGCCGCTGCAGGCCAATGGGGGCTGTTGGAAGCGGCAGCCAGTAAGTCCCTCAGCCCGCACTGCTTCCAGCAGCTCCCATTGGCCTGGAGCAGTGAACCGTGGCCAGTGGGAGCCACAATCGGCTGGACCTGCGGACGGAGCAGTTAATTCTTTTTAACTTTTAGCTTTTGGAGAAAAGACACAAACCAAAATGAATAGGCACAATATGACCTGTGACAAACAGTCTCTAAGGTGCAGATTTAGCTATCAAAATTCTTGTATGATCCCCATCACTATGATGCTAATGATATACCAGAATATTAATGTTCCAAAGAGAAGTCATATTTGGTCTTAAGTGGCCTTTTAACTGTCTGATGGCTTTCCCTGCAGGGAAAAAAAGAAGCCAAACTAGAGGCTTAAGATGAAATCCTAGCCCCACTGATCTCAATGGAGCCAGAATTGCACCCTTAGATTTTAATAGTGGCAGTAAAAGTACCACCTGCCTCTTTGTTGCTTAAATTGTCCAGAACCAATCTTAGCTCCAGAAAGAGAATTTTTACTCCCAGGCACTGAATTTGTCCATACAACAAAGTCTGTACGAAAACAATTGTATGATTTAATCATTGCATTTTTCTAGTCTGAAAGCAGAAGTTTAGCAGTCTAGTTGTAGAATCCTTCATTTTGCATAGGTTGCCAGACAGACAACATACAATAATCATAATTCACTGTCTTTGACCCTCATACATATATATCTAGATCAGTTATCAACTTCCCCAAGACTACTGGGAAGTGTAACCTGAATTGTATGAGAGAGAAAAACTATGACTTGGACGCACCTAGATATCACCATGCTGTGCAGTTCTTCATTACCTTTGCTAATACTTTGCAGAGAACCAGAAAGAGGAAAAATAGGGAAAGGAATTGGAGACACCACCAGAAGGATGAAAATGCATCTCTCCCCACTGCACTTTTAGCCAAAAAACTTAGGAACATTTCAGTTTTATGAAGGTAAATGGTGGCAAGTCATTTCTTGAGTTCACCACAAGAGACTCCTGCACCAAAAGCACAAGGTGGCCCTTCTCCCTCTCAGAATTTTGGCCATAACTTTCTCTGTCTCTGGGATGTGATGAGCAATTAGACTTTCTGCCCTGACATAACTTCCTAATTCTAATGCCCATCATGATAACCTAGTCCAGGGATCGGCAAACTTTGGCACGCGGCACGCCAGGGTAAGCACCCTGGCGGTCCGAGCTGGTTTGTTTACCTGCTGCGTCCATAGGTTTGGCCAATCATGGCTCCCACTGGCCGCGGTTCGCCGCTCCAAGCCAATGAGGGCTGCAGGAAACAGCACGGGCCGAGGGATGTGCTGGCCGCAGCTTCTTGCAGCCCCATTGGTTTGGAGCGGCCGCACCTGCTGAGATGGCAGGTAAACAAACCGGCCCAGCCCGCAAGGGTGCTTATCCTGGCGGGCCACGTGACAAAGGTTGCGGATCCCTGATCTAATGTGACCTTGTTCTTCCTCTATTTGTATGGTAAGAGACACTGTAGCACTGTTGTCTGAACAGACCTGGCAAAATAGGTGTGTAAGTATCCTGTTTCATCTGTAACACATTGAGAACTTTCCAGACCAACAGGAACTCCAGCTTGTTTACATATAAGTAAAGGGGTCTTAGCTAGCTCTCTTGGAAATCAAAAGAGGCTCTCTAGTCTGTCTTTAAGACATCTGTTTGCTGCATTTCAAGAATATATAAGTCTACCAAGAAGTGCAGTTTAATAGCATTAGTTTTTCCTTCCTCTACATCTGAGTTAGCCAAGAGGTTTGTAACATACAAACACGGGTTCCCCAGCTATGTGGGTTTCCTTCCATCCAACAGACACTGGTATCAGAGAAGAGTCATAGAAAAGTCAGGAAGTTGAGCTGAGAGAGATCTCACAAGCCTTTTTAGTTTTCTCTAGATAATGGTGGGAGCACACATCACCTGCTGGCCCAGGTCTGCACAATATCAAGCATAATGGGACCAAGGAGTACTCAAGAACTAATAATAATAATCTCTTGAATCATGAAATATCTAGGATGAGAACCTTAAAATCTACTGTAATTACTAGAAAGTCTCAACAGAGAAGAAATTAGAACGGACTTTTCTGTGCCTACTAAAAACTTCAAGTGGATTATTGCCAAAACATGAAGCTTTCAGCCATTCTGTAGTTGTTACGATAAAAACGCCATCTAAGTCAGGGGTCTCAAACACGCGGCCCGCGGGCTGCAAGTTATTTTCTGCGGCCGGCGAGCTCCTCACAGCCCCCCCACCCTCCCCCAGCGTTTACCTAGAGCGGCTCCGGCTCGACGCGCACCCGGGGCAGGGCAGGCTCCCTGCCTGCCTGCCTGGCCCCTGCACTGCTCCGGGAAGCAGAAAGAATGTGGGGGAAGAGAAGCACAGGGTGTGTGTTGCTGTTGCTTCAGGCACCGCCCCCAGCAGCTCCCATTGGCCACGGTTCCCCGTTCCTGGCCAATGGGAGATGTTGGGGGCGGTGCCTGAAGCAACAGCAACACACGCCCTTGTGCCCTTGCTCCTGCACGTTCCAGCCGCTTCCCAGAGCAGCACGGGGGCAGGGCGGGCAGGCAGGCAGAGAGCCTGCCCTGCCCGCAGTGCGTGCCGGGCCAGAGCCTGCCCCCCGTGCGTGCCGAGCCAGAGCCTGCCCCCCGAGCCCCTCCTGCAGTCGAACCCCCTGCCCTGAGCCCCTTGCCGCACCCTGCACCCGACCCCCTGCCACACCCCTCCTGCACCCCAACCCACTGCCCTGTGCCCCCGCTGCACCCTGACCCCCTGCTGTACTTGCACTCTGACCCCCTGCTGAGCCCCCTGCTGCACCCTGTACCCTTCCTGCACCCCAAGCCCCTTCCCTGCACCCGACCCCCTGCCCTGAACCCCCTGCTGCACCCCTCACCCCTCCTGCACCCCACACCAACTCCCTGCCCTGAGCCCCTGCCATACCCCACACCCCTCCTGCATCCCCTGGGGTCAGCGAGGGGGCGGAGTTGAGGTGGGGATTTCGGGGAAGGGGTTGGAATGGGGGCAGGGAAGGGGCCTCATGGAAGGGGTGGAATGGGGGTGGGGCCGAGGGCGGCAGGGGGGAGGTGTCAGTAATGCGGCCCTCGGGCCAATGTACTAGTCCTCACGTGGCCTTCATGGTAATTTGAGTTTGAGACCCCTGATCTAAGTAAATATGCAGTGTCGTTATAGCAGTGTCAGACACAGGATACTAGAAAGACAAGGTGGTGAGAGAGTTGAGCTTTCAAGCTACACAGAACTCTTCTTCAGGTCAGGGAAAGGTACTCAGTGTCACAGCTAAATACAAGATGGAACATATAATTTAGCATAAGTAGTTAATGGGCATTCTAAGGGACCATTCAAGGTGAAGTGGCCACTTCACACTCTGCATACCTTTCCCAGACTTGAAGAAGAGTTCTGTGTAGTGCGAAAGCTTGTCTCTCTCACCAACCGAATTTGTGCCAGTAAAAGATATTACTCACCCACCTTGTCTATCTAAATAAATTAGCATCCTTATCCAAATGACCTCAGGAGAGTACTGGTCTCGTTGCCATGGTGAACCACTTTGGGACAATGCATAGAATGAAAACTCTTGCTTCCCACAGGTATTGCCCTTCCAGGAAAAACTTAGTTTTGTTTCTGTAATTGGAATGCATGAGAATGAGGAAAGCTTTGCTTAAATCTGTTTCACACCAGCTGACGGTAATCATTAGATCTTTCAAAATGCTCTTCTTAAATGAGTGGCTGTACTCCAAATCATGGTACTGCCGATTGTATTTGCCATTACGATGTATTTACTCTATGCAGACAGGGAAGCAAAGACAGTTTCCTGTAAGCAGCCTTGAAGGGACACTGGTTAAAGTAGTATCACAGCTAAGTATTAGTAGCCATTACCTCAGAGGACAGAGACAGATTTCAAAACATACTGAAATTAATCATTTTATAAAGCATGCAAATTAAGGACAGTGAATTACCGAGGCCCACCAGTACCTGTTCCCTTATAATCACGGGAAATTGATGCTGCAGAAACACCCACCCTACTTTTAAAAGACGATACTCCAGAGAAAGATCAAAAAGCACCAAATATCTAACTAAGATATCCTATTCTATTCAGTTTCTCATACCGCACTTATCAGTTTGGCATTCATCCAACTCATCATTGCATTCATCCAACAATGCATTAAGCTGCATAACTAGCATCTGTAATGGAAGATATCCTCCATTTAACAATTACTTCAACGTTGTGCACGTAAAGAAGAAACACCCTGGAATCTCATGCCATTCAACCCTTCCGATGTCAATGGAATAGCAACAGACTTAAACCAGCATAGAATTTATCCCAAAGCATACTTTTCAAATAAAAATAAGCATTCCCACCTGAATACTTTCACTTAATTTTCTGTTTTCTTTTGAAAACTTAGTTTTTTAAAAGTATCAGAAAGTGTATCATTAAACCCCATATAAATTATTTGTCAACAGAACCTCGTCTGACAGACAACAGGAAAATGAACATTAATTACTTCACTTAATGTGCTTTTAAAGAAAATATTTATTTCTGATGCTAGCAGTAATATTTATAATGCATATTGTTGTAAAATTGTCAACAAACTTTTATGGCTTTCCTCTTCATATGAATACTCAGTCATCCATTCGTTCCTAGATCCACTTCAATCCTGAAAAATAAAAATCAATAATTCTGAATGAATTAGGAAATGGGCACTGAGCAGATGTAACTTCTTCAATGTTTTATTTTTGTTTCTCAACTTTTATTGCCTACTTTTGCAAAAACACAGGGATTTACTCTGCGGTGAAACATTGGAAAAGAACTGTTTTTCAATATTTTAAATAAAGCAGGCTGAATATTTCAAATACTAAGTTATGTCTCGTGCTTTTCAATTAATTGATGTTTTAGTCAATATTTTTCTGTCAATTCAATTTCTGAGTAGTTACTTGAGTGTTCAAAATTTGAGCTTCTTTGCATGGACAATAGGTCACATGATATATTTATACTGCGTGATTGGATGGAGTAACTCTTTAGCAGGTGTCCATTTCAAGTACTTACAATTTTGATTTCAAAATTATTTAAAATATTCTGCAAGATCTGATTAATATTTGCTGTTTGAGACAAGTTTCTTGCTAATAAAACTCATTCCCTAGAACAGGGGTCGGCAACCTCTGGCACACGGCTCGCCATGGTAAACACCCTGGCGGGCCAGGCCAGTTTGTTTACCTGCCGCATCGGCAGATTCAGCCGATCGCGGCTCCCACTATATGTGGTAAAAAAATTTCATAGTTCAGCATTAAGCCATGGGGAAAAAATTATATGACATAAAAAGAAACAGACAAAATAGTTTCCTGTGGCACCTTATAGACTAACAGACGTTTTGCAGCATGAGCTTTCGTGGGTGAATACCCACTTCTTCAGATGCAAAAAGTGGGTATTCACCCACGAAAGCTCATGCTGCAAAACGTCTGTTAGTCTATAAGGTGCCACAGGATTCTTTGCTGCTTCTACAGAACCAGACTAACACGGCTACCCCTCTGATACTTGACAAAATAGTTTTATTTTCTTTGCTTCTTCAGATTAGATATAATATAAAAATACAGTTAATTTTGCATAGTATAGTCTAATTTCTGTAAAGCCTTTAAAAAACCTTTAAAAAAAATAAAGAATCCCAAACTGTGGCCTTTAATTTCTTGGCACTACGCCTTAAATCAGGGGTCGGCAACCGCTGACACACGGCTTGCCAGGGTAAACACCCTGGTGGGCCAGGCCAGTTTGTTTACCTGCTGTATCAGCAGGTTCGGCCGATCGTGGCTCCCTCTCACTGCGGTTCGCAGTCCCAGGCCAATGGGGGTGGCAGGAAGCTGCGGCCAGCACATCCCTCACCCGCGCCGCTTCCCAACGCCCCCATTGGCTGGGACGGCAAACCGCGGCCAGTGGGAGCCGCGGTTGGCCAAACCTGCCAACGCGGCAGGTAAACAAACTGGCCCAGCCCGCCAGGGTGCTTACCCTGGCGAGCCGCGTGCCAGAGGTTGCCAACCCCTGCCTTAAACCCTCTTGCCAGAATGTATGGATATAACTGGAATGGACTTTTACTTTCATATGTCCCCTTTAATAAAGTAAGCTGTGTGAATTCAAGACTAACTCTGTTGTCAGAGAGCTAGTATAAATAATCTGTGATAACTTGATTTTTTTTCAAACTGATGCTGTCTCTCCAATAGTGATAGCATATATAACCTATTCATTTTTAAGCCATAACCCAGTGTTTCATTACTGCTATACATACATTAACATAGCTATCAGGTTTAAACATACTGAACAGCCTTTTACCTTTAAAACTATATGAGAATCTGGAAAAGATGCAAAGATAGTAAACATTAATGAAACCCACTAACATCCCAGTCATTAAGCACCAAATCTATATAACTTAATAACTTTTAATCCAATCTTTTTTAGAAATAAAATAAATGTAAGTTCCAAATTAACATTAATATGAGTCACAAATGGTTGCAAATTCCCTAGAAACAATGATCTCACTACATTTAATTAAATTCTGTAGGCTTGGAGTGTTCTAACTACTGTAGAGTATTTGTCCTATCTTTGATGTATCTTGGAGAGTATCTTTTTTGTTTAATCTCCTTTGGCATTATTTGAATTGCTTCAGAATTTCCATTTCATGAGGCAAATTTTCTTTGGCTTACAACTGAGCCAGTGAGCATTGAGCAATGTCTAAATTTTTTTTTATTTTTTTTGTTATTTTATTTTGAATTGCACACTGTAGGGAGATGCCTTTGACTTCCTAGCAGCCCCATTCTGTGCCAACATCCAAATACTGGATACCTGAGCCAGGTTTTCTGTGTCCTAAATGTATACACATGGTATGATTATCTAACCTGACTGCGAAAGGACTCAGTCACAAAACTGTTACATTAAATATTACTGAATATTACTCACTGAAGGACTGTCTGGATATGTAGACTCTCTACTCAGACCCTATGCTACCAGCACTCCCAGCTATCTCCGTGACACCACTGATTTCCTGAGGAAACTACAATGCATTGGTGACCTTCCAGAAAACACCATCCTGGCCACCATGGATGTAGAGGCTCTCTACACAAACATCCCACATACTGATGGAATACAAGCTGTCAGGAACAGTATCCCTGATGATGCCACAGCACACCTGGTTGCTGAGCTCTGTGGCTTTATCCTCACACACAACTATTTCAAATTTGCTGACAATATATATCTCCAGATCAGTGGCACCGCTATGGGCACCCGTATGGCCCCACAATATGCCAATATTTTTATGGCCGACCTGGAACAACGCTTCCTCAGCTCCCGTCCACTCACGCCCCTTCTCTACCTACGCTACATTGATGACATCTTCATCATCTGGACCCATGGGAAGGAGACTCTGGAAAAATTCCACCACGATTTCAACAGCTTCCACCCCTCCATCAACCTCAGCCTGGACCAATCTACACGGGAGGTCCACTTCCTAGACACCACGGTGCAAATAAGTGATGGTCACATCAACACCACCCTATACCGAAAACCTACCGACCGCTATGCCTACCTTCATGCCTCCAGCTTCCATCCCGGACACACCACAAGATCCATTGTCTACAGCCAAGCACTGAGGTACAACCGTATCTGCTCTAACCCCGCAGACAGAGACCAACACCTAGAAAATCTCCACCAAGCATTCTCAAGACTACAATACCCACACGAGGAAATAAGGAAACAGATCAACAGAGCCAGATGTGTACCCAGAAGCCTCCTACTAGAAGACAAACCCAAGAAAGAAACCAACAGGACTCCACTAGCCATCACATACAGTCCCCAGCTAAAACCCCTACAACGCATCATCAGGGATCTACAACCCATCCTGGACAATGATCCCACACTTTCACAGGCCTTGGGTGGCAGACCAGTTCTCGCCCACAGACAACCTGCCAACCTGAAGCATATTCTCACCAGCAACTGCACACCGCACCATAGTAACTCTAGCTCAGGAACCAATCCATGCAACAAACCTCGACGCCAACTCTGCCCACATATCTACACCAGCAACACCATCACAGGACCAAACCAGATCAGCCACAACATCACCGGTTCATTCACCTGCACTTCCACCAATGTAATATATGCCATCATATGCCAGCAATGCCCCTCTGCTATGTACATCGGCCAAACTGGACAGTCTCTAAGGAAAAGGATAAATGGACACAAATCAGACATTAGGAATGGCAATATACAAAAACCTGTAGGAGAACACTTCAACCTCCCTGGCCACACAATAGCAGATCTTAAGGTGGCCATCCTACAGCAAAAAAACTTTAGGACCAGACTTCAAAGAGAAACTGCTGAGCTCCAGTTCATCTGCAAATTTGACACCATCAGCTCAGGACTAAACAAAGACTGTGAATGGCTTGCCAATTACAGAACCAGTTTCTCCTCCCTTGGTTTTCACACCTCAATTGCTAGAACAGGGCCTCATCCACCCTGATTGATCTAACCTCGTTATCTCTAGCTTGCTTCTTGCTTGCTTATATATACCTGCCCCAGGAAATTTCCACCACTTGCATCTGAAGAAGTGGGTATTCACCCACGAAAGCTCATGCTGCAAAACGTCTGTTAGTCTATAAGGTGCCACAGGATTCTTTGCTGCTTCTACAGAACCAGACTAACACGGCTACCCCTCTGATATTAAATATTACAGTATTTCAAAGCTTCATAGGGTGTCCTTTGACCTGTAATTGTTTCCAGTTCTCCATATTTTCTCATCAGTTATTTTGCTACACAAACATCCTACAGTGCAACCTAGCTTCATGTTACCAGTGAATGCTGGAAGTCCTATTAGCTCACTCTGGCTATGGTAATAATGAGAACAGGGATGTGTGTTTCCAAACCGCTTAAGTGTAGCTATTTTACTAATCATAGCTGAATCTGTTTTACATTATTAAATCATATACAATTCCCCCTCCCCACCCCCGCCTGGTGAAAAGGTTCCTTCATTAACAATGATTGGTGTTGCTTATATATTTCCCTCTGCGTGTTACTGTTTACTCAATTTACTGAGCACTGAATTATTAGTTCCCTTTCACCTTTAGAATGCCTGTTTTTTTTCATTCTCTTTGTATGTGAGATTGAAGGCTCATGAAAATGTTCCTGGCTGGCCCAAGTCCTCAGACAGTGTAAGCACATCACAAACCCCAACAATCAGGTTTCCCACAATACTGCCCCATGGTTGTGCATCAACCCACACACTTTAAGGATGAACAGGGAATTAATTCTCCAGGGCATATATTCAGTCCTTGGCCTGTCCAATGAGATTGGTGCCAATTAGGATTAGTTGCAATATGGATACCTGCTACCACTTTAATTCGCACAAGCCACCATTGAGATATTAAAAGGTAAAAATGTTGATTACGTATGACTTGGTCTGGATTTGAACTGGAAATGAAAAGCTAGACATCAAATTGCAATTTCAAACTCAGACAGTATATCTACACTGCACACTGAGCCTGGGATCTCAATCAGGTTTGAGGCCAAACCCATCTTCCATCTACACCCAGATCAGCTTGACTCAGGTTAGCAACCACTCAGGACCTGGCCTGCGGGGTGTGGGGCGGGAAAGAGTCAGAGACCAAGTCCCGCTGCACCTCGGGTTCAAGCACTGTCGTATTGCAGTGTGGACACAGCTCAAGTCACAGACCTGGGTCAGAATGTCTGCATAGTGCAGTATGGATGCTTTAGCATGGCTGAGACACCCAGGTCTAGCAATTGTAAACCCAGGTTTACAATAAAGTGCAAATGCTCAAGCATGGGCTTAGAAACACTGAGTCTACAAGTCCAGGTCCCACAGACCCTGGCTTAGTGTACAGGGTAGACATGCCTCTAGTAATCCTGTCATAAAATGGCCTGATTGTCAGATGTGCTGAGAACATGCAACTCTCATAAAAGTACCAACGAAAAATCACACCACTTACAAATACAAAATATACTCCTTTTGTCAATTATATTACCACCAAGAAACACTTCCTGGATTTTTTAAGACAATTTATTCTTCCAGGTTTAAATAAGGCTGCTATGGAATACTTGTTTTGTTTTAAGTAGTAAATGGAACGTGATGTGAAAAGTCCAAATAGGAGCACTTACATGCAGTATCATTTTGCAAATATGGCTTTTAGTACCAGCAAAAAACCTAAAGCACAAAATAAGAGGATTGGAAACAAGAACAACATTATTTGTTTGATCTAAAACCCTTAAATGACCAAGGGCTTTCTGTGTAATCACAGAGCAAAGTCTCTAACAAACATGAAACGTGTCAGGCCAGGTTTACACTACAAATTTTTGCTAATGCAAGTTACATTTCCACAAAGCTGCAGCAGTTAGCATATCACTTGTGCACGTGCATCGAGACTGCACATACTCACTAGGAGTGCTTGTTTCAATGCAGGTAACGCAGTGTGCAACTCACCACAGTCCAGCACACTGTTTTTTGGGAAGTTTTGGCAATGTGTGGTGGGACAGAAACAAGTAGCAAAGGGGGTGACTGGGACTGCAGAGTCAAGTTCCCATCATGCAACTTTCTCCAATGCCATCTCTATCACAAAATTTTTGTACTTATTTTGAAAATTCCATCCACAAAGGACTTGTCATGGTCCACCATCTCTGACAGAAGCATGGAGGCTATTGTCATGAGCATTGCAAGCACAGGATACATGAACCTCCAGTATCTGCAGAGCCACAAGAAGAGCCATGGGGAACATGATGATTTCCTGGAGGGCAGATTGATGGTGGCATTCATAGAGCAGCGGCAAATGGTGGAGCACTGCTTCTGGGCCAAAGAAATACCGATAAAGGTGGGATCGCATCGTAATGCAGGCTTGGGATGAAGAGCAGTGGCTGCAGAACTT
Organism: Mauremys mutica; assembly: GCF_020497125.1. NCBI lineage: Eukaryota > Metazoa > Chordata > Testudines > Geoemydidae > Mauremys > Mauremys mutica. The sequence goes on along the minus strand of NC_059072.1, from coordinate 285,986,320 downwards.
TCAGATGTGCAAGGCCACATTCCTAGATCTGTGTGCTGAGATTACCCAGCCCTACAGCACAGAGACACCAGAATGAGAGCTGCACTTGACAGTGGAGTGGCGATCGCACTCTGGAAACTTGCAATGCCAGATTGGTACCGGTCAGTGGAAAATTGTTTGGGAGTTGGAAAGTCCACTGGCAGGGCAACTGTCATGCAAGGGTGCAGGGCCATTAATCATCTCCTGCTATGCAGGACCATGACCCTCAACAATGTGCAGGACACAATGAATGGATTTGCAGCAATGGGGTTCCCAAACTGTGCTGCAGCAATAGATGGCATGCATATCCCTATTCTGGCACCAGACCACTTGTCACATAGTACATCAAACAGAAAGGGCTATTTTTCTATGGTTATGCAAGCGCTGTCAGAACACCAGGAATGTTTCACCAACATCAGCATTGGCCAATCAGGGAAGGTGCATGACGCACACATCTTTAAGAACAGAGGACGGTTCAGAAAGTTACAAGCAGGTACTTTCTTTTCCAGCCAATGGATTAACATTGGTGTTGTTGAAATGCCCATAGTGATCCTGGGGGACCTAGCCTACCCCTTACTCCCCAGCTCATGAAGCTGCACGCTGACCACCTCAACAGCATCAAAGATAGATTTGCCTAACGGCTCAGGGGAATGACAGTTGGATGTTCTTTTGGTAGATTGAAGGTTCGCTGATGTTGTTTACCCACTAGACTGGATCTCAGTAACCAATATATCAGAACAGTTATAGCTGCCTACTGCGTCCTGCACAATACATGTGAAGAAAAGGTGGGGGAAAGTTGCCACTGAGGTGGAGGAGTTTGAACAGCCAGACACACGGGCTATCAAAACAGCTCAATGTGGAGCTATACGGCTTAGGGAGGCTTTGAAAGAACACTAACTGCGAGCCACAGTAATGCATTATGGTGTACTGTGCTTCATCTGGCCCTACAGTTTGGAGGCCTGTTAGGAATTGCATGGTGCTTGGTGCACATCTATGAATATAATACTGACAATGCACCAATTAATGTTGTGGTGCTTCCTGTACATTTATCATTATTACACTGTGTTTGTCACTGATCCTATAAGTTGTGTCACAGTGTACAACAACAAGTAAATGGGTACTTTCACTACCGCCAGACATTATGCAGTATATGTTGGGAATCAATAAAGATGAGCTATTTACCAAACAATACAGTTTTATTGACTAATGAAAACACCTTAAGAAATTCTGTGCAATTTAAAAGCAAATACATTAAAACCTTAATAAATTTATGGAGGAAGGAACATTCATGTCCATTTTAGCTACACGTACAGTAACCTGTGAGAGCCACAGTTGATGTATCTGAAGCTGTTGTTGCCCTTAATGTCTCCCTGTGTAGAGTGGTAGGGATAGGGATGCGGCCCCTGATGCCACGTGGAATGTGCAGGGTGGTTGTAGGGAGGTGCTGCACTCTGTAGTACTCCATGGCCTGCAAATGGAGGCAAGCACAGGATTGTAGGTCCACAAGAGTCTGCAGCCAGAGAAGCCCCATTATGCCCTGATGCATCTCCCTCTCCTTTTCCTGGTGAGACTCCTGGGCCTTTCTGCTCTTTTCCTCTCTATACAGTCTGCAATATTCATCCTCCAAGCCCTCTGCTCATGGAGGATGATGCAGCACTGGCTTGCAGGATCTCACTGAACATGTCATTCCAAGTCCTCTTCTTTCTCCTCCTCATCTGTATCAGGCATTCCAAGAGTGTGGAGGGGGAACCCCTCAAGACCGCAACAGCCATAAATACAGATAAAACACAAAGAGGTACCATTGTCTGTATAGTCTGAACGGAAATTGAAAGTTAGATTCAGAACTCCCTTCCCTTGCTCCCCTAAAGTTTTAAACAAGACTTGATTACTGACACTTGTGCTTCAGAGTGATTGTGCATGGTGCGACTCACAGCACCAGCCACGGTGAATATGGCCTGCTAGGGGTAAGGGAAATGCATTAAACTATATGGGAGTATAAGTCAGTGTCGCTGAATACAGCACCATTTTCCACAGGTGATGGTGATTTTAGCTGATATCTCATTCCTGAAGGTAACAAAGGCACAGAGGGCAGAGCTGCTGCTGGTGTCCCAAAGGTACCTGGGGCCATATGCTGCTAGACTGTTTACTGCAATGCTGCCTGCCAAAGTTATAGCCAACTGGAATGGGGAAAAAAGTGTCCTACTGTGGAGGAAGAAATAAGGCCGCCATCCCGAGAAATCTTTGGGAGAGGATTGCAGAGCACCGCCATGGAAGTTTCATCAAGAGCTCTCAGAAGGATTTCAGAGACATCTGTGTACGTAAACTGCTCCGGGACGCCCCGGCCTAACTCTACAGGGGAAGGAAAAGCAGATAACAACTCTATCTCTCTTTGTTGTGAATTAATGAAAAGTTGATAGCTGTGTCCTGCTAAGCTGGGGATGCAATGGGAAATAAACTTACACACTTACCAAAGATTCCTTCCCCTGCTTTGGGATCACCCATGCTCGACTGCCAGGACTGACTGGACTGTGGTGGAGTCTCAGACAGGCTCTGGCTCAAAGCATAATGGAGCCCTCCGGTCACATGTCCCCCATCCTCTTGCTCCATCTCAATCCTTGTTGTTCATGCCAGGGACCTTTGACTCGGGCTCCTCGGAGGTATCCATGGTGTATGCAGGTAGTGGTAGGGTCTTCACAAAGTATCGCATGCAGCTCTTTGCAAAAGAGGCAGATCTGAGGCTTGGCACTGGATCAGTTGTTGTCCTCTTTGGCCTTCTGATATGCCTGCTGCGGTTCCTTTGCTTTCAGGCAGCACTTCTGCTGCTCCCCGTTGTACCCCTTCTCCTGCACTCCCCGTGCAATGTGCTCATAGATATCCAAATTTCTACAGCTGGCCTGTAACTGTGCTTGAACAGTCTCTTCTTCCCACCGGCCCAGGAGATCCAAAATCTACTGTCTCCTCCAGGCTGGAATGCATCTGAATTGTGTAGCTGGCATGGTTAACTGGGTAGTTGCACACGACAATGGAGAGCGGCTACAGGTGGGCTTGCCAACATGAACAACCAGGAAAAGCCATTTAAAAAATGTGTTGGGTTTTAAAGGGGGGGGAGTGGCTTCCGATCTCCATTACCCCTAGGCAGTGGAGTTAACAATTGTGACCAGAGCACTCATTGTCAGGCATTGTGGGACCGCGGCTGGAGGACTGGTAAAATCAACGTAAGTAACTCAGCATCTACAGTTACTCTGTACTGACCTCAGTAATTCAACCATTGCTCAATGCGGCTCACGGAGCTGGTGTTACTATGACAATGTAATGGAGAGTTTGCATTGGTTGGAGAAAAATTTAAGTGTAAACACATGCACAAACACAAGATAGTTTACGTCAACCTAACTTTGTAGTGTAGACCAGGCCTCAGACTGATGAGAACTGGCAGAAAGAAAACACAGAGTTGTATCCCTTTCCAACCAAAAACTAGCTATCTTCATAAAACTAGGGTTTCAGAATTTTAAAAACTTGTAAACATTTATGAAAGCTATCACATATTTGCCATAGGCTTGTTTTCCCACCAGCAGAAAACCATCAGGAATTGAAATTCCAATCCACATGTGATCTTACGGGTAACAGAGTAATACTAAGGTATTTCCAGCATGTCAAACACCTTCACTGACTCGCAAAACATTACCATTGGGGGACGGAAAACATGTACTGGGTCAGATTCAGAAATGAAATATCAGGTTGATCTTATTAATGTATAGACTTTGAATGAACATACTATATATTTTTTGTTTCTCTCTCTACTTTGAGAATATATTTTTTAAATTATAAATAATACCTAATATTGATTCATCAAAATAGAAAAGTTTGATGATGCAGATAGGCCCCACAATGGCAACAAGAGTATTTATAAGAGCCTGTAGATCCATCTGCCCCCACCTCCCTACACCTTCAGCAGATGTCAGGCATAAAGAGGGGACTTAAAAGGAGGAGACCCCAGTTCTGGGCTGATGAGGAAGGAGGGCAGAGCTCCACTTCTCCTGATGTGAGAAAAGCCTGGTTGCAACCCAGAGTGTAAGCAAAGCCTGTCAGTCAGATAAGCCTTCTGCTAGAAGGAACGACAGGTTGCTGGGGGACCAAATAAAGTATGGACTACTTGAAGGCAAGCCCTGAACAGAACAGCAGGATCCCACAGAATATTCATTGAATGACCTGTTTTGAGCTGTTTTTTATCCTGATTTTTTTACTCTCTGGGAGTGGTAGAACTGAAGTGTGATTTGACTCCTGAGCTAAAGCACCACTACCTCAGACCTCACAAGAGATAGCGACCTACCAACAGAGACCTGCACCTGGCTGAGTCATGCCCTGATAGGCATGAAGGGATGCTGCAGAGGCAAACCCAGTCATAAATAGTTAATATACTGGAAATATGAAAGTGATATTTATACAGAATTTATTTTTTTATAAATTCATTGAGAAATGCTCACTAGCACAATTAGAGGGTTATTCCTGCGTTAAATTCCTCTTTCCAGGATTTGGGCAAAAGAGCCCAATCCTTACGTTATGCAGGTGACACTATCTTTTCTTCACTTCAAATAACGTCACTGTCACAGAACTGACCCTCCACTTGGCTGAGATCAACCCATGCCTGAAGCATAGCTGGCTGAAGCTGAACCTGAACAAGACTGGTGGGCAGAAGAAAGCATTGGGAAGAGTTGGACGCTGCAGAACAGTCTCTTTCAGCTGAAGGCACACAGCCACAACTGATCAATACAGATAGTAGTTTAGGAGTGCTCCTGCATTCCTACTAACCATTCACATAGCAGTGTCCACGTTGAACACTTTTCATCATTTCTGGCTGGCAAAGAGATGACCCATCCTTGCAGAAGATGACCTAGCCTCTGTAGTACATGCCTCTGTCACCCCCAAGCTGGGCTATAGCAATGCAATATGCTACTCACAGGCTTAAGAGCCTTACTGAATCAGGATTTCAATACCTATATTCTCTAGACAGCAAATCTCATCTTTGGAAATATCCAGGCTTATGAATCACTTTGTCAAATCATTTAGTTTATTATAAGAAGGAAGCATTTTGTCTTATTGGTTTCCCTTAAGTTTGCACTTATGCTATTTTCCCAATCTTCAAAGGCCCTGAGTCCCAGCAATCCTCCCCGAGGAGGAGGGCTGAATATGACTTCTTCAAATCTCATCAATGATGCTCTGAGCATTAGATTGGGAACTGGGTTGTTTGAGACCAAGACAAGGTGCTCTCTTCCTTTCTGGAAGTGAAAATCTGCAGGAAGGGACTTCCCAATTCAAATCTCCAGCAGCACCATTAGTACTAGACACCCCAGGCTTGACCTCTTCACTGGATTTCTAATTCACAACTAAATTCAAAAGCTTCATGGATAATACAGACTAGCAGGGCCGCCCAGAGGATTCAGGGTGCCTGGGGCAAAGCAATTTCAGGGGCCCCTTCCATAAAAAAAATTGCAATACTATATAATACTATATTCTCATGGGGGCCCCTGCAAGGCCCGGGGCAAATTGCCTGACTTGCTCCCCCCCCCCCACGGGCGGCCCTGGGAAAAATAAACCTTCCACATCTCGGCACAAACCCAGTTTTGAGAAAACTTCTTTACAAGGTATCACTGGTTCTCAGCATCAGCTAATGCTAAAAGGCACTTTGCGTTCATTTATGTTAGAGCATAAGAACAGCCATATTGGGTCAAACCAAAGGTCCATCCAGCCCAGTATCCTGTCTACCGACAATTGCCAATGCCAAGTGCCCCAGAGGGAGTGAACCTAACAGGTCAAGTGATCTCTCTCCTGCCATCCATCTCTACCCTCTGACAAACAGAGACTAGGGACACCATTCCTTACCCATCCTGGCTAATAGTCATTAATGGACTTAACCTCCATGCATTTATCTGTTTCCTAGAGACTGGCTCCATGGGATCCCTCACAAACAGGAGACGGTTACCATGGGTTTGTCTTTAGTATAGCTTATGTACATACTCCACGAACTGAGCATTTGAGCTTGTTCCAGAATCTGGGATGAGCCTATGTTGTGAAAACTGAAAAGCTCAAAATTGCACATGCATGTGAATGGGCACAAGGTGCTAAAATTAAATTAACACAGGGGTTCTCAAACTGTGGGTCGGGACCCCTCAGGGGGTCACGAGGTTATTACTGGGGGTCGCAAGCTGTCAGCCTCCACCTCAAACCCCGCTTTGCCTCCAGCATTTATAATAGTGTTAAATATATTAAAAAGTGTTTTTAATTTATAAGAGGGCGGGGTCACACTCAGAGGTTTGCTATGTGAAAGGGTCACCAGTACAAAAGTTTGAGAACCACTGAATTAACCCTTCTGAAGCCTCAGGGAATGCAGGGGAGGAGGGTCTCCCTTGGTAGGGTTGGGAAGGAGGTAGGTGGTGTAGGATATTGCTCTTCTCATGTGATCTCTCCCCCAGTGGCTAATTTTAAATGAAGCTACCCTCCCCTGACATGAATCTCCCTATGGCACTGAAATTAAATATAGACTATAATTTGGCATTTGAGAAGTGAAAGGGATGGTAGCCCTAATGGAAAAGCTAACAGCTTGGCTTTTCTGCAAGACTCAAACTGCTGAATGAGCTTTAGGGTAGGGAAGGCTGTGCTTCTCAAACAGCCTGGCCCTGCCCCCTATTCAATCCCCACCCACTTCCTGCCCCCCAACTGCCCACCCCCCTCAGAATCCCTGACCCATCCTGCTCCTTGTCCCCTGACCGTCCCCCAAAGACCCCCCCCAACCACCACCCGGGACCCCACCCCTGCTCCTTGTCCCCTGACTGCCCCGACCCCTATCAACCCCACCTCTGAGTCCTGACAGACCCCTGGAATGCCCATGATCCATCCCCTCAATTCTCTATCCCTTGACCACCCCCCAACCTCTGCCCCCTCCCTGTCCCCTGACTGTCCCCAGGACTCCCTATCCCTTATCCAATCCCCCCAGCCCCTTACCCCCGGCTCCCCCCTCACCTCAGCGCATCCAGGAGCGTCCCTGGACAGCAGCAGCGTGGCTCCGGCAGGGCCTGAGCTCCCCCCCGTTCAGAGCCGTGTGGTAAGGGGGCGGGGCTGCAAGCTCCAGGCCGAGCGGAGGGAGCTCAGGCCCTGCTGGAGCTCGCAGTCTTGCCCCCTTACCATGCGGCTCTGAGCGGGGAGGAGCTCAGGCCCCGCCGGAGCCACACTGCAGCTGTCCAGGGATGCTCCTGGATGCGCTGAGGCTCCGGGAGAGGGGCGGAGGCGGGGTCGGGCCGGGAAGGGAGCCTCAGCCATTCTCGTGAGGGCCCCTGCAGAGCCCAGGGCCTGGAGAAAATTGCCTCACTTGCTCCCTCCTCTGGGCGGCCCTGTAGACTAGTGGTTCTTCAGAGATTCTGAAACTATGTAGTTGCCAGGGGCTACTAAAAGATTGTATGTGTTGTGTAACTTCAAAAAAGGACTTCCAGACTGTTCTAATTCATACCAGTCAAAACTAAGAATCAACCCAGTGTGCCATTAGGGCTTCTGTCAGAAAGGTATTTAAGATTATTATTCAGATTGTGAACCACTGTTTTGTCTGCTCTGATTGCAATATTTTGCCAGATGGAACAAAGAATAGGTTAATATGCCAATATGTATTTATTAAATGTTAACATTCAAATTTATAGTCTTATATGGGACTGAAAGGACACTTTTAATATATACAGTACTAACCTGTTACAATGGGGCCAAGTATTTAAGTTTGTTCTTACAAAGCTGCTAGTTGCTTTTCATAGTATCTTCTCTTAAAATTCTTGGTTGGGGTTTATTTTCTTTGTGTCTAAGGGTAGGTTTATTTATTAATTATTATTAAGGCTTTTTTACATATTGCTGCAGTTAGTTTGTCATAAAAATTATCTGAAGTTTAGTCTAAATATTTCTGAAGATAAACTTAGTGCTTCATATTACGATTTTCATTGTTATTTTGATTATAAGTGAAAGAGAAGCAAGAGTCATAGAAAGTGGGATGCTTGTTGCTAGGCAACACGTGATACCTAGCTCTCGAATTCCTATAGCATGAAATATCTATAAAGGCTTCTACAGTGAATGACATCTAGTAAAGAGAGAAATCAGAGACACACGTTTACTGGAATGCGTCACAAGTCAATGTAAGAAGCAGCAGCTGTGCCACCAATCCAGTTCCCAGGATATACGGAAGTAAAAAGGCTACCCTGGACTTCAATTGGAGTGGGATGTGGGTCCATGGGGATATCATCAAAAACAGTATTTATTTGTAACCCAAATGAGGTAACACTACCAGTAAGGGACCAAAACACCACAGAGGTCTTGGCAGGGAAGGGAGCTGCATACTTTGGTCATCTGGTTGCAGAGTTTAGTTTTTATAATTTTATTATGATGTTATTTTTAGACAAGAAAGGAGTGCATTGAGTGACCTATTGGCTGGGAGTAGAGGATTCATTAACAAAACAAACAATTTGCAAGAATTCTGTATATTTATCTCAGTCCTTTTGAAGCTTAATTCAAATTAGCAGTTCTTATTCTAATGAGTATACCCAATATCACTTGAATAAAGGTTTGCAAGATTGATCCCCTTTTCTTTATGAAGTCTTAATATTTGAAACTAATGAATTATTTTAAAAGACACCTTATTGCTCATCTCTGTTTTATTGCTTTCAGTTAGGAAGACATTTGAAACAGGGACTCTGCAAACTCAATGAAGACAGGGAAAAGTTCTCTTCTGATGTCTTATTTTAAAATGCACCAGTACTATGCATCCGTCATGCATCCGACGAAGTGGGTATTCAACCATGAAAGCTCATGCTCCAATACGTCTGTTAGTTTATAAGGTGCCACAGGACTCTTTGCTGCTTTTACAGATCCAGACTAACATGGCTACCCCTCTAATACAGTACTATTTTGATATTTTAAGACCTGGTTTGTCAAAAGCAGATGTAGTATGGAACATAATAATAGGGAATGCACTACCCTTTTGAAAGTTTGTCCATATGTATTTTAAAGAGTCCTTAATCTTTCAGACACTATAGGTTATTTGCCAATAAGAATTAGGAAACCAAAGTGCAGATATGAATGCACAAAAAAACCTTCCGGTACACCAAATAAAAAAATAGTCAAAACGCATGTGCAATACCTACATTTTTAAAGCTAAACAGTTTTTTTTTCATTTGTTAAATTTTAAATACAAAGTAAATTCTCACCTCTTACATGTCACCATCCTAAAAAGATTCATTTTAATAATCAGTGGTGTTTAAATTACAAAAGGGCAATTAATTGCATGGAGCAAAGAAAAACAGAATCATTCCTCCCTCTGCCAAACTCATACAAATGCTGCCAGTTATTTTTAACATTTCCAGACATTTGACTGAACTGATTTTACTCTGGGGCAGATTCTGCGCCAAAAATTTAAAATTCTAAAAAATTCTGCATATTTTATTTGTCAAAATAATGCAATATAATCACACCACTTTCAATTGTTTTGGTAATTTATTTAAACTACAATAAAGAAAAAAAGTCACAATAACTATTCAGCATTTCCTAAACACATGAAAGTTATGTTACAAACACTTGGTAACTTATACCCTGCAGTCCAGTTATAAACCTGGATTTTCATTTAAATTACATCACACAACACCAAACATGGGGGGGGGGGGGAAGGAGAATGTAATTTTAAATTGCTCAGATTTTCACACATGAAAGTCATACAGTTTTGCTACTCATTGTCCTGGACTGGGCTGGGTACCTTGGGAAGTGCTTGCTTCTGATTGTCTTGACATTTTATTGACTTCTTGGTAAATGTTTTATTTGCCCTCAAAGTCTTTTTTTTAACTGGGTAAGTAAAATAAATCCTGAGCTGTTTCTAACCCCACTGTGCCACTTTGGCACAGAAAAAGAGTGAGAAAGCATATAGATCTTCCTAGCTGATTCCCTTGCTGTCATCTCTAAGGCTTTACATCACTCTGGCAATGTAGGGGCCTTAAAACTTTTACAAGTTTTATGCTCCTGGGGGAATTGACTGAGAATGGGAACAGTTAACTAATAATAGGAACATTAACAATGTTACTACGGTGAAAGCTGCTACATTTCTGCATGGGGAAAGAGCCTTCCTCCTGCATAATAAGACCACCTACCCCTCCATGCCCCCAGCGAGCCCCAGTTGTTGGCAGGCATGCACCCATGCCCAGCCCCGCCCCCCAATGGTGATCAAGGTCTCCCTCACAGGCACACATGCCCAGCCCCTCCCACAGTGATTTGCATTTCTGAGGCTGCTCCAGGCACACTGGAACAGACACAATGCCTGGGCTGCCAGGGAAGAGGCACGTATCCCCCTGCAGATTTCTTTTGCATTTTTTTGCACGAGGGGCACAGAAATATGTGGGCCATATGAATTCTGCACCTCTGCGGGGGCACAGAATTCTGTCAGGAGTATGATTTACAACCATCATATTCTTGTAATTTCTTAGGTTTGGGCTTTAATAAAATGATTTAAACATGTAAAACTATTTCCAAGACACAAGAGAATGCTGGGCTGCACAATATACACACTCAGCACAAGAAGAATTCTTGTGGAATTCTGCCTTATTCCATACACCTTTATATAGATCATATTCCATTTACAACATTGAATTAAAACAAAATTCCATGAGATTTCTTACATGTCTACATCATATGAAAGTCAACAGGACGTTAAGAAATCATATATTAAATGAGAATTTCCATAGAACATATGGATGCATATTGCCAATTTATTTTACTAATAACTGACCAACATTCCATTTTCATAGAACAAGAAACAGGATCTGTGCATAGAATTTCTAAGCCCATACTACTCTGTCAAATCAATAGAGATTTTCAACAGATTTCTGGAACATGTATCCAGTAACTATGAACTGGTCTGACCAAACTTTTACCACTTCCCACCAAACTGCTGCTTCTTCTTCAAAAAAAAAATGCAACTTTTTCTTTTTTAATAATGGCCAAAATTATCTACTTTCAGACCTTCCATTCTAAAAATGGTAGAACCATTTTTGCTAAGACTTTAAACAACATCAGCATATTACTCCCAGGATGAGAACAAAGGTGCAAGATTTCAGCTTTCAGCATCTGAAAATAAACCTTTAGAATGGAAACACTCATGCAACCTTAATTTCTTGTTGGAGCTATGCTTGTTGTGGTTCAACATCATACTTTAATTCCACATAAAATATTATTAGTTAATTAGTATAAAAATGGAAAATGAAAGTCAAAATGTGAAATCCAATTTGCAGAAAAGAAAGCACTCACGTGTGAAATTCATGACACCATCAGCCCATTTCCCTATAGCCAGAAGGAGAGAGAAATCACAGAGCAGGATTAACCAATCCTAGTTTTTTTTTACAGAATAAAAGCTCCACTATAGGTAAAATATGCCATTTTATGATGCTCGGTTTCCATTATCTAATCATCATTCCTCAATCTTTTATGTATGGACAGCTTCAAAAAGGGAACTGAGGTGTTCATGCACAACCACTTTTTTCATAAGTATATTCTCACTGTGACTTTTTCCAGCAATTTTTCCCATCTCTGCACCAGACCGAGAGGAAGGAGCATCAGACCCTTGTCTCCATAATTATAGCACTAACAATACTTCTGACATGTAATCTTGAACATAATAACTGATATGTTTATTGCAGTTATGCAAAAGTAGCTTGAGGCAGGCAAGTTTCATGTTCCAATTTCTCCGCCCCCTCTCTCCCATCTAATCCTGTATCAAGTGCCTTCATTCACCCTCCACATGTATTTAGCATCTTCAGGATGCATTCCAGACTAGGTTCAGCGCTGGATGAAAAACCTATCTGATTCTTCTTGCAGTACAAATGCAGTATTATCTGTCTTCATAATCTTGCTTGAAGTTAAAAAATAACTTTGATTTATCTTTCTGCCCATTTTCAAAATTAAGACTTTTTTCCTATTAAGAAGTTGCTAAATTTCACAAGCAACTAGAGGAATAAAAACAATATTTGCCCTCACACATATTTATAAAATGAAATACAACATAGTGCATTCAAGAAGATGAGGTAACTAGTTTTCTTATGATGCTTAACACTAATTCTACATAGGATAGTTACTGTTCTAATTGCTACTTTGACACACCAGAAATTCAAGGAGCTAGGATTGACCTTTCGAGCCCTAAATGTACAGTGACTTAACAAAGTGATATCATATCTCTCTGCAAGTGATACTTTATCAGATGAGATCAACTGAGGTGCTCAAATCGACAGCCCTCTGGATTTATAAATTTGGGGCTGGTGGCAAGATCACATTGAATGAAGATGGATCCTCAACTAATCTGTTAACTTTCAGGGGGCATGCTGCAAGGCATATCTACATTCCCAGGAGGAGACAGTGGGATAGAAAGAATTAAAGGGAATAAAGGGTACCATTTTGTTTAAAATTTAATTTGAATCATGATCATTTAGGGGAGATTTTAAATTATTTTCATCCCTTTTTGTACAAGACCAGGAGCACCAGATAGGTGCATTTAAAAGAAATGCAAAGCAAATAAATGGCCTGCCACGTTCTTACTATACACAAACAATTCAATGGAAACAGCACAAAACAATCTCTGTATGGAATCAGACTGCTTTCCTGTGTTCCACACAAAAATATGCTGTACAGTGCACCCTCTTTTATAATGAAAAAATAACCGGTAAAAGAAAATTCATTTATAAGAACGCCCATCTCACTGAAATGTAAAACTGACTTGAAAGATGGCCCATACAAGGAGCAGACTTGATGAATGAATTCATTTTCCATGCAGTAAGCCAGTTACCTCCAATTTCCACTGCTTGACAGAGCCTCCTTACATGAAGGTCTGTTAAAGGAATAAACGTCTTTCAAAATGCCTTTTTTGGTAATGAACAAACGTGCTTAAGATGCTACTTGTGAGAAAGGCTGAAAGATGTAAGAATCCAGACTCATATTGCAAATATTGTCCCAAAACTTAGTAGAGAGTCACTCTCAGATTTGCCCCCAGGAAGAATAAAGAAACATCAGCACAGGAGAAAAATCTGAACAGGGAGAAAATCTTTAACAGTGTGTTTATATCCAGTAGCTTATGTAAACTCTTGCAGGTCTTTTCCTTTTATGCTTTGCAAGATATTGTAAAGAAGTTAAAGATCAACACTGAAGATCAAAACAGTGTTCACAAAAGGTTATGCTGCTGCCCCTGTACAGTAGTTCAGGATCCAGTTTGCCTAATTACAGAAAAGAAAACTATTCAGAGGATAAACAAAACAAAAGCTACAAATTTCCAGTCATTACACCAGGTTCCCATCAAATCCTACATCAAATTCAAAATTCTATGGATAAGTCCTTAGGTATGCTGGAGCAGTGGTCAGTACAGCCCGGCAGAGGCATGGGGGAGGGAGATGAGCTAGGATGTCTGTGACAAGAACATACAGAGTTCCTGTGATTCCCAGCCAGCCTAACAGCCCTGGGGGGAAATCCTCAGCTGGCTGCTTAAGGCAGCTGTCAGCTCTCTTGAATTACTGGAAGAAAGCAAAAGGATCCAAAGTCCTGTCTCCCACATTGGATTTCTAAGGTCCCACCAGGGTGGGGCCAAACTACCAACGTGCGCCTCTCTCCGAAAGGATCTACCAAAGCAACTGTGGACAAAATCAGGAAAAAAAGCAACAATGGAGCAGGATAGAAGCCTTCTCTGCAGCTGACCCACAGCTATGGCATTCTCTCCTGTGAGAGACTGAAACTACTGTAAATCTTAGTGCCTTCAGGACCATATGTATTTACATCTATTCTCTGTTACCTCAGTGCAATCCCAATGAAGTCAGTAATAGTGGTCAGGGGTGGAGGAGGAATATACAAACTAGAGCTGGACAAAGTGGAGACATGGACCATATTCCAGTTTAAGGTAAACATAAAGGGATCCCACTTACATCTATGCCAGAAGAGCACGGCAGCCCCAACTCACCAACCCGCAGGCATATCTAAAGTCAGAACATGACCATATATTTTTGTGGTACTTCAATGAAACATAGAAGCACCTTTAAAGAAGAAAATAAAAACTGAATCTATAATGATTCTTGTAATATTAGTTATGTTTTAGCATCCAATTCCTGTTCTCCTTAAACCCAATAAAAGTTTCACCACTGAGTTCAAGAGAATTAGGTTTAAATCCTTTGTCTGCATTTAGAAATAACATTCATGCTAGTAATATTAGAAATAGTTCTTTTTACAGGAGGAGCACATGGGAAGTATGTATATAAAAGGAGAATTTTAAAGTTTAATTAGTTTGATGGGTTTTATAAATATCTATAGGCTCCAGCCTGAGGTCACTACATGACAGCAATGTTGTTATTAATCAGCTTAACTAGTCTATTCAACCAGCATGATATAACAGTCGCTGATAAGTGTCTATTTTAATAGGAGCGTATACACCCTAAAATTGATCAATTGACCACTAGTGTTGTCATTCATCATTTTTATGACATTTTACATAAAATGTACTTACTTGAAAGTAGTACAGATTAGCTGAATTACTCTTAATGATCATGCACATTACAGACAAAAGAGCTCTGAAAAGAGAGAAAATAGATGTCTCTGCATGCAGGTTTCCGAGCAAGCTCCTCATCAGGAAGGCTCCACTTCTTTTTGTTTTAATTGTGGGGAGGGTTTTCTTTCGGGTGTGGTTATAACTAATAGCGCACAATAATACGTATAAAGTAGCTGAAATTCCTCCTTCCAGTGTGCATTACTTTGCATTGTCTGCACTGAATTTCATCTACAATCATGCTAATTAGCTATCTAGAGCTAGATTGTGCCATTTAGGCATAGCTGAAAATAAGGGTTGACACAGCACCATCCCATCTCATGGGAAGCACTAGAAGCTACTCTACTGGCCAGTGCACAGGTACTTCTGTTCCCAAGAAAGTAGGAAAAAGGAAGTTCCTATAATCCCCACCAGCAATTCTACCTGGTCCATACGTAGGCTACACTGGAAAAGAAGGTAATGGGATGGGAATTTTTGTCTGCACATCCACATAAGGGTGAGCAAGAATCTGGCCACTAGTTTGATTAGGTCTTTCTGGACTTCCTCATAATTCTTACTATTCTTTACTAATCAGAATTCTTTTGTGTCATCAGCATAGAAATCCACCAAATTTCTCTACCATGTCTATCCCAAAGCCACACAGCATCCCAGACCCACTCAGGCTCTCAACTGTCATGTCACAGGAGTCTCCTATGTGATATGCCAAATGTGTAGGCAAAAGCTATCTCACCAGAATATACCCCCCTTCAAATGAAACAAATAGATGCCACAAGAAAGAGTTGATAGTTGGTGACAATGGGATCTGATCATATGAATATTGGATATTAGGAAAATTTTGGATATTAGGAAAAACTTTTTCACTAGGAGGGTGGTGAAGCACTGTAATGGGTTACCTAGGGAGGTTTTTAAGGTCAGGCTTGACAAAGCCCTGGCTGGGATGATTTAGTTGGGAATTGGTCCTACTTTGAGCAGGGGGTTGGACTAGATGAACTCCTGAGGTCCCTTCCAACCCTGATATTCTATGATTCGATGAATATGTACCACCAGTGTAAAATAAATATATTTTTAAAGAAAACTTAAATGCATTTCCAAGTAATTTTATGATCAGCTCTACAGCAACAACTGGAGCTGAAAATTGGATATTAAAGATGTTCTTGGGAAGAGGGGGGGGGGACACAAAACCTGCATGATTTAGAGTTACAAGTGTGATTTTAAGAAATAAGAGTGAGTTCTGAAAGTCAGTGTTGTTCTTTAAAGTCCAAAAAAAATTAGGAAGACATTTTTATCTAGCACGAGTCTTAAATTTTCCAATAAAGACCCAAACCACAAGCTGAAGTTCTGGAAAAATGATAACTTGGGGTTTTATATACTGAAATGGTTGCATCTCTCTATTGTAAGTTACCTTAATGCAGTTCTTTGGTGACTCTCTGGAGAATTTTAAATTACTATTTTTTTTAGTGCTTTTTATCTGATGATATCAAAGGGCCTTATGTACATTAAGCCTCACATACCTTTTGGGAAATACGGTATAAGCTGGAGCACAGAGAAGTGAAGACCAGGTTTTCAAACTTGGGTGACTGACATTAGATATCTTATTCCATATTCAGGTGCATCAATAAAAGTGTCCCAATTTCATAGGTGCTGAGTGCTTGCTGTTCCCACTGGCCTCAGTGGCAGGAGGATTGGGCACATAATACACAATCAATCAGCAGGTACCATTTTATTGCGTGAACAAACATTTAAAAGCAGCCCTTTTAACTGGTGCCCATTACAGTACTCAAAACTGCAGATGAATTATTCACATTTGCAGCCTTGTGGGCAGCAGCTCTGCTCAAATGCAGCAGACAAGTATCCAGTCATCTGTTTTAATTTGCTCATGCTGTTGCCACAAGTTATTAAGGACAGAAACTGGAAAGAGGACTGGAAGACAGAGAAACTCCCTAGGCAAGGAGGCCTGGGAGAGACCCTGGTCAGACAGACAACCCAGGACGGTGATGGGACTGAGTGGGAAGCAGCCGAGAGGAGGCAGCAGCAAATATTAAAGGAAAGCAGTACAGGGCTGCTGTTTATAGGGTCCCTGGATTGGGATCTGAAGTAGTGGGTGGGTCCAGGTCCCCTCACTGGCCACTGGGGAAGTGGCCTAAGCCCTGATGATAGGATAAATCTGGTTGAGAAGCCCAAGTGAAGGGCAGGACTTAAAAGGGCCACCAGAGAGCTGCTGAGAACAAAGTCTCCAGGGAGAAAGCCCTGGGGACAGTGCTCTAAAACAGAGCAGGGACAGACTTAAAGCTTACCCAGAAGGGGCTGAGAACTGAGCTCAGAGACAGGGCGGCAGATACCAACAAGGGCACAGTGATAGGACCTGTTGGACATTTGTTACCCTAGAAGGGTAACTTCCTTCATGCAGTTTGACAGTGTGTGACCTGGCCAGAGGGCTGAGCTATTGAAGACCCACCCAACAAGGACAAGAGCCAACAGGGGGCGCCAGGAGCAGAGAAAGGAAAGAGTGCAGGATTGCACCCATCCAACAGGAGGCACTTACAAGAGGTCGGTGTACCCTGTCACAGGCATAATAAATCCTGAACACTTTCACTAGTGGATTCAAGTCAGCTCTAAAATGCTGCATAAGAGGATTTCAATGAACAGTACAGTACATTTGTGAGAGGAGGACCAGCTTGTTGGAAGGGAATGGGGGCAAGGTATTTGTCCGCAGCAGGTGAAGGGCGGGAGGAAAGCCCTTGTCATTGGAAGCCTAAATACAATATATCTTTCCAAATGAAATAGTTTGAGGCAGGAGAAAGGATCTTGGTGAGGCAGCAGACTAGGAGGGAATGACAAAGCCCCCCCCCCACACACACACTTAAAAAATGTGGAGCCCCATACAGCTACATTATACGTTATTAGATGGTCCTGGTTGGACTTCCTCCTTTCCTCAGCCTTACCCGTTTGTAACCCCCTATCTGGAGTTGGTTGTTCCTGACACATTACTCTACGCCTACAGGGAACTTGTCCCTGAACTACAGCAGCAATGGCTACAAAGGTTCAAGACACCGTTTCCCAGACACCAGGAGTCCATGGCAGAGACAGAACAAGCTGTAAGCTACTACCAGAATGAACCAGAAGCCAGAACTCAAAGACAAAGGGTTTGGTTTTACTTTTGCTGTTGTCCAAGTGGATCAGAGAGAGAAGCATCATAGCCTGGGAGGTCCCCATTAAATGTCCCATTCCGACCCACAGCAAAACTTTTAACTTTGTTGGTAGTTACTGGGTCATTGAAGGGTGTCAGCCCAGCAGAGACAAACACTCCAAGAGGCTGAGGAGTAATTCCAGGTAAGGCTACCGAGAGCCAGCCTAATTTTCCATTGGACTGCAGATCAGGGAGCCTCAGGATGATCCTACCCTTTCAAGGACAAGGATCTTGTAAGAAATCCTGTGTTTGTTTATTTATTTTGCTTGTGAGTTTTAAATTGGCCAATGATTATAGCACTGCATCACTCAGGAAAGACCTTGTGCTCAACTCACTATCTCCTTATGCTGGTGCTGGGAGGGAGCTAGGTGGTTTGGGCCCACTGTAAATGATGGAGACTGAAGGGTTGAAGGTATTGTTGCTCTTTTATTATTCTATTTACTCCTATATACACACACACACACACACACACACACACACAAGAGTCAGCAACCTTTCGGAAGTGGTGTGCCGAGTCTTCATTTATTCACTCTAATTTAAGGTTTCGCGTGCCGGTAGTACATTTTAATGCTTTTAGAAGGTCTCTTTCTAGAAGTCTATAATATATAACTAAACTATTGTTGTATGTAAAGTAAATAAGGTTTTTAAAATGTTTAAGAAGCTTCATTTAAAATTAAATTAAAATGCAGAGCCTCCCGGACCAGTGGCCAGGACCTGGGCAGTGTGTGTGCCACTGAAAATCAGCTTGCATGCCGCCTTTGGTTGCCTACCCATGCACTAATATACAGTATTTGGTAATATACATTTTCCCAATGAACAGAACCCCTTGTGTTCCATGCACTAGGAAGGGCCCTATTTCATGGAGGCACATCCCCAATATAAAGAACCCAGGCAGCACATCCTGAGGTCAGAAGGAAGAAACTGCTCCAAGCTGCTGGCAACAGAGAGAAGCTTAAACCACACCTCAGGGCTGGGCTTACACACTTTTGTGCCATTGTTTTACACTGCAGTACTTTTTGGAGATGCTTTAAGATTAATCTCTTCAGGGCAGGAATACTTTTATTGGTTTATACTTCTACTTACACTGATGAAAATAATGTTCTAACACTGATTATTAGCAAAATGTGGAATTCTTCCTCTCTTTAAAACTGAATTGGTAGGGAAGCAAAAGTTCAGTATAATCACAGTCAGATTAATGCTTTGTCCATTGTTCTAATATATAAGAGTTGCAAGAATCTGGGTGTTTTGGATTCAGACATACCAATGGTGAGACACATTTCAGTAATCCTCATAAACATTCCTAAGTGAAAGTCACTGTCTGGGTGATCTGGGACAAAAACTGAACCCAGCACTCTGCAGATAGTTGGGCAGGGAGGGACTATAAAAGTTGTCTGGAGCTCTTAGCCCCTCCAAAGTGGGAAAGAAGAGATCAATAAGGTGAAAACCATCATGCCTCCCCTCATTGCATCACACAACAGCATAGGGGTGCAGACTCTGCCCCCTCTTGATTGTGTCTCAGCGGCCATGCTCTCCTTGTTTTCCCCAAAGCACTAGAAGATGTTATGCCCACTTTCACACTCCCATTAGGCAGTGCTCCTTCACACTGCCCTCATCAAATTAATGAAATAGTATTATTCTATTTAAACTGGCTGAGTTTTAAAGTGGAACAGGAGAGAGTTTACTGGTATTCCTACATCAACACAAATAGACTCATATTTTAAGAAGGTATCTGGCTAATCGTTTAAGACTCAGGGAGCAAATGACATCTAAGAACCAGTACCCTTTAATTATATTTTAACAATTGGCCATTTAATTATACGGTAAATACCCTGTAATTACTAAATAAGTGTAAAAATATATCTGATCTCCTATGAAGCATAGTTTCACAGTAATTACATTATAGTACTAACTGGAATTACCTAGTAAACTACAGCAATATATGATCAGCTAATAAGTATATATAGTTACCAATTAAACTAGATGGAGTTAGTACATAATTGAATGGTTCATACTTACACCCCAGCCCCGCATTGTACATGTGCAGTACTGCCAACCCCAAGTGACCTAAAAAATCATGTCAGGACTCATAAAATCATGAAATTGGCTTACATAAACATGAAATTAAAAAAAATACATTTTGGATTATTGTTATTTGTCTTCTGTTTTTTTTTTAAGCCTCTGAGGTTCACATGTTCAAGCTTTACTCTGCAACCATGAGGGCTAGAAACTTTTTTTTTATTTCTTTTTAAAAAATGTATGATTTTATCATACAAAGCCCCAGCACCTGCAGTCAAGTTAAGGAAACGATCAAATATTGCAATAAAGAAGCAGGAGTTGACAATACTTTGTATGCTTAAAACTTTACACAGTGAGTAGTCCTATCAGAGTCAATAGGATTACTCACAGTACATAAAGTTACACAGAGGGAGCCTTATTTGTTTACCTAAAAAACCTAACATTGAAAATAATGCTGGGTTGGAAGTCACATTGCCTGGGTTGTTAAACTAGACTGTAAAGTACACTAAACTGCATGAAACAATCCTGGATAGTTGATGGTTTAAAATGTCTTTTCATCCTGTAACTTCCTGTAATGAAGTCATGTAGACCCGCTTCTTGAATAACAGAGGACTCAGATTTTTATATTATATACAATTCTGTTGTGCCCTACACCATAGTACAGAGATCGGCAACCTCTGGCACGTGGCTTGCGAGGGTAAGCACCCTGGTGGGCCGGGCCGGTTTGTTTACCTGCTGCGTCCGCAGGTTCGGCGGATCGTGGCTCCCACTGGCCACAGTTCGCTGCTCCAGGCCAATGGGGGTGGTGGGAAGCAGTGGCCAGCACATCCCTTAGCAGGTAAACAAACCGGCCCGGTCCGCCAAGCAGGGGCGGCTCTAGCCATTTCGCCACCCCAAACACGCCGCGGGGCGGCGCTCTGCTGGTCGCCGGTCCCGCGGCTCCGGTGGACCTCCCGCAGACGTGCCTGCTGAGGGTCCGCTGGTCCCACGGCTCCGGTGGACCTCCCGCAGACGTGCCTGCTGAGGGTCCGCTGGTCCCACGGCTCCGGTGGACCTCCCACAGGTGTTGGTCCACCGGAGCCGCAGGACCAGCGGACCCCCCACAGGCACGGCTGCAAGAGGTCCACCAGAGCCGCCTGCCGCCCTCCCGGCAACTGGCAGAGCGTCCCCCGCGGCATGCTGCCCCAAGCACACGCTTGGCGTGCTGGGGCCTGGAGCCGCCCCTGCCGCCAAGGGGCTTACCCCAGAATTAATGATGACATTACCATATTTCTTCTCTACAACTAGTAGTATCTGGACTATTGACACTAGTTAAAATTTTATTTCATGGAGAGCAGAATACAGCCTTTACTTCTATGGTAGAATGTTCCATCTGAATTTTGGACATGGCACCCTGCATTTTAAAATGTTTGAACTAAGAGGGAGAATTATAACCAACTCATCACAAGCCAAATTTTGCTCTCAATTAAACTGGAGTAAATCAAGAATAACTTTCACCTATGTAACAGAGACAAAAACTGCCCCTAAGCTCCAGTGATGCCCCATTGTTCCAAATTCCTGATGCTTTTTTTTAATCCACACATTATTTGCCATAAAACACTGAAAGCGCTTTTTGCTTACAGAAAATCCACCGTACATAATACCAATCATAGACCAGGCCTTATTTGATGGTAACACTATTTTTTCTTCTTTGACATTGTTTTCATATGTAAAACATTTACACACACAAAAAAAAAGTATATCCAAGGGAAAATAAGCTAGGTAGGTGAGAGTCACATTTGCAGAGAGATCCAGTGTGGAATGGTTTGTAAAATTTTGAGGAAGTAGCTAGACTGCATGAGACATGTTGCAAAGGACAAGGGTGAGTTTCTTTAGCGCAAGGAGATCTATGCTATGTCCAAGATAGCAAAATAGTGTTCAATCTGACCTCTAAGGAGCACCTGGACCACACAAAATTAATCTTTATTATGTTAATAAATGTCTACTCTATAGGGATTCTCATAAATAAAACTGATTAGACTACTTTAAAACTAGTTTGTAAAATGATGGCATAATTTGTGGAGGATGGTTTTGGTATAGCTGCTACTGCTAGCCCATAGTCATCCCAAAATCCCATTGAACAACTTGACTCATGAGATGTTCTTCTTTCAAAATATATTATTAATAAAGACTCAGTAAGGATGTTGATAGGCCCAAAATTTCACTTTATAGTAAAACAGACCATCTAAGTATTTGGTTGATATGAGGTAAAGAAAGCTTGCGTAATAAGTAGCATCAACCAAAAAAAAAAATTATATATAGTATAGGCCACACTGAAAGTTAGTATTTCATGAATGTGGAAGGGGAGATTGTAGCTAAATAAAAAACCATCACTGGTAAAATTGTGATGTGACCAGATGTATGTTGCAACATTAAGGCGTTCTAAAATTCACACTGGCAACTGTCAACCTATTAACAGAGACCCCTATACAGCTGAATACTGAGTTACCACAGTAAAGGTTCTATTGGAATTTCCATTATTAAACCGTTATAGTTAATAAACTGTAACTCTGTCTTAAAATTTGCTATAAACTGTAATTTGTTTATATTTTTCAAGAAAATGGACTTGATTGAAAACACAGAAAATATTTAAAGAAACCAATTTAACTAATTTTAAGATGTCAGGGAGAGAAGAATTAAGAGTAAGGTTTTCCAAATTTTTAACAAAAATTGAAACTAATCGTTGTTTTGTTTTGCTTTCAAATCAAGTTTAACAATCCATCAGTCTTAATTGTTTCTACTATTTATTTACTTTAAGGAACAATGCAAAAACATAATTGCTACGATCCTGAGATTGAAAAAAACACTGACAAAAATAATGTTTCATTTGATACTAGGAGTCAGATTTTCCCAGCATGAATGTTCGCAGATCTTTCATTGATTAGCCCTAGAGAAATGTCAATATATAAATAAATGAAACAACAATGCTAACAATGGACCCACTAAAAATATTCAAAGGGTTAAAGTTTAACCCTCCACCACTAAGGCTATATTAAGCATCCCCTTATTATCAGCATACTGTGGCCCGTTGTGTGTTGTAGGGAATTGAAACCTTAATTGTGGGGTTTGGTTTCCCCTTGCACACACACCCCGCACACACACTTTTTCTTTCATAGGTTTGGTTTTACATTTGATGGTAATTTTGACTGGGTGAATAATTTCTATTTTTAGCCCACTGAGGTAATATGGCCAGATTATAATGACTTTTAGCTGTATTTTCCAATCAACAAACTACTGTATAGTGGAAGTTACTTTTTTGTCTCACTTCTCTTGTCAACTGATCACGTGACAATAGTGCAAGTTCAGTCCAGTGATTCAGTCTCTGCTCTCATGTCTGAGTGGTTACAGCAGCATGTTAAAATACAAGCAGTCAGGAAATCTTGACAGTTCCTTAATCTTTAGGGTATCAAATATCAGAAAGCATCCTCTTGTATGGAAAATTTCTTGGACCAAAGCCAATACTTTAAACAGTTTGACACAATGAGGAGGATCAGAAAAAAAAAAGTACAATTTCACACTGAAAAGGTAACTATTGATCAGGTCTGGCTTTGCAAGGACCAAATTTATTTAGGAGTCCCGCAGATTAACTGAGTACAATTTCACTGTGCAGCATTTAGTAAACACAAAACATACTTCTCAAACACACATTTCAAGAGGCTACTTCAGAATTTATTTTTTGTTGCTGGTACTGTAGTTTGGGGTGGGCTGGGGAAGAAATGTTTCAGTGAATGAGCTTAAAAATATCATCTTATACGATCAGAATCAGTGGCCAAAGTGGTGTATTTTTAGTGAAGTGCACAAGTGACATTCATAGACACTTTGATACTTGGCACCCAACACTACTAAAAATGCCAATAAATAAAATAAAAATCTCCAGAATGCATCAGAAACACAGAGATTTAAATATGATGAATCCTACTGACTGGCACACAAATCATTACAACTAGAGTATTAGAAATAGTTTTTCTGTGCTTTTTCATATACTTTCTACTCAATGTTCTTGAAAGAACTACATTTTTAGACTTGGCAACAAAGCCAAACAGTACTGGTATAGATGTATTGGCACAGGCAGGTCAGTGTACTGTTTCACATTCAATTTAACACTAATAGGCAAAAACAACAGAGATTAGAATTAATTTGGAACACAAAAGACTGAAAACACAATAAGGAATAAACCCTTCTCTTCCCCAAGAAGTCTAAAGAACAAAATGGACCACTGCCATGTACCAACCCCCACTAAAATGCTTGCTGGAGAGGCATGGGGACATACAAAATTCCATGCACTTGATCTCAGCTTCCTATAGATCTTCTCAATGTGGAGGGATTAGTAAACTGCAGAGTCAGCTTTGAAGAATACAGTGCTAGAGATCCCTCATTTAGTTCCATGGCAAGCCTTTATCTCCATATTCCTGCTCTGGATGCAGCTCCCCATAACTCCACACCTTTGCAGAAAAAAACTCTATAGGAGTAGCAGGCATGAAGCTTAAGTTAATGCTGCTTTAAGTAGCATATGCATAGTTTTGCTACTCATGGAGGGGAGGACACCATAGACAACACCTCCTCTCCCTTACAGATCCTGTTCTCTATACACATAGGGCATGTCTATACAGGAAAGATGCTATTGTAATGTCAATAGACCCCAGTCATCAGGGGGCAGGATTGAACCAGGGACCTCAATGAATGAGCTTCTATTGCATGAGCTGAAGCCAACTGGTCATTAGCTAAGGCTGTAGAGCAGACTCATTTAACTCTCTCTAAGTGCTCTCGGTGGTACTAGATGTGACAGAACATCACACCCAGAAGGTGTGTAGTTTACACTATGGTAGGCACCCCTGTGGTAGCATTGATCTGGCTAAGGCAGAGAACAATACTAGTGAAGATTCGGCAGCATGGGCTTTAGCACAGACTAGCAATCTGAGTACATACCCAGGATGCCCGGCAAGCGCTGAAGCCTGTGCCACCACATCTTCACAACTACTCTTACCCATGCTAGCTAGTTTAAAGCTAGCACAGGTATATCCATGCTACAATTACACCTTCACTTACAGTGTAGATACGTAACATGGAAAGTCCACTTTTGAGGAAAATCGTCTTACCCTGATTGCAGAAAAATGCCAGAAAAGAAAGGAAAGACAACTGTCATGTAGCAATCATGACCCAACCCTGTCTTCCAACACCACCTGCAACATCTGCCAACAAGCCTGTGGCTCAAGGATCAGACTCCTCAGTCACCAAAGTACCCATGAAAAATAAAACCTGTGAGAGAGATCATCCTCGACCTTGAGGGATCACTGATAAGACATACCGTACAGGACTTTTATGGACCTGGATGCAAGGAATGATGAAGCACTCCTACCCTACCTCATCTCCCAAGAGACACATGCCTAGTCCAGGCCTTAATCATCTGCTATCACAACATAATTAACATTAGATTGCAGTTCGTCTGCTCTCACATCTTTGATTCACGTCTTGCATCTAAAGGTTTCTTTAGAACAGGGAATTACTGATGCAATATATCAATGTAGTTAGCTAATGCAAACCCCTAATGTAGACACACTGCACCAGTGCAAAACAGGACTTACACCACTGTGACTTATTCTGATGCAACTTTTGTTTCAAGACCAAGCACTTCTCCCAATTACCTCAAAAGCTCACACCAAGTAGACAAAATTCTCTACTATATGTACAGCAGGGGAAAAAATTGCCTGAAATGCTGATATTTACCTGAGGTGTTTAGAGCAATCTAAGTTAGACAAAGTTTTAAACGGGGGTGCTTTGAGAGTTTATTACTGTAGATGTTTGTAAAGCACTTTAAAGATGAAAAAGTGGTACAGAGGAGTGATGTATTATTATTGTATAATAGACACTGATAGACAGGAGTAAGAGACAAACTAAAAAAAAAAAGACCTTTTTCCCCCTCCCTATTTTTTTTTTTTACTGTTGCAGAGCCTGCAGTGAAACCTGATTCAAAACCAGCTTCCCAATATACAAGTAAGGCTAAACCAGTCTCCTAAAAGTGTCAAAAGGAAGTTCCTTTAATGCAGATATGCCATGTCCCCTAGCTAAATATATTTTCTGATAAGAGGAAACTCTATTGCTAATCCCAGTCAGATGAAGTTTCCGGATACAGTTGAACTCTATAATACTGGCACATCTAGGTCATTACAAAGGTCCTTGCAGTTGGTGATCTAATTAGTTGTGATCCCTGGTGAAATACAGAAGTCAGTACATGGTTTACTTTTTTTTTCTTTTTGTTAAACTCAGCCAATATATCATGAGTCACAGCAGGTCAAGCCAAAGAGTAAATCTGTATCATGGAATAGGGTATGTGTTATCAAAGAATATTTGTGAACACAAACAATGTTCTCACCATTATAATAAAAACCAAAGCAGTAGGACACAACAGAAAACAGAGAGCTCCTTACGGTAACTACAAGACGGAAGGTGTCATTACAAGGCACAGGTGGTGTTAAATACCTTTAATTTCTCAGGGTTTGATTACTGAAGGAAAATCACAATTACACTAACACACAAAAAGACCTACTAGTTACTTTAAATAGAAGAAACTGATCATTAAAATGTTAGAATTTTTTAGCTAGGTGGGTATGATGGGAGTTCTTAGGGTCACAGAAGATCACAGGAATGAAAATCTACCTTAATTGGCAGCTGCTAATCTGAATAAATCTCTCCTCTAAAATACTTCAGGGATTTTAAATTATTGTACCACAGTAATTTAAAGTTTGAAAACAAAAAAATTCCTGAACACATTTTCAGAAGTTTGCGCCCATGTAGCAACCATATCAGAAGTCCTGGACATACAAGGAAAAAGCAATTCTAAAAACAGCTATCAAATCTTTGTCCCAAATACTAATATGTTTTTTTTTTGAAAGACCAGAGGGGAATAGGGGATTGCAGAGGCAGGGAGGAAGTAGGGTAACACAGGAAAATGGAGATGAGAAATTTATACACATGTACTGTAATTCACACTGTCCCCAGCTGCATGTTCTTTTCTGCCCAGGAATGGAAATGCATGGGTATTAATTCCAGTGATGCCTATAGCTTGAAAAGCCAAAGTCCACCCTGAGTTGCTTCTAGTTTATCGGGTTAAGGCACGTTGGTTTCCATAACCAATGGTGCACAAGGGAGTGATGTGGCTAGCATCATGTCCAACTGCCTTTGACTCCTCTAACTCAATGGATCAGATACCTATTTGCACTGGGTGGACTAGAGGCAGCCTTTCTGTGTGAGATCAAGCAAAACTCAAATCCACAATTTCTAGAATAGCAGCCAAGCAACTCAACCACTCAGCCACCGCACCAAGAAGTTTATAGCTTACCTAATTTCTCATGCAAGAAATCACTGAACTCTATAGCATACTTTGTGTAATCCTAGGTTTTATCACTGTAAAGAAATCTAAGAGCTAGTGTAGCTTATCCGAAGGAGAAAAATATGCATAAAACTGTTGATCTTTTTTTTGCTTATATTTGTCTTCTAAATAATTTTAAAATCTGGCACATTAAATTAGATGTAGGTCAGGGAAGAGGTGACAGTACCTTGAGATTGACCCGGTCCTTCTCTCTTCGTTACACCAGCTTTACAAGGTACTTGTTTTGTTGGTCAACTTAAGGTTTGTAGAAGTCTCGGACCCTGAAGCTACTGTTTTGCAAGTTCTTTCCTGTGTAA
This sequence comes from Mauremys mutica, assembly GCF_020497125.1. Classification (NCBI taxonomy): domain Eukaryota; kingdom Metazoa; phylum Chordata; order Testudines; family Geoemydidae; genus Mauremys; species Mauremys mutica. The sequence goes on along the minus strand of NC_059072.1, from coordinate 285,958,799 downwards.
TTCAGCATGTATGAGAATCAGGCCTCCTATCAGTCACAGACAGGAAGCTTTGGCACTAATTGAAGTGCCAATCTACACAGTGGGGAGACATGCAAGGCAGCAGCACTAGGAGAGGAGCCTTTTTAAAATAAATGTATAACAAAAGAAAATATAAGATAAAAAGAAAGATGGAGACTGAAAGGGAAAGGATTTGAACAAAAGAAACCAGAAGAGGGAAAAGAGATAACATTAGAGAGGAAAAGGTTTCAGCATATAAAATAACTAGCAAATGATAGGACAACAGGTCAGAAGAGAAAGCACTAGCTTCTGCAGTAGGCTCACCTCCTGAGACTCAGAGCAGCAGGAATCCTCTGGGTGGAACAGAGGGAAAGCAAGGTTTATGGAGGGGCATTAGGACATGAATTGAATGGGTGTTTTGCAGATGGTATCAATGAGGTTGTCAGGAGCAGAAGGAGCCAAGTAGGACGCTCAGGAAAATCACCAGGGTGTTAGAGAAGGCAGGAGTGGAATTGCTAGCATGTCTCTGCCTAGTTCCATCCTAGGAACTGCCCATGATTTACCAGACAGGCAATCCCACTGCTGTGAACTCCAGGAGGTTCATAAAACGGAGCTGTCAGGAACCATCTTTCCACACAGCGCTGCTCCTCTGCGTTCCTTCTCCTTCCAGTATTAGGTCTCTGGTGGATGGGGGTTTTGTGGGAATGGAAGGAAAACACTGCTCTCATGAAAGCCTCTTGTGACTTGTCAGAGGACAGTATCACTGATAAAAAACACAGATAATCCCAGAGGGCTTCAGATAGTTCAAAAGGGGGGTAACTGGTGAGAATTTGGCTTTGGGGAAAAAACTCAGGAGACGAGAACTCCCAGTGGACCCTAGGGGGGGAAAAACACATTCATATGTAGACTTGCTAAAGAGTCAGGTAGAAACTTAGATGACATTTTTTCACTGAAATTCATAATTGTGACCAAAAAAACCAGATCTTTTATTTTTTGCAAAAATACGTGAACGTTTTGAGGTTTTTCCACCCTGCTCTAAAAAAAAAAATAGACAAAAGAATCTTCATGGTTAAAGATTAGAATGTAGCGGTCCATTCGTGTATTCAGGACCTATGTCCAGGATTCTCAAACTTTTTCATATTGTGGACCATATTTTAATACAGAGATTGTGTCATGGATCCCTGTCTTTACCACTCATGATCATATCATAATCGTTAACAACAACAACAATTGCTTACATAGGAAAGTAATACTACAAAAGTACTCAGCATGTTTTTAGCTGGAAGTAAAGAAGTTCCCCCGACCACTAGCAGGTGCTGTTTGGCTACATTTTGGGAACGTGTACAGCTCAAGCGTTCATGTGGGGAATTCAGAAAAATTGGGTGAACATGCAGAATTGTAAAAAAAAAAAATCCAATAAAGTCTCTCTCTCTCTCTCTCTCTCTCTCTCTCTCTCACACACACACACACAAGCACAAAATGTTAACATTGAGCTTGTCAACATCAATTTTAGACAACTGAAAAAGTGTTCTTGGGCAAGAAAGTTATGAGTTACAGAATTTTTTATACAAACTAAGAATATGAATCTTATTATAAAACAGAAGCAAATTCTAATCAGTTATAAATAAAACACTAAGAAATATAAATGATAACTGTACATGCATCTACAGATCTTAACAGAGGAATTACATGTTGAATAATAATTTTAATATTTATGATAGATTAGACCTTAGTTAAAGATTGAGAGGAGGCATGGGTTTGTAGTTAAGGAATTTGGGGTTAGTGAGATCAGGGTTCAGGAAACCAGATTCAATTCCCTGCTCCTCCTATGTGGCCCTATCTTATTTTTTCTATAGTATCTTAAAATATTAGAACTGTGTCCCAGCACTAAAATAAGGTACAGTTTAAACATTTTCTAGGTTAAAGGTTGTTATTATTCTTCAAAAAAGTAAAATCCTACCCTAGGAAATCATGACTGCCCTTCTGCCATAAAACATGGAGATCATTTTTGGTTGTATGGCCAATCTGACCATAGGATATAACTAGGAAAACTCAAGAGGATTTTACCTACACCCAACTCCTGCAATTCACTGCACCTATGCAGAGTCCCTATTGACTTCAGTCAGGCTCCACACAGACATAGCCGCCCATGAATTGCAGCATCAGGACCACGGTTTCCTCTATGTCCCATACAGCACCAAGCATTGTGAGAACCTAATCATTTAAAAAAAATGCCAAGGTAGGGCCCATCAGATCCACAAAGTTATAGGTGGATAATAAGTATGGAATGTGGGTTCCCCTCAAAGACCTCCCATCCTTGCAGTCACTGCTGCTATTTCATTCATTTCAATGCACCGTGGAATCACCAGATTTTCTTTTTCAGTTGTTAACCCATATATTCAGAAAGGAATATGCAAATTCTAGTCTCAAAAAAAACCAAAGCAAAACATCTGATCTTTTAGAATGTAACTGTATGTGAGATTTCATTGTTCAAAAATTTTATCCATTCTAGAATATTAAAAAATAAACAAAATGGTAATAAACTTTTAAGAAGGTTAGTAATAAATGATTTGCTATTTAAGCCATTGTTCTTAAAATGAAAAGAACAGAATTGTACTGAATACAAATCAAGTTTCACCCCAGTGGATTTTGAAGTGGCCACCATCAGGGGATTATTACAATAAATTATTATAATGGTAATACGTACAAGTATTTCCAAAGATATGTCAGCTACAGTTTTATATATTAGTTTTCTCTGAAAATAATAGCAAAATACAGCTTTGTAGCACATTTAATTAGGATTTCATTGTATAAACATGACTGGAGAGAGTAAAATCTCTGTGGTTTTAAATTGAAACCCTCATGTTTTTAGTACACATTTTAGCTAATCCTTCAAGGTAGAGTATTGTTAATGTTTTCATTTTACTGTAAATAAACATTTGTCCTGATTCAACAAGGTGCCAAGAACCCTTGTCTCATACTGATGTCAGTGGGTGTCTAAGGTGCTTAGAACCTGGCAAGAGGGCACACAGCATCGTGTGAGGCTGGCCCCTATATTATTAAGATCATTACTGCAATACTTTGACCAACAACAGGTTATGATTGTGGCACTGAATAGTTTTAATCTTTTCTACATGCTCAATCTGGACAGAACATGCAGAAAAATAAATTTACATAGCATGAAGGATCTATTTTACACCACCCAATCCCTGCATTCAGGGAGTGTGGAAATGGCATCCCTAATTTACCACCTTTTGGATAGGTAGTTCAAGACATACTTTATCAACAACTAGGCCAGGGATTGGCAACCTCTGGCACGCGGCTCGCCAGGGTAAGCACCCTGGCAGGCCGGGCCAGTTTGTTTATCTGCCGCGTCGGCAGGTTCAGCCGACTGCAGCTCCCACTGGCCGCGGTTCGCCATCCCAGGCCAATGGGGGCGGCCGGAAGCCACGGCAAGTACGTCCTTGGCCTGCAGAACTTCCTGCCAAGCCAGGAAGACCCAAATTGTAATTTTGGTTTTGTCCCGCAAATCTGTCACCCCTCCCTGCCTCAGCTTCCCCATCTCTAATACTTCTATCTCACAGAGATATTAAAAGGACTAGTTAATGTATATAAAGCTCTGGGAAGGTGTATTACGTGCTAAGTATTATGTGGATTGAAGCTCTTTCATAGCTTTGTAAGATATTTTTAAATACTATACAATGCAAGACTTATATTTTTGGTTGGTGTGTGAACACATAGGGTTGTCAGAAAACCAGACTGGAATAAAAACTCTCTGTAAACTTGAAAACTTGTGTCTCTCACCAACAGAAGTTGGTACAATAAAAGATATTACCTCATCCACCCTGTCTCTCTAATATCCTGGGATCAACATGGCTACAGGAACACTACAAACAGAAAATTAGTGAGCAGACGTTGCCAAGATGGACTTCTGCACACTTGAAGGGACTTTGTTTTTTTCCAGGTCTTTGGGGTCCCCTTAGGGCCTCATCAAGCTATCATTGAAGCCCATGAGAATTTTGTCATTAAACTTCAATTAGAGCAGGATCAAGACTTAATGGTCATTGGACTGCTGCTGAAACAGGACATGATGCATGAGGAGGGCTCTGCTAAGTGAAATGAGGATGGGGAGAGCATGAGGGATTTATTATTTTTCAGCACTTACTCTTTACATTATAGATGTGCACTACCTGGGTGCTCCATTTAATGTTTAGCTACTGTGCCAATGCAGGCTCTGGAAATATCCAAGATACACACTAATGGTTGGATATGCTGTGAACAGATTAATGGTAAATACAGTCTATATTCTAGCTCCATAACATGAAAGGTGGTTAGCTGCATTGTGTCTCTTTATCTTCATTCTGCTTCACAGCAAGCAACCCAATGACAATATTAGAAGTAGTACATATTTGCCTATAGAGGTGACTGTGTAGTTAAAAAAAATATATATATAGTGAAACTTCCCTTAACTGACCACTGAAGCGACTGAAAGAGAGCTTCTTTTTGGAGGCAGTCAGCTAACAATGGTGTAGCAGACATTCATACATACATTCAGGAATATTTGGGGGGTCTCTAATGACAGGAAAGTTATTTAAGAAGGTTGGCCTCTTGTGTTGGTTTCAAAGTAACTGCTGTGCATGGGCAGCAGTTTTAACCCCAGTCAAGAGCACAATGTTATCTTTCTGCAAATAAGTCTTTCCATGATCAACTGATTACTGGGATGTATACCTTTTGTAATCCTGTTAGTTTGGGGGTTTTCAGGACCCTTTAATTTTAAAAGGTTTCTAGCCTTTGTTATGAAGGTAGCCTCCAAACTATAGGCCAAGTGCTAGGGTTTAAACTTTGTCAGAATGAGTTTTTCTTAGAACCACTGGCTACTCAGTCCCCACTACCTCTGAACATCAGCATTTTGAGCCATGAACCAAAGGATATGGGTCAACTCCAATGTTTGGAAGAGCAGCAAAGAATCCTGTGGCACCTTATAGACTAACAGACGTTTTGCAGCATGAGCTTTCGTGGGTGAATACCCACTTCTTCGGATGCAAGGAATGTTGCATCCGAAGAAGTGGGTATTCACCCACGAAAGCTCATGCTGCAAAACGTCTGTTAGTCTATAAGGTGCCACAGGATTCTTTGCTGCTTTTACAGAACCAGACTAACACGGCTACCCCTCTGATACTTGACACAATGTTTGGAAGGGATCGCCAATTAATCTGTGGATTTTGAAAATCACCAGTGTATTGAAATTTTTTTCCCCTGCTCAAGAAGAGGCAGTTCAATAGGTCAAACAGCTCAGCTGTAGGCTGCAGTACTGGGCTGCACAGGAGGAGAACATGGCCTCTCCCAAGCCTCCTGGGGAGTAGAAAGAAGGACCCAGCCAACCTTGGCAGCAACAGTTGCATTGACAGGACAAGGAAGAACAACAAGGGCATATCATCATAATGGGAAAGAGATGGCGACAAAAAGGAAGGAATAGCAGGGAAGGGAGAGATAGCAAGAGGGAAGAGATGAAGATATGGGGAGTCTACGGAGAGGAAATGTTCAGAGAGAACAGAACAGTGGAGCAAAGGGAAAGAGAAACATAACATGAGAGAGCTAAGAGAGGTGGAGAGGAGAGAATAATAATGATGCACTTTTCTACAGTACCTTCCAAATGAGTATTTTCAGTCATTCTAATTAATGAAATAACCTTCACAACATCTTTGCGAGATAAGGCAGTAGTGTATCTAGTTTGTAGAAACAGCAGCACACACAACCATACTTCCCCCAGGGCACACAGGAAAGAGACAACAATGGGAGGAAAGAAAAGGAAAGACACAAAAAGTGAAAGAACAACAAACAGAAAACAGCAGACAAATATGAAAGACATTGGAATGGAGATGGACACAGAATGAGTCAGAGATGGAAGGATTGGAAAAATGTATAAAGAAACAAGAGAACTGGGGATGGGGGGGACCACATATCCTTTAAGCCAGTCAGCGATAATTCTTGTGGTTTTTTTATTTTAACAATATATTTATCTGGCAGATTTCCTATATCTGTTTGGATGGGGAAAAAGATGACATGACTATTTTGCATGACTACATTATATTAGTATCACGGGCTAGTCTGAATTCTACAGATAAAACATTGTAGATAAAAAGAGACTAAAAAACAAAATCTACACTTTGCTAGAATGCTGACAAAAGCATTCATCCAATAGGGTCCTAAAAGCCCCCACACTTCTGCATTATTAGAAGAACTGTTCCCTGAAATGTTATTTTTTTTCAAATGTTGTCAGCTATAGTGCACAGAGCCTAAGCAGTCAGGCTCCACTTCACCTACCTCCAGCAAAGGAGGCGTTTTATCCTAAGATTATGTCACTTTCCCAATCTCTACAAGACTATTTTAAATAATCAGTTAAGGGGGTTGGGTGGGATTGGGGCAAAGTTTGGACTTGCTCTGAAAGCCTAAGATCCACACTCTCCACCTGAGTGTACACATTCACCAAGGTATGAGGATATCTGAATTTTCCAGGAAGTTATACAAACCTAACACTACCTCAGTGACAGTAACAGTAGTTAAAAGCAGCTGAGTAGACTATAGGAGCTGCCAGCTCCATCTCGCAGTGGAGCCACTGCAATACCCAGGTACTGGGAATTTTTCTGAAATTGTGATGAGACGAACAGGATAATTTTCTGCTACCCTATAATCTTTTCATACACTTCAATTTCCAAACATCGTTTAGATACATGCTAGAAAAACTGAACAAAGCAGCAAACATCATTTGGTTCACCTACAACATGAGATGCATTCAGCATGAAGATATCTGCCATACTACTCTACCAATTTTCTCCTTATAATCTTCAAGCAGTGAATTTCTCTGATTCTTGCAGCACTTTTGGCTATTTTCCCCAAACGGACACATACATGTATATAATAAAACAAGCCACACAATGCCACTCTCCATGGAGCCATGAAGAATTTTATTTTTCTATTTGTCTTTTATGCTTTCTTGCAATTTCTGCAAAAAAATTCAAACAACTCAGCCTTTCCTGAAACCATATAGAAAGGATTCCTTTTGCTAGAAACCTCTCCTCTTATAATGTGCCAATTTAATTTCACAAGCTGAAGTAATAAGGAAGTCACAGAGACGAATGAAAAGAAGAAATGGAATTACTGTTTTAAAATCGGACTCCTTATTGTCTAAGCAGTGGCACACTGGGCACAGAATCCATTAAAGTTCTATATAAATTACTAAGTGGGCCAAATTCTGCTCTCCCTTATACCTTCATGGCCCCACTAAGCAGCTGCATGCATAAGAGCACATAATCCCACCATAACCTCTTCCCCATTTATGCATGTTTATTGATTTAATTTTTACAATCATTGTATATTAATTGTTGGTAAATTTTCAGTAGTGCTTAAGTGACAGACACCTACATCCCAGGGAAAGTCAAAGGGATTTAGGTGCCTCTGTCACTTAAGAATTTTTTGAAAATGTTACCCTGTGACTTATTTTTGTTGTCATCCTATCTTTGTTGTACTACTTGAGGTATAGCCACCTTGGGATTCCTTAACAGGGCTTCTATTAACGTTCCTGTATTTGTGCAACATGCTACTTTCATCAGGGAATTAAACAGACACAATCGAGGCAAATTCTCATTTACACTAGGGCCCTTTACATCACTAATGGCAGTGTAAAGAGGCCTTACAGTGCGTGCAACTGTGACTTACATCTAGGGCAAAGTTCCTTTACATTGCCAAAGAAGGGGGGCCTTAGTGTAATAGAGAATATGACACGGCTTATTTAAAAATTACACTCCTGTCAATTTTTGTAACCTATTACTATTATTGTTGGAAGCAACACCCAAGATTATTATAACTGAAAGGACGTGGATGAGACACAGTCTCTGGTTTTGCAGTTTGCTTTTGAAAATAATAGCACGTTGCTGCAGGTTAGTTTCCCTGTTTGCCCATCCAGTCAGCAAGGCCAAGATCCTGCAAGCACCCATTTGCAGAAGAGCCCCTGAACACATGTGTAGTCCCCAATGAGGCATAGGCGCTGCACATGGGCACGTGGTTCTACTTATTACAGGACCAGTTTGAGTCTCCCAATGCATTAGACCAGGGGTGGGCAAACTACAGCCTGCGGGCCACATCCAGCACACCAGCCGATTTATTCTGGACCTTGAGCTCCTGCTGGGGAGCAGGGTCTGGGGCTTGCCCGGTCCCGCACTCCAGCCGGGGAGCAGGGTCAGGGGCTGCTCGACATGCGCATGCCGCAACTCCGTACGGCTCCCAGAAGCAGTGGCATGTCCTCCCTCCGCCTCCTACGTTTAGGGGCAGCCAGGGGGCTCCGTGCGCTTCCCCCGTCCCAATCCACATCCTCGTAGCTCCCATTGGCCAGAAACTGCTGCCAATGGGAGCTGCAGCGGCAGTGCCTGCGGATGGGGCAGCGTGCAGAGCTGCCGGGCCACACCTCTGCATAGGAGCCAGAGAGAAGACATGCCGCTGCTTCTGGGAGCTGCTTGAGGTAAGCACTACCTGGAGTCTGCACCCCTGAGTTCCTTCCACACCCCAACCCCCTGCCCCGATCCTCCTCCTGCCCTCCGACCCCCTCAATCCCAGTCCAGAGCACCCTCCTGCACCCCAAACCCCTCATCCCCAGCCCCACCCCAGAGCCTGCACCCCCAGCCAGAGCCCTCACCTCCCTGCCCCGCACCTCAATCCCCTGCCCCAGCCTGGAGCCCGCTTCTGCATCCTGAACTCCTCATTTCTGGCCCCACCCCAGAACGCGCACCCCCAGCCAGAGCCCTCACCCCCTTCTGCATCCAACCCCAATTTCGTAAGCATTCATGGACCACCATACAATTTAAATACCCAGATGTGGCCCTCAGGCCAAAAAGTTTGCCCACCCCTGCATTAGACAGAAATAGACTAGAAAGGTAGCACAGTGCAACTGGAGTTACCTCCATTACAGGAATGGTATAATAGTTTTGGCAATACTACTACTGTGATCAGATTTGACAAAGTCTGAATTTTGAATTGAAAATATGGCACGGTGCCCAACAGGTTGGTGTATTCAAGGGAAGAGTGGCTGAATGCCCTGTGATTATATCACCCACTCAGGTACTCTTTAGGAGGCACATACCACATTGCAGAGCAGAGTGCCATAATTTCATTTTAAACATTGGTAATGCTATAGAAGGGCATTCTTACCATCAGGTGGCCAGATGGAACCACAGTCTGTTGAAAAGAAACAAACACAGATCAATAACTACAGTTTGATTTGTGTGCTTTAAATATTGTCAAAACATGTTCTAGGAGAAGGCTGGTGGACTTCATGGTGAAAGCTTAATAAATACAAATGCTTCTATATGAAGAACTAAACATCAGTTAATTAAACTGACTTAAATAAGAATGATTAGGCATTCTCAAACAGATAAGAAAAAAAAACGGTGAGAAAAGCCTTTATAGTTAAAGAGCCAATGGAACAGCAAACGTTCTTTGTGGTATGCAGGCTATATTTCTTCAACAGTAGGAACTTGTGAAACACTCACATGAAAACAGGAAAGCATGAATTCATGAGGGATCCTAATCCAAACTCTTACAGTTTTAAATTGAAAATAACTCTTTCCCTATTGATTTTTTTTCCTTTTCCATTTGTGAAACACTAATTTTTGCCCTCTCCATTTGTTAATGATGCCCAAGCCCACATCTCTTTGCTTACTTCTATCTTTGTGTCTGTACTGCCATCCTTCCAAATAAGCAGTGTAAACGACCATTTCAGAGCCCTCTGTCTTGTGCTGACTTGTCATCGCAAAGGATGGTAAATCTCACCCTTCTCACTCATGACCAAAGATGGAGGAAACTCCCTAGCATTCCCTAAAGAAACCAGGGCATTGCTTTTGCCTGAGGCCCTCACAGCATCTAACCAACCCTGTGTACTTATGAATCAGCATCACAAATATCAGTATAGCTCTCAGACAGACACTTGTTAGTTAACTTAGTTTCCCTCTAATGTATACATGGCTGCCTCTAAAAAAGCAGAACATAAATTACATCCTTGCCAATCAATATCTGAAAGCCATAAATCATTTTGAATGAAAATAACCCTGAAACACACTGGAATAGGAGATAATTCTGGAAAGATAAAATGAAAAAGCAGAAAATAATGCACTAAAAAGTGATTGTCCCTACCACTGGCTACTGGTTATTTCTTTACTTCTCAGTATCAGATTGATGGATTTAACAGAAGAGGCTCTACTCACCTTACTTGTGCAGTCTCATTGGCTTTAATAGGACCACACAAGGGCGTAACACCAGCAGAATTTGTCCCTTTATGTTTAGAATCTAGTGGTTTTGGCCACCAGATTTTAAGGACCAAATACAAAGGCTGAAAGATGATGTCCAGTAAAACTAAACAGGAAAAAAAAATCCCTTTGGGAATTAATCTGAATGAAAAAAAAATTGGGGATAAATTTGTGGTTCTTATGAAAGACTAATATTTTAGCATTGAATCCCTCCTACTAAATAGGAACTATTAATTCTCAAACTGAGCCAGACTGTGGAAATATTTGTGATGCACACACATATCCACTCTGAACAAGAATGACTTATTTTAGTTCTGATCTGAATTGCAGATGTAAAAGGCACTAGTCCACTTTAGCAGCCAGTCTCCTCCCCACAAAATATTCCTGGAAAAATAAAAGGCAGACAATGCACTGAATAGAAAGTTCTGTCTTATTGCATGTAGCTCTTATAATATACTGGTGAAAATCTCAAAACTGCATATAGCAATTAGCTCACACAAAGTGAGGAAACAAGTTGTAAACTATAATTAAAGAAAGTAATGGAGCATGCTGTAGACTTATATACTTTTGAAATGTAGAGTATACTAGTCCAAGTGTACTGAAATATGAGTCAATGGTGCTCATTTGAGGTATTTATTTAAATAAAATTATTTTAATCCTTTAGTGATCATGGGCTTCCATCCCTCCCTCTTCCTGTTGTCCAATAAGGTAGAAGCACAAACCTACATAACTTTGAGATCATGCTATTAAACCTCTATCATTCAAATATGTTTCACCTATCAGGAAAATGTAAGAGAGGAGAGACAGACTATGATGTAAACAGCGCAATAGGGTTGCCAGGTGTCCGGTTTTCGACTGGAATGCTCAGTCGAAAAAGGATCCTGGCAGCTTTGGTCAGCACAGCCGACCAGGCCACTAAAAGTCTGACTGGCTGCAGCGGGTGGTTCCGCATGGCTCCCAGAAGTGGCCAGCATGTCCCTCCAGCTCCTAGGTGCAGGGGCGGCCAGGAGGGCTCAGCGCACTGGCCTTGCCCATGGTGCAGACGCCATCCCGAGCACCAGCTCCGCAGCTCCCATTGGCCAGGCCTGTCGACCAGGCAGTGCATGGAGCCCCCTGGCTGCCCCTGCACCTAGGAGCCCGAGGGACATGTTGCTGCTTCCCAGGAGCCACCAGAAATAAGCGCCACCTGGAGCCCGCATCCCAAACTCCCTCCCTGACCCCAATCCCCTGCCCCAGCCCTGAGCCCCCACCCACACACCAAACCCCTCAATCCCAGCCCTGAGTCCCCTCCTTCACCCCAAACCCCTCATTCCCGGCCCCACCTCACACCCCACACCCCTAGCCAGAGCCCTCACCCCTTCCACACCTCAATCCCTAACCCAGCATGGTGAAAATGAGCGAGTGAGCGAGGGTGGAGGAGAGCGAGAGGCGGAGGGAGAGGGATGGAGTGAGCAGGGGCGGGGCCTTGGAGAAGGGGCAGGGCAAGAGTGTTCGGTTTTCTGTAATCAGAAAGTTGGCAACCCTAAACAGGAATGACATTATAAAACTTAACTGGAAGAAGGATGTATATATTTGTTTAATATCCATTAAGAGAAAACATTCTATTTCAGCAGTGACTTATTCCGTAGAAAGATCTGGCGTTTCATTTACATTTCCCACGGCACAGTAGTAAAGAGAACTCCACCCAGAGCAGAGACTGGGTCTCTGAGAAACTGGGGAGTAGGTGTAACAGAGAACATTCTAGATGGACTCTTACCTCATGCACCTTCCAGTGGGAACTTTTATGTGTAGAAATTACATCTACCCTGTAGTGTGCAGGGGAGGCCAATTTGTTTAATTACATTATATTTCTGTAGTTTTTCCTGTGTAATATAAATACATACTTAGCAGAAATAGCCAAATTATGAGTACATACTGCAATGATATTATTCATGAAAACCTTCTTACCCTGTGCACAGATGGATGACTCACCATTGTGCCCAGAAGGCTGTTCAATCCAAAAGAGGATGCCAGATAAAGGGACAACCACTCAAGCCCACAAACCAAGTGTATTATAAAAAATAAATAGTAAAGCCTTTTGCGTTTTTTTGAGAAGATACAGGAGAGCTCTAACTTGCATTCAGGATAGTTCTGGGAGACCTACAAATTTAAATATGCAGTATGCTACCTTCAGATTATTCTTGTGGCAGTACTTCAAAACAAGGAGACATAAACATGGTGTCACAGACTCTGCAGCAAGCTTGACTTAACTTCTGCTGGATTCTGCTACACTGACACTCTTCAGATTCTGTGGCAACTTCAAATACATTTTTAAAAGGAAGTTAAGTTTTGACTGAATTAAATGTAAAAGAGCCTAGTACAATCACTTCCTTGTTATTTATTTGATATTAAATGACTCCATTTCCTCTGCCCTTATATTTTTTTTCTATTTTCAATGCACTATTGAACTTTATACTGAAAATGTGCAAGTGCTACGATGAAGTTGATTAAGAAGGAGCTGGTTTTGAAACCAGTTGGTGCTCCTTGCACCTGGGAAGAAGAGATGGTTTGGGAGTACAAGGACGAAATTAGCAGTACGTTCTGGTCAAACAATCAGCAGCCAAGTTGTTAAACAATGATGAGTTTGTTTCACAGTTAAAATCCAAATAGGATGAATGGGGGGCAGTGCATACCTCTCCGAGCTAGCTTTCAAATTGTTGACACACACCACTCACATCACTTTACATTCTTTGTTCAAGTTTGGAAGATTTTCTTGGCAAACATAAGGCTACCTTTTTTAAATGAAAACTCAGATGCTGGAGCACAATTCTGTTACAAAGAGGTGAAGTCAGCACAAATCCTCATGGCCACAGATTACAGGAGGCTCTAGATCAGGGGTGGGCAAACTATGGCCGGATCCAGCCTGTCAGGGCTTTGGATCCAGCCCACGGGATTGCCCCCCATGGCACCGTGGGCCCCGCGCTGCTCTCAGAAGCGGCTGGCACCAGGTCCCTGCAGTCCCCAGGCAGGGAGGCGGGGGGCTCTGTGCATTGCTCTTGCCTTCAGGCCCCACCCCCCGCAGCTCCCATTGGGCGGGAAGGGAGAACCGCGGCCAATAGGAGCTTCGGGGGAGGTACCCAGAGGCGCGGCAAGGGCAGCGCACGCGGAGCCCTCCACCTCCCCACCCCCAGGGCCTGCAGCGCTTCCTGGAGCGGCGCGGGACGGGGGACAGGGCAGGCATGCAGGGAGCCTGCCCTGGCCCCGGTGCGCGCTACTGCCACCCCAGAGCCGCTTTAGGTAAGTGGCACCAGACTGGAGCCTGAACCCCTCCTGCACCCTGCCCCCCAACTCCCTGCCCTAAGCCCCCTGCATGCACCTCGCACACCACCTGCACCCCAACTCCCTGCCCTGAGCCCCCTTGTACATCCCGCACCTTCTTGCACCCCACAACCCTGCCCTGACCTCCCTGTGTACCCCAACTCCCTTCCCTGAGCCCTCTGCCCCATCCCAATCCCCTGCCCTGAACTCCCTGCTGCACCCTGGACCCCTGTGCACCCCAACCCCCTGCCCTGAGCCCCCTCGTACATCCCGCACCCCTCCTGCACCCCAACCCCCTGCCCTGAGCCCCCTCGTACATCCCGCACCCCTCCTACACCCCAACCCCCTGCCCTGCGCCCCCTTGTACACCCCACAATCCTCCTGCACCCTAACTCCCTGCCCTGAGCCCCCCATACACCCCACAGCCCTCCTGTACCCCAACCCCCTGCCCTGAGCTCCCTGCTGCACCCTGCACCCCATTCACCCCAACCCCCTGCCCTGAGCCCCCTCATACATCCTGCACCCCAACCCCCTGTCCTGAGCTCTCTGCTGCACTCTGCACCCCTGTGCACCCCAACCCCCTGCCCTGAGCCCCGTCCCGCAGTCCGCACCCCTGCCCTGAGCCCCCTCCTGCACTCTGCACCCCTCCTGGAACCCAACCCCCTTCCCTGATCCCACTCATACAACCCACACCCCTCCTCTGCCCCAATCCCTTGCCCTGAGCCCTTTCCTGCACACCACACCCGCTCCCACACCCTGCACTCCCTCCCGCACCCCAACCCCCTGCCCCAGCCCTGCATACAATTTCCCCACCGAGTTGTGGCCCTCAGCCCAAAAAGTTTGCCCACTCCTGCTCTAGAGATAAACATCACCCACATGATAAAAAGCCAGGATAATGGTGCTGTATGTAAGTGGCTGTCAGAAAATCTGCACCCAACAAGGGCAGAAGTTAGTCGCTCCTACAGTATTCTGTTTCCTACAGAAATGCTACACCACATGCCCTGTCGCCAGGTGCAGAGCAGGGCAATTCCTGGGCATGGTTCACATGACCTCAGCAAAAGCAGTCTACACAGCCTACAAGCCACTGCAGTCAGAAAGAATATGGGCACAGATCAACACTGCTTTTGCAGCAAACAGGTGTGCTGATCTGGCAGATGGTTAGGCCATTTTCAAAGCACTGACCAAAATTTGACCTATTGCAGCCTTGCAAAATTATCATGGAAATTTTACCAGCCCCAACACAAAGTCTCCTCTCTGCTCCTTACCATGGTGATAATTAAAAGGAAATATTATTTTCCTTGTCTTTTCTAAAGAAAAACAAAAGAGGAGTTACTCAGCCTCAGTAAGCAGAATTTCTCAAGTACCAAAGGACAACCTAAAGAATTATTGTGCACAAGATTTACACTCTAATAATAATCTTTGTTTTTATGTCTATTGCACTGTTTTGCTACAAAGTTAACTATCTTATTTAAAAGGACAAAATCTCTCTAGTGAAACCTACAAAATAAATAAATAAATATTTGAAAAAGGGATACATTGACTTTTGCTACAGTCTATATAAACTCATTATATACTGGAAGATGAAACTCCATAATGCAAGTAAAATAAAGAGAAATATATTAAAAGAAGATTTTGTGTAATCCTCTGCTTGCACCTTGCACCCCTCCTGCATCCCAACTCCCTGCCCTGAGCCCCCTGCCGCATCCCACACCCCTCCTGCACCTCAATCCCCTGCCCTGAGCCCCCTCGTGCACCCAGAACCCCTCCTGCACCCCAACCCCTGCCCTGAGCCCCCCGTACACCCTGCACCCCAACCCCCTACCCTGAGCCCCCTCGTACACACCGCATCCCTCTTGCACCCCAACCCCCTGCCCTGAGCTCCCTGCTGCACCCTGCACCCCTGTGCACCCCAACCCGCTGCCCTGAGCCCTTTTTCAAATATTTATTCTCCAATTTCAAATATTTAACACTAGATAATTAGAATAGAATAGAATTAAATATTGAAAATGAGTCTGGAGAGGCTGGTTCCTTTAACTCTTTTCATGTGTCCAACAGGCATAACAAGACAGAGCTCACAGTATGTTCTGAGCAAAGCTATTTATGCATTATGACAAGTGTTAAGAACAGACTTCTGATTTGGTACAGTCTCACCAACTCTTATTGGAAAAAAAAAGGTCCTTTAATAAAAGCTTAATATGGAAATAGCAGCACCTGGCTTGCCTCAAATTCTGAATCCCAGAACTAGGAAATATATCAAAAGTCTGATTACTCATGAATAAATAAAAAAAGCTTCTTTACAGCACCTTCCATTCTTGAAGGTGGTGGTAGGTGTTTTAAAGAAGAACAGTGTTTTTATTATCATCATCATCAACAAATGTTTCCTCTATCCAAGGATCTTCAAGCATCTTACAAAGTTTAATTTAGCTCACCCGCTGCTTCTGAAACAAACGTTATCATTCCCAATTACAGATGTGGAAACTGAGGTGCAGAAAAGCTAAGTAACTTTCCCAAGTATAGTATAAGTCAGTTACAGAGACAGGAACAGATCACAACTCTCCCAATTCCTAGCCTGGTGTTACAAACACAAATTCATGCTTCTTCCCAAGTGTTAAAGTTTACCTCAAGTTCAAATCAAAACAAGTCACAGAGTCTGCACGGCATACTGATAGAGAGTAGCAGTGAGCTGAGAATAAAAGATTTCAAGATTCAATTTAGCACTACATAGCCCAGTTCTTTATCTCAATCTTTTTAGCTAGATATATTATAAGAACACTAACTGGGCCACAGAAACAGCCATGGTATTTTGGCCCTTCTGTTTGGGCAGAGGTGTGAAATGCTTTTAGATCCAGTGATGAGCTCCCAAAATCCTAAGAACCGGTTCCCTACCGGGTCCTCGGCAGCACTTCGGCCGGGGTGGGGGTGTCTTCACTCACTCCGGGTTTTCGGCGTCATTTTGGCAGCAGGTCCTTCACCCGGAGCGAGTGAAGACCCCGCCCTCCTGCCGAAGTGCCGTCAAAGACCCGGTAGGGAACTGCGCGAGAGGTACAGTACAAGCCCCACGTGCCTGTCTTCCCCCCACACACACACATCCGACCCCAACCCACGTCCTGCCCCCGACTGCCCCCCTCAGAACCCACAAGTCCCTCCCCAGGTTAGCAGCAGCAGCCCAGGGCCCCGGGGGCTATTTAAAGGGCCGGGGCTCCCCTGCTTCTACTGCCCCGGCCCTTTAAATAGCTGCCGGAGCCCTGGGGAAGCGGTGGGGCTCTGGCGGCTATTTAAAGGATTGGGGCAGCAGAGGCAGCTGGAGTCCCAGCCCTTTAAATAGCCCCGGGAGCCCCCCACTATCCCAGGGCTCTGGGGGCTATTTAAAGGGCCTGGGGCTCCCCTGCTTCTACCACCCTGGCCTTTTAAATAGCCGCCAGAGCCCCACCGCTTCCCCAGGGCTCTGGGGCTATTTAAAGGGCCGGGGCGATAGAAGCAGCAGGAACCCCGGACTTTTTAAATAGCCCCTAGAGCCCCGCAGCCCTACCCCAGGGCTCCAGCAGTGGGGTTCTGGTGGCAATTTAAAGGGCCTGGGGCTCCAGCCCCTGCTGGGAGCCCCAGGCCCTTTAAATTGCCCCCTGGGGAAGCCGGGCCGCCCCTTTAGCAACCAGTTCTACAATGGCTTCTAAATTTAACTACCAGTTCTTGCAAACCAGTGTGAACTGGCTCCAGCTCACCACTGGATATTTATAGCTCAAAAAGGTTTGGATCAAGTTCTTACTTGATCTGAATCACATTGCTCATTGCTAGAAAAAAGTCAAAAAAATCAGAAATAATTAAAAAGCAGTCTTGGAGTCTGTCAACCACAGGGTTTATCTCAGTGGATGCATGCAAGATCCAGAGAGGATTGGAGATATCTAATCAAGAGGTATTAATTCTATTATCTATAGTTTTTTATACAGTCCACATTGCCATAGTATCTGAGTGCCTTCCAGTAGTGGAGTAAGTGACATGACTAACATCAGTCACATATGGTTTGTTTTCTCTCTTAACTTCTCCCTAGTAGGAGAATTGCATGTGCAACGCAGTGTTTTGGTTTAGTAGGTTTTCAGGATTTTTACATGTGCACTTCTATGTGTTTATGTGCCCTTAGTAGTGGGAATATGGGTGATCAAAGGAGGATTAGGGCCTCAGGGCAGAAGGAATGGCCTCCACGGTAGTGGTGAAATCTGGATAATTTGGAGGATCATTAAACAGGAGGCAGGAGGGATTGTCTATGGCAGCACATCCAGAAGCTCCTAAAGAAGGGAGGAGCAGGATCTATATGGTATATATCACCTCTTTTTCACTTGGAGAACACTGGAAACAGATTTTGTTGCATGAATATTACCAAATGCTGTACAATTATTTATTTAAGTTCACACCCAGATTAACTAAAAAAGGCAAGACATCTAATGAGCTCCAACATATTTCAAAGTTTCTCCCAAAGCTCTAAACGTATGGTGTCCTAAACATGATTCCATATTCCTACATCCACCTCCCTACATTCTCTACTGTCAAAGGCAGTTCCCTCCACATGTACATAATATTCTAAGGTAACATGAAAATAAGTAGCTCAAAATGTAATTTAAAAAATATTCTCCATTATTGCCATTCTAACCCCCTGTTTGCAGCCTCTTAATTTTCAGAAACTCTCACCATTCGGTATGAAATTTTCCAGGCTTGGTCTCTGCCTGAAGGGGAGGGTTTGTTTTGGAAAGTTGGAGAATAAAACTTTTCAGCCATTTTGAAGCATGAGGAGAGTGGAAAGATACAGTTTGCCAAATATAAACACAGCTGTGGATAGAAAAGGAGCTTTGCCTGCCTCATTCCGTGTGCATCTCATGAAATGAAAGCAACATAGCTCCTAAGGCTTGGACATGTAGGGATCTCTAATACAGACTTCCTGAAATGTAGTGAAGAGGGTCCTTGTCAGGTTCTTGGGATAGGATGTTCTGATGGCACCAAGACAAATATATCCATATCATGGATTTTACTTTATTTAAACACACACACACACACACACACACACACACACACCCCAAAACCTATAAAACTTAAAAAACAATCACATACTTTGGTGATACTGAGGCAATATACCAGGGTTTCTCAAACAGGGTCACCGCTTATGTAGGGAAAGCCCCTGGCGGGCCGGGCAGGTGTATTTACCTGCCGCATCCGCAGGTCCGGCTGATCGCGGCTCCCACTGGCCACGGATCGCTGCTCCAGGCCAATGGGAGCTGCTGGAAGCGGCGGCCAGTAAGTCCCTCGGTCTGCGCCGCCTTCAGCAGCCCAGCCCAACCCAGCTACTGCTATGGGGAGAGAGAGCTGGGGGGGAGGGGAAGGAGTCCTCTCTCCCCACTGCACCCCAAACCCCTCATTCCCTCAGCCCCACCCCAGAGTCTGCACCCCCAGTCCGAGACCTCATGCCTCCACACTCCAACCCTCTGCCCAGCACTGAGGCCCTCATCCCTGGCCCCACCCCATATCCTGCACCCCCGGCCAGAGTCCTCACCCCTCCCGCATCTCAACCTCTATCCCAACCCTGAGCCCCTCACACACACTCCGAACCCCTCAGTCCCACCCTGCCACATGAATTTTGTGATGTGCACCAATATGAAGATGTGTCACACGTCACCTCCATATTGGTTCACGTAACAAAATTCATTCTGCACATGGGTGGGAAAAATTAGAGGGAACACTGGTGTGGATAGCTTGTTAAGAGTATCCAGGAAAGCAGACAGCTTTACTTCTTCTCTTTGGTTTCTTAAGTGAAATTTCTCTCTCAGTTATGTGGTTTGGGGCACCTTGTACTTTTCAAAGCACTTCATTCATGTCCTTATACTCCACGTCACCTGCTCCTTGAAGAGAACACAAGTGTTCAACAACTTCAGATACCTATATTCCAACCAGAGTTAGGAAAATACATCTGTTCTTGCAACCATTTCTAATGTCACTGTGAGAAATACTGCAGCAGTCTTTGTACACACATTTATAAGTGTTCGGTTTTGCATCAAAACCAGAGAAAACAGCAGGCTGTGAATTTGTTGTGGAAACCATGACTTTTAACACACACCGCAACTTTTTATAGTTGCCGAAAATTTGAATGACACTGTAACCCCATATGCAAGGTCACAACATCAATCAGGGCAAGTCTACACTGGGAACTTACATCAGCACAGCTACATGTCTCAGGGGAGTGAAAAATCCACACCCCTGACACAGCTACCCCAACCTAATCCTTGGTGTGGCCAGCGCTAGGTTAACAGAATAATTCTTCCGTTGACATAGATACCGCTTCTTGAGGAGGTGGATTACCTATGCCAACAGGAGCAGCTATACCGTTGTAGCATTTCAAGTGCAGACAAGCACCCACTGAAATTTGACCCAACTGTCCCTCCATCATTCAAATTTGGTCCAGCTGCCCCTCCATCATGCTTGCCTTTGAGAGTCAAGCAGGTCATGCAGGATCTCTTCTGTGTCACTGCCCTGCTTTGCCAGGCAGGCTGCATACCTTGGAAAACCACACCAAAACCATGTTTAAAAACTGTGGCTATAACTTTTAAACCAAAAAAATCACAACTTCCTTACAGCCTTATCTCTATACAGCCACTTTTACCTTGTTTATTTTTCTTCCTTCCTTTTTAGAGACCCTCTGATCCCCTTGATATTTCAGAAGTATCCTATCCTTATGGCCAGTGATCTTCTTATCTCTCCACATGCAAATAATGCAATCATGCCTTTTTAATCAACTATAATTACTTTACTTGGGTGACAACAATAAATCCAATCAACAAAGCACTGAAGCCAAATAGTTGTGCTGGGTTCTTAGGAAGATGCTCTCACCTCATTCCCCAGGACCACACAGCAGCTTATAGAGCTACTCCACGAATGACCATGTGTGTCCCTAATCCTCTGGCCCTAGATCTTACCACTTACCCTTTCACTGGCCCACCCATAGTCTGACTCCTGTTCCCTTGGCTCTGGGCCACACATGAGTTTGTGCCTCCCAAATTCAGCTCCTCTGTTCCCTAGGAGAACCACGTGCAGAGGCACCAGAAGTGAGGGTTCCATTCATCCCAAAGCGGACATTAATAGCTACATGGTTTAACAGTCAAAGACTTAAGAAATGTCACTTCTGACAAGTCGTGGCCAACAGATGATTTTAGATTACTCAGTTTTTGAGCGCCCAACTTGAGATACCTTAAAGGGGATTGATTTCAAGAAAGTATTCAGGATCCCTTTCAAGGTGCCCAAAATAGGGCACCTAAAAACTGAGACAGACACTTTAAAGGGGCCTGATTTCCAGGAAGTGCTTAGCACCTACTTCTTTCTCTTTTTGGGTGCTCATCTTCAGACACCTTGAAAGGGAAGCTGAGTACTTTCTTAGCATCTGGCCTCTTTAAGGTCTAATGCTGGGCTCCAAAAAATCACTAGGCACTGTCTTGGCTGTCAATGTGAAGGCTGCACTCCCAGCCTTAACGCTGCCCCCTCCCCAAGGGCGGCTCCAGGCACCATCACGCCAAGCGCATGCCTGGGGCGGCAAGCCACGGGGGGCGCTCTGCCGGTTGCCACGAGGATGGCAAGCAGCTTGCCTTCGGTGGCCTGCCTGCAGAGGGTCCGCTGGTCCCGCGGCTTCGGCGGACCTCCCGCAGGCTTGCCGCCGAATCTGTGGGACCGGGGACCTCCCGCAGGCAAGCTGCCAAAAGCAGCCTGCCTGCCATGCTTGAGGCGGCAAAATACCTAGAGCCGCCCCTGTCCCTACCCCACAAGAACAGGCTTTACAATAGAGCATTTAATGGCATGATGGTCTACCATTTTTCAGTTACTATCTAATATCACTTTTTCCCCACCGTCTTATAAATGCTTTTGCATTTACCTAAACTGTACAGAACAGAGCCCCTTCCCAGAGTTCCAGGCACCTTCACCACAAATTAAAAACAGCAATACAACAGCATACCCACCAACTTCCCCAAAACCCAAACAACAACATTTACACCTACAATATAGTGTAAACAACAGGCAGGTCAAAGGTTGGGCCTCCAAATGTTTAGTGTCCCTTTTAAACATCTGCTGAAATGCAACTAACAAAGACACTCACCTGCATCTGAAGAGTAACAAGAGAAAGAGTGTAAAATCTAAGGAATGAAAAGCCAGAAAAATAGCAGTGAAACAACAGATTTTTCAGAAGTTGGTTAATGCAAGCATTTCCGACAAGAAAAATAGCAAGTCAAAGGCCAACTTCATCTTTCTTGCAGCTTCACTGAACTAACAGATTTGCAAGGGAAGGGAGGGGTCAGAAGTCTTAGCACACCCTTTGTAAGTAAGTAATTTTCAGGTTAAGTAGGCTAAGGATGAGTACCAGTAGTTGATTGACATTTACTATTTCACAGTAGTATGCTAGCCAGAAAGTTTGGCTTGTATGTCTGTCTAATTTGTTGTTATAGACAAAGCTTAATAACTGCTTGCATATGGTGCTTTATGCATAAATATAATCTATTTATACAGGAGCAGATGCATCACTTGGGGGCTTATTCTCCCCATGACCCACGTCTGGAACTCCCATGGATCTCCAGCATATTGAGGGGAGAATGTGCTCCTCATAATTAAACTGTAATCCTGAGAGTTTCTTTACAGGTCAGTAATCTCAATCTGAACACCAAGTCATTTTGTGATTGAAAGAAACGGATTTACTTAGCATTCAAATCATAATAAGAACACAAAGTTTCAACAAAAGTCAGACCAGTAAGGCCTAACTTTTTTGGCATGTATTTTAGTTACTGAAAAAGTATTTTAATTTCTGTAACGGAACAAAGATATTGACTGGATTTGTCTTTTAACCCAGTCAAGCAAGAAACTCCCAAACAGATTTCACAGGGTTCACACTATATATTCCTAATCTCAGATTCAAATAGCTCCAGGGAAATGAGAGCTGCCCCTTCCCTTCCCTCCCCACCCTAACAGCAGCAATTTCATATTATGTTTACTTCAGCATATTACAGCAGTTCTGACAGATGTAGCAATACAATCATATACTTTTTTTTATTTGGAGACTTTGTGAGATAATATTTTCATTTTTCCAATGTCTCACCACTGGTATTTAGATTTAAAAACACTAATTCTCAGCACTGTTGCTTGCTATTCATAATGAAAGCCACAGTGGAATCTTTCAGGTTTGTTTGCAATTGTGGTTTCTTTACTTCTTGTAAACAAGGCAACTTCCTGTCTCAGGGTTCCCATTGCTATATCAGGTTGAATCATGGCACTCTTCACAGTCATGACCCCTGAATGCAAGCATGCTACAATGCTGTCTAGTTCTATTAACAGGGGCGGCTCTAGGTTTTTGGCCGCCCCAAGCAGTCATGCCCGGGAGGCGCCCCCGAGCCGCGGGAGCAGCGGACCTCCCGCGGGCATGACTGCAGAGGGTCCGCTGGTCGCGCGGCTCGGCTGGACCTCCCGCAGCTGCGGGCGGTTCGCTGGTCCGGCGGCTCCGGTTGAGCTGCCGCAGGCATGCCTGCGGGAGGTCCAGCCGAGCCGCGGGACCAGCGAACCGTCCGCAGTCATGCCTGCGAGAGGTCCAGCCGAGCCGCCGGCCCAGCATCCCCTCCGCAGTCATGCCTGCGGCAGGTCCGCTGCTCCCGGGACTCCGGTGGACCTCCCGCAGGCATGACTGCGGCAGGTCCGCCGGCCCAGCCTGCCGCCCCCCCGGGAAAGGGCCGCCCCAGGCGGGTGCTTGCCCCGCTGGGCTCTGGAGCCGGCCCTGTCTATTAACTATGCGTTACAGTGTGAGATAGCATTTCACAAGTACCCATTCAAAGCAGGCTACCCCTCCTCAAAACCAGCTAAGAATCTGCCAGCATGTTCATTTAGACTGAATATGGTTAACTTGAATCCTTAGCATTTTAATGCTTGAGAAATATTGTTTTGCATTAAGTGATTTGTGATATGAAACCTGTTGTGCACCTTGAAATAGTTGCTACTGCAAATAGAGCAGCTTCTCATTTCAGGGTCTCAGAATCAAATTATGAATCATTTTCCATTCTAAACATATGGATATGGACACACAAAATGGGGCTCTTAATCAAGGAAATTAAACATATCTATTTTACTAGATGAAGGGAGGATTCTTTTAGGGGTGATGATTTTTTGAAACCAGCATTTTATCACTATTTCCTGATCCTGTAGTGCAGGGGTCAGCAACTCTGGCACAGGGCTCGCCAGGGTAAGCACTCTGGCGGGTCGGGCCAATTTGTTTACCTGCCGCCTCCACAGGTTTGGCCAATTGTGGCTCCCACTGGCCGCAGTTCACCATCCCGGGCCAATGGGGGTGGTGGGAAGCCGCGGCCAGCACATCCCTCGGCCCGCACTGCCTCCCACAGCACCCATTGGCCTGGAGTGGCGAACTGCAGCCGGTGAGAGCGGCGATCGGCCAAACCTGTGGACGTAGCAGGTAAACAAACTGGCCTGGCCCACCAGGGTGCTTACCCTGGCGAGCCACATGCCAGAGGTTGCTGACCCCTGCTGTAGTGGATACGTTTATTGCACAGCATGACGTTAGATGTGTTTTCCTATACGCTGATAAATTATATATGATGTGTGTCCTACTTCTTATAGTAATACTTTTCTCATCATTTCTTGCAGGATTGTGTCAGTTAATGATAGCCTTGGCATTTCTGACCTTTATTTAGTCAAAAATTTTCCATCCTGTTTAAACAAAGGGTTCTGTCTGCAGCTTTTGACTGTCACCATTTTGCTTACCCATGGCAACCTATTCTGTTCAATAGCCAGCGTCACAGTAGCTTGACACAGAGCCATGTGCATGTGATGTTGAGACTGTTTCAGACAACAAACAGACAGATACTCCTCATGCCCTTTTTGCTAAGACCCTTGTGCAAACTTCCTCAAATCTCTCTGATCTATCAGAACCTCAGCAGAGCTGAAATTGTAATGCTGTCAGTTACTACAGAATATTTCTGCTGGAGGAAAAACATCTCTCTCTTGCTTGCTCTTTCTATATGCCTGTACCTCCAGCTGCCTCACTGCACTGTGTCAGTGTATTAAAATAGAACTGGCTTGATGACTTCACTAGTTCTCTCAAATAGGCCAGTTGGCAGACCTCTAACAGTCTGCTCCTGTGTAGAAGAGGTTGGGGTTTTTTCCCCACGTATGAAAATTCACTTTCATTCTGACTACGGAAAAAAATATCTTGCTTTTGAACACAACTTGAAAAATTCACTCACCTACCCACACATGGTGAGTAGGAAGCCTAAGTGAGAGTCATCTGCTTCTGCAGAATCTAACTTTCCTTAAAAAATTCTAGCCCTTATGATTGCAAAGATAACCTTCCAAACACGAACTAAGTTAAACTAATGCAATGCTATCTTCTCAAGTCTGCAGACACACCTCCAGTGCTGCACACTGCTGCTCTGAGCTTTGCCAGGCTACAGCAGAGCAAACTCTACTGCTGCCCCACAGCCTTGTGGACAGCAATGAAACTGACAAGAAATCAGATCAAATTTCATTCTGCTACTACTTAGGCTATGAGCAATGGTAGAGGAAGGCTCTGGAGATATTCACTAGATTCAAAAAGGGGGAGAGAGTGCCACAGGGATATATAAATGTCCCTAAGAGAGGCTGGAGAGCTGATGGAAGGATAGAGAACTGGAGTTTTTCCACTCCCCTTTGATGCGCCTAGGTGAATCGAGTGGCAGCAAGGAAGGGGAAAGGATGAGACAGTTAAAAAAACTAAAATATTGCAGAAGACTAGATGATTCTATTAAGTACATAATTATTTTCAAACACATATTGACATTTTTTCATTAAAAATGCTGTCACTTCACTTTGGATTAACTATATCATATTTTGAGGATATTTTACTATCAAGGCTGTAAATCTTCATGTACAAAAATCACCACACATATGACAGAACCTCATGGAACAACTTCTGGGCACAGCCAGAAGGGAAACAGTGCAAATGCTATACCAGGATCCAGATTCCCCCAATTCTGCAGGATTGGCATTTTGTAAAATCTCAATGGGTACGCGCCAGAGAAGAGAATTCTCGAAGTCTGTTTAAGGATCAGGCAGCATGGTCAATACATTTTCTTGCTGACATTTTGATTAACTCAAGGCCACTATAGACCTGCTCATGCTCAGATTCCTAAGAGCCTGGATGATTTGTGTAGGGGTTCAACAGGGAGCTGAGGTTTGGCCAGGATGCAGACACAAAATAGTACTGCTCTTACAGCATTCATTTGTGCCCATTTTGGATGCCAAAGCAAAGAGATGTAATTTGGCTCATTTTGATTAACTGCCTCATACCATGTAGACCTAAGGGGTAACATTTTCAAAAGTGTCTAAATAATTTAGGAGCTTAAGTCCCATTTTTAAAGCCCCTACGTCATTTAGGAGATTAAACCTCATTGGAAGTCAATGTGACATAGGTTCCTAAATGATTTTAAAGGCTTTTGAAACTTTTACCTATGATTTATGTTGAGTCAGAAATACAGACATAGAGCTTTTGCTCACACTCCATCTGTTTATTTAAAATGACCTTCTCTAAAGCTGATCATATAATTGAACATAATCACTTGGTACACAGGTTCTTACATTAGAGATCATAGGGAACTTCTTATGACCCCCTCAGAAGAACAATCTGTTTTCCCCAAAATGGACATATGCTAGTATTTTAGTAAGAGTATTATGATCTTAATCCATTTCCTCTACAGTAGGTACTGAGTGTTTGAACTATCACAGTGCAGGAGCTTAGTCCTGCTTTTTTACAGATGATGGCTTGAAGTTGCAAAGGAGTAGAGAGCAGAAGAGGAAACAGACTGAAAGAAGGAATAAAAGATGGCGATGGATAGACACAAAGAGGAAGGAAGGGGAAGAAAGCATGAAGTCAACAGTGCTAGTTCCACAATATCTGATCCCTTATTTTGTTCTTTCTTCATTTTTAAATTAACAATCATTTGGATTACAAATATTTAGAGGGAGCTGACCAAAATCTATCCTGTGACTTCAAATTGTGATTTGGGACCATTTTATTTGGCAGAGAATGCTGAATATATGGTTCCGGAGACTAGTGCCACCAATTCTCACCTCCTGCACCGTCTTAGGCCTGCTACAGATTGATGGCAATGCAACTCATGGGGGTAAGATACTTCTGAACATTCCCTTTGACTGAGACAGAGAGGGCAGGGTGCAGCCTCCAGAAATTCTTTACCTTTCAGTCCTTTTTCTTAGAGAAGATTGCATACGATTTATTAAAAAACAAAAATATATGGAATTAAAACCTAAAGGTAAAACAGTTTGCTTTACATACGCTGATTTATGCTTAGAGTCATAGAATCATAGAATATCAGGGTTGGAAGGGACCTCAGGAGGTCATCTAGTCCAACCCCCTGCTCAAAGCAGGACCAATCCCTAACTAAATCATCCCAGCCAGGGCTTTGTCAAGCCTGACCTTAAAAACCTCTAAGGAAGGAGATTCCACCACCTCCCTAGGTAACCCATTCCAGTGCTTCACCACCCTCCTAATGAAAAAGTTTTTCCTAATATTCAACCTAGACCTCTCCTACTGCAATTTGAGACCATTACTCCTTGTTCTGTCATCTGGTACCACTAAGAACAGTCTGGATCCATCCGCTTTGGAACCCCCTTTCAGGTAGTTGAAAGCAGCTATCAAATCCCACCTCATTCTTCTCTCCTGCAGACTAAACAATCCCAGTTCCCTCAGCCTCTCCTCATGAGTCATGTGCTCCAGACCCCTAATCATTTTTGTTGCCCTCCGCTGGACTCTTTCCAGTTTTTCCACATCCTTCTTCTAGTGTGGGGCCCAAAACTGGACACAGTACTCCAGATGAGGCCTCACCAATGTCGAATAGAGGGGAATGATCACATCCCTCGATCTGCTGGCAATGCCCCTACTTATACAGCCCAAAATGCCGTTAGCCTTCTTGGCAACAAGGGCACACTGTCAACTCATATCCAGCTTCTCATCCACTGTAACCTCTAAGTCCTTTTCTGCAGAACTGCTGCCTAGCCATTCAGTCCCTAGTCTGTAGCAGTGCATGGGATTTGTCCGTCCTAAATGCAGGACTCTGCACTTTTCCTTGTTGAACCTCATCAGATTTCTTTTGGCCCAAACCTCTAATTTGTCTAGGTCCCTCTGTATCCTATCCCTATCCTCCAGAGTACCTACCACTCCTCCCAGTTCAGTGTCATCTGCAAACTTGCTGAAGGTGCAGTCCACGCCATTCTTCAGATCATTAATGAAAATATTGAACAAAACTGGTGCCAGGACTGACCCTTAGGGCACTGCGCTTGATACTACTGCCAACTAGACATGGAGCCATTAATCACTACCCGTTGAGCCCAACGATCTAGCCAGCTTTCTATCCACCTTATAGTCCATTCATCCAGCCCATACTTCTTTAACTTGCTGGCAAGAATACTGTGGGAGACCGTATCAAAAAGTTTGCTAAAGTCAAGGAATAACACATCCACTGCTTTCCCCTCATCCACAGAGCCAGTTATCTCATCATAGAAGGCAATTAGGTTAGTCAGGCATGACTTGCCCTTGACGAATCCATGCTGACTGTTCCTGATCACTTTTCTCTCCTCTAAGTTTTTCAGAATTGATTCCTTGAGGACTACACACTGGCATCAACTACACTAGATAAGTTTCTCTCAGTTTAGTTACCAAGGGGGGGAACAGCATTTGTGCTCTCTCTGGATCATTCTTTGGTGAATCTGTTAACATCACTTGCATTCTAGAGAGAGATTCTTTTCTGTGTCCAGAGCTCTCTCTTATCAACTCCCTTCGGCTAAATGAGGGGTCGGCAACCTCTGGCACACGGCTCACCAGGGTAAGCACCCTGGTGGGCTGGGACAGTTTGTTTACCTGCCACGTCGGCAGGTTCGGCCAACCACGGCTCCCACTGGCCGCAGTTCGCCGTCCCAGGCCAGTGTGGGTGTCAGGAAGCTACGGCCAGCACATCCCTCGGCCCGCACCGCTTCCCGCAGCCCCCATCGGCCTGGGATGGCGAACCGCGGCCAGTGGGAGCTGCGATCGGCCGAACCTGCCGATGGGACAGATAAACAAACTGGCCCGGACCGCCAGGCCGCGTGCCAGAGGTTGCCGACCCCTGAGACAAACCTCACTTGATCTAGGGTAGCCATCCCCTTTTCCAAAACAGTTTCTCCAGTTACCCATGCCTATCTAATAAGGTTTAGGGGGAATGGGTATTCGCTGAGGAGCAGGCCATTGAGTATACAAAAATCCTTTAATGAGGATTAAGAGCCACCTTTCAAAGGCTTAGTGACCAAGCTCAGAGACTATATTTCACAGACTGGTCTGAATATCTCCACTCGAGACAGTTTCTGTGCAGTCCTTTCAAGTAGGCAGGTTGACATTTTCCTCAATATTAAAACCCTCCCTCCCATCATTTTCTGTTATTTTGAACTATGAACTAGGGACACAGGTCCAGACCTTCTGTCACAGCCCCAACCAGAAACACTGAGGAATTTCTAACGGAGGAAGTTCTGGTATACCCAAGAGTTGCCAGTGCCCGAGATTAAAGGTTAGCTGAGTCCAGTACTGTCAAAAGGAAGGTCAGTTTACAGCTTTATCATATGGCCTGTAGGCAATAAGCAGCTGCGTTTTCTAACCTGAGTTGTAATGCATAAATTGCCATGGATTTACTGGTGCTCTGCAGAACACTTGTCCAAAACACCACCACTAGTGCTTTCTCAGAATCAGTATCCTCTTACTGGTCAGGCCAGTGGCTCCCACACACTCTCCATATAGTTTTGGTGGCATTTCCCTTTCTGTCCATAAGGGGAAAGGAGCAAAAAGGAGAACAATGCTCCTTGCACTCACTTTCCCTTGGTTGTGGGAAGGAAAAAAATTTCTCTCTTCCACAAGTTGCTCTTGGGGGCAGAGGAAGTTCCTGGAAACTCCAGATGAACCCCCAAAGGGAGGTGGGAGATAATATTTGGGTGCCCCTTCCTGTATGAGAGCAAAGGGGAAGAGGTGGAATGTGTAAATGTGATTGTGAAAGGAGTTGGTGAAATGGTTTATTATTATCTATTTGGATTGGAAGGTCAGAGAGATGAACAATGTGCCCTAACTTAGTGCTCTGGGCTCTTATGAAAATGTGACCCCTTATTTTGGATCAGAAATCTTTTAAAAATCTGATTCTGATTGTAGACATGGAACTTCTTGAACACATAGCCCAGGGGTCGGCAACCTCTGGCACGTGGCTCACCAGGGTAAGCACCCTGCAGACCTGCAGACGCGACAGATAAACAAACTGGCCCGGCCCACCAGGGTAAGCACCCTGGTGGGCCGGGCCAGTTTGTTTAACTGTCGCGTCTGCAGGTTCGGCAGACCGGAGCTCACACTGGCCGCGGTTCACCGTCCCAGGCCAATGAGGGCGGCAGTAAGTGGCGCAGGCGAGGGATGTGCTGGCTGCAGCTTCCCGCCACCCCCATTGGCCTGGGACGGTGAACCGCCGCCAGTGGGAGCCGCAATCGGCCGAACCTGCCAACGCGGCAGATAAACAAACTGGCCTGGCCTGCCAAGGTCCTTACCATGGCGAGCCGCGTGCCAGAGGTTGCCAACCCCTGACGTAACCCATAGTGACCAGTAGACTAACAGTCTCTAATCGACGTGTGTCTTATTTAGCTGTTGCCCCTGTTCCGCAGCAGCCCACAACAGGGGTAGCAGCTTTCCAAAGGGCCCATGACTGAGGTATGTTGCTGAAGAGGTGAGTGGAGGATCACATAATGGGCACATTTAGTTTTACTGCCTCTCAAAGCAACTCCATTTTCTTGTGGAGCTTTGCAAGTATCTTTTCCTTTGTGAGATTTGAGGAGGATGGCTAATAGGCAACCCCCCCAAAGTCATACCACTTGTCTTCAATACTTTACCAATTTTTTCTTGGCTAATTGCCTCAAGCTCCCCTCCCAGAATGTATGATCACTTTGTTTAAAGGCGAAGGGAAAAGAGTATAGCTTGAACCCCTGTAAGGGTTCAATAAATCCAGACAAACTCACATGAGCTCACATACTACAAGAAGCAGAGGGGATATTGTGGCACTGGCAATAGTTTGGGCTAGCCACCCAAGTCTAAGGCATCCCCCCCACCCCCAAGTCCAAGCATGGGCAGCTAGCCTGAGGTGCTGCGGATGTAGCTATCCATGGACCATGTTTGCAGATTGTGGATGGATACGGATCCAAATTTTATATCTAGAGCCCTGCAAAACGTTGGATACACACTTTATATCCACAGATATCCACGGGCCATGTTTGTGGATTGCAGATTGGATGTGGATAAAAAATTTGCATCTCCCCAGGGCTCGAGGGCTGGCAATCACACCTTCCAGCTGCAGTGTAGACATAGCAGTGGAAACCCATAAAAAGTTTTGTTTTTTTTTAAATCAGTGTCAAAGAGCTGATCTCAAATCCTCCAAGCATGGCTACTATTATGCATAATATTAACATTTAATTTCTGTGGGGTATTTGGGAGGAGAAGGGGTGCTGACCTACAATTTCAAATCAGATGCTTAAAAAGCAAATATGGGTTTCAATTATCATAGGTGATCCCTAAAAATATGCTGACCTTTGCACTTCCGTAAATCTTTGGAGTGGGGGGGCGGGCAGGGGAAGGGAAGAGATAATGCATCGGAAGTACTGAATCCGGTTCAGTGTTCCTTAAGGAAATTCTTTGTTCAGGATGTTTTTAGAAAAAAACAGTCTACAACTGTATTTGTCCTTTGAACATTTCAGGATTTGATTTCAGTTGCACCAGCTGCTGAGTAAATTACACTGAAAGCAGAAAGCTTTGTTTCAAGTGTAGCCACACAGAAGCTCCCTTGATGTACTCCAGAGTTCATAAACATAGAAAATACCAACAAACCACCGCAAAGACCAAATTATTACAGCAAATTACAGAAAATGCATTAACCATGGAACAAGTACTAGGCAAGTCAGTGTTGCCTGAAGATATTGTTACACAAGCAGTAAGAATGACAAAAGAAAGCCAAACATTTAAACATCTTTAGTGGTCTTCCAGCCAAAAATGAGACTTCAAAAGTAGCCTACTTTTTACATTACTTATTCAGCAGTATGCAGCATGACATAATTGTTAAGCAGCATGTCACCAGCTAATGTTACTTGATAGCTTACTAAGGCTTTGTTAAACATTCGGATTTGCATGCAACTATCAGCAATGCCAGAAACATAGGGATTTCTGTAATATCCTTCCTGCTGCCATTAAACTGTTAACACTATATTTTTTCTTGTTTGATTTGTCAATTGACGATTAGAAGGTATCATATTTTATTTTCCCCTGCCTGCCCTGAACACATTGCTGATGCTGCAGTGCAGTGCTGCACTGCTAAGGATGCTGTCCTTCGGATGACATAACAACGCAAAATCTCTTTTGCCCACTGAGGTACAAAGGAAGAGTAGAAGCTAATCCCTGATTCCCGGCCAAAAGACTCTCTCTCAATAAAGCAAGTTATACCAGCTAAGCCTGTGTGTCAACTATTACTGAATAATTAGTAGCTGCCACGTTTACAGCTCACCTGCTCTATCAGTTTCTAACTCATAAAGTGCTTCAAGATACCCAGAGTATGAAAACCTTACCTGGACAGCTTTTGCCTCTCCTGCTACCATCCCATCTTCCTCCTCCCCTTTACATCCGAGCGCTGAGTGTGCTGGCTATGCCTGCTTCCTCAGTGTTCTCTTCTCTATCTTGCTCTCCCCTGGATCCTCTGCAATCTGGCTTCAGCCCACTCCACTCTACTCTACTGAGACCACTCTGACTAAAGGTCATTACTGATCTGCTTCCAGCCAAGTCCAAGGGCCTCTTTTCACTCCTCAGACTCCTTACTCCATCTTCTGCCTTTGGCAGAGTCAACCACTCCCTCCTCCTTGCACTTGATTGGTTCTCCTGCCTTTTGAATTGTTCTTTCACCACCTCCCTCAGTGAATCCTCCTCCCTTCTTCTCCTAAATCCCCTCACTTTCCCTTGGAGATTTGTCCTTTTCCCTCTGCACCCAACCAATCCTCTTCTGCTCTAATAATGTTGTTTTTATTATTTCATAAGCACCCTTATGCGGGTGTTCTATACAGGACAGTCCCTGCCCAGAGTAGTTTACACTCTACAGGGAGTCAGAGGTAAGACACACTGAAAAAACATGAGGAAAAAAATCTCCTCTTGTATAATATAGAGTTTTAGTGAGGGTGACACAGATTAGTGCTTGTGGGCCCATGGGGACCTGATTCATTGGGACCGGGAGATTTTTCTATGCATAAAGAATATGGAGAAAGGTATAAAGATGGGCATAGGAGAAAAGTTGACGCAAGCAGTGAGCTGATGTTGCTAAAAGGATGAAGAGGTGAGAGGGCAACAGAAAGAAACCAGATCCAAGAGGGAGACAGGGGTAGGTTTGTGCAGGGCCTTGAAGGCCTGGGTGGGAAATTTTAACTTGATACAGAGGGCAACTTGGAATGACATGGTCTAATCAACACGCAAGGAAGGTAATTTTAGCAGCTGCATTTTGAACGGAAAGAACAGTCAGAAGAAGGAGAATCAAATGAGAAGGGCCACAAAAGCCAAGGAAGGACAATGTGAAGAAAGAACCATCTCTATTAACTATTAATTTAAATTGCACTCAAAAGCAACACTGGGATTGAGGACCCATTGTAGTAGAGATTGTACAAACTCAAAAGAAGACTCAGTCCCTGTCCTGAAGAGTTTACAATCTCAGACATAAACCAAAAATTGTAAATACAAGTTCTGGGTACCTTAATAAGATCACTAGGAACCCCTGTTGAGTTCTGCATTGGCAACTGAATACCCAACATCTCTTCCTTCATGCATGCCAACTCATGCATAACATGGTGAAAATTCATTTCTTATCTGTTCACTTCCTCTGAAGTCTTCCTTCTCTATCACTATCAATTATTCCATCACCCTCCCAACCTGGAGACGTCTCAGTCTTTTCTATCTTCTTTTTCTGCCCCAGCATCCATACTGTTATTAAATCCTTTTGGTTCTTCCTTTATAATACCGTACCTCCAAAAATCTGCCCCTTTCTAGTCATCCTCACCATCAAAGTCTCACTCCATGCCTTGATCATCTCATCTTTGCTACTGCAACCACTTCCTCTCTGGCCTCTCCCATTCTCACTTGCATTGCTCATGTCCATCCAACATGTTGCCACTGAAGTCATCCTGCATGGACCTCTGGGCACCTTCTATGCCAAGTTCCAGCAAGATGCATGCATAATGAGCACATCTCATCTTTCACCATCATCAGGGCCGGCTCCAGAGCCCAGCGGGGCAAGCACCTGCCTGGGGCGGCCCTTTCCCGGGGGGGCAGCAGGCTGGGCCGGCGGACCTGCCGCAGTCATGCCTGCGGGAGGTCCACCGGAGCCCCGGGAGCAGCGGACCTGCCGCAGGCATGACTGCGGGAGGTCCACCGGAGCCCCGGGAGCAGCGGACCTGCCGCAGGCATGACTGTGGAGGGGACGCTCGGCCGGCGGCTCCAGTGGACCTCCCGCAGGCATGACTGCGGACGGTTTGCTGGTCCCGCGGCTCGGCTGGACCTCCCGCAGGCATGCCTGCGGCAGCTCAACCGGAGCCGCCGGACCAGCAAACCGCCCGCAGCTGCGGGAGGTCCAGCCGAGCCGCGCGACCAGCGGACCCTCCGCAGTCATGCCCGCGGGAGGTCCGTTGCTCCCGCGGCTCCGGGGCGCCTCCCGCGCATGACTGCTTGGGGCGGCCAAATTTGTAGAGCCGCCCCCTGACCATCATACCACTTGTTCTCCCATACCATCTCTGGCATCTTTTGTTAACTATCATATTTCACTGTAGTCTGTCTGATTTAAATGGTAAGTTCCTCAGGGCAGGAACCCGTCTTTTTTTGGGGCGGGGTGGGAGGAGGGGAGCTTTAAAAGTGCCATGAGCTCTTATTGCATTAAAAAAATCCCTAAATCAAATTCCATATTTTTCTTTAATATCACACAGATCAGTTTGATAAAATTTAGCACTAAATAACCAACATTTCAATACGGGAGGCATTCAAGACTGTATTATATTTCCTTGTTCAGTTAGTGTAATAGCATATGCAAATCATGCATTTACACATGCAAATAAGTATTTAGGCATCTAAACGTGCACCCCATTCAAAGTAGTTACACACACAAATAAAGCGGCACAATTGTGCTCCTAGAGCGCTAGTCTCCTTTTTTTTCAAAACTCGGCCTATCAATGCACCAATACCAGGTATTTGTTGCAGTATAATCAGAGAAGCTTTAGACACAGTACCTAAATATAAGAACTATTAGTGACATGCTCCAGACATGAGTAGAAGACAGAATTCATAGGTTGTGCACTAGTTTAAGTTGTTTAAATGTATAAAATATTTTAATACTGAGCCAAGGAGACTATATCCTTGGATCGAGTTTCTACATGGCAAAGTTCAATGCTTTTGTAGCTACCTGGTCTTTTCCTTCTCACCAACTATGGGATGTGTATTTGTTGTTCAACCAGCTCCTGACCTTGTGTCTCCCTCTACCCCCAGCCCTGCCCAGATCCTCCCAGTGGTGCAGCCCAGCCACCTTCCTCCCCTCTCTGGGACAACCCAATGTGGCTTCCTGACCTAGGGAGCTGCTACAAGCACCAGGGAGCCTTTCCTATCCTGGTGTCTCCCACACTTACCTTCAGAGCATTTTTCAAATGCGCCCCACCAAATCTTGTCTGTCTGCCACTCCCACATGGCTCTTCCCACACCCTCTGTCTGTATCCTAACACCTGTCCTCTTTCTTCCCTCTCACTGGCTCCATTTCCCCCTCCTTGTTACCATCACCTTCTACACTTCCCACCAGCTCTCAACTCCTGTCATCTACCATCCACCCAACTCCTTCCCATCAGGCTTCCTCTCTGATTTTGACTCCTGTCTCTCTCTATCTCCTCAATCTCCCACAGTCATCTCCAACCCCTCACTTTCAAATTCTTCTTTAACCTGCAGGCCTGGTTCAACTTTCTCAGTCACCAAAAAGGATCATTCATTTGACTTGGGTTTCACCAAGCACTGCTCTCCTTTTTTTACTGAGTTCCACTCTCAGCCATCGTCTGGGCTCTTTCAGCATCGCCCATCAATCCTCCTCCCCACACCCTGTCACTTGGCTTTTCCATAACTTCCAGTCCATCAACACCAATGATGTCTCATATGATCTCGGTCATCTCACACCTCTCTTTACATCCCTCCACTGGCTCCTCCTTTTCGGTCTTGTTAAACATAAAAGATACTTGTCTTCACTTTCAAGGCCATTCCTTCATGGCCTATTCCCACCCTCCCTATCATCTTATTCACTAGTGAGGTGTCAACCCCTGCGTCCCATAGGCCCATGATGAGAGCCTCCATCACCCATTTGTTACATTTTCAAACAATCACATTTGTGCTTTCTCCCATGCTGCCCTCATGCTTGGGAAGACTGCCCCATAAACCTCTGCAAAGCTACCTCATTATTCTCTTTCAAAACTCTCATTGGAATTCTGCTGTTCTTTGATGCCTACAAAAAAACTTAACAGCTGAGATCACAACCTATCATGATGACTGATATTGTTCCCTTTGTTTCCTGGTACTCCATTTATCTGCATCCATCCATGGTGTCATCTTAGTTTATAAACTCTCTAGGGTAGGAACGGTCTTTTTCTTCTGTATTTGTACAGGGCCCAGCACAATGGGGTCTTGGTCCATGACTGAGGCTGCTAGGCAGTATGGTAATACAAACAATAGTAAATATTTGAAGATGAAACATTTCTGATGATGGAAAATGTTATCATACTGAACAAGAAAAGCACAAGCCAGCTCTGTGATGATGCAAAATTGCTCATTAACACCACGGAATCACTTATGTGTCCTTTAGGCAGATTAAACCATTCACGGTCACAGAACCCTTTAGGACAGACAGCCCCAAATGATTACTGTTTCTGAGAAGATCGGCTTCCCTTAGCGGGCCTATGCATGCAGTATTATTGCACATAGCCTTTTGGCCAGGTACTGTTCTTAATGAAACTGAAGAGGGATTCGGGTTCTGATTTAACACTAACAAATTCAGATGAAAGACCTTTTGGGCAAATAGTGTGATCACAGCATTTATTTACTTTCTAGGATGTGTTGTACAGTAGAAATAATCCATTTGGAAGCTTAGCAATATTGATACAATCTCAGAGAAAGAAAAGTAAAGTGTAGAACTATTTTTCCACTCTTTTTTCAGTCTGACAACTAATGCACTTAAACTTGCCCAAATGTGAAAATTCATGGCATTCACAGATTCTTAAGCAAAGATCAAAATGATTTCTTTGGGTTTAATAGTTGGGGGATCACTTGTACAAGTGGCATGTTCTCCTAAGTCAATGTTCTGTCACTTTGAAAATCTTGTCACTGCTATCATATGATGCTACAACTTGCAAGAGTTAACTTCTCAGTCAACTAAGGACACTAGTATGATAATGGGATCTAACTAGTTTCTCCTTTTTGTTTTATGTCCATTCCAAGTTTGCTCCATGGAATTGGAATGTCATGTGTGCCATAACTGGCTCCTTCTCTTGATTACATAAATATTCACTTACACGGTTTGTAGTCTTTAACAATATCTTTGATGTCTGAAGTCATGGGATCTTTGTTGATGTACTCCTGCTGCTTTCTTCCTGCCTGAAATCATCTTTATCCTATGTCCAGCCTTGCCAATACTCACATATTTTGCATAAGTGATGTGAATTTTGGCATCTCTCATAATGTTTGCAATTGACATAGGCAGTATGAAAAAAAAAACACTTTTGTCAAAGCTACTGAAGTCTCATGTGGCATCACTCTAGAGCTGATAGCAAAATAGTATTGAGCCATTCTCTTAACTCCTTTACCTAAAGTAAGGCACAAAAAACCAAAGTGCTGATCACTGAAGCACCGCTCACTCTGATTGATCATCAAACACTTCTTTGGTTTGTTCTCTGTTCATTCATGGCTCTGGAAGATCACTGGCGAGCAGCATGTTGGACAGAACACACCCAGCATGATGATGGGTTTACTCTACCCATGGATTATGAAAAAAATATAACCTGAGTTACCATCCATACTATTATTATTATTTGTATTATTGTTTATTTATATCTCACAGTTACGAGAAGCAACCTTATTTTTATTTATAGTGCTCTTCAAAGTCATTACTGAACCTTCACAAATATTACAAGAATTAAGTCAATTGTTTCAAAAGTAGCCACACATTTTGAGAGCCCAACTTTTATAATCTTTGGGGATGATTTTTAGATGTCGTGAGTTCTTTCAGTTCCCATTGCCATCAGTGGGAGCTGTAAGTACTCAGCATCTCTTGAGATCAGGTCCAAGGAAGGTACCTAAGGTTGGGCACCAAATCTGGAGATCACTTTCACATATCTGGTTATAAGCCTCACAGCTGCACTGTTAGACAAATATTATTAATTCCATTTTACAGATAGGACAACTGAGGTACTTAAGGAACCTAAGGCACTTAAGTTACGGGACTTGTCCAAAGTCCCACAGAAAATCTGTAGCATTGCTGGAAAAAAGACCCAGTGCACACTCCCCGTCCTTGCCTCAACTATAAGAGAATCCTTCTACATTTTAATATACTGTATATCTAATTTGTACTGGAGCAGTGTAAGGGGCAAGTCATCGATCAACACGTTTGCAGAAAGGTGTTGCCTACCTTTCAGGTTAATTTCAAAATGAATTTAAATAGAGGTGTCTCTGGGGCTACATCTGTATCTGACTGAGAGGTGTGATTCCCAATTGGCATAGACATATTTGCTTGAGCTAGCATGCTAAAAACAGCAGTATAGCCAGGGTCGCATGGGCAGTGGCTCAGGCTAGACACCTGAATAAAAAGTCCCCCCACCCCCAGCTCTTCTGAGTATGTATTAGGGCAGCTAGCCCAAGCCATCACCCATTATTCTTTTCCTATATTATTATTTTTAGTGCACTAGCTCGGGCAGATATGACATCCCTCGCCCGCGCTGCTTCCCGCCGCCATTGGCCTGGGACGGCGAACCGCGGCCAGTGGGAGCCGCGATCGGCCGAACCTGCTGACGCGGCAGGTAAACAAACTGGCCCGGCCCGCCAGGGTGCTTACCCAGGCGAGCCGCGTGCCAGCGGTTGCCGACCCCTGCCCTAGTCCCTCCTCGCTTGCATCACAACAAATTGTAAATATTCATTGACATCATAGTGTCTACTGGATGCAAAGTGCTTTTCTCAGTTCGACAGTTTTATCACATCATAGTTCCGAGGCCCATGCATCTTTGCTTTATAGTCATCAGAGATATTCACAAACATCAAACAGGTGAGACTGTTAGAATCATAGAATATTAGGATTGGAAGAGACCTAATATCCAACCCAGACCTTCCCCACTGCAACTTGAGACCATTGCTCTGTGTTCTGTCATCTGCCACCACTGAGAACAGCTTAGCTCCATCCTCTTTGGAACACATCTTCAGGTAGTTGAAGGCTGCTATCAAATCCCCCCTCACTCTTCTCTTCTGCAGACTAAATAAGCCCAGTTCCCTCAGCCTCTCATCATAAGTCATGTGCCCCAGCCCTCTAATCATTTTCGTTGCCCTCCGCTGGACTCTCTCCAATTTGTCCACATCTTTTCTGTAGTGGAGGGCCCAAAACTGGCCTCCAGATGTGGCCTCAACAGTGTCAAATAGAGGGGAATAATCAGTTCCCTCAATCTGCAGGCAGTGCATGGGATTCTTCCTAACTGCAGGACTCTGCACTTGTCCTTGTTGAACCTCATCAGATTTCTTTTGACCCAATACTCCAATTTGTCTAGGTCACTCTGGACCCTATCTCTACCCTCCAGCATATCGACCCTAAGCTGGGGGGAGAGGTAATCTGTGAACTTACTGAGGGTGCAATTCATCCCATCATCCAGATCATTAATAAAGATGTTGAACAAAACCGGCCCCAGGACCGACCCCTGGGGCACTCCGCTTGATATCGGCTGCTACCTAGATATCAAGCCGTTGATCACTACCCGTTGAGCCCGATAGCCAGCTTTCTATCCACCTTATAGTCCATTCATCCAATCCATACTTCTTTAACCTGCTGGCAAGAATACTGTGGGAGACCATATCAAAAGCTTTGCTAAGGTCAAGATATATATCCACCGCTTTCCCTATATCTACAGAGCCAGTTATCTCACCATAGAAGGCAATCAGGTTGGTGAGGAATGACTTGCCCTTGGTGAATCCACGTTGACTGTTCCTGATCACCTTCCTCTCTTCCAAGTGTTGCAAGGTCACAAATCCCTGCATTGTTTGCATATCCAGAATTGCTCAGATTTTTTCAGGATCTGGACATTCATCCCCAAATGTGAGCAGGTTACCAATGTAGGGAACAAACAAAAGCTTCAGTACAACTTTTCTTTTTATTCAAAATTGAGATTGCTCTCTTTGGCTCTCTCCAACAGAGCAATGAGTTTGTGATCATG
The DNA here is from genome assembly GCF_020497125.1 of Mauremys mutica. Taxonomy (NCBI): domain Eukaryota; kingdom Metazoa; phylum Chordata; order Testudines; family Geoemydidae; genus Mauremys; species Mauremys mutica. Next base: position 285,918,642 of record NC_059072.1, on the reverse strand, counting down.
GTCAGCTATTGCTTCGTTCATTGTCTCACCACCACCCACTGGCAGTGATCTTTGCCTCTAGCGCTTCATGCGGTTGCTGCAGATATTCTTCTGGAGCTGTTCAGCAAATTGTTGAACCAACAATCATCATCCAAGCAGAGTCCAGAAAATTGTCATACAATTGCTTCCAGTGTCTAATTATAATTGCTGGAACCAAAAAGGCATCTAGAACTGAAAAGATTTTTGTTAGATCTGGCAATGTTCTTCAGTGGCTAAACAGCAGATACTGTGGACTTTGTAGTGATCTGCTGAGGTCTTTAGTACCTGTGTAGGTTCTGCAGCTTGTCTAGCTTTCTAATTGCCATTATATTGCTGATACCCTGGAGAATCAAGGTATACTGAAAAATGTCATAAAGCCAAAAATATTTTTCAAAGCTCTGTGTTTAAGGGCCCGGTACCTTACATGGCTGATGTTGTAATGTACTGGTTTAACCTTGAGTTGACCCGCCACATGTTACTCTCCAAGCAGACACCCAAATCCATTAAATAAATCTGCATGGACCAATCTCCCAGGTCTCTTCCTACAACAGTGATATCACATCAGTGGGTATCTTGGGCATTTTCACTTTTTTTACTCTGACAATACTTCTTCCATGTGCACAGTAATTAGTTCCATTTCCTCATATATTTGGGCTGAGAGTGGCAGCTTCTGTACCCCTTTCACTAGGCAAACTAGCCTCTAATATGAAGTTTAATTTGTATTGGCCTAATGATTGTACATGTAAAAACCATCACATAACTTTAGTGTCATTGTACTATGCTGTAAATCCTAATTTTCACCTTGTCTTGTTTTACAATAATCCAAGTAGTTAATTAGGTTACATGTGGAACCACAGTCCATTTGACACAATTTCCTTAGGGTTTGTTTGGTTTTTTGGTTGGTTGGTTGTTTTTGGTTTGTATTCATTTTTAGCATTATAAGCCACTGCTTTCCAGTGGTTTCAACTGCGCCTGCATGATACATAATATGTAGGCTCAACAGATCTGCTGTTCTCTGTCTTCAACCATATGAAACTTTACTTTGCTGCTCTGGCTGCATGTGGGCTTTTGCCCTCCTCCCAAAATCCACCACACACACACTTCCCCACCCCCAACATTTCCTATAGATCTTCCCTCATGCTGGACACTTCTGTCTCTTGCATGCTTGCTTGCATGCTGGCTAGTCTTTATGCTGTGCTGCTTCAGTGCTGTCTTCTGCTGTGTTTTTCTGAACATGTATTTTCTGCTTCTGTAGGACCTCCATTTGAGGCCCGCTCCACTTTCTTTTCTGTCATTTTACTGCCTCATATCAGCTCATCATGCAAAGTCTCAAAAATGTGTTTCAGAACAGTCTGAGCTTTGTTTCATCCCAAACTATGGGTTCCAGGTGTCCCTGGTCTGTTGCATTAGACAAGTAACATTCACATTTCTGACCACTAGAAAAATTTCTAGACTGCTTCAAGAGTCTGGATAACATCCCGCTTCCTCAGAGGGTGCAAAATGCTGGTAAGTACGTAGGTGGTTATGACCTATTAATGAACACAAGGAAGTTCAGTAATTCTCAAGATCTTTCTTTTCCAGTTTAGATGCACCTTTGTACTCATACAACAGGTATGTCATGTACATGAATCCATGATCAGTGCCCCCCCACACACAAACAAAAAAACCCATGGATCTTATGCTTACTTCAGGATGTTTACACAAGTTCTCTATAGCATAGGCCACTTTGACAGGACAGAGGTTCTTTCATAAGTGTGGAAGACCTCAACAAGCTCTGTAAAACTGAGTTATGATCTGCAACCTTTAAAAAAAAAGGCCTACTTTCTTTGGATTAACAGTTTCTCGGTTTATAGGAATCCTATTGATATAAAAGCATTTAGGATTCATTCAGAACCCACTTGAGACAAATCATCTCTTACAGACACATAATATAAAGCATACAACACACTTTCCAGGGAACTTAACACTTTTTCTTGTAAATTAATATGATTTAATGTTGCTCACTCCATTTAGAATAAAAAACACTAAATTGTTCTAGGCCATCACTTGCAGTCTGATTTTTAGTGGTACCAACCCCCACAGACATTAACATTTGCAGTAGTTGGGTGGCTCAGCACATCTGAAATCAGGGCCCAATGATCCTATTCAACATTTCTTACTCAAGCAAGGCTCCCACTGACTTCACCCAATCCCTCTGCCTCCAGAATTAGCCATTACATCAGCCTACACATAAACCTAGCATAGTAATATTCATGGATATTCAGTATCTTATATGACAAACACTTAGCTATATTAATTTTAAAAGCCTTCACCAATAGCTTAGGGTTTCCTTTAAGCTGCAGCTTTCTCAAGTCAATATTTGTAAATTATGTTTCATGTTACCAAGGAAACCAAGCAGGTACTACCTCCTGCAAGCAGCTTCTTCAATATCCTTTTCATCCTATCCATAGTTCACAGAAGTTACTTTTTTCTTTGTCAGACCAAGGGTAACACTTAAGCCACAATGCAAGTGGGGAAGAACCAGGACGTGTCAATTACGTAACACCACAAGGTCATGTAGAATTGGAGATGTATGATATTGTAAGAATACCTATACCAACAACAACTCTTAGCTCTTTTAGAGTGTTTTTCACTCTAGATCTCTGAGTGTTTTTTACAAAGGTATGTGATTTTCAAAGGCAATAAGATTGTGTAATGCCAATGAGCTGCTGAAAAGAAATGCTACAGAAGATCCATGAGGGTTATTTAGGTATTGAGAAGTACAAACAACGAGCACGAGAGGTGCTGTGTTGGCCACAGACCAATCATGACATTACTAAAAGTGGTAGGAAACTGCTTTTCATGCTTGAAATACAAGTCATGCCAACAGACAGAGCCACTGAGACCTCCTCCACTTCCACAAAGGCCTTATAAGAAGGTAGGCACTGACTCACTTACCTGGCAATCAATAGATTATTTAATAGTTACAGACTATTATTCTCTGTATCCAGAAATTTGCACACTGCACAGTACTAATAGTAAGTCAGTGATAGCTGGCATAAAAGGAATCTTCTCCAGACATGGAATTCCAGATGAAGTCTTTAGTGATAATGGACCACAATTTTCCAGTGCAGATTTTAGGCAATTTGCCACAGATTGGGATTTCCATCACAAAACATCAAATCCAAATTACCCCCAATCAGATTAACTTGTGGAAAGGTCTACACAGACAGTAAAAAACCTTATGAAAAAGACTTCTCATCTGTATAAAGCTTTACTGGTTTACCGAAGTGCACCTCTGGAAAAAAATTTCTTCAGCTAAATTGTTAATGGGAAGAAAGATCAGATCTAATTTACCAATTACTGATAATCTGCTAAAATCTCATAACAATGCAACCATATGGAAGATGAAAGAAAATCAGAAGTGGAAGCAGAAATATTATTTTTGACAAAATGGCCCGTGATCTCCCATCTCTTAACCCAGGTGATAGAGTGTGCCTGAGGAATCACACCTCCAATACTTGGGGCCAAAGAGGTGCCATTAAAGAACAGCTGCATCCAAGTTCTTATGTAGTCAAGACAGACCAGGGGGGATACATTTCAACACAATCAAAGGGATCTACGAGTAATCCCAGAAAGTTCCAACACATTGACAGCTGAGATGGACTCTGGTATTTCCCATCTGACTGATCCTTTATCATCAACAGACAAAGGAGAAACTGTCAGGGAACAAGAGAACAACTCAGACTCTAATGAAAGGCTGAAACAGAGAAGATCAGAGCAGGAGATTAAACATCCTGAAAGACTCACAGAGACTTGCTAACCTGCCTGGAGAAGGTGTGTTTTGAGAAAAGTGAGTGGTTACGATTTACTCAAGAGTGATGTGCTTGCTGGTCACTTCTCCTCTCTAGGTAGTTGTTGACACATTGGATTTATGGAAATGTACTAGATGGTTTGAGAATTTAATATATGTGTTATTAGATAGTTAACTTTATATACAAGAGTTAATTTATTTTTCTTTAAGAGGGAAGATGTAGAGATATGTTTATGAAAGATTGTGATTTGTAGACACTCCCTCATAAGGGACAGTGTTGTGAGTATGGGAATTTGGAGGTATGAACTGGAGGAGGAGGTTGGGAACACCACCTAGTTGTGTACAGCAGCTCACTACAGAAGCTCTCCAGTTTGTTTTATTAAAGTTTTATTCCTTTCTCATTCACTGGTTTATGATTTAACGAAACCCAGATCACTACAGGTGTAAGCAGAGTCAGGATGAGCTCTACCCTGACATCTGGTGGTAAATTATGGGGAGTGCAGAAAGAAGTTTCATGTATTTGCATTGGTATTTCAATTATTTGCATTGGCACTCCCACTCCCATTAGCATAGCACACAGCAGCCTGGGATGGCTATTTTCACCGCTGTGGGATCCCCAATTTCTTTGTTATTGGGGCAGGAGGAATGAAATGTTGTCACCCTGATTGGGTAAATGGGGAACTACAAAATTGTCTTGTGATGGGGGGTTTCATTGTCAGCTGGATAGCGCTTGCTAGATGGGGCACATGGGTTCCAAAACCCATTGAAAAGAGAGAGGCTGGGGACAGATGTCTGTACTTGGTGGTGCAGGCTCCTTGTGTGAGCCAGAAGCACCAGTTCCACCTATGCCTCTCTCCACTGTGGAATGTCAGAGTTAATTTTTTGATTCCCTTAAGAATCGAGATACCGGTTACTGAGCTGAACTCATGGGCACTGGGTTCCCCTACTATGAGCAGGAATCAGTAAGAGCTGAAATCACTGAAGAGCTGGACTTGCTGAGCTGAGAGCACTGAGTACTGTGCTAATGAGTGGGGGAGCCTGAAGCCATACTCTGGAGCAGAGCAGCTGGCAGAGCGGAGTGGAGCAGTTTGTGCAGCCACTGGGTGAGTGGAGCCAAGCAGCTCGCGAGGACGGCTGGAGTGGCTCACAGGACAGCTGGTGGACCAGAGCAGCTGGCAGAGCGGAGCAGCCCACAGAGCAAGCGGAGCTGAGCTGTTTGCGGAGATGATTAGTGGAAGCAGAACCCCATGAAGAGGCAGGGCAGTTGGCCCCGAAACCACGTAAGGTGCCCCTTTCTACCCATGCTGGGGAGGGGGACCTCTGCAGAGAGACTCTTGAGCTCTGGGGCTGCACTGACCCGGGACAGAGACTTTTGGATTGTGGGACTTTTGGGACTGTGGGTGATTTGGGGGTTGCTGGACTCAAGGGCCCCGAGAGAAGGACATGGCCCAATTTGCTGGAGTGGGTCTTTGCTCACGGTTTGACCTATGAACTCTAGCTGAGGTATTTTCCCAATTTAATGCTTGTTGTTTGTCATGTAATTAAACCTTTTCTGCTACACCAAGACTCTGTGCTTGCGAGAGGGGAAGTATTGCCTCTTCGAGGCGCCCAGGGGTGTGTGTAAGATTTTCCCAGGTCACTGGGTGGGGGCTCGAGCTGGTTTTGCATTATGTTGTGGGGAAGGGACCCCTATGTATTGAACCCGGACCTTGCTGCTATCGTTTCGGCCCGGCAGAAGGGTTACACAGGTATTACTTAAACCTGGTGAGATGATTCGCATGATTAGAATGTTAAAATCAACTATTATAACCGATTTAGAAAGGATTAAGAAGGCAAAAGGGGAAGGGGATTGGCACTCTGTCAAAAATGGCATTACCCATTTCCTAGTCACTCACAACTCGGAAGAAAATGATCTTGAATGTTTATGGACCAATGTCCTAACACAATGGTTCTCAAACTTTAGCAACCCGAGCACCCCCTTTTGAGTTACAAAATTTTCATGGACCCCAAATCCCCTGCTCAGCCCCAGGCCCTGCCCACACTCTACATCTTCCCGCCCCCCTCCACCCCTGCCCCTTCTCTTCCCCGCCTCTTTCTTCCCCCTCCCCCAAACGTACCCCGTCCCCACTCCTCCCCCTCTCTCCCAGCGCCTCCTGCACACTGGGGAACAGTTGTTCCACAGCATGCAGGAGGCACTGGGAGGGAGGGGAAAGAGTTGAGCGAGGGAGAGGGAGGAGGAGGAGGAATTGATCAGCGGGGCCTGTGGAGACCCCAGTTTGAGAAACACTGTCCCAACATATAAAGCACAAGATGGGCATGGGCGGTGGGTACCATAGGCTGGAGGAGGCTGTGCCTCCCCTAACAGCCAGGGGTGGCCCCACCCAAGGTCTGCCCCCCAGCCACCCCTCTCCTGCTTGAACTTCCTGCTCTGCCATGGCTCCAGTCTCTCTATGCAGTGACCCCAGTTCAGGCTGGGGCCACATCACCTGCCCTCCCAGCGCTGGGGATGAGGTTGGAGCCGCGCACCACCTGCCATCCCAGCGCTCTGGGGCTGGAGGGGACTGCGGCCACCCATCCTCCCGGCGCTCCAGGGTTAGGGATGGGGCTGCAGCCGAGTGCCCTCCCTGCGCTCCGGGGCTGGGGAAGGGCTGCGGCAGTGCACCGCCCACCCTCCCAGCACTCTGGGTCGGGGTGGGAGTGGGAGGAACTACGGCTGCTTCAGGGCTGAGAGAAGCTAGTCTGGGGTGGGGCCAGTGGCCGCAGTTGGGAGGGCATGGAAAGGCGGGACTGGGGGCTAGCCTCCCCCAGCCTGCAGTTCATGCACCACTCATGAAGATGGAATATTAGTTGATAACTGCTACAGATCACCAAATCAGACTAGGGAACAGATGACTTCTTAAGCATCTAACTCTAATCTGTAGGAAAAACTGGGGCATTATCATGGGGAACTTCAATTTGAGTGACACATCCTCGAAGTCTCATGCTGCCAATATTAAAACATCCTTGGAATGTCAAATATTATAGATGAAAGTGTCCTAACTCTAAAAGCTTTGCCCTCAAAACTCAGGGGAATCTTATATTATACCTTGTTTTTATAAAGATAGCTAGATCACAGAAATATAAATTAATGGTAGCTTAGGCACAAGTGATAACTTGAACATATTTATAGTATGCAAATATATTAATGTCCATATGAGTAATACAGATATTTGATACTTTAAAAGGGTGAATTTCACAAAACTGAAAACAATTATGAGCCAAGTCAGCAGAAACGGCAATGTAATCAGAAAAATATAAATGATAATTGGGAATTATTTAAGAACACTTTATTAGCTGTTCAAAAACCACAATAAAAAAAAAAGCCCATACTGGTTAAAAAAACCAAGCTGGTGTAGAGGGAAGTGAAGGAAACTATTAATATATACACAACAATTGGAAGAAAGGGGAATCTGACTGTAATGAATCTGAAACCAGAAGTTAGAAATTGTAAAAAATTGATAGGGGAAGCAAAGAGACAAGGAGAAATCTGTGGCAGCAGAGTTAAAGACAGTAAGAATGAGCTTAAGTATGTCTGGAACAAAAATAATCTTAACAGTGGTGTTGGTCCATTACTAGATGGAAATGGTAAAATAATCAATAATAATGCAGAAAAGACAGATGTGTTCAATAGATATTTCTGTTCTATATTTGGGAAAAAAAACAGATGATGTCCTATCATACATTGATGACACTCTTGCCATTTCACTAGTATTTCAAGGGGATATTCAACAGTAGCTACTAAAGTTGGAGATTTTTAAATCATCAGATTTAGATAACTTGCATCCAAGAGTTTTAAAAGAGCTAGTTGAGGAATTTGCAGCACTATTAATGTGGATTTTCAATAAGTCTTGGAGCAGAGGGGAAATTCCAGAACACTAGAAGAAAGCTAATGTTGGACCAATATTTAAAAAGGGTAAACAGGATGACCTGGATAATTGTAAGCCTGCCAGTATGATATCAAATCCAGGCAAGATAATAGAGCAATTAACATGGGACTCAATTAATAAAGAATTAAAGGAAAGTAATATAATTAATGCCAAGCAACATGGGTTTATGGAAAAAAGATCTTCTCAAATTAAACATGATTTTTTTTTACAATATTATAAATTTGGTTGATAAAGGGAATACTTTTGGTGTACTTAAAGGAATTTGGGTTGGTACCACACAAAATTTTGATTAAAAACCTACAATAAAATGAACATGGCACACGTTAAATAGTTTAAAAACTAACTTATGGTGGATAAGCAGCTGAATATGAGCTCTCAGTGCGACACTGTGGCCAAAAGAGTGAATGTGATCTTGGAATATATAAAAAGGGGAATCTCAAATTGGATTAGAGAAGTTATTTTACCTCTGTATTTGGCACTAGTGTGACCACTGCTGGAATACTGTGTCCAGTTCTGGTGTCCATAATTCAAGAAGGATGTTGACAAATTGGAGAAGATTCAAAGAAGAGCCACAAGAATGATTAAAAGGATTACAAAGCTTTACTTATACTAGGTGTTGGCAACCTTTGGCACGCGGCTCACCAGGGTAAGCACCCTGGCAGGCCAGGCCGGTTTGTTTACTGGCCATGTCCGCAGGTTCGGCCAATCGCGGCTCCCACTGCCTGTGGTTCGCCGTCCCAGGCCAATGGGGGCGGCGGGAAGCGGCGGCCAGCACATCCCTTGGCCCGCGCTGTTTCCCACCGCCCCCATTGGCCTGGGACAGTGAACCGCGGCCAGTGGGAGCCGCAATCAGCCGAACCTGCGGACGTGGCAGGTAAACAAACCAGTCCGGGTCCCCAGGGTCCTTACCCTGGTGATCCGCGTGCCAAAGGTTGCTGACCCCTGACTTACACTGACAAACGCAGAGTTCAATCTATTTATCTTAACAAAAAGATTTATGGGATGACTTGATCACAGTTTATCAGTATTTGGGTAGAAAACAAACAGTTGATAATAGGCTCTTCAATCTATCAGACAAATGTATAACATAGTCCATTGGCTGGAAGTAGAAGCTAGACAAATTCAGACTGAAAATAAGGAGGGGTTTTTTTTGTTTTGTTTTTTGACAATGAAGGTATTTAACCATTGGAACAATTTAACAGGGCCATGGTGGATTCTCCACTACTGGCAATTTTTAAATCAAGACTGGATGTTTTTCAAAGTATTCTCTAGGCCAGTGCTTCTCAAAGCCGGTCTGCCACTTGTGCAGGAAAAGCCCCTGGCAGTCCGGGCTGGTTTGTTTACCTGCCGCGTCTGCAGGTTTGGCCAATCACGGTTCCCATTGGCCGCGGTTCGCCACTCCAGGCCAATGGGGGCTGCAGGAAGGGCGGCCAGCACGTCCCTCGGCCCGCGCCGCTTCCCGCAGCCCCCATTGGCCTGGAGCGGCAAACCGCAGCCAGTGGGGAGCCACGATCGGCCGAACCTGTGGACCCGGCAGGTAAACAAACTGGCCCAGACCACCAGGGGCTTTCCCTGCATAAGCGGCAGACCAGCTTTGAGAAGCACTGCTCTAGGCCCACGTTATACATGAGATCAGATTAGATTATCTTAATAGTCCCTTCTGAGTTTGGAAAAATTTTTCAGAGGCTGTTGAGTACTGTTCACACAAAAAGAACTCATCCCAGGAGGAAAAGTGAATATTGCACTGATGTGGGTCTCCCTTTGTGGCAGCCCTCTACCTACATGCCCATGGACTGAAATTTTCTTCCTTCATGTGACAAGGAAGATGATAGGAGTTACTCCACCTACAAGGATATCTGCAAGCTAGAGGGGATCCATGTTTCTGTTTGTGAACTCTATCAAATTATGTATTTTCAATAAGCAGGCTAAGGCAAGAGAAATCCACTTAGCATGGTGTTAAAGGAGCATGCACCCTACAGCAGAGAAGAAAATCATCAAAATATAGTCATTTTCACATGAAAGAATTAAGTGCCAGCTATGCAGACTTGGAGGAGCCAGCAACAAAAACTAGCTTGTGATTTATACCACTTCTCAGAACTGTGTGTAATGTAGGAAAACCCACTTCAACGCTCCATGTTGGGCTAATACAAATGATGAACCAGAACACAGACTCATAGACTTTAAGGTCAGAAGGGATCATTATGATCATCTAGTCCGAACTCCTGCACAATCCAGGCCACAGAATCTCACCCACCCGCTCCTGTAACAAACTCCTAACCTATGTTTGGGTTATTGAAGTCCTCAAATCATGGTTTGAAGACCTCAAGGTGCAAAGAATCCTCCAGCAAGTGACCCGTGCCCCATGCTGCAGAGGAAGGCGAAAAACATCCATTGGTGTATAGCTCCATTTAAGTCAGCAGACCAATTTACACCCGCTGAGGGTCTGGCCCAATGTAAATATGAGAATAGAAGTTGAGACAAATGCTGCAGTATCTAGAATTTCTGAAAAAATGTATAAGCAAACATTTGTTAGTATTACAATAAGAGAAACCAATGTGTTAAAATCTATTCAAGAGGGAAAAAAAGTTTTGAGGAAGCCTTCAGGTCACTGCTTAGTACAAATGTGCTCATTTGCTGTTACCATTTTATTAGTACAGGCAGGGGCAGCTCTAGCCATTTCGCCGCCCCAAGCACGGCGGCAGGCCGCGGGGGGCGCTCTGCCGGTCGCCGGTCCCGCGGCTCCGGTGGACCTCCCGCAGACGTACCTGGGATGCTCCACCGAAGCCGCGGGACCAGCGGACCCTCCGCAGGCACGCCTATGGGAGGTCCACCGGAGCCGCCTGCTGCCCTCCCAGCGACCGGCAGAGCGCCCCCTGCGGCATGCCGCCCCAAGCACGCGCTTGGCGTGCTGGGGCCTGGAGCCGCCCCTGAGTACAGGCCCAGGTTGTAGTACATTTCCTAGGCAGTGAGGGACCATTTGCATTTTCTTCAGCTCCAACTCTAGTTTGGCCAGTCCCCCTCAACTTCCCCATCCCCTTAGAGAGACCCAGACCTGCAGAAAGTCCTTGTGATGCCCCAAGTCTTGAAACCAGGCCTGAGTTCCCAGACAGCTGCTGCATCCTGGCTTCCACCCAATGTTTGCTGAAACCTGATAGGCCAGGCAGCTTGTAAGGCTACAGCCTCAGCCAAGCACCACTCATCAGAGTCTAGTTTGGATGGCCACCCAGCTGCTCCTTTGATTGGTCCAACCACACTGTTTAAGCCAAATGGAGGCACAGGAAGTTGTCTGTGCAACAAGGTGATTTCCTGTTGTGGCTGCTTTGGACGCTGCTTGTGTCTGCTTCCTGCACCCGACTATGTTCCTGATTCCTGCTCTGTGCTTGATCCTTGCCTCTTCTCCAGTTCCTGCCCTTACTTTACTTCCACCATCAGTTACCAGTCCTGTCTCCAATCCCAGCCTCCGACTTCTGTCTCTGACTCTGGTTTGACCTTTGGTTCTAGCATTTGGTATCTGACCTCAGCTCCAAACCTCAGCTTCAATTCCTGACTCTGACTCGACACCTGGCTCTGATAATTAGCAGTTGCTAATGGTGCTAAAGGTCTGGTGCTGACCCTCACATTTGTTCTCCAACGTGGATACCTTCTCTGCCCACTATACCTGACTCCTGCTCTGACTAGCAGGCCAGACCACCTACATCCCAGTCCAAACAGTCCTCTGCGGGGAGTAGGAAAGATGTGGGTAGAAGTGGAGCGCTGCTGGGAAATAGATAAGCCACTTTTTCATGCATCAAAAGAAGCATGGGCAATCAAAGACTAAGCAAAGGGTAGTCTTTACCTGAAGAAAGGGTGGCAAGAAAGGGCCCAAGGAAAATCATTCTGGAAAGGAAATTGTTTGTCAGGGTTAGCCCCATGAACTTTTAGAAGCCCTAATTATTAACAGCAGGGTGTGTAATGAAAATGACAGCCTGACCTTAAACAGCAGAAGTAAGTGGAATTTCTTTTCATGCAGCATTTTGTGAGATATCACAAGTTTTCCCAAAGGTAGCTGCATATAGTCACATAGAGATGCCACATGAAATCTATATCCTGCAGTAACTCAGAGTAACTCTGGTTACTACTTTACAGCAGTGCTTCCGGGAGCTGCAGTAATACATTTTCACTAGAGTTTTCAGTTCTAGGACTCCGTCCATGGACCTTTATACTGGCACATCCATAACGTGCAAATCTATATAAAAATAACTATTTTCCACACATAGAAATGTGTGTTATGAAAATTAGGTTTGTTACAGACATCAGTACTCAGACATGAACACTGAAGGAGACGTCAAGAGGGGTGTAAACAACAAAACCCTAGTATAAAACTCATCCATGATAGATAAGTGATTCTTAAGTTAATGATTAAAACTGCTTTTTTTTGTCCTCATTTTTTTCCATGTAAAGACCTACACCCAGAGGACAAAGTTCAAAAGCTCCACTGAGTGCTGTTTACAAACCTCAAACACCATTGCTTGACTGTAAAAGGCTCCTTTTTATTGGTAGTCTGTAAAGAGTACAAGCTTCACGAATAGAAGCAAGTCACCAGTACAGTACAGACCCTTTTCAACTACCCTAGTGGAAGCCTAAATGAAGATGCTGCACAGTGAAACGAAAGAGGGCTTGTTAGAAGGAGGAATTGGAGCAAAAGCTGGGATTGTAATATATCAGAGAAGTGATAAGCAGTTTCCCAGTGGACTAATTAGCTTTGTAGTAGAGATGTATAAAATCTGTATTATGCTGTATTTCTTTTTTTTTTAATGGATAAATAAACACTGATTTAAACCTCCCTCAAGGGCATGGCGAGAATTATTTTGGCACAGAGTCTCCATTATGCCTGAATGCTTTTCTAGTGCTCTTTACTGGGTGACTTGTGCATGTTCTTCCAGGACAGTTTGGAGTATCATTACAGTCCTTCTTCCAAATGACAAAAATGAGATTTCAGACTGCTACATTCAAAGGAGTTTATGGCACTAATTCTCCTTCTTCCTTTTCTTAATCCTGACCTAGATTCAGAGCCTACCCTAATAGTTTATAGAGAGTACACTCACTTGTTTAAAAAAGAGGAAGAGAAACAGAGTCAACAAAATGGAATTTTACCCAGGAATAGGGGAATTACATTTCCAGTTCAGAAAGTCAGTCTGCAAAGGACACTTTTGGAGACTTCATACCATACTGTTTGTTTACTTCCAAAGAGATTCAAGTAGGAATGGGTGCAGGGCATTGAACAAAATGTTGTTGAATGATAGAAAAAGTCGACGCGAATCATGTTTCAGTATTCAGTTGCCACTTGAACACTTCAGGGAGGGAAGGAAAACCGTTGGTTTTGTTTTTTTGTTTTATAAAATAAGCTTATCTTTTCAGCAACCATCATTTGAAAAGAAGCAAAAACACAGAAAATGTAGAAATGGAGGGATCATTGAAATAAGTTATAATGTCCTGGGCAGATGGAGAAAACACATCAGGAAATACGTATGGACTTTAGCATGGTCTATAAGAGGGCTAGAACAATTATTAGGAGGGGATTTCAATTATCCTAGTATTGACTAGAAGCGCAATTGTAGAATTACTGAGAAAGGACATAGGTTCCTGGAAGGAGTATAGAGATGTTTCCTCAAACAGATTTTTGAGTAACTACCAACGTCACAGACTAGTCTAATTTACTCCTAAAATAGATATGATTAATGATCTAGAAGTTGCTGGAAAATCTAGTGTCTGAATAATCACAGCATTATCACATCTAATGTGATCCTGAGTGCATAAAAGAAAGAAGAGATCTAAAATGTACTCCACATTAAAACTAATATGAATGTACAGTAAAATGAAGATGGGCTTAAAATGATTATTTAGGGATTGATCCAAAGTCAAGGTGAGTTTTTCTATTGGCTCCAATAGCTATTGGTTAATTCCTGTAGTTATATGGCTCACTGTGTACCTCTTCTTCAGGCCAAGACCACCTCCTTAGGACACACAGCAATGGCATGAGCAGAGGGCACAATGCTGTGTGCATATTCAAAGCATAAGTAAGAAAGCAGCAATTCAGGCATGCCAAGGAAGGTAGGAGGGCAGCAGAGGGAGAGAGGAACTGTTTACATTTTTGTCAAGAGAAGCATCATTCCAGTTTAAAAATAAGAGGAGAGGATAGTTCTTTTCAACCACACAACTTAACAATTGTTTATCTGTCATCTCTCAATTTATGTAATTCAATTTGCATTTACTATAATAACAAATGTCTGATGTCTGCTTAAATGTTGATATCACCATCACCAAAGGAGATTTTAGATACAGCTAGGTATAACCTGAATAACAAGCCAAAGAAGCATCTATCCTTTAAAATAGCTCCAAGCTTACCTTGCACTTCAAATCACCGCAGAACTACTAGCTTGTAAATGTCTGTGTTTTTTCTGTTGTTGGCTATTATGGATTATTAAATGAATACATGATTAATATCAACTTAATAATTGTAATTAATTAAGTCTATTAAAGAATATTAATTCCATTAGCAATTCAGCTCTACAAACAGTTAGAGGATATGAATAGCAACAGAAAAACTACACAAGGGGCCCAGTCTTCCTCCTGCTGAAATCAATGGTAAAGATGGGAGTAGGACAGGGATCACAGTAAGATAAAAAGAGCAAGTATTTGCACAGGTGACTTCATTGCTCTTTATTGTTCTCCTATCCTTCCACTGTGTTGGTTAGACCTCTTCACTTTAACTGTACTTCTCCATTTTTAAGAAAGTACACTTTTTTAGTTTGTTCTTTCTTTCATAATGCCTCAAAGAACTGAACTCAAACAAAAACACTAAAAATATTAAGACCCAAAAACATCCATTAATTTGGGGTGCCCAATCCTGTAAACACTTATGCATGAGTGGTCCCACAGAGTTAAATAGAATTAGTCACAGGAGCAAAGGTACTACCACAATGGGAGTTGGCAGAATCAGGCCCATAGTCTATTAACAGCCATATTTATAACTACTGCCTCTCCTCCTCTAGTTTTCAAGGATATAAAAGCAATTAGGCTGCACAGAACAAGTGAGAAGTCTCAATTAAAGAGGCTAACAATCTAGTTCTAACCGAAAAATACTACTACCCCGGCACAAATGGTAAGAGGGTTTTGTATGACAAAGTGCTTGAACTTCCCCCTGCTGTACCCATCAAATTAAAAGTTAAATTTAAAAAAAAAGAAGCCTATATATTCTGGGACACAAACTAGCCAGCTAATAGCTTTCTCACCAGGGACCCATATCAATTTGGGAGGTAGAGAAATAAAGTGACTTCAAGACTCAAGTCCAAAATCAGTCTGTGTAATGAGGTACAACGCATTTCACATTAATGGACTTACATCCGGGTTGAATTTGGCTTGACTTTTACTATAGCATTCTCACTATTGTCAGTATGTTTTAAGGCATATTAGCTGGTCCAAACATAACATATTAGTATTCACTTCTATTCCCTTTCATAGAAAATATTTGTACAAATGTGAAATATTTATTTCTGATTGATTACTACAGAATGTCAGAACTGCAGAAAAATTGAAGTGATAAGAAATGGGCTAGATGCTGGTACAGAAGATTCAAGAAAGACTGTGATAGTTTGGACACATGTCACGAATAGACCTGGAAAGGAGACCATACATGGTGACATATACCAGAGTGCAAGGATCTAGAAACAGAGGAAGACAGAGGATGCATTGGACAGTTACAGAGAAGAATGACATTGAACTAAAAGGTTTAAAAAGATGATGAACAAAGCCATGAAGCTGGTACAAAACAGAATGTGGTGGAAAGACTGAATTCAGCTCCATCATCGCTGCTGAACTGAGGGATGGGAATCAAAGAAGAACATAAGGAATGGAGAACAACTGAGGTGAAGGCATTTTTGTACTTCTGGCATTTTTTTTCAGCTGACATGAAATTAGGACATTTTGTGTTATATTTGTCATCTTTCTACTTGACTCATTATGTTTAGGCAAAAAATATATATATTTTGCTTAGTTCTATGTTCATTCTTATCTGAGAGAGAGTTCCACAGTCTAGGTCCAGCACCTGTGAAAGGTCTTACTCTAGTACTCATGAGCGTCACCATACTGGTTTGGGTGAAAAGTAGTCATCATGGAAGTTCTGGGCAGCCTTCTCATGGAGGGCTTTGAAATTAAGACAGAAACCTTGGACTAGTCTCTCAGTATGCTTGAAATACCTCCCTGGCCTGCTCACACAGGGCAAGGGGTCATTTTGATCAAGTGAGTGGGTTAAGGAGACACTGGCTTCTTCTTGGGAGAACAAGAAAGGAGCAGAGTGGCCCAACCACCACTAATCCTTTTTGTGTCCCATCTCCTTTGAGGGAAGGGATAGCAAGAAATGAAGTAGAGTAGCTAGGCTTGCTACATTTTTTCACGGAATGAGAAGAGGGAATACAGGGTGTATAATGGCCAAGCCACTGATGCTAGTTCCACAAGATGGGGTGGGGTGGGAAGGGACTAAAACTCAAAGGAGCTTTTGAGTTACTAGGCACTGCTTTAGGAGTGGGGCGGAGAAGGCTCAGGTACAGGAGGAAGAGCCAAGAGGCCCACAGATTCCTGCATGGCCAAAAGAACAAGAGACTGTTTGACCGTGTGGTTGTTTGTTTGAAAAGTGTGAATTGGAAGTGCTTTGTTCCGGGTGAGCCTTGAGCGGTTGACTGGAGGAAAGGTTTTGAGCAGGGGCAACTGCTTCGAGCCAGGAGACTTATAAAAAAGCAGCCAGTTGCAAACCGAGTGAGCGGCGAACACAGGACAGGCAAACAGAGGGAGTTTTCCTTGGAGTTCACTTAGGGGGAGTTCCCACATAGGGCTTTTTTTTTGTCTTTCAGGCTTCTGTGAGCAGTAAATACAACATCTGAAGAAGCTCTTAGAAGGAAGACATTGTGGATAGTGAGCGATCAGCTGTTGTGACCTGCACAGGATGTACCATGTTTGTCTTTCTCCCAGAGGATAGAAGCGACTGTCTGTACGAAGTGCAAGCTGGTCTCCATATTGGAAGAGAAAGTTAAAGGACTAGAAACCCAGGTATCAACCCTGCATTGCATCAGAGAAAATGAAGATTTTTCTGGACAGAAGTCAGCATTTGGTACTGCAGGCACAGCATGCTGAAGAATCAGTGCAGAATGGGGAAGAAAACTGGCAGCATGTGACCTCCAGAAGAAGAAAGAGGAGAACCCATGTACCCCCAATGCAGATAGAGGTAAGAAAACGTTTCAGGATCTCTGCACAGGTACTACAGCAGAGAATGGTTTGGAAGAGTCATCTGAGGGAATGGATCAGAAGGAGACCCCATCGACCAGAAGGCATGGGATACATTGTCATAGGGATGAGGGTTCCACGACCACCACTCCCAAGAGGAGAAGATGGGTGGTGGTGGTTGGGGACTCCCTCCTAAGGGGGACGGAGTCATCCATCTGCCGTCCACGCTGGGAAACTCGAAAAGTGTGCTGCTTGCCTGGAGCTAGAACTCAGGATGTGACGGAATGTCTGGCCGAGACTGATCAAGCCCTTGGACCGCTACCTCTTCCTACTTCTCCACGTGGGCACCAATGATACTGCCAAGAATGACTTTGAGCGAGTGGGTCACTGCAGACTACGTGGCTCTGGGAAGAAGGATAAAGGAGTTTAAGTTGTATTCTCATCCATCCTCCCTGTTGAAGGACCATCAAATTGTGGAGGTAAATGTGGTTACGCAGGTAGTGTAGGAGGAGAGGGCTTTGAATTCTTCGACCATGGGATGTTGTTCCAGGAAGAAGGATTACTAGGAAGAGATGGAATCCACCTAATGAAGAGAGGGAAGAGCATCTTCACAGGCAGGCTTGCTAACCCAGTGAGGAGGGCTTTAAACTAGGTTCACTGGGGGATGGTGACCTAAGCCCGGAGTAAGTGGGGAAGTACGATATCGGGAGGAAACACAAGGAGGAGGGTGCAACAGAGGAGGCCTCCTGATTCATACTGAGAAAGTAGGGCAATCGGCTAGTTATCTTAGGTGCCTATACACGAACGCAAGAAGCCTGGGAAACAAGTAGGAAGAATTGGAAGTCCTGGCACAAGTCAAGGAACTGTGATGTGATTGGAATAACAGAGACTTGGTGGGGCAACTCATATAACTGGAGCACTGTCATGGATGGGTATAAACTGTTCAGGAAGGACAGGCGGGGGAGAAAAGGTGGAGGATTTGTACTGTATGTAAGGGAGCAATATGATTGCTCAGAACTCCAGTATGAAACTGGAGAAAAGCCTGTTGAGAGCCTTTGGGTTAAGTTTAGAGGCGAGAGCAACAAGGGTGATGTTGTGGTGGGCGTCTGCTACAGACCACCAGACCCGGAGGATTAGGTAGATGAGGCTTTCCTCAGACAATTAACAGAAGTTTCCAGATCACAGGCCCTGCTTCTCATGGGGGACTTCAATTACCCTGACATCTGCTGGGAGAGCAAGACAGCGGTGCACAGACAATCCAGGAAGTTTTTGGAGAGTGTTGGGAACAACTTCCTGGTGCAAGTGCTGGAGGAACCAACTAGGGGCTGTGAACCTCTTGACCAGCTGCTCACAAACAGGGAAAAATTGGTAGGGGAAGTAGAAGTGGGTGGCAACCTGGGCAGCAGTGACCATGAGATGGTAGAGTTCAGGATCCTGACAAAAGGAAGAAAGGAGAGCAATATGTACCCTGGACTTCAGAAATTCAGACTTTGACTCCCTCCAGGAACAGATGGGCAGGATCCCCTGGGAGGCTAATATGACGGGGAAAGGACTCCAGGAGAGCTGGCTGTATTTTAAAGAAGCCTTATTGAGGGTGCAGGAACAAACCATCCTGATGTGCAGAAAGAATAGCAAATATGGCAGGCGACCAGTTTGGCTTAACAGAGAAATCATCGGTGAGCTTAAACACAAAAAAGAAATGGAAACTTGGACAGATGACTAAGGAGGAGTATAAAAATATTGTTTGAGCATGCAGGAGTGTAATCAGGAAGGCCAAAGCACAACTGGAGTTGCAACTAGCAAGGGATGTGAAGGGTAACAAGAAGGGTTTCAACAGGTATGTTAGCAACAAGAAGAAGGTCAGGGAAAGTGTGGGACCCTTACTGAATGCGGAAGGCAACCTAGTGGACAAATTGGAGAGAGTCCATCAGAGGGCAATGAAAATGATTAGGAGGCTGGGGCACATGACTTACGAGGAGAGGCTGAGGGAACTGGGCTTGTTTAGTCTGCAGAAGAGAAGAGTGAGGGGGGATTTGATAGCAGCCTTCAACTACCTGAAGGGGGATTCCAAAGAGGATGGAGCTCAGATGTTCTCAGTGGTGGCAGATGACAGAACACGGAGCAATGGTCTCAAGTTGCAGTGGGGCAGGTCTAGGCTGGATATTAGGAAACACTATCTCACTAGGTGGGTGGTGAAGCAGCGGAATGGGTTACCTAGGCAGGTGGTGGAATCTCCATCCTTAGAGGTTTTTAAGGCCTACCTTGACAAAGCCCTGGCTGGGATGATTTAGTTGGGGTTGGTCCTGCTTTGTGCAGGGGGTTGGACTAGATGACCTCCTGAGGTATCTTCTGCTATGATTCTATGTTTCTAAGAGCAGCAGACCAGCACTGGAAAAGGGGGCAGAGGGCAATCAAATTGATGGACATGCGGTGGAGGCAGAACTGACTGGAAGGAGGACAGACTATTCATTTGAGAAAAATGTAGGTGATTTTATGGCCTTTGACTGTTCTCCAGTCCTTCCCCACAGAAGTTACATATTCACAGATCTGCAAATTAGCATTTGGAGACCACAGAAGTGTGCTAGTAGGCTTAGTCCTCAGATGAAAGTCTAACTAGCAATTGAGACCTGTACATTCACCAGTCCTTGAAGATGACCTGGAAACCTTCTTCCATAGAATGAGAGTAGTTATCCTGACTGACTCCTATTACAAGAGGCAAAGAGGCATTAGTAAATCCAATAACCGATTGAATTTTAAAGCCCAGCTTACTCTCTTTGCTATTTTAGGCATTCAACATGTAACAGTTCCTGTAGTTTATTTCACGGAATTAAGTTGTTTGGCCTACAGTAAAGGTGATCTATTGTCACTCAGTAATTCAAGGCATCTCAAATGCTTCCCCTTTAAAACTGCAGTGGGAATGAGAACAAATCCTTAACACATGCAACTCACAAAGATTAAAGGAAGACCTTGCACCGGAAACAAGAACAAAATAAACCAGATCTGGATATTGGCTTGGATACAAGAATATATGTACTAAATCTAATGAAAAAAAAATTAATTGTTCCTATTATTTCCTACTGTATTGTGCTTGATGTGTCTAATGCAGAGTCTGTCCTAGTGAAGTCACTCAAAGTGACAAATTGTTTTTTTCCAGAATAGGAGGACTGTAATTTTCAAAATCTGCTTTAGATAAATACTGTGGGCAACTTAGAACATTTTTGTTCTAGTTGCACATGGGACCTGTAAGGCGAATGTGCAAATGGCAATTCTATTAGGCTAACAAACTCCAGATCTCTGCTAAATAAACTGAGTTTACATGCCCCATTTAAGAAAAAAAAATCACCCTAAGGAGTGCCATTTTGTTTGTTCCCCCCCACAAAAAAAAAACGTTATAGGGACATGTCTACAGAGATTATTTCATACACTAGATGGAACCAATGGGAAAAAAGTGGCATTTAAAAGCATTATTGGTATTACAGAAATCAGCAAGGAGGATTCTTTTTCCCCTAAGTTTTCAGGAATATCTTTTCATCTCCCTCTACCCCAAGATTCTTTTGAAGGAGGAGCGGGGGGGCAGGCAAATGACCAAGGCTATGAAAGAGAACCTGGAACAGTGCAAACCATTTGCCCAAATTTTAAAAACTTTTTAGAGTCATGAATTGCAGCTCTTAGAACTCTGTCTCAGACCTCTGATGGCCATACTCTGAGGCCAGCTTGAAATTGTTTTTATGCCAGCCTTACACAACTCAATTTAAAAAACAAACACTGAGCTCCACGTTGTTTTGATTTTAACCTGAACCATGCCCTGTCCAAGATTCTTTGTTGTATAACATGTCAGGTGTTTTGCAATTTGGTTATAGATTATTTTCATGACACTTATGTGTCTGTCCTCGTCACTAGGAGGACTGTGGCCTTATTTTGTAGTTGACTCCTTTGAAAGCGCTGAGGTCTCATAAAAGAAAGACACCATTCGCTGTGCTTGATGATCAGAGCTTTCTTTGACATTCATTTAATTATTTCCAAGGTTACATCTAACACACTTCAACAATTTCGGCTGAAATTTTCCATGCCAGGTATATGTTCCAGGTTGAATTGTTTTGAAAGAATTCGACAAAAGTTGTTCAGCTATTTCTGACCATGAGGGAAAAAGATCTCCCAATACGAATATTTTTCCAACTATTTATTTTAAAGACCTCTCGTTTTGGAACAAGGAATTTATATTTGGCAGAGGAAATAATCCTAGGGTCAGTGAAGTGCCTTTTGTTATCCCAGTGAAAACCTAAACAAATTTGGACAAGATGTAAGCACGTTAGAATCACCACTTCCACATGCTCAATAGAGCTTCTTAGAGGCCTGCTGCTAAAAATCTCTGGATATACTAGCTACACTGCACTGCACATGCTCCCAGCCTCAGAGCTCCCTACATGCAACTACAATGGTCTTGCTCCCAGCCCTCAATGAGCCTTCTACATTGCAGGCACAAAGCTAAAGCTCCAGAAGGGACATAGGACAAGCAGGAGAAGCACCACCAAAATACCTTTTGGCCTAAGGGCAGATGTAGTGGGAACCAGGAAGAGATCATAAATTAGAATCTTAACTCTTCCACTCATTTGTGTTGATAATTCTGTGCACTTCATTACTCTGACTATTGAGCAAGACCACACATTAATTAGGAAGAAGGCAAATATCATTACCCCATTTTTCATATGGGACAACTGAATTATTATTTAAGGTCACCCCTGGCAGAATTGGGAATAGAACTCTGTCTCTAAAATGACAGATCTAAATCTCATTTACTTTGATGCACTGTTTTTCAGAATCTAGGTGACTGCTTGTGTTGCATTTAAGGACTAGTACATACTCACCTCCAGAGCCAGGAATAGAACCCAGGATTCCCAGAATTGCTCTGCTATCTAGCAACTGGTTGTGTAAGCCAGTAGCAAAGAACATATCTGAGCCCTCTCTAGTAGTTCGTTCACATAAAGGAGAACAGCCTGCACTTGGGTTCAAGAGGTAGTGCTTGGAGCGGTGGATCTAAAGCTCCTGGGTTCCAATACTACTGATGACTCAACTGGGGGTAAATATGGTACTCCATGATAGAATTCTCATTTTCAGTTCTCTTTTTCAAGACCTAAGAGGTTACATTTTAAAAAACCATTAAAATGTTTATGGTTGAATAGTCATGTGCTAAGACGTTAGAAAATACCAAATTAGGGTTGCCTGTGTCACCTTATTTCAGCATCATTGTACCATAATGCATACGCACTGTCTTTAATTACATGATCACATATTATTTCTTACAGGACCCTATACAGGCAGCCTTAATTATGGCATTTCATAACTTTTGAGTTCTTGACTTTGCAACCTTAATGTTCTTTTAAATGTTTTAATGTATATAATAATAATCAGCAACAGCACTTACACTGGCAAATCCAGCCCTTGTCTCTGCAGCTGTAGAGGCTCCCTTGACAAGTCAACCAATACAGTTATGGTGTTGGAAACATGATTCAGGGGTAATCAATATGAAGCCTGAGGACAAGCTGCATTGGGACTCCCCACAGAACAGTGTACAGGGGCAAGGAGGGATAGTGCCAAAGAATCCAGTGCTACACCAATTCTAGTATTTTGCTCTGAAGCAGGGATACAGTGCATCCATAAAAGCTACTTCAAACAGTAGGCTGTAGTAGATGGGTTGGAATAGATTTCCTTGAGTGTCCTGGATTCTGGGGACTGGCGGTAGATACCAGTAGACAAGAGAGAATTCTATCACCTGGCAGAGACACCCAGCACCCAAGTCTACTACTTTGGCTGGTTCTGATCCCTAGATTTGGCCTATCTTTATCTTACCTCTTCAAAAACAATTTACAAGCACTGATAAATTAGTTCTTCCCCGTGAAGTAAGTATTACCACATATATTTCTATATTCCATTAGCCCAGGGCTCGGCAACCTCTGGCACGAGGCTCGCAAAGGTAAGCACCCTTGTGGGCCGGGCCAGTTTGTTTACCTGCCGCGTCGGCAGGTTCGGCCGATCGCAGCTCCCACTGGCCGAGGTTTGCCGCTCCAGGCCAATGGGGGCAGCGGGAAGCCATGGCCAGCACATCCCTCAGCCCATGCCGCTTCCCGCAGCCCCCATTGGCCTGGAGCGGCAAACCGCAGCCAGTGGAACCTGCAATCGGCCGAACCTGCGGACACGGCAGGTAAACAAACTGGCCCAGCCCGCCAGGGTGCTTACACTTGCGAGCCGCGTGCCAGAGGTTGACGACCCCTGCATTAGCCCCATATCACAGATAGAGAAAATGAGATAGGGGTAGTTATTTGTGCAAGGCCACAAAGTGGTGCAGCCAGGATTAAAACAAAAGAGTTTCAAACTCCATTCTTGCATTAGGCCACATTCTCTGTCATACACAGGCAAGATACAGACAACAACTGTTCCATGAAAATGCAATACTTACCTTGTGCATTTCTCATAGCTTGATTCTGGCTGAACCACTCCAAGTCTGTGGTACTTACCACAAACCATGGTAAATACAAACAGAGCCTATAGTGGAATGCAAGGTAGTAACACACACCAGGCCCAGTATGTTTCCATTATGCAGAGTAGTCAAAGTTGACTTCATAGCAAAGCTAATTTTATGCTTGTCTCGTCTCACCTCAAAAATTCTTTTAACAATTTTTTGTAGCCAAATGATTTACTCTGTATAATAATAAAAGACTTCAGAATAGACTACCAGGGGGAAAAAAAACACACTTATTACTGACTTTGCTGTTTGGGAACAAACCCTGAAGTACACACACAGAATGAATTAACTGGAAAATACTGAAAACCTTCATTCTGAAAAGAAGTTGTCCCAGTTTGCCCACTTTTCCAATGGTCACTGATAAGTACTAGAACTAGAGTCAATGCTCTTGCCAAGATTATCAATAGAGTTATTTTTAGAGATATTAAAACTAAAACAGTCATTTTGACATTGGGATTCTTCAAATATTACTCTTTTGCTTATTTTCTCATCTAATGTGTCCTTTAAACAAAACAAAAAAATCCCTTTCGATATGATTCAGTTGAGAAAAAGAGAACTGTGTAATGTTCACTTTTTGAACCCTAGGTTGAGTCTCGCTGGATAAAATTACACAGTGATCTTGATTGACTGAACAACTCTGACCTATATTAAAATGTTTTTAGTACTGGGACAAAATATTCTCTCTCTTTTCCTAACATCAAGCCTGTATTTCATCTTTAAAAAAGCAAGTATTTTCTTCAGTGCATGAGAAGTTTAGCCATTTCATGCTTTCACATTTGCACTTTCAAGACTCAGTCTGTCTTACAGACATACCCTAGCATATTATGTTTAGGAATATAGGAAAAGCCCCGATATGACTGTTTAACTCTGTCTCACTAACGCTTGCTATGAAATGTCATGGCTTTTTAATATGTTTTCATCTTAGCTGGAGAAAGTGAGCATGTTTGTGTTTGAGCTCCTCCCCTTCCATGCACACACAGACTGCAGCTGTAGTAAACAACCACTAGCCAAGAGTTGAGAAGGTCAAGGCCTCAGTGCTGCACCAATATCAGTTTTTCAAAAAATGAAATCTACTTTCTTGGAAGGGGAAATTATTATTTTTTGTATATGGCACAAAGGTAAACCACAGTCATTTCCATTCAAATGGGGGGAGGGATGAGCCACAGATAAAACATTTGACAAAAATAATGTTAATTATTTTTCCATTCCTCTAATACAAAAGTGTCGTATCCATGGGTATGCACACAGTTGATTTGACAAATATAAATATTTCCTCAAACACAATTGTTCCCTTAGAAAACAATGTTTGACCTAAATGCAAGAGTATCAGATATATTTTTAAGATATATTTTCCTGCATTCCACCAGCAAAATGCTACCCCTTTTTTTAAGGAGCAGACCAGGAGGTTGGATAGCAGCATGAAGAGCAGTGCCAGCCACACAATCTTCACAAACACAATCCTGCAGCTTCAGGGCATTATGGCTCAGCACAGGTTAGCACACACAGTGAATGTACATTGTTTCCTCTCTGCTCAGGAGCTGTACCCTCATTTTCATAACTTGGCACACTCAAGCCCTAACCACACCTCTAGGGTTGAATATTCCCCCCCTAGAGCTTTCTTGGGGCCCAATCCTGCTCCCACTGAATTTAATGGGCATTTTGTCCATTGACACTAGTATAATAAAAGGCCCTAGAGTGTTTGGGAGCACTCCTACCTGATATACTCAAAGGAAAAAGGCTCCATGTAGTATTACTTGTATTGTGGTTTTTCCTAAGCACTGCAGTCGTGGACCAAGACCCCACTGTGCTAGGCATTGTACAAAGAACAAAAAGATGGTCCCTACCTCAAACAGCTTACAATCTAAGCCCCTTACCATGCCCATTCCAGTGCATCACCACAGCAGAGGGCAGAATCAAACCCAAAATATTAGAGGACCTCTCTTTTAAAGGGACAGCCAACTTGAGTATTTTCTGATCTGACTAATTTCAACAAAAATTCTAACAGAGCAGCCTTTGAATTGCACTAAATCTTAACAAAATTCCTTTTAAAATATTTACAAGAATTTTTCTACTTAGGTCAATTAAGAATCTTTACAACAACGGACAACGTGCAGGTCTGAGAACACCACCAGCATCTGCCAGCCAGCTTCTACAATAACAGCAGCAGTATCCAGACAAGTAAAGTAGAAAAGGGAATCAAGAATCCTTCCTCCTGCTGCCACCCCACCTCCTAGGCACCCATTGCTCCTGGATGGCAGAGAGGAGACTCCAAGGAAGGAGAGCTCCCTGACCTTCAATTTCTCCCCAGCCTCTACAATGCAATAGGAAGGAAAAAACGGAGGCTTTCACAGCACTTCAGGACAGGTTTTATCACTCCCTGCCCCAACACACTTCCTAAAGCTCCATTTCCATGAAAGGCCCATGTGAAGATGGATGTTGCTGTGGCTACCCACTCTCTCCTGTCCTTTTTTGGCTCCAGGTGGGAGTCCCTGGAAAAGCAGATACCCTCATTGCCCCAAACTCAGAAACTGCAACAGCTCTGCTGCTTTTGGTAAACCCCACACACTCCAGCACCTGGGGAAGGTGTGTGCATGTGAGCTCCTCCAGAGCAGTGAAAGAGGGTTGCCATCATGCTAGTGCATGATTCAGACAAGGCAAAGTGATCATCAGCAAAAATGAGTGTACATAAATGTAGCCAAACCCACAAAGAAAATGAAGAGGGGAAAAAAAAGAGAATGTTGTATTTGCTAACTTCTTTCAGCAATGGTGGGACTCTAGATCAGTGATTCTCAACCAGGGATACACAGAGGTCTTCCAGGAGGTACATCAACTCATCTAGATATTTACCTAGTTTTATAAACAGACTACATAAAAACACTATCAAAGTCAGTACAAACTAAAATTTCAGACAGACAAAATGAAAAAGTAATTTTTCAGCAATAGTGTGCTGTAACACTTTTGTATTTTTATGTCTTATTTTGTAAGCAAGTAGTTTTTAAGTGAGGTAAAACTTGGGGTATGCAAGACAAATCAGACTCTGGAAAGGGGTACAATAGTCTGAAAAGGTTGAGAACCACTGCCTAGATGGTATAACATTTTCAGACAGTAATGAGATTTTTAAGTTGACTGTGTCCTGTTAAGAAGCTTTTTAAAACACACACACACACACACACCCAGAACATATAAAAAACCAAGCATTCAGTCTAGATTTACTATAGCTTTAGATGATCAATAAAATGCCCATATCACCCCGTCTCCAATCAATTCAGCATAGTTACTAATTCTACACTAGAGGCTACTTTGCTGTTCCTGTAACATTTTAGAATTGGAGATCAACCAGAAAATGGAGGTCATGCACCAGTACTATATAAAGCACCCTTGCAAAGTTGCCATGAATATCTGCCTGCCATGGCAAAAAATAAATAAAATAAAATAAAATAAAATAAAAATCAATTTATACCATGACTGATAATGAAAAAAAGAGTTGGTTAACCACCTATGCAGGAAAAAAATTGCCACAGACATGTAGAATTTTACAAGGCTGATATAAATCATGAAAGCAAACTAAACTGTTTATCTTCAATATCTTTTATAAAATCTGCTCATATTTGTTCTGATTTTAAATGCATAAAATACGTATCTTAACATATCTGGCAATAGGTGGTGACAATAGCTACACATCGCATAACCCAGGTTTGAAGCTACTGCTTCTTGAAACTGAATTAATATTATGTTTCTGTAAATAACAGTTTAAAAAAATTTCTAACAGGAATACACTCAGTATTTAAAAGTGACCACTCCTATTCACATTGCAAACTCCTGCACCACCCTGCCTGTCATCAGCAAAATTTCATGTCAGACCATTTACTTTGCCAAACAACTCTATCCTCCAGTAAGAAAAGGGAATGGAATGGTTTAGGAGGATTTACAGGGTGACGTTTGTTTGACTGGCACACATCTGCTGTAGCAGTTCTATGCACATGCTTTTAATGTAAATATGAGTGTTTGTTTCCCCAGCTTTGAAATGTAACTGGGAGAACCGTCCTTATTATTTTAAATAATCAGTTTGATAAAAAAAAATTACTCACTGGAATTTCTTAAAATTATCTGTACAGAACAGTTCTTTAACAATCTGAATACTTAAATTAGTAAGAATGACAATACCAACTACATAGACTATTTATCCAGATTATACATTCCACTGTACTTAGACTTTAACTGAGCATAGTCAGCTTTTATCAGTTGAATTAAAGTTATTATTACTATTAAGATATGCAGAACTGTAAGCTTTCTGTGAGGGGAGAGAAGAATAGAGGGGGAGAGATGGAGGGAACATAGCACAAAGGATTTGGTACTTCCCCCCCAAACGTTCAGTTTAAATACACTATTAATCAGATCTGGCAAGTTCTTTTTTGCCCTCAATGTAAACGGTCACAGAAAGTTCCAATAATAGCTCTATTATGAATAAAATCAGAATGGATTCCTCTTGCATAGAAGCCTCTTGCTTTAATACAAACTAATGTCACTGAGGTCAGCACTCACTCGTCAGGTTACAGCAAGCTTATAACAGACAAGCTGTGGTGGCTCCCAAGCTGACGCTCACCACTGGTCTCAATGTAAAGTTCTCCCTTGTCAACTCTAGCTAGGTCCACCTTAATTGAAAAGAACAGCCATAGGCCATCCCCCAGCTACTTCCATGAACTATGCACTGTGGCAAGTGACAGTTACACATCATTACTACTGGAGACAATAATGACTGTAGCACAATGACCACTATTAATGCCAACAGTGTCATCCCCATCTTAACCCGTTACCCTCCTCCTCCAAATAACATGCAGACAAACAGATTTTTTTGAATGACAAACTAGAGCAGCAACCCCAAATTCAACATGACATTTATGTTTCCTTGCCACTGTCACTTACGTGACCAAGCAGTCCCACTCCCTGTGGACTACACATTAGCATGCATTCTTTGACAAAGGTTTTTTTTTTTAGTTTTTTTTAAACATCCTTTTTACGGGTAATTTAATAAAAGCCTTGCACATATCCTTGTTTTGCAAAAGCTTCTCCCTCCTGCCCTCCAATGCTTGCCCCATTCGAGAGATCAGCCTTCCAACATTTTACAATAATGTAATGACAGGAAAATAAAATGTTATCTGAAAGCTGATTGATTGGGACAACAAGAGAAAAAAAGAAAAGGTATGTTTATTCTGATAAGAAATGGAATAGGCACAGACCTGAACAGAAGCTGCAGAGCAGGAGAAACTGTTTTCTTTCCCTTATACAGAGTCCCCTCTCTCCCTCCTTCCCCCTCTCTCTCTCTCTCACACACACACACACTCACTCACACTCTCGTTCTCTCTCTCTCTCACTCACACACACACACACACACACATTCACTCACACGGTCTCCCTCAGCTGCTCTATGCAGTTCTCAGGAAATGAATGGGGGCAACACAGAGAACTGTTGTACTTGCAAATGACTTACCCGGATCACATGATGTGCTAAATGTAGGGTGGGCCAGTGGGTGGAGGCTTCAGAAACAAGAGAGGACACAATATAGCGCGAGGGAGCCTTACCAGGGACGCATCGAATTGCACTGGGGGCCCGCTCGAGGAGGGGAAAAGGGGGTTGCGAGGCAGCCCTTTCTCCCACTCTCTTTGCCCTCCTCAGAGCAGGGGACCAGAGGGGAGGGCGGAGCAGAGGGGAGAAGGCAACCCAGACAAAAGGGGCCCCCTTTCTCTCCCCCAACAACAAACCAAGCCCCGCGCGCGGGCAAGTCCCTTTTCTGTGCGTGTGATGGATCAGCAGGAACGAAACTGCTTGGCTGGCATGTAATGTATCCCCCCTCCCGCCCCTTCCGCCCGCCCCCCAAAACAATCAATCGGGGGAGGAGCAAGAGGAGGAGGGACCGTACAGCTGCGGCTCTGGTCGCTGAAATCCCCGGTGCGCGGCCAGCCCCTCCCCATCCTGAGAGGTGGGCTGGGAACACCCACCGCCAGGCCGGCGCGCTAGTGCCTCTTGCTGCTGCTGCTGCTGCTGCGCCGGGACCGGCTCCGGCTCCGAACGTGCCCTTGTCGCTCGTGCACACGCTCGTGCTCCGCCTCAGGCGGCCCCGCGAGCGTGTGTCACCGGGCTGCCCTGGGAAGCCGTCTGCTCCCCCCGCCCGGTGGTGCCGTACCTGGGCTCCGCTCTCCCCGAGCCTCGCGGGGGGACACTACAGGAGGCTGGGCAGGGGAGCGGGGGTGAGGAAGGAGCTGGAGATCTGCCCGGGGATAAGGAGCTAAGCGGGAGTGAGGCCACGGGGTGGAGGAGCCAGGCGGGGAGGGGAGCTGGGCTGGAGAAGCAGGTGGGGTGGGGGTCATAGCAGCTCAGCCTATGGGGGGCTACGGTGACCAGATGTCCCGATTTTATAGGGACAGTCCCGATTTTGGGGTCTTTTTCTTATATAGGCTCCTGTTACCTCCCACCCCTATCCCAATTTTTCACATTTGCTGTCTGGTCAACCTATGGGGGGCTGAGGACCAGATGGAAGGCCGTTTAGGAATGAGAGCAGATTACTGGGGCGAGGGGGTTGGTGGAGCAGACTGGGGAATGTGGTGGCACAGAGGTAGTTGAGGAATGTGTGTGTGTGTGTGTGTGAAAGGAGGGGACTGAGGCGAAGGAGTGTGGGTTGGATGTACTGATGTGTGTTGCTTATAACACTGGCAGGTTTAAAAGAATCAGACCTAGGTGTGATTTTTTTATGCTAATAGTGTCCCTTTAAAAGTAGTGAAATTATGACACCTGAAAAACAATAACCAAACTGAAAATGTGAGATTTGATTTCTCTGAGTCACCAGGGTGGTCAAACTTTGAAACACAAAACAATGAGATAGGCATAAACCAGTGTTCCTTTTAGCAATACTAACAATTTGGTTTCTGGGCATGACAAACGAAAACTGATAAAGAGCCCCACTGGCAGAGTACTTGAATTAAAAAAACAGGATATTTACTGAACTGTATTGTTTACATACAGAACATTGTTGATCAACATGTTTTTAATCACTGACCTGTTTTAGGTTTATGTCAAGACAGTAGTTCCTATAAATACACCCCATGCTTTAAAACAGATGTAATTAAATAAAATAATTAGTTTTCTTGAAAAATGTCAAATATTCTATGGCAAAATCTGAGTGTCATCTCTGCAGTTCTGTCTCAGTCAGAACATCCTATAATGTGAGATTTGTATGTGTAAGGACTGCAGGATCAGGATCTTCATGTATCAGAGATACACAAACAGAGAAATGGATTCTAAACATTTAAAATAATGCTAGGACAATACATTAACAACCAATACGAAAAACCTGGGCAAATATTGTATATATTTTAACATTAAAAAGCAAGAATGATCTTTGGAATCTTGTGAAATAAAAATATTACTTCAAAGATGTTACATTTTTTAGAAGCAGTAACTGTAAAACTGCAGGAAATACTTTAAAAAGAGATGTTATAAGGTTTTGTTTTAAAAAAAATAAAACATGTACCTAAATATGTATTAGCACACTAGAGTGTTCTGGGCCAAATCCTGGTCCTTGTATGACCGATTTACAACACGTGAGTAGCAGTGGTTTTAAGCTGGTTAAATGGGGATCCCCCAGTGTAGGCGAATCCTTGGATGAATATAGAGCTAGTGTAGCTGTTCTGTGCTACCTACCCTTTGCCTTAAGGCTGCTCTAAATTCCTCTGGGTGCTGAATTGGCCCCTGGTTAGCCCCAGGATCAAGGGGATGTACAAATGGCATAAAGCCACCTCCCTCCTTTCTCATCCCCACATCAGTTCTGCAGCCAGAAGATCCAACCCATAATCTTTAAAGCAGTCATTACAATCCTTTTGGTGAATAACACATTAAAACAAATAGGGCAGATCATCTTCTAATAGATTTAATAGGTTATTGCCTGGCTTGTTAGGTAAAATATAGAATTACATTTAAACAATCCTGTTTATATGCATATTTACACAGTAAACCAGACTGGTTCCCTGTTGATCTTGGGTAATTTATAGAAACTTACCAAAATACTATTATTTGTAGCATATATAAAGTAATGTTTGTTTGCCTACACAGTATTTACCTAAGAGGCCAAAATAACCACAAACAGCTTCCACTTCCTTATACTATGATGTATTGTAGCTAAATCCTGCTCTCTAATATACAACTGTGTGTGTCTTTTCATGCAATTTGTCATTAACTCTTATAATGTGAACCACTTCCATATGGCTTCTTTTGGCAAGAAAGAGCTAGTTACCGTCACCAGCTACTTGTCTCTGGTTCTGAACTCCA
Source organism: Mauremys mutica (assembly GCF_020497125.1). Classification (NCBI taxonomy): domain Eukaryota; kingdom Metazoa; phylum Chordata; order Testudines; family Geoemydidae; genus Mauremys; species Mauremys mutica. The sequence continues at coordinate 285,886,810 of NC_059072.1, read as the reverse complement.
TTTTCCTCAGAACTAAGGAAAGGAGGGATAACAAATTTGCAAAGTTAAGCATATACAAATATACATTTACACAGACACATGCAACAGAGAGAGAGAGAGATTAGGCTTAATTCTCCACTGCCTCATATCTTGTATAGTCATTTACTCTGGTGCAAATTAAGTACACAATGCTAGCAAATCAGAATTAGTAGTGTTTTCACCAACTTTCAACAAGTGAATGGCAGCTTTTCTTCATAATACTGTTTTTTATATAGAACACATTCCAAAAATCTCATCAGATATTATCATTCATTACATTCAATAAGATAATATTTTACCATTGTCAAAATTTAGAGTTGCAACACAATATTTTAAATATCAGCCTTTTAAAAGATAAAGTGCAGAGTACCATATTAAGTGGACTATTATAGAACTCATTTGGAAACACTCCCCTGATAGACTTGTATCATGTACTTACAACTATCAATAAAAAGCATAAGCATTTAAATTCATTTTTCTTAACCAGTTGGAGCTAGGAGCAGCGATTTCCCAGTGTTGGATGTCCTATAAGGAAAAATCATAGAACTGGCTTTCACCCACTGAGGTTAAAGGGTTAATGAGCACTTGACACATGAAAAATGAAAAGTAATAGTAGGAAGATGATTGCATGTAGACAGTGTGATGAGGTACATAACAGAGAAACATGTTATACACATTGCTGTGCAGTGAGAGGCAGATGAAGCTCATTTCTACTGAATTTCAAATAAAATATTAAAACCATCAATATTTATTTTATCACACTGAGAATATTTTATCCATTTATCTAATTTATCTAAGGAAATCATCTAGAGGAAGAGTTGGTTGAGCTGACATTTTGTGGTTACAAAATTTGTTCTCTTTGAACTTCATTGTGAGCTATGTTGGCTGTTTACGTGGTCTGTTGCCTGCTTCTAGGAACTTTGCCCATATATCTGAGTTTGCAGGACTGTATCCAAGGTGAAAATATGACTGCATTTGCAGTAGAAATCCAAATATGTTACATGGTTATATATCAATAGACATGGCTCACTCCTTATATCCTATTCATTTATGCTCATTCTTGTGCCACTGAGCAGAGCTGGACACACATCATCATTTGTTAGAAATTTTTCCCAAAAAAATGACCATTTTTCAAAACATTTTAATTACCTCCAAATTTTCCATTCTTGCCCATTTGAGTTGTTGTTAGGGGGTTTCATCACTTTTCTTGGTAATTGGTGAGGGTTTTTAAAAAACAATTTAAAAAATGAAATTTTGAATTTTGAAACACATTTAGCTTTTGAAAATTAAATAAATCCATAAAATATTTCCACGTAAAACTCTGAGACTAGAAAATTGGCCCTTTCTGAAACCCAGTAGAACAAACTAGTCTTTGAAATGTTCATTTATTTAAAACTTTATGTTTATACCAGCTCTACCACTGAACACCTCTAGGGACCATGTATGCTTCATCCACAGCAAATACATTATCTCCTCACTCAGTTCTGCCATATTCCTTGCAAAGAAGTTCTGCTATGCGACCCTCATTCACTCCCACACTCCCACTTATTTCCAGCCTTCTGCTCCTTCCTAAAACCATTCTCCCTCTCTGCATAAGAACTTGACGATTTTTTCAAAAACAAGATCAACTGAAATTTCCACCCTCATCCCCTTTGTCTCGCACCTCTCACTGCCACTGATAGGGAAATTTCTTTCCTGCTATCCTCCTCTAATGTCTGCACTCTGTTGTACCTTAATTATGCTGTCTTTTAGATCCTGATCCTACATTTACCCAACTGAGTAGTTCTATTGAACTCAGTTTAGCTACTTCCACGGTTAAAGTTAAGCACATGCTCAAGTCGTGGCAGGATCAGGTCTCAGTATGCTCCAGGCTTCTTCCATGCGGAACATTGCTTCCTCTGAAAGGACTTACCTCAATAGGCTATGTGCAGTCAGGTTCTTATGTGTGTCATGTCACCAGCAGAGAGCACGCTGTAGCATCAGTAGAGCCCTGCACAAATACAAAATTTGGAATCCACATCCAGATGTGGATATCCACAGATATAAAGTAGATATCTGCAGATTTGCAGGGCTTTAGATATAAAATTTGGATCTACATCCATCTGCGGTCCGCAAACAAGGTCTGCGAATATAGGCATCCACATCTGCGGATGAGGATATCTGCAGATATAAACAGATATCCACAGATTTGCAGGCCTCTAAGCATTAGGCCAAGTCAGAACAGGAAGTCAATAACATATTTTTACAGTGTAGGCCTGAGAGAAATAAAGATATATTTAAAATAAAGAAGTATGTGCTGAATTTTCCTCTTTCCTACTTGTTTGAGATGTCCAATATTTAATTGGCATTCTTTATAATTTTTTTAAAGTGCATTTTCAGTTCACTTTTAGTTTTTTCCATTCTACTTGGATTTCACTTCCTAACTCAAAATTAAACAAAAACAAACAAACAAACAAAATTAGTTTGGGATGCATGATTAAACAAAAGCCTTAACAAATTACATGATATATGTTGTAAGACAGATTGTATTCATTTGCTGAACTTGAGGAAACCTTTAGGATGACAGTTAATTAAAATACCTACAGTTGAGGGATTGTGTTACTAATTCCTTTTGCAACCATTTCACAACTCTTCTGAATAAAGGCAAAGAAATAAATGTTTTTGCCGAGGAACTGATCACATCAGCACATATGGGCTCTCTGATCTAGGCTCCTGTCCTGAAATCTGATCTATGATCATCTCTCAGAACCTCAAACAATTCAAAGGGACTGCATATGGGTACCAGGGTCTGGCCACTTTGATCCAATAGCAGTATCTGGACCTCAGACTATAAGCTCTACCGGGAAGAGACATCATCCTTTATCTATTTGTTCAGCTCTATGCTAGAGTTGCCAATTTTGGTTGGACATATTCCTGGAGGTTTTATCACATGACAACCTTTAATTAAATATTAATTTTTAATTCCTGGAGACTCCAGGACAATCCTGGAGGGTTGGCAATCCTATTTCATGCATATTATGGCCCTGTATAATGAAATGGCTATTAATCACACTGGTTGACCAAAAGCTAATGAATGTGAGTATTAGATAAAAGTGGTAGAGTATTCTCTATGAGCCATAGCACCATTTTACTTATGAATGATCTGAGCTTTTTAGGTATTTCACATTTGTTTTCCTGCACTTTGAATAAACCATTGTTCATTTTTGAATGCCAACAAGTTAAGCTTCTTTTCCTCCATCCACTCTGCTTAAAAACAACAACAACTGAGCGCACGCCTTGTAATCTAGTGTGTATAATAGAGCCCTTTTGATACTATAATGCTTTTTAACTGAGAAAGAGTTCAGTTACAATGAGTGAGAAAAAATTATAATGATATAATATGTGCATGTTTTTCTCCAGAGATAGAGATAAAAATATGCAATTTTCCAGATTTAGATAGGCAAATATATTGCTGAGGTACATATTTTAGGAAACTAGGTCTGCATAGTATTAATTGCATTGCTTTGTTTGCTGGATTTCTGAGGCTGCCATGCTTCTGTAGTAGATTCAGATGGAGGATATTCAAGATCAGTTTGAAACCCATCTTCTTTTTCTAGCCAAAGTCCTCAACCTACTTCTTGAGTCAAATTGCCCTTACAGATGCCATTGCTCAGTCAAGTTATTCCTTCTTGAATGTTAATTTAAAAAAATGATCACACTTTTACTCCCTGTCTCCAGTGAGATTCACTTGCTCTGAGAGCTTGCCATCTCCTCCACAATAGGAAAGGGAAAACATATCAGGTGCATACCAGGTAGAAGAGCAAAATATGCAGCAACTTCTAGAATGGCCATTTCAGGGAGGCCACTGCTTGATTTTACTAAAGTTAAAGGGCCAGCCCCAGAAAGGTGCGGGGAGGGAAGGGGGAAGAAGTTTCCAGAACAAGAAAATCATGCACTTGGGAGAGTTAAGAGGGAGCAGGAAGTGACCATCAAAGACATTTCTGGGAAAGGGGCTGCTTCTGTGTTATTCGTATCACCGATATATTATGCTGGTTTTATTATAACTGTAATTGTTTTTTTTAAATGGCAGGAAAAGTCATCTCATGACCCAAGAGACAACAACAATTAGAGTATCACTAATAAAATGGGATGTTTTGGACTTTCACTTGCAAATATCATAGAGCCGGAAAGTATAGCTTTGTGTCTAAGCCTAAGAATCACTTTAAGAATGCTTAGAGTTCTTAGAACTTCAGGTTCAAATCTCACTAGGACTAGCTCTCTGCATTCTAGGTACATAAATAGAATAATATGGGAGGAAAGGGGGCTTTCAAATGGTGCCTTAAAAGCTGAGCTCCTGTCTATTCTATGTAGACATTGAAGATGTCATGGCACCTTTTGTAAGAGAAGGGGTTTGAGTGAGTTTGCTCAAAATTTCCCTCTCTCCCCTGTCGTGCTGTGTGATGCATGCTACTTGGTTATCACATTCAGGGGCGGCTCCAGGCACCAGCACACCAAGCGCGTGCCTGGGGCGGCAAGCCACGGGGGGCGCTCTGCCGGTCGCCGCAAGGGCAGCAGGCAGGTTGCCTTCGGCAGCATACCTGCGGAGGGTCCGCTGGTCTCGCAGCTTCGGCGGACCTCCCGCAGGCGTGCCGCGAATCCGTGGGACCGGGGACCTCCCGCAGGCAAGCCGCCGAAGGCACCCTGCCTGCCGTGCTTGGGGCGGCAAAATACCTAGAGCCGCCCCTGATCACATTCCATCCAGAGTTTTTCTGTATAATCCTACTATGTATATAGGTTCCAAGCTTGCCTGTTCTCCATGCACTGATCTCATAGATTATAAAGGAAGTTCTGCATGTGGAGGGATTACAGAATCAGGCCCAATGTTAAGTGAAGAAATATGCTATATAAATATCTGAGGGGGTTTTTTGTTTTGTTTTTTTAATAAGGCATGTAGGAGAGAATATTTGGAGATGAATTATGGAATATTTTCAGCTTGGCATATTTGAGACTGCTAGCTGATTTTGCATTTAGTAGCTGACCAAAAACATCTGGGGTCTTCTCTCTGCTGATATCACAACAAATGTTTTACATTCTTCCTCACAAGTATTAGGTAAAATAGCAAATATTTAGAATAATAAGAAGTGCTGTTTTTCCCTTTTCATTTTTACTCAGCAAAGACTTTTGCTCTTCATGAGGGTGCTAAATATATTACAGCAGACTCAATGTCCAAGAAAATAAGCACCTAAGTGCTGTTTTCTTCCTTTCCCATCTTCTGTTTTATCTTATAGATGCTTTCTTGTATTACTACAGAAAGCTTTATGTTGTTAACTACTGCTTGGATGCTCTGCACTATTTCTCCTTTCTTCCTGCCCCCAGAATCTCTTGAACAGATACTACTGCAGTCTCAAGAATGCAGCTAAAGAAAAAAAAAAGGGGGTTAAATAATGTTCATTTTCAGAAAGAGATAGGACATACTGGGAATGTTTTTCATGCAGGATTTGTGTTGTTTCACTAGCTTGCTTTGAAACATTTTATTTTCTCTCTGGATATAGCTGGCATATCCAAACTTGTGAAGAATAATATGCTTTCTGGATATTACAAACTTGCAAGCATTTAGAGGCTGCATCCTTGCTAGTTCATGTATGTCACATTTCAGATCTGAGTGAATACTTTCTGGCTGAGTTATAATTTTTTTAAACAGGGTTTAGAAAGGAAACATCACAGATCGTGAACTACAGTGAAACCACTGGGCATCAATCCAATTACAACAGCTATCAGTAACAGCTGTAAATCCCAAGCATATAACAGAATTGTACTAATTTCTTAAATAATTGTTGCCCCTTCCTACTAAGAAAATTAAGTTATTTCATTAACTGCAAAGCTCAGAAAATACCTGTGATACAACCAGGAGACATGATTTCTATAAATAAAAGTTCCAGTCCTGCAATTGAAAGCATGTGGGCAGACTGCTGTGCCTGCACAATCCTCTTAACATAGTCTATCAGTTTCAGGATCAGACCCTGAAGTAGTAGTCTGGCAGTAGTAGTACAAAGTCAGCTCTTGCCATCCTTCCTCAACCTTAATTTATCAGGAAAAACACGCATGGGAGATTTGTCTTGGTGAGAATTAAGCACAGCAGGATTTGGATTCTAGCTTCCAGGTTTTTAGGCACAAATATGATACAGATGTGGTGCAGTTCATTCAGCAAAATCAGAGCCTTGCCCTGTATTATCTTCTTAATGTCAACATTGGACCCAACCCTGCTGCTCTTGAAATCAGTGGCGACGCTCCTATTAAATTCAGCAATACGCAACTTTTAACCTACAAAGTGCCTTACAAAAATCCTCATGACTCCTGTAATGTAGTTAATTATCTCCCATTTACAGATCAGATTGAGGCAGAAAAGTTGAGGCCAGTGTTTTCAGAAGCTTGGCCAGATGCCATCATTTCTCTTCCCAAATTCTGAAGGTTTGGCCATTCTATAGTGGTGTGTTAAAAATAGCCTGCTTTTGTATTGCTTGCACAGGCCACCCAGACATCACTGGCAATTTGAACCTCATGGGCTCTCCTCTTCTTGTCCCTGAGCACCCAGGAAGTATGCATGGATCCTCATAAAAATGTTGTTACATGCTGAGTGTGCAGGCAACTTAGGTGCAGACGAATATCAGCCTGGATAGTTCCTGGGTGCCCAAATCCTGTTTGAGCTCCTAGACAAGTACCCAAGTGGATATTTGTACTTACCCAATCTTTGGTAAAATTTGTCCATAATCGGCTTCTTATTCCACTTCTGTTAACATTTGTTGCAGAACGTGAATGTGAAAAGCTTGTTTTGATAGCACTTATTAAAAAGTACACAATTTCCCACATCTACTGACAACTAATTCTTTCTGAGGGTTTTCTATCAATCTGGGTATGGATGAAGTTGTAGTAGTGTCCCAGCAGCCCACAGGCGCACCATGAAAGGATTGTGGAAGTGCTTTGAATGGGAGAAGAGGCTGTGATTCTTATAACCAGGGATAACAGTAGTGCTTGGAAAGGATAGCACCATATAGCATTCAGTGGCTTTTACCCAACTGAGCCTAAGCACCCAGACAACTTGGGCACCGAATGCCGAGAGCAGATTTTCAAAGCACAAGCACCAATTACATTATGTTTTATAATTCCCCTTTATCTCAGAACCCCTCAAACTGGGTAGCCAAATTTTCTGCAGAACACTGAAGAAGGCCCTTAGAAAATTCCCCTACATCTGATTTGCCAAAGGCTTGTCAGAGCTGGGATAAGAACTTGAGGGTTTTTGGCACCAGGCCTATGATCAGATCAGTAGGACATGTCCTCCCTATCTAAAGTTTAACCTTCAGCATTTTTTTGTTTTGGTTTGGTTTTTTTTAGAAAGTGACCTGCAAAGTTAAAGTACAAAACTTTAGTGACTTTACCCATATGTTCTGGGTGCCTCAGGCGAGCCAGCACATATTGGTAGCCAGACTGAGAAGAACATTTAGCAAATTACCTCTTAAAAACTCACTTTATTTTTCTTGTTGAGCTGGCTCCCATCCAATGTGATATTCTAGCATGAGCCATGCAGTGACAGTAACAACCACCATGGAAACCAGCTGGAGCATGAGGCTGATCATGGGGTGGGGAAAGAAGGCAGCTAAGTCATTTTGTTGCATTAAAAATATATATATATAATGCATATTTTCTCAAAAGTTTTCCTTCTTTCCATTTTAAAACACAGTTGGAGTGCACCTCCCACACTGAGTTCCTCTTTCAATATTTAAAACACACTAATCCACAATTATATTGAACCTACAAAAATCTGTTCCTGACTACAAGTTATTCCCACCTCACAGTCAAATAACTAATCAGCTCCACACTCCTCTCAAACCCTGTCCAAATACTGGAGCAATAAGGAGAGCCTTGGAGAATATCCAAAAGGTTAACAAATGCAGGCTCCTGCAGGCAGAGGTTGGGAAAAAAATACCAGAGTCAATGGGGCCCTCATTGAGAATGCCCTGCCAGCAGCTTCCTCACATCAACCTCAAGAGAACTCCAGCCCGAGCACCCAGTTCGGGCACATGTGGTAGAACAGAACAAGAAGATGTAAAGAGTAATGGGCTCCCAAATCTATCAGGTTGCAAAGGTCTGCACACCTACCTTCATCCACACTAAAGAATCTCACTCCCCTTCAGATTGAAGTAGCCACCCACTAATGCAAAGAGGACATTCCCTTTAAATAGTCTTATTCCCTAAACACCTGTCACCTGCATCTCCCAACCTCTCTTGAAGTGATTCTCTCAACTTGACTGTCCCCTGATCATTATTGACTATGGCTCAGATTTTTAAACATATTTGTCCACAGTGGATCAGCTTCAACAGGAGATAATTGCATGCACTGGCATTCCATATTGCATAAATCAACAGCTAGAGCATTCTCCTGAGAGGAGGGATGCCCCTCTTCAAATCATTTCTCCCCCTCTGGGGAGAGGTGGACAGGAATTGGACTTGGGTCTCCTACATCCCATCTGAGTGCTCTAACCACTGGCTATGTAAGATGGACACCATCATCTCCTTTTCTGGCTCATTTGTATGATGTGAGGCAGGCACCTAACTCATTCCCTCAGGGACATCTTAGATGCCTAAGCTGCCTGATTCCAGGCAGTGGGTTCCCATTTGTGAATCACTAAGCAGAGATAGGAGCCTCCCTGCAGCCTAGATTTAGGCAACTGTCTCTGAGGGGGCAGGGATTAGCACCTCCCCACCTTGTTGATATCTTCCATAGGGAAATTTTGGCAACCACCCACCTAGTGTGCTGAATTTTGTGGATTGCATTCTTTGGTGCATTCTTTGTCCTCATTCATTGTATAGGGAGTCTAGGTGTCTAACGCAGACTTTGTGGAACACAGTGGTGTTCCTATGATTTCCTTGGTGCCGAAAAGTTAGGTGCTGACATGCTCAGAGTTGTAGTGCCTAAGTCCCTTTATGAATCTTGGGCCCTACTGAAAGTCAATAGGACTTAGTCTACAAAGTGACTAAGTAACTTTTGCAAAAGGGACTTAGGGCCAGATTTTTAAAGGTGTTCAGGCATCTTAAGATGCGGAGAGGTGCCTAATGGTATTTTCAAAAGCACTTAGGAACCCAGTTCCCAATGATTTAAATCTGGCCCTTACTGCCTCAATTAAAATTCCTCCCCCCCCACCCAAGCATCCTTTCCTCCCACTATCTGACACCCAGTCAAAATAACTACAGAGTAAATCACAAGGGAAAATAAACTTCCAATTCCCAAATGAGGCTCTGTCGGCCCAATTACTAAAATTTATTCCCCAAATCACAAGGTACTCCAATCCCAAAACCAGATTAGACATCTCTCACATTCTCTTTTTCTCTCATTAGAGTGGCATAAAAGAACAAAAACATATGAGACCAGGTCCTCAGCTGATGTAGACTGGCATCTCTTCATTGGCTTCTGTGGAGCTATCCTCATTTACACAAGCTGAGGATCTGGCCCATGGATATGGGAGAGAACTGTTTCCTCCTACTCCTTTCTATCTGCCACCAGCTCCATCCACTACATCAAATGTATACACATCTAATTCCCTAGATATCCTGCCCATTCCAATATCTTTATTGTGGAAAACCCTGAAAATAAACATTACTGGTTACCTTTAAATCACTTTAGAACCTCACTTCACTAGCACAGGAATATTGCAAAGAAACCATCTAATTTATATAGTCACCCAGAGGTTAATTAGTATAGGAAGGTAAATTTCCAGAAGAGTGCAGAGGAAAATAGCAGCTAAAAGCAATTCTTTCCTTAATTGGTTTTGTACACACACCTCTCACTCCATGTTTTACAAATGGACTTGATTATTTCTGTCTTCATTTTCAGAGGAGACCTCATGCAAAGCAGAAAGGAAGTCAGTCATTGAGCTTGCCTGAGTGGTTACTTCTTGACCTTTTATTGTAGGATGGGATATTTGGAAACATTACTATTACAGTAACATCACGATGGGTACTGAAATGCTGATAATAATGCTCTGCTTCTCTCTTGTGCATGCACAGGTTATAACTGAACCAAAAAAAAGTTCTTCCACTTCGAATAACTGATGGTTATCATTGCTAGATTCACCAGACTGGTGATCACAATGCCACTATGCTGCAGGTGACACTCAGCTTTGTCTTTCTCACTGAGAACAGACAGCATGCTTGCCTTGCTGTCCCTAGTGTCTGGGTGAAATAGGGACCTGGATGAAGAGAAGAAGCTCACATTCAGTCTGGGCAAATCTGAAATTATGGTGGTTGGGAAAAAGGAAGCACTTTGAGGAAATGTCAGAGACTGTCCTTGAACTGTCAAGGGGGAGCACAATCTCAGAGTCTTACTGAATTCTTCTCTGCTTCTGGACACCCAGATCTGCACTGATTACCCACCCAGTACTGGATCCAATTCAAGAACAGAAAGGGATTGCACTTTTCTACTGGGGCTAAATGGGATGGGTGTAGGTTACCTCCAAGACCACACCTTTCTCAGCAATAAAAGTTGTTGTGATCAGCAGACATTTCAGCTATCAAAGCCAAGAATACACTTTGGACTAGGAGCAGAGTATTCTTAATGTGTGTGTGTGGGGGGGGGTGACATTAAGATGGTGCCTCCTCCTGGTCATTCTGGAGAATAGCTCACAAGGTCAACACCCCTTCCCACAGTCACACGCCATCTCTTCACTTCTCTCTCCAGGTCTGCAGCCCCTCTCTTGCTCCCTGAGCTGCTGCTGCCTCTGCATGACTTAGCCCTCCAGCCAGATCACTATTTGCATTTTCCCCTTCTGGGGTACCAAAGGGTTTCTTCCTCAATCCTAGGCAGTCTTCCCATTCACTGCCACATAGTGCCACTCTCTCAGTGGCTGACAGGGGAACCCAGGCCCTCCCTCTACTCTGGATTCCAGCTCAGGGACCCTCTAGCCAGCAGTCAAGGTCTGTTCCCTTTTAGACCTTACTGCCTTTTCCTGAGCCCTCTCCTTACTATCTGACAGTCCCTGCCTCTGAATTTGCTGGATCACTACTCCCTCCTCCCAAGGAGGAGCTGCAGGCACACATCTTGGCAGCCTCCAAATACTCCTCCCCGGGAGTGACTGCGGCCTAATTTCCCAGCAGCCCCTAAGTCATCATTTAGCAAAGATAAGCATATTAAATTATTTTAATCTTTCCTCTTAAGTCAATCCCTTAATTAGAATCTATGATGGTGGAGTTTCACAGAGCATCTGCAGGCTAGAAACCACTAAGGCTACTTTCTACTAATTGTGCCCACAGACAGTACATTTATTAACGTTGTTGACGACATTTGTTTAAAACATGAATCTGTTTGTTTAGGTGAAAGAGGAAAGGCCGACCTCACTAAATCTATAGAAGTGAAAGATTGAAGCCTACAACACATACAAGGGGATAGTTTCCCGAGCTGGGATTTTAGGCCAAACTAAGCAGAGGCAAACCTAATAGCCAGGGGTTTGGATACTGAGCCTAGTAAAGCCCTTCTCTAAAATGCAGAGATTTTAAGATTACAGGGGTGAAAGAAACCTGTCAAATTTTGATCCATTTTTGCTCCTACCACTGGTAATGAGCATCAACAATTGTGAAAATAGATTCAGTAAGTCCTGCAGTACTCACCTCATTAATATGTTTTGATAAAAAGACATTGTGAGATTCAGTAGGAACAACAGTAATGCGAAAAGAAATCCTTTACTCTCTCCTTCTGTTCTTTCACCCCTTTCCTTTCTTTGTCTCCATCTTTGCTTGCTAATCAATCATTGCTTAAATTTTTAGACTGGATTGTGACTGGCTCTTTCATGAGTGCTCTGTGGAAGAAGGCACAAGGAAACTCCTCCCTTGCATCACAATAGCTTGTTAAAAATAAGTTACTGTGGGCTTCCCAGTGTGTCATGGCTTTTCTGCATGTGTCTTCTAAATTTGTGAATTATTTACACGGGCAAGAGACTGTCTCATTGCCGTGTCTTCTACAGCACCAGGCACACTGTTGTAAGTAATAAATACAATAATAATCCACATAAGGAATCTTTTTTCCTATATAAAGGGACAGGGCTCGGTTCATAAAAGGATTTAGGTGCATAATTGCCAAATTGCCATTTTAGGTACCTAAATCCCAGAATTAGGCACCAGAGGGATCCATAAAATCCCTGCTTTGCTGTCGCCAAACTCTGAAGGTACCTAAATTCACTTGGTGCCGACATTTTTGCAGTAAAAGTTCCCTAAGTTGCTATGTTTCTGCCTCTGAGCATGCTCACTGCATCCCCACAGCAAGCATCCAGATGCCTAAGCCCAGAACGGCGCATGAACGGGGGAAGAGAGGCGTTCCTCCACCTAACTCACCTGTGGCGCCAATCCAGTAAGTGTCCTCTGAGCTCGCCTACTGGGGCTCACACAAAACAGCTGGGGTGAGAGACTTCCCTCGTATTTCTTAAGCTGATGGTTAGGGTATTAACTGTAGGAGATCCCCAGTCCAAATCCTCCATCTGCCTGAAGGGGAGAAAGGATTTGAATAGGTATCTACAATCTCTCAGGTGAGTACCTGAGCCACTGGGTTATGGGCTATTATGATGTAAGGCACCCTCACTCTCTCCTGTTGAAACTGTTCCACTGTGGATAAATAATTTAAAAAGTTATTAGTGCAAGAGTACTGGATCATGTGTCACTCACCTCTGAGGTGAGTGCTCTAGCCTCCAGGGTACAGAGTCATTCTCATGCATTCTCTTGCCTAGTGACTTGGGGGATTGGTAAGAATTCCCCAAAGTTCACCCAATACTGTAATTGAACCAGTGCACAAATTAAGCTGATGGGACTTATTAGTACTGTGTTGGTCTTCTGATGCTATGGCAAAGAATAGCTGGGTGGAACGCAAACCAGGTAGGTTCCTACCAGCAAATATTTTTCCAATTGGAGCACTGGACGAAGCCCAAACAGAACCTCTATTTAAATTTAAGAAAAAGTCTCCCATGGTGTACCTTTATTTATCATTTTCACTACCTCTGCTCTTTAAGGTTTTAGTTAGAAGTTCAAGTGTAAAAGCTGCTCATCATAGTATTTGCATATTGACTGGAAGCCTGTTCAAGATTAACTGTCTAGTCTTGTAGTCCCAAGAGCTTTGGATAATTTGGCTCAGACTTAGACACACATCTTTATTGCATTCCTAATGTTTGTGTATATATCCAACCCAAACTAAAGTTCCAAACCTTCTGAGGTTCAGCTATCTTGATGTAATTAAAGGCCAATAACTCTTTTTTCTCCAGTTAACAAAGACTAAATGTAGTTTTTAAACACATAATGTCTATATGGAAAATATATCAGCTTTCTTTGTGGGAAACATATCAAACTGTAAAGGAGGATTTTCACCCAAATATGCTGAAAAGCATCTGTAGATGAAAACACAGATCTAAGAACAGCCATTTATTATGAAAAAGTTTCTTATCAGAGAACAATATATTTAGAAATCACATAACATGAAACAACTACTGTCACCCCTACTGAAACATGACTCTTTTTTGTCTATGTTGATACAGCCCCACAGTTTTGATTACAGGGATGTGAATTGCAGCACATACTACTGTGGATGCTGCAGGTGTGAACGAAAACAAAAGATACCTAGTTTGTGTTAACATAGTACTCTTTAAACAGACTAAGTTAACACGAAGTAGGTACCTTTTAGTTTGCGTCCGCAGCATCCACATGGGGGACTTCCAGCGGAGCACGCTGTCGTGCCCTGCAATTCGCACCTGTACACTTCTACATGGACAAATAATCTGCATTTGAATTACAAGATCCAGCTATCTGTCTGATTTGAAAATGAAAAGCTTGAAGTCATAGATATCACCTTGTGATTCTGCTATTGGAATTTTTCCTTCCATTCCGCCACTGTAAAACACTGTAGTATGTTTCCAGAATAAATTCCCTTCCTATTAAATAATATCGGAATGTCTCCATTTCAGAGCCAAGCATTCTTTTTTTCCCAAAAGAAAAATATCAAATCTCTGGTTGAAATGGCTTTTGACTAATATTCTGTAGTTATTTAACTTATAACAGCCTGTCAGTTTTCTTTGAGTTTTGGCTTATGAAGCAGGGCCGCCCAGAAGATTCAGGGGGCCTGGGGTCTTCAGAGGCGGGGGGCCTCCGCTTTAGTGGTAGTTCGGCGGTGGGGGGTCCTTCCGCTCTGGGACCCGCCGCCGAAGTGCCCCGAAGACCTGGCACTTTGGCAGTGGGTCCCGCTTCGGCAGTAATTCGGCTGCGGGGGGTCCTTCCGCCCAAAGTGGAAGGACCCCCCACCACTGAATTGACGACGACCCGGAGCGGAAAAAGTTCCGGGGGCCCGGGCCCCGCGAGAGTTTTACGGGGCTCCCGGAGTGAGTGAAGGACCCCCCTCCAGGGCCTCTGAAAAACTCTCATGGGGGCCCCTGTGGGGCCTGGGGCAAATTGCCCCACTTGCCCCCCCCCCCCCCGGGCGGCCCTGCTGTGAAGTATTGGTGAATGGCATTTTTAAGATTAGAAAAGACTAAATCACTAATGCATGAAGAGGCTACTGTGTGTATGTGTGTGTCCACACATGGACACACAATCAGGTGTGATGAAGGAGGGGAAAGAATTTTTCCCTATAACTCAAATTAGGTTGAGATTTTTTCCACTTGGCATTACTTAGTGTTTGCCACTATTTCACAATAGGAAAAAGAATCCTAGTGTACCTGCAAGTCAAAACAACTTCTTAGTTTTTAGCTAGTAGATATATTCCATAATGGCCTGAATTTTATTTGTTTTAGACTTGACCAAACGATTACCAACCACATTCCCCAGGAATCAAGTTGCATGTTCCCAAAAACACTGACTTGGCAGTTAATTCACTTTTTTGTTATTTGAAGAAAAAAAATAACCTCTATAAGGGTCTAGTTCTCTGAAATATTCAGCCAATTTCTACACTTCAGAAGGCCTCACAGGGATGCCAAAGCCTGCTGTACTTTTTACTGAATGAGAATCTAAAAGCATTTGAAGAATCTAGTCCATTACTCTTGTTAGAAACCCTGTTCTCACAAGAGTTCCAGTCCTGTCCAGTTTCAAGAGCACAGATTTTCATATATGTTAGAACAGGATACAACCTACTGTGGAGATGAGTGGGGGGGGGGGGGGCAGGGGGAGGAGAGGACACTAGATGAAGAGAAGAAGAGAAGAAGAAACAACTAGGTAAGGGGTGCAGGAAGAAGATAGATAAAAGACACAAAAAGTATCAAGCATGGCAGGAGAATTTGAGAATATTGATTTTTCTAGGGATGCTAAATGCTATCTTCAGCTGTTGATGAGCACTTAGATACCATGGTGATAGGTTGATAGGGCCAAACCTTTCAATGTCCATCTGAATCAAACTTCCCCTTTGAGCCTTTTGAGGTTAGTTCATCACCAGTAATAATTCTACCTGCCCAAGATTTTGATCCTGGGCCATTGGAGTATCTCTACACTGCAATTAGACACCCACGGCTGGCCCGTGACAGCTGACATGGGCCTGTGAGGCTTGGGCTTCCAGGCAGTTAAATTGCATGGTAGACTTCTGGGCTCAGACTGGAGCCTGACCTCTAGGACCCTGCAAGGTATGGGAGTCCCCAGGCTTGGGCTGTAGCCCAAGCCCAGAGGAGCGCACTGCAATTAAACAATTCCGCAGCCTGAGTCCCATGAGCCCGAGTCAGCTGGCATGGGCCAGCCACAGGTGTCTAATTGCAGTGTAGAGATATCCTGTGTCATGTCACTGTTGCATACTCTTTAGCCAGAGATGGATTAATACAGGGGCTTTAGGGGCTGCAGCCCAGGGCCCTGGCTAAGGGGGACCCTGGCACAGCAGGGCTCAGGCAGGCTGCCTGCATGCTGTGGCCCCACGCCACTCCCGGAAGCGGACAGCTGCTGGCATGTCTCTGCAGCCCCTGGTTGGGCGGGGGGAGGCAGGATAGGCAGCTCTGCACGTTGCCCTCACCCCAGCACCATCCCTGTAGCTCCCATTCAGCGCTCATGGGCACGGGCAGCTCACGGAGACACGTTGTCCCCCTGCCTCCCCCAGGGGTGTGCAGAGATGTGCCAGCAGCCAACTGCTTCCAGGAGCTGCATGGGGCTAGGGCAGGCAAGCAGGCAGCCTGCCTGAGACTTGCTGCTCCGCCGGCTGGGAGCCACATGTGGTAAGTGCCACTCAGCCGGAGCCTGCACCTCGCACCCCATCCTGCACCCCAACATCTCGCCCCAGGTCAAAATCCTCTCCTGCACCCAAACTCCCTCCCAGACCCCACATCCCCTCCTGCACCCCACCCTCCACCCCAGATCAGAATCCCCTCCTGCACCTAAACTCCCTCCCAGAAAGAAACTAATATAACAGCTGTTCTAAGGTAAGAGGTAGGTTATTTTGAATGAACTTAACTATATGCTACATGTTTTAAGACTGAAATGTAACCACAGAACAGCTTTATGTTAATTAAAAGGCAAGTTTACTATAGCGTTAATAGCCTCGATGTCATAATTGTGATCATTTTGTTTTAAATTAGGAGAAAGACTTGTATAGAGAGGCCCCTCAAAATCTAATAGCCCCGGGCCCACAGGATAGTTAATCCGTCTACGTCTTTAGCTATGGCCAGCCTCCTATTTGTGCACACACCATCTCGGGCTCCATTCCCAGATTAATTGTAATACATTTTGCAGAAATTCTTTCAAATGTCAAGGGAACCCTTCACCTGTCAGTCAAGAAGAATTCAAAAAAGGGCAGATCTGGCAGATTGCCAACATAAATGGGCTCAAGGTATTGCCATCCCTTCATTCCTACCTTGATGTGCAGTACATGCACACAATGTTTTCTGTGGCAGATCCAGAGAACTCACAGCCATAGAAAACCACAAGCCCATGAGATGAGCAATGCCTCACACATCTGACATACAGGGTCACTGTCAGAACCTACCGCAAGCATACACAGCAACAACAAAGTGCCTCTGTCCTGTTCCTTACTAGCTGTATTACTAATCAGTAAATGAATACAGAGCAGATTGGTGGTATTAGTTTAGGGATTGCCCACAAAACCTCAGAGGGTGTAGACAACGCAGCAGACTCATGCACTTTGCCAGTTACTCCAGGTCAGTACCTGCAGTAGTTTTCCCAGTAGACATCACCAGCTGTGCACACCGGTACTGTTGTGTGCTATGTGTTGGTAAGCATAAAATTCAGTGGGAGTGTTGGGTGCTTGGTTCTTTATAGGACTGTGTGACTGGCTTGATCAGTACTTGGATGGGGTATCTCTAAGGAAAACCCAGAATATTGTTAGTGTGGTTCTTGATATTCATGACTTGCAGTATTTATTATGGTTTCAGATTTATTCTTTTAGTAATAGAATGCTGAGTTACTCAGAGTATTTTTTTGACTGTGATGGGGAGGGAGGTGGAAGGGTAAGATTTAAGGAGTTTATGTCTATTAAGGAAGCATGATTAGAGCAACTGCTTGGGACCTATACTACCTGAAATATAAATGTGCATTTCACCTGGAAACAAATAATCAGTCCAGAAAAAAGATGTATGTACATGGGACTAATAGGAAAATGGTCTCTTAAAGATCAGTTTTAAATTCAGACACTCTTTTTCCTTTGCAAATTTGCATAGGAATCTGTTATTTAGGTCTCTTATTAGATAAAATGATTTTAGACAGGGGACAATTAAACTGCCAGCTTTTTAAAATGGGAGACAGTATGGTTAATGGAGAGGGCATGTGACTTGGAGTCAGGAAATCTATGCTCCAATCCTAGTTTTGTAATTTAGCTATTGTGTGATTTAATACTTTTCTGTACCTCTGTTCCCACTTCCTTTCTTTGTTGTTCTTGTTTATTTAGACTGCAAGTTCTTCAGAGTAGGGACTCTCTCTCAGTATGTGTCTCTAAAGCACTTAGGATAATTAATAATAAGTAAAAGTATTTGGGGGCATGTACTGGTGTTAAATATAATTATATCCCATGACTGGAACCCTACATCAGATAGCACCATTGAGGGTCTGTTTTTGCATTGGAAGGAATATTTTTTGTGAAAAATAATCACTGCACCATGAATTAATAATGCTAGTTTTAGTAAAGATTTCCAACCTATAGTTTCTTTAATGTATTAATATTTTCTCACAGAAGTCAATTTATCTACATAAATGTTATATGAACTTCCATCCTTTTGGTTGTCAAACACCCTAGTTCTTTTTATCAGTTTAATCACATATCAAACTTTCCCGGAACTGTAACACATCTCACCCACTTACTCCTTTCTAAAGATTATATATATATATGGATGCACTCATTTGTTAGCTGTTTTTTTCAGCTGTTCCTCATTGCATTTTTATTTTTCAATTACATAGATTCCAAGGTAAGAAGGGACCATTACGACCGTTTAATCTGACCTCCTGTATAACATAGGCCATAAAACTTCCCCAAAATAATTCCTAGAGCATATCCTCTAGCAAAACACCAGTCTTGATTTAAACATGTCAGTGATGGATAAGCCACCATGACCCTTGGTAAATAGTTTCAATGAATAGTCTCACTACTAAAAATGTATGCCTTATTTCCAGTCTGATTTTGGTTGGAAGTTGCAGCTAGACGTTCTCTGCTAAACAGCAGAGCACATTATTATATATTTGTTCCCCATGTAGATAGACTGTAATCAAGTCACCCTTTAACCTTCTCTTTGTTAAGTTAAATAGATAGAGCTCCATGAGTCCCTCACTATTGGGAATGTTTTCTAATCCTTTAATCATTCTTGTGGCTCTGCTCTGAACCCTCTCCAGTTTATCACCATTCTTGAATTGTGGGCACCAGAACTGGATACAGAATTCCAGCAGTGGTCACACCAGTGCCAAATATAAAAGTAAAATAACCTCTCTGCTCCTACTCGAGATTCCCCTGTTCATGCATCTAGAATCATATTAGCTCTTTTTTGCCACAGCATCACCCTGGGAGCTCATATTCAGCTGACTATCCATCATGACCATGACTTTTTTTTTGGTGTTGCTGCTTTTCAGGATAGAGTCTCCCATCATGTAAGTAAGGCCTACATTTTTGTTCCTAGATTTATACATTTATATTTAGCCATATTAAACTGCCTATTGTTTGCTTGTGCCCACTTTACAAAGCAATCTAGATGTTTCTGAATCAGTGATCTGTCCTCTTTGTTATTTTCTGCTTCCCCAATTTGTGTCATCTGGAAACTTTATCAGTAAGGATTGTATGTTTTCTTCCAGGTCACTGATAAAAATGTAAAATAGTGTAAGGCCAAGAACTGATTCCTGCGGGACTGTACTGGAGCCAGACCCCATTGATAACAATTCTTCATTGACAAATACATTTTGAGATCTGTCCATTAGCCTCTTCAAAAACCATTTAATGTGTGCCCTGTTAATTTTATATTATTCTAGTTTTTTTCAATTAAAGTGTTATACAGTACCAAGTCAAACACCTTACAGAAGTCTAAGTATATTACTTCAACACTGTTCCCTTTATCAATCAGACTTGTAATCTCATTAAAAAAAGATATCAAGTTAGTGTGACAGGATCTATTTTCCATAACCCCATGCTGATTTGCATTAATTACATTTCCCTCCTTTAATTCTTTATTAATCAAGTCCCATATCAGCCGCTCAGTTATCTTGCCCAGGATCAATGTGAGGCTGCTCATTTACCCTTTTTAAAAACTGGCACATCGCTGGCTTCCTTCCAGTCTTCTTGAACTTCCCCAGTGCTCCAGGACTTATTGAAAATCATCATTAATAGTCCAGCAAGCTCCTCAGCCAGATTTTAGAACTCTTGGATACAAGTTATCTGGACCTGCTGATTTAAAAATTCCTTCTACCTAAAACAATAGAAGGAAAGGGTGCTTAGCATCTCTCAAAGGAGGTGGGTTAAAGGTTGTGAACAATTATATTAGATAGCCTAACACAGGAACAATGCTTAAGTGATTTGATTAAGCTTACCCTGTAAGAGTGGTACAAGACTAGGATCTAGAAATCTTGACTTCTAGTCACTACATTATGTGCCCTGGAACTGCTCACACAAATCAGAGACACAGCATGCAGGGCTGGCCAGAAAAGAAGAATTCCATTTTACAAAAATTTTGAGGTTTCAACATTTGTTTTAGTTCTGCATCACAACAAAAACGAGACCTTTCTATTCCCCCCCCCCAAATAACACACAAGATACCCACCACAGAATAGCCAATTGGTTAGGGCACTGACAGGGGAAACCCAAGGTTCAAGGTGCTGAATCAGAGCAGGGATGAACCTGGGTTTTCCACATCAGAAGTGAGTGCTCTAATCCCTGAGTTACTGATGATTCTGGGGTGAGTCTGTTTCTCTCTGTCTGGTTTTGACCAGTAATTCTGTGCTGGACCCTAGAAATCTTCTTAACTAAAGTTTCGTCAAAATCAATATTTTCTGACAAATAAAAGGCATTTTGTTTAAAAATTTCCAAACAGCTCTAGCCACATGACATTAGATGTAATGAAAGAAGACATTGCTTATAACATCACTGTTAAAAGTCTGGCATTGTTATCATTATAGACCCTATGTTTCAGCGGTTTGTAATTCAATCAGAACAATTTTTAACTACACATACAAGGGGCCAAATTCAATCCCATGCCCACACTTTATAGTTACAAGGGCAGATGCTCTAGATAAGGAATTAATTCCACAGGAGAGCAGGAGGTGACACCATTGCAACATTTCCCCAGGGATGCATCTGGTGAAGGCAGCTTCAGGTGTAGATCAAAAGCAGCCCTGCTGTGGAGCATCTGCTACCCAAGCAGTCTCCACCCCTGCCATGGCTGGCCTCCCCCCACTTGGTGGGCTTTGCCAGATGCCTTCAGGTTCCCCCTAGCAGAAGAGGGCTTGGGGCATGTGCCACAGTGCTGCCATCTGTAGCTGGACTTTCTGCTACTGGAGACTGCAGCTGGGGTTCTGTTGGCACAAGCCAACAAATTCAAAAACCTTAAATCCAGCTCTTGCTAAAGACTGGATTTTTTTGTTTGTTTTTACCAGTTTTAAAAAAGATTCCATTTGACCATTAAGTGAGACAAAGTTTAAAACAAAAAAACAGGGAGATGTTTGTGAATTGATCTCAGAATTATTTTCCTGAGTTTGGGTTCTTTGTTGATGAAAAATGTAACAAATTAATGACTAAAATAGAACATTGAAGTTTCATTTTCAGATACTTTACCTCAGGTTGTCTCCAATTAAAAAGTAAATGTTGCAAGTAATTACATAATATAGTTTAATTCCTTTTGATAGCTTCAAAACATTTTTTTAAAAGGCCTTGGTAATGAGGTTGATAAATCAGCTAACTGAGTGTGCATGAAAACTTGTAACATCCATTCTTATACACATTTGTACAATACATAGCTGGTATCCTAAAAGTGTATTCACAAGGTAGACCAGGAAGGCTTTATGAAAGATACGCTGTCTTACAGGACAAAGAGTATGCCATCTACAAAATATTATAGTTATCTGCTTAATGTAAGACAGAGCAGGACAACCCTCTTGGAGCCATCAAGTCTACCTGATACATATTATGCATGTTAACAACAATTGCTTAATGGGTATGTTGATGCCAAAGGAACCATTCAGGTCTCTGTAAATAATACATATATTATATAAACTTCCATGAAGTATTTAATCCCTTTCATTCTTTTATACCAAGGAAATAAAGATACAAAACAATGTTTAAATAACTTTAAGGATCTGATTTAAACCAACAATAGCCAGGAAATTTAAGCAGCAAAGAATCCTGTGGCACCTTATAGACTAACAGACGTTTTGCAGCATGAGCTTTCGTGGGTGAATACCTACTTATTCGGATGCAAGTTCGGATGGAAATTTAAGAAAGCCAAAGGCAGAGACTCCCTTCTTATTGAAAGTCACTCCAGTTCCATTACATGCTTGTTTTCCTTCCATGTGAATTAAAAAAAAAAAAACCTCTAGTGTCCCCCATCTAACTTCTAACTCTTGTTTTATGTTAGACCCTGTCGGACAAGAGCCTGTAGTAGAGAAACTCAATCTCATGTCTTGTGTACAAAGATTTGAAATGAAACCATAAAAAGTTACAAGTGTTTTACATAAAATATAAGGGCTTTCATGGCTTTAAATGTCACACACTCTGCAGGGGGAGGAGGGGCTTCACATTACCAGCCAAGTCCCTAAGGCATCCTGGGTCCTTGAGGGCTGAGCCAGATACAGTACCTCCAAGAGCACATGTCCGAGAAGCAGCAACTGCAGCTTCAGAGGATTAGAAGCAGCTTATTGGCAGGCCTAAATTACTCCCTAAAAACTTCCACCTCTTCTTTCCTTCCTATTCCAGTGGGACCTGCTTAAAGGGGGAAAATCCACAATCCAGCCCAAGTAGCTAGTCTGAGCCTGGGGAGGAACACAGTGTGGGGAGTAGGAATGAAAAGGGAGGTAATTTTAGCCCTATGGATGAAGTAACCCATCACACCTCTAATATAGTAACCCATCACACCTCTAATCACGGATGTATGGACTGGAGTGTCTGTGCAGCAGCAGAGTCTCTGGTCATGCCCTTGCCTTGGCTCATAAGCCTTCCACGGGCCCTTGGAATCCCTCCTCCACCTTTGTGCAGAAATAACACTGTTCTTCCTGCCAAGGGGACCTCTGCAGAAAGGAGGTGATGGGCCTCACAGTGAAACATTTCAATGCGCTGCGGGTTTGGTTCTAACCTTGACTCAATGAAATTGTTTAGAGAAGAAACTGACTTCCCTATAAGAAAGTTTCATTTTGTTTTCAACTTTCACAGTCTGAGGAAGAAATTCCCTTGACAATTAGAGCTTCTAAAATTGCAGGCACAGGGTTTGTTTTGAGGGGAAAAACACATCAGCATTTTTTAGGTTATTTTTTCAACCTTTAGACATGTTGGCAAGGCATCCAATTCAGGACTTTTTTTTTTTTTTCATATGAAGGCATATAGGCAGCAAAGCACAGTGCCAGCTGTGAGTGCAATATAACCCTAGTCTGTCAATGATAAGGAGCAACAGCAGAAAGGAACTACCAAATAGACAAAAGCAAGAGAAATAAATGGACATATACAGAGGGAGTGCGCAAGGCTACTAATTATTGGAAATTTTGACGGTACTGGTATTTAAGTCACTAGTGTAAAAACAGTGTCACTTAGGACCATCTGCACAGTTGAGAGTGTCAGTTTGCATGAGTCCTATTTTCCACAAAGGAAACTGTCAAAAATTTGTTTACAATGAATTGGATAAACACAGAATAGTAATGTCCACACTCTACAGCCCTCTCCTTTGTGCCATATGTCTGTTAAACCCCGGCCTAGAATTTGCTCAATATAATCCCAGAGGTAACAGTTCAAAGAAAACATGGCACATGTTAAGCTTATATAATAAAATTCTACCCTCTTTATACTTGTGCAACCCCAGCAACTTCGCCCTTTTTGCTACAGTCGGGTGGGGTTGCATGAATTCTGCCCTTGTAGCAATCAGATTGGAAGAGTAAGACATATGTTAACAGGAGCTGTTATTCAGCTTTTGTAAATAGATTGGTAGTGGGGCACATTCTCAGAAACTCACCGAGTTTAATATGAAATTCCAGTCAACCTATACAAAATTCACTTAATAGTCATACCAAACTGAGAACTGGGGCAGTTTCGGTTTCTAAATCAGAAGAAAGATAAGAAATGGAACTTTTTAGATATATGCTGCAGCCAGATACTTTCTTTTATGTACAGGTCAGTATTTTCAAGTGAAGCATATCTATAATGTGAACAGTTACCAATAAGTTATTAAAGGCATACGGTACAATATAGAGTCATCGAATCATAGAAATGTAGGGCTGGAAGGGACCTTGAGAAATCATCAAGTCCAGCCCTCTGTTCTGGGGAAGGACCAAGTACCAAGACCATCTCTGACAGGTGTTTGTCCAACCTGTTCTTAAAAACTTCCATTGATGGGGATTCCACGATCTCCTTTGGAAGCCAATTCCAGAGCTTAACTACCGTATATACTCATTCATTAGCCCGTTCATTTATAAGCTGACCCCCCCAAGATGGTTAGGTGACCCTTTCATAAGCTGACCCTATATTTTAGGGGTTGTCAAACTTTGGTTCCTGGTCCGTTAGGGTAAGCCGCTAGCAGGCCTGGATGTTTTGTTTACCTGTAGCATTCACAGGCATGGAGCCCCTCAGCAACCAGTGTCCGCAGTTTTCAGCTCCCATTGGCTGGGAACGGCAAACCACAGACACTGGGAGCTGAGGGACTCCATGCCTGCAGACGCTCCAAGTAAACAAAACATCCCGACCCGCCAGCGGCTTACCCTGAGGGGTTGGGAGCCAAAGTTTTCTGACCCCTGCTATATTTTAAAGAAACACTCAAAAGTTTTGCTAGAATTATTTTAATGTAATCTAATGAAAAACCTGTTGCTATTATAATAATAACCGAACAAGCACGGTGGCATGCCGTGGGGGGTGCTCTGCCGATCGCCAGTCCCGCGGCTCTGGTGGACCTCCCGCAGGCATGCCTGCGGATGCTCCACCGAAGCTGCGGGACCAGCGGACCCTCCGCAGGGACGGCTGCGGGAGGTCCACCGGAGCCGCGGGATCAGCGGACCCTCCACAGGAACGCCTACGGGAGGTCCACTGGAGCTGCCTGCCACCCTCCCAGCGACTGGCAGAGCGCCCCCCGCGGCATGCCGCCCCAAGCACGTGCTTGGCGTGCTGGGGCCTGGAGCCGCCCCTGAACTGAACAAATATGTATTCACCTTCAATGAGAATGGACACCCACGCATCCTTGATCCACTGGGTGACCAGATTGATTTCGGGCTTCATAAGATTCCCAACTTTTGTCAACTTCGCCATGCCTGAGCACATCCATTCAGATCACATTTTGCGTAGCCTGTCTTTAAAGGGTTTGTTCAGGCAGACATCAAGCGGTTGTAGAACTGAAGTTAAGCCTCCAGGTATTACAGCCAAAGTAGTTTTCCACATTTTTGGCCACATTTTTCACCTCATCCGTCGTGTGTGCCCTGAACATGTCCAAAACGAGCAGAGCGGGTTTCTTGAAAAGTGCTCCTGGTCTCTTATTCCACACTTTTTCCAGCCATTCAATAGTCCCACTTTCATCCATTCATTCCTTTTTGTGTGAACGTACAATGACACCAGCAGGAAATTTCATGTTTTTAGGCAAGGTTTTTCTTTTAAAAATAACAACAGGAGGGAGCTTTGATCCATTTGCCAAAAACGATAAAACCACCATAAAATGGATTTTTTTATGGACAGTGGTTTTAATTAAAACTGTTTTTTCACCAACACTGGTTACCATTTTGTTGCTCGGGAAATTGAATGTCATTGGTGTTTTGTCCATATTTCCTATTTGTGACACTTCAAATGCATATTTCTTTCGATATTTTATAATAAACCTTTGGCAAGATTAGATTTTTTTCTTCCAGATCTCTTGGCAGCTTTTGCACTATCTTTGTTCGCTGACAAAGACAGAGACCATGACGGTTCATGAAGCGAGTACACCAACCCGCTAATGCGACAAACATTAATGGCTTTACTGACTTGTATTTGTTGTCTTTTGACATTTTCAGAGCATGCAGCCGAATTCCAGTTCTAGTGACAACGTACCCATTTTGTCGACATTCAACAACCCAATTATTGAGATCTTTCTCTAGCTCAGGAAATGAAGAGCACCTTGTTGGACATTTTTTCTTGCTTTTTGGCATGTCTTTTAGTGTTGGGGTTTTTTTTGCCATTCTCATACTTGCTTCTCATTGATACAGAATTCACGAGCAGTGGCATAATTATTGTTTGCTTCTGCATATTCAACAACTTTAAGTTTGAACGTTGCGTGATAAGCAGACCTTTTTCTTTTGATTTCATCATTGTTCATTTTAAATACCAGTATGAAAATAAATTATTATTATTGTAGTTATAGATTTTGTAGGACTTTATCTAGGAATGTCACCTGCTTTATCACTGTCAAATTATTATTGTTCTTTGTTTATTTCAAAGCAGCCCTGTAGATTGGCATGTCTGTGGGGCTATAACAGGCTATTTCAATTTTATAAGAGATTCCATCGATTCTGCACGTTATATTTTCATATTGGCTCGAGAAAAGGCTGCAGTATTGACATCAATAAATGAGTTGGCAAACTTTGGCTACTGGCCTGTCAGGGTAAGCTGCTGGTGGGACATTTTGTTTACTTGGGAAATGACTGCCTAGGAAGAAGTACTGCGGAAAGGGATCTGAGGGTCATAGTGCACCACAAGCTAAATATGAGTCAACAGTGTAATGCTGTTGCAAAAAAAAGTGATTATCATTCTGGGATGTATTAGCAGGAGTGTTGTAAGCAAGACACGAGAAGTAATTCTTCCGCTCTACTCTGTGCTGATTAGGTCTTAACTGGAGTATTGTTTCCAGTTCTGGGCACCACATTTCAGGAAGGATGTGGACAAATTGGAGAGAGTCCAGAGAAGAGCAACAAAAATGATTAAAGGTCTAGAAAACATGACTATGAGGGAAGATTGAAAAAATTGGGTTTGTTTAGTCTGGAAAAGAGAAGACTGAGAGGGGACATGATAACATTTTTCAAGTATGTAAACGGTTGTTACAAGGAGGAGGAAGAAAAACTTGTTTTACTTAACCACTGAAGATAGGACAAGAAGCAATGGGCTTAAATTTCAGCAAGGGAGGTTTAGGTTGGACATTGGGAAAAACTTCCTACGTGTCAGGGTCGTTAAGCACTGGAATAAATTGCACTGGAATCTCCATCATTAGAGATTTTTAAGAGGAGGTTAGACAAACACTTTTCAGGAATGGTCTAAATAATTAGTCCTGCCACGAGTGCAGGCCCCTTCCAGTTCTATGATTCTACCCTTATAGTTAGAAAGGTTGTCCTAATCTTCCTTGCTGCAGAATAAACCCATTACTTCCTGTCCTACGTTCAGTGGACAAGGAGAACAACTGATCACAGTCCTCTTTATAACAGCTCTTAACATATTATTAGAACATAGTATTAGAATATAATGCATTAGTTTTATTTTAAAAGAGAAAGCCATTGATTTACAAGGTGTTTTACAAATGTAGGCCCTGATTCTGCAACTGGAGCTAAGTGGACAGACTCATGTACTTTCATGGAATCCCACTGAAGCCAATTTAATTTCACAAAGACTTAGGCATCTAGTTACACAGATCTGATAGCTGTATCAAAGTCTTGGATAAGATTTGTCTCCTGACATCAAGAGCTGACAATCTTTAAGGCACAATGCCTCAGTCATTCCATGCAAGGAACTTCCATTGACTTTGGTAGGAGTTCTATATGGCACAGGAATAGGTTCAGAGCCCTAGTTTAGACTGGAGAAAGAAAGGCAGATATTTTGAACAGTTGTTACCCAATCACAGCTATATGAACACTTGAGGGACAATTAACTTAGGAAAAATACAAACAGATGTAAATCTTCTGTAATATAAATCAGTTCAATTATTATCATGATTTTAACTTCTCTGAAACTTAAAAAAAATCACTGAGTATAAATCAAAGTGAGAGAGCTACAGGGAAATGGCAAGGGAAAGAAAGTCATTAGCTTGACTGGCAATGAAAGATTACTCAGAATCCATAACTGTATTTACTTTATTCAGCTCTGTGATCTAAGTCCACTGTATCAAAAACCTTGAAAGAGACCCAAGTTTAAAAAAAAGCAACTGTACACACACAAATCACTTATTTAAGTGTATTAAGGTTTGGCTTCTGCCACCAGCGTCTCAACTGATATATTTCTCTCACTTTAAATGCAGACTTAATTTTGTTAAATTTTTGTCTATTGCTTAGAAAAAGTTTATAGAGTAAAGTAAAAAATGATGAGCATAAAGCTTGATATCTAATTTTTTCCAGGTTAGCGTTCTTGAGTAATTGCTTAGTATAGCCTAATTTATAGTATAAAACTGGAAATTCAGGGCTAGGCACACAGTTACAGTAACTACTGTTCTCACTTGCTCACTATAAGTTCCCTATTTCCTTATTAAAGTTGTTTTCAAAAGGATCTGCTTGTGTAATTCTGCAGCAGCAAACACTTGTAGCCTCAATCCCCAAGAATGTTTTCAATGACCTCTTCCTGCCCAGTTTTTCCATGAGAGAACGGTTTGGAATGGGGGCTCTGACAACTTTAGAGGATAAATGAGTGGGTGGATGCACAACAGAGATCTCAGTTTTATAAAAAGTTATTCTTCCCCTTTTTTTCCTAGTCATGCAATCACTTTTTAAAAAAGCTCATTTAAACATTTTTCTAGACATGGGCCCTTTGGCTGCAAAGTATAAGCTTTAAAGGTGGGAATGTTAAAATAGAGGTATGGACGGTAGCACTCCATCCGCGTAATGGCTAAGGGCCTCAAAACAGAATGTGGGCCAGTCTTTGCTATGAACAGGTTCTGTAGCTTTGTAGTGACAGTATGAGTCAACATTGCTATTTGAACTATAGATAAGAAAGTGCAAACAGAGGGTGGGAGAGCAGTAGATAAAGCGTTAAGATGAAATGTCTGTTTCTAAATGGATCTGAGTTTACTGACACAAAACATATACTGTTACCACAATTGTAGCAAATCTAGATTTGTTTATGGATGTAGTGTGAACTTTTAGAAACCCTAAGGGCAAAATGACCTTGAGAACTTCATACTATTAATAATTAATTATTACCCTTTGACAGACTCCATTTGTCACCTTGAAAACCAAAAACCAGATACATTAATTAGAGAACTTCCGACATTAGAGCAAACCCTGCTCCTGTCCTATTAGCTTTGGTTTTAGATTTTGCTCCTAGAGAAGGCACAGGAATTCTTAAATGCACTAAAGAGCATTTTCAGAGATTTTCCACTACAACGAATTCAAAAGTAATTTTTTAATCCGGGAATCAAGTTGCTCAATAACATCCATAATCAAAGAATTAGCTTCGTTAGTGACAGGCAAAGTTAATAATCATAGCTATAGTTTCAGTTTTGTATCCCTCTTCTCTCTCTCTCTTTAGGCTGACACTGAAGACCACAGGGTGGATTATTCAATAATTAACCTTCATTAATGATGCTGAACACAGGATATTTCCTATAGATTAAAAACATGCCATTCTTGGGTGGTGCAGAGTAGGCAGCTTTTAAAGTTTGGATTAAATCTAAGTGAACAGTCTCAAAAGGCTTGTTCAACATCTGCCATTGCTTTATAAATTGGAGATAATGGTGTAATCCAAACTAGGGATGAAAAATCATTCCTCTAGATTTATGACAATTGGCTCATTGCCCATGTGTCAAGAGGACAAAGACGATAGCTATTCTGCAATTATTTACTCCTGAGGGCATTCTGCTCCAAAAACTTAAAAATCCTGCACCAAAAAAGTAAAAATTCTGCACACAATATTTTAAAATTCTGCAAAATTCTGCAACTTTTATTTGTCAATAAATAAATGTAGAGGCTCCAGCATGGCAGTGCAGAGCATAGGCTGTATGAAGGTGGGGGATCACCCTGTAGCCTCCCCACCCTCACCGCCAGGACATGGACTCAGTGGTGAGGCTGCACCCATCCCCCAACACAGCACAAGGCTTGGCCCTGCCCCATAAACACCCTGGGGCCCTACCCCAATGTGACAGACACACCAAGTATGAGGCACACAGGCTTAAGCAGGTAAGATCCAAGTGTGATGGGCTCAGTGTGGGGGGATCCAGGTGTGGGGTAAGAGGATTCTATGTGGGACAATCTGGGTGCAGGCAGCTCAGTGAGTGGGGGGTCTAGGTGTGGGGGGATCTGGATGCACACAGGCTCGCTGGGGGGTTCAAGGTGCAGGGGCAAGGGGCTCTGCAGGGGCTTCCAGGTGAAAGTGGTTAGGGCTCAGCAGAGGGGTCTGGATGCTGGGGGAGTGGGGCTTGGTGGGGTGGGGGTCTGGGTGCAACTAGTTGGG
This sequence comes from Mauremys mutica, assembly GCF_020497125.1. Taxonomy (NCBI): domain Eukaryota; kingdom Metazoa; phylum Chordata; order Testudines; family Geoemydidae; genus Mauremys; species Mauremys mutica. Next base: position 285,856,818 of record NC_059072.1, on the reverse strand, counting down.
AGTCAGTGGTATGGTGGTCCGGATGTGGGGCTCAGGGTGGTGCAGGGGGATAGGGCTCATCAAGGTGGAGATTTGAGTGCAGGGAGCTTAGTGGTGAGTGGCCTGTGTGCAGGGATCAGGTCCAGAGGCAGGGGGTCTGGGTGTGGTGGTGCTTCAGATGCAGGGGTTGAGGTTCAGTGGGGGGGGGCTAAGGGGGTTCTGGGTGTACAGGGTGAGGCTTGGTGGGGGTGTCTGGGTAGGAGAGGTCCAGATGCCCGGAGGTTGGGCAGATGGGGGGGGAACTCCCCATACATTGACCCCTCCCCCCACAGCTGAGGAGTGATGGGAGCAGGAAGCAGAGGAGGATGTTGAGCTTCCTGCAGCTGGGGGAGGTTTCTGGGGTTCGGTCTGACACAGTCCCAGTAACTTCTTGCAGGAAGTTCTGTTCTCTTTTGCCTCCAGACCAGTCAGGACTAGCAGATGATCCTGGCTCAGGATAGGAGCCACTGACTGGGGTGTCCTCAGCCCCGTGGTGATTTACCTCTCCACTGGCTGCTCCGGATGCCTGAAACGATGCTCCTGCACTGCTAGGGAGTGGTGTGTGATTGTTCTTGCCACTTCCCTTTGCTTCCCTGTCAGAATGTCATTTTTCTGCGGGGAAGCAAAGAAAATCTGCAGGGGATGTGAATTCTGTGCACATGTAGTGGCACAGAATTTCCCCAGGAGTAGCAATTTTCTGGCCCACTCCAACTAGTAGTGCAGGGAGAGTCCTTCACACACTTGACCAAATCCTGTAGTTCTTACTCCGACAAAACTCCCATCAATGAGAGAAAACTGCAAGATTTGAATCTTTAAATTCTACAGGATGAAAACAGCAGTATCTCAGTAACACATTGAGGAGACAATGTCTTAACGATGTTACTTCTTTAGCCTCAGTAAACTCCAGAGTCCAGAATATTGCATTGGTTGCAGTTTTCTGTTGATGGAAAACAAGCCAGGAAAATATGATGTGCTATGCTCCATATTCTTTAAAATTCACTTAAAGCAGTGTCTGCCTCTTTAAATAAAGCACAGACTGGAACACACTATCTGCTTCTCAGAAAGTTGAAGGTGGCCGCTTGCCAAGGGGTTTGTGCAGCTTCCTGGCTTTGCTGATAAAAAAACGCTACTGTGAGGTAAACCTCTGCTCTTTCTCCAACACATTTCCTCTGTGACGACCTAGAAATGTAGGACCCAAGAAGACAAGAAAAACAGGGGGACCACAGAACTGTAATTGTCAGAAACCCAACTTCATTTGCAGAGAACGTTCAGCTGTGGAGGAGGCCTTTGAAGAGTTCATGCACTTCCACATTTAGAAATGTGAGCTTCAAGCCTGGGTATTTGCATCAGCACATGGAAAGTATGAGAAAGCACATCTCAGACTGAAAGTTAACAGCAGCATTTGGCCATGCCAGCCAGTAAATGACAAGGGAGAGTCAGAGGAGTTAATTGTTCAAGTCAGAGAATGTTAAAAGAAATGTTTAAAAATGTGCTGCTAGTTTGCACTGTGTGATTGAAATGGAAAGTAACTAATTGTTTGAAAGTTGAGCCTTGACAACACTAAGGAGATGGCTGGTTTGCTGCTAGTATTTGTTAAAATCATTACTAAATAATTGTATCTTACTAATAGGCAAAACGTTAACAATGCTCTGCAGCAGACAGCAGAATTCTGAAGACTCACATGTTCTAAAAAGACAGAAAATAACATAAGCAGGAGAGGCAGTGTGGCTCACTGAACACTCCTGAGGCCTGGGACTCAGGATAGCTGGGGGTCTAGTCCCAGCTCTGCCACTGACCTACTGTGGGCAAGTCTCTGTTTCGTCTTTTGTCTGTCTTGATTATTTAGACTGTATGCTCTTGAGCACAGGGACCCTCTATGTATTTATACAGTGCTTGGACACAATCCAGTCCTGATCTTCACTGGCACTACTGTAATATAAACACTCCCGTAATATAAACAATAATTGATACCATATTTTCCCGTTACTTTGGGGTACGCTCGTTTATTAGGGTGACTCTTCTTGGAGGTTTCAGAGTAGCAGCCGTGTTAGTCTGTATCCGCAAAAAGAAGAGGAGTACTTGTGGCACCTTAGAGACTAACAAATTTATTTGAGCATAAGCTTTCGTGGGCTACAGCCCACTTCATCGGATGCATGTAGTGGAAAATACAGTAGGAAGATATATATATACACAGAGAAGATGAAACAATGGGTGTTACCATACACACTATAAAGAGAGTGATCAGTCAAGGTGAGCTATTATCAGCAGGGCCAGCTCTAGGTTTTTTGCTGCCCCAAGCAAAAAAAATTTTGGCTGCCCCCCAACCCCTGAATTTTTTTTGCTTTTACACATTTGCACTTTGCAGTTTTGTTTTGACTGTTTAAAATTAAAAAAAAAAAGAAAACAGAGAATTTGTAGTTAATGAAACAAAACCATTTCCTACTAATGTAATTTTAACATTTAATTTTAACAAAACCCTCCCGCCTGGCCCAACTCTTACCTTGCTGCGGATCTGGCCCAAGGCAGATTCAGCTCCTGTCACCACTGCTCCCAGGGCCAGGGGTTGGGGCTGCTGCTGGATCCCAGCCCCGCTCATCCTTGGTCTTCGCCTTGGCCCTGGCATGAGCTGGGCTCAGCCCGGGCTGCTGCTCTGCTCTCCTCTCCCCTCCCCTGGCAGGAGGCAGTGCAGAGGGGAGGAGGAGGAGGCGGGGACAAGCCAAGGAGGAGTGGCCCGCCCGGGCATCATGTCCCCCCCGTCCTCTGCAGCCGGAGCAGGGCCACGTTACCGGCTCCCGCCTGGGGGGTGGCAGCTGCCTGCGGGACAGCGGCCGGGACAAGCCGAGGAGGAGCGGCCCATCCTCTGCAGCCAGGGAAGGCCACGCTACTGGCTCCCGCCACTCTTCCGTGGTCAATGGCCACCACCCCCAAGGCAGAGCCAGTAGCGCGGCCCTGCCCCGGCTGCAGAGGACGGGTCGCTCCTCAGCTTGTTCGCGCCATTCTCCCGCGGTCAGCGGCCACACCCACTCCCCAGGCGGGAGCCAGTACCGCGGCCCTGCCCAGCTGCAGAGGACAGGCCGGTCCTCAGCTTGCAGCAGCGCAAATCAGGGCTGCCCAGAGGATTCAGAAGGCCTGGGGCAAAGCAATTTTGGGGGCCTCTTCCATAAAAAAAAATTGCAATACTATAGAATACTGTATTCTTGTGGGGGCCCCTGTGGGGCCTGGGGAAAATTGCCACACATTTAGAAACCTTCTGCATCTCAGCACAAACCCAGTTTTGAGAAAATTTCTTTTCAAGTCACCTTTACAAGGTATCACTGGTTCGCAGCATCAACTAGTGCTAAAAGGCACTAAAGCTCATTAAAAAGATTGTACAAATATTTTCCGTCAAAACTTTTTTTGGATCGAAAACTAGGGGTTTTTTAAAAGCAGAAAAAAATCACAGACAATATCTGCTTTCTTTCAAAATTTGTTGTGGTTTTCTAATTGAAAAAGCTGAAATAAGTCTGCCAAAACCTGAACATGATTTGGGGTTTCAGAAGTGTGTGGCCAAATATTTGCTGCTTGCTGTGTTTGATTGTTTAAAGAAACTATAAAAAAAATCTGCTTAAAAAAAATCCAAAACTTTTGAATTTTAATTGAGTTAGATGGCTTGCCTCTTTGATCTTCTCTGGCAAAAGCACACACAACAACAGACAGACAAAGACTTTCCTCCCTCCCAGATTTGAAAGTATCTTGTCTCCTTATTGGTCCTGTTGGTCAGGTATCAGCTAGGTTATGTGATCTTCTTAACCCTTTACAGGCAAAAGAGGAATTCACCCTTAACTGTATGTTTATGACACACTCTAAAAGCTTATCAGATGTCACTGCTCAATCTGACGGGGGCCCTAGTAAGCCAAAGTTCTTCCAGCCCTTCTGGAAGGGTTTCGTCTTTGGTCAGAAGGACTTGTCTGCTTGCTGAATCAAAAGAAGGCCCTGAGTCAGTTTAAATGTAAACTTTTTATGCCAAACATCCTTTCTTAGTTAATTGGTCTCTGAAAAACCTAGTTTGAACCGGTTTATGCAAGCGTCCCCAGGCATGGTACCTTTCTGGAGGTCTTTACAACCTGAGTGATTCACCTTAAATCACCATCCACTGCTTTTAGTTCCTGAAGGAGCTGTGGTATCATTTCCCCTCACTCTCCTCCACTTCTCCAAGTTGCATACAGTCCCTGGCCCACAGTGATACATAAACCATTCATAAGCTTAAGACAGTATGTATCCCCAGAGATACTGCACAAGGTTGCATCATATGTCATAACAACCTAGTATGATATTAGTCTCTTTTGTAGCTGCATCATATTGTTGACACATTCACTTTGTGATTCACTATAATCCCCAGACCCTTTCCAGCGGTACTACTGCCTAGCTAGTTATTCTCTATTTTTTAGTTATGCATTTGATTTTTCATTCCTAAGTGTAGTACTTTGCACTTGTTTTTATTGAATTTCATCTGCTGATTTCAGACCAATCCTCCAATTTATCAAGGGCATTTCAAATTCTAATCCTGTCCTCCAAAGTGCTTTCAACCCCTCCAGCCTGGTGTCATCTGCAAATTGCCTAAGTGAACTTTCGACTCCATTATCCAATTGATTTATGAAAATGTTGAATAGTGCTGGACCCCTGTGGGACCTGCTGGACACATTTCCCCACTTTGAAAGTGTATTGTTGATAACCATTCCTTGATTATTGTCCTCCAACCGGTTTTTCACCCACTATTTCACCTACCTGCACATGACTGAGCCGTAGAAGGCAGGCCAAGCACATACTTGGCTAAAATAATGTAGAAATATCTTGTGGATAATCTGAAGAGCAGAAATACACTATTTTTCTTCTTTGCCCAAGGAGTGACTCAGTGATAGGTCAGAAGGAGGAATGTGCTCATCCCATCCAGCAAAAGTAACAGTTTCAGCCAGATATCTAGGCACTGGGACAGAGGCTGGGTGAGAAGCTGAGGGTTAAGTTAAGCCAGCCATATTTAGCAGGTGCCCCCTATGAGACTGAACTCAGGCCAGTGGGCCATTCAGGCTAGGCATAAGGAGCATACAGAAGCCTGTGCGGTTACAACTAAAGCTCGGTGATTTTTTTGTTCAATCAAAACAACATTTAAGAAAAAATGTGCAGAAAAATGTTGTTTCATTCAACTTTTGTTTTCCACTTAAATTAAAGTCTTTAAAAATGGTTTTCATTGAGCTTTTCCTCTCTTGGGCTTTCCTTCTCCTCGCCTCCTTTTCCCTCTCGGGGCGGGGAGAGAAAAAGGTAAAGAGGGAGAAAAAGGAGGTGGGGTAGAGGGGTAACAACACATTGAAAACCTTGGAGGCTTTTTTGGTTCTTGTTTCACCAAGCAGAAAAACAAAAACAAACAAACAAATAAAAACCCTGCTAAACATTTCAAATGAAATGAGATGAGATTTTTTAGAATTCCTGACCCATCCTGCTCCTTGTTCCCTGACAACCACCTCCCCAAGACCCCCCCAATCCAACCCCCCCTTCCCTGTCCCCTGACCGCCCCTCATCCCAGAACCTCTGCCCCCTCCCTGCCCCCTGACTGTCCCCGGGACTCCCTGCCCCTTAGCCAACCCCCCGGCCCCGGCCGCTTACCCCTGGCTCACCGTGCGCATCGAGAAGCGGCCCTGAACAGCGCTGCAGCCGCATGGCTCCGGAGGGGCCTGAGCTCTTCCCCGCTCAGAGCCGCGTGGTAAGGGGAGGAGCCGCTCGGCTCAGAGCTCGCAGCCCCGCCCCCTTACCACGCGGCTCTGAGCGGGGCAGAGCTCAGGCCCCTCCGGAGCCATGCGGCTGCAGCGCTGTTTAGGACACGCTGAGGCACTGGGGGGATGGCGGCCCTGGTGCGAGCAAGCCAAGGAGGAGCGGCCTGTCCTCTGCAGCCGGGCAGGGCCGTGCTACTGGGTCCCGCCGCTCTTCCGCAGTCAGGGGCCATCCCTCTTCCCCAAGCGGAGCCGGTAGCGCGGCCCTGCCCCAGCTGCAGAGGATGGGCCCCTCCTCCTTGGCTTGTTAGCGCCACTCTCCCGTGGTCAGCGGCCACCCCCCGCCCTCCTAAGCAGGAGCCAGTAGCGTGGCCCTGCCCCGGCTGCAGAGGACGGGCCGCTCCTCCGCTCACAGTGGCGGGGACAGGCCGAGGAGAAGCGGCCCATGTTCTGCAGCTGGGGAAGGGCCGCGCTACCGGCTCCCGCCTGAGGGGTCGGGGGTGGCTGCTGCCTGCGGGAGAGCGGCAGGGACACACTCCCCACTTAGCCAGCTCCCTGCCCCGCTGCACCCGGCAGCAGAACAGGCTGGTTACCGCCCCCGGGCCGTCAGGATCCAGCCCGGGATGCTGCTTCAGGTATGAGCTGGGGCCCCAGCCTTATGTCGCCCCCTATATTTTGCCGCCCTAGGCACCTGCTTGTTTAGCTGGTGCCTAGAGCTGCCTCTGATTATCAGCAGGAGAGAAAAAGAACTGTTTGTAGTGGTAATGAAAATGGCCCATTTCCAGCAATTGACAAGGAGATGTAAGGAACTGTATGGGTGGGGGGTTGAATGTTATAATTCTTGATGTCTGATTTGTGTCCATTTATTCTTTAATGTACAGACTGTCCGGTTTGGCCAATGTACATTGAGGAACACTTCAATCTCCCTGGCCACTCGATTACAGACCTAAAAGTCACAATATTACAACAAAAAAAACTTCAAAAACAGACTCTAACGAGAGACTGCTGAACTGGAATTAATTTGCAAATTGGACACCATCAAACTAGGCTTGAATAAAGAATGGGAGTGGATGGGCATTACACAAAGTAAAACTATTTCCCCATGCTTATTCTCTCTCTCCCCCTCTCCCCCCTGAGACAATAGGCTAGACAATAGGAACTGATCATTCCTGGCTATGGGTAATGTTCCTTGGAAGGAGCTCACAGTGCAATTAAGCAGCTTCAGTATTTTGGATACCAGTAAAGGATTTATTACTAGAATTGGTCTGATAACTACTGAGCTGGGTGTGTGCAGGTGTAAGAATTAACTGCGTTTGGCTGAAACTTCAGTGGGGAGTAAGAGAAAACAATTAGAAACATATTTACATTGCATCCACCAATAAAAGAATGGACCAAAAAAAGAAGGAAGTTGTGGAGGAATTTAGATAGGCAGAAGATAGTATGATAAGTCAAAATGAAATTTGGGTAGGACATTGCATATTTTTGCAAAAAATAAAATGCCATTGGTGTTTTAATTTTAATGTATAGGAGAGTGGTTTTACATCTGATCTCAACTTCTGGCACCACAATGCTATACTAGCTGGGGCATTAATTTAATAATGCCTAAAAGGGAAGAGGGCCATGTACTGAAACATCAACACCACTTCCTGCAGAGGAAAATTGGTTCTTGTTGAAAGGAAAAGGAATTCATTCTCTACTGTCATCATAAGGTTGTAAAGTGTGTGGGAGCTGATTGCTTTTCCTGCTTGGGTTTGTGGGTTTTGTACATGATAGTGATGGGAGCATTATGAACCTATCATTTAAGACTTTGGAAGCAAAAATAAAATATGAATGCTGCTCATTTCTGAGTTTACTTCTACAAACATTATGTTTATGGCTGGCCCAGCTCTCATTGACTCGAATGGCAGCAGGCTCAGGCCCAGTGGTCACTAGGATAAAGAACAATATGCTGATGAATATCTTCAGTTGCAACTTCTCTCAGAAATGATCATTTATTGCATCATTTTCAAACAAAATAAAGGGCAGGGAGAATGGGCAAAATATTTGAGGATACAGCCTAGAAAGTGTGTAAACTGGAAATGCTGAACCAGATTCTGAGAGTTGCTGAATATTCACTTTTCTTTGATGGTTGGGAGGGGCAGTTGCTCCACATCTTGCAGTATCGAATCTGTTGATAGCACCATGTTTCTCAAACCCATTTCAACTTGTAAGACCTAGTATGTGGACCTGACTTTGACTTCAAGAACACACCCTAGGGTTGTCAAGCGATTATAAAAAACTTAATTGTGATTAATCACACGATTAAAAAAATAATTAATTTAACAATCATGTTAAACAATAATGGAATACAATGTGTTTAAATATTTTTGCATGTTTTCTACATTTTCAAATATATTGATTCAATTACAACACAATACAAAGTGTACAGTGCTCACTTTATATTTAATTTGATTAAAATATTTGCACTGTAAAAACAAAAGAAATTGTATTTTTCAATTCACCTAATACAAGTACTGTAGTGAAATCTCTGTCATGAAAGTTCAACTTACAAATATAGAATTATGTACAAAAAATAACTGCATTCAAAAATAAAACAATGTAAAACTTTTGAGCCTACAAGTCCACTTAGTCCTACTTCTTGTTCAGCCAGACAAACAAGTTTGGTTACAATTTGCAGGAGATAATGCTGCCTGCTTCTTGTTTACTATGTCACCTGAAAGTGAGAACAGGCATTCACATGGCACTGTTGTAGCCGGCATCACAAGATATTTACGTACTAGATGTGCTAAAGATTCATATGTCCCCTTCATGCTTCAACCATCATTCCAGAGGCCATGTCCATGCTGATAATGGGTTCTGCTCGATAACGGTACAAAGCAGAGCAGACCAACACGTTCATTTTCAGCATCTGAGTCAGATGCCACTAGCAGAAGGTTGATTTTTTTTTTGGTAGTTCAGGTTCTCTAGTTTCCATATTGGAGTGTTGCTCTTTTAAAGCTTCTGAAAACATGCTCCACGGCTCATCCCTCTCCAATTTTGGAAGGCACTTCAGATTCTTAAATCTTGGGTCAGTTAGAAATCTCACATTGGTACCTTCTTTGCGTTTTGTGAAATCTACAGTGAAAGTGTTCTTAAAATGAACAACATGTGCTGGATCATCATCTGAGACTGCTGTAACATGAAATATATGGCAGAATGTGGGTAAAACAGAGCAGGAGACTACAATTCTCCCCCAAGGAGTTCAGTCACAAATTTAATTAACACATTTTTTTTAACGAGTGTCATCAGCATGGAAGCATGTCCTCTGGATTGGTGGCCAAAGGATGAAGGAGCATATGCATGTTTAACATATCTGGAACATCTCTGTCTTGGGGTGTGTTTATTCACATAAAAAAGAAAAAGATCCTCTAAAAAATATCCATATCCCTCTGTCAAAATCTGAAGATGAAGAATGTGCTGTTTGAAAGCACCTACACTATTCATAGGCCAGACAAATGCTGATCTTCCCTTGCTTCTCAATAATGAAGCAGTAAGATTGTTTCATGGTAACAATAGCTGCTGTACCAAAATCAATCCAGTACTCTACATACAACGACAATTGACATCTGACTGTACTTGTGACAAATTATTATAGCCCTCCATCAAAGTATAGTAAAATTTCGAGGCTGCAGTAAAAATTAATCTGGCAATGAAACTGGCCTATAGTTTTCTCCTCCAACTATTGTTACATTTGATGACTTGTATTCATCAATGTGACTTTGTGAGGATATGATACTTACATAAAGCTTGCTGAAGGAAACATTTTTAGGACATTTTTGCTACAAAAAGTATTTAGAAGCCAGTTACTTAAAAGCAGATCTATTGACATCACTGTTTCATTAAACCCAGCACTGTGAACAAATGACATAGCAATATACGTCTGCCTACAATGTTTTTGAGAAAGCATGTGCCATAGACCGGTAATGAAATAAATCTTTCATCTGTGGGCTAGTGATTGAAAATCTGACTCAAATCAATATCGACCAAAAGTCATTGCTATTGAATGGAAGATTTTGGCCTACATGAAATCAGTTGGTAGTCTTATTTCAGGTCCTAGTGGACCAGTGTCCATGTTACAAAAGCCTCTACTATATCTACCATCCTCTTTTGGCATCTCAGCAGAAAGCCCAATAATTGAATAGGCCTGAAGAGTAAACATACTCCTACCTCTGGGTTCCCTAGTAAGAGGTGGAGACACATGGAGGGGGAGGGGCAGAGGAAGAAGGGATGGGGAGGGAATGTAAAGGGATGGGGAGGGAATGTAAAGAGATGCTTCTTCCATGTATGAAAGATTTGTCTCCCCAAGCCTATCAACTAAATGCACTCAATAAAAATCATTAAAGCAAATAGAGAAAAGAGCTGACTGAAAATATTTTTTTGGGGAAACTGCATGTTAGTTGCAGTGTCCTCAGAACAAGAGAATAATTTCTGTCATTGTTATTTGTTGCCCTATTACTTGAATCTTTCTTAGGTTACTTTCACATTGTCAGTTTTTGGAACACATGTGCAACCCATGCACCTACAGGAATAAGTAATATTTTTATGCACTCAAGTTTGCTTGAATAGCACTATGTAGTTCAGGAAATCTTTTTCTACCTCAGAACACAGAGAAGCCTAATTAAAGACAGAGAGGTCTGGCTGCCCGCGCATTTTCACAGTTAGTAGTGTAAAATATGTTCCAGAATATATGCTGTTTTGTGGGCTTGTATTACATCATGGCATATTACCAAGTGACACAATGTACCTCACAATAAAAAGCATCTTTAATCTTCCATAACCAATGAGAAAGATTTGGATGTTTTATTTAAAACTGCAGTGAGAAAATGAGAGACAGCTATTCTATGTGGTTAGAATTCATCTGTTTTATTAAGAAAAAACTTATATGAGAGGTGTCTGAAACTCATGAGACAGGAAACAATGGTCCATGCTTTTTGGTGTTGGTTTGTTCACTTTTAACTGACAGCATCATGCCATTATGTAATTTTATAATAGCTTTTTCAAAACAATTTTTGAATATGTTTGTATGATATTATGTATGGTTAAAAGACAGGGAACAAAAGGTAGGAATTAATGGTAAATTCTCAGAATGGAGAGGGGTAACTAGTGGTGTTCCCCAAGGGTCAGTCCTAGGACCAATCCTATTCAATTTATTCATAAATGATCTGGAGAAAGGGGTAAACTGAGGTGGCAAAGTTTGCAGATGACACTAAACTACTCAAGATAGTTAAGACCAAAGCAGACTGTGAAGAACTTCAAAAAGATCTCACAAAACTAAGTGATTGGGCAACAAAATGGCAAATGAAATTTAATGTGGATAAATGTAAAGTAATGCACATTGGAAAAAATAACCCCAACTATACATACAATATGATGGGGGCTAATTTAGCTACAACGAGTCAGGAAAAAGATCTTGGAGTCATCGTGGACAGTTCTCTGAACATGTCCACACAGTGTGCAGAGGCGGTCAAAAAAGCAAAAAGGATGCTAGGAATCATTAAAAAGGGGATAGAAAATAAGACTGAGAATATATTATTGCCCTTATATAAATCCATGGTACGCCCACATCTCGAATACTGTGTACAGATGTGGTCTCCTCACCTCAAAAAAGATATAGTGGCACTAGAAAAGATTCAGAAAAGGGCAATCAAAATGATTAGGGGTTTAGAGAGGGTCCCATATGAGGAAAGATTAAAGAGGCTAGGACTCTTCAGCTTGGAAAAGAGGAGACTAAGAGGGGATATGATAGAGGTCTATAAAATCATGAGTGATGTGGAGAATGTGGATAAGGAAAAGTTATTTACTTATTCCCATAATACAAGAATTAGGGGTCACCAAATGAAATTAATAGGCAGCAGGTTTAAAACAAATAAAAGGAAGTTCTTCTTCACGCAGCGCACAGTCAACTTGTGGAGCTTCTTACCTGATGAGGTTGTGAAGGCTAGGACTATAACAGTGTTTAAAAGAGAACTGGATAAATTCATGGTGGTTAAGTCCATAAATGGCTATTAGCCAGGATGGGTAAGGAATGGTGTCCCTAGCCTCTGTTCGTCAGAGGATGGAGATGGATGGCAGGAGAGAGATCACTTGATCATTGCCTGTTAGGTTCACTTCCTCTGGGGCACCTGGCATTGGCCACTGTCGGTAGACAGATACTGGGCTAGATGGACCTTTGGTCTGACCCGGTACGGCCATTCTTATGTTCTTATTATAATTTGAGCTGAGCAAATAATTTTTTGGCTTTGTAGCTGAACTGAAAAATCTTTAAAAAATGGATTTTGTTTTTTCTCACTGAAATGAAAAACCCAAACCATGTCAACTGGGTTGAATGAAACATTTTTAACATCATTTCAAAATGACATTCCCAAGAAAATGATTAATTTTGTTGAGACTTTCTTTCTGCCGGAAGACAATTAGCATTTCAATGTTATGGCTAGTTGATCATAGTGACTGCTGCTGAATGATGGGGGACATTCCTATCCAGGACTGAATATGATGTTATTTTTTGCTGGCTGAAGAAGCAAAATACTAGAACCAGATATCAAACCTGGGACTCCTACATAATCATGCAGAACATTACCATTCAGAAGTAAGATTTGCTGGTAAAAATTTGATTATTTTTAGTTATATGTACCTGCCTCTGCTAATTGTATTTTTAATTAATTGATTTTAAAGCACATTTCTCATAGAGTAATGCAGATAAAAGATTGTCAAATGTATACGTTTATGTTAGGTAGTTAGAAGAGTTAGGGTATGTCTACACTATGAAATTAGATCGATTTAATGGAAGTCAATTTTTTAGAAATCAATTTGATACAGTCGATTGTGTGTGTACCCACTAAGCGCATTAAGTTGGCGGTGTGTGTCCACAGTGTCCACAGAGGCTAGTGTCGACTTTCGAAGCATTGCACAGTTCCCGCAGTCTCCACCGCTCATTGGAATTCTGGGTTGAGCTCCCAATGCCTGATGGGGCAAAAACATTGTCGCTTGTGGTTCTGGGTACATGTCATCAGGCCCCCCCTTCCTCCCTCCCTCCATGAAAGCAATGGTAAAAAATCGTTTCTCACCTTTTTTCCTGGGTTACCCGTGCAGAAGACATACCACGGCAAGCATGGAGCCTGCTCAGCTCTTTCACCATATATCTCCTGGGTGCTGCTGGCAGACGCAGTACTGCAGTGCTCCACAGCAGCATCTCCTTGCCTTGCCTTGTGGAGAGCAGATGGTACAATATGACTGCTAGCTGTTGTCGTCGTCCCGTGGGTGCTCCTGGCCGACCTCGGTTAGGTTGGTTGCAGGTACCTGGGCAGACATGGGTGCTCCTGGCCAGCCTCGGTGAGGTCAGCTGGGGGGAGGGAGGGCTGGACAAAAATGGGAATGACTCCAGGTCATTCTCTTCTTTAAGTTTCATCTAATGGAGATTCAGTCCTGCCTGGAATATCATGCCAGCTGGAGGCTTCTGCCTCACGCTGCTCTGTCAGTCGGCAGCACCGCGTGGTTGCACCTACCCCAGCCTACCCCTTGCTCCCATGGCTCATGAAGCCTGGACAGTGGAAAGGAGCAGTTCAATTATAGGCTGAGCAAGTGCATAATGTTGGTAGAACGTGCCTTTGGACGTTTAAAAGCTCGCTGGAGCAGTTTACTGACTTGGTTAGACCTCAGCGAAACCAATATTCCCATTGTTATTACTGCTTGCTGTGTGCTCCACAATATCTGTCAGAGTAACGGGGGAGATGTTTATGGCAGGGTGGGAGGTTGAGGCAAATCGCCTGGCCGCTGATTACGTGCAGCCAGACACTAGGGCAGTTAGAAGAGCACAGCAGGGTGCGCTGTGCATCAGAGCAGCTTTGAAAACCAGTTTCATGACTGGCCAGGCTACGGTGTGAAAGTTCTGTTTGTTTCTCCTTGATGAAAACCTGTCCCCTTGGTTCACTCCACTTCCCTGTAAGCCAACCGCCCTCCCCTCCCCTCTTTGATCTCCGCTTGCAGAGGCAATAAAGTCGTTGTTTCAAATTCTTGCATTCTTTATTAATTCGTCACACAAATGCGGGGATAACTGCCAAGGTAGCCCGAGAGGGGTTGGGGAGGAGGGAAGCACAGGGGTGGGGTAGTTGTAGGGGCACCCCCTAGAATGGCATGCAGATCATCATAGAAGTGGCATGTCTGGGGCTCTGACCCGGAGCGGCCATTTGCCTCTCTGGTTCTTTGGTAGGCTTCACGCGGCACTGCTGCGGGGTCCCTGTTATAACCTCTGTCCTTCATGTCCTTGGAGATTTTTTCAAATATTCCTGCATTTTGTCTTTTGGAACGGAGTTCTGATAGCACGGATTCGTCTCCCCATACAGCAATCAGATGCAGTATCTTCCGTTCGGTCCATGCTGGAGCTCCTTTGCAATTCTGGGACTGCATGGTCACTTGTGCTGATCAGCTCACCATGCTGGCCATACAGGAAATGAAATTCAAAAGTTTGCGGGGCTTTTGCTGTCTACCTGGCCAGTGCATCTGAGTTGAGAGTGCTGTCTAGAGCGGTCACAATGGAGCACTCTGGGATAGCTCCCGGAGGCCAATACTGTTGAATTGCATTCACACTACCCCAAATTCAACCAAGAAGGGTCGATTTCAGCACTAATCCCCTTGTCGGGGAGGAGTACAGAAATTGATTTTAAGAGCCCCTTAAGTCGACAAAAATGGCTTTGTTGCGTGGACGGGTGCAGGGTTAAATCGATCTAACACTGCTAAATTCGACCTAAACTCGTAGTGTAGACCAGGGCTTAGTCAGATTCTGGGCCTAATATAATTTTCCAGGAAGTAGGTTAAAAGAGTTGACTACTATAGGTACATTGGGATGGAGACCTTGGTGAATTGGCATGTAAGTAAGTGACCAAATTGTCTTAGGTTTAGCTTTGGATTGTTTTTAGTCTGTCGTATTAGTAATAGCAGAATTGATAAGCAATTGGCAAAAGTGATTATTTTGAAGAACTCAGTCAAAAAACTTAAACAGGACAGTGATTAAGTATAAGTACTATTTTCTATTGTGATTGTGTTATTTGATTCTGAAAATCTGGATGGGTGTAGTGACCAATTTTCTAGTTTTATGTTAACAAAATCATAGTTCAGTACTATTTTGCCTTCTTACATCCTAGCCAATTAGATGCTGTTATTTTAATGATAGTTAATAAAACTATAAAATTAAACCCTACTTTTGAGTCTCTTTTCTTTAGTTAAGCAATCAAAAATCAAAGAATCCTAAGGGTATGTCTACACTACAAGAGTAGTTCGATTCAACTTAACTCGAATTTGTGGAATCGACCTTACAAAGTCGAATTTGTGTATCCACACTAAGGACACTAATTCGACTTTGTGAGTCCACACTAACGGGGCAAGCATCGACATTGGAAGCGGTGCACTGTGGGCAGCTATCCCACAGTTCCCGCAGTCCCCGCTGCCCATTGGAATTCTGGGTAGAGCCCCCAATGCCTGCTGGGGGAAAAAATGTGTCGAGGGTGGTTTTGGGTAACTGTCATCATTCAACCGTCACTCCCGCCCTCCCTCCCTGAAAGCGCCGGCGGGAAATCTGTTATCGCACTTTTCTGGTCAGTGACAGCGCAGACGCCACAGCACTGCGAGCATGGAGCCAGCTGCGATCATCGCTGCACTTATGGCCGTTGTCAACTCCTCGCACCTTATCGTCCACCTCTTCCACAGTCAGCTGCTGAGAAATCGGGCGAGGAGGCTCCGGCAGCACGGTGAGGACATGAAGTGTCAGAGTGGCACAGGCCTCTCACAAAGCATGGGATCCTGCGCCGTGGAGATCATGGTGGCAATGGGTCATGTTCATGCTGTGGAACAGCGATTCTGGGCCCGGGAAACAAGCACGGACTGGTGGGACCGCATAGTGCAGCAGGTCTGGGATGAATCACAGTGGCTGTGAAACTTCAGGATGCGTAAGGGCACTTTCCTTGAACTGTGTGAGTTGCTGTCCCCTGCCCTGAAGTGCAAGGACACCC